>NW_027611666.1:0-1407500 GCF_964261635.1 Lissotriton helveticus
TCTGATGCGTGGGCCAACTCTGCAGTTTGGACCGCTGTTTCTAGTGCCTCAATGTTTGCCCTTTGGTCTTTTTTGTGCTTAGTAATGGTGGAAAAGGCTTGGCCCCTAATCACTGCCTTATATGCTTCCCAGAGGACTGATGGTGAGTCTACTGAGTGTAAGTTTTCGTCAAAGTATTGTGTGGTGGAGGTTATCAGTGTCTTTAAAATCTGTCTATTTTTGAGATACCCTGGGTAGATCGGGAAGACTCTTCGGCGCCGGGTGGTTAGCGCCGTGTAGGTGAGTTGTATCGGGGAATGATCCGATATCCCTCGGGGGAGGTGTTCTATGACTAATCTTTTCGGGGGGAATTGCTAGTGTGAGCATGTAATCTATTCTGGAGGAACTATTATGTGCTCCCGAATGAAATGTGTATTGGCGTTCATGAGGGTACTTAATTCTCCATATATCCACCAGTCCCAGTGCTTCCAGGAAGTCTTTAAATATGTGGGCAGGTCTTGTAGCATCCCGCGGGGGGTGCCGGTCTACAGAGGTATTCAATACTGTGTTGAAATCGCCTCCAATGATGAATTCCCCTTCTGGGAGTTCAAGCAGTAGCTTTCCCAGGTCTTGGAAAGTCTCTTGGTATAGTGCTGGTGGAATGTAGACCGATAGTATATTGTAAGGCCTTCCCTCCCATTGACAATTGATCGCTGCAAACCGCCCTCTGTCATCCACCCGGGTGTGTTTGATCACTAGGGGGGGCGCTTTTTTGGATGAGGATACCTACTCCGCGGGAGCCAGAGGAAAACTCCGCGTGTTCGATCATCTTGAAGCCCCATCGACTAAGTGCCTGGTTTGACGTGCCTACCAGGTGTGTTTCCTGTAACAACGCCACGGTGGGTGCTTTCCTCTTTAGATATTGTAGGACGAATCCACGTTTAATTTTATGACCCAATCCATTCACGTTCCACGAAATGACTGTTAGTGGGGGGGAGATTAAGGGTTGTGATTGGCGATCGAGTGTCGGACTATCATGTTCAGCCATAGTCTCTGGACAGGAAATGTATTATTGCCTTTTGGGTCTGTCCAAGTATCGAGGACTGGTGCGTACCCAAGCCTATAGTGTCTTCCAGGGTTTGTGTTAGTTTGCTGATATGATGCGTATCAAGTCGTATGGCCCGAGTTTGGATGTTCTCGGACGGTCGCTCCAGTGTAGGCCATGTGCCCAAGGGTATGGTGTGGGCCCAGGGTGGTAGCGGTGTGTGCCGTGGAAAAGCTAACCAGGTTAGAAACATGAAACAAAAACTAAAACATAGTAAACTCATAACAATGGAATCCCAAACCCCCCTCCCTGCCCAGCGGACAATAATCCTTCCACCTCCCCAACTGAGCAGAGTGCTTGTATTCCCAACTAAAGAAAATTGTTCTTGGGGGTGAGACTTCTGTGTCCGTTGTTGAGCCGTCCCCTCCAAGAGTGAACATGCAGTGCCCGTTGTAGTAAACGTCCTACCTGCATGGAACTGTTCGTGCGTGATCGGAGTGTCACCCCATTTAGACAGCCACGTTCTGCGGCTATCTGTTGCATCTTCTCCCTGCGTGCAAGTAGGATTCTCTCCTTTGTAAAAGGAGTAAGTAACTTACTTATTCCAAGGGGTCAGCTGCACGGGGGGACTGTAAGTCTCGGTGTCCATCGCGTGTCAATTTAGTCTTATTCTGTGTCTCCTGTTAGTTGGGGGCTTCTTTCTCCGCGGTTCCGTTGCACATCTCGAGTCTTAGACCCTTTTGCCATCCTCCAACCCTCCAGCCACTCCTGAGTCGCTTGTGGTGAATCAAAAAAACAAGTTTTAGCTTCAGATTCCACTCGTAATTTTGCTGGGAAGATCATAGAATACTTGAGCTCCCGAGCTCACAGTTCTTTTTTAACCTCTGTGAATCCTCGTCGTTGTTGGGCTACTAACGCTGTGTAGTCTGGATAGAAGTGGATTTCGGTGTTGTCAGTTCTGAGTGGCGGGCGTGTGCGTGCTGCTTGTAAGATGGCATCCCGATCTCTAAAGTTGAAGATGCGGGCTAATATGGGGCGAGGTGGCGCACCGGGTTTTGGCTGCCCTCCCGGTACCCGGTGTGCGCGTTCAACTGAGAAATAGTTCGACAGGCCTTTGGGTTTTAGTTGCTTGTAGATGAGATCTTCTACGTAGAGGTCTAGGGCAGGGCCACGTTCGGACTAGGGTACGCCAATCAGGCGTATATTGTTGTGTCTCGATCGACCTTCTTGGTCATCCAGCTTCGCCTTTAGCATATGGTTGTCTTCCTCAAGTTTTCGGACTCTACGCTGCAAGTCAGACGTGCCCCCCACTAATTCAGTAGTCGTTTTTTCGACCTCCACCATTCGGTCGGACATTTTTGCAAAATCCGCTCTAATCAAGGAGAGCTCCGTTGTGATTGTGTCCATTGAGGACTGCATTGTGTTCAGGGCCGCCATGACGTCATGAAGGGTAATTTCATCTGCTGTATTTGTTTCCCTTGTTGGCTGGGGCGAAGTCCGGGGAGTATCTCCCTTTGCATTGTCCGTCGGGGCCTTCTGGTAGGCGTATTTGTCCAGTTTCGGGGCCTGCTGGCCTCTTGTACCCCTACCGGCCATCACGGAACAGACGTTGGACAGAGTGATTGCCTCGTTGTACACTACAGGCGTGCCTCCACCCCTTCTGTGGCCGGGGCGCTACGTGGGATAGTCGCAATGCGTGTGTCTCTGCTCTCTGGCCCTGCTGCCAGAAGTCTCTGAGCAGGTCTGCTACGGTGATTTGGCGCCCACCAGGTAAAGTTACCGCCGTGTCACAGCACAGGGAGGACGTGACGAGAAGGTGCTAGTAGCGGCTTACGGTACAGTCGCAGGTGTGTGTCTTCAGACCGGCGCCGTGTGTACTCCCCTTCCCTTGATAAGTTGTCCACTCTTGCCGATATTGCACCGACCCCTCCGGGTCCCCTCTGCAGATGCTGGAGTGTGGTGGAGTGGGCCACTGTCTGGGTGGGGTTCCCGGCTGGCTGTCCAATGCGAGGTGCCTCTCGCCTGCTACCCTGGGTGAAGCGCACCTGTGGCCGCTGCTGCGCTGGGTTGCCGCTGGGTCTGTCTTCTAATCAAGTCCCCGGCGTTCGGCGCCGGAGCGGGACGCCACTCTCAAGCAGGTGCGGCGCCCCAGGGGGAGTATCGGAGGGCTGCACGAAGCTGGCGCTGGTGGCCGGTAAGCCTGAGAGGGCGGGTGGGAAGGCTCCAGGCAGTACGTCTCCGCTGTGGAGGGTCCCTGCGACGGGCTGCGATGTCGGCTGATCTCCGCGCTGGATCCCGGGCACAGGGGGAGTGAGACAAGGGGCTGCTGTTACACCCTCTGGTCTGTTCACTGTCGGCCGGCGGCGCGCGTTGTTCCCTGTCGGGGGCTGCGCTGGTACCTGCAGGCGCCCGCCTGGCACGGTCTGGAGTGTGCGTGGGCGAAGGTTACACCAGGGTAGGGCTTCCAGCAGGCTCACGGATCAGCAGGCGTTCGTTTGATGCCCTGGGGGCGCCGCTCTTACAACCAGGGTGACAGTCGCTGATGTGTTGGGACGTTACCGGGAACGTCTCGCACTCGAGCCCCCGGTCTTAGGCGCCAAAGCAGGCCGCAACGTTCCACACGGTTCCGCTCCACAGGGGAAGGTCGTCGGAAGATCCGGATAACAGCCGAGTGTACCGGGGAACTAGCTACACCAGGTCACGCTATGGGGCTACTGCTGAAAAGGCGGATAAATGGTCGGATATTGAGAGGAAGGCTCGTTAGTCACAGAGCTCTCTCAGAGTGCGGCCATCTTGGCTGTTGGCTAGCCACGCCCCTCTCTTCATAAGTTTTTAATGTCTCCTGACAGTATGCCAGGTCACGAAGCCATTGTTCAGTTTGAGGTGCATTTTTACTGTCCCAACACAGCGAAACCCTGCGCTTGGCAAGGAGCAAAGCAACCATACATAACGTACGCTTAGTTGCACGTACAGATCTCAAAAGCCTCAGTAGCAGATGCAAACAGTGCAATCGATTGCAATACCCACCATCTCACCCAGTAGTTTAGTAACCGCTTCCCAATATTCCCGCACATATGGACAGTAGCACGCAAGATGTATAAAGTCAGCAGTGTCAATTCCACAACATTTACAGCCCACATCCTGACGTAAGATATATTTGTAAAGTCTAGCTGGGGCATAATAAGTTTGATGTAGGTATTTGAAATACAGTACCCTGAAATTGCCGTTTGGCGTCAACATTTCGGTAAGGGAACAAGCTATCTGCCATTCTTTATCCGTGAGCGCATCATCCAGCACTTCATTCCATCTCGCAAGCGCTCTACTGGTAGTGTTGGCAATTTCCTCTTGCGCTGTATTGTACAGTCGCGATAGTAAGTGTTTGCTATTAGGGGAAGATATTATCAGTTGCAGTGTGTTTAATTGCGGGTCTCCGCCGGATAAGTGGGATATCATTTCTTTATTGCCCCTTGAAGTCTGTGATATGTGAAGCGAAACAGTAGGATTTGTTTACTAACATATGTCAGATCCTGTGGTGTTTTAAATATCCCATTTTGGCAAAGATCTCCCATAGTGTCGATCCCCACCTGCTGTAACAATCCCATGCCTACTTTTTCACCAGTGACAGATAGATCAGGGTGATGATGTAGTGGCAATGCTGGGGCATATAAGGGCAGTTTACCCGCTAGACTACCTAACTTGTTCCAGGCCGCATTTGTAGCGTCTATAGTGTTAATGTCTTTAGAGTGCAGTGGCTGCCTTCGGTGAGTGATGATCGCTGTCAATGGGATTGGTAAAGTGTCTCCTTCTTCTATAGCGGTATGTGTTAGATATGGGATCTGATGGTACCGGTAGGTAGCGTATTGCGCTTGTGCACACAGATAAGTCGTGTGCTATACAAGTGCGTAATCATTTCATTTCATTTCATTTCATTTCATTTCATAATACAGCAATAAGTCAGGCACCTTGAAGCCACCTCTGGAATATGGCAGTGGTAAAGCTCGCAATTCTATGCAGGCTTGCTTGCCCGCTCAGATCAATTTAATCATTAGTGATGACAGCCGACGAAAAACCTATGACGGGGGAGGAATTGGAATATTATTAAAAAGGTAGAGGAGCTTTGGTAAGATTACCATTTTCACTATGGCTAGTCTATCCGCCAAAGATAAGGGCAGTTGGATCCAGCAGCCTATTTTTTCTTCTAGTGAGGTTATCACTTTGCCATAGTTAGTCCTAATGACGATCTCTGGATCACGATGGTACCAAACCCCTAAACCCCCGTTTGCCATTCCAAAGGGAATTATGTGGGATGTGAGTGTGTGGTATCCGTGAGAGGGATAATTAAAATTTTGTCCAATTAATTTGGAGACCTGACTGCCGCCCGAATTTAATATACTCACGTAACAAGGGGGCCAAGTGGTTTTCCGGGTCATGTACATAAAGCATCATATCGGCCGCATATAAGGAGATATGCAAGGGTCGCTGCGGAAACTGTAGAGCCGAGTAGTGGTGCCTCTGTCTAATTTTACACGCCAAGGGTTCAAGCGCTAGTGCAAATAGTAACGGTGACAGAGGGCATCCCTGTCTCGTCCCACGCGCAATGTGTATTGTGTCAGATATATAATCATTGACTCGAACACGAGCTATTGGTTTTGTGTACAATAATTGGATCCATTGAATAAACATAGGGGGAAGCCCATCCTATGCAGTACCGTCAGCAGATATGACCATTCTATAGAATCAAATGCTTTGGCAGCATCCAGCATAACTGCCACTGCTTTTGTGGTAGGAATCAAGTAGTAGGAGAGTGCGAACAGCGTCCTAGTGTTGTGCGTAGTTGCCCTAGTTGGTATGAAACCGGCCTGATCCGGGAGGACCAAGTTGGTCATGAGGGGCTGCAATCTCGTAGCTAGCAATTTAGCCAATATTTTAGAGTCAACATTAAGGAGTGAGAGTGGTCTGTAGGAATCGCAGCATTCGGGGTCCTTAGCGGGTTTAAGAAGGGCAATTAGTACAGCTTCTCTTAAGGAGGGAGGAAGCACCATCCTATCAAACTCATCACCATACATAGCGACTAGGTGTGGGGCTATCAGGTCCACAAAGGTCTTATAGAATTCACATGTGAACCCGTCAGGGCCTGGGGCTTTACTGTTCGGTAGCGACTTAAAAATTTCTGTGACCTCCTCTACAGTTATTGGCAATGACAGATATTCAAGTTGTGTGTCCAATAGCCATGCTATGTCCACGTCTGCTAGATAATCCATAATCTCTGCTGATGAAGCCGCGGGCTGTGACGCATACAGCGCCCCGTATGTTTTAACAAATCCCTGCAGTATACCCCTCGCATCAGTCATCACACAGCCATCCTTATCCCTAATTTTCAGTACAGCCTGGGGGCTACGGCCTGCCCAAATTTTCGATGCTAACACTCTACCTGGTCTTCCCCCTTCACCAAACGCCCTAGCCATAGGACGCTTCGGTATGTATTTAAGTTCGTCCTTGGCATATGACTGATACTCTGTCATTACCATTCTAATTTTCCCTAATATCTGTGGGCATTGCGTAAGTTCATATTTGCGCTCAAGTGATTTCAGCTAGTTTCCGCATCTAGAAAGTTGTCCACGTATGTCTTTCATGATCCCTGCATTCGTGCTAATGCACACACCTCTCAATGTGGCCTTAAAAGCCTCCCACAATAAGCTAGAGTCATCAGTAGAAGGCACATTAAACAGAAAGTAATCTGTAATGGCAGTCGTGATAGTGTCTTTGTATACTGAATCCGACAGCGCCTTCACATTGAATCACCAGCTATAAGGGGGTGGGATGTAAAATGGTACATTAACGGACAATAATATGGGATTATGATTGGATAATGTCTTGGGTAGATGCTTTATATCCCTGGTCCAAAGTAGTACATCCTTCGACCCAATCCAGTAATCTATACACGACCAGCTGTGTGTGTCGCTTCCCTTCGCCCCGGGTTCTGTGTTCTCCATATATCATGTAACTGCATTTCTGACATAATATCTGTTACCTTAGCCATCGCCCTCCGGTGCGGTTCTGTAGTGATGCCTGATCTGTCACAGTGCTCATTCTATACAAGATTAAAATCACCTAGTTTCTGCCAGATCTCATGATAGAAATCAGGCTCATCCGTATTTGGGCCATATGTATATATAATTGCAACCTGTTGTCCTCGAAGTTTGCTTGTAACAATGATATATCGCTCTTGAGTGTCAGTTACTGTGTGCTCAATTGCAAAATGTGTTCCTTTTTTTACCAAAACTGTGACCCCTCTCGAATACAAGGAATATGTGGAATTATGAATCGATTCGGCCCATTTACGACTAAAGCAGCTACTTGTGCGTGGGGCGATATGTGTTTCTTGCAGTAGGGCAATGTCAATATGTAATCTATCAAAATATGCAAACATTTGTCAGATTTTTTTGGGGTTGTTAAGCCCTCTGATATTCCACCTGAGCAAGTTTAAATGTGCAGGTTTCGGCTCAGCTGCAGCCATTTTAACTACAGGAAATTACATACCAGCAGATCATGACTTTTATAAAGTGTACCATCTCAGTGTGGTATCTGTTGTGAGGAAAAACATGAATCATGATGTGAAAAACACAGTCATTTTGGATCCCAGCAATGCATCTCAAGTACTCATGTCCGCAACACAATTGCCAACCATCCACCTCTCACTTTAGCAACTCAATCATGCCAAAGACAAACCCTAGAACAGTGCACCCACCCAACCAAAGACTCCATGGGAAGCTCCCATGTGAGGTCCGCCATTGGCACACATCACCATGCAAGTTAATGGATGTGGTCAGGATTCTACCATAAGTGCAGACTGATCCAGATCAAACCTAATTGATACAATTGACAGTAACTTGCACCCCACATGAGGCTTCACGCCATATTCCGTCTAGTATACATTTTTGTGCTGACATCATTGACAGTTCAGCCAACCAACAATAGGGGTACACCCCCCCGTTCCCATAGGGGGAACTAGGCAGTGTTGTATAGTCACATAACTAACAGAAGTGTAAAGTATTCAATAGCCATGCAATTCTCAACCCAGGAAGCAGCTTGTTATTTGATATATGGCAATTCAAGAAGACTCTCCCCTATCCTCGATCTGTCATTACTAAGCTTAATGAGCTCGCTTCCTGAAATCAAAGAAAGGTCCTACCGCTGCCCTGGCATATATCAGGTACTCATTAGGCGAGTTGTTTTAAATGTGAGCAGTCAAGCATTGTTCAGTCATCACAACCCAATGTACCTCCACCCAGTTTGCTCCGACATTATAATGCAGAGTATATACCAGAGGTGCAGTCTTTTCAGTAAGGGTCATACAATGCTTTCTTGCCACTTAGGAAGATTAGCAGAACAACAAAGAGAAGGAAAAATGTTTGTGAATCATCCAGTGGTCACCACCCCATCAAAGACGATATAGGGACCCAGTGAGGCTTGGATTGGAACCTCCTGAGGCACAGCCGGGAGTCGCATTCGCTCGCATTTCACTTTTTAACTCATGTGAAAATCTGTTTTTAAAATCACTCACCGACCTACTTGGCACCCGATCTACTTGGTGCAGGCATCCCCGCACAGCGGAATCAGGGCTGACGTGGGAGAGTCTCTCTGTCTCTTTTGCCGCCATTCCCCACGCCTAGCCACAAGACACGCCCACTTGTGAGGCCACGCCACCGCACCAACTATTTAAAGCGCGCTGAATACAAGCGTCGCATTAGATGATTGGAACCTCCTGAGGCACAGCCGGGAGTAGAATTCGCTCGCATTTCACTTTTTAACTTGTGTGAAAATCTGTTTTTAAAATCACTCACCGACCTACTTGGCACCCGATCTACTTGGTGCAGGCATCCCCGCTCAGTGGAATCAGCGCTGACGCGGGAGAGTCTCTCTGTCTCTTTTGCCGCCATTCCCCACGCCTAGCCACAAGACACGCCCACTTGTGAGGCCACGCCCCCCGCATCCTCTCACCGCCCTATAAACATGTGCAACTACCGGAGGCACAGCGGGCGCGACGATTGCGCGCCGAAGGCGCGCTCAAGGCAAGCTCGTCTGCGCTCGTCCGCGCCGAGTCCGGGCCTAGGGCCATACCCCCTACATCTCAGTCTCAAAAGACCAGGCATTACAGCGCGGAAACCCTTCACAGTATTAGGCCCCCTGTTGCGAACTGCTATCGGCATTTTTATCACGCCGAAGACATTCCACAAACCTGTCCAAAATGCAAATTAACCCTTAAACCTAAGCTGGCCCTAGACTTGACACACGAGTACTGTATGTTTATGTTAAACTGCAGATCCCTGCCTAAACACAGGGTGGAGATTGCCCTGTTGTTAGAAGAATGCATGCCAGACGTAGTATTCCTGACGGAAACGTGGCTCGCCACAGATTCTGGCCCTGCCCTAGTAACAGCCCTCCCTCCAGGCTTCCAAATTACTCGGCAGGACCGACCTGAGGGGAAAGGAGGAGGCCTAGCAATCATTTATAAAGAACAGTTTCACTGCCGAGTGATTTCGGAAACAATCCCTGACTGTGAGAGCTTAGCCTTCAGTGTCGAACTTTCTCCTAATAACTGCTTCTCAGGAACACTAATTTATCGCCCCCCAGGTCCCCCTAAGCAATTCCACAATCATCTTCCTTCGATTGTGGCTGAACGCGTTAGCACTGCATCTAACTTCACTCTGTTAGGTGACCTCAACCTTCATTTCGACTCTGCACTGGACCATACAGTCACTACTCTCGTAGATGACCTAGCTGCCTTGCAATTAATCCAACATGTCAGGACCCCAACTCAAATTAAGGGCCATCTGCTGGACCCCGTGTTCAGCAATTGTGTAGACCTTGTAGCCGGACCACCAATTCCCCTCCCGTGGACGGATCATTTATTGGTCCCCTTCACCTGGACCACACTTAAGCCCCCACCCACCAGACCCACGATCAGACTCGCCAGTGCCTGGTCACGCCTCCCAGTCGACGAATGGACAACTAAGCTCGCCAGCAACCAACCCCTCCACAATGAGGATCCTTGTCTAGCCAATCAGGCTTATGAATATTGGATTACACAAACCCTCGTAGACACTCTCCCTAAAAGTAAAATCACGCTGAAACGCTCCCATAAAACCGCCCCCTGGTACTCAGAGGCTCTCAGGGAAAAGAAACGCCAATGCATAAAAACGGAAAAGCAATGGCGTCTAGATTATTCTCCGGAGGAAAAAATTCGATACCGAGACTCAATCAATGACTACAAAACAGAAGTCAAAGCTGCCCAAGCTGCATACTTCTCTAATAGAATTATTTTGGCCAAATCAAAACCCAAAGAAATCTTCCAAATCGTGAAAAAACTTACCAATCCTCCATCTAGCCTGCACGAGACAAAATCAACAGTCCATTGTAATGACGTAGCAGAGTTTTTCCACCAAAAAGTCAATAAAATTTACTCATCCTTCCCCCCCCTAGCTACCACCCCCCTAGCTCAGGCCAATACAACTACGGCACACCCCCCACTACTGCCTCCACCCACACTGGATCACTTCCCCCGTCTAGACTTTGCATCTCTAGAATCTGTGGCTCGGAAAGTAAAATCTGGATCCCCTGACGATCCAGCCCCGCCAGATATCATAATGGCAGCATCCCAGATCACATTGCCAACCATAATGGACCTCCTGAACGTATCCATCACCTCCGGCACTGTCCCTCCTGTCTGGAAACAGGCCATGGTCCGAGCCCTGTTAAAGGAACCCAATCTGGATCCCTCAGATTTTAGCAATTACCGGCCTATCTCCCTGCTCCCCTGGGTGAGCAAAATCCTGGAGAGATACATTAACCTCCATCTGGTAAATTTCTTAGAAAACTACCAACTGTTAGACCCCACCCAGACGGGTTTTAGACCCAAACACGGAACTGAGTCCGCCCTCCTTGTGGTCACTGAGGAATCCAGAAAAATACTAGATCGAGGAGGATCAGTGGCAGTGATCCTCCTCGACCTTAGCGCGGCATTCGATACGGTCAGCCACGACATCTTGCTGAACCGTCTGTCTAATGTCGGCATCAAGGATAAAGCCTGGCTTTGGTTCAAGTCCTTCTTGAAGGACAGATCCTTTCGAGTATTCGATGGTGAGTCAGTGTCCACTAGCAGACCATTGAGGTGCGGGGTCCCACAGGGCTCCTCTTTAAGCCCTGCGCTTTTCAACATCTATATGAGGCCACTGGCTGAGGTTGTCCGTCCTTTTGGGGTTAAGATTATTTCTTACGCGGACGACACATAGCTGGTGGTCTCATTGGCGCAGGAGGCCGACATGCCAATATTAGGGGGGCTTAGAAAATGTTTAGAGGAGGTAAAGACCTGGATGTCCTCAACATCCCTAAAACTAAATGGGGACAAAGCGGAGCTGATGCTCCTGGGCCCCTCTGACCCCAGTTTCTTCAACTCTTTGTGGCCCCCCTGCCTAGGCACCCCTCCACTACCCAAGGATAACATCAAGAGCCTCGGGTTGTGGTTGGACAGATCCCTTACATTTAACATCCAGGCTACTAAACTCTCGGCTACCTGCTTTGGCCTTCTCAGGATGTTAAAGAAAATTCTCCCCCTCCTACCCATGGTGGCTAAGCAGGTAGCCATCCAGGGTCTAATACAATCCCGCCTAGATTTTAACAGCGTCCTCTACCTTGGTGCTCCAGAATACACCTTGCGTAGACTTCAGAAAGTGCCGAACTGTGCGGCTCGCACACTGCTTCAGCTTCCACGCAGACAATCAGCTAAAGCTGGTCTGATCAGCCTACACTGGCTGCCAGTGCGTCAGAGAATCCTCTTCAAGGCCATGTGCATTGCCCACCAGGCCTTTTGGGACACAGGTCCTATGATCACCCGTGACCTTGTCATCCACTATCAACCCAGCAGAAGTCTCCGCTCGAGCCAGGCCTTCATGGCTTCCGCCCCAAGAATAAAAAAGACTAGGTCTGGCGGCAGGACGTTCACCTACAATGCCTCCAAGACATGGAATATACTCCCCTTACATCTTAGAGCCAACCCCAACCTTTCTTCATTCCGCAAACAGTTAAAGACATTCCTATTCAACCTTCCTCATTAATTCTCTGCTAGCAATTCTGCCAGGCCACCTCTGTTGGCTCCTAGCGCTTGGACGCCCCCGGGCAGCAATCGCGCTGCATAAATCTACCTTTTATTTCATTTCATTTCATTTCAGTAGCGTGCATCTCTTTTACCGCATGTGGCAACCATGATCAAAATTCCCAGCGAGTGTCCATGTCAGTTGTAGCACACTATATTGTTCACAGTAGCCAAGCAATAGTGCTTCCTCCATCTTCACGTTAGACAGACTCCACCACGGGACTTCATCCTTCAGATGCAGCACGCAATCCTGCAGCACGGTTCACTACATACCCATCGTTCATATATTGTACTTACCGCACAAAAGCATACCAGTTCATGGGAAGTCTGTATTAATTGGGCCAACAGGGTCTAATGGCCTTACAGCATACTGGAAATGATCTCTATGCTGCCAGTACCGCCCTTTGACACAGTTCTTTGTGCTGATATCTTAGTCCGAATCCTGATGTTGGTCATTGCGTTTCTGCTCCTTGCGTTTGGTGACAATTTTCCTAATGAGATCCTGAGCAGCTTTCGGCGTTTGGAGGATCGTTGATCGACCGTCCCATGTCACTTTCAAGCACGCTGGATAGAGCATGGCGTATTCCACATTCATCTCGCGCAATTTCACCTTAGCTGGTGCAAATTCTCTACGAGCTTGTTGTACAGCCATCGTGTAATCCGGATAGAACTCCAGTTTGTTGCCCTGATATGTCACCTCTTGTTTTTCACGCGCCAACCTTAAAACACTGTCTCTATCCCTGTAATTCAGGATACGAGCCACTACGGGCCTGGGGGAAGCACCTGGAGGTGAACGTGGCGCCAGCGACCTATGCACACGCTCTACAATGAAGACCGAAGAAAAGTGTTCAGCCCCAAACACAGCTCGAAACATCTCCTCCACGTGTGTTTCCATCCGGCCGGTGTTGGTGGATTCTGGTACACCTGCGATCTGAACATTGTTCCGGTGGTACCTCGCTTCTAAGTCTTCGGCTTTGTTTTTTATCACTTCTAGAATATTTTCCATCCCTGTACATTTACTTGTAGTGGCATGCGCTTCATCCTCCACTGCTGAAATTCGGGTTTCGGCATCATCCAGTCGCCCCCCTGTTTGTCTTGTTTCGACGCCATGTTGTCTACGCGCTGAGTGAGGTGGTCCAGTTTCCCATTAATATCTTGTAGACTGGATTGAATTGCTTTAAGAACGGACTCCATGGTGCTACTTGTTGCAGCCTCCGTCTCTACTTCAGTGTCGGAATACACAGGCGCACCCTTTGCCTGCCTCCATGATTCAAATGTGACTTTCGGCTGCAGCTTGTCTGGTTAGCCCTAGATGAGGCGTGGGAGCACCTTCAATGAATGATATTACGAGTCACAGCCCCAGCTAAGGAGTCTTGCACGCCACCTGACCACGACAAAGTGATCTGCACTCGTTTGTAATCTATGCCACTTCGGAGTGGTGCTATCTTCCAGCACAATTACTATCCAGAGAGGAGCGCATACACCCACGCATGGGGAATAAGCAGGGCCGCTCGTATTTATATGTCCAGAAGGGGTGTTGAGGCAGATGCCCTCACTTATCAGCACCACTACGCAGCAACACGTCAGGGGAACTTAGTGTCAGTCACTGTGAAGGTTGGCTTGATAATGGCGCCTGTCACAATAAGAGTCTTCTATGAGCACTGTTTCATCAGTAGAGACATGCACTAAACGATGTAGTCCAGGGTAGTAGCAGTGGGGTATACAACCTTTACAACGCAACTTTTACCACGACCTACCATTACCACGCATTTTTTACAACGCAGGATCCATGACAACGCATACCATTACCACGCATGTATTTACAACGCAGGTACTTTTACAACGCATACCATTACAACGTAAGTATTGGTAAGTATATTATTTTATTAAAAATATTATTTGGGTTTTTTTGTAAAGGGGTATTTTTTGGGATCAGGGTCAGTTTTGGGATTTTTGGGTTAAGGGGTATTTTTAGGGTTCAGGGTCAGTTTTCAGTTTTTAAGTAAAGGGGTATTTTTAGGGTTTAGGGTCAGTTTTCAGTTTTTGGGTAAAGGGGTATTTTTAGGGTTCAGGGTCAGTTTTCAGTTTTTGGGTAAAGGGGTATTTTTAGGGTTCAGGGTCAGTTTTCAGTTTTTGGGTAAAGGGGTATTTTTAGGGTTTAGGGTCAGTTTTCAGTTTTTGGGTAAAAGGGTATTTTTAGGGTTCAGGGTCAGTTTTCAGTTTTTGGGTAAAGGGGTATTTTTAGAGTTCAGGGTCAGTTTTCAGTTTTTGGGTAAAGGGTTATTTTTAGGGTTCAGGGTCAGTTTTTAGTTTTTGGGTAAAGGGGTATTTTTAGGGTTCAGGGTCAGTTTTGGGTTTTTGGGTGAATGGGTATTTTTAGGATTCAGGGTCAGTTTTGGGTTTTTGGGTAAAGGGGTATTTTTAGGGTTCAGGGTCAGTTTTGGGTTTTTGGGTAAAAGGGTATTTTTAGGGTTCAGGGTCAGTTTTGGGTTTTTGGGTAAAGGGGTATTTTTAGGGTTCAGGGTCAGTTTTGAGTTTTTGGGTAAAAGGGGTATTTTTTCGGTAAATTACATTAAATTAAATTGATTAAATTAAATTAAATTAATTAAATTAAATTACATTAAATTAAATTAATTAAATTAAATTAAATTACATTATATTAATTTTAAATAAACTAAATATTAAAACATATAATATACTTACCAATACTTACGTTGTAATTGTATGCGTTGTAAAGGTATATGCGTTGTAAATACATGCGTGGTAATGGTATGCGTTGTCATGGATCCTGCGTTGTAAAAAATGCGTGGTAATGGTAGGCGTGGTAAAAGTATGCGTTGTAACGTCATACATCCGTAGCAGTGCAGCGGCTTGCCAGATTCAGCACGGGGATCAGGGCCTGTAGGTAGCACCCAGTTGACGTTTGCACTCGTGCATACAAGACAGGCCCACTCCAGCCAAGCAGATCAACCTCCCGATCCCAGTAGTGCAGTATGAATTATTTATGGGCGAAGAACCTCTACACACAGTCCAAGCATATCTGAGCGCTGTAGACCTCTGTCTTCATCACACTGCCTGTTTGACCTCTATTTCAGTCCCGCCAGCTTTGGCCGTACAACGCACAGTGGCACCACAGCACTGCACCATTTACAGACCTCCTGTTGACTGTTTTTAAACAAAGCAAAGGTCTGCGGTCCAGCCGTAGTGTAGCGTTGTCAACAGCAGGTTGGACGTTTAAGTCACTTAATCAGATTTCAAAGTTGTCGGGTGCCGCCATTTTGCGCTGGGCTTTTCGCGCTCATTTTCGGGGAACCGCAGGCGTCATCCCTTCCCCCGCTCAGATGCACACAAAGTTCTAGAAAAGTTAGGGGCATATCACACCTAGAGGCGGTCTCTGCTTGTAGGCTGAGAGGCTCTGGGGCGCCAACTTTGCGTTTTGTTGCTCGTTCTACTGTGTAGAGGCCAGTGCTATTTATCGAACAGGGCACCGCCATGTTATCGCGGCTCTTCGCCCCGCTACTTCAGTTTGCGCTGCTGTCGACCGCTACCCAGTTGTGTCACACCAGATCAAATATTTACTTAGACAGAGCACAACCCAAAAGTTTATTGCCACAATGACTTAAGTACGTCGGAGAGCCCGTGACATAATAAATGGCACAATTAAAAAAAAATGTGTCCAAAAGTAGAAAATTCTTAAATTTTCAAATCTTCATCACAGTTGACACGTAGACAAAGAGAAATTCACAGCCGACACGTGTTTCGTCTTGAGACGAATTTTTCAAGGCTAAAAGGTTGTAGAAAAGGCGTTGTAAGTTCACGGTGTCTCTTTGAGTTTTAAAGCGACTTGTATAAGGCAGACAAGAATTATATCTCGGTTCGAGCTGTATCAGACTGTCTCTGATCCAAATATGATGATAAGATGTATTTCTATACAATTTCAAAGATGTGGATGGTGGTCTCTTCCAATCTAGAGTGCCTGCAATGGAGAGTTTTAACAGGTAGACTGTTTTCATATAACCAAGAAAGTAGAGAGCACCTCTGTTGTTTAGTACTGTGTCGTAGTGTTCAAAAACGCGACAGCAGCATCAGTTATACGGAAAGCACCACTTGATACTGGAAAAATAGGTAGTTCCCCCCGATGATTGTAACAACTTGCATATGAAGTCCACTTCGAGAAACGCCATGCCATATGCAAGTTGTTACAATCATCGGGGGGACTACCTATTTTTCCAGTATCAAGTGGCGCTTTCTGTATAACTGATTCTGCTGTTGCGTTTTTGAACACTCTGACACAGTACTAAACAGCATAGGTGCTCTCTACTTTCTTGGTTATATGAAAACAGTCTACCTGTTAAAACTCTCCATTGCAGGCACTCTAGATTGGAATGGAAACAAAAAGATTGAAAGCGCTCCGACCAAATGGTCTGCAATTTTCTCTTTTTAAAGTGCAACGAGAATTGTACTCCCACCTTCTGTTCCCCTTGTAATAAAAAACAGTTTGGAGGGGGGCGTGGCTAGCAGCCGAGCATGGCGGCAGCCTAGAAGACCAGCTCTGGAAGAGAAACGGCCTCTCCAACAATCCGTAACATAATCCGTGGCTCAACCTGACCTCGGACGGAGGGACCGAAGGCCTAGGACCGGGCGGTGCTGGCGGCTAGAACCCAGGTGTAAATCAGATGTCGGACGGCAAAGATACAGCCGAGTGTTGACGCGACCTAGACGCGGGCCAAAGTCCGGGGAGTCCAGTGGTCGGAGGTGCCAACCGGAGGTGTTGCCTGGCCGGCAGGGGCGGACCGGAAGTGGCCTGGGACCAGGGAGCGGCATCGGGAACGGCCCGCCGGACTACACCATTGACCCCAGATGAGGCGGAGGACCGATCCGGACGTCACAGCACTGCCGACGGTGTGTCGGCGGAGGTAAGCGCCACCGGCGTGCTGTGTGAGAGCCGAGTGCGGCCGGGAGGTGAGGCGCCGACACTGGGACACGGCGGAGCGGGAAAGTGATCCGCAGGAACAGCGGGTGGCCCGGCAAGCTCTCCTCCTCCCCCTTCACGCCGGAACGGACTAAAAACCGTTTAAATGGGCCATCTTTCACACGGTTGCTGATGTCTTGCAATAGTTTTGCTTTCCATGCTTAAATACGGAGTAAGTAAAGCTACACACAATTAATAACTGGAAACCCTTGGAACGTCTCTCAAAATCTTAGGGGGCAAAAAGAACATAAATTTTGATAAGCTAACACAGAAGTGAAAAAGGCTAGTCTGCCAAACGACATTCCTCCTGGGATTTTCACTGCCAGTTCACCAGAGCTGCACAAAACACCACCAACTTCTGCAAAAGAATATAACACGGCTGTTTAACATATCTGGACTCGTCTCTATAGGCAACTCCCAGTTTCTGGACCTGGAGGCCGTAAACCGAGCACGGGCCGGGGGGACAGTGGTGAACAGCACGGGTGCTGGAGGGACCAGACGGGAGACCAGGCCAGTAGTTGTGTGACCCCGTGCACTGGGAGCTTGGGTAACACATCGGGCCACAATGCACTGACAATCAAGTAAGGCCGTAAAGTCGCCAAGGGGCGCACCTGTCCCAAACATAGGCAGGGAGCCACTCGCTGCGGATCGAGAGCGCAGCCCTGCTCCACACAGTACCGAGGATTGCCTTTACTGGGGCAGCTGCGACCCTGCGCTGCGGGCAGTGAGATAGGTGTGTGGCCAGAGGGGACTAATCACCGCGCTGGACATATGCGCTGAGGCTGCAGCTCCATAGAGGTCCGGAATAACTCGGATAAAGACCCTGACCCAGATTGAACTGGCTGCCTGCCTGACCAAGGCACTACAGGGGCTGAGCTGGGACACAGGTTGGACCGAAACCGTGGCTGTTCCCCCCCCTGGTCCGCCCCTCCTGAAAGCCAATTGTGCTGGCCACCAGTGGAGCATCAGCAGAAGATCATGGCGGGAAGGGGCTCCAAAGGCGGCGCGACGCAAACACGTATCGAACGATACACCTGCGATAAAACTACGTCCCCTCCAGCGGAAGGAAGGCAAAACTCCACAAAAACGGTTGACGGTGTGGGGACCAAAAAAGCAACATTGGATGACGTGATGCGAGCACTAACGCAGGTGCAGAACACGGTGGGCTCCATCTCCACCGAAATAACTCTCATTAGAGCAGATCTCCACAAAATGACCGAAAAGGTGGGATCGCTGGAACTGGTCACGAAATCACTGGTAGAAGATGTATCGGAGCTCCAGACGGCGATGGAGAAAGTGGCGGCGGAGAATAAAATACTAAAGGAAAAGCTGGATGGCCAGGAAGGGCGCTCTAGAAGGAATAATATAAGAATTCTTGGAGTTCCTGAATCGGAAGGTACTAGAGCAACTGATCTCTTTGTGGAAGAAGTCATTAAGTCGCAACTCCAACCTAAGGGACTGTCGGCATTCTTCTCAGTCGAACGGGCACACAGAGTGCCAGGCGGCCAGCCAAAACCAGGGGCGCCTCCAAGACCTATCCTGGCGAGACTGTTCAATTTCCGGGATAGGGATGCCATCCTACAAGCGGCACGGGTATCCCCCCCCGTGAACATTCAGAACTCCACACTGGCCTTTTTCCCGGACTACACGGCGGAGGTGGGCCGAAAACGGAAGACATTTCTGGACATAAAAAAGGAACTGAGGAAAAGAGAGATCCAATACTCCATGCTATTCCCGGCTACACTACGAGTGGTGGCGGAAAACAGGACGTGGTTTTTTGACAATCTGGAAATAGCCCGGGACTGGTTGGATGGCTGGCGACCAACCTCCCAACCCCGCCGCACAGGACGGACTAACAAAAACCAGCGTATAGGAGACCGTGAGGACGTCCGAACGGAGGGGCCGGTAGAAGAGAGAAGCTCATCAATGAGAGACAATGTTAGTGGAGATCTGGAGGTGGAGGATTGACACTCCGGCAGGTACAAGACTTTAATTGATAATGGGACTGCCGCGTGGGCTGCCATGGACACTGGGCTAAGGACCTCCATAGAGGGTAAGAGGGGTCGCTGACTCCGGAGTACTCTTCACCCCCAACGAGCAAGTAACTCTGTGTTTCTATTTGGGTGAGGTCAGGCACTCTGCTAAATTGGGGTGGCGGGCAGTTCAAAGTCTGTGTAGCAGGGGAGCAGGGAGGGGGGGAATTCGGGGGATAGGGGGGGAGACAATGTTTAATTGTTTGAAATGTTTGACTCTAAAGATTGCACGAAGAACCACAACGAGCACGGTAAGCTGGAATATGCACGCCGGACAAGCCGGAGTCAACCCAAAGACAGCGGGCCCGTCATTGCTGGCGACTGCAGGCATCCATGGGGGTGGGTGTAGGCCAGGAACACAGACACCACACCCTACGGGAACCGTGTCCATTTTTACAAGCACACAATGGCACACTTGGTACAGTCTGATATCATAGAAGGAAGTCCTGACACGGGGCCGGTGCCGCCGTTGCAGTTGATATCATGGAATGTCAGGGGACTAGGGGACAAGATAAAGAGAGGGTTGGTGCTCCAGAGTATTAGGAGACTGAATCATGATCTGATCCTCCTTCAGGAAACGCATCTAGTGGGTACAGCTAGCAAGGCTCTGGATAGACGAGGTTACCGCATGATAACACACTCAGACTTCACTTCAGGGTCCAGGGGAACAGGCATTTTAATGAAAAGAGCATCCCGATTCATCTTACAGACTACCAAGACTGATAGTCATGGCCGCATTGCAGCGGCATGTGGGCAGTGTGAAGGAAAGTCCCTCAACGTAGTGTCAGTATATATTCCACCGGCACTGCATGCGACTGCGCTTCTGGACCTAGGAAGGTTCCTGTTGGAGCTCCCGGAGGGAGACCTAGTAGTGGGAGGGGACTTTAACGCGGTGGCCCATAATACACGGGATAGGTTCCCGGTTCGGGCACAGACGCCTGGCCCGTCCCGCTTCAGTGAGTTCATAGAGGCACAGGGACTGGTAGATGTGTGGCGGCGCCTACACCCCGACGATCAGCAATACTCTTACTACTCGGCAACCCACAACTGCCTGTCCCGTATTGACTACTTCCTTACGTTGGGGGACGGCCGCCTTACGATACACGATGCAAAGGTAAGGCCCCCGGGTATCTCAGATCACTCCCCCTTGACACTTACTCTATCATGCTCTGCAATAGCCCGTAGAAGAGTTTACCCAATTTACCCGGGGTATCTTAAGGTGCCCCATGTCCGTAAAGAACTAAAAAAAGCAACCAGGTACTACTTTGCGGAGAATACTGACTCGGTGACGTCCCCAACGACCTTATGGGAGGCGTGCAAAACAGTGTTTAGAGGGCAAGCGATTGTGACAATAGCGGGGCACAAACGTACGCAAAGACAGGAACTGCTAGATTTAGAACTGAAACTAGAAGAAGCAAACGCGGACCATATGGCACACCCATCAGAGGATACACTTCACTCACTTTTGCCAACAGTTGCATGACGACCTCCTTAAGCGACGGACAGTAGAAAACATAGAGACGACAGCGCAAAGGGTCTATGATATAGGGGACAAAGCCAGTAAATTATTGGCATGGTTAGATAAAAAAAGAGAGGGCTGTAGACACATATTACAACTGAAGGACTCAGAGGGGATATCACATTCGCGTCCCTCTGAGATTGTAGAAATCTTAGCTGACCACTTCCAAGACGTTTATACCCCAAGAGTAGAAGTCACAGCGGAAGCGGCAATGTCAGCGATTCACTGCTCACTACTCTGCACTAACTACTCACTACTCTGCACTCACTACTCACTACTCTGCACTCACTACTCACTACTCTGCACTCACTACTCTGCACTCACTACTCTGCACTCACTACTCTGCACTCACTAATCACTACTCTGCACTCACTACTCTGCACTCACTACTCTGCACTCACTACTCTGTACTCACTACTCTGCACTCTGCACTCACCACTCTGCACTCACTACTCACTACTCTGCACCCACTACTCACTACTCTGCACCCACCACTCACTACTCTGCACTCACCACTCTGCACTCACTACTCACTACTCTGTACTCACTACTCACTACTCTGTACTCACTACTCACTACTTTGCACTCACTACTCACTACTCTGCACTCACTACTCTGCGCTCACTACTCACCACTCACTACTCACTACTTTGCACTCACTACTCTGCACTCACTACTCACTACTCTGCACCCACTACTCTGCACTACTCACTACTCTGCACTCACTAGTCTGCACTCACTACTCTGCACTCACTACTCACTACTCACTACTCACTACTTTGCACTCACTACTCTGCACTCACTACTCACTACTCTGCACCCACTACTCTGCACCCACTACTCTGCACTCACTACTCACTACTTTGCACTCACTACTCACTACTTACTACTCTGCACTCACTACTCTGCACTCACTACTCTGCACTCACTACTCTGCAATCACTACTCACTACTCTGCACTCACTACTCACTACTCTGCACTCAATACTCTGCACTCACTACTCTGCACTCACTACTCTGCACTCACTACTCACTACTCTGCACTCACTACTCACTACTCTGCACTCACTACTCAGCACTCACTACTCTGCACTCACTACTCACTACTCTGCACTCACTACTCACTACTCTGCACTCACTACTCACTACTCTGCACACACTACTCACTACTCTGCACTCACTACTCACTACTCACTACTCTGCACTCACTACTCTGCACTCACTACTCTGCACTCACTACTCTGCACTCACTACTCTGTACTCACTACTCTGTACTCACTACTCTGCACTCACTACTCTGCACTCACTACTCAGCACTCACTACTCTGCACTCACTACTCACTACTCTGCACTCACTACTCTGCACTCACTACTCACTACTCTGCACTCACTACTCTGCACTCACTACTCTGCACTCACTACTCTGCACTCACTACTCTGTACTCACTACTCACTACTCTGCACTCACTACTCACTACTCTGCACTCACTACTCACTACTCAGCACTCACTACTCTGCACTCACTACTCACTACTCTGCACTCACTACTCACTACTCTGCACTCACTACTCTGCACTCACTACTCTGCACTACTCACTACTCTGCACTCACTAGTCTGCACTCACTACTCTACACTCACTACTCTGCACTCACTACTCTGCACACACTACTCACTACTCTGCACTCACTACTCACTACTCACTACTCTGCACTCACTACTCTGCACTCACTACTCTGCACTCACTACTCACTACTCTGCACTCACTACTCTGCACTCACAACTCACTACTCTGCACTCACTACTCACTACTCTGCACTCACTACTCTGCACTCACTACTAAGCACTACTCACTACTCTGCACTCACTAGTCTGCACTCACTAGTCTGCACTCACTAGTCTGCACTCACTACTCTGCACTCACTACTCTGCACTCACTATTCACTACTCTGCACTCACTACTCTGCACTCACTACTCTGCACCCACTACTCTGCGCTCACTACTCACTACTCTGCACTCACTACTCACTACTCACTACTCTGCACTCACTAACTACTCTGCCCTCACTACTCACTACTCTGCCCTCACTACTCTGCACTCACTACTCTGCCCTCACTACTCTGCACTCACTACTCTGCACTCACTACTCACTACTCACAACTCTGCACTCACTAACTACTATGCCCTCACTACTCACTACTCTGCCCTCACTACTCTGCACTCACTACTCTGCCCTCACCACTCTGCACTCACTACTCTGCACTCACTACTCTGCACTCACTACTCTGCACTCACTACTCATTACTCTGCACTCACTACTCACTACTCTGCACTCACTACTCACTACTCTGCACTCACTACTCTGCACTCACTACTCTGCACTCACTACTCACTACTCTGCACTCACTACTCTACACTCAATACTCACTACTCTGTACTCACTACTCACTACTCTGCACTCACTACTCTCTACTCTGCACTCACTACTCACTACTCTGCACTCACTACTCTGCACTCACTACTCTGCACTCACTACTCTGCACTCACTACTCTGCACCCACTACTCTGCACCCACTACTCTGCACTCACTACTCACTACTTTGCACTCACTACTCACTACTCACTACTCTGCACTCACTACTCTGCACTCACTACTCTGCACTCACTACTCTGCAATCACTACTCACTACTCTGCACTCACTACTCACTACTCTGCACTCAATACTCTGCACTCACTAATCTGCACTCACTACTCTGCACTCACTACTCACTACTCACTACTCTGCACTCACTACTCACTACTCAGCACTCACTACTCTGCACTCACTACTCACTACTCTGCACTCACTACTCTGCACTCACTACTCACTACTCTGCACACACTACTCACTACTCTGCACTCACTATTCACTACTCACTACTGTGCACTCACTACTCTGCACTCACTACTCTGTACTCACTACTCTGCACTCACTACTCTGCACTCACTACTCAGCACTCACTACTCTGCACTCACTACTCACTACTCTGCACTCACTACTCTGCACTCACTACTCACTACTCTGCACTCACTACTCTGCACTCACTACTCTGCACTCACTACTCTGCACTCACTACTCTGTACTCACTACTCACTACTCTGCATTCACTACTCACTACTCTGCACTCACTACTCACTACTCAGCACTCACTACTCTGCACTCACTACTCACTACTCTGCACTCACTACTCTGCACTCACTACTCACTACTCTGCACTCACTACTCACTACTCTGCACTCACTACTCTGCACTCACTACTCTGCACTACTCACTACTCTGCACTCACTAGTCTGCACTCACTAGTCTGCACTCACTACTCTACACTCACTACTCTGCACTCACTACTCTGCACACACTACTCACTACTCTGCACTCACTACTCACTACTCACTACTCTGCACTCACTACTCTGCACTCACTACTCTGCACTCACTACTCACTACTCTGTACTCTGCACTCACTACTCACTACTCTGCACTCACTACTCTGCACTCACTACTCACTACTCTGCACTCACTACTCACTACTCTGCACTCACTACTCTGCACTCACTACTCTGCACTACTCACTACTCTGCACTCACTAGTCTGCACTCACTAGTCTGCACTCACTACTCTGCACTCACTACTCTGCACTCACTATTCACTACTCTGCACTCACTACTCTGCACTCACTACTCTGCACCCACTTCTCTGCGCTCACTACTCACTACTCTGCACTCACTACTCACTACTCACTACTCTGCACTCACTAACTACTCTGCCCTCACTACTCACTATTCTGCCCTCACTACTCTGCACTCACTACTCTGCCCTCACTACTCTGCACTCACTACTCTGCACTCACTACTCACTACTCACAACTCTGCACTCACTAACTACTCTGCCCTCACTACTCACTACTCTGCCCTCACTACTCTGCACTCACTACTCTGCCCTCACTACTCTGCACTCACTACTCATTACTCTGCACTCACTACTCACTACTCTGCACTCACTACTCTGCACTCACTACTCTGCACTCACTACTCACTACTCTGCACTCACTACTCTACACTCAATACTCACTACTCTGTACTCACTACTCACTACTCTGCACTCACTACTCTCTACTCTGCACTCACTACTCACTACTCTGCACTCACTACTCTGCACTCACTACTCTGCACTCACTACTCTGCACTCACTACTCTGCATTCACTACTCTGCACTACTCACTACTCTGCACTCACTAGTCTGCACTCACTAATCTGCACTCACTACTCTGCACTTACTACTCACTACTCTGCACTCACTACTCTGCACTCACTACTCTGCACTCACTACTCTGCACTCACTACTCTGCACTCACTACTCACTACTCTGCACTCACTACTCTGCACTCACTACTTTGCACTCATTACTCTGCACTCACCACTGCACTCACTACTCACTACTCTGCACTAACTACTCACTACTCTGCACTCATTACTCACTACTCTGCACTCACTACTCTGCACTCACTACTCTGCACTCACTAATCACTACTCTGCACTCTCTACTCTGCACTCACTACTCTGCACTCACTACTCTGTACTCACTACTCTGCACTCTGCACTCACCACTTTGCACTCACTACTCACTACTCTGCACCCACTACTCACTACTCTGCACCCACCACTCACTACTCTGCACTCACCACTCTGCACTCACTACTCACTACTCTGTACTCACTACTCACTACTTTGCACTCACTACTCACTACTCTGCACTCACTACTCTGCACTCACTACTCACCACTCACTACTCACTACTTTGCACTCACTACTCTGCACTCACTACTCACTACTCTGCACCCACTACTCTGCACTACTCACTACTCTGCACTCACTAGTCTGCACTCACTACTCTGCACTCACTACTCACTACTCTGCACTCACTACTCACTACTCTGCACTCACTACTCACTACTCTGCACTCACTACTCTGCACTCACTACTCACTACTCTGCACTACTCACTACTCTGCACTCACTACTCTGCACTCACTACTCTGCACTCACTACTCACTACTCTGCACTCACTACTCTGCACTCACTACTCTGCACCCACTACTCTGCACCCACTACTCTGCACCCACTACTCTGCACTCACTACTCACTACTTTGCACTCACTACTCACTACTCTGCACTCACTACTCTGCACTCACTACTCTGCACTCACTACTCTGCAATCACTACTCACTACTCTGCACTCACTACTCACTACTCTGCACTCAATACTCTGCACTCACTACTCTGCACTCACTACTCTGCACTCACTACTCACTACTCTGCACTCACTACTCACTACTCTGCACTCACTACTCAGCACTCACTACTCTGCACTCACTACTCACTACTCTGCACTCACTACTCACTACTCTGCACTCACTACTCACTACTCTGCACACACTACTCACTACTCTGCACTCACTACTCACTACTCACTACTCTGCACTCACTACTCTGCACTCACTACTCTGTACTCACTACTCTGCACTCACTACTCTGCACTCACTACTCAGCACTCACTACTCTGCACTCACTACTCACTACTCTGCACTCACTACTCTGCACTCACTACTCACTACTCTGCACTCACTACTCTGCACTCACTACTCTGCACTCACTACTCTGCACTCACTACTCTGTACTCACTACTCACTACTCTGCACTCACTACTCACTACTCTGCACCCACTACTCACTACTCAGCACTCACTACTCTGCACTCACTACTCACTACTCTGCACTCACTACTCTGCACTCACTACTCACTACTCTGCACTCATTACTCACTACTCTGCACTCACTTCTCTGCACTCACTACTCTGCACTACTCACTACTCTGCACTCACTACTCTGCACTCACTAGTCTGCACTCACTACTCTACACTCACTACTCTGCACTCACTACTCTGCACACACTACTCACTACTCTGCACTCACTACTCACTACTCACTACTCTGCACTCACTACTCTGCACTCACTACTCTGCACTCACTGCTCACTACTCTGTACTCTGCACTCACTACTCACTACTCTGCACTCACTACTCTGCACTCACTACTCACTACTCTGCACTCACTACTCACTACTCTGCACTCACTACTCTGCACTCACTACTCTGCACTACTCACTACTCTGCACTCACTAGTCTGCACTCACTAGTCTGCACTCACTAGTCTGCACTCACTACTCTGCACTCACTACTCTGCACTCACTATTCACTACTCTGCACTCACTACTCTGCACTCACTACTCTGCACCCACTACTCTGCGCTCACTACTCACTACTCTGCACTCACTACTCACTACTCACTACTCTGCACTCACTAACTACTCTGCCCTCACTACTCACTACTCTGCCCTCACTACTCTGCACTCACTACTCTGCCCTCACTACTCTGCACTCACTACTCTGCACTCACTACTCACTACTCACAACTCTGCACTCACTAACTACTCTGCCCTCACTACTCACTACTCTGCCCTCACTACTCTGCACTCACTACTCTGCACTCACTACTCTGCACTCACTACTCTGCACTCACTACTCTGCACTCACTACTCATTACTCTGCACTCACTACTCACTACTCTGCACTCACTACTCACTACTCTGCACTCACTACTCTGCACTCACTACTCTGCACTCACTACTCACTACTCTGCACTCACTACTCTACACTCAATACTCACTACTCTGTACTCACTACTCACTACTCTGCACTCACTACTCTCTACTCTGCACTCACTACTCACTACTCTGCACTCACTACTCTGCACTCACTACTCTGCACTCACTACTCTGCACTCACTACTCTGCACTCACTACTCTGCATTCACTACTCTGCACTACTCACTACTCTGCACTCACTAGTCTGCACTCACTAATCTGCACTCACTACTCTGCACTTACTACTCACTACTCTGCACTCACTACTCTGCACTCACTACTCTGCACTCACTACTCTGCACTCACTACTCACTACTCTGCACTCACTACTCTGCACTCACTACTTTGCACTCACTACTCTGCACTCACCACTGCACTCACTACTCACTACTCTGCACTAACTACTCACTACTCTGCACTCACTACTCACTACTCTGCACTCACTACTCTGCACTCACTACTCTGCACTTACTAATCACTACTCTGCACTCACTACTCTGCACTCACTACTCTGCACTCACTACTCTGTACTCACTACTCTGCACTCTGCACTCACCACTCTGCACTCACTACTCACTACTCTGCACCCACTACTCACTACTCTGCACCCACTACTCACTACTCTGCACTCAATACTCACCACTCTGCACTCACTACTCACTACTCTGCACTCACTACTCTGCACTCACTACTCACTACTCTGCACCCACTACTCACTACTCTGCACCCACTACTCACTACTCTGCACTCACTACTCACTACTCTGCACTCACTACTCTGCACTCACTACTCACTACTCTGCACTCACTACTCACTACTCTGCACTCACTACTCTGCACTCACTACTCACTACTCTGCACCCACTACTCTGCACTACTCACTACTCTGCACTACTCACTACTCTGCACTCACTAGTCTGCACTCACTACTCTGCACTCACTACTCTGCACTCACTACTTTGCACTCACAACTCTGCACTCACTACTCTGCACTCACTACTCTGCACTCACTACTCTGCACTCATTACTCACTACTCTGCACTCACTACTCACCACTCTGCACTCACTACTCTGCACTACTCTACACTCACTACTCTGCACTCACTACTCTGCACTCACTACTCTGCACTACTCACTACTCTGCACTCACTACTCTGCACTCACTACTCTGCACTCACTACTCTGCACTCACTACTCTGCACTCACTACTCTGCACTCACTACTCACTACTCTGCACTCACTACTCTGCACTCACTACTCTGCACCCACTACTCTGCACCCACTACTCTGCACCCACTACTCTGCACTCACTACTCACTACTCTGCACTCACTACTCTGCACTCACTACTCTGCACCCACTACTCTGCACCCACTACTCTGCACCCACTACTCTGCACTCACTACTCACTACTTTGCACTCACTACTCACTACTCACTACTCTGCACTCACTACTCTGCACTCACTACTCTGCACTCACTACTCTGCAATCACTACTCAGTACTCTGCACTCACTACTCACTACTCTGCACTCAATACTCTGCACTCACTAGTCTGCACTCACTAGTCTGCACTCACTACTCTGCACTCACTACTCTGCACTCACTATTCACTACTCTGCACTCACTACTCTGCACTCACTACTCTGCACCCAAAACTCTGCGCTCACTACTCACTACTCTGCACTCACTACTCACTACTCACTACTCTGCACTCACTAACTACTCTGCCCTCACTACTCACTACTCTGCCCTCACTACTCTGCACTCACTACTCTGCCCTCACTACTCTGCACTCACTACTCTGCACTCACTACTCACTACTCACAACTCTGCACTCACTAACTACTCTGCCCTCACTACTCACTACTCTGCCCTCACTACTCTGCACTCACTACTCTGCCCTCACCACTCTGCACTCACTACTCTGCACTCAATACTCTGCACTCACTACTCTGCACTCACTACTCATTACTCTGCACTCACTACTCACTACTCTGCACTCACTACTCACTACTCTGCACTCACTACTCTGCACTCACTACTCTGCACTCACTACTCACTACTCTGCACTCACTACTCTACACTCAATACTCACTACTCTGTACTCACTACTCACTACTCTGCACTCACTACTCTCTACTCTGCACTCACTACTCACTACTCTGCACTCACTACTCTGCACTCACTACTCTGCACTCACTACTCTGCACTCACTACTCTGCATTCACTACTCTGCACTACTCACTACTCTGCACTCACTAGTCTGCACTCACTAATCTGCACTCACTACTCTGCACTTACTACTCACTACTCTGCACTCACTACTCTGCACTCACTACTCTGCACTCACTACTCTGCACTCACTACTCACTACTCTGCACTCACTACTCTGCACTCACTACTTTGCACTCACTACTCTGCACTCACCACTGCACTCACTACTCACTACTCTGCACTAACTACTCACTACTCTGCACTCACTACTCACTACTCTGCACTCACTACTCTGCACTCACTACTCTGCACTTACTAATCACTACTCTGCACTCACTACTCTGCACTCACTACTCTGCACTCACTACTCTGTACTCAATACTCTGCACTCTGCACTCACCACTCTGCACTCACTACTCACTACTCTGCACCCACTACTCACTACTCTGCACCCACTACTCACTACTCTGCACTCAATACTCACCACTCTGCACTCACTACTCACTACTCTGCACTCACTACTCTGCACTCACTACTCACTACTCTGCACCCACTACTCACTACTCTGCACCCACTACTCACTACTCTGCACTCACTACTCACTACTCTGCACTCACTACTCTGCACTCACTACTCACTACTCTGCACTCACTACTCTGCACTCACTACTCACTACTCTGCACCCACTACTCTGCACTACTCACTACTCTGCACTACTCACTACTCTGCACTCACTAGTCTGCACTCACTACTCACTACTCTGCACCCACTACTCTGCACTACTCACTACTCTGCACTCACTAGTCTGCACTCACTACTCTGCACTCACTACTCACTACTCTGCACTCACTAATCACTACTCTGCACTCACTACTCTGTACTCACTACTCACTACTCTGCATTCACTACTCTGCACTCACTACTCACTACTCTGCACTCACTACTCACTACTCTGCACTCACTACTCTGCACTCACTACTCACTACTCTGCACTCACTACTCTGCACTCACTACTCTGCACTCACTTCTCTGCACTCAATACTCTGCACTCAATACTCTGTACTCACTACTCTGCACTCACTACTCACTACTCTGCACTCACTACTCACTACTCTGCACTCACTACTCTGCACTCACTACTCACTACTCTGCACTCACTACTCTGCACTCACTACTCTGCACTCACTACTCTGCACTCACTACTCACTACTCTGCACTCACTACTCACTACTCTGCACTCACTACTTTGCACTCACTACTCTGCACTCACTACTCACTACTCTGCACTCACTACTCACTACTGTGCAGTCACTACTCTGCGCTCACTACTCTGCACTCACTACTCTGCACTCACTACTCTGCACTCACTACTCACTACTCTGCACTCACTACACACTACTCTGCACTCACTACTCCCTACTCTGCACTCACTACTCACTACTCACTACTCTGCACTCACTACTCACTACTCTGCACTCACTACTCTACACTCAATACTCACTACTCACTACTCTGCACTCACTACTCTCTACTCTGCACTCACTACTCTCTACTCTGCACTCACTACTCACTACTCTGCACTCACTACTCACTACTCTGCACTCACTACTCTGCACTCACTACTCACTACTCTGCACTCACTACTCTGCACTCACTACTCTGCATTCACTACTCTGCACTACTTACTACTCTGCACTACTTACTACTCTGCACTCACTATTCTGCACTCACTACTCTGCACTCACTACTCTGCACTCACTACTCACTACTCTGCACTCACTACTCTGCACTCACTACTCTGCACTCACTACTCTGCGCTCACTACTCACTACTCTGCACTCACTACTCTGCACTCACTACTCTGCACTCACTACTCTGCACTCACCACTGTACTCACTACTCACTACTCTGCACTAACTACTCACTACTCTGCACTCACTACTCACTACTCTGCACTCACTACTCTGCACTAACTACTCTGCACTCACTACTCTGCACTCACTAATCACTACTCTGCACTCACTACTCTGCACTCACTACTCTGCACTCACTACTCTGTACTCACTACTCTGCACTCAGCACTCACCACTCTGCACTCACTACTCACTACTCTGCACTCACTACTCTGCACCCACTACTCACTACTCTGCACCCACTACTCACTACTCTGCACTCACTACTCACCACTCTGCACTCACTACTCACTACTCTGCATTCACTACTCACTACTCACCACTCTGCACTCACAACTCACTACTCTGCACTCACTACTCACTACTCTGCACCCACTACTCACTACTCTGCACTCAGTACTCTGCACTCACTACTCACTACTCTGCACTCACTACTCACTACTCTGCACTCACTACTCTGCACTCACTACTCACTACTCTGCACCCACTACTCTGCACTACTCACTACTCTGCACTACTCACTACTCTGCACTCACTAGTCTGCACTCACTACTCTGCACTCACTACTTTGCACTCACTACTCTGCACTCACTACTCTGCACTCACTACTCTGCACTCACTACTCTGCACTCACTACTCACTACTTTGCACTCACTACTCTGCACTCACTACTCTGCACTCACTACTCTGCACTCACTACTCTGCACTCACTACTCACTACTCTGCACTCACTACTCACCACTCTGCACTCACTACTCACTACTCTACACTCACTACTCTGCACTCACTACTCACTACTCTACACTCACTACTCACTACTCTGCACTCACTACTCACTACTCTGCACTCACTACTCTGCACTCACTACTCTGTACTCACTACTCACTACTCTGCACTCACTACTTACTACTCTGCACTCACTACTCACTACTCTGCACTCACTACTCACTACTCTCTACTCTGCACTCACTACTCTGCACTCACTACTCACTACTCTGCACTCACTACTCACTACTCTGCACTCACTACTCACCACTCTGCACTCACTACTCACTACTCTACACTCACTACTCTGCACTCACTACTCACTACAAAACACTCACTACTCACTACTCTGTACTCACTACTCACTACTCTGCACTCACTACTCTGCACTCACTACTCACTACTCTGTACTCACTACTCACTACTCTGTACTCACTACTCACTACTCTAAACTCACTACTCACTACTCTGCACTCACTACTCTGCACTCACTACTCACTACTTTGCACTCACTACTCTGCACTCACTACTCACTACTCTGCACCCACTACTCTGCACTACTCCCTACTCTGCACTCACTAGTCTGTACTCACTACTCTGCACTCACTACTCACTACTCTGCACTCACTAGTCACTACTCTGCACTCACTACTCTGCACTCACTACTCACTACTCTGCATTCACTACTCTGCACTCACTACTCACTACTCTGCACTCACTACTCACTACTCTGCACTCACTACTCTGCACTCACTACTCACTACTCTGCACTCACTACTTTGCACTCACTACTCTGCACTCACTTCTCTGCACTCAATACTCTGCACTCAATACTCTGTACTCACTACTCTGCACTCACTGCTCACTACTCTGCACTCACTACTCACTACTCTGCACTCACTACTCTGCACTCACTACTCACTACTCTGCACTCACTACTCTGCACTCACTACTCTGCACTCACTACTCACTACTCTGCACTCACTACTCACTACTCTGCACTCACTACTCACTACTCTGCACTCACTACTCTGCACTCACTACTCTGCGCTCACTACTCTGCACTCACTACTCACTACTCTGCACTCACTACTCACTACTCTGCACTCACTACTCTGCACTCACTACTCTGCACTCACTACTCTGCACTCACTACTCTGCACACACCACTCTGCACTCACTACTCTGCACTCACTAATCACTACTCTGCACTCACTACTCTGCACTCACCACTCTGCACACACCACTCTGCACTCACTACTCTGCACTCACTACTCACTACTCTGCACTCACTACTCACTACTCTGCACGCACTACTCACTACTCTGCACCCACTACTCACTACTCTGCACTCACTACTCACCACTCTGCACTCACTACTCACTACTCAGCACTCACTACTCACTACTCTGCACTCACCACTCTACACTCACCACTCACTACTCTGCACTCACTACTCACTACTCTGTACTCACTACTCACTACTCTGCACTCACTACTCACTACTCTGCACTCACTACTCACTACTCTGCACTTACTACTCACTGCTCTGCACTCACCACTCACTCAAGTCCATGCAATTAGAGGACATAACATTCTGAACAAGCACTTACCTCTCAGTGCCCTCATTGCCTTGCGAAACTTCTCGATGCGGCCAGGAAGAGAGCAGTGATCGGCGCGCGGTGGGGACGCTGGCGCCGTGAGCGTGCGCGCGACTGAATCCGCGCGTGGCCAGCACTTGTCGCTCCCTCTCCCATTAGGATTGCTGGGCGTGTGCCCAGCTCTTGTCTCCTTTTGTCGGCTTTGGCGGCTGACATGATTACTCACTACTCTGCACTCACTACTCTGCACTCACTACTCTGCACTCACTACTCACTACTCTGCACTCACTACTCACCACTCTGCACTCACTACTCACTACTCTACACTCACTACTCTGCACTCACTACTCACTACTCTACACTCACTACTCACTACTCTGCACTCACTACTCACTACTCTGCACTCACTACTCTGCACTCACTACTCTGTACTCACTACTCACTACTCTGCACTCACTACTTACTACTCTGCACTCACTACTCACTACTCTGCACTCACTACTCACTACTCTCTACTCTGCACTCACTACTCTGCACTCACTACTCACTACTCTGCACTCACTACTCACTACTCTGCACTCACTACTCACCACTCTGCACTCACTACTCACTACTCTACACTCACTACTCTGCACTCACTACTCACTACAAAACACTCACTACTCACTACTCTGTACTCACTACTCACTACTCTGCACTCACTACTCTGCACTCACTACTCACTACTCTGTACTCACTACTCACTACTCTGTACTCACTACTCACTACTCTAAACTCACTACTCACTACTCTGCACTCACTACTCTGCACTCACTACTCACTACTTTGCACTCACTACTCTGCACTCACTACTCACTACTCTGCACCCACTACTCTGCACTACTCACTACTCTGCACTCACTAGTCTGTACTCACTACTCTGCACTCACTACTCACTACTCTGCACTCACTAGTCACTACTCTGCACTCACTACTCTGCACTCACTACTCACTACTCTGCATTCACTACTCTGCACTCACTACTCACTACTCTGCACTCACTACTCACTACTCTGCACTCACTACTCTGCACTCACTACTCACTACTCTGCACTCACTACTTTGCACTCACTACTCTGCACTCACTTCTCTGCACTCAATACTCTGCACTCAATACTCTGTACTCACTACTCTGCACTCACTGCTCACTACTCTGCACTCACTACTCACTACTCTGCACTCACTACTCTGCACTCACTACTCACTACTCTGCACTCACTACTCTGCACTCACTACTCTGCACTCACTACTCACTACTCTGCACTCACTACTCACTACTCTGCACTCACTACTCACTACTCTGCACTCACTACTCTGCACTCACTACTCTGCGCTCACTACTCTGCACTCACTACTCACTACTCTGCACTCACTACTCACTACTCTGCACTCACTACTCTGCACTCACTACTCTGCACTCACTACTCTGCACTCACTACTCTGCACACACCACTCTGCACTCACTACTCTGCACTCACTAATCACTACTCTGCACTCACTACTCTGCACTCACCACTCTGCACACACCACTCTGCACTCACTACTCTGCACTCACTACTCACTACTCTGCACTCACTACTCACTACTCTGCACGCACTACTCACTACTCTGCACCCACTACTCACTACTCTGCACTCACTACTCACCACTCTGCACTCACTACTCACTACTCAGCACTCACTACTCACTACTCTGCACTCACCACTCTACACTCACCACTCACTACTCTGCACTCACTACTCACTACTCTGTACTCACTACTCACTACTCTGCACTCACTACTCACTACTCTGCACTCACTACTCACTACTCTGCACTTACTACTCACTGCTCTGCACTCACCACTCTGCACTCACCACTCTACACTCACCACTCACTCAAGTCCATGCAATTAGAGGACATAACATTCTGAACAAGCACTTACCTCTCAGTGCCCTCATTGCCTTGCGAAACTTCTCGATGCGGCCAGGAAGAGAGCAGTGATCGGCGCGCGGTGGGGACGCTGGCGCCGTGAGCGTGCGCGCGACTGAATCCGCGCGTGGCCAGCACTTGTCGCTCCCTCTCCCATTAGGATTGCTGGGCGTGTGCCCAGCTCTTGTCTCCTTTTGTCGGCTTTGGCGGCTGACATGATTAAAATAGTTCTCTGCCGAGAACGCGCTTTGCGCGTCTCTAGGCCGAGACCTAAAAAGAAGTGAGACGCTAACTTGGGGACCCCACCTGCTACAGAAAGATCAATAATAACCCCACAAAAGAACTACAAAATGAACTGTTTTCTATCCTTCAGGAGGGTCATGATATAAGGATCCTAGGACCAAAGGAATTTGCTTTTCTACAAAACAAAAACCCTAGGATACTGGTCTTTTACGTTCTTCCCAAGATGCATAAGAACGCAAATGACCCACCAGGTCGCCCAATAATATCGGGGTGCGAATCACTGACAGAACCAGTAGCCAAGTATATAGACTTCTTCTTGAAACCACTGATTGAAAAAAATCCGGCTCATTTAAAGGACACGACAGCTTTCCTGAATGAAAAAACATCAATTGAGGGTGGGCGTAAAATCCGTTTCGTGGGCGAATTTGCGGATTTTCCGCGATTTCGCGATCGGCGAATCACGTGAAATAGCGGTAAAATCCGCGAATCAGCGGGACGAATTTTCAGACAAGCAAGGGTTACAGCAGCAGGTGCAAAAGTTGAACCTAATTTCTTTGTAACCTTTTACAAAAGGGTTACAAACAAATTAACTTCAACTTGGGCACCTGCTGCTAAGTGCTTCCTGGCGCCTCGTTGCCTACTTGCAACTATTCTCTGACCCTGCTCTGACCCTTGAAGCAGGGTCAGAGAATAGTTACAAGTAGGCAACGAGGCACCTGTCCCAGGAATTAAACCTCATCAGGAAGCACTTACAGATATAAAAAACAGGAAGAAGGGAGAGGATGGCAAATACACCCATTTTGAGTTGTCAGGAGGGGTTAAACTAAAAGAGACCTTTACAGCACAATTTTCGTATGCATTTTGCTAAAAATAAAAAGCTGTCTGTTCTGTAGGGGCAACTCAGGAATCTGGCCCTTCAGAGATCCGGCCCCTCTTTCTTTTTCTCGTTCTCTCTCTCCCTCTCTTTCTTTCTCTTTCTCTCTATCTATCTCTATCTCTCTCTCCCTCTCCTTTCTTGCTCTATTTATCTCTTTCTCTCTCTCTTTCAAGTTCTTCCTCTTTCTCTGCGTATCTCTTTCTTTCTCTGTTGTTCTCTCTCTCTTTCTCTCTTTCTCCCTCTCTTTCTTTCTCTCTCTCACATCCTCTCTTTCTTGCTCTCTCTTTCTCTCTCTTTCTTTCTCTCTCACTCTCCCTCTTTCTCTCCCTCTTTCTCTCTCTCATCCTCTCTCTCTCTCTCTGTGTCTTTCTCTCTTTCTCTCTCTTTCCATGTCTCTCTCTCTCTTTCTCTCTCTCTTTTACTTTCTTGCTCTTTCTCTGTCTCTTTCTTTCTTTCTCTCTCGTTCTCTCTTTCTCTCTCCCTCTCTTTCTCTCTCTCGATCCCTCTCTCCTCTTCTCTCTCCCTCTCTCTCTCTCTCCCTTTCTCCCTCTCTTTCTCTCTTTCACTTTCTTGCTCTTTCGCTGTCTCTCTCTTTCTTTCTCTCTCACTCTCCCACTTTCTCTCTCTCTTTCTCTTTCTCTCTCTCATCCTCTCTCTCTGTCTCCCTCTGTGTGTGTCTTTCTCTCTTTCCATGTCTCTCTCTCTCTTTCTCTCTCTCTTTTACTTTCTTGCTCTTTCTCTGTCTCTTCCTTTCTCTCTCGTTCTCTCTTTCTCTCTCCCTATCTTTCTCTCTCTCTCGATCCCTCTCTCCTCTTCTCTCTCCCTCTCTCTCTCCATTTCTCCCTCTCTTTCTCTCTTTCACTTTCTTGCTCTTTCGCTGTCTCTCTCTTTCTTTCTCTCTCATTCTCTCTCTCCCTGTTTGTTTGTTTGTTTCTTTGTTTCTTTGTTTCGTTCTTTCTCTCCACTCTCTCTCTTACTCTCTCTTTCTCTTTCTCTCCCTCTCTTTCCCTTTCTCTCCTTTTCACTGTCACTTTCTTTCTCTCTCTCTCTCTTTCTTTCTTTCTTTTTTCATTCATTCTTTCTTTCGTTCTTTCTTTCTTTCTTTCTTTCACTCTCTCTCTCCCTCCCTTTCTCTCTCTCTATCTCTCTCTCTTTCTCTCTTTTGAAACATTGCAAAGATCTCGTAGATGACAAAGTACAAACAAGCATTTGCAATGCAATAGGTCTCGCATGTTTTGTATTTACGTGACTTAGCTGTATTGATATTACAAATTACAATGGCTTTTAATTTTTTTAAATAATTAATACTTAAATAAAAGTAATTTTAATTTATAATTGCAATAGCTTAAACTTTTGTAAATAACGTTTGTGAAGATTATGTTCAATGCATTTTATTGTGACGAAAATCCAAGAACAGAAGTGAAATATTAACATCTTTTTGTGACATTTGTAATAAAGTTTGAAACATTGAGAGAACATATTTGAACCAGTTGTTGTTGAATGGTTGCGCAGATTGATGCTGGGGTGGCGCTGAGTGGTGCTGTGGTGGTGCTGATTGGTGCTGTGGTGATGCAGAGTGGTGCTGTGGTGGTGCTGAGTGATACTGGGATGGTGCTGAGTGATGCTGGGGTGGTGCTGAGTGGTGCGGTGGTGGTGTTGAGTGATGCTGTGGTGGTGCTGAGTGATGCTGTGGTGGTGCTGAGTGGTGCTGTGGTGGAGCTGAGTGATGCTGGAGTAGCGCTGAGTGATGATGTGGTGATGCAGAGGGCAGAAAGGCTAAAAAAGCAGTCTAACAAAGGGCAGAAGGGCAGAAAAACAAGGGAAAAACAAGTCTGAGGGCAGAAGGGCACAAAAACCAGTCTAACAGAGGACAGACGGGCAGAAAAACAAGGGAAAAACGAGTCTAACAGAGGGCAGAAGGGCACAAAAAACGAGTCTAACGGGGCAGAAAGGCACAAAAACGAGTCTAACAGAGGGCAGAAGGGCACAAAAACGAGTCTAACAGAGGGCAGAAGGGCACAAAAACAAGGGAATAACAGAGGGCAGAATGGCACAAAAACAAGGGAAAAATGAGTCTAACAAAGGGCAGAAGGGCACAAAAAACGAGTCTATCAGGGGGCAGAATGAATCCCGCCCTGCATGTTCGTCCGCGAAGATGCCACCTTTTTGTGCAATACCTCTACTCAACTGGAGTACTTTCTACTGTCTAATCAGTAAGTGCTCCCTCGTTGGCTAAATGTATAGGGGCAGATTTACAATAACTGGCGCATCCCCAGGGATGCGCCAGTTATTGTGCGCCGCAGCTCCACCACCCATGGTGCACTGCATTTACAATGCGGCACACCATGTGGCAAAAACGGCACAGATGCGTGACGCATCTATGCCGTTTTTGCCACATTGTAAAAGCAGTGCATTGCTGGAGCTGCGTCGCGCTTGCGACGCAGCTCCAGCAATGCTCTGGGGGGGGGCCCTATCTCCCCAATGCTGCATCAAGCCTTGCGCCTGCTTCAAGCAGGCGCAGAGTTTTGACGCAGCATTGGCCTAAAAGTGACTGAGTGAAATCTTGTAGATTTCACTCAGCCACTTTTAGGAGGCTGAGTCGGAACGCCTCCAGATGGCGCATGGCTTTACAACGTGACGCATCTCACAGAGAGATGCGTCACGTTGTTAATACCCAGCACCATGGCGCATCTTTTGTGCTGCCGCTGCGTCCCAAAAGGTCTCGGAGAGGGTGGCAGTGTTGAACCAGAGGGTGGCAGTGATGAACCAGAGGGTGACAGTGATGAACCAGAGGGTGGCAGGGGTAAACCAGAGGGTGAGAGTACTGAACCAGAGGGTGGCAGTGCTGAACCAGAGGGTGGCAGGGGTGAACCAGAGGGTGGCAGAGGTGAACCAGAGGGTGGCAGGGGTGAACCAGAGGGTGGCAGTGCTGAACCAGAGGGTGGCAGGGGTGAACCGGAAGGTGGCAGGGGTGAACCAGAGGGTGGCAGTGATGAACCAGATGGTGGCAGAGGTGAACCAGAGGGTGGCAGTGGGGAACCAAAGGGTGACATGGGTGAACCAGAGGGTGGCAGTGGTGAACCAGAGAGTGGCAGTAGTGAACCAGAGGGTGGCAGTGCTGAACCAGAGGGTGACAGTGGTTAACCAGAGGGTGGCAGTGGTGAACCAGAGGGTGGCAGTGGTGAACCAGAGGGTGGCAGTCGTGAACCAGAGGGTGGCAGTGGTGAACCAGAGGGTGACAGTGCTGAACCAGAGGGTGGCAGGGGTGAACCAGAGGGTGCTGTGATGAACCAGAGGGTGGCAGTGGTGAACCAGAGGGTGGCAGGGGTGAACCAGAGGGTGGCAGTGGTGAACCAGAGGGTGGCAGTGCTGAACCAGAGGGTGACAGTGGTTAACCAGAGGGTGGCAGTGGTGAACCAGAGGTGCTGTGATGAACCAGAGGGTGGCAGTCGTGAACCAGAGGGTGGCAGTGGTGAACCAGAGGGTGACAGTGCTGAACCAGAGGGTGGCAGGGGTGAACCAGAGAGTGGCAGTGCTGAACCAGAGGGTGTCAGTGGTGAACCTGAGGGTGGCAGGGGTGAACCAGAGAGTGGCAGGGGTGAACCAGAGGGTGGCAGTGGTGAACCAGAGGGTGGCAGTGGTGAACCAGAGGGTGGCAGTGGTGAACCAGAGGGTGGCAGGGGTGAACCAGAGGGTGGCAGTGGGGAACCAGAGGGTGGCATGGGTGAACTGGAGGGTGGCAGTGGTGAACCAGAGGGTGGCAGTGCCGAACCAGAGGGTGACAGTGGTTAACCAGAGGGTGGCAGTGGTGAACCAGAGGTGCTGTGATGAACCAGAGGGTGGCAGTCGTGAACCAGAGGGTGGCAGTGGTGAACCAGAGGGTGACAGTGCTGAACCAGAGGGTGGCAGGTGTGAACCAGAGGGTGCTGTGATGAACCAGAGGGTGGCAGTGGTGAACCAGAGGGTGGCAGGGGTTAACCAGAGGGTGGCAGTGGTGAACCAGAGGGTGGCAGTGCCGAACCAGAGGTGCTGTGATGAACCAGAGGGTGGCAGTCGTGAACCAGAGGGTGGCATTGGTGAACCAGAGGGTGACAGTGCTGACCCAGAGGGTGGGAGGGGTGAACCAGAGAGTGGCAGTGCTGAACCAGAGGGTGGCAGTGGTGAACCAGAGGATGGCAGGGGTGAACCAGAGGGTGGCAGTGGTGAACCAGAGGGTGGCAGTGATGAACCAGAGGGTGGCAATGGTGAACCAGAAGGTCCTGTGCCCATAAACGACTGCATGGGTAACTTCGCCATGCAAGTGGCCCGCGAACACGCAAAAAGTCCCGCGAACACGCAAAAAACTCAGCGAACACGCAAAAAACAAAAATCCGCAAATTCGCACGAATTCGCGGATTTTGCATATTGCGAATTCGATTTCGCGTGAATTCGCGAAACGAGTATTCGCAAATTTCGCCCATACCTAACATCAATACAATTCCACGAAACCAGCCAGTTAATGGTTACAATGGACGTAGTCTCATTGTATATCCAGATCCCTCAGGACCAAGTTTTGGAGACTTTAACAATTTTCTTGGATCAAAGAGAACAACCTACTAGAGTACTTACACGTTTTTAGTGAGATTGGCCAAATTTGCGCTGAAAAAAACTATTTTCAGTTCGACACTGACTTCTTTTTCCAAACGAAGGGGGTGGCCATGGGCTGCCCCTTTGCACCAGAATTAGCAGTATTGTTTATGGGGCTCTATGAGACCAAATTTACAATCCGTTCACTGAATTCATTACTAAGTACATCAGATACATCGATGATGTATTTTTCATCTGGTCGGGGACCCAAGAGACATCAAACGATTTTGTGACATGGCTCAACCAAAGAACCATGGGATGGGATGGGATGGACGGCACAGCCAGCCCAGGCTGCAACTAGAGATAGAGCACATGGTGAAGTTCTTTGAATTAGGTGACCCCATGGTTGGCTTTTTTTTAGCCCAAGTAACACTTTTCAGCCAGCGCATTTGATTCCATATGTATCTAATTCTTGGTTTATACCATTTGCGATGCTGAAGGCAGGCTTTTATTACGAGATGCAATAGCCTGAAGACCCATATGCATGTTGCCGGGGTCTTGGTTCGAATAATGACCTTATCTGTGACCGTGCCGATGACGATAATTCAAAGAGGTTGCGCACACACTGTGAGTCTTTTTTAACAAAAACGACATTTAAATGTCTGATGCATGCATGCGGATCGGCGTTAAAGAGTGATTGTGCACGTACTTTTCTTTGACTCGCAATAAGTTGCATCAAGCCCAATAGGCGATGTACCTTTAAGAAAATACTCGATCACGTGGCCAGAACGGAGCGTGATATACGTACAAGTCGGCGTTCAACTGCAAACTTCCGGATTTCTTTCGAGAAATGCTTTGGGCGTAATCGTAAGTCTAAACAGAGGGTTTTCATGTTTCCCTGCGCCGCCGGTTCCTTAAAATGGTCTTACTTAGTCTGCCCGTTTCTATTTTTAGAACCCCCCAAATTGACATGTTTTGCATATTGAAGCTAATTTAAAAATAATGTATTATTAAGAGTTGCACTTGGATTTGGACTATGAAAGGAAAAATGTTACAGTTAGGATTAGGGAAGGGTTTAGTTTAAGGGTTGAAGGTGAGGTTTGGAAGGTGAGATGTGGTTAGGGTGAGGCATTACGTTTGAGTTAGAATAGGCTATAGTGTTAGATCAGACTTAGGAGTACAGTTAGGGTTTAAGAGTGAGAACTGGTGTAACGGTTAGGGTCTGGGTTGGATGTATGGTTCTGGTATTGTTACTGGTTAATGATATAGTATTATGGTTAAGGTTGAAGTACGTGTTGGGGTTAAATTACAAAAGGGGGTGGTGATGGACGGAGCATGTTAGAAAGGCGATCCCGGGGGAGGCAGAAGATGTCTGACTGACCACCCCTAGGTCCACCCCTCCGTCTAGAAGTAGCCGAGCATTATCGAGAGGCCTCCTGGGTGAGGGTCCTCTCCTAGGATCGTACAGCAGAGTAACCACACCACTACAAATGGAAACCACACAAGAGGATCAGTTCTTAGGCTTTATCAAGAAAAAAGGTTGCTTGTTTCTCAGTGATATGTACAGGCAGATTGAGGGATCTGAAAAGTCTCGTAAATAAGGGATAGGGTAGCGGGACAGTCTCAGTACTGGTGAAGGAAGGGATACCCTGCGCACAGCTCACAATCCTCGAGCCGGGGGGTTCCGAGAGGTCCAGCCGCGGCAGTGCCAGCAGGACTCGACAGGTGATCTTTTAACGGAGAGGGGGCCGCGGCAGCGCCAGCAGGCTCCAAAGATGGTTCAAAGAAGATGGACCGCGGCAGTGCCAGCAGGCTCCAAAGATGGTTCAGCGAAGATGGACCACGGCAGCGCCAGCAGGCTCCAAAGATGGTTCAGCGAAGATGGACCGCGGCAGCGCCAGCAGGCTCCAAAGATGGTTCCAGGTCTCAGGGTAATGAGTTCTTCTCGGGGTCAGCCGCGACAGCGTCAGCAGGGCTCTCGACTCCAGGATACAACTCCCGTCCTACTCCAGGGCTGGCCCAGATATAGGACTGGAGTCCTTTGATGTCCGGACCCTCGCGCCTGGGGGTCAGAGGGACCGGGATGGTGGTGTCCAGACACCCAGCAGGGGGGTGGAGCCAGCGCCCAGGGAGGCCGGGGGCGATCGATACCAGGCGTCCGGGGACGGCTGGAGGGCCATCGAAACTCCCCTCCTCTTGGATCCGTTGAGTGGCCACTCTACCACCCGGGGGGATCTTGGTGCCTCGATGTCGAGTCTTCGCTGGGGCCTTGGCCGGGGTCGAGGCCACGTGCTCGGGACGTGATGGGCCCAAGATGGAGTTGGGCGAGGCCTCGTGCTCCTAACGTGATGGGCCCAAGGTGGAGTCGGGCCTGTAGGGGTGGTCCGGAGTGGTAGCCGGACCGGCAGGGTTGGGGCGTGCAGGGTTCGCCGTGTTCCAGGGGGGAGAGCCGTGGTTTGCCAAGGTGGTTGCTCTCATCGGTAGTTCGTGTAGGGTCGTGCTAAGGGGTCGACCGTGGCTCGATGGAGGGCCGATGTCGTCCTGGGCCCTCCATGCGGGAGGGGTAGGACCAACAGAGCATCTAAACCAATCAAACACTCACACCCAGTCAACAGATCTGGGATTAATCCATCACCGTTCTTTAGCTCACACTGCCACCCCATTTCAGACATGGCCATATGCAAATCAGTCTGACCCTGTGCCTCATGGGAACAGTCCAGCCCGAACTGCCAAGCCATGCCTTCCCTGGACCGGAAACAAGCTTCCGAGGACCGTCTTCAGCCCGGCTTGCTTGAATCCAGTGGCAAAGTGAGCAAGGGACTTACGTCTGAGCATACAAATTGATACTTTAAGCAGAATGAAAGCCATTCTTTTTCAAAAAACTGTGCCACTGACCTCTGCCAAAGTAACCTATGATCTACAAGTCGCAAGGACTTCTGCAGAGATACATGCCCTCTTAACTACAAATTGCCCTATACATTTCTCAGAAATGTTAAGTCGTATCTTGGGTGTGGGGCCAGAGATCTGCCTCGCAGGACTCCCGCGCTCTGAGGAGGGATTTAAGCAGGAACTCCCCAGTCCAGGTAGACTTTACCTGCTACTGCACGCTTGCGTAAGCTGCTGCTGCTTTTTGTTGTTTTATCGATTTAAAACTCACTTCACGCGCATTTGCACCGCGCTGCTCGACTTAGGACGCAGTCGCTTATTTGCGCATTGGGGGCATCTTCTGGGGTCATAGCTAGTGTAGCTCTCACCTGCACTTTAATTGTACCACCACTCGCACTTTGCGGGACCTAGGACTTCTTGGAAACCGCATCGCGGTATTTTGGGTGCCATCTTGGGTGTGAGTAGCCAGGAGGTGCCGAATAACCGGCGCCATCTTGGGTGTGGGGCCAGAGATCTGCCTCGCAGGACTCCCGCGCTTAACGGCTATATAAGATGTGCCACTCCTAAGCGTGCAGCGGGGCCGCGCAGCGGGCGCGCCGTAGACGCGCCGGAGGTGCACCAGAGGTAAGCCCGTTTGCGCCCGTTCGTGCACCGGTGGTGCCCAGTGCCAGTCACGCTGTCCTTGACTCTCACACTCCCATCACCTACTCTAGGACTAAGTTAATTCAGTTACGTCAAAATCCCGAAGCCAGCCAGGTGCTGTACATCAACTCCGCTAAGCCGGAGGCGTTGTCCTGTGGCCTGCTGAATGTCCGCTCTCTTTGTAAACACCATGCTGAAATCACACTCCTTATAGATTCCTACAGGTTGGACGTGCTCTTTCTAACTGAGACATGGACCCGAGCGGATAGCGATGTAGAACTTGGACTGGCCTGTCCTCCAGGCTACAAAATCTTGCATTGCCCGAGGCTGGGAAATAGAGGTGGAGGAATCGGTCTAATTTTTAAAGACTCCTTGACCTTCTCCCTATTTGAGGTCAAAGCGATCCAAGGGTTCGAACTTACGGACTTCTCGCTCAAAGGGCACAAAGGTGTTTTGCACTCTGGTCTGCTCTGCTACAGACCACCGGGTTAGGCACTATCTAAGATACCAGATCTGGTTGACTTAATTTATGATCTTTCTAACTCCCATACTAGATTACTTATCTTGGGGGACTTCAATCTATGGCCTAATGGGCCGCTAGACACGGCCTTCAGGGAACTGTGCCAGGCATGCAGCAACCTTCAGTTGCAACAGCTGGTACCATCGCAGACCCATTCGAAGGGCCATATCTTAGATCTGGTCTTCTCAGAATGCTCCCAGGTGGTGATTAAGGAAATAGCTTTTCAATGCTGGACGGATCATGCATTAGTTCATTTCTCCCTTTACCTGCCCGTAGAGTCCCTCAATAGGAATGGCCTGGATTCCATCAAGGCCAACAGGCAGTGGTCCAAAACTTCTGCATAACCCTAATCTCCTTTCTTTGCTTCACGGAAGTTTTGAACTGAGGGAGAATGTCGAGGCGAGCTATTCTAGCTTGTGCCAGCAGATCACTAACTCGCTGGACGCGCTGGCTCCTTTACGTAAATCTAGAGCCAGGCGAAGGCCTGCCATGCCATGGTATTCGAGCAATCTTCTCCAGTTTAAACACCGGTGCAAACAGGCAGAAAGGGCATGGAGGAAGCCCTATTCTGAGGCGGACAAAGCCCGATACAAATTAACACTGCTGGAATATAAAGCCCAGATTAAATGTGCCAAAGCTGAATACTTTGAGGCCACACTGACACACGCAACTAACAAATCGCAGGCTTTGTTCAAAATAGTAAACGACCTTTCCAGGCCGGCTTGCGCAGCTAATAACATCCCAGCCTCTCAATCTCTTTGCGACTCACTTGCAAAAGCGTTTGAGGATAAAATCGTGAATATTCTGTGCGGCCTCTCCACTCCAGACACTTCTTGCCTGCAGTCTTTGGACACTCCCGTATTACTTCACACGGTAGCCGAGTTGGAAGAACAGGCAGCTCACCGGCGGTTGGAGAGTTTCTCTCTTCCTCCGTTTGCTGAGTTTTGTGCCCTAGCTTGTGGAGTGTCCTTTGGCTCCCCTCTTGATCCCCTCCCGCACAAATATTGGAAATTCTTTCAGGAGGAACTCTTCCAGCCTTTATACTCCATCTGCCACCAGTCCTTCAGCACTGCCACGGTCCCTGACAGCTGGAAGCTGGCTGTGGTTTCCCCCCTCCTAAAGAAATCCACTCTTGACCCCACCTGTCTGTCTAACTATCGGCCAATCTCGTTGCTTTCTTTTCCTGTTAAGATCATGGAGAAGCTTGTGACCCGGTCTCTATCCAGCTTCCTGGAAAATAACATCTGTCTGGATGTGGCCCAGTTCGCTTCCGGCCGGTCCACGGTTTGGAGTCGGCACTGGTGGTCGTGTTGGACACCCTTCGATTACGGGTCGACAATGGTCGATCAGCCTTTTTAGTGTTGCTCGACATGTCGGCCGCGTTCGACGCGGTCAGCCACTCTATTCTTATCAACAGGTTGGTGGAGGCCGGGGTAGCAGGACTCGCACGAGATTGGCTAATCTCCTATCTTCAGAACAGACACCAGGTGGTGGCCTTACCTCCTTTTCGCTCAGGTATTAGGAGAGTGGGACAGGGTGTCCCTCAGGGGTCCGCAATCAGCCCCATCCTGTTCAACTTGTATCTTTGCCCCCTGATTACCTTGATCAAGTCCTTCGGCATTTCAGTGATCAACTATGCCGACGACACCCAGCTTATTTTCTCTCTTGAAGGAGAAGATGCTGTGTCCACAGAGACCTTCCATCGCTGCATGAATGCTACCGCTGACTGGTTAAAAAACAACTCGCTCCAGTTTAATAGTACTAAGACCGAGGTACTTCATTGCTCATTAGACCGAGTTCTGCGTCCTTTACCATCTGATCTCTGGCCTTCCTCATCCCTGGGCAATGTGGTGGCAGCGGCTTCTGCCCGCAACCTTGGAGTCATGTTTGATTCTAATCTTCAGCTGGACAGCTTTGTGAACAAAACCATCTCTACTTGCATGGTGCTACTCCGCACTTTGCGGAAAATTCTTCACCTGCTCCCAATTCAGGCCAGGCTAGAGGTGGTGCGTGGCATTATCATTAATAGGATAGATTACTGCAACGCACTGCTTCTGGGGGCACCTGCTACCCTGATCAACAAGCTGCAGCGCATACAAAACATGGCTGCGAAGTTGGCTCTTTCTAGGCCTCGTGCTGCCTCCTCTTCCCTTGCACTTAAGGAGCTCCACTGGCTGCCAGTCCAACAGCGAATCCTTTTTAAAGCATCTTGTCTGGTCTTTAAAGCTCTATATGACCAAGGCCCAGTCATGTTACGCAACCTTTTTTCCTGGTATCACACAGCGAGACCTTTGCGTTCTTCATCAGCTTATCTTGCGGTGGTCCCGAGGATCCAAAGGCTACGGATGGGGGGCCGATCCTTTGGATATGTGGCTGCCAAGCTCTGGAATTCTCTCCCCTTGCCCCTGAGAAGCCTGACGGACTTCCTCTTATTCAAGAAAAACGTAAAAACCCATATTTTTCCCAGAACAGCATAATATACGTGACTATGTAGGTGGTTAGTAGAGTTAAAGTGCCAGGATACCCTCTGGGTGACAGTTTTGCGCTATACAAGTGCATAATACATACATACATACATATTGTACATGTATTTAAGACCATATTTTCTGGACTGTTAGCACCTTTTGAAGCAGTCCTAGTAATATTTCCAAACTTTGTGCACTCTGTGTTTGGCGGATTGCCTCTCATTTTGGGACTCGCTGCAGGAATACTATTTTTGCTTCTATTGCTGCGATATGGTAAGTCATTTCACAAACGACACCTAGTTCTCCATGGAGACAACTCTACTGGCGATGAAGTGTCGTGAGCGCACCGTCCAAATTTTGGGACTACCTCATCTAAGAGAAATAAATACCACATGCTTTCTGTCATTCAGACCAATTTGGCAAGATTGCATCCTACCTGTTCTACGCTGCCTGCTATGCGGAGAAGAATGCGTCTTAGACGCATGTCTCACACTCCCATCAGTCATGCCAACGGATATTGATACTTTGCTTGAACCAGTAACGGCCCATGCACTGTGTTGTCCCCAGCGGCTACCGATTCTGATAACGGCATTCATTGAGATCTCACAGATGCAAAATGCTACTACTGTGATTCATGAATTTTTATCTTGTCTTCTGATTAACTTGGACATATTATATTTTTCAATCTGTAACTTGGAAGATGTTTTTCTTTTATAAAACCGAATAAAGTTTGTTGATAATAATCACTAGGGGATTCATTTATAGGGTAGCATGGTATCACTCCCAATAACTCCAGGAGTCACAGTCCACACAATGGACATGCTTTGTTCCCCTTCTACTTCCAACCTTACATGTACCCCTAATCACCTACCCAAACCTCTCCCTGCTGATGCCAATGTGATCCTCAGTAATCCCACAGACCATATTTTTGGCCGCTTTGAAACTGCCCATACAATAAAAATGCTGCAGTTGTAAATACATATCAACTACCATTTGTTGTGTTTGAAACATTTTATTGAATAATAAAACCTAATAAAGATAAGCTGATTATTAAAGAAAAACAAAACATCAGTTGCCATACACATAAGAGACAAAGGTAGTACATAAAAATCAACTACTGTAACACAGCAAAGTTATGTAGAGCACAATTCCTAATTTCGGGCAATCTTTAAAGTTCAACAATAGAAACGTTCATAAAGTTCAAAATCACCTGCCCAAACCTCTCCCTGCTAATGCCAATGTGGTCCTCCGTCATCCCACAGACCATATTTTTGGCCGCTTTGAAACTGCCCATACAATAAAAATGCTGCAGTTGTAAATACATATCAACTACCATTTGTTGTGTTTGAAACATTTTATTGAATAATAAAACCTAATAAAGATAAGCTGATTATTAAAGTAAAACAAAACATAAGTTGCCATACACATAAGAGACAAAAGTTGTACATAAAAATCAACATACTGTAACACAGCAAAGTTATGTAGAGCACAATTCCTAATTTCGGGCAGTCTATAAAGTTCAACAATAGAAACGTTCATAAAGAACAGGAAAGTAAACAAAGAAGGTGGGATACAGTGATTTCATTAATGTAATGCTTCCTACATATAGAAAAACAAATACTAATTATTTTGCTTAAGCAATAAAGTCCTCACATTAAAATTTTAAGAGAAATATATTGAACAATGAACATTTCATATGTAATTAGAATTCAATTTGAATATTTTAACCTTCTCAGCATTATTTGACTCATGATTACAACCCGATTGCTTTCTGGAAAGGAATCGCCACATGGGGTTCAAAATCACATCTTTTCCAACAATAGGATTCAAATGATAAACTTGAATTTCAATTCAATTTATTTATTTAGGCCACTTTGGAGATCAACAATTTGAAATATATACAAAATCCATACACTTTTGTAAAAATTGTCTCCTAAACTTGAATTCCATCCACTTTTTGATTAAATACTTCCCATTCCAGCAAGCATCACAAGACCACTTGTTGTTATCTTCCCAATTAGTGATAATTTTTTGGCTGGCAATAACAATAAATATGTTTAGAATTGTAACTCCAAAAGCAAAAACATGCCATTTCTGAATAATGGTGCACAATAAAATGTAGGAATAGAAGGGCATGTTTTGGTGTAGCATCCATTAAGGTTTGACCAGGCTTGAAACTAGAATTCCTGATTTTTGGGACATTGAAATGTCATATTTTTGAAAGAGTTCTAACAGACCAAGCATGAGCTCTGCAAAAAATAGAAGATGACTGAATTGTACTTAGAGAAAATGTGCTGATAAGTAATCTATTGATGTAAAATACAGTGGTCAGGCAAAGCTTGAGGATTTAATCTATTCAGATTTTAACTCCATAGTTTGTTCAATAAATTGACTGAGCATAATACTTGAAGGTCCATCTCTCAGATCAGTTCTATTACAGTTTTAGTTGCGATAACACTAATACAGATCATTGATAAATAGATTTTAAAAGCCATGGGTGCAATTGATCCTTGGTCTAAATCTAGATTAAAGTCTGCAATGGAAACCAGTACAAACAGATCAAATCTAAAATCATTGACTATGTTTATTATAGTGGTTTAGAGTAAACCCAGAAGACACACATTGTTCCTGAAACTCAGGAAATGTATCTAAAGATTATGATTACATCCTATTTTATGTCCAGAGACTGCTTTAGCTGCTTTCCTGTTTAAGTGACAACATTTGCAAATATATTTAACAAAACATTAACGCTGGATGTCAGGAATTCTGTCTTTAAGTATTGTGTAAGAGTTATGTGCGATGGTTTTTATTTGATCTGAAGCAACACTAACACCAAATAGGTACATGCACCAGTTATCATTCAACTAACATTATTAGCAAACTTAATTTGGAGAGAATTGAGAAAAATTGCCTCATGTTTTATTGTTAAAAAAAATCTACTGGTTCAGTAATTCACAGAGTTTGCAAATGCTAAACCCCTTTTTGAAATGTACTAAGCCCATTTAAAAATGCAGAATTTGGAAGGGGAATGTTAATAGTTTCCCTTCTGAATATTTAATACATTGTTAAGGTATGTATTGAGCTTTGAAACCATGTGTGGGCTGAAAAACAGTAACAGGAGGTAGTAACCCAAGGGGACATTTGTGAATCTGAAAGTAAAATGGGGTGCTTTAAAAATGCCTTTATTTAAAAGCTATCACAGACAAAGTAGTGTGCTGACTCTACAAGCAACCACTTTTCACCAAATGGATTATTAGTACATGAACCTCAGTATTTCCTATATTTTTGAAATTTCGTACCTAATATTTTTGTAATGTTGTGTAAATATTTGTTCCTGTTAGTTCAGAATTTCAATATTGTCATGAAATGTACCCATTCTTTTTGTCAAACATATTGAAATATCTTTATCCCAATTTTGGGGCATTCTAAAAAGTGTTTTCACTCTCTAACTTGAAGCTTCCTAAGAAAAATACTGACACCAGTTCCTTGTTTCTCCTAGATCATTTAGCTTTCTCACTAAAACAAGCACAATATTGATTTGAGAGAGGTGAATATTGTAGTCATACACACTGGGGTTAGTTTAGAAAAGACCAATTCCTTAATCTTTCGAATTAATACTTGGAAAAGTTTATGTTCAATAATTTCAGATAACTCACTGATAAAGATATCAGATAAAGATCCCCAAATTTCTTATTGTGGTATCAAAAATATGCTAGAATTAACATTCTAATTATATTTGCGATGATCAACTTTCTGTTATTTTAACACATTTTGTCAGTGCACAGAGTATTTTCCCTACATAGATCACATTTCATGCAATGGTCTGTGCTTGAACGTACAATGAAGGGGTAAAAATGCATTTCTACAACAATCAAGAAACCCTTGGGTCTCTGAGGATTACTGTTGCAAATGAAGACCTAGCTAAGATGAAATATCCCTTTAAAAGGACGATTTCCCTCTCCCACCATAGTTGGCATGCTTCCTTATTGCGAATCTCCTTGCACCATGAACCAACCCCCTCACTGAGAGGGAGGAGTTCAGGCATATTTTGTTATAGAGAAAGGTATACTAAATACCACAATAATGAGCTCAGGGTAGTGGGGGCAGCAGAGTGAAAGTTAAAACTTGCTAAAGGGTATGTGGTTTCCATTATTTGTACACCCCTGGGCCAGGATTAAAAATAGGACACTGTGGGAGAAATATATATGCACTGTTAAGAGTCAATAAGAGGTCAACATGTTTCAGCCTATTAACCCTCCAAATAGGTGTTTGCGGCATTCTTCAGGACTTAATCAAAAAGTTTTGCCGCTCAATGTACTCAATCAATAACAAGCATTGTCATAGCCAATAGGTCTCGCCTTTGGGACTTTATAAGTGTTTAGCCATGCATATTCAGTAACAATGTGAAATAATTACTATTAAAAAAAGAAGACTATAAACTAACTAAGCTAGACGTGACTTTACAACTGTTTAATCAAACGTTTCTGGAGGTTTAGTATATATAAACAACTCCCTTTTTCTATGGTGTGTCATATAAAGTTGATGCTTTAAATTTTGGTAAGAGTACACAACGTCAAAAAATGCAATACTGCTTTTATATTAATATACCTTTGAAAGCTTGAAGTGAAAGACAATTCTAAGTGGCATTTGGTTATGAGTAGGCGCTAATCACTATTTCCGGATGACAATGTAATTAGCATTTTTTGTATAAGATGTGTTAAAAGTATGGGTAGGGAAAATGGCTATTTTGGCCCCTTTCTATATTCATGCTAGTTTTAATTTGTAAACAGAATCACAATTTGTAATGTGGTACACTGTAATGTTAGATGAATCTGTTTTACCCTTCTGATAAGCAAGGGATGACGATGAACCGTTTTTTCGTCCCTGGTTTTAAATGGATTCAGGTTGGAACAGAAGAGGTGTTGGTTGACTTTACCTCAGAAAATGGTTGTTTCCCGCATGCTGCTTTCATGCGACTTAAATCCCTTCAGGGGAAGAGGCGGCTGCATGCCTGCAGATATGGCCAGATCAGTACTTGCCTGTTTCGGTTCTCCAGTGGGGCTAGAATAGAAGCTGTTAAGGGCAGGGGCTTAGCTTCCCATTGGTGCAGCAGGTGCAGTGGCACCAAGTCCCAGATGCCTTAAAGGCCCACTGAACCCTGATAACTGCTGTTTGTCACAGTTCAAACAGAGGCCTGAGGGGCCCACAGAACAATAATTATTGCTGTTTTCCACAGTCCAAATAAACGGTAGAGGTCACATTTCCTTTCTTGCCTTGGGGCCCAGGGCACACTGGCTAGGCCACTGGTTAAGGATGCAGTGGGGAAGAAGTGGCGAGACAGGTGGATTATCTAAACAGCTCGACGATGACTTCATGCCTGGGTATTAAAGTATTCATTACAATTAAAGACTTAAGCAGGAATAGATATCATAATATAGGAAGGCCTATGTACAAATGCAGCTCGATTAGCGGCTGCCTTTAACTTCTCACTTATCACCTCTCCTAATTTACAGTTTTATATTAGATGCAGACATAAATCGTGACCTATGAATATGTTTATCTATCTTTAGGTTCAAATGACTCATTTAACATTTACCAATATGCTGGAAAAAACATGTGGTGCCCCAACGTAGGCGCAGTTGTAAACCACCAGTCTGCTTACATAGTAAAGCGTCTAGCCGCTATTAAGTTAGGTGGCACGTTTCCCCTGCAGGTGGTTGGGGTCTGTCACCATCCTCTCAGGTGGGGGGTATACAATCAGTGCGCCTCCTGACTGCTTGTTTGCCTTTTCACCCGTGTCAATAATACAGTGCAGTCCTTGGAGTAGTCAGTTTGTATTCATGAAAGACACTTGTGTTTCTCGGATGTGTAATGCCGAGATGATGCCTGAACTGTTCCCCAATGGGCTATTTGTACATCGTATTGAATTGTATGTTCTTATGAGGACTGTTAATAGTAATAGAAAAGTTTTAGTGAGTGTTTATTGCCCTCTATGTCACTCTACTTCTAAGCACCTAATACAGCTTGTACAGTGCTTACTGTCATCTGTAAGCATGAGCGCAAAATCCGTTACGCTCACGGATTTTGCGAATTTTCGGTAAATTCGCGATCCGCGAACTCCCGTGAATTTACCGCGAATTTGAAAATCCGCGAGCGGCGGATTCCGGGGGCAAAAGTTCAAGCCTTGCTGGCCTGTTGTAACTATTTTACGATGGCGCCGGCAAGCTGCCAGCGCCATCCTAAAATAGTTACTAAGTTAGCTTCAACAGGAAGCTCTAATAGATCAAATAAAGCAGGTGCTCGAGCACCTGCTTTATTTTATCTATTAGAGCTTCCTGTTGAAGCTAATTTAGTAACTATTTTAGGATGGCGCTGGCAGCTTGCCCGAGCACCTGCTTTATTTTATCTATTAGAGCTTCCTGTTGAAGCTAATTTAGTAACTATTTTAGGATGGCGCTGGCAGCTTGCCGGCGCCATCGTAAAATAGTTACAACAGGCCAGGCAGGTGTGCCTTCTTCCCAAATATACATATGACAAGAGAACTGGGAATAAAAGGAACAATCTGCACTACTCTTAAAGTACCATGCGTTATGTAAGAACAGAAGGTGCTAAGTCCAGACACGTGATCCCCACACGAGCCTTACGGAAGATAGGCAACCTATCAACCAGGAAAACCTATTTATGAAATTGGACAGCACCCTTCAAGAGTTAAGCACTGTTGCGAAACAATTGTCGAAAAAGAACATACATATGAGCAGAGTATTGTTTTCCCAAGCATACACAGAATACACACAATCTTGTGACTTTGATTTTCTTTCTTTTATTCAGTTAATATTCTTTATTTTCTTTTTTTGATAGTTGCAAATAGCCGACGCGTTTCGTCCGTTACCGGACTTCTTCAGGGTGGAAGGTCATAAACAGGATTACAAATCCTAGTAACAGTCAGTGTAGACAAAGGACAAGAGCAGGTCCACAGTCAGTTCAAAGAGCTCGGAAGTTCGGGAGCCTCGTATTGTGGCCTTCTGGTACAGGAACTGACTGTGGACCTGCTCTTGTCCTTTGTCTACACTGACTGTTACTAGGATTTGTAATCCTGTTTATGACCTCCAAAACGGTCAAAAATGGACGAAAATGAAAAATATTCTCCATATCTGAGTTTTTATAACATTCCTTAGATAATGTATATCTTGAATTAGTTTTAAATCCTTTTATTAAAAAGTTTCTTTTCTATGCTGCACTGGTGCAACGCCTCAAGTCTGAGAAGCTGCACCAGTGCAGCCGAAGCAGCACTGGTGCAGCCGAAGCAGCACTGGTGCAACAAGAGTCAAGCTGGTAGCCTGACCTTTGACCAATCCGAGAAAAAAAAAGGTGTTTTTTTCCCTGGGCCCCTCCCCCAAACGAAAACACATTGACCTGAAGCCTAAGTGTATTCTGAGTCATAAAAAGTTTATTAGATGAAAAAATATTGTACGGGCACTTTTTTGCACAAAAAGTCACTTTTTGGCACTTTTTTGAGAGAAATAAAATAGTTCACAGATTTTTTTTAAATCGACCGAATAAAAAAAAAATGCTCTTGTTGGATGGCTTTGGACATAAGGCCGCATAAACAAAAGGAATTTTTCAAATATCTGTTTTTCTCATTTTTTTATTGCTGTTTGAAATTTCTGACTTGACTTTTTGCATCATTGGTGATGCATGTGTTTAACATTGAGCTTGGGAAAATTGAAAAAAAATAGACTTTGGGGATTGTTTACTAGGGCAAGTGATACATCAAATTAAGACTCATATTAAACTGAACCTCAAGCTGAAAAAAAAAACAAAATAGCATTTACGATCACTTTTTTATAAGCGACTTTAACAATTGTTTTTTTAGCTATATTAAAAAACAAGGTAACGCCGTAAATTTTAGAAAAGAGATTTTTTCAAAGTAAAACATAGGTGTGACCTGCCTTCACATTAGGCTTCATAAACAAAAGAAAAAACATCTCTATGTGTTATATTCACTTTTTAATAACACATTTTCGTTTTAGGCACAAGCAAAAAGCAGCATTGGTGATGCATGTGTTTTTCAATGGGGTTTTTTAAAGTCTACCAAAATACGGTTTACCAATACATTTTCATTATTTTCTCTTTGGTATCTCATTATGCACATGTTAATAAACAGGTTCATGCATTATTAGCTAAATAGCATAAAAACACACTGAATTATTAACAATAATCTTTGAGATTTGGGTGACCAGATGGCCGGAAATCGAAAATCGCCTCCTATGGATTCAACTTCCATTTCGTGCACTTTCTATGTGGGCCACATGCATAAGAATTGGTACAATAATGCATACGAATCTTAGCTAGAATCTGCAATTGAAATTAAGTCTTTAACTTATATGCTTCAAGAATTATAGGGCACATTCTGCTATGTATAATATCCTATCCATTTCAATGGGACGACCAGATGGCCGCAAATTGAAAATCGCGTCGTATGGATTCATATTGCGTTGTATGTACCTTACGTGTAAGCCACATGCATTTAAAATGACACAATGTAGTAGGGTATGCTATAGAATGTGTTGCAGTTGGAAATCAAGCTCTATCTAGTATGGATCATGACTGATGACACAATATACGTGACTCATTTTGCAAAAAATGGAGGCAAATTTTATAAAACATGCGTTTAATCACTGAATGATTCTCACCACTTCTAAGCATGGCACAGGCATGACAATGACCACAGGGCAGTGGCATGATGGTAACTGTATGCTGCACTCAGAATTATGGATCCAGATTGTATGGTTTTAGAATTATGGGCCACAACGTAAGGCATATTTTTTCACACATGTGACGTTATTGAAAAACATCATACATTCAACTTCACATTTTGTAGCCAAAAGCATAAAGTGTTCTTCAACACACATGAAAGTGAAAAATAAAAACTTTTCCTGAAGATTACACTTGATTTGTACCTTGTCCCTATAAGCCACAAATATGAGAGTTACCACTATAAAGTGTAGATGTCTTAGCTATCAATCAATCAATCAATCAGGTCATTTGTAGAGCGCACTCCTCACCCGTAGGGTCTCAAGGCGCTGGGAGGGGGGGGGGGTGCCGCTACTGCTCGAACAGCCAGGTCTTGAGCTTCTTCCTGAAGGAGAGGTGGTCTTGGGTCAGGCGCAGATTGGTGGGAAGTGAGTTCCAGGTCTTGGCGGCCAGGTAGGAGAAGGATCTTCCTCCTGTTGTCGCTCTTCGGATGCGGGGGACGGCGGCGAGGGCGTGGTTGGTTGATCTGAGGAGGCGCTTGGGAGTGTAGAAGTTGATCCGGTTGTTGAGGTAGCTCGGGCCTTGGTCGTGTAGGGCTTTGTGTGCGTGGGTGAGGAGGCGGAAGGTGATTCTCTTGTTGACCGGGAGCCAGTGCAGATCTCTCAGGTGTCCGGAGATGTGGCTGCGTCGGGGGATGTCGAGGATGAGTCTCGCCGAGGCGTTCTGGATCCGCTGGAGTCTCTTCTGGAGTTTGGCAGTGGTTCCGGCGTAGAGGGCGTTGCCGTAGTCCAGTCGGCTGGTGACGAGGGCTTGGGTGACCGTCTTCCTCGTCTCGGTGGGGATCCACCGGAAGATCTTACGTAGCATGCGCAGGATGTTGAAGCATGATGAGGAGACGGCGTTGACTTGCCTGGTCATGGAGAGGGAGGAGTCCAGGATGAAGCCCAGGTTGCGTGCGTGGTCCGTTGGTTTGGGTGCGGTGCCTAGGGCGGGAGGCCACCAGGAGTCGTCCCAGGCGGAGGGTGAGGAGCCCAGGATGAGGACCTCCGTCTTGTCTGAGTTCAGTTTCAGGCGGCTGGTCGTCATCCATTCGGCTACGTCTCTCATCCCTTCGTGCAGGTTGGCTCTGGCGGTGGTGGGGTCGTTGGTCAGGGAGAGGATCAGCTGGGTGTCGTCAGCGTAGGAGATTATGTTGAGGTTGTGTTGGCGTGCGATGGCCGCGAGGGGGCTCATGTAGACGTTGAAGAGGGTGGGACTCAACGAGGATCCTTGAGGGACGCCGCAGATGACTTTGGTGGCCTCTGACTTGTACGGTGGTAGGCGGACTCTTTGTGTTCTTCCGTCGAGGAAGGAGGCTACATACTGTGATTGAAATTAGGTCAGTACCTCATATGGTTCAAGATTTATAGTGCACCACATACTATGTAATATATCCTATCCATTTCAATGGGTGACCAGATGGCCGCAAATTAAAAATCGCCTCGCATGGATTCAAACTGCTTTGTATGCACCTTGTGTGTGAGCCACATGCATATAAAATGGCACACTGTAGTAGGCTATGTTATAGAATGTGTTGCAGTTGGAAATCAAGCTCTATCTAATATGGATCTTGACTGATGACATAACATACGTGACACATTTTGCAAAAGCTGGAGGAATTTTTTTTAAAATATGTGTTTAATCGCTGAAAGATTCACACCACTTTGAAGCTTTCCACATGCATGAAAATGAACACAGGACAGTGGCATCATGTTAGCTTAATGCTGCACTTCCAATTATGGATCCAGATTGTATGGTTTTAGAAGTATGGGACAAAATGTAAGGCATACTTTTTCGTAAATGCGACGGTATTGAAAAACGTCATACATTCAACCTCAAATTTTGACAACTTTACAATACGCCACACACATAATAATTCAAATGGGTAAGATGCACATCACTAGGAACAAAGTGCTGTTTAAATTATGTCTCTATAATGTACAGACTATGAATTATAGCCAAAAGTATAAAGTGTTCTACAACACACATGAAAGTGAAAAATAAAAACTTACCTGAAGGTTACACTTGATTTGTACCTTGTCCCTATAAGCCACAACCATGAGTGTTACCACTATGAATTGTAAATGTCTTAGCTACATACTGCAATTGAAATTAAGTCAGTACATCATATGCTTCAAGAAATAGAGTGCACTACATCCTCTGTAGTATATCCTATCCATTTCAAAGGGTGACCAGATGGCCGAAATTAAAAATTACCTCGTATGGATTCAAATTGCTTTGTATGACTGTTTTCAGGTCCCTGTAGCCACCAGGACCCCATAATATATCTCAGATGATATAACAAGAGTGGCTAGGGCTCATTTCCAGCCTCCAGGTACATGTCTGACTCCTATTTGTGACATTTCGAGGTGTTTGGGAACAAACTCATTTTTCCCAATATAGGCCATAGAGCTCAGAGTCACATCACATTGAGCTCAGAGTCACATCAAATTTCTAGTTCTGGACCTAAGGACCCCTTAGTATACCTCAGATGACATACCAGGAGTGTCTAAGACCCATTTCTGGCCTCCAGGGATGAATTTTTGAAGTTTTGGGGTTTAAGGGGGCATAGTCACTTCTTCCATCCAGGCTACGCTGCTCAAAATCGGGTACGATGTCAGGTTCTTCCCTTGGCTGGAAGCTGAAAAAAAAACTTCAGATAATAGCAAAGGTAGATAGATCAAATGAAAGCATCAGATCTGAGCTTTCTAACAAGTATATTTAGGTCATGGGTACTCACAAAGTGACTGTGATATCCATTCTGAGCTATTTGGAAAATTAGCAAATCTTGTCAAAAAAACTTTTTTTGACGATTTTTGCTAATTTTCGGTATCAACCCTCATGACTGTTTTCGGGTCCCTGTAGCCACCAGGACCCCATAATATATCTCAGATGATATAACAAGAGTGGCTAGGGCTCATTTCCAGCCTCCAGGTACATGTCTGACTCCTATTTGTGACATTTCGAGGTGTTTGGGGTCAAACTCATTTTTTCCATTATAGGCCATATAGCTCAGAGTCACATCACATTGAGCTCAGAGTCACATCAAATTTCTAGTTCTGGACCTAAGGACCCCTTAGTATACCCCAGATGACATACCAGGAGTGTCTAAGACCCATTTCTGGCCTCCAGGGATGACTTTTTGAAGTTTTGGGGTTTAAGGGGGCAAAGTCACTTCTTCCATCCAGCCTAAGGTGCTCAAAATCGGGTACAATGTCAGGTTTTTCCCATGGCTGGAAGCTGAAAAAAAAACTTCAGATAATAGCAAAGGTAGATAGATCAAATGAAAGCATCAGATCTGAGCTTTCTAACAAGTATATTTAGGTCCTGGGTACTCACAAAGTGACTGTGATATCCATTCTGAGCTATTTGGAAAATTAGCAAATCTTGTCAAAAAAACTTTTTTTGACGATTTTTGCTAATTTTCGGTATCAACCCTCATGACTGTTTTCAGGTCCCTGTTGCCACCAGGACCCCATAATATATCTCAGATTATATAACAAGAGTGGCTAGGGCTCATTTCCAGCCTCCAGGTACATGTCTGACTCCTATTTGTGACATTTTGAGGTGTTTGGTGTCAAATTCATTTTTTTCCATTATAGCTCCTAGATATCAGAGTCACATCAGATTTCTAGTTCTGGACCCAAGAAGACCATAGTATACCTCAGATGACATACCAAGAGTGTCTAAGACCCATTTCTGGCCTCCAGGGGTGACTTTTTGAAGTTTTTGGGTTTAAGGGGGCAAAGTGACTTTTTCCACCCAGCCCAATGTTCTCAAAATCGGGTACGATATCAGGTGTTTCCCTTGGTTGGTAGCGGAAAAAAAACTTTATATAATATCAAAGTTATATATATCACATGAAAGCATCAGAGCTGACCTTTCTAACAAGTGTATTCATATCTTGCGCACTCAAACAGTGTCTCTGATATCCATTCTGAGCTATTTGGAAAATTAGCAAATCTTGTCAAAAAAATGTTTGGGACGATTTTTGCTAATTTTCAGTATCAACCCACCTGACTGTTTTTGGGTCCCTGTGGCCACCAGGACCCTATATTATATCTCAGGTGATATAGCAAGAGTGTCTAGGGCTCATTTCCAGCCTCCAGGTACATGTCTGAGTCCTATTTCAGACATTTTGAGGTGTTTGGTGTCAAATTCATTTTTTCCATTATAGGCCCTAGATATCAGAGTCACATCACATTTCTAGTTCTGGACCCAAGAACACCATAGTATACCTCAGATGACATACCAAGAGTGTCTAAGACCCATTTCTGGCCTCCAGGGGTGACTTTTTGAAGTTTTTGGGTTTAAGGGGGCAAAGTCACTTTTTCCACCCGAGGTCGTGGAACTCGGAGCTGGGTAAAAGTTTAGCTTGAGTGCCCTCCCCATGGAGGTCAAAAATGTTATTGCATCAAAATCATTTAAAAACTATATAGGTGTAATTGTAGTGCCCTGAATGCTATATGGCTGCATTTGCACCGTTCTAGGTATTTACAAAATGAATTTCTAACACTTTTGAAGTCTCCATGAAGTGAAAAATGACTAAGTCCAAAAACTTCACTGGTGCATCAAAGTGGTCAAAAAAGGTCAACATTGGGTTAAAATTAACAAAACATAGTGCTGCAGTGGTCCAATAGCAGGCTAAAGACATAATGAATGACACAGAATGAACAGTTTTACTAAACACTTTGAAAATTCGATTTTCAATTTCAGGGGGACAAGGTCATGGAACTCCGAGCTGGGTAAAAGTTCAGCTTAAGGGCCCTCCTCATGGAGGTCAAAAATGTTATTACATCAAAATCTTTTAAAAACTATATAGGTGTAATTGCAGTGTCCTGAATGCTATGTAACTGCATTTGCACTGTTCTGTGTGCCTCCAAAATGAATTTCTAACACTTTTGAAGTCCCCATGAAGTGAAAAATGACGAAGTACAAAGACATCATTGGTGCATGAAAGTGTTTAAAAACGGTCACAAATGCATAAAAATGAAAAAAACAAAGTGCTACACTGGCCCAATAGCAAGCTAAACACACAATGAATGACCCAGAATGAATATATTTACAAATTACTTGGAAAATGCTATTTTAAATTTCAGGGGGACGAGGTCACAGAAGTCATGGAACTCCGAGCGGGGTAAAAGTTCAAACTTTCCACCCCTCATGGAGGTCAACATTTTTAATTCATCAAAATCATTTAAAAACTATATAGGTGTGATTGAAGTGTCCTGATTGCTATATAGGTGCATTTGCACTGTCCTGTGTGCCTCCAAAGTGACTTTCTAACACTTTTGAAATCTCCATGAAGCAAAAAGTGACTAAGTCCAAAGACCATTTGGAGCATCAAAGTGTTCAAAAACGGTCAAAAATGCATAAAAACGAAAAAAAACAAGTGCTACAGTGGCCCAATAGCATGCTAAACACACAATGAATGACACAGAATGAATAGTTGTACACATTACTTTGAAAATGCAATTTTAAATTTCAGGGGGACAAGGTCACGAAAGTCATGGAACTCCGAGCGGGGTAAAAGTTCAACCTTTCCCCCCTTATGGAGGTCAAAATGTTAATACATCAAAATCATTTAAAAACTATATAGGTGTGATGGCAGTGTCTTGGATACATCCCACGTGAATTTTAAACACATAAGGAGCATCTCTGATCAAAATAACCATAAAAACCCCAAAGCTGCATCAGTGCTTCAAAGTGATCCAAAACGGTCAAAAATGGACGAAAATGAAAAATATTCTCCATATCTGAGTTTTTATAACATTCCTTAGATAATGTATATCTTGAATTAGTTTTAAATCCTTTTATTAAAAAGTTTCTTTTCTATGCTGCACTGGTGCAACGCCTCAAGTCTGAGAAGCTGCACCAGTGCAGCCGAAGCAGCACTGGTGCAGCCGAAGCAGCACTGGTGCAACAAGAGTCAAGCTGGTAGCCTGACCTTTGACCAATCCGAGAAAAAAAAAGGTGTTTTTTTCCCTGGGCCCCTCCCCCAAACGAAAACACATTGACCTGAAGCCTAAGTGTATTCTGAGTCATAAAAAGTTTATTAGATGAAAAAATATTGTACGGGCACTTTTTTGCACAAAAAGTCACTTTTTGGCACTTTTTTGAGAGAAATAAAATAGTTCGCAGATTTTTTTTAAATCGACGAATTAAAAAAAAAATGCCCTTGTTGGATGGCTTTGGACATAAGGCCGCATAAACAAAAGGAATTTTTCAAATATCTGTTTTTCTCACTTTTTTATTGCTGTTTGAAATTTCTGACTTCACTTTTTGCATCATTGGTGATGCATGTGTTTAACATTGAGCTTGGGAAAATTGAAAAAAAATAGACTTTGGGGATTGTTTACTAGGGCAAGTGATACATCAAATTAAGACTCATATTAAACTGAACCTCAAGCTGAAAAAAAAAACAAAATAGCATTTACGATCACTTTTTTATAAGCGACTTTAACAATATTTTTTTAGCTGTATTAAAAAACAAGGTAACGCCGTAAATTTTAGAAAAGAGATTTTTTCAAAGTAAAACATAGGTGTGACCTGCCTTCACATTAGGCTTCATAAACAAAAGAAAAAACATCTCTATGTGTTATATTCACTTTTTAATAACACATTTTCGTTTTAGGCACAAGCAAAAAGCAGCATTGGTGATGCATGTGTTTTTCAATGGGGTTTTTTAAAGTCTACCAAAATACGGTTTACCAATACATTTTCATTATTTTCTCTTTGGTATCTCATTATGCACATGTTAATAAACAGGTTCATGCATTATTAGCTAAATAGCATAAAAACACACTGAATTATTAACAATAATCTTTGAGATTTAAGTGACCAGATGGCCGGAAATCGAAAATCGCCTCGTATGGAGTCAACTTCCATTTCGTGCACTTTCTATGTGGGCCACATGCATAAGAATTGGTACAATAATGCATACGAATCTTAGCTAGAATCTGCAATTGAAATTAAGTCTTTAACTTATATGCTTCAAGAATTATAGGGCACATTCTGCTATGTATAATATCCTATCCATTTCAATGGGACGACCAGATGGCCACAAATTGAAAATCGCGTCGTATGGATTCATATTGCGTTGTATGTACCTTACGTGTAAGCCACATGCATTTAAAATGACACAATGTAGTAGGGTATGCTATAGAATGTGTTGCAGTTGGAAATCAAGCTCTATCTAGTATGGATCATGACTGATGACACAATATACGTGACTCATTTTGCAAAAAATGGAGGCAAATTTTATAAAACATGCGTTTAATCACTGAATGATTCTCACCACTTCTAAGCATGGCACAGGCATGACAATGACCACAGGGCAGTGGCATGATGGTAACTGTATGCTGCACTCAGAATTATGGATCCAGATTGTATGGTTTTAGAATTATGGGCCACAACGTAAGGCATATTTTTTCACACATGTGACGTTATTGAAAAACATCATACATTCAACTTCACATTTTGTAGCCAAAAGCATAAAGTGTTCTTCAACACACATGAAAGTGAAAAATAAAAACTTTTCCTGAAGATTACACTTAATTTGTACCTTGTCCCTATAAGCCACAAATATGAGAGTTACCACTATAAAGTGTAGATGTCTTAGCTACATACTGTGATTGAAATTAGGTCAGTACCTCATATGGTTCAAGATTTATAGTGCACCACATACTATGTAATATATCCTATCCATTTCAATGGGTGACCAGATGGCCGCAAATTAAAAATCGCCTCGTATGGATTCAAATTGCTTTGTATGCACCTTGTGTGTGAGCCACATGCATATAAAATGGCACACTGTAGTAGGCTATGTTATAGAATGTGTTGCAGTTGGAAATCAAGCTCTATCTAATATGGATCTTGACTGATGACATAACATACGTGACACATTTTGCAAAAGCTGGAGGAATTTTTTTAAAAATATGTGTTTAATCGCTGAAAGATTCACACCACTTTGAAGCTTTCCACATGCATGAAAATGAACACAGGATAGTGGCATCATGTTAGCTTAATGCTGCACTTCCAATTATGGATCCAGATTGTATGGTTTTAGAAGTATGGGACAAAATGTAAGGCATACCTTTTGGTTCATGCGACGTATTGAAAAACGTCATACATTCAACCTCAAATTTTGACAACTTTACAATACGCCACACACATAATAATTCACATGGGTAAGATGCACATCACTAGGAACAAAGTGCTGTTTAAATTATGTCTCTATAATGTACAGACTATGAATTATAGCCAAAAGTATAAAGTGTTCTACAACACACATGAAAGTGAAAAATAAAAACTTACCTGAAGGTTACACTTGATTTGTACCTTGTCCCTATAAGCCACAACCATGAGAGTTACCACTATGAATTGAAAATGTCTTAGCTACATACTGCAATTGAAATTAAGTCAGTACATCATATGCTTCAAGAAATAGAGTGCACTACATCCTCTGTAGTATATCCTATCCATTTCAAAGGGTGACCAGATGGCCGCAAATTAAAAATTGCCTCGTATGGATTCAAATTGCTTTGTATGACTGTTTTCAGGTCCCTGTAGCCACCAGGACCCCATAATATATCTCAGATGATATAACAAGAGTGGCTAGGGCTCATTTCCAGCCTCCAGGTACATGTCTGACTCCTATTTGTGACATTTCGAGGTGTTTGGGATCAAACTCATTTTTCCCAATATAGGCCATAGAGCTCAGAGTCACATCACATTGAGCTCAGAGTCACATCAAATTATTTCTAGTTCTGGACCTAAGGACCCCTTAGTATACCTCATATGACATACCAGGAGTGTCTAAGACCCATTTCTGGCCTCCAGGGATGACTTTTTGAAGTTTTGGGGTTTAAGGGGGCATAGTCACTTCTTCCATCCAGGCTACGTTGCTCAAAATCGGGTACGATGTCAGGTTCTTCCCTTGGCTGGAAGCTGAAAAAAAAACTTCAGATAATAGCAAAGGTAGATAGATCAAATGAAAGCATCAGATCTGAGCTTTCTAACAAGTATATTTAGGTCATGGGTACTCACAAAGTGACTGTGATATCCATTCTGAGCTATTTGGAAAATTAGCAAATCTTGTCCAAAAAACTTTTTTTGACGATTTTTGCTAATTTTCGGTATCAACCCTCATGACTGTTTTCGGGTCCCTGTAGCCACCAGGACCCCATAATATATCTCAGATGATATAACAAGAGTGGCTAGGGCTCATTTCCAGCCTCCAGGTACATGTCTGACTCCTATTTGTGACATTTCGAGGTGTTTGGGTCAAACTCATTTTTTCCATTATAGGCCATATAGCTCAGAGTCACATCACATTGAGCTCAGAGTCACATCAAATTTCTAGTTCTGGACCTAAGGACCCCTTAGTATACCTCAGATGACATACCAGGAGTGTCTAAGACCCATTTCTGGCCTCCAGGGATGACTTTTTGAAGTTTTGGGGTTTAAGGGGGCAAAGTCACTTCTTCCATCCAGCCTAAGGTGCTCAAAATCGGGTACAATGTCAGGTTTTTCCCATGGCTGGAAGCTGAAAAAAAAACTTCAGATAATAGCAAAGGTAGATAGATCAAATGAAAGCATCAGATCTGAGCTTTCTAACAAGTATATTTAGGTCCTGGGTACTCACAAAGTGACTGTGATATCCATTCTGAGCTATTTGGAAAATTAGCAAATCTTGTCAAAAAAACTTTTTTTGACGATTTTTGCTAATTTTCGGTATCAACCCTCATGACTGTTTTCAGGTCCCTGTAGCCACCAGGACCCCATAATATATCTCAGATTATATAACAAGAGTGGCTAGGGCTCATTTCCAGCCTCCAGGTACATGTCTGACTCCTATTTGTGAAATTTTGAGGTGTTTGGTGTCAAATTCATTTTTTTCCATTATAGCTCCTAGATATCAGAGTCACATCAGATTTCTAGTTCTGGACCCAAGAAGACCATAGTATACCTCAGATGACATACCAAGAGTGTCTAAGACCCATTTCTGGCCTCCAGGGGTGACTTTTTGAAGTTTTTGGGTTTAAGGGGGCAAAGTGACTTTTTCCACCCAGCCCAATGTTCTCAAAATCGGGTACGATATCAGGTGTTTCCCTTGGTTGGTAGCGGAAAAAAAACTTTATATAATATCAAAGTTATATATATCACATGAAAGCATCAGAGCTGACCTTTCTAACAAGTGTATTCATATCTTGCACACTCAAACAGTGTCTCTGATATCCATTCTGAGCTATTTGGAAAATTAGCACATCTTGTCAAAAAAAAATTTGGGACGATTTTTGCTAATTTTCAGTATCAACCCACCTGACTGTTTTTGGGTCCCTGTGGCCACCAGGACCCTATATTATATCTCAGGTGATATAGCAAGAGTGTCTAGGGCTCATTTCCAGCCTCCAGGTACATGTCTGAGTCCTATTTCAGACATTTTGAGGTGTTTGGTGTCAAATTCATTTTTTCCATTATAGGCCCTAGATATCAGAGTCACATCACATTTCTAGTTCTGGACCCAAGAACACCATAGTATACCTCAGATGACATACCAAGAGTGTCTAAGACCCATTTCTGGCCTCCAGGGGTGACTTTTTGAAGTTTTTGGGTTTAAGGGGGCAAAGTCACTTTTTCCACCCGAGGTCGTGGAACTCGGAGCTGGGTAAAAGTTTAGCTTGAGTGCCCTCCCCATGGAGGTCAAAAATGTTATTGCATCAAAATCATTTAAAAACTATATAGGTGTAATTGTAGTGCCCTGAATGCTATATGGCTGCATTTGCACCGTTCTAGTTATTTACAAAATGAATTTCGAACACTTTTGAAGTCTCCATGAAGTGAAAAATGACTAAGTCCAAAAACTTCACTGGTGCATCAAAGTGGTCAAAAAAGGTCAACATTGGGTTAAAATTAACAACACATAGTGCTGCAGTGGTCCAATAGCAGGCTAAAGACATAATGAATGACACAGAATGAACAGTTTTACTAAACACTTTGAAAATTCGATTTTCAATTTCAGGGGGACAAGGTCATGGAACTCCGAGCTGGGTAAAAGTTCAGCTTAAGGGCCCTCCCCATGGAGGTCAAAATGTTATTACATCAAAATCTTTTAAAAACTATATAGGTGTAATTGCAGTGTCCTGAATGCTATGTAACTGCATTTGCACTGTTCTGTGTGCCTCCAAAATGAATTTCTAACACTTTTGAAGTCCCCATGAAGTGAAAAATGACGAAGTACAAAGACATCATTGGTGCATGAAAGTGTTTAAAAACGGTCACAAATGCATAAAAATGAAAAAAACAAAGTGCTACACTGGCCCAATAGCAAGCTAAACACACAATGAATGACCCAGAAAGAATATATTTACAAATTACTTGGAAAATGCTATTTTAAATTTCAGAGGGACGAGGTCACAGAAGTCATGGAACTCCGAGCGGGGTAAAAGTTCAAACTTTCCACCCCTCATGGAGGTCAAAATTTTTTATTCATCAAAATCATTTAAAAACTATATAGGTGTGATTGGAGTGTCCTGATTGCTATATAGGTGCATTTGCACTGTCCTGTGTGCCTCCAAAGTGACTTTCTAACACTTTTGAAATCTCCATGAAGCAAAAAGTGACTAAGTCCAAAGACCATTTGGAGCATCAAAGTGTTCAAAAACGGTCAAAAATGCATAAAAACGAAAAAAAACAAGTGCTACAGTGGCCCAATAGCATGCTAAACACACAATGAATGACACAGAATGAATAGTTGTACACATTACTTTGAAAATGCAATTTTAAATTTCAGGGGGACAAGGTCACGAAAGTCATGGAACTCCGAGCGGGGTAAAAGTTCAACCTTTCCCCCCTTATGGAGGTCAAAATTTTAATACATCAAAATCCTTTAAAAACTATATAGGTGTGATGGCAGTGTCTTGGATACATCCCACATGAATTTTAAACACATTAGGAGCATCTCTGATCAAAATAACCATAAATATCCCAAAGCTGCGTCAGTGCTTCAAAGTGCTCCAAAACGGTCAAAAATGGACGAAAATGAAAAATATTCTCCATATCTGAGTCTTTATAACATTCCTTAGATAATGTATATCTTGAATTAGTTTTAAATCCTTTTATTAAAAAGTTTCTTTTCTATGCTGCACTGGTGCAACGCCTCAAGTCTGAGAAGCTGCACCAGTGCAGCCGAAGCAGCACTGGTGCAGCCGAAGCAGCACTGGTGCAACAAGAGTCAAGCTGGTAGCCTGACCTTTGACCAATCCGAGAAAAAAAAAGGTGTTTTTTTCCCTGGGCCCCTCCCCCAAACGAAAAAACACATTGACCTGAAGCCTAAGTGTATTCTGAGTCATAAAAAGTTTATTTATCTCACTGCCCCATCCCAGCTCAGAACCTGGCTATATGCAAATTAGTCTGTCCCTGGCCCAGTGCATCATGGGAACAGGGCAGACCAAACTACCAAGCCAATTCTTCACCAGAAAGGAGACAAGCTACCGGGGACCGGTTTCTGGCATTTCAGCCTCTTCGGCCCGGCTTGCTTGAATCCTGATGGAGCAGTGAGAAAGGGACTCATGTCTGAGTATACCCTGCCACACCTATAGTGGCCAAAAACGATTCAGAAAAGGGGGTGGTGATGAACAGAGTGTCTGAAATAAGCAGACCACTCTTACCCAGTCCAAAGATCAGGGCTTGATCCATCACCGTTATTTATCTCACTGCCCCATCCCAGCTCAGAACCTGGCTATATGCAAATTAGTCTGTCCCTGGCCCAGTGCATCATGGGAACAGGGCAGACCAAACTACCAAGCCAATTCTTCACCAGAAAGGAGACAAGCTACCGGGGACCGGTTTCTGGCATTTCAGCCTCTTCGGCCCGGCTTGCTTGAATCCTGATGGAGCAGTGAGAAAGGGACTCATGTCTGAGTATACCCTGCCACACCTATAGTGGGCAAAAACGATTCAGAAAAGGGGGTGGTGATGAACAGAGTGTCTGAATTAAGCAGACCACTCTTACCCAGTCCAAAGATCAGGGCTTGATCCATCACCGTTATTTATCTCACTGCCCCATCCCAGCTCAGAACCTGGCTATATGCAAATTAGTCTGTCCCTGGCCCAGTGCATCATGGGAACAGGGCAGACCAAACTACCAAGCCAATTCGTCACCAGAAAGGAGACAAGCTACCGGGGACCGGTTTCTGGCATTTCAGCCTCTTCGGCCCGGCTTGCTTGAATCCTGATGGAGCAGTGAGAAAGGGACTCATGTCTGAGTATACCCTGCCACACCTATAGTGGCCAAAAACGATTCAGAAAAGGGGGTGGTGATGAACAGAGTGTCTGAATTAAGCAGACCACTCTTACCCAGTCCAAAGATCAGGGCTTGATCCATCACCGTTATTTATCTCACTGCCCCATCCCAGCTCAGAACCTGGCTATATGCAAATTAGTCTGTCCCTGGCCCAGTGCATCATGGGAACAGGGCAGACCAAACTACCAAGCCAATTCTTCACCAGAAAGGAGACAAGCTACCGGGGACCCAGTGTAAGAATTGGCTTTTGTAGTCTGGTCTGCCCTGTTCCCATGATGCACTGGGCCAGGGACAGACTAATTTGCATACAGCCAGGTTCTGAAACTGGGATGGTGCAATGAGCTAAAAAACGGTGTTGGATCTAGCCCTGATCTCTTGACTGGGTGAGAGTACTCTGCTTAATTTAGAGACTCTGTCCATCACCACCCCTTGTTGTAAATAATTTTGTCCACCCTAAGCGTGGAAGGGTATACTCAGATGTGAGTCCCTTGCTCATTGCACCATCAGGATTCAAGCAAGCCGGGCCGAAGACGCCTGAAATGGCAGAAACAGGTCCCCGGAAGCTTGTTTCCTTCCCAGTGTAAGAATTGGCTTTTGTAGTCTGGTCTGCCCTGTTCCCATGATGCACTGGGCCAGGGACAGACTAATTTGCATACAGCCAGGTTCTGAAACTGGGATGGTGCAATGAGCTAAAAAACGGTGTTGGATCTAGTCCTGATCTCTTGACTGGGTGAGAGTACTCTGCTTAATTCAGAGACTCTGTCCATCACCACCCCTTGTTGTAAATAATTTTGTCCACCCTAAGCGTGGAAGGGTATACTCAGATGTGAGTCCCTTGCTCATTGCACCATCAGGATTCAAGCAAGCCGGGCCGAAGACGCCTGAAATGGCAGAAACCGGTCCCCGGAAGCTTGTTTCCTTCCCAGTGTAAGAATTGGCTTTTGTAGTCTGGTCTGCCCTGTTCCCATGATGCACTGGGCCAGGGACAGACTAATTTTCATGCAGCCAGGTTCTGAAACTGGGATGGTGCAATGAGCTAAAAAACGGTGTTGGATCTAGCCCTGATCTCTTGACTGGGTGAGAGTACTCTGCTTAATTCAGATACTCTGTCCATCACCACCCCTTGTTGTAAATAATTTTGTCCACCCTAAGCGTGGAAGGGTATACTCAGATGTGAGTCCCTTGCTCATTGCACCATCAGGATTCAAGCAAGCCGGGCCGAAGACGCCTGAAATGGCAGAAACCGGTCCCCGGAAGCTTGTTTCCTTCCCAGTGTAAGAATTGGCTTTTGTAGTCTGGTCTGCCCTGTTCCCATGATGCACTGGGCCAGGGACAGACTAATTTGCATACAGCCAGGTTCTGAAACTGGGATGGTGCAATGAGCTAAAAAACGGTGTTGGATCTAGCCCTGATCTCTTGACTGGGTGAGAGTATTCTGCTTAATTCAGAGACTCTGTCCATCACCACCCCTTGTTGTAAATTATATTTATTATGAGTTCGCCAGCTCCATGATTGCCTCACTGAAATATGTGATGTTTGGCACCAAGCATCTCAACATAATAAACTTGTGCTGATTCCAGTGTCGATTTTAATAAAAATTGCACACAGAGGGCCCCTTAGATGGGTCCCCTGAAACCTACCAATCCTTAGTGTGGTCATTGACTGGCCTGAGCAAGCCTGTTACCACCAGAGTGTGTTCTGACCTCAGGGGAGAGTGCCTGCACACTCTGAAGCTGAGAACAATGCCTTTCCTGGGTGGAGGTGTTCAGGTCTTCCCTGGACAGGAAGAGCCATCCGTGGTGGGGAGCTTCAAAGGTCTTGCCTCCTTTGTAATGCAACCCCAGCCTCTCCTGTTCGAAGGAGCTGGCCTCCATCCTGTCCTCACCCCCTTTTTGGCGGCAGGACAGGCCGGAAACCTTAGATAGAATAGGAGATGTGCCCCCCTCTGCCAACTCCTCCCCACGGGTGCTGGAGGCTAGGTCAAGTACACTTTTCAGTGCCCACCATCTTGAATATGATGGGACTTATCGAGTTAGGGATAGGACTGTGTCCTCCTCTCACAGAAGGTGGGCATGTTAGAGGGTGTAGACACCCCAGGCAAAGGGCCCATTGGACATTACCTGTCACTCCCTTGTAACGCCCTTAAATCTAGTTTTTAGGTGGCATCCCCAGTCTCTGAAATACAAACTAGTTCCCACAAGCCGCTGTTACTTATCTGCAATCAGCCTCTGTCCGATTGCCCTAGTCCCCCTTAATTTATATTGGGTTTCCAACCTTGAACTTGCACTTGGGCGCCCCTGTGCCGCTGGTGGTGCACCTTTGGTTCTGAAGTGAACCTTGTCCAATACTGACCTTAACTTCCGAAGAATGGTCTTGTAAGGAGATGCTCCCCGTATGTATGTTGAATGTTTTCTTCACCCCATAGGTTAACATTGCAAAGTCTGAAAATTGCACTAATTGTCCACTTTTTATATTGAACAGTATTTCTATTGCAAAACGTATTTACTCAAGATGAAATTCTGTGGTTCCGCAAAATAAATCTAACCAGGTATCATTCTTAAATTGGTCTCAGATTTATTCAATGAGTGTGTGTCATTTATTGCACCTGTGTGTACAACAAATGCTTAAAACTACCCTCACATATGTCTAACTGCTCCCCCACACTACCACAAAAGAGCATTATTATTATCTGCTTTAACCTCTGTAAAATCTCTGGGGATCCACTGGACTCTCTGCACACTATACCTCTTTTTGGTATAGTATAGTGAGAGCCGGCTCCCCACGCTCAAGTACTCACACTCAGACATAGACAGACAGACACAGACACACACTCTCTCTGTCTGTCTCTCTCACACACATTCTCACACATACCCACCGTACCTCACATAAGAAACATATATTTAACTTCTAAATGACACCTTCAATTAGGACCATTAGTAAATAGGTTCTTGCAGAATTTAAAAGATCCTACTTCTGAGGATATCTGTGCAGTCATCCCCATGACAGGAAAGAAGAAATGCAAATGAAAAAAATGCTTTAGGAGGCTAAGCATTCTTAAATTAAGAAATGAATGAAAGATAAACCAGGAATAGAGAGAAACAGACAAAGAAATAAGAAAGAAAAAAAAAGAGTAAAATAAAGATAATAAAAACAAGGGAATAGAAAGTACGAAAGAAAGAAATGAGGCTCCCATATATTATATTCAGTGGTGCTTGTAATACGGTGGCCAAGATATCCGTCACGTTTGTGTCTGAGTAACCCGGCCAGCGAACTCTAAATCAGGCTCTTGACACTTTGAAATGTTGCTGCTGTTAACTGTGCACCATTACTTCCTCAGAAGTCACGGGCAAGAGGCCCCTGGTCGCCTGTCACATACTTTTTATAATTACAAGGGTGTGACAACACCACATAACACCGCATAAACAACAAGTGCAAATTAAACCGCAGGGTTCAAATAAACCCACACACACACCGTAAGATTACTCTGTACTAAACACACAAGCCTCAATAACAGGTAACTAATACAAAGACTGATGGACATAATGAAGCAGACCTAGAGATACATGCATAGCACAGACAAGATAAAGGTCTTGATTTAGAGTTTGGTGAGCAGGGTACTCCTTCACAAGCGTGGTGGAGTATCCCGTCCAACAAACGGATGGTCTGCCTGTAAATAGATCGGACAGCCCTTCCTCTCTAGATCAGGCTGTCTAATGTATTTTTCTCTTATTCAGGACCAACAGGGAATACATGGCAGTCGTGGTGAGAATTTCTTTTTAAATGAATCCCACTTCCTGGGAGAAAATTAATCAGGGAGAAAGTTCCAATGGTGTGAGAGTGATTAGTTATTGGTTTTTAAAAACAAACTCCAGCTTTGGAAGCTTGTTGTTGAAAAACACAAAAGTTGGTGAATGGCTGCCTGAAACATCCCCAAGGGATCCAGAGAATTGTAGATCAACTTCCTATAGATGGTTGAGATTGCTTTTTCGGTCAGTGGATTAGTTAGCAGCTGGTCCTCCAGTAGGGATGCATCAGGCAACTTCCCCCCTCCCCAGATGTGACCTTGCAGAGCGTGACCCACCTGCAAATGTAAGAACCGTTTTTAGTCACCTAATTTATACTTTTGTTGTAGGATCGTGAAGGACACAAGCGCCTGTCCCCTCCACACATCGCCTGGTCGCTCTAAGCTAACCAATCCCCATTTTGTAAAGCCCTGCAATCCTCCCACTGCACTTAAGAGATCACCATCATACAGTGGAGTAATTTCAGTCAGCTTACCTTCTCAGCCTAAACACTTGATAGCCTCTCTCCACACCCTTACCACTGTTTGGGTATGAGTACTTTCTTCAATACAGCACCGGGGTGAGGTAATCTCTCTTGCCCATGGCCAATTTATCTACCTGGTAAGCAGGATCCTCGCGGTCCGCAAAAACCCAGTTGTTGACTGCCACCAGCTGCGTGACCCAGTTATACTTGAGAATGCTCCGGACCGCCAGTCCACCTTAATCTCCCCTCTATACCTTACTAAGCACGAAGTGCAACCATCCCACAACAGGAGCCAAAGTTCTCAGTCTACCTTTTGAAAGTAAATATCTGGTGGGATCTTAAAGGACGTTTTTTGCACGATGTACAGGAGACCCTGGAGGGTATTCACTTTAAATAGGGCAACTCGGCCCAGAAAGGAGAGCGGGAGCGCCTGCAAGTGTGGGGCATCCCAGCGAAGCCGGTCTAATTTCTGGAGTATGTTCCTGTCTGTGGCTCCCTTGTAATAAACACGCCCAAATATTTATGGTTTAAATCTTTATTAATTTTTAGACAGAAGAAAAACAGGACCCTCAGCTCCCACGACAGAATGCAAAGGAGACCACAAGGTCGCAATTTTTAACATTACCACAGGCAAGAAGCATGGAGCGGGTCGACAGAATCAACAAGAGAAGAACAAATAAAGAATTTTCCAAACTAACCCCCCACCCGCCCCACCCGCCCCTTGTCCACCGAAAAACGTAAAATTGGAAGGGATAAAGGAGAAGGCTACGCCCTGATCAGCGTCGTCTTGTATGAATTTTCATGGAACTGTCACTAGGAGTCTGCGTGTCTGGGAGACGCAGTAGTCGAAGATATCTGGGGCATGTCAACTCTCAAAATTCGGACACCAGGAGGGTCAAGAAGGGTCACCACAACTCAGGGAACTCCGACCCCCTACCAGCCAGTGTGAGCGTGAATTTCTCCATACCCAGTATCATCCAAAGCCGTTGAAGCCAGCCGGAGAGTGTAGGGATTTGGGCGGTGCGCCAGGGGATCAAGATGTTCTGCAAGGCCTCCCCTATGGCAATCACTATTAGTCGTCCCCTTCGGGATTTAAGTGGATTCATCAATGGGTTAGGCAGGCCCAGGAGGATATAGGAGGGAAAACGAGAGAGCCGAGTTTCTAAGTGAAGATCTAGTTCATCCAGTACTTGGGACCAGTATGGCTGTATGCGGGTGCAACTCCAGAGGATGTGTTCCAATGTTCCTTTCTCCCCACACTCCCTTCAACAACAGATCGCTACATCGAGGGTCAAAGCGATTCACGCGCTCCGGCGTATAGTACCAGTTAGTAACTATCTGACACATGAAAGTATGCCTTAATTTCATTGCCCTTGATTCATACTCTGGACCATAGTTGAGGGATAGGTCTAGGCACAGTCCTTGCAACACACTATAGATTTGCGTGCGGCAGAGGCCAGAACTCAAAAGTCACGGTACCAGATACAAGTAGGTGGTAACTCAGGGCAGGGGAAAACACCTGTTTTCTGTGGGAGGGAAATTCCCATCTCAAAAATCTACATTAAAAATAAATTAATAGTATTCTTTTTTAAATATCTGTTTGGTGCCAGTCCATATGACTTTAATATCTGCCTTTGGGGTTCTATGTTACAAGTCCATAGGGTACATGTTTCCTTTGTGAGCTTAATAAAATGTTGGAAATTCTACAAATCGTCACTCCTACATCCAAGTACTCTCAGGCTACCATTCTACACTCTGCTTGTAAATTATTTTTGTGGAAATTTACATGTATTATGCATTAACTATTTAATTTTAATACTATAGGTGATTGAAATTACGGACGAAGAAAGCAAGATTTAGCACCAGGCAACTAAATGTTAGTGCCATAAGAAGGATTATTTTGAAAAACTGAAGGACATCCAGCATTCTAAGTTTAAACAATTTCCAGAATCTAGCTGTGGCGAGGAAGTGGGAGCTGAGGAAAGTACTATATCTGTAAGTGAAGTCTCTAATTTAGCATTTCATAAACACTGAGCAAAGCCATATCTGTGCACACAGCATCAGAAATAATCCCAGAAAGACCAATCACAGCATCCTCATCTGAAATATTATCAGAAAGACAAATTGCCTCAGCATGACAGAATAACGTTCATCTAAAGCATCATGTAATTTCAGAGAGGAAGCACACACTGCATAAAAGAAAGATATAACAAAAGGTTTCTTCTGTAAACCATCAAAGAAAAGACTCTGAAAGAAGACTCCGAAGCTGACACGTTAACAACCAAAAGATTGGAAAATCGCCTCTGTTCAACAACCATTTTTAACCAGTTACACAAGTTTGAGACTATCTGCCTCGGGATATAACACCTCGACCCACTCTGCTCTGGCGAAAACCTTAAAAATCCACCACTTTATTGTTTTCATGACTATCTCAGATTGTTTCTTTTTTAATGTGTACTGTTCTGTAATTCTATGTAAATCGCCTCAACATTATCTGTTGTGCAGGAGTGATATGTAAAAACTGATTAAATGAGCGTCGTTGCGCTATAGCTAATGTAAATAAATCTTCGTCTTCAGAACTACACCTTACACCAAACATAGAAAGGGTAAAATTAACTGATGTTCTGCGACTGGTGAGCCACAATAGTACTGTGCATGTTCTAATGTTCTCACTTACTGCCATTAGGTCAGTGTAAAAAGGTACTTCTCAGTTTAATCATTAAATATCAGACTAACACCTTATCACTGCACTATAAGAATAGTTTTGAGAAAAACTTCAGTCACAAAATAAGTTGCTGCCGAAGAGGCTATAACCAAAAGACTATTATCTGCTAGAAACATTTCGACAGGTGTTACAGGGCTGCTTCTAGACATATTTTGCTCAATTAAAGTGTTAAGAAGATTACACACAATTTCTTTTAGAGATAAATACTGAACATTATCTAAACAAGCCAGACTCTAAAATCGGGTTCACTCGTACCGTGGCATATAAGCAAGAGAAAACTAAATGTAACGCTAGTAATACACCTTATAAAAACACGTGCTGTGAGAACAAATTCAGTGTTCAAACCCACCTCAATCAAAGCAAAATAACCCAAGTTGGGGAAATAAGTTACCTGTGCCAAAAAAAGATTCAGCCATCAATCTCATCCCACTGAATTTGAGAGAATGCACACTGGGAAAAACCTCTCTCAGTTCTCAGAGTGCCAAAAAATTTTCAGCAGTAAATCTTATCTCACTGAGCATATGAGAATCCACACTGGGGAAAAACCTTATCAGTGCTCTGAATGCCAGAAAAGGTTTAGTATTAAACGGAGTCTATATCAACATGCATTAACCCACTCTGGGGAAAACCCTTATCAGTGCTCTGAATGCCCAAAACATTTCAAACTTAAATCATTTCTAACTGCACATTTGAGATTCCACACTGGGGAAAAACCTTATCAGTGCTCTGAATGCCAGAAATGCTTCATTTACAAAAACAGCCTCAAACGGCATACAAGAACCCACACTGGGGAAAAACCTTATCAGTGCTCTGAATGCCAGAAATCTTACATTGCAAAATGCCATCTCACTCAGCATATAAGAACCCACACTGGGGAAAAACCTTATCACTGCATTGAATGCGACAAATGTTTCAGAGACAACCCCAGTCTCACTCAGCATATAAGAACCCACACTGGTGAAAAACCTTATCAGTGCTCTGAATGCCAGAAATGTTTCTGTGGCAAAGGAAGACTCACTAAACATACTAGGACCCACACTGGGGAAAAACCTTATCAGTGCATTGAATGCGGCAAATGCTTCAGTGACAAACGCAATCTCACTCGGCATATAAGAACCCACACTGGGGAAAAACCTTATCAGTGCTCTGAATGCCAGAAATTTTTCTGTGACAAAAGAAAACTCACTAAACATACTAGGACCCACACTGGGGAAAACCCTTATCAGTGCATTGAATGCAACAAATGTTTCACTGACAAACGCAATCTCACTCACCATATAAGAACCCACACTGGGGAAAAACCTTATAGGTGCTCTGAATGCCAGATATGTTTCAGTGAAAAAAGACGTCTCATTCAGCATATAAGAACCCACACTGGGGAAAAACCTTATCAGTGCTCCGAATGCCAAAAATGTTTCAGCCAAAAATCTAGTCTCACTGCACATGTGAAAATCCACTCTGGGGGAAAAACATTATCAGTGCTCTAAATGTCAGAAAAGATTCAGAGGTAGAGATGGTTACATGCACCATAAGAAAACTCACCATCAAAAATGATTCAGTGCTCCAAATGCCAGAAAAGCATCAATTTTAAATGCAATCTCACAGTACATAAGCAGACGCACACAGGGAAAAAACATTACCAATGTTGTGAATGCCCGAAATTCCAATGTGATAGGCGCAGCCTCACTAACCATAAGCGACTCCATACTGATGAAAAACCTTATGAGTGCTCTGAATGCCAGAAAAGCTACAGTAAAAAACGCTATTTCACGATGAGAAACTCCACACTAGAGAAAATCCTTATGCCATAAAAGGTTGAATCTGAAAGACAGTGTTATGCTTTATGAGCGATTTCACTCTGGGGAAAAACCTTATGAGTGCTCGAAATGCAAGCAATGTTTTGGGTACAAATTACTTCTCACTTGACATGAGCGAACTCACACGGGGGAAAAAAGCCTTATGTGTGTTCTGAATGTCAGATAAGGTTTATCTCGAATACAATGTCATTTCACATGAGGGAATTCACACTGGACTAAAGCCATATACAGGAGGGGAAAGCCAGAAACGTTATACTCAGAAAGGAGATATCACTAAACATGAGAAATGCATCCACACCAGGTGAAAAGTGAGGCGTATCTTGAGTTGCAGAAAAGTTTCTAACAACCTGACTTTACATGAGAGAGCACATATTGTAGTTGCAATAGAATTCATCAAGAAACTTGCAGGATAACTTAGGCTGCCCGCATGCAACCTCCAAAGAAATTTCAGGCCTGGAAATATTTTTAATTGCAACAGAATCCACAATTTGAATATCTGAAAGTTACAAAACTCTCAAGGTCTTTACTTTACACAGAGAAGTGTTAGTGCTTGCAAAAATCGACTAATTGCCCAAAAAATCACAATAATAATGTCTTAAATTTTACTCCACCCAAAAGGTTTCTACTCACCCTTGTTTCTTAACATATGACTGATATCTATTTTTTCATGATAAGATTAAGCCTATGCGGAGTTCCTCAGTGAGAAACTCCGCAAAGTGACAAAAAAACTCTGGCGGTCTACGCGGAGTTCCGCAAGCAGCAGAGTGCGTAAGGGTCATGCAGTTTGTGGTGATTTCATCCCATGTCGGAGGATCATTTGGCCCTTCTCTTCCAGGAAGTTGTGGATCTCTTTGTCAAACGCGTCCCTGTGCCAGAAGTAGGTCGGGGTTACTACTCCCACTACTTCTTGGTACCCAAGAAGGACAAAGGCCTGCATCCTAGCTTAGTCCTCAGGGACATCAACCGCTTCCTCCTAAAGAAGAAGTTCAAGATGTTAACCTTGGCTCAGGTCTTGTCTGCCTTCGACCCTGGAGATTTGATGGTAGCGTTGGACTTGCAGGACACTTACTTTCACATCCCCGTCTTGCCTGCCCACCGGCATTACCTACGGTTCACGGTAGGCCACACGCATTTTCAGTTTATCACGCTCCCCTTTGACCTTACCAGCCCACCCCCCGGGTGTTCACGAAAGTGATGGCGGTGGTCGCAGCTCATCTGCGCAGATCAGGGGTTCCAGTCTTCTCCTATCTCGACGACTGGCTGTTGAAGGCTCCCACCTCCAGACTACGACGGACTTCCTGCATTTGCTGGGGTTCTCAGTTAACGTGCTGAAGTCGCACCTGATTCCAACCGATAAGCTCCTTTTCATCGGAGCGGTTCTGGACACAGCACAGTTTTGGCTCTATCCTCCCCCAACCTGAGTTCACAGTAGTGATGGATGCGTCACTCCTGGGTTGGGGCGGCCATATGGGAATGGTGGAGATCAAAGACCTCTGGTCTCCGGCGAAGTCCAGGCACCACATCAACCTTCTGGAGCTCCGGGCGATTCATCTTGCACTGAAGGCATTCCTTCTTTCTGTCAAAGGAAGAGTGGTGCAGGTGTTCACGGACAACACCACCGCCATGTGGTACTGCAACAAACAGGGCAGGGTGGGGTCGTGGACCATATGTCAAGAGGCTCTTCGCCTTTGGACATGGCTGGAACATCAGGGCATATCTCTGGTGGTTCAACACTTAACAGGTTCACTGAACGCCAGGACGGACAAACTCAGCCGTCAGTGCATGATGGATCACAAATGGCATCTTCACTCGAAGGTCGTGCTAGGTCTCTTTCAGTAGTGGGGAGAGCCTTGGTTAGATCTATTCGCCACCGAAGAGAATGCTCAATGTCAGCAGTTCTGCGTGTTAGAGTTTCCAAAGTGGCTCTCGCTCGGCGACCCTTTTCATTGCGAGTGGAGTTGCGGCCTCCTGTACCACTTCTGCCAAGATTGCTGAAGAAGATCTGCATTGGTTGCCAATCCGGAAACGGATTATGTTTAAATCCCTGACGCTGGTACACAAAGCTCTCTTTGGTTCAGGTGCGGGATATTTGCAGAAGAGATTGGCTTTTTATCGTCCTGCACGCTCTCTGCGCTCTGAATCCCTTTTTACTGTGGTGGTCCCACGTGTGAGGAAGGCCCGCACGGGGGGGCGTTCTTTTAGCTTCAAGGCCTCCAAGTTGTGGAACTCGCTTCCATTGGCACTTCGTAGCACTTCCAATCTGCTTCAATTTAGAAGGAACTTGAAAACTTGGCTTTTTAATCTTTCTGTTTAGGTGGATTCTTCTTTCTTTCCTGCTCTGGGATCTGTTCTTCATGTTATGTTTTTACACTGTAGCTGACTGTGGAAAGCGCCGGGACACTCTTTTAGAGTAGCCGTGCGCTATACAAATGCACTTTAACATAACATAACATAACATAACAGATCAAACGCGATCAGTCCCAAGTCTGGTACCCTGAGTTCTTGAGCATGGCCATCGATCCTATTGTTAACAGATTTCTGAAGTGCATTACTCATCTCTTTCCTCCTTCTCCTTTCGTAATGCCCTAGTGGGAGTTGACCTCACTTATCTTATGTGTGCTCCCTTTGAGCGCCTACATAATTGTCCTCTTCGCCTCCTTTGAAGACTGCTTTCTTGCTTGCCATCACCTCTGCTTGCAGGATGAGTGAGCTTCAGGCTTATCTTCCAGACCTCCCTTTCTTGCTGTCCATCCAAACAAAGTAGTCCTCCGTGTAAGCCCTCTTTTCTGCCCAAAGTGATAGCCTCTTTCCACATAGGTCTGACCATCAGATTACCTACCTTCTTCCCACCTCTGCTGTGTTTTTCTCTGCCAGGTGCACAACATATAGACTGTTCACACACTTTCTGTAGTATGCTTTGTTCTGGGCAGATAAACTCTAATCCCCACACTCCTTCTATCCTCGTGTTAGTGCAGCCCGATGTAAACAGTAATTGTAATGTATTTAGATTTACATAACACTTACTACCCCATACGAACTTTGAAGCGCTTTTTCGGCAAGTAGCACACTACTCTAGGATCCAAAAATGATTCGTGGTGAATTAGTATAGGGAAATATAAAATATATATGAGAGCTGGACATGTTGGTCTATTAGTTGGGTTAAAAAAGATTGTGGGGAGATAGAAGAGAGAAGGTTTTGCATTTATATAACGCTTGCTACCCCTGATGAAGTGTTGAAGTGCTTTTCGGCGAGTAGCATGCTACTCCAGATCCCAAAAAGATGAATAGACAGATCACTTATGGTGGGGAGGTTGTTTTATTGTATACACACAACTGTACACAAATTAATAAAATTCTGTTATAAAGTTGTATCCAAGAGGCAAGTATAGTCTCTGATAATAATGTATACAATACTGATAAGTTTTAAGTTGGCTTGCCATCAAGACTGATGCCCCGTAATGTTGATGCAAAGTCATCTGTGCTGGCGTATCCTAAACTCTTGTTGAATTGTAACATCCACCTTGTAGGTACTGCTATTTGTATCAGGTCCACGTTGTAGGCAGACACAAACACCTAAATTGTGCACTATTTATATTAAGCATAATAAGCATAATGTAAGTGAGCAGATGACAGTAAGCACTGTACAAGCTGTATTAGGTGCTTAGAAGTAGAGTGACATAGAGGGCAATAAACACTCACTAAATCTTTCTTTTTTATTATTAATAGTGCTCATAAGACCATACAATTCAATACGATGTACAAATAGCCCATTGGGGAACAGTTCAGGCATCATCTGGGGATTACACATCCGAGAAACACAAGTGTCTTTCATGAATACAAATTGACTACTCCTCCAAGGACTGCACTGTATTATTGACACGGGCGAAAATGCAAACAAGCAGTCAGGAGGCGCACTGATTGTATACCCCCCACCTGACAGGATGGTGACAGAACCCAACCACCTGCAGGGGAAACGTGCCACCTCACTTAATAGCTGCCAGACGCTTTACTATGTAAGCAGACTGGTGGTTTACAACTGCGCCTACGTTGGGGCACCACATGTTTTTTCCAGCATAATCTGGTGTGCTCCCCCCTGTGTGGGATGATAGCACCCACTGAAAACTGCACCGTTGGGTAGTCTGGGACAGTGCACCTTCCATGTAATTCTGAACTGGGCCTTTAAATACGGTACTATTTTGTGTGCCTATTTAGTTCAGGTATACAAAGAATGTGGTACTACTTGTATACTAAGGTAGGACAAGGAAGATTGAATTTCTATGGTGGCAGAAATGTTTTTGTCAAAGTGCTTTATGCCCTAAATACTCCCCCGTACCCTGAACATAATGAGATTATGTAGATTACACCTAATGCTGCCATTTGTATTTCAAGACCAGTGATTAATGTGGCTTTATCAAGTTCAACGCCATTAGGCGTTCCCGACCTGTCTGATACTTGCATATGGAAAAGATGGGTCATTTGAACCTAAAGATAGATAAACATATTCATAGGTCACGATTTATGTCTGCATCTAATATAAAACTGTAAATTAGGAGAAGTGATAAGTGAGAAGTTAAAAGGCAGCCGCTAATCGAGCTGCATTTGTACATAGGCCTTCCTATATTATGAGATCCATTCCTGCTTAAGTCTTTAATTGCAATGAATACTTTAATACCCAGGCATGAAGTCATCGTCGAGCTGTTTAGATAATCCACCTGTCTCGCCACCTCTTCCTCAATGCATCCTTAACCAGTGGCCTAGCCAGTGTGCCCTTGGCCCCAAGGCAAGAAAGGAAATATGACCTCTGCCCTTTATTTGGACTGTGGAAAACAGCAATAATCATTGTTCTGTGGCCCCCTCAGGCCTCTGTTTGAACTGTGACAAACAGCAGTTATCAGGGTTCAGTGGGCCTTTAGGGCTTCTGGGACCTGGTGCCACTGCACCTGCTGCACCAATGGGAAGCTGAGCCCCTGGCCTTAACAGCTTCTATTCTAGCCAACTGGAGAACCGAAACAGCCAAGTACTGATCTGGCCATATATGCAGGCATGCAGCCGCCTCTTCCTCTGAAGGGATTTAAGGCGCATGAAAGCAGCATGTGGGAAACAACCATTTTCTGAGGTAACGTCAACCAACACCTCTTCTGTTCCAACCTGAATCCATTTAAAACCAGGGACGAAAAAACGGTTCATCGCCATCCCTTGCTTATCAGAAGGGTAAAACAGATTCATCTAACATTACTGTGTACCACATAAAAAATTGTAATTCTGTGTACAAATTAAAATTAGCATTCATAAAGAAAGGGGAGCCTTTGGCCAAAATAGCCATTTCCCTACCCATACTTTTAACACATCTTATACAAAAAATGCTAATTACATTGTCATCCGGAAATAGTCATTAGCGCCTACTCATAACCAAATGCCACTTAGAATTGTCTTTCACTTCAAGCTTTCAAAGGTATATTAATATAAAAGCAGTATTGAATTATTTGACGTTGTGTACTCTTACCAAAATTTAAAGCATCAACTTTATATGACACACCATAGAAAAAAGGAGTTGTTTATATATACTAAACCTCCAGAAACATTTGATTAACCAGTAATAAAGTCACGTCTAGCTTAGTTAGTTTATAGTCTTCTTTTTTAAGAGAAATTATTTTACATTGTTACTGGACCTGTATGGCTAAACACTTATAAGGTCCCAAAGGCGAGACCTATTGGCTATGACAATGCTTGTTATTGATGGAGTACATTGAGCGGCAGAACTTTTGTCACTTAAACAGGAAAGCAGCTAAAGCAGTCTCTGGACATAAAATAGGATGTAATCATAATCTTTAGATACATTTTCTGAGTTTCAGGAACAATGTGTGTCTTCTGGGTTTACTCTAAACCACTATAATAAACATATTCAATGCATTTAGATTTGATCTGTTTGTACTGGTTTCCATTGCAGACTTTAATCTAGATTTAGACCAAGGATCAATTCCACCCATGGCTTTTAAAATCTATTTATCAATGATCTCTATTAGTGTTATCGCAACTAAAACTGTAATAGAACTGATCTGAGAGATGGACCTTCAAGTATTATGCTCAGTCAATTTATTGAACAAACTATGGAGTTAAAATCTGAATAGATTAGATCCATAAGCATTGCCTGACCACTGTATTTTACATCAATAGATTACTTATCAGCACATTTTCTCTACGTACAATTCAGTCATCTTCTATTTTTCTCGGAGCTCATGCTGGGTCTGTTAGAACTTTTTCAAAAATATGACATTTAAATGTCCCAAAAATCAGGAATTGTAGTTTCAAGCCTGGTCAAACCTTAATGAATGCTACACCAAAATATGCCCTTCTGTTCCTACATTTTATTGTGCACCATGATTCAGAAATGCCATGTTTTTGTTTTCGGAAGTAAAATTCTAAACATATTTATTGTTGTTGCCAGCCGAAACATTATCACTAATTGGGAAGATAACAACAAGTGGTCTTGTGATGCTTGCTGGAATGGAAAGTGTTTATTCAAAAAGTGGATAGAATTCAAGTTTAGGAGACAATTTTACAAAAGTGTATGGATTTTGTATATATTTCAAATTGTTGATCTCCAAAGTGGCCTAAATCAATAAATTGAATTGAAATTCAAGTTTATCATTTGAATCCTATTGTTGGAAAAGATGTGATTTTGAACCCCATGTGGCGATTCCTTTCCAGAAAGCATTCAGGTTGTAATCATGAGTCAAATAATGCTGAGGAGGTTAAAATATTCAAATTGAATTCTAATTACATATGAAATGTTCAATGTTCAATATATTTCTCTTAGTATTTTAATGTGAGGACTTTATTGTTTAAGGAAAATAATTAGTATTTGTTTTCTATATGTAGGAAGCATTCCATTAATGAAATCACTGTATCCCACCTTCTTTGTTTCCTTTCCTGTTCTTTATGAACGTTTCTATTGTTAAACTTTAAAGATGCCCGAAATTAGGAATTGTGCTCTACATAACTTTTCTGTGTTACAGTATGTTGATTTTTATGTACTACTTTTGTCTCTTATGTGTATGGCAACTGATGTTTCGTTTTGCTTTAATAATCAGCTTATGTTTATTAGGTTTTATTATTCAATAAAATTTTTCAAACACAACAAATGGTGGTTGATATGTATTTACAACTGCAGCATTTTTATTGTATGGGCACTTTCAAAGGGGCCAAAAATATGGTCTGTAGGATGACGGAAACCACATTGGCATCAGCAGGGAGAGGTTTGGGCAGGTGATTGGGGAATATGTAAGGTTGGAAGTAGGGGGAACAAAGCATGTACCTTGTGTGGACTGTGACTCCTGGAGTTATTGTGAGGGATACCATGCTACCCTGTAAATGAATCCCCTAGTGATTATTATCACGGTGAAGATCCCTCAGAAATAAAATGATGTTACTGTCAATGTCAATGGAGGACATCAACTGCCACAGCTTGGACCTATTGACCCAGTTGAATGCTGAGCACAGGTCCATGAAGGCTAGGTATATGGGCTGGAACGAACCGCAGTGTATTTATTCAGAACTATGTACAGGTTTAAACACTGTTCCACGGTGGAACGACCAGGGCAGACTTGCGAGTTTCTAGAGCAGCCTTATATGCTCTTTGTAGGCCTTTGACCGCCACCCAGTCTTGGGGCTTAACACCCAAGGCCTGTCTCAGGTTCCTGGAAGCCTGGGAGCATGACGAGTCAAACCATCGTGGACCTGGTTGCTTACAGCCCCCACTCGGGGACCATAGGAACTTCCTTATGACAGTAGACATGGATCCAAATGCACCCATGATGTCCGGAGCACTTGCCTCATCATCGAGACAGGTGGCAAACTCGCTGCAACATTCAGTTAAAAGGGACTCGTGGAGTAGCTCAGGGACAATACACTCCCACGTTACGCTTCTTCCCGCTTCCACCTCTTTAAGGGAGACACCAGCCCCCCCCCCCCGCCCACCTTGGTATGTCTGAGTGTTCGGGTCCAGCCTGTTAAGACACAAATGGGGTTGTGGTCACTACATTCACTCGCCTGCACAGAAAAATCGGTAACCAGAGAGTAAAAGGGGGGTAGATACAAAGGTGAATTCAATAAAGGTATCACACCCTCTCCCAATAAAGGTGGGAGTAATGTCTGTTTTCCCCAGAGGCAGCTTATTCATTACAGATGTTCGATCAATTTCAAGCAAGTTGAAGTTAAGCTCAATACCCTTGGGAGTATGTTCCATGTGTAAGCCTGCTTGTCGTGCACAGCCCATAGCTTCCACTCCTCCTTGCATGATGTCCCCACACATGAGTGTTAAAACCCCCTGTTAGAAAAATGTAGTGATAACTCTGACCCTTCAAGATGCTATCCTGAAGTACAGACCCCAGCAGAGTTATATAGCCCTCATCCGGGTGTGTAACTCCCGCGTTGCAAAAGTTTACCAGAAGTAACTTGCTCTTTCCACTGGACAACAACATCACATGCAAATTGGGAGAGACGTATAGTGAAGTATCATAAGAAACTGGCTCTATATATACTGCACCAAAGTGAGGTACAGTGTGTATATAGTCCAAGGGTCTTCAGAGGTAGGCAGAGGTTAAAGTTAGATAGAACCTTACTCTCTAAAGTGGTAGGTTGGTCGAGCAGTAAGGCAGTATCAGAGGACAGTGATACGCATTTGATGTACACACTCAGTCAGCAAATGAATTCACACACTCAAGAACTGAACTCTAGGCCAATTGTTTTTGTATAAATAAATATACTATTGTTTTATTTCTAGAACTAAGCAAGCCTGGCACAGGTAAGCATAGAAATACTTTGCAGTAATAATTTACTTGTATGAACACAGTTCAAGTAGGCAGTAGAAATTGTACTTTGTTTGATTTACAGAGGAGCAGTGGTATGCAACACTTAGCAAATACAGTACATTGAAATGAATAGGCTTTTTCAGTAAATTGCAGGTAAGTTACTTTTTACGTTACTTTTCTAACTCAGTGCTGGATACCTAGATTCAGCACTGATACCTTTCCTAGCAACAAGTAAGTAATTAAGTTTTGGTTATTCGCATGATTTCTAAAGAATATTGTCAGTTTTCAAAACTCCACACTTGGAAACTTTTTGGAGCAGTACATTGAAATGAATGGGCTTCTACAATAAATTGCAGGTAAGTTACTTTTCACGTTACTTTTCTAACTCCGTGCTGGATACCTAGATTCAGCACTGGGGCATTCCCTAGAAACAGGTAAGTAAACACGTTTTGGCTATTTGTGCGATTTAAAAAAATATTTTTAGGTTTCAAAACTCCTCACTTAAAAACATTTTGGAGAAAAGTGTCCATGTTATCCTATGGAGGGAAAACAGGTTAACGGTTCTCAGGTAAGTAATTGACTGTGGGAGTTAAGGTTCTGGGGTTAGCCTCAGGGGTCCACCAGGGTCAGTGATGCACTGTTGTTGCACCCTCAGCGGCACTAGGACGACTGGGTGCAGAGTGTTGAGGCCCATTGTTATACTATGGAGGATAGGGGGGCTCCGGTTGGCGGCGGCTGGCAAGCAGGCCACGGGATTGTGGGAGCAAAGCTCCTATGGTTTCGCTCAGGGCAAGTTTGGGATCAAAGGTGCACCCTCAGCGGCACCAGGGCGGCTGGGCGCAGGGGGCTGTTTTGAGGTCACGTGCCCTGTTGATTTCAATGGAGATTCACTGGGAGAAAGAAAAACTGCAGGCTCATGGACGAGGATCTTCCAGGAGCAACCACCACTTCGAGTGGTAAGTTGGGATCTTGAGGGTTGGTTAGGCACCGCTGGATTGGGCACACAAGGCCGTGGGGCGTCGGGTGTAGGGGTGCCTTTGGACGTCAGATTTTCTTACCCAATCTAGTCGCGGTAGGGGGTTCCGCTCGATTGAGGCTGCAGGCATCGTCTGGAGGCTTGAGGCAGGTCAAGGATCACCGGATCTCGGGTCAGGACCGCCGGGGAGACCACCTTGTGATGTTTTTCCACTCTAGCTCGGCCCGGGTTCGGTGGGTGCGGAGTGGGCTGGATTCTCGATTTCTGGCAGGCACCAGAAGCTGCAGTTTAAACACGTCCGGTGTTCACAGGAGAATCAGTGTTGAAAGTGAAGGCAGCCAGGTCCTCCAGGGTTTGTGAGGTTACTGGCTGCTGGACACGCCAGGGTTTCCCAGGAGCGGGTTCGAGGGGAGACAGGCCTGTAGGGCTGGGGCCATGTCAGTGGGCGGCGTCCTCTCTGCGCGGCTTCTCGTCCTTCTTCTCTTCTTTTCTTTTTGTTGCTGGATATGAAGAAGGAAGGTTCAGGCTGCCCCTGAATACTAAACTTAGGGGCGTTACAGGTAGGTAAAGGGCAGGGACCAATGGGTCCTTTCCCTGGTGTGGGTACCAAGGATCCGAAAACACCTTCCAAGGCTCCCGAGCAGAAATCCAAACCTTACTTGGACCCGAAAAGATCAGCACCGAAAGCATCTACCGAAGAGGAAGAACTTTTTTGACCGGATCCTGTCGATCCAAATCAAAAAACACTCCACATGGACCCTAAAACCGGACACATGTCTACTGTTCCACCCAAGAAGAGGAAACTATATATACCAGCCATTCCTGCAGTGCCTGTTAAGAAAAAATACTGTGCTACTTAACCTATACAACCCTCTTCTCCTGTTCTTCCTTCTAAGCCTATCTCTCCTCCACACTCTCCTATACTTCCACCAAACTCACCATTACTACAGTTTGATGATAATTTAGGGGATGGGGGAGGCAACAATGACCCTTTTACAGACCCTGATACCAACACAGACGCTCCACAGGACGACTAGGACGATTATGATGACCCGGTCGACCCTCCAGACCTCCGTGATCCCCAGGCATACCCAACAAAGCCATCTCCCCCAGATGACAATATTGGCTTTAGTCAGTTGGTAAATAGGGCAGCTACATACCATGGTGTTTCAATGCATTCAGACATTTTTGAGCAGTCACTAAAGACTGTACAAACCCTGCCAATGTTAAAAGGTGTCATTAAACATGCCCCTGACATATTTAAAGACCCTGTTAGGGCTAGAATTCTCAATCGAGAATTGACAAAAAATATAAACGTCCTCTCAATGATCCCGCCTACATCAAAGGTCAACTCCCTTAAGATTCCCTGGTGATAGCTAACGCTAGAAAATGGGCTAAATCTCAGACCTATGGTGAGGCACCACCTCCGGACAAGAAGTATAAATTATTAGATGCTTCCGGCAAATGAGTTGCTGCTCAAGCAGCTAATCACTGGCGGATAGCCAACACACAAACATTACTTGCTAGGTACGATAGGGCTCACTATGACCAACTAGAAACCCTATTGCAACATTTACCAGATCAATACAAGACCAAGGCCAATGATCTCATCCAAGAGGGTAAATTAATAACCAATGCATCAATCAAGTGTGCCCTTGATGCAGCAGAGACCGCCTCTAGGGCCTTTAACACTAGCATGTTACTCAGATAACATGCTTGGTTGCACATTTCTGGCTTCAAACAGGAGGTACAAACAACTATCCTCAACCAGCTGTTCAATCAGCAACACCTTTTTGGACCGGCTGTAGACACCACTCTGGAAAAAATGAAAAAAGACACGGAGACTGCTAACTCCATGGGAGCATTACAGTCTCCATCCACACATGGTTTCTTTCGCCGCTCGTCCTACAGAGGAGCATCCAAGACCATTGGTACAGACACTACTTCCTCTTCATACAAAAACACCACACAAACATCTCCCGGTAGGGGATATTTTAGAGGTGGATACAGGGAAAGTAACAACAAAGGGAGAGGTCGAGGTAACAACAACACTCGTACCTCCCCCGCTAGTAAGCAGTGACTTCCCTCCAGCCTATTCCACTCCAGTCGGAGGGAGACTATCACAGTTCCTACCTGTCTGGAATTCCATCACTATGGACAAGTGGGTAAGACATATTATCCAGTAGGGTTACTGCCTGGAACTTTCTGCTAATCCCCTCAACTTACCACCCAAACTGCATCCAATGTCCGGGGAACATCTAACACTCCTCAAACAAGAAGTTCTTTCACTGCTTCAAAAGCACGCAATAGAACCATGTCCCATACAACATCAATGAACGGGGGTTTACTCCCTGTATTTCCTAATTCCCAAAAAAGACGGGACTCTAAGACCAATACTGGACCTCAGACCTCTCAATTTTTATGTTCAATCAGATCATTTTCACATGATCACTCTTCAGCAGATCCTTCCACTGCTTCAAAGCGGCGACTTCCTTGCCACACTAGATCTCAAGGACTCCTACTTCCAAATTCCCATTCACCCTGCTCACAGGAAATACCTAACATTCACAGTGGACGGCCAGCATTATCAGTTCAAGGTCCATCCATTTGGGGTGACCACAGCACTCAGGGTGTTCACAAAGTGCCTTGCAGTAGTAGCAGCGCTCTTAAGAAGGCAGAAAATCCATGCATTTCCATACCTGGACGACTGGCTCTTAAAAGCCAAGTCATACGTCAGTGTGTTCATCACACTTATCAAATGATCCAGCTATTACACCACTTAGGGATCACACTAAACTACACCAAGTCACACCTTCAACCCTCCTACGTACATCAGTATCTAGGAGCTACAATAGACACTTGCAAAGCTCTAGCATACCCCGATCCAGCCAGGATAGCCAGCATGCAAACCCTCATCATCAAGTTTCAGCCTCAACACTCTCTCTAAGCACAAGTGTTTATGCAGCTAATAGGGATGATGGCCTCTTGCATTTTCATCGTACCTCACGCAAGACTTCAGATGCGCCCTTTACAAGCATGTTTGGCATGTCAGTGGAATCAGGCTCAGGAACAACTTACAGATCTGGTGTTGGTAGACAGCTGCACACAGCGCTCTCTGAAGTGGTGGAACACAAAAAACCTTTCCAAAAAGCGGACGTTCTTAGAGCCAGTTTCACAAATAGTGCTAACAACAGATGCATCACTCACCGGCTGGGGAGCCCATCTGCTAAATCAGACAATTCAGGGCAAGTGGACCACTCAACAAAAAGCGCTCCACATCAATCACCTAGAACCACTGGCAATATTTCTAGTTCCAAGTACATCTTCTCAACAAGGCTGCCTAAGTCCGAATGGACAATATGACAGCAATGTACTACATACAAAAGCAAGGAGGAACACATTCTTTGCAGCTGTCTCACCTAGCACAAAGTATATGGAGGTGGGCCATTACACAAAACATATATCTCCTGGCAGAACATCTTCCAGGAGTAAACAATCAGATAGCGGATCTGTTAAATCGTCAGACTCAACAAATACACGAATGAGAACTTCATCCACAAGTTCTTCAACCTTTCTTCAAAATGTGGGGCCAACCAGACATAGATCTGTTCGCCACACACTCAAACACAAAATGCCACACCTTCGCTGCCAGGTTCCCAAACCCATTGTCCAAGGGCAATGCAATATGGATGAACTGGTCAGGGAGATTTGCGTACGCTTTTCCGCCACTCCCACTCATCCCACTAGTTGTACGCAAGCTCAAACATTAGTCTCTCAAGATGATCCTGGTTGCTCCCACATGGGCACGGCAACCATGGTTCACAACACTCCTCGAACTCTCAATAGTTCCACACCAAAAATTACATCTGTACCCAAAACTGGTGACGCAGAACCATGGAGAGATAAGGCACCCAGATCCAGCACAACTGAATCTAGCAATCTGGCTCCTGAAATCTTAGAGTTCGGTTACCTGAACCTCCCACCGGACTGTATGAATATTATTAAAGAAGCCAAACGCCCCACTACTAGAGCTTGCTATGCAGCTAAATTGAAAAGATTTGTCAATTACTACAATAGCAACAACATTGACCCATTCGATGCTTCAATTCAGAACATTATTTGCTATTTACTACATCTACAAAGATGACATCTTGCATACTCATCAATCAGATTACATCTAGCTGCTCTTGCAGCCCACTTACAAAACAGGCAACATTTGTCATTGTTTAGGGTACCTGCTATCAAAGCCTTCATGGAAGGCCTTAAAAGAATAATTCCAACCAGACTGCCACCATCTCTAGTGTGGAACCTAAACAATGTTCTTACTAGGCTCATGGGTCCCCCTTTTGAGCCTTTACACAAATGCGAATTACAATGCCTTACATGGAAAGTAGCTTTCCTTGTCGCAATCACCTCTCTCAGGAGAGTAAGTGAGATTCTGGCTTTAACCGTACAAGAACCATCTTTACAAATACATCGCAACAAAGTGGTTCTTAGAACAAACCCAACAGTTCTTCCAAAAGGGATTTCTCCATTCCATCTTAATCAATCAGTAGAGTTACCAGTATTTTTCCAAAACCCTGATTCTGTAGCGGAAAGAGGTCATCACACGCTTGATGTCAAAAGAGCTTTACTTTATTACATAGACAGGACTAAAGCCTTTAGGAAAACAAAACAACTGTTTGTGGCTTTCTCACCACCTCATAAAGGCAACCCAATTGTCAATGCTGGAATTGCCAGGTGGATAGTAAAATGCATTCAAATATGCTATCAGAAAGCAAAATGCATGTTAACAATTCCCCCTAGAGCGCACTCAACACTCCAACTAGGGGCTTTCATGTCATTCTTAGGGAACATTCCCCTAGAAGACATTTGTAAGGCAGCAACATTTTCTACTACATACACCTTCACCAAACACTATTGTGTAGATGTGCAGGCAAACACTTTTTCAAACCACTGCAACAGATACAGGCAACCACTGCTAGGGGAGACACGTCTGTACAGTCTATGCACAGAGTGGGAATTCTGCGACTCATATGCATCGAACGGAAAATGCTACTTACCAGTATGCATCTGTTCTTGGCATGTATAGCTGCAGAGAGTCACACGCCCCACCACCTCCCCGGAACCTGTATCTGTTCCAGTGTTATCTTAGGTACATTCTCATGGACATCTCTGTTTCTTACAAACTCCATAATTTCCCTTCATGGCGAAAAACAATCTGAGGATGGAGTTGATGCCCATGCGCTCTATCGTCCAAAGGAGAAGTCACCTATCTTGTGACTAAAAAGACTTCTTCCAAGACAACAAGGTGCAAGCATCCGAGCCCCACACCAGATGGCGATCTATGCACAGAGTGTGAATCTATGCAGCTCTACATGCCAAGAACAGACGCACACTGGTAAGTAGCATTTTCCTTCCTACAGGGAACGGAGATGCCAAGGACAGCTAGAGAAACAAAGGTGATAAGCCCCCTCTTGGCTCTCCCTGACCTGGATGGGGTAGCTGGAACAAAGAGGGTTTTAGAGCCATCCAGGTGCTAATTATTGTCTCCAGCCCAAGTTTCCTGGAGGCATATTGTCGTAATTTGGCAGCACCTGAGTTAGCATTTAGCTCAGCTACACGATCTTTTGTCGTTAACTTGACCAAAATGTGCGGGAGCCATTTTGGAATTCTTTGGCTTCCATTTTGTATGAACATGCTGCCTCGTGGTCAGCATGCCCTTTTGTCCTTTCTTGATACCAATGATCATTCACCTTGCCCAGCAACAGGCTATTTTTAGTACTGGTCAAGCACACGCATGCGCATTTATATACTGACTGGTCATCTCTCAGGAATGTCCTCTAAAACTGGCCAGTTGTACTAAACTCCTCCCACATGTTGGCTGTGTTCCAAAAATGCCCTTATATGTACCTAAACTGATCAAAAGTATACCGCCTATTCTTTTTATTACTGTCAAACTGTATAAAAGAGGTCGCGCACCGATGTTCGGTGTGATACTTCTTGCATTGCCGAAGGGTGCTGTAGGAATGTACCACCACCCCATGGGGTCTTAATAAACTTGTCTTTTGCATTTTCAGTTTCCGTGCCAACTTCTATTCTAAGGTGTTCGTGAGTTTTGCAGAGTATGTAGACCTGACTGAACCCGATACCACAAATTGGCGACCACGAAGGGACTCATCGGCGACTCGGATGCCCGAAGGAGAGGTCGCGACGAAGGTTAGGAAATTCGCTATGGACGCGCGCTGCCACTGAGTGACCCGAGTCTTGGCACCCACGGTGTTTTTTCCTTTCCTTCTGATCTGACCTTCCAGGTGGCGCCGGTCCTCGACTGAGATCCTGATCGATTGGATTGTCGCGTAATGCCGTTTGGCTGATTCGATTAAAGAACTTGGCAGTTGGAACCTGGACGTTTTGAGGATACTTGGTAAGCTTTTGATTGGTAAGGTAGTCTACTGACACTTAGTGTGGCTTTTTGAATTTGTTTGAGTTAGCTAACGCTTTGACCTATGAATTTGACTTATATGTGGAGTGCACCTCACATAGGCAGGCATGTAGGGATATTTCTCTGACTTTGTATTTGTTTGAACGGCACACCGTGTGTAAAGTATATTAAGTGCCATTTTATGTAGTATCACGTTTTCGTGATATTATGACATTCCTGTTCTCAGCACACTTCGAGGAATGTGCTGTTTTGGAAATGGTACCAATTATCGATTAAATGAATCACAGAGGGAACCCCTAATTGCGATATGTACGTAAAATTTGGCCTTCCGCCTATAATGTATAGCACATTATGGCATAAATATACTAAAGCTGATCGTGAATTGCAATGGCCACTACATGGGTCGTTCGATTTGCGAAAAGTTCAATATGTAGAGCATTGTTTGTTTCAGCGCAGGTCTAGACAGGATATGTTTGATTGTGTGCGTATGTGGGAGAAAGCGGTGCGTGAGCGAATGAAGCGTGAGGAAGCCTTGGCGGATAAGGTGCAGCGAAAGGCTGCTCGTGACAAAGCTTTACAGCTGCAGGAGAAAGAATTGCAGGAACAGAAAGAGAGGGAGACTCGAGAACGTAATTTGCAAGTTAATGGTCAGTTCCCTATTCGACGTCCTCTATATCCTGTCCTTATTAATGAATCTGATGATTTTGCATTACTAGATCGTTGCCCGCCTCCGTATGTTTCGCCTACGGCTCCGGATGAGGACTCGGATGAGGACGATCAGAATAAGCAGCGTACCAGGTTAACTACTGAACGAGCCACGGAATTGCGCGGGTTTGCTCGTAAACTTAATGTAAATTCTATACCTGTCTCAGAGATTAATGATAATATGGATAACTGGTCTGAAAAAGAACGATTGTATTTTCTGGATCATTTTGGAGATGAAGTTGTCGAACGATTTAGAAAGTATTCCTCTGAGTTGGAACCTAAGGATATATCAGTTGGTCGTGATAAGTTTCGTAAAGGTCTTTTTGTTCTTACAGATGCGGATAAGTTTTTCCAGCATTTGGTTCAGCTACGGGATGAAGCGTCACGACTACGGGCGTTGCAAAAGGAATCGAGTTTGTCTATGTCTGGACCAACGGGAGTATCTAAGGAGTGTTTTATCTCTGAAACAGATAAGAGCGCTGCGGTTAATGTTATGCCTATGCGAGAAGCTGCGCCTTTGGATGTCCCTCCTAAAGGGGATGGCATAGATGATAATAAAATGTCCAAAGATTCGAAGGGTTACTTTGTGTATAATTGGGTTTATACGCCTTGGAATAGAACGGATGTTATGGCGCTTAAGAATGCTCTGCCTGACCCCCGTAAAAACCCAGCAGCTTTCTATGAAGGAGTGGAAGGTGCTATTTCATCGTGTGTTATGACATTAGTTGATATTGATTTGTTCTTTGGGCTGATATTGCCTCCTGATATGTGGAGGGCGATTCGTAAATTTGATGATCGAACAACCTTTGGTGCAGATTGGAAGGACATAGTTCAAGCTGATTTAGATAGGGAACCCGCGTGTAAACCATGCCGATTAATATTAGACCTCCCAGAAGCTATTCTGTCTAAATTAAAAACGCTTGTCCCTCCTAAGAAAATTGATTGGACCATGTTGGCTTCTTGTAAGCAGAAGCCGGACGAATCGGTCTCTGATTTCTTTTCCCGTTTCGAGGAAGCGTTTCATGATTACAGTGGTCAATTATTAACAGAAGATACAGGCAGACATTTGTTCGTTGATAAGTATGTGGCTAATCTCCTACCGGAGATTGCAAAACGATTAAAGGCTAGTGAAAGTTCATGGACCACGGCAACCCCTGCTTCTTTATTGACTATGGCTCAATATTATGAATGACAGGAATTGGAGGCTAAAGAAAGTAGTGATAAGAAAGCGAAAGATTTGAAGACGAAGGTGATGTTGGCTCAGGTTTACGTTATGAGAGGGAACGATGGAGGTAGACGAGGATCGTATAATGCGCCTTCTCCCCGTTCCGATATTTCTGACGATCAGAGTGCATACTGTAAACAGTTTGGACATTGGGTTTCGGATTGTCCGGTGCTTCGAGAACAGCGTAATCAGCGTGGTCGAGGAAGTGGAAGGTCGCGGAATAGTTATTCAGGATCGAGAGGTGGAGCGAATGATCGTGGAAGGTTTGAAGCAAGGGGTCGTGGACAGACAGATTATAATACTTTTGATCGACGCAATCAGTATCAGATAGCTGAGGGTGAATCTTCTGAGTCACACGATAATCGCTATGCATAGGATTGCGTAGGATGGGGTGTGGAATCGGTTGAAGTACCAGTTGATCAAAGGGGTCCATATATATCAGCACATGTTTTGGGTTTTACTGATCAGTTTCTGGTTGATACAGGAGCTACTCGTAGCGCTTTGTCCAAATACTTGGTTCCAAGGGCTCCCCTGTCTGGCGCAACGATTACAGCAATAGGGTTCGATGGAACACCTTATCTTAGCCCATTGTCTCAACCTGTTACACTTTACATTGATAAATTTGCTGCCCCATGTCCGTTTTTGTTATCTCCGAACACACCAGATAATATTGTAGGACTATATATGTTAAAACATTTTCGAGCAACAATACGCTGTGCTCCTGAAGGGGTGCGGGTTATTCTGAATGAAAACTATCCAGAAGTTGAAAGATTGTGCCTCCTTCAAGAGGCCGATGTACTAGCTTCACTGCCAAAAACGTTATGGGCCACTTCTGATACTGATGTGGGACAGATGATTATTCCTCCAGTACGCATTACTGTAAAGGAGGGCGTATCTCTGCCTCGTGTCCCACAATATAAAATATCTCGAGAGGGCGAAATTGCATTGACACACATTGTGAATGATTTGATTATGGCAGGGGTGGTTGAGGAAGTCCCCTATAATGTTTGTGACAGTCCAATTCTTCCGATTCTTAAGAAAGACACAGACACCAAGATCTATCGTTTTATCATTGATTTGAGGGAAATCAATAAGATAGTAGTGCCTCAGTACCCGGTGGTGTCTGACATTACCACGTTACTTACTTTGGTTCCGCCCACAGCAACTACCTTCACGGTCATTGACCTTAAAAATGCTTTTTTCTCGATTCCCATACATCCTGATAGCCGATATCTTTTTGGCTTTACATTAAATAACAAATCGTATAGATTTTGTAAGGTTCCTCAAGGCTATACAGAAAGTCCTAGCATTTACAGTCAGGCTTTAAAGCGACAACTTGATTCTTTTGACTTGCAGCCTGGGGTGGCGCTTATTCAATATGTGGATGACATTTTACTTGCAGCAGACACACAGAAACAATGTGAGGAGAGCACTTTTTCTCTGCTTTCTTTTCTTGCTGAGCATAATCACAAGGTTTCAAGGAAGAAGTTACAATATTGTAGACCAAAGGTGACCTACCTCGGTCATCTTTTGTCTAAGGAGGGGCGTGCATTGACATCAGACCGAATTCAAGCGATATTAGATACACCAGTCCCCCGCACTCAGAAAGATGTTCGTGCCTTTATAGGTTTGACGTCCTTTTGTAGGCAATGGATACTAGGATTTTCAGACATTGTTAAACCTTTGTTAGCACTGTTGTCCAAAACTACACCGACTCCTATTGAATGGACGGATGAATGTCAGAATGCTTTTGAACAATTGAGACAAGCTCTTTGTTCTGCACCAGTGCTAGGTACACCTGATTACACGAAATTTTTTACATTATATGTCCACGAGAAAGATGGGTGCGCATTGTCAGTCTTAGTGCAGACACACGGAGACAAACAGAGACCGTGTGCGTATTTCTCGGCGGTACTCGACCCTGTGGCTCGAGGGCTGCCTGGATGTTTTCGAGCAGTTGCAGCAACAGCAGTAGCTATACGACAAAGTGAGGGAATAGTCTTGTCACACAAATTGTTGGTTTTGGTTCCCCATGCGGTAGATGCTTTACTGAATCAAACGAAAACACAGCATCTTACTAGTGCCCGTCTAACAGGATACGAGTTAACACTGCTGGCGCCACACATCTCACTGAAGCGATGTGCTACTTTGAACCATGCTACTTTATTGCCATATCCTGTTGCCGGGTCCCAGAAGGAAGAACAACATGATTGTGTTTTTCTGACTGAGGAACAGACAAAGGGTCGTATCGATTTACAGGATACGCCATTTCCAGATGTAGATGGGGAACTGTGGGTTGATGGATCGTGTTTAAAGCTGCCAGATGGTACGCTTTCCGCAGCCTATGCGAACACGACACTCAAGACAGTGGTAGAAGCAGCACGAATACCGCAGAAATCGGCTCAAGCAGCTGAATTGATAGCTTTAACGAAAGCATGCGAGTTAAGTGCTGAACTATGTGTGAACATCTACACTGATAGCCGTTACGCTTTTGGAGTAGTGCATGATTTTGGCCTACTCTGGAAGGAACGAGAGTTCTTGACCTCACATGGAGTGCATATTATGCATGGAGAATTGGTACGTGATCTCCTGAATGCACTATTATGTCCAAAGAAAGTGGCGTTAATTAAATGTAGTGCGCACAAGAAAGTGACAGGCAAAATAGGAGCAGGAAACACTTTTGCAGACCGCATAGCGAGAGAGACTGCCATGTTACAAAATGTCTCTCCCATGTATGTGGTGAAATCGCAAGCTGAGCGATGGCATGATGCTAAAGAAGAAATACTAGACATACAGAAATCAGCATCCGAAGCAGAACTTGCACTCTGGGCAACAGAGGGAGTGTTGGACGATGAGGGTTGCTGGCGTAGCAGAGATATGGAGAGATGGAAATTACCTGCCGCTTATTTGCAAGCAATGGTTCAAATGACACATGGGCTGGCACATGTTGGAGCTCTTGCAATTATTAAATTGCTTACACGAGTCTGGGAGCATCCTGAGATTGCTAGTACAGCCAAGAGAATAGTACAAACCTGTCTGATTTGCTTACAGCACAATCCTGGTAAAGGGACTTATACGCCTAAAGGAGGGTTTGTTCCACCTACTGCCCCATTCGAAGTACTGCAAATGGATTACATCCAGCTGGAGCGCTGTAATAACCTTAAGTATGTCTTAGTGGTGGTGTGTATTTGAAAAGCAACAACCTAGGCAACTAATGTCTAGAACACATTAATAGTGAAATAAATAAACAATTGGCTAAGGCTGACTATAAGACTTGAGTTTTTTATTTAGCAGTTATACAGTTAACAAATCATTAGTATAACACAATCTTAAAGGTTAAAATTTCACACAAATTATTTTGCTAAAATTTTTTTTATACAAAAACAAATGAAGACACAAGTTAAAAATATGTTTATCTATAGTAGATAAGTGGCGAAAAATGGGTCTCTACGCGCGTTTCGGCGGCCAGCGCCTTCTTCCTGGAGTAGCCACACAAATTCTATAAAGTGAAAATATACATAGATTACATATTTGTAAAATTACACAATACCACAATTATACAGTTAAAAAGGGTTTTAACATCAAGAATTTTAATTTTTACAGCCAGTTAGTCCAGTTTCTAGTTAACAGTTTTATAAAACAACAGTAATTTCCATTGTTCATCTTTATCCATGTCATTTCCTTACACGATCTGTCTTAGTTCAAAAACACACGTGTTTTAAACCGGAGATTTAAAAATGGGGTATAGGGCCCCATGATAGAGAATGGCAAGTGATATTTGTGGGTATCCTGTTTCAGTAAATTAAAGAGCACTCATTGACGATTAGGCAATTCATAGCAGCCCAAAAAAATGAGAGGGAAGAGAAGCGAAGGGTCTTTTAAGGGCTTGCTATGATGATATATTGATAAGAAAACAAATACATGACAGCGCAGATATCTTAGTTTCCTTTAAAATATTTAAAAAAACGGAAATAAGGCTTTTATTTCCCCTGCTATAATTGACTTAAAGTTTTCTATTATCTCAGTATATATATCTCTGTAGTACTTACTATGAAGATCAATTATGAGCACTGGTAAAGACGATTTTCTATTTCTTATGCGAATCTTTTTAGATCAAGTATTGCAGGAGCCTGGGTAAAAGATCATACTTATTATTAGTTTTTTATTTTAGATTAGAAAGTTAAACACATGTATTATTTAGTAGTTTTTTACCTGGTTACTAAGAGGACGAGTAGGTAATTCCCGCCGGCCGGAGCCCTTTGTGTGGAGCAAATGCTGGATAAAATTCAAAAGGTCGGAATCCTTCTCAAATGATTTCTAGATATCTATTTTTTAGAGATGGTATAAAGCCAGAATTATATCTATTAATCTTGTTCCTAATAATGATTTCAGTTAGATATAATGTCTTATGCGATGATGAATTTAGATTATAGTAGTCGTGTTGTCTAAATTTGATCTGATCTTACCTATTTAACACAGATACTGTTGTTTTCAATTTCTTAAGCCCAGTCAGTGATCTTTGATGTGATCTGGTGCCAAATACGATGTTTCGAATGGTATCTTGATAGTCCAAAAAGAAGGGGAGGGGAAGCAAGAATTAGATCTATATTTTTATACAGGTAAAGTTACAAAATACCTATGACTCTTCTAATCTTACCAGTGGAAGCGGGTTCTTATATTTCGAAGGTGCGGATGGTGCGTGAAGGATTCTCAAGCATTATAGATAGGTGGGAAAGGTGATATTAAAAGATCTCCCTGCCTGTGGATATAAAGAGGGAGGCATATTAAGTTCCATTTAAATGAATGGAGGGAAAAAGATTCTGCTACCGGTTCCTAGCGATTTGTTTTGGTGTAGCGTCTTACCTCAGGATAATCGGCAGGGCTCACTATGTCCAAAATGTATTCCTCTCGTGGGTCTTTCTTCCCCCACAAGTACAGACATTGTAAGTGCCTAACCGCCACAATGAAGAAACTAACGGCAAACTACAGAATCAAAGTCTGTCTTCACTCGTAAGCGCAAATAACACAAGCGCGCGAGTCTCACCATAGAAATATATACGAAGACAGACCAATGATGGAAAATCACTAACTAAAAACTACAAAACCTAGTCCCTTCTCGCTTTCGAGCACCATATAAGAGTCCTTATATAGTAATATTCCTTTGACTGATGCTATGAGAACCACTAGTTGGTTCATCGATTTACACAACATTCCCTGCCCAAAAGATTTCTTGCTTGCTCGTCTAGAAATCGTATTAACAGAAAATATATTTGAATTTGGGACCCATATCTACCGCCAGATCAAAGGAGTAAGCATGGGCGCCTCAGTAGCACCATCGATAGCTAATATCTTCATGGCAGCCTTCGAGAAGGAATTCATTCAGAATGAGATTGCCCCCTTTTTTGAGTCTGTCTCCCATTGGTCCAGATACATTGACGACATCTTCTTTGTCTGGACCGATGGGAGAGAAACTCTAGAGGAATTCCTCCAATGGATAAATGCAGCGAACCCCAACCTCCACTTCACTTCCCATATCAGTAATGAGAAAGTGGAATTTTTGGACATCGAAATCATAAATGATGTAGGTACTCTAAAAGTAGATCTTCACACAAAACCTACAGCTAGGAACACATTACTACACTATCGTAGCTTCCACCCAAGATCGCAAAAAAACAGTATCCCCTTTTCCCAGTTCTTACGTGTCAGACGTAATTGTACGAGCCTTAATGACTTTGATAGGCAAGCTGCAACAATGAGAACCAAATTTATCGATAGAGGCTATCCTCATCGTTTAGTGAGAGATTCCTACAAACGAGCACGGTATTATGACCGAGATTGTCTCCTGCGAACTAAATCTCCAAAACCTAATGACCAAATAGTCTGCATAACAAAACACTCGACTGTAAATGAAAAAGTAAAACAAGTTATAAATTCAAATTGGCATATACTAAATAGCAATTGTTCCAATGAACAAAAATTGATGAAGCCACTCTTTGCCCACAAGAAAAATAAAAATATAAAAGAATTCATTGTCCATTCCCGCTTTCAAAATAGTATGCATAAAGATAATTTCAGTCAAAGATCAATCTTAACAAACAATCCAATAAAAGGGACTTTTCCCTGTTCCTCATGTAATTCATGTGGAAATATTTTGCGAGGTGAAGAATTTGAACACAATGATCACAAAACGAAGGCAAAGGAAATGTGGAACTGCAAATCAACCAATGTGGTTTATTTCATACAATGTCCTTGTCTCCTAGGATACGTGGGAGAAACCTCACGTATGATTCAGACACGCTTGAACGAACATCGCTCAGCTATAAGAACCCAAAAAATTGCTTGCCCAATGGTGAAGCACTTCATAGAGAAAGGTCACTGTGCTGATGATTTTAAATGGAGAATCCTAGAAAAAATCCACACGCCAGACTCCAAAGGCGGTACAGCTATCCGAAAGAAAAGGGAAGTCTTTTGGATTTTTATTTTTAATACTTTCCGCCAGGGATTGAATAATGAAATTCCGTGGGAACACGCAATCTCCTGAAAATCACTTCCCACAGAAATAAAATATATGTACACATCTAAACCCACGAATGAATATAATCATGTGTTACCGAAATCATAATGCCCCTACTAACTAGAATGAAGAATTGATGCAACAACCAGCAAGGCATGACAATATTCCAACAATAACATTAGTGTTGTATACTCCATGTCTTACGGGCAAATATGATTTAAAAAGTATATAATTGTTCTCTACCGAGGTCACAATGCCTTTAATAAAGTCAAAGATTGATGTAGCAACCACCTAGGCAGAGTGTTATTCCAGAAAATAATAAAAATACTATACACTCTGAGATCTACAAATAGCATATAGAGAATATATACATATTTTCCTTATGAAAAAAGCTGCCTTTAGTAAATTCATTAATTTTAACGCATTCAAGAAAATGTATTCCTCTCGTGGGTGTTTCTTCCCCCACAAGTACAGACATTGTAAGTGCCTAACCGCCACAATGAAGAAACTAACGGCAAACTACAGAATCAAAGTCTGTCTTCACTCGTAAGCGCAAATAACACAAGCGCGCGAGTCTCACCATAGAAATATATACGAAGACAGACCAATGATGGAAAATCACTAACTAAAAACTACAAAACCTAGTCCCTTCTCGCTTTCGAGCACCAAATACGCAAGCGCCTCACCACCAATTATCGAAGCTTACGTAGTAACTCCGCCATAACTTGTTTATACGGGAAACTCCTCCCGAAACTGACGCGTCAGAATAGTGAAACGGAGATATAACATAGGTGTGGGTAATCCACACTAATTATCAAGCGTATATAGACACCTCCCACTGACGTGCATTTCACCAGCATTTCCTGCATCTGTATCGCCAGACGGACCATCCCGCTGCCTAAAAACCTAACTTTTAAGGGATGTGATAAAGGAGGTGGCATAGTAATTATTGACACATCCGAATATGAAATCAATATGCTTAAAATGCTAGATGACCCTACATTTTATGTCCCTTTGAGATCTCACTCTTTAATAAATTTATCTAGGAAAATCATGTCCCTAACCCAAGCTGCCTTGGAAGACGGATTCATTAATGTCAAAGAATTCGACTTCCTGAACCACAATCAGGGAAAAATTGCTTGTATTTATGGTCTTCCCAAAATACACAAACATGCCAACAACCCCCCTTACCGTCCCATTGTCTCCACCATAGGTACTGTAACTGAACCACTCTCTAAATATGTGGACAATTATCTGCGTCCGTTTATCCCTAAAATTGACTCATACATACGTGATACAGGCCACATGATACAGAAAATTGAAGGAATTGCATTTAATTGCAACAATGAACTATTAGTCACAATGGACGTAGAGTCCTTATATAGTAATATTCCTTTGACTGATGCTATGAGAACCACTAGTTGGTTCATCGATTTACACAACATTCCCTGCCCAAAAGATTTCTTGCTTGCTTGTCTAGAAATCGTATTAACAGAAAATATATTTGAATTTGGGACCCATATCTACCGCCAGATCAAAGGAGTAAGCATGGGCGCCTCAGTAGCACCATCGATAGCTAATATCTTCATGGCAGCCTTCGAGAAGGAATTCATTCAGAATGAGATTGCCCCCTTTTTTGAGTCTGTCTCCCATTGGTCCAGATACATTGACGACATCTTCTTTGTCTGGACCGATGGGAGAGAAACTCTAGAGGAATTCCTCCAATGGATAAATGCAGCAAACCCCAACCTCCACTTCACTTCCCATATCAGTAATGAGAAAGTGGAATTTTTGGACATCGAAAGCATAAATGATGTAGGTACTCTAAAAGTAGATCTTCACACAAAACCTACAGCTAGGAACACATTACTACACTATCGTAGCTTCCACCCAAGATCGCAAAAAAACAGTATCCCCTTTTCCCAGTTCTTACGTGTCAGACGTAATTGTACGAGCCTTAATGACTTTGATAGGCAAGCTGCAACAATGAGAACCAAATTTATCGATAGAGGCTATCCTCATCGTTTAGTGAGAGATTCCTACAAACGAGCACGGTATTATGACCGAGATTGTCTCCTGCGAACTAAATCTCCAAAACCTAATGACCAAATAGTCTGCATAACAAAACACTCGACTGTAAATGAAAAAGTAAAACAAGTTATAAATTCAAATTGGCATATACTAAATAGCAATTGTTCCAATGAACAAAAATTGATGAAGCCACTCTTTGCCCACAAGAGAAATAAAAATATAAAAGAATTCATTGTCCATTCCCGCTTTCAAAATAGTATGCATAAAGATAATTTCAGTCAAAGATCAATCTTAACAAACAATCCAATAAAAGGGACTTTTCCCTGTTCCTCATGTAATTCATGTGGAAATATTTTGCGAGGTGAAGAATTTGAACACAATGATCACAAAACGAAGGCAAAGGAAATGTGGAACTGCAAATCAACCAATGTGGTTTATTTCATACAATGTCCTTGTCTCCTAGGATACGTGGGAGAAACCTCACGTATGATTCAGACACGCTTGAACGAACATCGCTCAGCTATAAGAACCAAAAAAATTGCTTGCCCAATGGTGAAGCACTTCATAGAGAAAGGTCACTGTGCTGATGATTTTAAATGGAGAATCCTAGAAAAAATCCACACCCCAGACTCCAAAGGCGGTACAGCTATCCGAAAGAAAAGGGAAGTCTTTTGGATTTTTATTTTTAATACTTTCCGCCAGGGATTGAATAATGAAATTCCGTGGGAACACGCAATCTCCTGAAAATCACTTCCCACAGAAATAAAATATATGTACACATCTAAACCCACGAATGAATATAATCATGTGTTACCGAAATCATAATGCCCCTACTAACTAGAATGAAGAATTGATGCAACAACCAGCAAGGCATGACAATATTCCAACAATAACATTAGTGTTGTATACTCCATGTCTTACGGGCAAATATGATTAAAAAAGTATATAATTGTTCTCTACCGAGGTCACAATGCCTTTAATAAAGTCAAAGATTGATGTAACAACCACCTAGGCACAGTGTTATTCCAGAAAATAATAAAAATACTATACACTCTGAGATCTACAAATAGCATATAGAGAATATATACATATTTTCCTTATGAAAAAAGCTGCCTTTAGTAAATTCATTAATTTTAACGCATTCAAGAAAATGTATTCCTCTCGTGGGTCTTTCTTCCCCCACAAGTACAGACATTGTAAGTGCCTAACCGCCACAATGAAGAAACTAACGGCAAACTACAGAATCAAAGTCTGTCTTCACTCGTAAGCGCAAATAACACAAGCGCGCGAGTCTCACCATAGAAATATATACGAAGACAGACCAATGATGGAAAATCACTAACTAAAAACTACAAAACCTAGTCCCTTCTCGCTTTCGAGCACCAAATACGCAAGCGCCTCACCACCAATTATCGAAGCTTACGTAGTAACTCCACCATAACTTGTTTATACGGGAAACTCCTCCCGAAACTGACGCGTCAGAATAGTGAAACGGCGATATAACATAGGTGTGGGTAATCCACACTAATTAACAAGCGTATATAGACACCTCCCACTGACGTGCATTTCACCAGCATTTCCCGCATCTGTATCGCCAGACGGACCATCCCGCTGCCGCCGGACATAGTGAGCCCTGCCGATTATCCTGAGGTAAGACGCTACACCAAAACAAATCGCTAGGAACTGGTAGCAGAATCTTTTTCCCTCCATTCATTTAAATGGAACTTAATATGCCTCCCTCTTTATATCCACAGGCAGGGAGATCTTTTAATATCACCTTTCCCACCTATCTATAATGCTTGAGAATCCTTCTCGCACCATCCGCACCTTCGAAATATAAGAACCCGCTTCCACTGGTAAGATTAGAAGAGTCATAGGTATTTTGTAACTTTACCTGTATAAAAATATAGATCTAATTCTTGCTTCCCCTCCCCTTCTTTTTGGACTATCAAGATACCATTCGAAACATCGTATTTGGCACCAGATCACATCAAAGATCACTGACTGGGCTTAAGAAATTGAAAACAACAGTATCTGTGTTAAATAGGTAAGATCAGATCAAATTTAGACAACACGACTACTATAATCTAAATTCATCATCGCATAAGACATTATATCTAACTGAAATCATTATTAGGAACAAGATTAATAGATATAATTCTGGCTTTATACCATCTCTAAAAAATAGATATCTAGAAATCATTTGAGAAGGATTCCGACCTTTTGAATTTTATCCAGCATTTGCTCCACACAAAGGGCTCCGACCGGCGGGAATTACCTACTCGTCCTCTTAGTAACCAGGTAAAAAACTACTAAATAATACATGTGTTTAACTTTCTAATCTAAAATAAAAAACTAATAATAAGTATGATCTTTTACCCAGGCTCCTGCAATACTTGATCTAAAAAGATTCGCATAAGAAATAGAAAATCGTCTTTACCAGTGCTCATAATTGATCTTCATAGTAAGTACTACAGAGATATATATACTGAGATAATAGAAAACTTTAAGTCAATTATAGCAGGGGAAATAAAAGCCTTATTTCCGTTTTTTTAAATATTTTAAAGGAAACTAAGATATCTGCGCTGTCATGTATTTGTTTTCTTATCAATATATCATCATAGCAAGCCCTTAAAAGACCCTTCGCTTCTCTTCCCTCTCATTTTTTTGGGCTGCTATGAATTGCCTAATCGTCAATGAGTGCTCTTTAATTTACTGAAACAGGATACCCACAAATATCACTTGCCATTCTCTATCATGGGGCCCTATACCCCATTTTTAAATCTCCGGTTTAAAACACGTGTGTTTTTGAACTAAGACAGATCGTGTAAGGAAACGACATGGATAAAGATGAACAATGGAAATTACTGTTGTTTTATAAAACTGTTAACTAGAAACTGGACTAACTGGCTGTAAAAATTAAAATTCTTGATGTTAAAACCCTTTTTAACTGTATAATTGTGGTATTGTGTAATTTTACAAATATGTAATCTATGTATATTTTCACTTTATAGAATTTGTGTGGCTACTCCAGGAAGAAGGCGCTGGCCGCCGAAACGCGCGTAGAGACCCATTTTTCGCCACTTATCTACTATAGATAAACATATTTTTAACTTGTGTCTTCATTTGTTTTTGTATAAAAAAAATTTAGCAAAATAATTTGTTGTGTGAAATTTTAACCTTTAAGATTGTGTTATACTAATGATTTGTTAACTGTATAACTGCTAAATAAAAAACTCAAGTCTTATAGTCAGCCTTAGCCAATTGTTTATTTATTTCACTATTAATGTGTTCTAGACATTAGTTGCCTAGGTTGTTGCTTTTCAAATGTATTAATTTCCCTGACCTAGGAACTGTAAGATCCACATACTCCGGGGGTCCTTGCTAAATACACGTTAGTGGTGGTGTGTGCCTTTAGCAAATGGATTGAGGCTTACCCCACGAAAGATAATACAGCATTAACAACAGCTAAGGTGTTACTCAAGGAGTACTTCCCACGCTATGGTGTTTGTAAGTTTTTGTGGAATGATAATGGTCCTCAATTTATTGGGAAAGTAGTGGAGTACGTCCTGAAAAGATTGGGAAGAAAACAAAGGTTCCACGCTGTATTTCATCCACAGTCAGCAGGTTTGGTAGAAAGGTACAATGCAACCTTGAAGCTAGCAAAGATCGTGGTATCCACGTCTTTGAAATGGCCAGACGCTTTGCCTTTGGCATTGCTGTCTATTAGATCAGTGCCACATTCTCGATCTGGCCTCACACCTTATGAAGTGGTGTTTGGAAGGCCTATGAATATTTGGGGAGTTCCTAAGCCTCGTTTGATACATGATGTGCCTTGTATGCTGATGAACGATTATTTGGCACGATTAACAAATGATTTACTTTCTATTCATCAACAGGTTCAAGAAGCGCTCCCCGATAACTCTAGTGGAGAGGCTCACGATCTCCGTCCTGGCGACTACGTGATGATACGTGCGTTTGAGAGAGCCAGCAGTTTGGAGCCGAGGTGGCGTGGCCCTGAACAGATATTGCTGACAACTCGGACGGCCGTGAGAGTCACGAACAAGAAACGGTGGATCCATTCTACCCACTGCCGTCGTGTTTCCCCGGACCTGGTGAATCCTGCAGTGATATCCGACTACCGAGACATCTTGGATGCAGAGAAGAGCCCAGCCACTACGCCTAATGAATCTGAGGGAGCCTTCCCGGACCACACTGTTTCTGATGGAGTGAAGTATAATCTACGTCCGAGGAAATTATTATTTGTTCAAGACTGGTTGGTTACCGTTCTGAGGTTTGTGAAAACAGAAGCCGGGAATATCAAGGGGGGGGGGGTCAGTTCTGTCCAGTGTAGCGACACCCGTCTTGAATCTCGGAGAAGACACCAGCGGCAGCCTCAGTTCTCAGCACTAACTTTTTATTTTTTAGTTTTGTTCTTGAAGAACTTTTGTTTTGTGAACTATGGCACCTGCTACAATGAGAAATAAGAACATTTGTGGTGCTGTGCTTTTTGTTTTGACTATAGTGGTAATAGCAGTAATAGCTTGGACTATAGAACAATTGTTTCCTGCACGAGAACATTTACTGCCTACCACTTCAAGCCCACCTGAACATTTTCATTTTACTTTGCCTTATCATGAAGAGAGACATAGACAGACTTATTTGAATAACAGTTTCATTCAGATTCTGCATCACACCCACAATATGACTAATACCACGAACTGTTGGGTATGTGGAATGTTGCCTGGACATCAGAAGAGGGGAGGAACTCCACTTATTCCTCTCCCGTTTTCTCATAATGGTTCCTGTAATGCTTGGTATACTCTTCTTTTTACTTTAAGGTGGCCAACAAAAGGTGGACTACTTTTTCGATTGAATAAAATCTGTTTTAGCGATAGAGATGGCTATCCACAAGCCGAAGGAACTAAATTTGAGTGGGAAGAATATCTTCCGGACAATGTATCTACACCTCGTATTTTCACCAATCAGAGATTTGTAAATATGTCTAGCTTGCATGTGATTACTGTTATTGATGCAAAGGCATATCTCTGTATTCGCAATAAAGGGACTATCCCTGTAGGTAGAAGTACATGTAATATCACTCTCACTTTCGATACACCAAATGGTATCACTTTTGTGGCTTCACGTAATACATACTTTATTTGTGGAAACAAGGGATACCATCGTCTTCCCCTTGGATGGTTAGGAACTTGTTATATATCTTTTGTGTTGCCACCTGTGTTTATTGCCCCGCCTATGTATCACAATGATTTTATATTGTATCATGATTTCGTATTGAACAGAGTCAAGAGAACATTAGAAATTGAAAACATAGATCAAACTGACACCTCTTTACAGCAATATGTAGATTTTAATTTAGGCCTGTTCTCCTTTGTCGGTGCTGCATTAAACAGCAGGAAAATAAGACGGCTAACACGTGTTGTGGAAGCAGTTGCTAATGAAACTGCTTCTGCTCTGGGAAACATAACTGAAGAACTTCAGATCACTAGAATTATTACGTTACAGAACCGAATGGTTCTGGATGTTATACTAGCTGACCGTGCGGGTGCATGCCGCATCATCGGTAGCAGTTGTTGTGTGTACGTGCCAGATAACACCTTCTGTGTACGATGCTATTTCCAAATTGCATAAAATTGCTGCAGAAATACACCCGGAGAATGGAACATGGACATTCTCCAATTGGTTCTGGACTCTACTTAGCACATGGGGTTGGAAATTATTAACTGTTCTATGTATAATCATTGGAATACTCTTTTTCCTCTGTTGATGTATTCAATGTGGCCCTACCTTATGTTCTGTATGTATTACAGCTTGTATCCCATCCAAACGAGCTATTGCTAAACATGAACGAATAGTTAATGCTGAAATGATGAAAATAATGGCAATCGATATTAACGATGAACATCCTGATTATTTCGATTATGAGGTAGCTTTAGCTAAATGCTAAAAGGGCCGTCTGTCGTAATTTGGCAGCACCTGAGTTAGCATTTAGCTCAGCTACACGATCTTTTGTCGTTAACTTGACCAAAATGTGCGGGAGCCATTTTGGAATCCTTTGGCTTCCATTTTGTATGAACATGCTGCCTCGTGGTCAGCATGCCCTTTTGTCCTTTCTTGATACCAATGATCATTCACCTTGCCCAGCAACAGGCTATTTTTAGTACTGGTCAAGCACACGCATGCTCATTTATATACTGACTGGTCATCTCTCAGGAATGTCCTCTAAAACTGACCAGTTGTACTAAACTCCTCTCACATGTTGGCTGTGTTCCAAAAATGCCCTTATATGTACCTAAACTGATCAAAAGTATACCGCCTATTCTTTTTATTACTGTCAAACTGTATAAAAGAGGTCGCGCACCGATGTTCGGTGTGATACTTCTTGCATTGCCGAAGGGTGCTGTAGGAATGTACTACCACCCCATGGGGTCTTAATAAACTTGTCTTTTGCATTTTCAGTTTCCGTGCCAACTTCTATTCTAAGGTGTTCGTGAGTTTTGCAGAGTATGTAGACCTGACTGAACCCGATACCACAATATCACATCAAAACTCTTAACAAGAGCCAACCATTCGCTGTGCCCAATCTTGCTCTCCAGTCCCACGATATTCCAAGAAAGAAATTTACACCCTCCATTCACACTCGATACCTGTTCTGGGGGCAATACATTTCCCTAGGATGCGGGTGCCACAGGGTCCGAGGGACCCACACATCGTCAATCGCAATCTTCCTATGAGCTCAGAGGAGTAAACCTATTTGCTGTGCTCACCACTATAATCCCCTCTGCACGACCCCAATGGCCTACCTCTTAGAGCTGCTCGCGCTGGGACCGTAGTTGGTAATAATTGGGTCTGTAGAAGTATCCCAGCGGGAGTGTCAAGATTGCTGAGTTCCAACACCTGTAGTTAGACTGGGCAACCGTGCTTAAGATTTGGATTACCATGACTGGATTGTTAAAATTGATGATAATGCAGTCCCCCAGCCAGGATTTGTTGGCGCTACCAACCCACTGTGTCTGGCGCACCATGAGAATTTGGTTTCTACCCTAAGCCCAGGGGCAATGTTTTAATTGAGTCAGTGCACCACCTAATTGTTCAGCTGGTAAAAGTCGTCCTTGGTCCCGGGGTTGAGGCATGGTACTCTAGCTAACACCACAACAAGCGTCATGGACTCTGGTAGGAGATGAATATAGCCCAAGCTAGGATAATAGTTATTCTAGTCCCCTGGGGCATGGCTTCCAGCCCTTCCCACCTATCATCGGAACTGTACAATCCGCCCACTTTGAAACCCTGAGATTGCAGAGACTGAAAAGATACTGGGTTCTGGGTGCCCCCGCCCCCTCCGGTTGGCTGGACAGTGCTGAGGGTCAGTCCTGACCAATAGGTGCCTTTATCTCCTACCATGTGACTAGGCTGCTTCGTGATAGACACTGCTCCGTCTCCTCCTTCTGTGCCACTACTACTGGGACTGGAAATGGTGGTCGAGATCGTATGCCTTGTAGGAGAGATACTTGTGGAGAGAAGGACATGGTACCCTTGCAAGGAGGCGATCAGTGCAGACAGGTTGCTTTCCAGTGCAGAAAGTCGGAGTAGGATGGGGGTCCAATTTAGTTCCAAATGCTGACAGCAAGGCTGCTTTGAGCATGTCTAACGAAATAGCATCCAGGTTAAGCACTTTTGGGTGGACTGCTGAAGATGACTGTGATCCAATGTTCTTTTTACGTTTACAAGGGCCCCCAACTGAGGGGTGCTTCCTCTTAGCGCCTCCTGGGCCCCACCCATTGCCAGGGGTCATGTCAGGGGCTGACCTAAAAATTGGAGACTGGGCACCGACCCGTGTGACAACAACGGGTGTAAGGAGGACGATACCCCCAGCCTGGTCTTGAGGCATATCTTGAGGTATGTACACCAAGCCTACTTGAGGGGACTGAGTATGGGAACCAGCATATGGAGCAACAGAAGAAACCCCTAGGGAAGGGTGGAAAGGTGACCGAGATAATTGTCTAATAGCCAGTTCAATCTCCTTGTCCAGAACCCCAGCAGCATGCTGCAAAAAAGCATCCTATCTATGACTTTTATGGTTTTTTCCATTTATGAAACCGAATAAATTTTATTGAATCCCGTAGTGTTTAGAAGAAACATAGATTAGACAGTACTGGACCTTAAAGTAAGCCTTTTCTGCCTGCTATTGCTGCATTTGGTGAGCCAGCAAGTAATTTGATTGGTATGAAATAAAATCTTCGGCATCGCTATCTCCTTATTATACCTTTAGGGCCCGATGTAGGTAATCTCAATTTACCGATTCTTAAATACCGAATTTTACCGATTCGGTATTTAAGAATCGGTAAATATGATGTAGGTAAAAAATAGGTAAAATTTACCGATTCGGTAATATTCCTTATTACCGAATCGGTAATACCGATTCGGTAATGAGGGATACCTTCCCATTCATTCCTATGGGCCTGGAATGAATAGGAAGCCATTCACTATTACTGATTCGGTAAATACCGAATCGGTAATAGCGGGAGCATATTCAAGGGTGGCAGGGTGTCACATTGACACACTGTTACACCCCTGAATCGTGCATGTGTGCACATGTGGCTCTCATACATGCCCTAAGGGCATGTATGTCTGCCACACGACACTTTGAAAAAAGCAAATAATTGCTTTTTTAAAGGTATTCGGTATTTACCACCAACTTGTAGTTGGTGGTAAATAGAGAATCCTTAAAGCAAAAATGCACTCACTTAAGTGCTTCCTACATAGGTTTTAAGGATTCGGTAATTTACTGATTCCTTAAAATAAGGAGTCGGAATTTTACCGATTCCTTAGAATAACGAATCGGTAAATTACTGAATCCTTTTTTACAGCCTCCTACATTGGAAAGGGCTAAATACTGGTCTGTAACAGAAAATTCACCGATTTTTGGCTGTTACCGACCGGTATTTAGCTACCTACATCTGGCCCTTAGTCTCTTATCGGTAAACACTTTGAGTGCTTGGAAAATGGCTCTGTTAAAGTAGTGAGTGCTTTAAAAAAATCCTTGTGAATTCCCCCCCTCTCCCCAACAAGGTGTTCACTGATTTGGGCAGCCACAAACCTCACTAATTTATTTGTGGCTTAACCTCTTTGCCAAAATATTGTGGTTTTGAACTCTCTATTCAAGGTCTGGGCAGCTTGCACTCAGTGGCATTTCCATGATAAGAACAGTCTCGGTGGAGGAGCCTAGCTCGAGAGCATGATGGCCGCCTTTTAGCTCGGCTCCGTCGGCCCTCCGGCCAACCTCGACTATCCTGCAATATATCCTGTACTGCGACGATACTTCACTACAGATTTTGGAATTTAACGACCCACTCTTACTCACCGTCTGGTCCGGAGGCTCCTGCGTGCTGTGAGTCCGCAGTTGTGCCCTCGGAGGGACTGGGGCCTCCGGGCGCTCGAGACCGGGACCTCGCCTGTGGGACCCGACCGGCGGTGCTGAGATTGCCGGCCCCGGCCGCGAGAGTGAGCCACTGGTGGGAGCCGTTGTGTGTATGCCCCGGAGATCCTGAACCGGCCCCGATTTGCGGACCGTGCGGCTGGAGGGGACGAGATGCGTCGGGGCTGACTGTGTGAAGGGGTCCCTTCGCCTTTCTTCTGTCCGGCGGCCCTGGACCCTGCGCCTGGCTCTCGCTTGTGGGGCCCGCCATTGTTCGGAGGGGCCCCCCCTCCCCCATCGAGTGCCTGCCCGTTCTGTGCCGGTGAGGCCGTTGTTGAGAGCCTCTGGAGGTCTGTAAAGTCCTACATTTGGGAACTGTTTGGGGGCCCACAGTGGAGTGCGGGGCGGCGAAACTCACAAAATGGCTACCAACAACGTGGGGGGTGATCCGCTCTGCACCGACAAACCTTGCGGGCCGGATTATGCGGAGGCCTGGGCGTGTGCTCGAGCGCCCACGCTCGGAGATGTCCTGTACGCCTTGAAGTCCTTGTACGCTGTCTTGGCCCCCGGTGCTTCTATCGACCCCATGCGGCCCGCCGCCATTTTGGGTCGCCGCTCTTTCATGCACCCCTATCGTCCTGATGCCTCCGTTGCTTCGCCCCCTCCGGCTGCGCCAGGAGTTGCTGCCGCTGTTCTTCGGCCGCTTGATGGGCCGGTGGCTTTTGAACCTCCGCTTTTTCACTGCCCGGACTTCGAGGACTTGCACACGACGAGGAGATCTGCTCCTTCCCGGACAACTGGGAACCATGGTGGACCGCTGTTTGCTCCTGCTTCAATGGGTTCGAGCCTTTGTCCTGGAGGGGTACCTTTGCATTGTCGAACTGTGACATTGGACTCCGGCTTGCTTTTGCTTGCCCTGTTGTTGCTGCTACAATTGACTTGCTTCATTGAATTTTTGTATTCCATTAGTATGGTGGCTCTCCCTAATCTACATCACTGACGTAACTCTGGTCAACATTACGATTATTCTGTGCTGGGTGGTCCGCTCCATGTTATCCTTTATTGGGTTGGTTTCGTGGTTAGGAAGGGCTGGGGGTAAGTTGCACGACACTGATAGCCTGCTGGTTTACCTGTCCGTTGCACTGATGCTTGTACTCTCGACATTGTGAAACGTTAAATTTCCCCTTCCCCCCCCCTTTCGGGTTTTTTGCTGTATGTGAAGGCGTAGTACTGATTTGATAATTATTCGTTTGCTGGTCGGGGGAGGGTCGTAGCCGAGTGTGTTTGTTCATATCCTCTGGCTCCTCCCTCACATCTTATTTTTGTTTCATATTCCCTCTCCTCCTTTCTCTTTTTTGTCTCCTTATTCTACTTTCTTTCTTTACTATATTTCGGGTTTCGGATTAGGGCGACAGGCACGCTGTTTGGAGGGTAGGCCGTAGCCTTCTGCAGGGGTGCGGGGTGGGATGGGTGGGCGGGGTCTTTCAGATGTTTTTTTTTTTTTGGTTCTATGGCCCTTTTCTATCCCTTTATAGCGGTGCCGCTTCTGTCCTCGCTTCTCTGGCATGAGTGGGTTGGGGTCTGTTGATCGGCCACTTTTTATCATTTTCGATGTTTCCGTCGCGACCGCCATACCCTTCTTCTCGCCAACTCTCTACTTCCTTCTGTATTATTAGCTGCGGGATGCCTGGCCCGGGGTGGCGCCCGTCTTGTACGATTGTGTTTCTCCTTTTATATTTCTTTTTTCTTGTTCCTCCTTCTTCCCCCTTCCCTGTTCTTGCCCTTATTGGTTTCCTCCCCCCTGTTTCCCCCCTATTTTTCCCCCTTTCCCTCCCCCCTCCCCTTCCCTCGCCCCCCCCTTTTTTCCCCAGGCTCGTATGGCAAGTAGGTTTCGACCATGCGGTTTATCCGCTCCCCTTGCCTTTGTTAATGTGTGATTGGGTGGGGGGCATGAGATGCTGGTAGTACTTGTATGCTTATCTACTACAATTTTGCGTTTGTTATGTGCTGCGATCGACTCGTGTCTTCACATCCTCCTCCCCCCCCTTCCCATTTTGGCGTGGGTGTATTTCTGTTTATTTGCTTTCCCGTATTTTTATGAGTCTGCCATGAGCCTTGTCCCCCTATTATAAAATGGACCTCATTGATCCTGATATTGGGCCGTTAATGTCGCTTGTCCTTTCCTTAGCACTGTTTTACATATGTTTGCCTGCCTGCCAACTGACCTTGTGTCGCTTATTTTGACTTTTGATCATTTTTTGACTTGTGGCCGGCCGGATTGGTTGTGGGCACACGATTGTCTATCCTGTTGATGCAAATAAAGGTTTTAAAAAAAAAAAACAGTCTCGGTCTCCCCATCACAGACAGTGACATCCACTAAAAAACAAGATGGCATCTATAAAACCAGGAGATTTGTTGTTTTTCTTAATTCTCAGCCTACCCTTGTGACAAATTGTGTTCTCAAGATCAATCTCTTCGTTTTGAACGGTTACAGGAATAGCTTAAATCAAACAAAACATTTGAAGTAAGTTTGTGATAGAAAAACAGGACTGTAACCTTGGGTAGTCTTAGATTCATACTTTGTATAATCCCACTTGTACCATACAGCAAGCGGCAGCTAAACCGCTACTCAACGGATCGGCCATCTTACACGAGGCCTTTGAACACTGCATGTACACGCTGCGGCTGCCAGCTGCATCCCGTTTATGTTGTAGGTCTTCTCTGCCGTGTTTCGTTAACCAGAAGAGCGGAGAGAAGCCACAATGATTTATTCGTTCTTCAGAAATCGAACGTGGAGCATTTAAATTTCAAATGAATATATGAATCTTTTACTTATACTTTAAGTTCTTTGACTCTAAATTCCCTGACTGATTGTAACAAAATGTAAATTTGAGCTAGGACATGTGGATACTGTCCTTATAGAATCCCTATGGGATCGTAAAGAAGTGCCACACTCAGCGCAACTTCCTGCAAATTTGTTTTTCTACTGCCCTGCACTGAAAAACTAGGAAAGATTACATCAAAGATGGCATTATGAACTTTGGCACTGTATCTTATATAGCAATCCTAATGTAACTGATTTTCCTAATTATGTTACTTTGCCCCGTGGACAAAACATTGATCCACAGTTTTCATCTCATCCCGGCTGGTAAGTGAGTCTTAACATGCTTTCTAGTGTTGCGAGTGTTGAGATGAATGCATCTAAGGTAGTTGGGTTCTTTCCTGGTAGGAGGGTTGGCGGGCCGGATGATGGTGAAGCTGCAGTTCCGGCAGGAAAAGGGTCCTTGGGTGCGTTTCGGGGAAGCCAGGCAGCAGGTGCATGATCGTCCAGGGTTGAGTGCGTGGAGGGAGCTGAAGTAGTTGCGGAGACGGGCGTCGTGGCGTTCGCGGGGGCCAGGTGTTCTGGCTCTGGGTGCGGTCCAGGCGCGGATGCCATAAGAAGGGGAGGTAGAATGGAGGAGCAGCTGGGTGGTGGGGGCAGACGAATGGGCAAGCGGGGGAGCGGGGGCGCAGCGGCCCGGAAAACTGGGGAGGAGCGGCGAGGGTACAGAAGGCAGAAAGGGCACAGAAATGGCACAAGAGGAAAAGGAGGAATGGGAAGGAAAACAACTAACAATCCAACAAAATGCAATACAAAATACACTAAGGCGAAGTGTAGCAAGTGGGGGGGGGCGTGCCGGAGGGGACGCAACGATGGAGAAACCATGGGAGGAACAGCGAGAAGGCAGAAGGGCACTGGGCACAGAAGTAGCGCAAGAGGCAACAGGGGGAACGAAACAAACAAAATAAACATTACAACAAGCAATACAATTGCACAAAGCAACCTACCACTGGTCACCAGGGATGGGGCGCAGGTGGTAGCCTGCAGGTGGAGGAGGGCCCGAACTCGCGTCCAAGGCAGCTGCATCGAGCTGGGAGACACGGGCAGACAGGTGGTGCTGTTGCGGCGTGGGAAGCCACCTGCCTGTGAAAGGGTCAAGGGTAGTTCTCCTCACCGTGCAGCAGCCGCCATAAGAAGGGAAGATGGCAGGGAGGAGCATCTGGGAGGTGGGGGCGCATGAATGGGCGAGCGGGCGGTTGGGGCAGCAGGGGGCGCAGCGGCGGGAAAATGGGGAACGGCGAGGGTACAGAAGGCAAAAAGGGCACAGAAATGGCACAAGAGGAAAAGGAGGAATGGAAAGGAAAACAACTAACAATCCAACAAAATGCAATACAAAATACACTAAGGTGAAGTGTAGCGAGTGGGGGGCAGGGCCGCAGGGGACGCAGCGGCGGGGATTCCACAGGAGGAGCGGCGAGAAGGCAGAAGGGCACAGGGCACAGAAGTAGCGCAAGAGGTAAAAGGGGGAATGAAGCAAACAAAATTAACAATACAACAAGCAATACAATTACACAAAGCAACCTACCACTGGCCACCAGAGATGAGGCACAGGTGGTAGCCTGCGGGTGGAGGAGGGCCTTGAACTCGTGTCCGAGGCAACAGCAGCGAGCTGGGAGACACAGGCAGACAGGTGATACTGTTGCAGTGTGGGGAGCGACCTCCCTGTGACAGGAAACCTATTGTCCTACCTTCCCCTGCTCGGCCATGGCCCAGCAGCAGGAGGGCAGAATTGTGTCTGGCATCGGCAGAAGACCTAGGTTGCTGTTAGGCTCTGTAACGTCGGTCCTAGGAGCAGGGAGGGTCCCGGGAAGAGCTCTCCTAAGACCAATTTCACGGACCAACTGATAGATCTAATTGCTATACATGTGCTCTCCTCAAATACATTTCATTTGTTGGGGGATTTTAATTTTCATGGTGAAAATCATACGAACCCTGAGGTTAATGAACTCCTCTCTACTCTTGACATGAGTGAACTCACCCAAAGAGTTACAGGCCCAACTCATCCAGCTGGCCACTCGCTAGACCTAATCTTTTCTAATATTGATCCTCGAACCTGTAACCTCCCAGACTCTCTCACTTGGACCGATCATTCAATGATTAAGTTCTCTATCCAACAGCCATGCCCTAAGAGCTCAGACTTAAGTGCAGGGAAAAACAAGTGGCGCAAGACCTTGGCAAAATCTTTCTGTAGAAGCCTTTAATGAGGTTTTCACCTGGAATCACCAAAGAAGGATAAGGATGCTCCTACGACGTTGGAAGAATTTAATACTGCCTTTGTGACAGTTTTGGACTCTCCCCCATGTTCACCATCAGCCCCCTGGAGCACTTCAGAGCTAAAGATTGAAAAATCCAAATGCAAGAGATTGGAGACTTTGCCGAGTTAGTAAAAACCCACAAAACAAACTACGGTTTAAACAATTCTTGTCTAGCTGTAATCTGAATTTAAAATCAGCCAGACGTCTATTTAATATTAACCAAATTGAACGTGCCAGTAACGTCCCAAAGGCCCTTTTTAATATAGTAAAAGACTTCGTATCTCTTCATGTCTGTAGACAATTGCCTATGGAAACACAAGATTTTTGTAATTCGTTAGCAATCTATTTTCAAGAAAAGATCATTGATATTTATGCTAACTTTTCATCGATCACCACTCAAACCTTGAAGCCTCTACTAGAACAGAGGGCTTAGAAAAAATGTCAGCTAGCACCTTAGATTGTTTCGAGTTAACCACGCTTGAGGAAGTTTTCAATGCTCTCTCCTTCTCAAAATCTGACTCACCCCAAGATCTTTGTCCTCCAAAGACAATGGCCCTATTAGCCACTCGTTGCGTGCCAGCAATTCTAAATATCAATAATTATTCAATACAATCAGGTACCATTCCAATAACATGGAAGGAAGCGTTCAAACGTCCAATATTGAAGAAACCGACTGCGGATCCCCGGGAACTAAGCAACTGCCACCCTATTTCTTTGGTACCCTTATTGGGCAAGCTGCTGGAAAGTATAATTAACAAGCAACTAAGTCTATGCCTGGAGTCCAAGGAAATTCTGTATCAATCACAATCCGGGTTTCAACCGGGCTTCAGTACCGAGACTGCCATGCTCGCTGTAACTGACTCGCTCAGACAGAAAATAGACATTGGAGGATCCTGATCCTTCTAGATCTCTCCGCGGCTTTTGATACCATCTCACATTTAGTGCTCGCGGAGAGACTAGCTTCCTGTGGCATTCAAGGGACAGCCTTGAAGTGGTTGCAGAACTTTGTCAGACAGAACGCAAACTATCGTGCTAGGGCCATATCTGTTAGAAAAATTTGTAGAACAGCAAGGTTTTGAGATAATTTCATATGCTGATGATACTGAGCTTATATTTATTATTGGCCCAAAGATAGAAGCAGAGAAATTGTGGTTCTCCAGCGGAATGCTTGTAATCTCTAGCTGTATGACACAGAACTGCCTCCAGTTGAATCCTGGAAAAAACGAGGTCATGCTAACGGGGAAAGCCTCAGCTAGCTGGTCTGATGAATGGTGGCCCTCACAATTGGGACTAGCTCCTGTTCCTAAACAATGTGTTAAAAATCTAGGCCTAAAATTAGATCAGTCATTAACCATGAAAGACCACATTGCTGCCACTACTAGCTCCTGCTACTATAGTATGCGTTTACTCCGCAAAATTCTTCGCTACTTGCCCACTAATCACCGCAGAACCTTAGTTCAAGCCATGGTCATCAGCCAATTAGACTATGGTAATGCTCTGTTGGCGGAAGTGGGAGAGACCCTGCTTACTAAATTACAAGTGATTCAGAACACGGCGGCCAGAATGTTACTGAACGGCCCTGCTGGCTCCCCTTCTGCTCCCTTGCTGAGAGAGCTGCATTGGTTACCTGTAAGGAAGAGATCCTTTTTCAAAATCTGTTGTCTCACTTACAATGCGCTGAATGGCAGAGGCCCTTACTATCTACAAAAGAAACTCACCTTTCATACACCGAACAGAAATTTCAGATCCAGTACTCTAGGCCTTCTACAGGTTCCTCGTATACGTTTGAGTCAGACTGGTGGAAAAGCTTTTTCGTATCTGGCCCCAAGATACTGGAATAAACTACTGCTGTCCCTAAACAAAATTTCCATATACAGCACCTTTAGGAAACAACTAAAAGCATTCCTGTTCTAACTCTGTTTTGACTTTCAGTCCTCGGGCCAAATTTCTAGGCGAGCGCTGAGATGCCCCCTAGTGTGTCTTGCGCTATAGAAATTAACTTAACATAACAACATACATAACATGCCTGAACGTAGCTAAACCAGAACCCCTAAATGTGCGCTGCCAGCTTTGCTCGGTTTGACTTCTAAGTATTATAGCAGCGTTCCAGCACTTGCCAGCTCAGAAAGCCATAAAAATGTGTGTCTCTGCATTTCAATACGGTGATGCAGACCACCACATTGAAATGTGTTAGTCTAACCCCTGATGCGTGGTACTTGGCAGGCCTGCTCCCCTCAACGCAGGCACCCTTACAGTATGGTGCAAGGCTGCCTGCATTGGCGCTAGGCAGCTAAATTCAGCACCAGCAAAGGGAGAAATGCAGGGCTGCACTGTATTCTTGTAAATACGATGTAGTCCTGCATTTCAGAAGTGGAGAGCGTGACGTGAAACCAAGGAGGCTAACGCCGTGCTCCACCACTTCCTTGTAAATATGCCCCTTAGTGACAGCAGCCTGACCTATTTTATCAAGAGACAGAAAATCCTCTCATTTCAGAAGATGCACCGCCTTGATGCAGCATTGCTCCAGGACACACACCTGTCACCTAGTGAACATGATACATTCAGAAGGGATTGGATGAGTACGGTACTACATGCCAGCAGGATCCTGACTACCCTTACACAGCCATCTACTCCTTTGGAACATGGGGAGAGTGGGTTGGACATCTTATTTCACAAATCCCTGGTGGTTTGCACACTGCAGACATGGAGGGACCACCTGGGCAGATATATTTTTGCCAAGGTTCAGATTCTCAATGAGTCTTTGTGTGTGGGCTCTATCTATGCCCCGGCGGCTGATCAAACTCCTGCTGTCCTTTGGACAGCCAGGGTATTCATGAGGGGGGTGCTGGAATATGGCACCTTGACAAGTCCAGAAACCAAACGACCAGGCAGCCCCGAGACCGGTTCATCCTCTCTGACATTATTGATGATCATGCTTTGATGGATCCATGGGGATTGACGCACCTGAGGGACGTGGACTATACTTTCACCTCCTTCATCCATTGTAAACATTTACGCCTTGATCCTCCCAAACAGTACCTCTGATCATGATCTTCTGCAACTCGACCATAATCTTCGACTGTTGTAAACCCTTCAGGTCCATTGGAGAATGTATACAGCATGGTATAATGCCCCTGAAAACAAACACAGACAGTTTCAATATCTGAGCCAGTATTTGGAGGAGAACGCCGGGTCCATCTCCTCTGCACAGGTGCTGTGAGCAGGCATGAAGGCCGATGAACGATTTGGCTGCCTATAAGTGCCACTGTGAGGCACAACAGCGTTGGTTGACTGACCTCATGCTTCACCTGGCTCAGACATATAACGCATTGCTGATCCCTGCTCTTCTCAAGGAGCTGCTTGGGGCTAAGTATGATCTGAAGTCCCATTACACCATGGAGGACCAAAGGGATACGCTCTGTGGACGATATAGTAGGGGACGGTGAGTTGGCCCCCTTTGCTACACTCATGTGTGATTATGGGTTGCCACAGTCGCATCACTGACGGTACCGACAGCTCATGCAGAGCCTGCCACACATGCTGGGTGCTCCCCCTTATGATCTAGAGACTGACCCAATGTTGAATTATATCCCGATGTGGAAAGGATTCAAGGACACTATGGTGGGATTGTATGTTACCACTATGGAGAGCCTTTTTTCAAGCACCACTGCCCACACTTTATGCTGTTTGTGGGAGCAGAGGCTGTGCCTCTCACTCTCTGAGCAGAACGGGCACAACCTTTGGAAAGAACAAGGCAGTTTCCTCCAGGAGGTCAGGTTGGAATTCAGTTATTTCAAGTTCCTACACCACTGGCACTGGACACCGGAGTGGACCTATAAAGCACATATAGTGGAGGATTCCAAGCACCGGAGGTGCTGAAGGTGTGACGCACTCGCCTGTGATAGTTTGCATTTCCTGCGGACTGTACAGTACTTTGTGCTATTTGGGCTCAGTTTGGGATATCTTGATGACCAACCAAGGGGTGGCACCGCAATTCATGGCCCGTCTGACCTTGCTTCACAAAATGTCAGTATTCCAGGATTTAACCCACCACTGTAAGAGTTAGCTGGCTATGGCCTTCATAGTGGGAGTTGGCTTTTTGGGGGCGACCATGGGGCTTGGCAACCGGACATTTTTTTTTCCTGTTCCCATGTCCCTTCCCCTCGTGTTCTCCCTCATCCTCCTTCCCTGATCATCTGCGGGATCTTCTGAGCCACATCACCTCTATCTAGAGAGTTTATTTCATTTACTGTTTTTCCTGTTTTCATGTCTTCTCATAAGTTCTAGTTTACACAGTATCTTGGACTCCGCTGAATCGATAAACTTCCATCCCTGTAATATGCTCATTGTATATTAATAATCAATAGAGAATTGAGGTATAAAAAAAAGACACAGGGAGTGGTGTCACTTAACATTTGACTTTGACAATTCTAAAGGAAGAGACATTACTGAATTTATAGACATGATCAGCACACATGTAAAGTGATAAAATTACAACCAAGTCTCACTAAAATAGACATTCAATGTAACATTCTACTGAACTGTGTGCAGTACTCATGGTGAAATATGAGAAAGGTTTATCCACCAAAATGTGGGACAGAGGGCCTGCTCCATGCCGAGTAGTCACTTGTGAAGTTCTAGTTAATCTCCATAGTTTTGAAGAATGGGACAGGTTTGAGTGAGACTTCAGACCGACCTCTAAATGTGCTAGTGTCACTCGTGATGAGTGAGGCTTGAGGGCTCTGATGTATGCACGTCCGAACTAATGCCACTATTGAGGCACTCAAGGTTGCTTGCATGACAATGCTACAAAGAGTTGACACACTCGCTAATCAATGGTGTATTGATGACGAGCGTACTATGATATAGGGGCCTATGTGAAGGAGTAGAATATTTTCGAGTAATGAAATGCCCCTCCCCTGTTCTTCAGACCAGTAACACCCACTCATTTTTATGATACAATGCAAACTGTGTGAGAAATTTCTGGTTCATACTTGTTATCTGTATCTTAGGAATTAATTGTTTCAAAGATAAATTGCTTTATTTTTTGTCAGTGAATCTTTGTTGAGAGAGGATGGTGGCTACTGGAAACAAAAAAACAAATCCTGGAAGAGACCGTGTTAGAACCGGGGTCTCTAGTTGGCAGGGGTATGCACCCTAGTCCAAGTAGGGACCACTGCTTCCGACCTGGTAGCTTGGCGCAGAGCAGCAAAGGCGTAACTTCAGAGGCAATGTGTAAAGTATTTGTGCAAACCAACTAGTTGCACACCTATGGGCCCATAGGTGTGTCTCCCATGGCACCAGTGTGTAATGCTGTGTCTCAACAGCTTAAGTTTTTATCCAAAAAGAAACTTCAAACAAAAGTTTTAATGTTGTTCGGAATAAATTATATTTCAATGCATTTCCAGTTGTTCATAACATGTAGCAACTTTCAAATGGTTCCAATGCATTTCGGTGCTATCATACACCTTCTTCAGGGAACATCTACAAATGAACAAAAAGTATATACAATGTAATCACTTGAATATAACCTTATTACTTCTAACGTGTTCATACGCTCGTATTATTCAGTTAATGCTACCAGGTTACACATTTGAATTCATGTGCCTAAACCCCTTCGGGACAAACGTGAAACTCAAGTCTAACACTAGTGTGGCCCCACCGATGGTAATCGATGTGAAATTATGTACGCTCTGGCTGCCCTTCTTATTAACGTCTAACGTTTCGCTTAGACGGTTCTCTGTGGGTGTAGGCCTTTCTTAAAGTTCGCCTGCCGCTTACGCTTTACTTATTAACATTTGCCTTGGCTTACCCGTTGCTCAAAATCCGCTGCTCTATATGGGATCCTGCCGCTGTTAGCGTCCTCTCCGTGTGGAAACTCCCAACTAACGCTGTGCTCCTAGCGCATGCGCAGTGGCAAATTCTCTCGTTTTTTATAAAGTGACCCGTTTTTTTGACTAAACAACAAAACTTTAGCATTCTGTCCATTGTTCACAGACAACATCTCCGAATGGAGGTTAATATACCAGTAGAGATTAATCAAAGACTCCATGGGTGATATTTACATACCAATTAGATGATTGTGTTCGTTAAATTGTTTCATAGTGGTATAAAAGATACAGTAATTCACAAATAACACAAAAATTCAGTACGATCATTCAAACCATGCGGTTTGAGGCTGTTTAAATAATAAATCCAGTGATTTTCTCGCTTTAAAAGATTTTTTTTGTTCAAAGCTCCTTCTTTCCTCGGTACTATTTCCAGTACACACGCTCTCAGTTGATTTAAGTTGTGCCGCTTTTCTGTGAAATGTATCGCTACCGTGGATTTCGTGGAGTGAGTTCTTATGTTGCTTTTGTGTTCTGTTAATCTCACTTTCAATTTCCTTTCCGTGTGTCCCACTGTGGTAAATAAATAATTAAATACCTGTTCTATTTTTGACTAGATATACAATAACAGATAGCTCAATAAATAAGAGTCAAGATTCGAGGTATCTTGAGTTTGCAGGTTTTAATACAGCATAAAGGACAGCAACAGGACAACCTGCACGGGAATAGGATGGCAGCTGCCGGGGGGCAGGATCTGGGAGCATAAGGGGTAACTTTTAATAATAGTGCACAATATTTATAGTTAAACAATTTCATTACAGTTAATACAGTAGGCGTAGCAGTGGGCGGAGTTCATAGCAGTCGCGAAAGATAAGGCTGAAGTGGGTGTAACAAGAGGCGTGTACATAGACATGTGATGTAAACGTAACAGAATATGTCATAAATGGGGCGGAAACATGGAGGGGGCTACCTAAGGAGCCGAGACCTCTGACCTAGTGGTGCGCGTAAGCTGGCAATGACGTGTTACCAGGAGGAGCTGGGGGCTATGACTTCTGCGCTAGAAGAAGAGACTAATAGTCTGGAGAGTCAGAGCGACATGTACCTAGACACTATCTAGTATCTGATGTTTAGAGAACATGTTGATAGAATCCAAAAGTTATCAGGGTAAAGGCTAACAGACTCTAAGACTGGTGCATGCATTATTCTACATGTAGTGCGTGTTGAGGAATATTAAATGACCATTAATACAGTATTTCTCTTACATGGAGACGTAAAGGCTAGACCATGACGGAAACTATTGATGCGATTCAGTAGCTTAGGAATGCAGAGAAGGAGAGCTGGACTGATAACTAGAATCATAACATACTTTTGGCAGACTGGCAGGCAGAGCCAGGCCGAGCCGGGCACTGTGAGGCAGGAAGTAAGTGAAGGGTCAGGGATACAGGTGGGGGCTGTATCGCTCCTCAGCGAGGGTTCAGGAGACAGGAGCTGAATCTGATGTCCGGGCCCTTTTGAGGCCTAGAAACGGGGACTTTTACTGAATTAACGTGCACACTGTGAAACGTGGCAACATAGCTTTACATAGGCCTAATACTCGCAGCTTTCACGAGAACTGGGAACTGGCATACTAAAGTTGGACACAACTGTACTTGCGTCTTTAATCGATCATAAGGGAATACGTATGCATATTAATCATGCACATATAGCATAAGATGGGGAACACGTAGGGACACAGAACATGGCAAAATTTACTTTTCCACATTCCCTCCTTGTCACTACGTTTCCATCAGGAAACATCAATATTCATGATACCATCTATCATTTCATACAGTATCATTTGCTCGTCTCGAATTGTCTTGGAACGGGTTCTAGAGCGGGACTTAGGACTAGGACTTGGAATACAGGATGTAGCACAAATGCCGCAAATCGTAGGGCCACATTGTAAACAGAGGCAGCAACTGAAAATGATCATTACTGCTATACCTAGGAATGACAATACTTTCCATCCCCAGGCAGAAATTATACTCCAGAGCCAACCGGACCATGTCCAGGTGCCTGGATTCTGGTGTAACTGATGGGCAATTTTATGAAGTCTGGTTATAGCTGAATAAACAGACGGCGCGTTATTAGGAATGAAAATGCAGCAACTAGATCCGATGACTCTACATGCTCCACCTCTATCGGCCAGTATGACGTCAAGAACGAGACGATTTTGGAGCACGACAAATCTCATAGCAGATTGCTCTTCGGTTAAGTTACCTAGAGCAGAAGTAGTCTCATTCACTACTGCTTCAAGAGTTCTGGTTAATCTACGTATTAACTTACTATTCTGGATAGGTCCTATAAAGAAGAAGAATCCATTATTGAAGTCTTGATACTGTTCTAGAGCAGTTTCAGTTTGATCGACAATCGGGGACTCGATCTCCCTTCTATGTCTAATGTGTACTAGATGTGTGTTTCTATGATAATCGGATGGGGCTAGGAAAACTGGTGGCAGTAGGAAGGCAATGTAACATGTTCCATCCCAATCGAGGGGCAGACGAACATATGCGGTCTGACCACAAACAAAATAAGAATGACGTGAAGCTTTGAAAATAGATTTCCCACTGTCACTATACTCGACAGTAGTAGTACAATCACTATGTCCTACATGTACGGAACCATTATTTCTGACACATAATTCGCCTTTGACTGGTAGTACTGAAATAGCAGGTAAGTCTGGAGTAGTATCAGACTGAACATTCAGGACCATGAAATTCGAAGAATAATTACCTAAATTATAAACTTCATTTTCTAGATCTAACCCTGTTCTATGGGAGAGACCTTGCTTGTCTGGAAAACATGTTCTATTCAGAAGGGACATATCAGTTGAGGATGACGTTAACGTGGACCATGCTCCACACGAACCATTATGTGAAAACGGATAAGGAAAGAGTGGCAGAACTCCCTTCGGTGTCTGGAAAGGGGGTAGTCGACCACACACCCAACAATTAGTAGCATTGCTGGTCTGGTGTGAATAGTGTAGCATTCTGATGAACGTGTTATTTCTCATAGCAAGACGATAGGATAGCTCGTGAGGAGGCAGATCACTAAATGTGTGCTCTACTGTAGCATTAGAAAACTTATTTACATGAGAAATTGGAAAACATAAATGCAATGCATAACTTGTGCAGGTAACCATCAAACTCAAAAATAGAAGAAAACATAGAATAACGATACATCTGATAGAGTTTTGACTAACTCTCTCACTATGGGGGTCTATCTCATACATGTCAGATACCTGTCTAACCGTTTCACCCGAGGGGGACTTAGACAATTAAACTGGCTGACTTATTTTTCTAGACCGGAGCTTACTTTTATACTCCTGCTGCGGAGTTTTTTCTAACAGAGGAACTGTCAATTCTGGATTTGTATTAGTATCTGGTTTAGAGTCTGGTTTCAGGCAGTCTTTAGAGATGGAATTGTCTGTAGAAATGTCATTAAAAGTCTTGTTTCGGAGTCCGTGAAATTTCTTGACATGAGACAGGTGCACCCAGCCCTTGCGGCCTTCTAGCTTCACGGCCGTGCGGGTGGTCAGAAGGACAAGTTGAGGTTGTTTCCAGCGGGGCTCCAGCGGACTTGAACGATCAAAGTTCCTCACAAGTACAAAACATCCTGGAACGATTTCATGCGGTTTCACCTCGGTATTGTCTGGAAATGCGGCGGCAACCTGTGAACGACAAGAGTGGAGGGCAGACATCAAGGAAGCTAGGTAATCTGTCAGCATATTACTGGAAACATCTGTAATACTTCGGGGTCTAGGTGTACCCCACATGTTCGGGGGCGGCCGAATACGACCTCATAAGGGGACAGACCTGATCTGGAATGTGCGACCATGCGCATATAGAATAGAGCGACCGGCAGAGCTACTAGCCAGTCCACACCTTTCTCTTGACAAACTTTAGCGATACGGATTTTTAGTGTCTGGTTATGTCTCTCTACGAGACCTACTGCTTCAGGATGGCGCACACAATGAAACTTCCACTGGTACCCTAACAGAAGGGACACATGCTTCATTAACTCAGATGAGAATGGCTGGCCGTTGTCTGAATACACGACCCTCGGGAGTCCATAACGAGGGAAAAATTCACGAACCAGCTGCTTGGCAGTGGTCGCGGCTGTGTAATCTGGAACTGGATATGCCTCTGTCCACCTGGACAAAGCGCATACAACTACAAGGACATACTTGAAACCTCGACATCGCTCCATCTGAATATAATCCATCTGGAGGACTTCAAAAGGGTGGTCAGGAGGCTGGAATCCCCCTTGTTCCACCGGGACACTTTTACCTGGATTGAACTGACAACATATCATACAGGTACGGACTTTCTGCTTGGCGGTAGCTCGTAAATGCTTGTTGAACCAAATGTTCTGGATACTGTCTAACATGGCTTTTTCTCCTAAATGTGCAGGACTATGTGCGGTATTAATAATGACTTGAACCATTGAGTCGTGGAGAAACCATGTGGCTTTTCCCTTCGTCAACCATCCCTGATCTGTCTGGACCCCTCCTTGTTCGGACCATTTCTTGATTTCATCAGGAGTAGCATGTAACTGGATATCTATGACATCTTGAGTGGGGTCCTTAACTGTCATACATGTAATCGGATCTGGAGTGGATGTCTGTGTCGTGTTAACTGGAATGTCTGGTGTCTGAGCTGTGAGCTTGGCTGTTCGATCTGCTAGATCATTACCTTGGGGAATAATGTCAGTAACTTTCGTGTGTGCTTTGCACTTCATGATAGCGATAGCTGTCGGTAAATGTATTGCTTCTAACAGAGCTTGAATGAGGAGACCATGCTGAATCTTGGTTCCATGAGAAGTCATAAAACCTCTTTCTTGCCAGAGCACTCCAAAGTCGTGTACGACTCCGAATGCATAACGTGAATCTGTGTATATGTTAACTTTCAGGTTCTTGGCACGTATGCAGGCTTGGGTCAGAGCGACTAGCTCTGCTGCTTGAGCGGACAGGGTGTCAATACGGTGTGTCTCTATAACTTCAGTGTCAGTAGTCACTGCATACGCGGCTACTAGCTCTCCTGTACTTGTTCTCATACATGAACCATCCACATAAAGTGTCAGGTCGGGATCAGGTAATGCAATGTCTGTCAGGTCTTGTCTTGGCTTAGTCATAGTGTTAATGACTTCCACACAGTCATGTGTGGCAGAATGTGAAGTAACTGACGGTAACAGTGTAGCAGGATTTAAAACGTTGCAGCGTCTGATTTCTATGTGTGGCTGGAACAGTGTCAGTTCATAACCTGTTAATCGTGCAATTGTCAAGTGCTGAGTCTGGGTTCGGTTTAAAAGAACTTCCACGGAGTGTGGAACTTGTACTGTCAGGGAATGTCCTAACACTATGGAATCACTTTGTCTGATAGCTAGTGCTGTGGCTGCAACTGACTTGAGGCACGCAGGCAGAGCCTGGGCTACTGGATCTAATGTGCTCGAAAAATAAGCACAGGGCTTGTATTGTCCTGCTTGATCTTGTGTGAGAACAGATAATGCTGTACCTTCACGTTCTGTGACAAAAAGCGTAAAAGGCTTACTGTAGTTCGGTGTTGCTAGAACAGGAGCTTGGCATAAGGCTTTCTTTAATTCATTAAAAGCAAATGTATGTTCGGATGTCCAAGGGAGGACAGTCGATACGGCTGCCTCCTGTGTCGTTAACTGTATCAGTGGCTTGGCTAGGAATGCATACTGAGGAATCCATTGTCTGCAATAGGAAGTGAGGCCGATAAAAGCTCGCACCTCTTTCTGGGTCTTGGGCTGTGGAAGACTCGCTATTAACTGGATACGGTCAGGTGTCAACTGCCTACCCCTCTTGGACAGTAAGTGGCCTAAATAGATCACTTGCTGGACACAGAACTGAAGCTTCGAAGGGGACACCTTGTGCCCCATCTCGGCTAGGAAATACAGAACTGTAAGTGACGCACGCTCGCAGTCACGTTCAGAACGGGCTGTGATCAGTAGATCATCGACATACTGGAGCAGGGCAGTGTCAGTTGGCATGTGAATATTGTCTAGTTGTCTCTTAAGTGCTTGACTGTAAATACTAGGACTTTCTGTGAAACCTTGAGGAGCTCGTGTGAATTTATAGCTCCTTCCATTTAAACAGAATCCGAAAAGGAACTGGCTGTCTGGATGGATGGGGACACTGAAAAATGCGTTCTTGAGGTCTATGACAGTGAAAAACGTGGCTTCAGAATCAATGGCTGTCAATAGGGAAGAAATATCTGGAACAACTGGGTACTGGGGAATGATACATTTATTAAGTTCTCGAAGGTCAATCACTAATCGATATACTGGAGGTGCATTTGGATCAGTACGTTTCATGACTGGAATGATAGGAGAATTACATACATTGGAGTCAGTTTCTACAACCACTCCTTGAGCAATGAGCTCGTCAATAATTTTGGATAAGGCTGCTACAGCCTCAGGTGGCAATCTGTACTGCCTGATTCGTGGCAGGACTATACCTTGCTTGAGAGTCACACGATGGGGTGTGATTTGCATAAAACCAACATCAGTTGGACCTTGTGCCCATAGATGCTGGGGAACATTCAGTAATCTTGGATCAAAATCACGTAATACATAGTGACCCTTAAAGTCACGTAAAAACAAACGTATTCCTTCTGGGGAGCAGCAAATAACTGCACCTAATTCTTTTAATGTCTTAATGCCTAACACATTTTCTGGACATGATTTCGTAAGTAATAAATCAGTGGTTCGGGACAATGGACCTACTTCTAGGGTAACTGGTTTGGAAATCTCGTTAACTATTGGCTTTCCTGAAAATCCAAGGGAAACATTTCTAGAGCCTGAGAGCGGAGCCCCTGGAACCTCGTCATGACTGATAGTAGTCCTACTTGCCCCTGTATCAATCAGAAACTTTCTGTCTTTCCCTAATACTTGACTGTGAACATAGGGACCTTCTTGATCTACAGGTATCTCGATGAGAGGCAAGCCTACCTCCCTCTCTAGGCTGTTTCATGAATACGGCTGGTACTCTGGATACTCGGACTGGGCATACTGGTACATCTGCTGTGTAACATGCTGTGTTGCAGCGATAGGCTGCGGTACTGTAACTGTCTGTTGTGCATTCTGTGGTGTCTGAGAAGTCTGTGAAACTTGTTCTTGTCTAGGCGGACGTGGTCTTTCTTTAGTCTTACCGGTAGCTATGTTGTGTTTCAGAACTGCACACTCGTTTATAAAATGACCTGGCTGTTTACAATAATTGCAGGTCCCTTTAACAGGAACTGCAGGATGACTGGCTTGATTCGTACCCCTCTTCTGACTGTCTTGAGGAACAGATTGTGCAACTAATACTTTCATTTTCGTGTCTTTCATACGTTTCCTTTCGTGATCTTGCTCTTCTCTGATTCTATTCTGGTGATACTGAAGCATCTGAAGCATTTGGGACGGAGTATTAGCTTGCCAGGTACTTTCGACTTTCAAAACTCGATTTTTAACTTGTGGACTTGAATTCTCGACTAGTTTAGTAACAAAAAGATGAGGGTATGACTCACTACTCGTCTTCAAACCACTGTTAATACTAAAACATTTCTCGAATCTAGAATAAAAATCACTAGTATCCTCGTCTGGTTTCTGTTTACAGGCTGAGATTGCATCCCAGTCTTCCTTTCTCGTGGCTAGTAATCTTGGCAAAACTTGTATTAACAGTTCAGGTAATTCTTTACATTTATCTCCTAGACCGGTACCTGGTACACGTGTATTTTCTTCAGCTTCTAGAACTGCCCAATCTATCTTTTTCTCTCCCACCTCCCATTCTTTTTCTTTGAGTTTTTCATATATGCCCGCAGGCAACAGGACTTTTAACATTTTAATTATATCTGGATACGTGTATTCTCCCATACGGAGCATGTCTTTTAATTCACGGTGGAACCCTGCTGGGTCTTTGTCGTGACAGGGAATTAACTTTTTTATCTCTAAGAGTTCCATCTTCGTAATCGGGGTGTAAACAAATACTCGTTGCATTTCACCACCCTGTGTCCTAACTGGGTGTACTACAAAGAACTCACTCCACGAAATCCACGGTAGCGATACATTTCACAGAAAAGCGACACAACTTAAATCAACTGAGAGCGTGTGTACTGGAAATAGTACCGAGGAAAGAAGGAGGTCTCGGCTCCTTAGGTAGCCCCCTCCATGTTTCCGCCCCATTTATGACATATTCTGTTACGTTTACATCACATGTCTATGTACACGCCTCTTGTTACACCCACTTCAGCCTTATCTTTCGCGACTGCTATGAACTCCGCCCACTGCTACGCCTACTGTATTAACTGTAATGAAATTGTTTAACTATAAATATTGTGCACTATTATTAAAAGTTACCCCTTATGCTCCCAGATCCTGCCCCCCGGCAGCTGCCATCCTATTCCCGTGCAGGTTGTCCTGTTGCTGTCCTTTATGCTGTATTAAAACCTGCAAACTCAAGATACCTCGAATCTTGACTCTTATTTATTGAGCTATCTGTTATTGTATATCTAGTCAAAAATAGAACAGGTATTTAATTATTTATTTACCACAGTGGGACACACGGAAAGGAAATTGAAAGTGAGATTAACAGAACACAAAAGCAACATAAGAACTCACTCCACGAAATCCACGGTAGCGATACATTTCACAGAAAAGCGGCACAACTTAAATCAACTGAGAGCGTGTGTACTGGAAATAGTACCGAGGAAAGAAGGAGCTTTGAACAAAAAAAATCTTTTAAAGCGAGAAAATCACTGGATTTATTATTTAAACAGCCTCAAACCGCATGGTTTGAATGATCGTACTGAATTTTTGTGTTATTTGTGAATTACTGTATCTTTTATACCACTATGAAACAATTTAACGAACACAATCATCTAATTGGTATGTAAATATCACCCATGGAGTCTTTGATTAATCTCTACTGGTATATTAACCTCCATTCGGAGATGTTGTCTGTGAACAATGGACAGAATGCTAAAGTTTTGTTGTTTAGTCAAAAAAACGGGTCACTTTATAAAAAACGAGAGAATTTGCCACTGCGCATGCGCTAGGAGCACAGCGTTAGTTGGGAGTTTCCACACGGAGAGGACGCTAACAGCGGCAGGAACCCATATAGAGCAGCGGATTTTGAGCAACGGGTAAGCCAAGGCAAATGTTAATAAGTAAAGCGTAAGCGGCAGGCGAACTTTAAGAAAGGCCTACACCCACAGAGAACCGTCTAAGCGAAACGTTAGACGTTAATAAGAAGGGCAGCCAGAGCGTACATAATTTCACATCGATTACCATCGGTGGGGCCACACTAGTGTTAGACTTGAGTTTCACGTTTGTCCCGAAGGGGTTTAGGCACATGAATTCAAATGTGTAACCTGGTAGCATTAACTGAATAATACGAGCGTATGAACACGTTAGAAGTAATAAGGTTATATTCAAGTGATTATATTGTATATACTTTTTGTTCATTTGTAGATGTTCCCTGAAGAAGGTGTATGATAGCACCGAAATGCATTGGAACCATTTGAAAGTTGCTACATGTTATGAACAACTGGAAATGCATTGAAATATAATTTATTCCGAACAACATAAAAACTTTTGTTTGAAGTTTCTTTTTGGATAAAAACTTAAGCTGTTGAGACACAGCATTACACACTGGTGCCATGGGAGACACACCTATGGGCCCATAGGTGTGCAACTAGTTGGTTTACACAGGTACACTCCAGGAGGGGAGTGATTCCCATGTTTGCACGGTAAAACATTTAGAGAAAACAGGCGGTGCACATCCCTTTTCCTCAAAGCTTAAAGTATTTGTGCAACACACAACGGCGATGACACAGTAAAAACACTCACAAAAGGAACACCACACCAGTTTTGTATAAGAATAAGAATTTCTTTATCTAAAAATTATGCGAGAACCAAAAGCAGGTAAATCCAGCTCCAGGCAAGATCAATAATAAAAAGGTATTCAAGTTTCCAAGCAAGATCAATAATCAATAAGAAGGAATCCAGTTCCCAGGCCTGATCAATAATAAAAAGGATTCAAGTTTCCAAGCAAGATCAATAACCAATAAGAATGAATCCAGTTCCCAGGCCTGATCAATAATAAAAAGGATTCAAAATTCCAAGCAAGATCAATAACCAATAAGAATGAATCCAGTTCCCAGGCCTGATCAAATCACCAAAAGCTCAGGTGTGCCAAGGGCTCCTGCTGGTAATGTAAATGTAAATGTAAATGTATGTGTCTTGTAAAGCGCACTGCTGCCCTGAGGCGTCGTGGCGCTGTAGACCGCTGGGGAACCCATCCTGGCTATCCCTGTGAGATGGTCCCTACTGGGTATCTCCAAGGTGAAACCAGGCATCCCCGGCGTCTGTGGGGGGCCGTTGTAGAGATGAGGCAAGCTAATGCCCAGAGTTGCCGAGTATGATCCCTGGTTAGAGTAGGCACCGAGGCGAGAATTATCAAGTCCGCTGACCCTGGTCCACGACCCTGCCGCGTCTGGAATTGAACCCTGGTCCCGGGCCGTTCTCTGCTTACAGGTCTGCCGCCTCTAACCAGTGAGCCACACCACTCCAATGTCTTTTTCACAGCGTCCTTGGATGGCAAAAGTTCACTTGAGGTAGGTTCTTATGGTCAAAATTCACTGGGGGCAGGTTCTTAGGCCAAAGTTCCCTTGTAGCGTAATAAGTGTGCCTCTCATAGAAATGAGTCTCCCAGCGTAGGAAGTGCGGCTGCCCAGGCGCTGCTGATAATGCCAAAAAATGCCCCAGTGTCAATTACCAAGTAATTATGCCCCATAGGCCGGTCAAGGAAGGATGGTTCCCAGCCAAGCACAAAGCTCACACTCCAGGTACCCGGCCAACCCGCACTCCGCCCCCTCGCAGCAGCCTGGTTGCACTGAGGCGTTACCTGGGGTGGTGGTTGCGGGTGCGGGTGCGAGGCTCCTCTCCCCCTGGGGCCTCGGGCTCAGCAGGCGCTGCACGGGTGGGGGTCACGGCCACACAGCGCTCCTTTAGCACAGCGCTTAACAGTGCCTCCAAGTCCGGGGCAACGACGGAGCCTCCTGCCACACAGCGCTTCGCTTCTCAGCGCTACACAGCGCGCTCCGGTCCCAGTGGCGGTGACCTCAGGGCCAGTTTTCATCGGCTTGCGCCAGAAGCAGAGGCAATCACAGAGCCCTCGGGAGGATCACGGGGAAGCAGTGCTGAGGGCAGGCACAGCGTTGCAGGGCAAATCTTGAGAGTGTTGTTGCTGTTCCAAAGGGCAGTCTTTAAAACGCTGTGGTCCAAGGACAGGTAGTTTCCTTTAGCTTAAAAAGGGTGCAGTCCCAAAAAGGCAATCTTTAAAAGGTTGAAGACTCTTTAAAATGTGGTTCAAAGAAAAGTAGTTCCTTTGGGATGTTGTGGAGACACTCTGGTGGTGATGTTGCAGTCTCCCATGCAGGGCAGGATCAGCAGACAGTAGGGCAGCTCAGCAGGTTGTGGGGCAGCAGCTCCTTGGAGCAGTCAGCCTCCTTCCCAGTGGCAATCCTCTTGCGCAGCAGTTCTCACTCCAGCAGGGATTCTTCCAGGTCCAGCAGTGTAACAAGAATGTGAGCCAGGACCCTCACCTTATATATTCTGCAGTCCAGGGGCTAGAAAGTGGTGGAAGTCTCTGGAAGGGTCTGGGGAGTTCTGGTATGTTCCCTGCTATTCGTGACCTAGCTGTCACAGTGACGAGAGACAGGCCGTTAAGGCTACAGTGGAAAGCCCACCACAGCTCATCCCAGGGAAGAAGGTGTGAATCACCACTCCCACCTCCCAACCCAGGCAGGCTATCAGTATGCAGAGGGGAGGGGGGAGTCTGCAGAGCCTAATCTAAGTGTAGGCAGGAAAAGGTCCCCTTTATAAAAGTGGGATCCCTAGCGTAGTAATGCCCAAACCCTATATATCATTGAAAAAGGGTTCCCAGCCACGAGTCCAACAAGACCAAACATGACAGACTTTATCCCATAAGGGGAGGTTCCCAATGTTAGCCTATGGAGGATTAAACCTTACTGCGGTAGCAGTGGCTTGTGGCAGATATGCCAGCCTCACAAGGTTTTAGGGGAGAGCACCTGCACCTCAGCACTGTTTAGCAGTGGTGAGGCGCCCAGAGTCCTAAGTCCAACAAAAGGTAAGGTAAAAATGGGAGGCAAAAAGGCAAAAATGTAGGGGAGACTACCGTAAGGCTGACAGGTCTAACAGACCGCTATCTTAATATTGTAGGTGACAGTTGTGCTCTTAAACCAGAAACTCAAAACCTAATTATAACCTATAATTCAGTCTTGTTCGAGGATATAAAACCGTAATAAATATAAGGAATAAGCCACACGCACAGGAAACCTAGAAATAAGCTGTTCCTTCAATTGTTGCTTTGACACATGACCTAAGCCTCATTGTCACTGATCTGGTGTCTTACACTCCATGGTATTTACCTCTGTTTACTTTGCTATCTAGGACGTTGTGGATTTGAAAAACTGCAAATAAATGATTTAAAAATATAAATGAACTGCCTAGTTTAATTGGAAAACTGACCAATATACCCATATATTAATTGAAATACAGATACATTCATTGAAATACCGATATATTCATTAAAATACAGATATATTCATTGAAATACAGTTATAATCATTGAAATTCTGACTGTCTCTTCCAGTTGTCTCCTTCCTGTAAATACTCCTAAGCCCTTTATATCAGTGTTTGGAAGATGCTCATCTGAAGTGAAGCTATAAATACTTTTCTACAGCAGCCAAGTGTGAGGCCCTGTACTTGAACTGTCTGACCCTTGAAAACATTCACGTCTGTGACATCTGAAATCCCAGGTCTTTATAGGTATAAATGCTTGTTTGCATGAAATGTATTCACTGCTGGAGCCTGGAGGCGGCGGTTCCGTCAGCGACCACCAGAGGGCGCCCCTCGCCTGCTGATGAAACCCACTGAGCTGCACATTGGATGAAAGGAGAAGGGTTTCCTCTTCCGGGTCAGCGGCGGCAGAGACAGCACCAGCAGCGGCAGTGACATCACTTTCTTCCTGTGCTCTGTGTCCAGCCTGCAGCAGAGGAGGAAGGAATCCTGTCTATCTGTCTGTGCAGTTACCTCCATCTTCAGACCCTCACAGACCCCCCTCAGGCCCCAGATCTGCTCCCCCAGCCCCAGGAGGAGATAGCCTTGACAGGTTTCTGATCAGGTAGGAGAGCTGCCAACTCACTCGGCTGCAATTTATTAATCCTGGCATTCATGGTGACATCAGGAGAGTTCAGCTATTCCTGCTGCTGAGGCTGAGTGGGGTGCGGAGGAGGAGAGGCCTGTCCAGGGGTGCAGAGGAGGTGAGGCCTGTCCAAGGGTCAGAGGAGGTGAGGCCTGTCCAGGGGTGATGGGGAGGTAAGGCCTGTGTCCAGGGGTGCAGAGGGGGAGAGGCCTGTCGAGGGGTGCAGAGGAGGTGAGGCCTGTCCAGGGACAGAGGAGGTGAGGCCTGTCCAGGGGTGCAGAGGAGGTGAGGCCTGTCCATGGACAGAGGAGGTGAGGCCTGCTCAGGGGTGCAGAGCAGGTGAGGCCTGTCCAGGGACAGAGGAGGTGAGGCCAGTCCAGGGGTGCAAGGAGGTGAGGCCTGTCCAGGGGTGCAGAGGAGATGAGGCCTGTCCATGGGTGCAGAGGAGGTGAGGCCTGTCCAGGTGGGCAGAGGAGGTGAGGTCTGTCCCGGGGTGCAGAGGAGGAGAGGCCTGTCCAGGGGTGCAGAGGAGGAGAGTCCTGTCCAGGGGTGCAGAGCAGGTGAGGCCTGTCAAGGGGTGCAGAAGAGGTGAGGCCTGCCCAGGGGTCAGAGGAGGTGAGGCCTGTCTAGGGGTGCTGAGGGGGAGAGGCCTGTCCATGGGTGCAGAGGAGGTGAGGCATGTCAAGGGGTGCAGAGGAGGTGAGGCCTGTCCAGGGGTCAGAGGAGGTGAGGCCTTTCCAGGGGTGCAGAGGAGGTGAGGCCTGTCCAGGGGTGCAGAGTGGGAGAGGCCTGTCCAGGGGTGCAGATGAGGTGAGGCCTGTCCTGTGTTTGGGTGGTTCATAGAAGGTGGGGCCTGTCCAGGAGGGATGCAGTGGAGAGGAGACCTGTACGTCCAGGCAGGGTGGTCGAGAGCTGAGTTAAGTTTGTTAATTGTTGTGCCAAGAGATTTGTGGAATGAGTATAAGTTGTTTGTAAACTGGCCAATTGAATATCCACAGAGTGAAGCGCCTCAAAATATTTTATTATGTATTACAAGATAATATTGCAAAGTCGAAGACCGGGTAAAAGAGGACGCATCATTTAGCGTTGAATCCAGAGGTTAGTGCACATATCCAGCAAAATATGAGGGGCTGCAGACCAACATTCTGGATGAGACTTTGTTGTAACCAAAGTACTCTAGTGACAATGTTATTACTAAGCAGAAGAAGATCAAAATAAAAATAATGATGGCACAGACAAAAGATTTCCAAACGGATTACGAAAGTGGTTCTCATGGATTTTATTCTCGTTTTGATTCTGGGTTTGTTGCTGGTGTGAAATTGGATATGCACGGCGTTGGTGTGCAGAGTAATGATGTTCAGCATGTGCAAGGAGGAAATGTTGTTCCTCTGGGTCAGGGCCGGACTGGGAACCCAAACCAGGCCTGACAATTATGACGGACCAGCTCCCTGCCTCTTTTGTTGCTGGGGGGCGATATAGCAGCACCACAGAAAAACCAGCCCCAGTGACCAATATGTTTCCAGCACTGAACAATCGGTCCCCACTGTTCCAGCCTCCCGAGGAAACACCCGAAGCCCGTTACGGCCAGTCCGGACCTGCTCAGGGTGTAGGTTTTACTAACAGTGGCAATTTAAATACCTCAAACATTAAAAATGTGCATAATAAGACATGATCTGTGCGATGTTTGCAGGAACCTGGGAAACTGGATAATGAATCAGATGGCACTGAATGGGATGTCTCAGTCAATGGTCCCAGCCCAACTGGCCTCTGTGACGAGCATGCAGAATCAAAGGCAGATAAATTGGAACATGCCTTTTGTCCCGATGGTCCCACAGCCCAATGCAGAATAGAACGCCAAATTCTCAACAAATTCAGGATTTCAACAAAACCTACACTAGGAGTTTCTACTGGACTGAATCAGACACAATGACTGTGCCTGAGACGGGAGAAGGATTGCATGCTTGGTGCAGTCTTAGAGGTCACCCAGAGTGGCCCATTTGTGGAAGAAGTAAATGGGAATCCAGCATCACTTTTAATCAATAAATGTGTTACCCGTTCCACAGTCAGGCTGACGAGAGCTCCCAACCCAACCCTCTTGGGAAAGGAGTCCAAGTTGTAGGCATTTCTAATAAACAAGTAATAATCTGTCAGCAAATGTTCCCGTACAAATTGGGTCATACATGAATTGTCAGAAACTTAAACTGTGATTAAGATACAGTTATTATGTTAGGGAATCACCTTGTAAAATGACTTGTGGCTTTTTGGGGAAGAGTCACAATTAATTATTCATTTTGTAGGTGTGGTTTATTAAATTACATTTTGTTGTGCCAAGTTTTCATGAACATTCATTGATTGCTGTCATTTTTACCTCATCATGAACGATGTCAATAATGTGTTCTCTCTGTCTAAAAACTTAAGATCTTTTCCTTGATTTCCAAATAAGCAGGTTCTATGTCAGTTTGCTATTTGATATTATAAAAAAAACTTTTTCTTATTTCGTAGCACACATTTGTTGTGGTGGTCTGTCTATTGACTTTACAGATAGAGTTAATTCTGATTCTGGCTTTTGATATACTTTAGAGGTTACCAATATTTGATCCTCCTGCAAATAGTATAATAATTATTTCTCTGACTGAGTAACCATGTTTATGCCTTCAGTAATTATTTGAAACCTTTAATATAGCTTTGATGCTTGTTGTAGCTCCAAAGGCAAGTGCCTGGGAACGGTCCTTTAATGGGCAGTATTGCCTGCTATGGCTGACTATAAGGTCATTACACTGTTTGCCCCATGAGGGCAGAATATGTTAATTAATAAAACAACAGTGTCCCGAGGACAGAGGAGGTTGAAACACCGCCGGTACTCCGAAACCTTTGTTTCACAGATTTTGTTGTGAATGTTCAACAGTTAACAGCCGCATGCGGGACCACGGCGGTTAATTGTTGAACATTCACAGCAATAGCTGTTAAAGGAGGCTGAAGTCAGCCCCTGGCTCTCCCTGGGCTCGGCTAAACTGCTTTTCACCATTCAGGTGAGCCGGGGAGATGCAGGAGATGCGCAGAACCCCCCATCCTTCTGAGACGCCAGTGACACTGAGAGCTACGGGAGGAGGAAGGGGAGGTTCCTGTGTGCCCTGCTGCAGGCTCTATCCTTGGCTTTCTCCTTCCCAATCCATGTATTTTGGAGAGGCAGAGGCTGTGTATAAGGACATAGTAATGTTGAGAGCAGCGGGCCTAGATCAGGCTGTCTCGTGAAGGATTTATTCCAATGTTCTAGTCCTTTGGTTGCTGTCCTATAGGGCTCACAAGACACTGACACTCCACATCATCCCTTCAGATAATTTATCAATGAAAAGCACCAACACATTGATGCTTTGTTGCTTCCATTGCTCAGAATTTTAACTCTGCATCAGCTTGACCTTGAATTGCTGTTACTCCGAGAGCATGGTTTCTATAAATCTAAGAGTCTGGTTGATTTATGAACGGTGGGCAGAATTATGTACAAGGACATTAACATACCTTTGCTAACCAGATTTTTTTGATTTGCAAGTTTCATGATCTGTAAATGGAAAGATGTGGTTATGAAGTGGACTGGGTTGCTAGGGTTTGTTCTCTGAGACTGTGGGTGCACTCTATATTCACAGAGAACTTTTCCAGCAAGGGATCATGGTTCTTGGTGCACCAAAAAAGTACTTATTCATTAACCATAGTTGCTTCACAATGGCCTCCAGAGAACAAGAGATTCTTTTGTTTTGTAAGTTCAGGACGGTTATTTGGAAGATGGGATGAAGTGTGATTGCCGTCTGACACAAAACTATTTCTTTCCTTCCTTTCAAGGTATTCTGGGATGACCAGGCAGTGCAGCGTGGCTGCCACCCTTGGAGGAACAAAAAATAAAATAACTGCCAGGTAAGGATTCCGATAACTCTAAGTTTCCTTTTCCCTTGTTTCTTCTTTCTCTATTCCCTTTCTTGTTCTCTGTTTTGTCTTTGTCTCTTTGCTTCAACATTTGACTCCCTGTGTGCACTATTCTTGTTGTTATCAAACTTCTGATAATTACCATGTTGGGTTGTAGTGCAAGGTCAGTTCCTTTTAGGTCAGTTTTGCCCAGCAGTTCCTTAACTATTGGCACATTTGTCTCCTCCTCTATGCCACGTTATATTATCCTCCCTTTGTCCGTTCTTTCGGCATATTTTCTCTCTATATCTGTCTTCCATCTCTTTACGCACTCACATCCTGCCCTTTTCTGTCTTGTCTATTACAAGCAAAAGACACAGTACATATGTGTGGACACATGCACACAGGGCTTGCTTTAGAGTGGTGCAACCGGTGGAGCCGCACCTGGTGCTGACCTTGGGGGCACAATGTTTAGATGTAACTTATGGGTTCACAAGCATCTGCTGCACAGTTTCCTGTGCTGGAACTTGTGGTCAAAGTGGAAGATAGCTTTTTTTTCTCTTTCCTCTATTTTGTGTTTTTCTTTTCTTAACCCTTTTTAGTTTCCTTTACTGTTGTGCTGTTTTTTTCTCTTTTTCAGGTGTTGCAGTGCCCGGGTCCTGTCGGAGGAGCATGAAGAGTTCTGAGCCACCAACTAAGTCCTTATCATCTGCACAATTTGAAATAGTGAATTCCACTGAGCTAAAGGGACTCAGTCTACAGTGCCATTTAAAGCACTGAGTGCAACAAGGCCAATTCCTTTGGTCAATAAAATGTCCCTTCCTAGATCATTGGAAAAGGAATAGAGGAATAGTTTAAGTGAGTAGGGGAGTAAGTAACATCTAATAATTCATTAAAAGAATTACAAATATCTCACTATCATGCCAGCCTGTTTCACAGAGAGTGTAAATTGATAGTGTTTGCTGCTTCTGAGAATCTGTGGCGCAATATATGTGCAACTTGAAACACAACGAAAAGGATTATTTCAAGGAAAGTTCAAACATTCTGGAGCTCTAGAGAAGAAACACTTTCCATGTGCCTGGAATGGTGAGGAACTTGGAGCGGAAGAAACTGGTGAATGTGAAATTTGTCAAATCCCTAAAGTACACTGACCATAAATGTTTACTGAGTGTCAGTAACTGAGATTGAGGAGAACATTGGCCACAATTGATGCCCACGCAGTGCGCATGGGAATACTCAGTGTTGTAAATTTTGTTTGATGGTTTATGAGAAAAGCTTTATAGACCCAAACCCTCCCCAACAGATCAGTATCCGTAGACATGTTGTGATGAGACAGAACTGTCAATAAGACTAATATCCTTGGTTTACAAGCACAAACTTTTGTTTCCATTTCCTATGATGAACATTGTTTAAAAGAAAGTCATTGTAAATGCTCTTTCTCAGATGTTGTTACAGCAAAGACGCTGGATTATCATTTCCAATATAGGAAGATTTTTCCCCACAAAATCTGTCTTTTGGGTTGATCCGAGTGGTTTCCAAGTCTCCCAGACCTTCAAAGCCGATCATGTACATGCCTTAGCCAATGAGTGTAAAAAGCATGTACTGGCACAGAAAGCTTAAAAGGGGCCAGTGTTGCGCGATTGATAATACATCAAACTACCCTGGCATGCCCTAATCATCTGTCATTACTTGTATGAACAAATACACTTAACAGGCAAACACTACACCTCAAAGACCTCGTCAGTGCTTTTAAAACTCCTAAATCAAATGTAATAAACTGGAGTCACAAAATCACCAGGTATAACTTGGAGAAAATGAATCCACGAGGAGCATCTTAATAAACACAAGTGACTCCTCGGTGAAAGTTTATAAGAGAAGTTAGAAAGGTGTCTTTAAAGGTAGGAACATGATCTCCAGGTAAAAACTATAATTAGTTAAATACAAATGTTATGAAGATCATCTGCAGTGCATTTTATAAGTTAATGTTGAGTGTAACATAAACAAGTACAGACTCTGGAATCAGATTTAGTCTTAAGATGGCATGTATCCAGGAACAGACCCAAATTAGAGAAACAAACAACTTGAATACGAGTAAAGAATGTGAAAGCAGCTTTAGTTTTCAATCCCACCTCACTATACACAAGAGACATCACACTGGACAAAAACCCTACCAGTGCCCTGAATGCCCGAAAAGCTTCAGTCACAAATCCTCTCTCATGCAACATGCGAAAACCCACACTGGTCAAAAGCCATTTCTGTGCTCCACGTGCCAAAAAAGCTTCAGTCATTGGCGTAGTCTGATTCGACATCAGGGAACTCACACTGGACAAAAAACTTATCAGTGCTCTGAATGCTGGAAAAGCTTCAGTCGGAAATCCAACCTTACTGTGCATGAAAGAACCCACACTGGGCATAAACCGTATCAGTGTTCTGAATGCCCAAAAAGGTCCCATCAGAAATTCAGTTTAACTGTACATGAGAGAGTGCATACTGGGCTCAAACTGTATCAGTGCTCTGAATGCCAGAAAAGCTTCAGTCAGAAAATAACTCTCACTAACCATGAGGCCACTCACACTGGGCAAAAACCTTATCAATGCATAGAATGCCATAAACGATTCGGTCTGAAATCCAGTTTAATTTATCATGAGAAAACCCACTCTAGGCAAAAAACTTATCAGTGCTCTGAATGCTTTAAAAGTTTTATTCAGAAATCTGAGCTCTCTCGACATGAGAATACTCACACTGGACTAAAACCTTATCAGTGCTCTGAATGCTGGAAAACCTTTATTCAGAAATCTGAGCTCTCTCGACATGAGAGAACTCACACTGGGCAGAAACCGTATCAGTGCTCTGAATGCCAGAAAGGCTTCAGTCAGAAATCCAGCCTTAATGTACATGAAAGAACCCACACTGGGCAAAAACCTTATCAATGCTCTGAATGCTGGAAAAGTTTTATTCAGAAATCTGAGCTCTCTCGACATGAGAATACTCACACTGGACTAAAACCTTATCAGTGCTCTGAATGCTGGAAAAGCTTTATTCAGAAATCTGAGCTCTCTCGACATGAGAGAACTCACACTGGGTATAAACTGTATCAGTGTTCAGAATGCCAGAAAAGCTTCAGTCAGAAAATAAATCTCACTAGACATAAAATAACTCACACTGGGCACTAACCTTATTAGCTCTCTGAATGCTGTAAAAGTATCAGTCAGAAATCTGGTCTCACTCAACCTGCAAGAACTTACCGGGAAAAAACCTTGTAATTGTTCTAAATGCCTGGGAAGCATCTGCTGGGGATTCAATTTGATTCAACGTGAGAAAATCCACAGCGAGAAAGAAAGTTGTCAGTGCCCTCAATGTGACAAAAACTTCAGTTGTAAATGTAAACTTTCTACATAAGAGATACAATGTGGGAGAATAAAAGGTGCTCACTGTAAACCCTGGGGGGAGGTTTCAGAATCACAAAACCTTCAGATGAAGCAGCCACAAAGTCACCGCTCCATTGATTGCCCAACAAACCGAAAAGAAAAGCACACAGCAAGGGATGGGAATGCTTGTAATAACTTAATTCCTTAGTAACTATTTGTGGCCTCATTCCATTCAGTGTGTTTTGCTCCCTGAGTGTTTATAAGCAATGACTGACCCACAAAGGCCATTTGATCCTGAACTTTGAGGCCACGCTGCTAGATTCAGAAAATGCATGTAACCTCAAACTGTTTCCAGATGTAATGAGTCTCACCAGGGAGCTGCAGCAGGAGTCCCTTTGTCGTAGGTCTCTATGGGACCAACGCCTGTTCATGTCTGTGCCACTTAGGGCTGATCATTGAGAAAAACTAAAGGTGATGGATGGACTGGTAGTTAATCTCAGCAACATACCACCATATCATTCTCTAGTCTTTGTGTAACTACAGACAAGGTCAGCCATATGCAAGCAACTCTTGGCCCCATCTCAAATAGTCCTAATGACTTCTGTTCCAAAAGGACACAGCCTCGTATTACAAAGATCCACTGTAGCGGCCTCTTTCCATGTTCTTTTTGCTACAAATGGAACCTGCTTCCCATCTGCTGAGGACAGTTTCACAAGCTTTACAATCACATCAGATACACCCAAGAGAGTCTCACAGATAATCAGGCCTAATCATCACCTACCATAGGACGACTACAATACAAGAAAATGCGATTCACAAACTACGTGCAGTCGTTCTGCCTCTCCTATCTTTTTCTTTGTGGATTTGTCTGCCTCGACTGCTTAGTTTCTGCACACGTATACTTGTGTGTAGTAAATGTGAGAGGGACAGAGGGGAGTGGGTGTAAAATGTGAACTACTTATGAATAAAGGGGAGGGGCTAAGGAAGGAGTAACGAGGAATTTAGGGAATCACAAGCATTCACCCACAAAGGAGTAAACCCATTGCTATTTATAAACCACAGCTCTAAAGTCACTACAGCCATAATGTACCTAAAACAATTCTAAATGTACTCCAGCTCAGAGCCGGAGTAAGGGCAACAGCACAAACGGCCATCCACTGGAACTGCAACACACTCCCTTAAATAATAATGGAGCTACGGACATGAATTAAAACCCCATAGGAAATCATGTTAAATTAAATATTTCAAACTAGTTAAAAATCTAAATAAATAATATTCAATGGCAAAAAATATCTAAAAAGTTTACAAAATTCATTATTTTATAATGTTTTAATAACATCTGTTTGATTGAAACACTAATAAAACATTAATTTTTAGAAACGTATAATTACATTTCTTATAATGAATGCCCTACATCACATTTAAAAATTAGTAATACATAATATAAATGTTAATTTAGGTGGGACACCTTTAATTGAACCTTAAAACAATTATAATCTTCTATATTTTCAACTTAGGTGGAGTTTTCCATGTGTAAAAAATATAAAGAATATTTCAATTGTTCATTACACTTGTAAAAAATTTAATATTTTTATGTTAAATACAAATGCAAATGTTATATACTTTAAATATAGAACAATGTAAGAAATGCTACTTGTATTTTAATTAGATATTTAATTGATTTTAAATGTAAAAAAAAGTTTTTTAAAGATCTGTTTAAAAATCCCAACTTGGTAAAAATTAAAAGATTACATATGTTATCAAAAACTATTGAATTTTAAAGCATATGTCATTTTATAACATTCTTTTGAAGGTATATGTAGTTTTAAAAGACGAAATACATTATTTTATCTTTATTTTCTAATGGGTTCGATTTTTAAGTCTCTCCCTCCATTATTTTCTATGGGAGGGTGTTGCATTACCAGTGGTTGGCCATGTGTGGTACTGCCCTTTCTATTGCTCCACTTTGGATGAAGTAAGTTACATTTGTAAATTTTACTCCACCTCTGTTTAAGGAGCAGCAACGAATATCTTGAAGTAATTTTCCTGGACTTGTTACTTCACTCGGCCTCCTGAGGGACTCTTGTAGCAGCTATTTGATACTGTAGTAGTAGGATCAGGTACTTTCTCCATTTTGTTAACCATGTTATCATGATTTGATTTGATATGTACCCTTCTCCTCTTCCTTTTTCCTGATGTTGTGTTTACCGTCACATTGGTGCTGAAATCTCATCTGGTGTTAACTGGTTCTGAGGGGCTCTTATTCTTCATGTACATTTTTATACAATGAACAGTTTTTACCCTCGCTGTACGGCTACAATGTAAGCACAGAGAGCCCAAAATCTGAGATCCCTGCACCTTGTTCTTTCTTTATTGGTATTCTACCTTTACAAGTGGATAACTGAGATATGGGTTTGAATCGTTGATTGACCTTTGAACCTGCTGTGATGTAACTTGACGATTGCAAGTTTCATGTTTGAACCGTCAGCGTGAGCTCCAGTACGCTGCTTGTTCTCACACCACGTTCCGTACTTTCGCTGGGATCATCAACCTTGAACCTTCTCCATAACCCGGAGCTCTGAAGACTTTCCAGCTGTTGTAACTGCCTGAAGTTTCACGCATTTTGATGGACGTAAATTGAGGTTCAACTTGATGACCCAACTCTACTTTGTGTTCATTTTGAACTTCAAGCCACTTCTGTGCATCTCGTCAGCTTTCTGGGACTGATTGAGCCCAAAACCTTGTATCAAATTCCAGTGTTAATCATCACCAGAAACTGGACTTACTGGTGCCATCTTGAACATGGCTAATGAGGACAACTACTATTTTGTATGTGGCTTCATCATTGAGTCAGTGGATCTGCTTTTTGTTCTTAATGATGTTTTTTTGTGGTTTTGTAGACAGAACTAACTGTGTCCTTTATTTTCTTTGGGACAGCTGTTTTTGCTAATCAATAATCCTTAAAACACTGACCTGGTTTTGATTTTACTCCTGAGTAATTATTAAATACTCCTGCTTATCTAAACTGGGTTTGAATGTTGAATTTCTTTGTCTCTTTTTACTACATTGTATTGAAATTTGTGACTTCCACTGTTTTGCTTTACGTTCGAGCGTGGCCTTATTGCTGAAATGAAATGAAATGAAAATAAATTTATTAAGCGCGGTTGCTGCCCAGGGGCGTCCAAGCGCTAAGTGAGACAAGACGTGACGAGGCACAGGAGTTAGAGCTCGGAGGATTTAGCAAATAGCAGTGTCTTCAATTTTTTCCGGAATGAGAGCAGGTCTGGGTTGGAGCGAAGTGAGAGGGGGAGAGTATTCCAGAGCTTAGCAGTGTTCAGCGAGAAAAGCCTGGTTGGAGCGAAGTGAGAGGGGGAGAGTATTCCAGAGCTTAGCAGTGTTCAGCGAGAAAAGCCTGCCCCCAGACCTGGCTCTCTTCACTCTGGGAACAACTGCCAGGAAAGCCTCAGATGAGCGAAGGTTCCTGTTTGGGTAGTAGGGGATGACAAGGTTGTTGTTGATAGCGGGTCCCGTCTTCCAAAAGACCCGGTGCGCAATACATAGCGCCTTAAATGCCACTCTGTGTTTTATTGGCAACCAGTGAAGACTTTTCAGTCCAGGTCTAGCTGACTGGGTTAGTGGAATCTGCAGCAGGGTGCGTGGGGCGCAGTTTTGCACCACCTGCAGCTTCCGTAGAGTCATCTCAGGTGCCCCTACATATAGGGCATTGTTTGAGTCCAGGCGAGACTGGATGAGGCCTTGAACTGCCACCTTCTTGGCTTCTAGAGGCAGAAGTGGGAGGACTTTCCTCAAGGTTCTGAGTATGCCAAAGCATGTGGCGGACAGCTTGGTGGCCTGGGTGGAGAAGGAAAGATTCTTATCCAGCCACACACCTAGGCTTTTGACGCTTTCCTTGGGGATTGGGGGAGCGCCCAGAGCTTGGGGCCACAGGGAAATGAAAGGTACTGGCGGGGCTGGGCCCAAGAGCATGAGCTCTGTTTTTCCTCCGTTCAATTTGAGAGAGGAGTTGGTCATCCACTCCTTGACGTCCTCTAGGCAGTTCAGCAAACCTCTCGGGGATTGCCTGATGTTCTCTTGGGTCAATGAAACCACTAACTGAGTATCGTCGGCGTACGACACGATTTTAATGCCGTACGGTTCGACGATCCCAGCCAGCGGTTTCATGTAGACATTAAATAATACAGGGCTCAAAGAGGAGCCCTGTGGTACTCCGTAACTAAGAGGTTTGCTGGTGGACACTGTGTCACCATCGAAGATCTGAAAAGATCTGTCGGACAGGAAAGAGTCGAACCACCTTAAAGCGTCGCCTGAGACTCCGATTTCCTGGAGACGGTTCAGCAGGGTCGCATGGCTGACCGTGTCGAAGGCGGCGCTTAGATCAAGGAGGATCACTGCCACTGATCCTCCCTGATCCAGAACCCTTCGAGATTCTTCGGCGACCGCTAATAAGGCGGTTTCGGTGCCGTGCTTCGGTCTGAAGCCTGTCTGGGACGTATCCAGTAGGGAGTGGTTTTCAATATACTGGACCAGCTGGACATTTATGTATTTCTCCAGCACCTTGCTAGCCCAAGGGAGGAGTGAAATGGGGCGGTAATTGGAGTGGTCATTGGGGTCCAGGTTGGGTTTCTTCAACAGCGCCCGCACCATGGCATGCTTCCAAGCTGTGGGGACTGAGCATGCCGATATGGACGCGTTTAGAAGCTCCAAGATTACAGGCAGGGTGGCTTCGTGTGCCTGCATCAGAACTTCTGGTGGGGCTGGATCGCATGGGGAGCCCGACTTGACTAGGCGTGCTATTTTGCCAAGAGTGTCAAGGTCCAGAGGGGGGAAGTGCTCCAGGGTTGGCTGGTCTGGGGAGGGCGGGGTTCTTGAATGGGGAAGATCAGTTGGCTCCGGGGATGTGATTGCTGTTGGAAAGGTGGAATCGATTTTCAGGACTTTATTGTGGATGAATTCCACGAGCTCATTGCATTGGTCCTGAGTTTTAATCTGAGGGGGGGCGGTAGTGACACTGGTACATTGTTTAATTATTTTAAAAATTTCCTTGGGCTTTGATTTGGCCTCCAGGATTTTGTCAGAGTAGTAGGTGGCCTGGGCCATCCTAACTCCTTCCCTGTAAGTTTTGATCGCCTCTTTGTAGGATGCCTTTTTTTCCGGGAGAAAGTCTAGTAGCCAGGCTCTCTCTCGTTGCCTACAGCGGCGTTTTAGCTCTCTAAGAGAGTCAGAGAACCAGGGCGCTGATTTCTGCATTCTCTTGGAGGAGGATCTGCGGAGAGGGAGGATCGTATTTAATGAATTCGTGATCCAGCCTACATAGTTCCCATTTGCCACACTGGGGTCTGGGCAGGGGGGCGGGCGGGTGGAGTCCAGGTTGTGCATCCAGGATTCCAAGGGGAGTCTTGTCCAGTTCCTCCTGATTGTGACCTGGGGGGGCAGCTGGGGGACCTTGTACGTAACCCAGGTAAATGGGATCAAAAAATGATCCGACCATGGGAGGGGGACAGGAAGGTCAACAGTCAGATCACTGCAGTTGGTGAAGATAGGATCGAGCAAGTTGCCCTTCTCATGGGTCGGGGCTGTAACCAACTGAGACAGTTGAAGAGCTCCAAGGTCGTCTATTAGCTCCTTAACAGTGTGGTCTGAAGGGGAGTTAAAATGAAAATTAAGGTCCCCTAAGACCATGTGATTAGCAGAGGATAGAATTCTTTTCGCTATGATCTCTGGAAGTGACCTATGGAACAGTTTTGATGGTTCAGGGGGGCGGTAGATCAAGGTGCCGGAGAAAGAGCTATTAGCGTTGAACTCTATGCAGAATTCTATACTCTCGCACTCGGGGATAATTTCTGCTGCGGTACGGCAGCGGTACTGGTCCTTTAGTATGATAGCCAGTCCTCCGCCTCTCCCTTCCGGTCTGTCCAATCGAAAGATATGGTAGCCAGTGGGTAGGGCTGAGACTATGTCAGGATCGGATTGGGCAGTGAGCCAAGTCTCTGTTAAAAATATCACATCTGGTTTGCGCTCTTCGAGCAGCATGGCAATTTGTGTGCCATGCTTTGGCAGTAATCGACAGTTTAGCGCATACATGCAATATTTCTGTGCCGAAGGCCACGGGGGGGTATTGCGGAAGGAGTGATTGCAGTCCGGACATCGGGGGGGAGGTCCATAGGTGCATAGATACGAGTGCACTGGACAGTGGCTCTGCTTCCTATGCTGCGTAAGGCTGCTGAGCTGTAAGACCTGCCATGGGGAGCGGGGAAGCCAAGGTTTGTGGCCCCTGGTCCCGTCTGGTCGCGGACGGGCGCAGACGGGCTTGCCTTAGGCGCGCCTTCGGCGCGCAATCGTCGCGCCCGCTGCGCTCGTCCGCTGCGCTTCCGGTGCATGCACATAGTTATAGGGCGATTAGGGGCGTGGCCTCGAGGGGGGCGTGTCCCTCACCTCGGCGTGGGCAATGGCGCCTATCAGACCTCCTGTGAGCTCTCCTTTCCAGCGCTGGAACCGCTGATGGGGAGGCTTCCAAGCAGGGGCTAGGCAGGTAAAGTGCAAGTATTTTAAAAACAACACAGTATTACAATTTAAAAGATTTGTGTGCAAAGATGCTAAAAGACTCGCTCCCGGCTGTGCCTCAGGAGGGTGGTGGGGTTCTGGCGCGCTCGTAGCTCAGCGCTACAGATATACAATCCAAAGGGGGCGTGGCCTCGAGGGGGGCGTGTCCCTCGCCTCGGCGTGGGCAATGGCGCCTATCAGACCTCCTGTGAGCTCTCCTTTCCAGCGCTGGAACCGCTGATGGGGAGGCTTCCAAGCAGGGGCTAGGCAGGTAAAGTGCAAGTATTTTAAAAACAACACAGTATTACAATTTAAAAGATTTGTGTGCAAAGATGCTAAAAGACTCGCTCCCGGCTGTGCCTCAGGAGGGTGGTGGGGTTCTGACCACGTTACCAAAAGCGAGCTAAGGAGACTTTAGTGAAAGACACATTTACCTTTTCTGATCAAAGTATGGGAACAGGAAAGCAGGCTGATTCCAGGAAACAGATCTTTGAGCTGGAAAGGTTACTGTCTTAGGTGGAATCTGCACCGACTAGATACAAAAAGTAAAAGCCATGAGGGGAGCTGTTTGCAGCTGTGCCCCCAGAATGTGAGACTGCCGCCCTCTCTCAAACAGCTGAAAGAGCTAAAGATGTACCCTGCAGACATTCCGGTCTCAACAACTAAGACTGCCCACTCATGTCATACAGCACTCACACTGTTACCTGAGTCACTTTACACTGTGCTGTATACAAGCATTTTACAGGAACAAGTTGTGCTGTGCGTTGTGAACAGGCTGTCATCCCCCTCTGTATGTAAATGAGCTTCCTTGACCAGACACCTCAGACTCCCATCTCTTCTAGTGCTGATGATAATGTGAGCACTGTAACGTAATCACAAACGAGGACTGTATTGAGAAATAATAGGCTTCCAAGTCACACAGCTGTGGTTATCTAGTTCGTTGTTGGTTTTCAATTTTTTTTAGATTGCAGCAATTCTCCAGTTACTTTTTTCTCAGTTCAATATTTTATATAACATGACATAACATGTGTATTTGTAAAGCGCACGTATCACCCAAGGGTATCAAGGCACTGTATAACAGATATATATTGTTACCCAACTCAATGGTACTCATTTTATCGACCTCAGATGGATGAAAGGCTGAGTGGACCCACCGGGATTACAACCTGTGACCATGAGGTCGAACACAGGCCCCTACAGTGGATGCATTAGTCCACTGCGCCACCAGACCCAACTTTTTGTGCTCCATCAATTAAACATTTGACGTAGGATATGTTGTCACTGTTCCTTGTCACAATCCCTTTGGAATCTATGACATAATATCGACAGACAGAATATCTACATACAAAAACATCGACACAAAAATATCGAAATCAAAAATATCGAAGTTATATCTACATAATGGTAAGTACAAAAATATCGAAAAAATAATACCGTTGTACAAAAATATCGAAATTAAAAATATCGTTTTTTTAAATGTATTATTAATAATTTAAAATTAATTTAAAAATACATATAATTTTACAAATATTAAATAAAAACATTAAAACATATTTAAAAAATTATAACTAATACCTATACATTTAAAATAAATTTAAAATTCTACATATCCATTTATAAATATACTTACTCCACATATTACAACAGTAGAAAAAGCGTTGGATAGCGTAAGGGTTTAAATTACTATTCCCACTCCAGAGGATGCAACAGTAGGGAAAGCGTTGGATAGCGTAGGGGTAAAAATTACTATTCCCACTCAAGAGGGTGCAACAGTAGGGAAAGCGTTGTGTAGCGTACGGGTTTAAAATACTATTCCCACTCCAGAGAGTGCAACAGTAGGGAAAACGTTGGATAGCGTAGGGGTTTAAATTACTATTCCCACTCCAGAGGGTGCAACAGTAGGGAAAGCGTTGGATAGCGTAGGGGTAAAAATTACTATTCCCACTCCAGAGAGTGCAACAGTAGAGAAAGTGTTGGATAGCGTAGGGGTAAAAATTACTATTCCCACTCCAGAGGATGCAACAGTAGGGAAAGCGTTGGATAGCGTAGGGGTAAAAATTACTATTCCCACTCCAGAGGGTGCAACAGTAGGGAAAGCGTTGGATAGCGTAGAGATAAAAATTACTATTCCCACTCCAGAGGGTGCAACTGTAGGGAAAACGTTGGATAGCGTAGGGGTTTAAATTACTATTCCCACTCCAGAGGGTGCAACAGTAGGTAAAGCGTTGCATAGCGTAGGGTTAAAAATTACTATTCCCACTCCAGAGGGTGCAACAGTAGGGAAAGCGTTGGATAGCGTAGGGGTAAAAATTACTATTCCAACTCCAGAGGGTGCAACAGTAGGGAAAGCATTGGATAGCGTAGGGGTAAAAATTACTATTCCCACTCCAAAGGGTGCAAAAGTAGGGAAAGCGTTGGATTGCGTAGGGTTTAAATTACTTCCCACACTACTTCCCCTGTAACACACAACACACTAAACATTATAAAAAAACACAATTAATAAAAGTTTCAATTAATCAATTAATAACAATACATATTATTAAATTAATGTAAGTATAAATGAACTAATTAACACTTATTAATTACCAATTATTTAACAATAAATACCAATAAATAAATACAATCTCTTTAATTAATTACATGTAATTATATAACACCCTACTCCCCTATAAACACACAACCCACTACACATAAATAAATCAAATAATGTAATCACTTAATAATTATTAATTACCAATTAATCATTGGAGTTTGAGTGTAACATAAACAAGTACAGACTCTGGAATCAGATGTAGTCTTAAGATGGCATGTATCCAGGAACAGACCCAAATTAGAGAAACAAACAACTTGAATACGAGTAAAGAATGTGAAAGCAGCTTTAGTTTTCAATCCCACCTCACTATACACAAGAGACATCACACTGGACAAAAACCCTACCAGTGCCCTGAATGCCCGAAAAGCTTCAGTCACAAATCCTCTCTCATGCAACATGCGAAAACCCACACTGGTCAAAAGCCATTTCTGTGCTCCACGTGCCAAAAAAGCTTCAGTCATTGGCGTAGTCTGATTCGACATCAGGGAACTCACACTGGACAAAAAACTTATCAGTGCTCTGAATGCTGGAAAAGCTTCAGTCGGAAATCCAACCTTACTGTGCATGAAAGAACCCACACTGGGCATAAACCGTATCAGTGTTCTGAATGCCCAAAAAGGTTCCATCAGAAATTCAGTTTAACTGTACATGAGAGAGTGCATACTGGGCTCAAACTGTATCAGTGCTCTGAATGCCAGAAAAGCTTCAGTCAGAAAATAACTCCCACTAACCATGAGAGCACTCACACTGGGCAAAAACCTTATCAATGCATAGAATGCCATAAACGATTCGGTCTGAAATCCAGTTTAATTTATCATGAGAAAACCCACTCTAGGCAAAAAACTTATCAGTGCTCTGAATGCTGTAAAAGTTTTATTCAGAAATCTGAGCTCTCTCGACATGAGAATACTCACACTGGACTAACACCTTATCAGTGCTCTGAATGCTGGAAAACCTTTATTCAGAAATCTGAGCTCTCTCGACATGAGAGAACTCACACTGGGCAGAAACCGTATCAGTGCTCTGAATGCCAGAAAGGCTTCAGTCAGAAATCCAGCCTTACTGTACATGAAAGAACCCACACTGGGCAAAAACCTTATCAATGCTCTGAATGCTGGAAAAGTTTTATTCAGAAATCTGAGCTCTCTCGACATGAGAATACTCACACTGGACTAAAACCTTATCAGTGCTCTGAATGCTGGAAAAGCTTTATTCAGAAATCTGAGCTCTCTCGACATGAGAGAACTCACACTGGGTATAAACTGTATCAGTGTTCAGAATGCCAGAAAAGCTTCAGTCAGAAAATAAATCTCACTAGACATAAAATAACTCACACTGGGCACTAACCTTATTAGCTCTCTGAATGCTGTAAAAGTATCAGTCAGAAATCTGGTCTCACTCAACCTGCAAGAACTTACCGGGAAAAAACCTTGTAATTGTTCTAAATGCCTGGGAAGCATCTGCTGGGGATTCAATTTGATTCAACGTGAGAAAATCCACAGCGAGAAAGAAAGTTGTCAGTGCCCTCAATGTGACAAAAACTTCAGTTGTAAATGTAAACTTTCTACATAAGAGATACAATGTGGGAGAATAAAAGGTGCTCACTGTAAACCCTGGGGGGAGGTTTCAGAATCACAAAACCTTCAGATGAAGCAGCCACAAAGTCACCGCTCCATTGATTGCCCAACAAACCGAAAAGAAAAGCACACAGCAAGGGATGGGAATGCTTGTAATAACTTAATTCCTTAGTAACTATTTGTGGCCTCATTCCATTCAGTGTGTTTTGCTCCCTGAGTGTTTATAAGCAATGACTGACCCACAAAGGCCATTCGATCCTGAAGTTTGAGGCCACGCTGCTAGATTCAGGAATGCATGTAACCTCAAACTGTTTCCAGATGTAATGAGTCTCACCAGGGAGCTGCAGCAGGAGTCCCTTTGTCGTAGGTCTCTATAGGACCAACGCCTGTTCATGTCTGTGCCACTTAGGGCTGATCATTGAGAAAAACTAAAGGTGATGGATGGACTGGTAGTTAATCTCAGCAACATACCACCATATCATTCTCTAGTCTTTGTGTAACTACAGACAAGGTCAGCCATATGCAAGCAACTCTTGGCCCCATCCCAAATAGTCCTAATGACTTCTGTTCCAAAAGGACACAGCCTCGTATTACAAAGATCCACTGTAGCGGCCTCTTTCCATGTTCTTTTTGCTACAAATGGAACCTGCTTCCCATCTGCTGAGGACAGTTTCACAAGCTTTACAATCACATCAGATACACCCAAGAGAGTCTCACAGATAATCAGGCCTAATCATCACCTACCATAGGACAACTACAATACAAGAAAATGCGATTCACAAACTACGTGCAGTCGTTCTGCCTCTCCTATCTTTTTCTTTGTGGATTTGTCTGCCTCGACTGCTTAGTTTCTACACACGTATACTTGTGTGTAGTAAATGTGAGAGGGACAGAGGGGAGTGGGTGTAAAATGTGAACTACTTATGAATAAAGGGGAGGGGCTAAGGAAGGAGTAACGAGGAATTTAGGGAATCACAAGCATTCACCCACAAAGGAGTAAACCCATTGCTATTTATAAACCACAGCTCTAAAGTCACTACAGCCATAATGTACTTAAAACAATTCTAAATGTACTCCAGCTCAGAGCCGGAGTAAGGGCAACAGCACAAACGGCCATCCACTGGAACTGCAACACACTCCCTTAAATAATAATGGAGCTACGGACATGAATTAAAACCCCATAGGAAATCATGTTAAATTAAATATTTCAAACTAGTTAAAAATCTAAATAAATAATATTCAATGGCAAAAAATATCTAAAAAGTTTACAAAATTCATTATTTTATAATGTTTTAATAACATCTGTTTGATTGAAACACTAATAAAACATTAATTTTTAGAAACGTATAATTACATTTCTTATAATGAATGCCCTACATCACATTTAAAAATTAGTAATACATAATATAAATGTTAATTTAGGTGGGACACCTTTAATTGAACCTTAAAACAATTATAATCTTCTATATTTTCAACTTAGGTGGAGTTTTCCCTGTGTAAAAAATATAAAGAATATTTCAATTGTTCATTACACTTGTAAAAAATGTAATATTTTTATTTTAAATACAAATGCAAATGTTATATACTTTAAATATAGAACAACGTAAGAAATGCTACTTGTATTTTAATTAGATATTTAATTGATTTTAAATGTAAAAAAAAGTTTTTTAAAGATCTGTTTAAAAATCCCAACTTGGTAAAAATTAAAAGATTACATATGTTATCAAAAACTATTGAATTTTAAAGCATATGTCATTTTATAACATTCTTTTGAAGGTATATGTAGTTTTAAAAGACGAAATACATTATTTTATCTTTATTTTCCAATGGGTTCGATTTTTAAGTCTCTCCCTCCATTATTTTCTATGGGAGGGTGTTGCATTACCAGTGGTTGGCCATGTGTGGTACTGCCCTTTCTATTGCTCCACTTTGGATGAAGTAAGTTACATTTGTAAATTTTACTCCACCTCTGTTTAAGGAGCAGCAACGAATATCTTGAAGTAATTTTCCTGGACTTGTTACTTCACTCGGCCTCCTGAGGGACTCTTGTAGCAGCTATTTGATACTGTAGTAGTAGGATCAGGTACTTTCTCCATTTTGTTAACCATGTTATCATGATTTGATTTGATATGTACCCTTCTCCTCTTCCTTTTTCCTGATGTTGTGTTTACAGTCACATTGGTGCTGAAATCTCATCTGGTGTTAACTGGTTCTGAGGGGCTCTTATTCTTCATGTACATTTTTATACAATGAACAGTTTTTACCCTCGCTGTACGGCTACAATGTAAGCACAGAGAGCCCAAAATCTGAGATCCCTGCACCTTGTTCTTCCTTTATTGGTATTCTACCTTTACAAGTGGATAACTGAGATATGGGTTTGAATCGTTGATTGACCTTTGAACCTGCTGTGATGTAACTTGACGATTGCAAGTTTCATGTTTGAACCGTCAGTGTGAGCTCCAGTACGCGGCTTGTTCTCACACCACGTTCCGTACTTTCGCTGGGATCATCAACCTTGAACCATCTCCATAACCCGGAGCTCTGAAGACTTTCCAGCTGTTGTAACTGCCTGAAGTTTCACGCATTTTGATGGACGTAAATTGAGGTTCAACTTGATGACCCAACTCTACTTTGTGTTCATTTTGAACTTCAAGCCACTTCTGTGCATCTCGTCAGCTTTCTGGGACTGATTGAGCCCAAAACCTTGTATCAAATTCCAGTGTTAATCATCACCAGAAACTGGACTTACTGGTGCCATCTTGAACATGGCTAATGAGGACAACTACTATTTTGTATGTGGCTTCATCATTGAGTCAGTGGATCTGCTTTTTGTTCTTAATGATCTTTTTTTGTGGTTTTGTAGACAGAACTAACTGTGTCCTTTATTTTCTTTGGGACAGCTGTTTTTGCTAATCAATAATCCTTAAAACACTGACCTGGTTTTGATTTTACTCCTGAGTAATTATTAAATACTCCTGCTTATCTAAACTGGGTTTGAATGTTGAATTTCTTTGTCTCTTTTTACTACATTGTATTGAAATTTGTGACTTCCACTGTTTTGCTTTACCTTCGAGCGTGGCCTTATTGCTCAAGCCACGTTACCAAAAGCGAGCTAAGGACACTTTAGTGAAAGACACATTTACCTTTTCTGATCAAAGTATGGGAACAGGAAAGCAGGCTGATTCCAGGAAACAGATCTTTGAGCTGGAAAGGTTACTGTCTTAGGTGGAATCTGCACCGACTAGATACAAAAAGTAAAAGCCATGAGGGGAGCTGTTTGCAGCTGTGCCCCCAGAATGTGAGACTGCCGCCCTCTCTCAAACAGCTGAAAGAGCTAAAGATGCACCCTGCAGACATTCCGGTCTCAACAACTAAGACTGCCCACTCATGTCATACAGCACTCACACTGTTACCTGAGTCACTTTACACTGTGCTGTATACAAGCATTTTACAGGAACAAGTTGTGCTGTGCGTTGTGAACAGGCTGTCATCCCCCTCTGTATGTAAATGAGCTTCCTTGACCAGACACCTCAGACTCCCATCTCTTCTAGTGCTGATGATAATGTGAGCACTGTAACGTAATCACAAACGAGGACTGTATTGAGAAATAATAGGCTTCCAAGTCACACAGCTGTGGTTATCTAGTTCGTTGTTGGTTTTCAATTTTTTTTAGATTGCAGCAATTCTCCAGTTACTTTTTTCTCAGTTCAATATTTTATATAACATGACATAACATGTATATTTGTAAAGCGCACGTATCACCCAAGGGTATCAAGGCACTGTATAACAGATATATATTGTTACCCAACTCAATGGTACTCATTTTATCGACCTCAGATGGATGAAAGGCTGAGTGGACCCACCGGGATTAGAACCTGTGACCATGAGGTCGAACACAGGCCCCTACAGTGGATGCATTAGTCCACTGCACCACCAGACCCGACTTTTTGTGCTCCATCAATTAAACATTTGACGTAGGATATGTTGTCACTGTTCCTTGTCACAATCCCTTTGGAATCTATGACATAATATCGACAGACAGAATATCTACATACAAAAACATCGACACAAAAATATCGAAGTCAAAAATATCGAAGTTATATCTACATAATGGTAAGTACAAAAATATCGAAAAAATAATACCGTTGTACAAAAATATCGAAATAAAAAATATTGTTTTTTAAATGTATTATTAATAATTTAAAATTAATTTAAAAATACATATAATTTTACAAATATTAAATAAAAACATTAAAACATATTAAAAAAATTATAACTAATACCTATACATTTAAAATAAATTTAAAATTCTACATATCCATTTATAAATATACTTACTCCACATATTACAACAGTAGAAAAAGCGTTGGATAGCGTAAGGGTTTAAATTACTATTCCCACTCCAGAGGATGCAACAGTAGGGAAAGCGTTGGATAGCGTAGGGGTAAAAATTACTATTCCCACTCAAGAGGGTGCAACAGTAGGGAAAGCGTTGGGTAGCGTACGGGTTTAAAATACTATTGCCACTCCAGAGAGTGCAACAGTAGGGAAAGCGTTGGATAGTGTAGGGGTTTAAATTACTATTCCAACTCCAGAGAGTGCAACAGTAGGGAAAACGTTGGATAGCGTAGGGGTTTAAATTACTATTCCCACTCCAGAGGGTGCAACAGTAGGGTAAGCGTTGGATAGCGTAGGGGTAAAAATTACTATTCCCACTCTAGAGAGTGCAACAGTAGAGAAAGTGTTGGATAGCGTAGGGGTAAAAATTACTATTCCCACTCCAGAGGATGCAACAGTAGGGAAAGCGTTGGATAGCGTAGGGGTAAAAATTACTATTCCCACTCCAGAGGGTGCAACAGTAGGGAAAGCGTTGGATAGCGTAGAGATAAAAATTACTATTCCCACTCCAGAGGGTGCAACTGTAGGGAAAACGTTGGATAGCGTAGGGGTTTAAATTACTATTCCCACTCCAGAGGGTGCAACAGTAGGTAAAGCGTTGGATAGCGTAGGGGTAAAAATTACTATTCCCACTCCAGAGGGTGCAACAGTAGGGAAAGCGTTGGATAGCGTAGGGGTAAAAATTACTATTCCAACTCCAGAGGGTGCAACAGTAGGGAAAGCATTGGATAGCGTAGGGGTAAAAATTACTATTCCCACTCCAACGGGTGCAAAAGTAGGGAAAGCGTTGGATTGCGTAGGGTTTAAATTACTTCCCACACTACTCCCCCTGTAACACACAACACACTAAACATTATAAAAAAACACAATTAATAAAAGTTTCAATTAATCAATTAATAACAATACATATTATTAAATTAATGTAAGTATAAATGAACTAATTAACACTTATTAATTACCAATTATTTAACAATAAATACCAATAAATAAATACAATCTCTTTAATTAATTACATGTAATTATATAACACCCTACTCCCCTATAAACACACAACCCACTACACATGAATAAATCAAATAATTTAATCACTTAATAATTATTAATTACCAATTAATTATTAATTAACAATATCAAAAAATTATAAATTAAAAATATTAACACATTAACTCTAATTAATTTAATTTACTACGTAATATTATTTAATTACAAATTAATTATTAATTAACAATAACACTAAATTAAATATCTTAACACATTAAATCTAATTAATTTAATTAACTAATCAATATTAATTATTTACCAATTAAATATTAATTAACAATAACACTAAATTAAATATATTAGCACATTAAATGTAATTAATGTAATTAACTAATGAGTCTTAATTAATTACCAATTAATTATTAATTAAAAATATTTAAAAATATATATTAATTAATTAATTATTATTAAATTACTTCCCACCCTATTCCCCTATAAACCCACAACCCGCTCTAATTCTAAAACGCAAAATGTTAACAAAATTACTAATTTTCAAACATACATTTCTAAACATATTTAGCAAACATATAAACAACATAATAAAATACATATCACTAAACAACAACATTTCGATATTACTAACAGCACAAACGGCCATCCACTGGAACTGCAACACACTCCCATAAATAATAATGGAGCTACGGACATGAATTAAAACCCCATAAGAAATCATGTTAAATTAAATATTTCAAACTAGTTAAAAATCTAAATAAATGTTATACAATGGCAAAAAATATCTAAAAAGTTTACAAAATTCATTATTTTTATAATGTTTTAATAACATCTTTTTGATTGAAACACTAATAAAACATTAATTTTTAGAAACGTATAATTACATTTCTTATAATGAATGCCCTACATCACATTTAAAAATTAGTAATACATAATATAAATGTTAATTTAGGTGGGACACCTTTAATTGAACCTTAAAACAATTATAATCTTCTATATTTTCAACTTAGGTGGAGTTTTCCCTGTGTAAAAAATATAAAGAATATTTCAATTGTTCATTACACTTGTAAAAAATGTAATATTTTTATGTTAAATACAAATGCAAATGTTATATACTTTAAATATAGAACAACGTAAGAAATGCTACTTGTATTTTAATTAGATATTTAATTGATTTTAAATGTAAAAAAAAGTTTTTTAAAGATCTGTTTAAAAATCCCAACTTGGTAAAAATTAAAAGATTACATATGTTATCAAAAACTATTGAATTTTAAAGCATATGTCATTTTATAACATTCTTTTGAAGGTATATGTAGTTTTAAAAGACGAAATACATTATTTTATGTTTATTTTCTAATGGGTTCGATTTTTAAGTCTCTCCCTCCATTATTTTCTATGGGAGGGTGTTGCATTACCAGTGGTTGGCCATGTGTGGTACTGCCCTTTCTATTGCTCCACTTTGGATGAAGTAAGTTACATTTGTAAATTTTACTCCACCTCTGTTTAAGGAGCAGCAACGAATATCTTGAAGTAATTTTCCTGGACTTGTTACTTCACTCGGCCTCCTGAGGGACTCTTGTAGCAGCTATTTGATACTGTAGTAGTAGGATCAGGTACTTTCTCCATTTTGTTAACCATGTTATCATGATTTGATTTGATATGTACCCTTCTCCTCTTCCTTTTTCCTGATGTTGTGTTTACCGTCACATTGGTGCTGAAATCTCATCTGGTGTTAACTGGTTCTGAGGGGCTCTTATTCTTCATGTACATTTTTATACAATGAACAGTTTTTACCCTCGCTGTACGGCTACAATGTAAGCACAGAGAGCCCAAAATCTGAGATCCCTGCACCTTGTTCTTCCTTTATTGGTATTCTACCTTTACAAGTGGATAACTGAGATATGGGTTTGAATCGTTGATGGACCTTTGAACCTGCTGTGATGTAACTTGACGATTGCAAGTTTCATGTTTGAACCGTCAGCGTGAGCTCCAGTACGCAGCTTGTTCTCACACCACGTTCCGTACTTTCGCTGGGATCATCAACCTTGAACCATCTCCATAACCCGGAGCTCTGAAGACTTTCCAGCTGTTGTAACTGCCTGAAGTTTCATGCATTTTGATGGACGTAAATTGAGGTTCAACTTGATGACCCAACTCTACTTTGTGTTCATTTTGAACTTCAAGCCACTTCTGTGCATCTCGTCAGCTTTCTGGGACTGATTGAGCCCAAAACCTTGTATCAAATTCCAGTGTTAATCATCACCAGAAACTGGACTTACTGGTGCCATCTTGAACATGGCTAATGAGGACAACTACTATTTTGTATGTGGCTTCATCATTGAGTCAGTGGATCTGCTTTTTGTTCTTAATGATCTTATTTTGTGGTTTTGTAGACAGAACTAACTGTGTCCTTTATTTTCTTTGGGACAGCTGTTTTTGCTAATCAATAATCCTTAAAACACTGACCTGGTTTTGATTTTACTCCCGAGTAATTATTAAATACTCCTGTGTATCTAAACTTGGTTTGAATGTTGAATTTCTATGTCTCTTTTTACTACATTGTATTGAAATTTGTGACTTCCACTGTTTTGCTTTACCTTCGAGCATGGCTTTATTGCTCAAGCCACGTTACCAAAAGCGAGCTAAGGACACTTTAGTTAAAAGACACATTTACCTTTTCTGATCAAAGTATGGGAACAGGAAAGCAGGCTGACTCCAGGAAACAGACCATTGAGCTGGAAAGGTTACTGTCTTAGGTGGAATCTGCACCGACTAGATGCAAACAGTAAAAACCATGAGGGGAGCTGTTTGCAGCTGTGTCCCCAGAATGTGAGACTGCCACCCTCTCGCAAACATCTGAAAGAGCTAAAGATGCACCCTGCAGACATTCCGGTCTCAACAACTAAGACTGCCTACTCATGTCATACAACAGTCACACTTTTACCTGAGTCACTTTACACTGTACTGTGTACAAGCATTTTACAGAAACAAGTTGTGTTGTGCGTTGTGAACAGGCTGTCATCCCCCTCTGTATGTAAATGAGCTTCTGTGACCAAACACCCGAGGCTTCCATCTCTTCTAGTGCCCATGATAATGTGAGCACTGTAACGTAATCACAAAGGAGGACTGTATTGAGAAATAATAGGCTTCCAAGTCACACAACTGTGATTATCTAGTTCTTTGTTTGTTTTCAATTTACGTTAAATTGCATCAATTTTCCAGTTACTTTTTTCTCAGTCCATAATTTTATATCACTTTTTGCGCTCCATCAATTAAACATGTGAGGTTTGACCTAGGATATGTTTTCACTGTTCCTTGTCACAATCCCTTTGTCCTCGATTTGTCAGTATGTGTTTTGTCTTCATGCTGGTCCAGGATGGGCCTTCTCCAGGCAGAAGGCGTTGTGTTATATCTAAGGTTTTTACCTTACATCTTCCCTGTTTCTCTGCCTCTGCTGTTCAGCCAGTGTGAGTGGAATGTTAGTGTGAGTGTGATGTCATTGGCGTGTTTGGTATTCTGTGAGTGGACTGTCAGTTGAATCTGGGCTGAGCAGCAGAGAGGAAGCTCCTGGTGGGGCTTTGATTACTTATATACTGGAAAATCTATCTAACCATCTAAGAAGAATAAACTTATCATCTGTAACCTATCCAAGTCTTCTGGAATTCCTTACCAGGATGTAACACGTCGTAATAGGGATAATAGTTCAGACATATATGAAATTGTCAGAGCTGCAATGTGTGATAGAAAAGAGCTGAAAATTCACCTCTTTAAAGATTATCACATTGTGATGCATTAAGAGTTGTCTCTCACTCTTAGAAACCATCTCCCCTCTAATCACACGTTGACTGTCTTTGCCTTGGACCATGTACAGAGCTCTGATGCCTTCCAGTGATAGTCATGGTATGTTAATAAGACATATGTATATATAAAGTGAAACATGTTCACACTGGAGTAGCACTCATATCTCTTACAATGTCGGGTGGGGAGCTATGTTCTGCATACTGGTTCATTTGTGATTTCCTAGCTCTATGCCTAAACTTTGCAGAAGCAGTACATAGAAACCTTGTAAATCGAGGTTCAAAAGATGGATGGCAGGGGCGTGTCCAAGATGGCGGCGTGATCGGACGCAGGTTCCGAGTCTCCCTGCCCGATCTCGCCGTTCTGCCGAATTTACAGCCCATATCTCTCCCCAGCGAGCCCAAACTCGGGGGAGCACCCAACGCTACTGAGGGGCCGAGGACACCGCCGAAAACCCGCTCGGCTGGCAAGGCGGGAGCTGCTGCACCCTGATGCGCCACTGCCGGTAATGGCGCCCGGATCGCCGCGCTAGAGCCCGCCTGAAAATGAAGCGGTGATTGCCCGGCTGACGTCTGCCCCGGCCGTGTGGAGTGAAGATACGTCCCGGGCGGCGATCCTGTGACCGACGGAGCGCGGCGGTGCGGCGCCGCATGGTCGCTTCAGCTGGGAACTGCGGAGCTCGGCCGGGGCGTCCAAAATCGAGCCCCCGGCTTGGGGCCCTGGAGCCCGGGATCCAGCGACCAGAGCACAGGCCGCTCGCAAGGCACAGAGGGGCCTAGGCGTGCCTAGAGGACAGCGCAACACCGCCGCAGTCGAAGAGAGCACAGTGAAGAGCTGGGGCTCTGGGTGTGCCCCATAGGGACGGCGGAGCCTTGCCATAACTGAGGTGCATTTGGAGGGGCGCGGCCGGGACTGCCGAGTCCGGACGCGGCGCGGCGGCCTGGTCCCTCCGCCTCCCGTCTGACGCGGCGGATTCTACAGCACTGACGGCCCGGGCCGGCTCGGGCCTGCTTCAAGGGGCTGAGTCGAGCTCCCAGCTGCTGAACGGAGGTGAGCGGGAACTGGGCGGAGGTAGAGGCTCTGCTGGGCTCGGGGGGCATAGTCGAGCCCCCGGCGGGGGAAGCTGCGAGGGACTGCGGGGGACCGCGCGTTGGGCCTGGAGGCTCCCAAGTGAGAGGCACCGGTGCACTCAGGGGGGCACTGCGGACTGAGGCCTGCATCTTGCCTGGTCAGGCCCCGAGAACGCCCGCGAGGGCGCTGGTCAAGCCGCGCCCACTGTGGACTAGTAAAACGCGGTGGACAGTGGTAGGGCCTTATAACGGTCAACAGTACAGGAGGGGGCGAGGTGTTCTGCATTGGGACTTCGCCGCAACGCTTACTTAGACCCGTGCTGCTGGGGGCGCCCTGAGCTGCCTGGCCGCCTACAGCACGACCCTGCGGGGGCAGCCCACGAGATGGCGCAAAGAGGGAAGAAAGGATCCCAAACGCTGCCGGAACTGCTGGCCAAATCGCAACCCAAGGGGAGCAGAGATCCCCCCTCCCCGGTACCAGCTAAACAATCACCGACCGCCGCTGATGACCAGGTACCCATCACCAGGTCCTTTCTGGAGGGTCTCTTTAACTCACTTAGGGACGACTTCCGGTCCCTAAAGCAGGAGGTAGCCGGAGAGGTCCGGGAGCTTCGCCGCGATGTGGAGGACCTTGGGGAGAGGGTGGTCTCCATCGAGGAGGCAGATCAGGCTAGAAGCGGGGAAATCGAGCAGCTCCAACAGGAGATCCTGCGCCTCACTGACCAGCAGGTGGACCTACAGGCCGACACAGAAGACCTGGAAAACCGCTCCCGCCGAAATAATATACGGGTCCGGGGGGTCCCTTCGAAGGAGGAGGGGACTGACGTCGTGGGCTACCTGCAGTCCCTCTTCAGGAGCATATTGGGGGAATCTGAAGACTTTGCCATTTGAATAGACAAGGCCCATAGAGTTGGACTGCCACGGAGAACCCAGGCCCCACCGCCGGACATTTTGGCGTATCTCCCAGATTTCCCCCTTAAAGAGAGGATCCTCCGGGAGGCCCGGAGATCCCAGCCCCTTCGGTATCGAGATCATCCCATCGCCTTATACCAGGATCTTGCTGCTACCACTCTCCAAAAGAGGAAGGAATTCAAGCAGGTGACGGACTTCCTGAGGCAGAAGGAAATCCCTTATTCCTGGGGTCACCCCTTTCGGATCATATTCAAATGGGAGGGCAGGCTACATCAGCTGCGTTCTCTCAAGGACACGTGTGCGCTTTTGGGCCTCGACCTGCTTGACACCGAACCGGCGGTCGGAGGCTCTCAAGGAACATCCAGGGGGGGCTGGCAAACTGTACGCCGCCGACGTTCACCAACGCACAGCCTTAAGCCGGACGCCTCGGCCATCTCCCAAGAAAGAGAAAATGCATTAGCGGAAGTGGCCAAGGAGACTTCTTCCCCGGAATGATAACTAATATACCGACAGAGATTCCTTATTGCACTTACTCTGCCCGGGTGGTGGGTGGGTCGGGCGGGGAGACCGGAGGAGCCGCCGTCGGAGATGACCCCTTCATTATTTCTTGCCACGGCCCTGTGTGGACAAACAGGACTGGGACTATGTGTTTTGAGGGATGTTGGGAGGGGTGGGGGGAGTTGGGGGGGTGGAGGGGGGGGGAGCTTTTGACTGCCTTGCTCTTAGCTCTCACACACAGATTTGTGGTCACTGGGGGTTTTGGGTTGTTTTTGGGGGGTTTGTGGGGCTAGGGGGAGCTTCGGGGTGGGGACCAGTGTGCCAATCCGATTCTGTTGTTGGTTCACAGATCTTGTCAACGCTGCGCCGAATTGGGGATCTCTCACCCATTTGGGTGGCGAGTCTGATGATGGGCCAATGTGGTTACCGAGAAGGCCCAACATTGTTTTCACTGTTGGTTTGCGCAATGTCTTGCTGTTTCTCCACCCAGAATGATGCTGTATACAAATGCACCATGCCTAATGTTGTCCCCTGGATGCTGACCCTCACTGTGTTGGGGCTGATTGCTCCCCTTCAGCGGCGACCCACTCTTTCCCGCTTAGCACATCTAGGGGCGGATGATTCCCTACTGCGGGTGGCACACCTACCTAGAATCTTCATTGGGCGGGGAAAGTACCACGACCCTGCGCCACGGTGTACACTCATTCTGCGCTGCGCCACATACCTACTGCACCATGACTGACACACCTCTTAAAATGGTGACGCTTAACGTGAAAGGGCTGAACAACCCGATCAAAAGGAGGGCTGTTATCTCTTATCTTGAAAACTCTGGGGCAGATGTCTGCCTATTGCAGGAAACTCACCTCCTACAGAAAGACTGGCATAGAATGCGCTCCCGAGTTTTTCCACAACAATTCTTCTCTTCCCCCCAAACAAAGACGGCTGGGGTTGCCATTTTAGTGTCTAGAAGCTTCTGGGGGACTGTGGGGACCAAGGTGTGGGAGATCAAGGGTCGACTCTTGGCACATACATTCCAACTGGGCGACACAACCCTCACAATCGGCTCCCTCTATGCACCGAACACCGGACAGGAGCCCTTCCTGAAGGGTGCTATTTCGGAAGCACTTCAAACCCCGCGGACGCCCCTACTCATAGGCGGGGACTTCAACATTGTCATGGACACGAACGCGGACCGATCGGGACACCGCTATGGGGAGACTGGTGCCCTTTCAGCCGATGGCCAAGAATGGCTTAAAGATAGGGACTTAGTAGACCTCTGGAGGACCCACCACCCGCACACCTCGCAATTTACATTCTACTCCCATGCACATCACACCTATGCCCGAATCGACCACTTCATAGGCTCATCGGTTTTTCTCGAAACCCTAAAAGAGGTCGAAATAGTGCCGGCAGCCATCTCAGACCATGACGCAGTAGAAATCACCCTCACGCTCCGCGCGGACCGCCGTCCCTGTGGCGCCTCCGCGAAACCCTGTTGCAGAGACCTGCTGTCGCTAAAAGAATCAGTGAGTGCATCACTGACTACCTATCCATCAACGACACGCCTGAAATCTCCGTTACGGCCCTTTGGGGGGCCCTGAAATCGGTTGTCCACGGGGAACTCATAGCCATCGCGGCGGCGGAGGCCAAAGACCGCAAAAGCAAACGGGATGACCTCACGGCGAAAGTCGCGGAACTGGAGCGGGTTCACAGCCGCACTTGCGCTCCACGCGTCTGGAGACAGTTGAAAGCGGCCCGGGCCCAATTGGCCAGCCTGGACACGGATAGGGCGGAATTTGCGGCTCCTCGCCTACGGCACACGTATTATGTCGGGGGTAATAAGACGGGCCGATTACTGGACAGCGCTCTAAAAGCTAAAACCCAGAGAGCTAAAATCAATACCCTTATGGGAGACGACGGTGCGGTGCTAACCACTGATACCCAAGTAGCCGAGGCATTTCGCTCCTATTATGCCTCACTGTATGGGGAGGAAGCGGCCTCCTCTGAGGATATTGAGGCCTATTTGGCCACGACGACTCTAACCACGATCTCCGAGGCCGATGCGGAGGCTCTAGACGCCCCTATTCGCCAAGATGAGGTCCTCGCGGCCATATCCCGACTACGCCCGCTCAAATCCCCGGGACCAGACGGATTCTCGGCAGGCTTTTACAGACTCTTTAGCCTGCAGCTGGCCCCAGTGCTCACGCGCCTGTTTAATTCTTTTGAGGGGGTGGGTGCCATACCCCCGGACATGCTGGCCGCGGAGGTGGTGGTGCTACCTAAACCCGGCAAGAAACCCACACATTGTTCGGCTTTTCGTCCTATCTCACTATTAAACCTTGACCTGAAACTTTTTACGGGTATTCTTGCTGCGCGACTTGGCCCGTGCCTGCCGGGACTTTTGGAACCAGATCAGTCGGGCTTTGTCCCCACCAGACAGTGCGGGGATAATACCAAACGGGTGCTACACCTCATTGATAAATCGCATTTTCAGGCCTCAGACTCGGCGCTGCTCGCTCTTGATGCCGAAAAAGCGTTTGATCGGGTCAATTGGACTTTCTTACAGCATGTCCTCCGTCGCTTCGGCCTCGGTGACCGCTTCTGCTCCCGCATAGCGGGCTGTTACTATCACCCACAGGCCAAGATCCGCCTGGGAGGGTTGCGTTCACACCCATTTGAAGTCCAGCGAGGTACCCGTCAGGGGTGCCCTCTCTCTCCCCTCCTCTTTGCGATGTATATAGAACCGCTGGCACAGAAAGTCCGGGATAATCCTCGGATTAAAGGCATTGAGTTCGGACGCGAGCCCCATACTGTTAGTCTCTACGCAGACGACGTAATTGCCGCACTAGACCAGCCCACCTCCTCTATACCTGCCTTTATGGAGGAAATTGCCTCATTCGGAGCTGTTTCTGGATTCCGTATTAACATTGATAAATCCTTAATTTTGCCCTTAGGCAGAAATGTGGGCTTGCAGACCCCCACCATGGGCCTGGGAACTGGTCTTCAGATAGCCACTCGAGTGCCGTACTTGGGGATTACTCTTACTCACTCCACAGACCTTACGGTCTCCACTAATTATAATTCCCTCGTCGCCCGGATCCGAACAGACCTGGCGAGATGGTCCAAGCAGCCTCTCTCCCTGCTCGGGAGGGTGGCGGCAGTGAAGATGTCGGTCCTGCCACGGATCTTATACTTGTTCCAAACAATTCCAGTAATGCCTCCGGTTGGCATCTTGGCGACCCTACAGGACGCCCTGCTTGCCTTTGTCTGGGAGGGGAAGCGTGCACGTATCCACAAGTTGCAGGCGTATAGGAGCATGGATGAAGGCGGTCTCGGTGTCCCGAACCTCACAAGATACTTCTATGCATCTCAACTTCGGTACCTGGTAGAGTGGTACAGACCTGAGTCAGAGAAGAGATGGCTCTTCCAAGACCGGGCCATGGCACAGATGCCACTCTGGAGGGTTCCGTTCCTCGCTAGACGGCATAGACCGAGATACATGCTACGGTCACCTATCACGCGCACGACTCTGCGGATATGGGATATGGTAGCGCGCAAACACGAGCTGACCTCTTTTCCCTCCCCATTCACTCCCTTATTCGATAATCCCGACTTCCCTCCGGGCGTCGGTGCTAGCACGTTCCCCCAGTGGCGTGGCACGGCGTGCCGGGCTGCAGGCCACCTCTTTGACCTACAGGGATTTCTTCCCCTCGCGGATATCAGACAGGGGTATGACATAAAGAAGCCTCATCTCTTCCAATACTTCCAACTTTGTCACTGGCTCACCAACCCCGAAATCGCTGCACTGGTGAGCCGCCCCATGACAACTTTCGAAAAATGGCTGCTAACTAAAGATACAGATAAACACCTCATCTCTGAACTCTACCAAATGCTCACACCACCACACACCCCGGCCAAAACTCCAGGCCAGAGACGTTGGGAGGCTGAATTGGGTAGGGCCCTGACGCCCACGGAGTGGAGACACATCTATCATAGAGCCTCACACACCACTCGTAACACCGCAGCAAGGGAGTCAGCAGTGAAATTAGCTATGTACTGGCACCTCACACCAGTTCGGTTGCACAAGGGAAACCCAGCGCGTAGCGAGCTTTGCTGGAGGGGATGCGGGGAGAGGGGCACTCTGACCCACATACTTTGGGACTGCGCGGGTCTTGGAGACTTCTGGAAAGTAGTCTTAGATGAGATTGACTCTACATTCGAAACTGAAGTCCAGAGATTTCCTGCATACGCTCTGTTGGGTCTGCCGAATGCACTGACTTTCCCATTAAGGTCGTTGCGAGGCCGGCAAATGGGCATTGCCATGCAGGCTGCCACGCAACACATTTTATCATTGTGGGGATCCACGACCACGCCTACGCACACGGGTTGGCTACATAAGCTTTGGTTCACTCTTGGGATGGAGCGCATCCATGCTACACTCACTAATTCTGCAGAGGCCTTTCGGAAAACGTGGCTTCCTCTACTGAATCTCCTATCCAAAAAGAGTTCAATGAAATCACGTGCCCTTAATACCTCCGAATCCTACGTCTCACCAATACCACTGAAGCCTCTCGGTGAAATGCCAGACGGCCGCACTGATCTTTCCTGGCGCATTGCTGATCCCACTGACATTTCAGGGCACACTGGTCGGGGTGGGGGGAGAGGGTCTGGGGGGAGGGGCGGGGAGTTTATGGTTGTTGTTGTTCTTTTCATGTCATTTGACTGCTTTGCAGCCTTGCCGCACTTACGATGTCACAATGCTCTCCTGACATACTCATACTGCTTATTCTTTCATGATAGGGAAGACATGCTTGTCTGTCCCGCCCGCTCTGTATGCCACATGCCTGCACCTAAGTTAGAGATGTCTCATTATCTGCTCGTTGACGTATTCAATAAAAATACATTTGAAACTAAAAGATGGATGGCAAAGCATACCTTCTCTTGGCCTTTAGCTGTTCTCTATCACAGCTTTGCCAGGGTTTGATAGAGAGGGGAAGGCTGAAGACCGCCTCTCTGCACCACTCCAGAAGCACGTCACAACAAACCAGGGTGACTTCTGGCATGAGAGTTCCGTTGTGAAGCCTGTCCAGTATTGGGGGGCACCTGGAGTGTCTAGTCAGATCCTCATCCTGTATAGGAGTAAATGGCTCAACAAGAATATTACCGCCTCAAGAGGGGCACAAGTCTTGTCTAGTCTGATCCTCGCTTCATACAGGTGTCAACGGCACACAAGGTGCATTGGCACTTTAAGGCGAAGTACAAGTTGTACCTTGTCTATGCCTCACCCGATGCAGGAGTAAAGGGAACTAAAAATAGTATTGTCACCTTAAAGGGACAAATGATGTGTCAAGTCTTATCCTCACGTAGAACAGGAATTAAGGAAAAATAAGGGAAATGCAACCTTTCGGGCCAGGGCTCACAAGTTGTGTAGTCTAATCCTCATCCCGAACCGGAATTAAGGACTCAAGAAGCGAAGGGCAACCTTGTGGACAGGGGCTTCCAAGCTGTGTTTAGTTTGAACCTCACCCTATAGTGAAGTCAAGAGCACAACCGGGATAGTGGTACCATACGTGGGGGGCACCAGTTGTGTCTAATCTGATCTCCCCCCAGAAGTAAAGACCATGTTGCAGATTGTGGGATCTAGCAGCCAGGTCTACAAAGTTTAGTTTTCTAACCCACAGGTTGAAGGAATGAGTATAGTGCACCATCACTGAGTTAAAGTTAAGTCTAGCCCGCACAACCCACTGAGCATTCCTGTAAGTGTGGGACTCGCGCTCTCTAGGTTACTAACAATCCCCTAATAGGTGCAGGGACACTATTAAGGATCATCAGAACAGGGCATGAATTGTGACATTTATTTTAAAATTCCTGAACCTAGTGCTCACAATGTTGTATGGTAACATCACAGAAGATAACAAGCATTGGCATAGCCAATAGGTTTCGCCTTTGGGACCTTATAAGTGTTTAGCCATGCAGTGCACTCTCCTGGGTGCTGGGCCATCAAGGATTGAAGAGCTGTGCAATTACTACACACAGGGCCATGCAGTCTGATTCAGGAGTACATGGTTGCCTCAGGAAGCATATATGGACACATTCCAAGTCTTTTTAATGCAGACAGAAAGACATGTGCCTCGATGCAAGTCAACAGCACCATAACATTTTGTGTGCAACTTCATCACTAGAGTATTGAACTGCCTGAAGAATTAGCGTTGGGAGCAAAGGATGCTTAAAACAATAAGATCATTACATGTAATGGGGTAACCCTGTTAACCTCTGAACCTGGGCGGGTAATTAAACAATTAACAATAGTTCTGTCGGAAAAAACATTTCAAATCAACATAATACTTAAGACATAAATGTTGTCATATTATCCCATGAAGGATATATGCAGTAATTATACACTGACCACAAAGAAAAGGAATAAATAAGCCTTTAGTTATTCCATTTTTCAATTTTCTTTTCACTTTTTTCAACCTTTAGTTTCTGCAGTGAATCAGATATGCTGTCCAATATACATACAATACGTAGGCTGTGATTATACAAGTGTGTAGGTCGTGACTGGTGACTGAGTGTTACAAGTGACAAAACCTAAATACATGAAACAATTTTTTTTTCAGAATATCCAATGTGCATCACAATAGTCACAAGGGGATTTAAATTGTTCCTTTTGTTCAGTTGTACTTTGTGCGGACTGGTATATAACATAGACATATATATATAACATAGAACGTCGTCGTTTCGACCCTGGTGGATATCCTTACCTGGGTATTCTCATCGATGACCAAGTAACCTGGAAACCTGCCACGGCGAGCAAAAAGTTATTATTTCAACGAACAACTTCGGCGCTGGTTTCTTTTTCTATGAAACTGGGCAAACCAGCTCCCGCTGAGTTGCTCAAAATCTACAACGCCAAATGTCATAGCGTCGCAACTTACGGTGCAGGAGTTTGGGGCTACGTTCCTACTGGTGAGCTCCAAAAAATTCAAAATAGGTTTTTAAAATACATTCTTGCCCTCCCTCAAAGCGCCCCAATTTACGGTTGCCATATCGAGTTAGGCATTGATTATTTATCGGATACCATCAGCTACCAGCCGATTCTCTTATGGCACCGTATTTGGACCAAACTGTGGTAAATAAATAATTAATTACCGGTACTATTTTTCTATGCATTCAATAAAACAGATAGCTCAATAAATAAGAGGCAGGATCCGGGGTATCTGAGTTGAACAGGCTTTAATCAAGCACAAGGGAAGGGACAGGATCGGAACAGCCTGAAATAGAATGGCATGGAATGGCAGCTGCAACGTTTCATTAACAGTACATGATATATATAGTAAAACGTTACAATTGCATTGAATACAGTAGGCGTAACAAGTGACAAACGTAAGATAAGAACACATGGGCGTAAAAAGAAGGCGTGCACAGGGCGTGCACGAAGACATGTGATGAGAACGTCACAGAAGTGTCATAAATGGGTGGATAAATGGAGGGGGCTACCTGGGCAGCTGGAACCTTTGACCTAGTGGTGCGCGCAAACGGGCCATGACGTGTAACTGGGGAGAGCTGGGGGCTCTGACTTCTACACTAGAAGAGGAGACTACAGTCTGGGATGTCAGGACGACAGGTACCTATAGCATATCTGGTATCTTGTGTTTGGAGTACATGTTGATAGGATCTAAAAGTCATCAGAGTAAAGGCTACTTGACACTAAAACTTGTGCATGCATATATTCTTCATGTATTGCGTGTGCTATGAATCTTCTATGGATATTTATACAGTAATTCACTTGCATGGAGACAGGAAGACTAGACTATAGCTGAAGATGTTTATGCGGTTCGTTAGCTTAGGAATGTGAAGACGGAGAGCTGAACTGATAACTGTAGGCATAACATATTCTTGGCAGGTGGGCAGACAGAGCCAGGCCAGGCACCGCGCTGCGCGGCAGGAAGTAAGCGAAGGGTCAGGGATGCAGGTGGGGGCTGCATCGCTCCTCGGAGTGGTTTCAGGAGACTGGAGCTTGAATCTGGTGTTCAGGCCCTTTGAGGCCTAGAAACGGGGACAATTCGATGAATTAACGTGCATAATGTAAAACGTTGGCAACATAGGCCTAGAAGCCTAATTCACGTTGCTTTCACGGGGACTGGATAACTGACATACTAACGTTGGACACAACTATAATGGCGTCTTTATTCGGTCATAGGGGGATATATGCATATTAATCATGCACATATTACATAGGATGGGGAACACGTAGGGACACATGACAAGGCAAAATTCAATTTTCCTCATTCCCTCCTTGTGCCCTACGTTTCCATCAGGAAACATCAATATTCATGATACCATCTATCATTTCATATAGCATCATTTGCTCGTCTCGAATCTTCTTGGAACGGGACTTTGGACTTGGAATACAAGATGTAGCGCACAAGCCGCAAATCGCAGGGCCACATTGTAAACAGAGACAGCAACTGAATATGATCATTACTGCTATACCCAGGAATGACAATACTTTCCATCCCCAGGCAGATATTATACTCCAGAGCCAACCGGACCATGTCCAGGTGCCTGGATTCTGGTGTAACTGATGGGCAATTTTATGAAGTCTGGTTATAGCTGAATAAACAGACGGTGCGTTATTAGGAATGAAAATGCAGCAACTAGATCCGATGACTCTACAAGCTCCGCCCCTATCGGCCAGTATGACGTCAAGAACAAGGCGGTTTTGAAGCACGACAAATCTCATAGCAGATTGTTCTTCAGTTAAGTTACCTAGGGCGGAAGTAGTCTCATTCACTACTGCTTCAAGGGTTCTGGTTAGTCTACGTATTAACTTACTATTCTGGACAGGACCTATGAAGAAAAAGAAACCTTTATTGAAGTCTTGATACTGTTCTAAGGCAGTTTCAGTCTGATCGACAATTGGGGACTCGATCTCCCTTCTATGTCTAACGTGTACTAGATGTGTGTTTCTGTGATAATCGGATGGGGCTAGGAAAACTGGTGGCAGTAGGAAGGCAATGTAACATGTTCCATCCCAATCTTGGGGCAGACGTACATATGCGGTCTGACCACATACAAAATAAGAATGACGTGAGGCTTTGAAAGTAGATTTCCCACTGTCACTATACTCGACCACAGTAGTACAATCACTGTGTCCTAGATGTACTGAACCATTCTTTCGGACACATAATTCGCCTTTCACTGGTAGAACTGTAATAGCAGGCAAATCTGGAGTAGTCTCGGACTGAACATTCAAAACCATGAAATTCGAGGAATAATTACCTAGATCATATACTTCATTTTCTAGATCTAACCCTGTTCTATGGGAAAGACCTTCCTTGTCTGGGAAACATGTTCTATTCAGAAGGGACATATCGTTTGAGGATGACGTTAACGTGGACCATGCTCCACACGAACCATTGTGTGAAAACGGATAGGGAAAGAGTGGCAGAACTCCCTTCGGTGTCTGGAAAGGGGGGAGTCGACCACACACCCAACAATTTGTGGCATTGCTGGTCTGGTGTGAATAGTGTAACATTCGGATAAAAGTATTATTGCGCATGGCAAGACGATAGGATAACTCGTGAGGAGGCAGTTCACTAAATGTGTGCTCTACTGTAACATTAGAGGAAAAATGTACATGTGAAACGATAGGAGGAAAATATATATGTAAAACATAACTTATGCCTGTAATCGTAAGACTCAGAAATAACATAATTAATAGAGTAACAATGCATCGACTTCGAAGATTTTTCCGATAACGTATTCTCTTAGAGTTTCGACTAACTCTCTCACTATGTGGGTCTATCTCATACATGTCAGGAACCTGTCTAACCGTTTCACCCGAGAGGGACTTAGACAATTAAACTGGCTGACTTACTAGACCTTAATTTTTCTCTATACTCCTACTGCGGAGTTTTCTCTAACAGGGGAAGTTTAGAGTCAGTATCTGGGCAGTCCTTGAGAATGGGGCAGTCCTTGAAAAAAGTCTTTGGACGGAGTCCATGGAATCGTTTAACGTGGCTGGAATGCAACCACCCCTTGCGGCCCTCCACCTTAATCGCAGTCCTTGTTGTCATCAGAACGAGCTTTGGTTCTTTCCAGCGGGGCTCCAGCTGACTTGAACGATCAAAATTTCTAATCAAAACGAGGTCGCCTGGTATGACCTTGTGCGGTTTCACTTGAGTGTTGTCTGGAAAAGCAGCGGCGACCTGTGAACGACAAGAGAGTAGTGCAGACATCAAGGAAGCCAGGTAATCTGTCAGCATATTACTGTCAACATCGGTAATTGTACGTGGCCTAGGTGTACCCCACATGTTTGGGGGACGACCGAAAACTACCTCGTAAGGGGACAGACCTGAACGGGAGTGAGCGACCATTTTCATGCAAAAAAGGGCGACTGGCAGTGCTACCATCCAATCTACGCCTTTCTCTGCGCATACCTTTGCAATGCGGATTTTCAGGGTCTGATTATGTCTCTCGACGAGACCAGCTGCTTTGGGATGTCGTACACAGTGGAACTTCCACTGGTACCCTAACAGAAGGGATACTTGTTTCATGAGTTCGGAGGAGAATGGCTGGCCGTTGTCTGAATACACGACCCTCGGTAAACCATAGCGGGGAAAAAACTCACGAACCAACTGCCTGGCAGTGGTCGCGGCAGTGTAATCTGGGACTGGATATGCTTCTGTCCATCTGGACAAAGCGCTTACGACTACGAGGACATACTTGAAACCTCGACATCGATCCATCTGAATATAATCCATCTGGAGGACTTCAAAAGGGTGGTCAGGAGGATGGAATCCACCTTGTTCCACCGGGACACCTTTACCTGGATTGAACTGACAACAGATCATGCAGGTACGCACTTTCTGCTTGGCTGCTGCTCGTAAATGTTTGTTAAACCAGAGGTTCTGAATACTGTCTAACATGGCTTTTTCTCCTAAATGTGCTGGACTATGTGCGGTGTTAATAATGACTTGAACCATAGAGTCGGGGAGAAACCATGTGTCTTTTCCCTTCGTCAACCATCCCTGATCTGTCTGGACCCCTCCTTGTTCAGACCATTTCTTAATTTCGTCTGGGGTAGCATGTGACTGTATATCTAGTACGTCTTGTGTAGGGTCCTTAACTGTCATACAAGTCGTCTGAACTGGGACGTCTGTCTGTGTCGTGTTAACTGGAATGTCTGGAGTCTGAGCTGTAAGCTTGGCTGTTCGATCTGCCAGGTCGTTACCCTGGGAAATGATGTCAGTGACTCTCGTATGTGCTTTGCACTTCATGATAGCGATAGCTGTCGGTAAATGTATTGCATCTAACAGAGCTTGAATGAGGGGGCCATGCTGAATCTTGGTTCCATGAGAAGTCATGAAACCTCTCTCTTGCCAGAGCACTCCAAAGTCGTGTACGACTCCGAATGCATAACGTGAATCTGTGTATATGTTTACTTTCAGGTTCTTGGCTCGTATGCAGGCTTGGGTCAGAGCTACGAGCTCTGCTGCTTGAGCAGACAGGGTGTCAATACTGTGGTATATAAATAAATAATACCGGATCTAGGTTTGACTGGACATAGCAATAACAGATAGCTCAATAAATAAGAGTCAAGATTCGAGGTAGTAGGAGTTTGCAGGTTTAATACAGCATAAAGGACAGGAACAGAACAACCTGCACGGGAACAGGATGGCAGGGCCCTGCAGGGGGGACAGGGAATGAGCGCGCTAACTTTAATAACAATGTACAACATATATATACTAAAACAATTGCATTATAGTGAATACAGTAGGCGGAGCAGTGGGTGTGGTCAATAGCAGTCGCGAAAGATAAGGGTGAAAGTGGGTGTAACAAGAGGCGTATACATGGACATGTGATGTAAACGTAACAGAATATGTCATAAATGGGGCGGAAACATGGAGGGGGCTACCTAAGGAGCCGGGACCTCTAACCTAATGGTGCGCGCAAACTGACAATGACGTGTTACTAGGAGAAGCTGGGGGCTATGAACTCTGCGCTAGGAGTAGAGACTGAAGTCTGGAGAGTCAGGGCAACATGTACCTAAACCCTATCTAGTATCTAATGTTTAGAGAACATGTTGATATAAACTAAAAGTCAGGAGGGGAAAGGCTAACAGACTCTAAGACTGGTGCATGCATTATTCTACATGTAGTGCGTGTTGAAGAATATTAAATGACCATTAATACAGTATTTCTCCTACATGGAGACGTAAAGGCTAGACAATGACGGAAACTATTGATGCGATTCAGTAGCTTAGGAATGCAGAGAAGGAGGGCTGGACTGATAACTAGAATCATAACATACTCTTGGCAGACTCGTAGGCAGAGCCAGGCCGTGCCGGGCACTGCGAGGCAGGAAGTAAGTGAAGGGTCGAGGATACAGGTGGGGGCTGTATCGCTCCTCAGCGAGGGTTCAGGAGACTGGAGCTGAATCTGGTGTCCGGGCCCTTTTGAGGCCTAGAAACGGGGACTTTTCAATGAAATAACGTGCACACTGAGAAACGTGGCAACGTAACTTTACATAGGCCTGATACTCGTAGCTTTCACGAGAACTGGAAACTAGCATACTAGAGATGGACACAACTGTAATTGCGTCTTTAATCGAACATGGGGGATACATATGCATATTAATCATGCACACATAACATAAGATGGGGGACACGTAGGGACACAGAACATGGCAAAATTTACTTTTCCACATTCCCTCCTTGTCACTACGTTTCCATCAGGAAACATCAATATTCATGATACCATCTATCATTTCATACAGTATCATTTGCTCGTCTCGAATTTTCTTGGAACTGGATTTAGAACGGGCCTTGGGACTAGGAATACAAGAGGTAGCACAAATGCCGCAAATCGCAGGGCCACATTGTAAACAGAGGCAGCAACTGAATATGATCGCTACTGCAATACCTAGAAAGAACAATACTTTCCATCCCCAGGCGGAAATTATATTCCAGAACCAACCGGACCATGTCCAGGTGCCTGGATTTTGGTGTAACATATGGGCAATATTATGGAGTCTGGTAATAGCTGAATAAACAGACGGTGCGTTATTAGGAATGAAAATGCAGCAACTAGATCCGATGACTCTACATGCCCCGCCCCTATCGGCCAGTATGACGTCAAGGACGAGACGATTCTGGAGCACGACAATTCTCATAAAGGATTGCTCTTCGGTTAAGTTACCTAGAGCAGAAGTAGTCTCAATCACTACTGCTTCAAGGGTTCTCGTTAATCTACGTATCAGTTTACTATTCACGACAGTACCTAAATAGGGGAAGACACCTTTATTGATATCTATGTATTGTTCTAGAGCAGTTTCAGTATAATCGACAATCGGAAGGTCTCTCTTGTGTCTAGTATGTACTAGGTGAGAATTCCTATGATAGTCAGGTGGGGCTAGAAAAACTGGTGGCAGTAGGAAGGCAATGTAACAGGTTCCCTCCCAATCGAGGGGTAGACGAACATATGCGGTCTGACCACAAACAAAATAAGAATGACGTGAAGATTTGAAAATAGATTTCCTGCTGTCACTATACTTGACAATAGTAGTACAATCACTATGGCCTACATGTACGGAACCATTATTTCGGACACATAATTCACCTTTAACTGGTAATACTGACATAGCAGGTAAGTCTGGAGTAGTATCAGACTGAACATTCAGGACCATAAAATTCGAAGAATAATTACCCAAATTATAAACTTCATCTTCTAGATCTAACCCTGTTCTGTGGGGAAGACCTTGCTTGCCTGGGAAACATGTACTATTTAGAAAAGACATATCTGTTGAGGATGACGTTAACGTGGACCATGCTCCACACGAACCATTATGTGAAAATGGATAAGGAAAGAGTGGCAGAACTCCCTTCGATGTCTGGAAAGGGGGGAGTCGACCACACACCCAACAATTAGTGGCATTGCTGGTCTGGTGTGAATAATGTAACATGCGGATAAAGGAATTATTACGCATAGCAAGACGATATGAAAGTTCATGAGGAGGCAGATCACTAAACGTGTGCTCTACGGTAGCATTAGCAGACTTATTTATATGAGAAACTGGAAAACACAAGTAAAATGCATAACCTGTGCAGGAAATCATAATGCTAAAATATAGCAGAAAACATAAAATAATAGTGCAACTTTTAGAGTTCTCACTAACTCTCTCTCTGTGGGGGTCTATTATATACATGTCAGAAACCGGTCTAACCGTTTCACCTAGGGGAGGACTTAGACAATCAAACTGGCTGACTTATTTTACTAGACCTTAATTTTTTCTTATACTCCTGCTGCGGAGTTTTCTCTAACAGGGAGGAATCTGTATCATTGTCTTTTGCGGGACAGTCCTTGAGAATAGTACTTTGGCAATCCTTAAAATCCTCGGAAATGGTCTTGGAGACAGTCTTTAGTCCATAAAATTTTTTCACATGAGACAGGTGGACCCAGCCCTTCCTGCCTTCCAGCTTGACGGCAGTACGGGTGGCCAGGAGGACCTGCTTGGGTTCCTTCCAGCGGGGCTCCAGCGGACTTGAACGATCAAAATTCCGGACAAGAACCATGCATCCGGGAACGATCTCATGCGGTGCCACCTCGGTATTGTCTGGAAATGCGGCGGCAACCTGTGAACGACAAGAATGTAGGGCAGACATCAAGGAAGCTAGGTAATCTGTCAGCATATTACTTGAAACATCGGTAATACTTCGGGGTCTAGGTGTACCCCACATGTTAGGGGGGCGGCCGAATACGACCTCGTACGGGGGCAGACCTGATCTGGAATGTGCGACCATGCGCATATAAAACAAAGCGACTGGCAGAGCTACTAGCCAGTCCACACCTTTCTCTTTACATACTTTGGCAATGCGGATTTTCAGGGTCTGATTATGTCTCTCTACGAGACCGGCTGCTTCAGGATGGCGTACACAATGGAACTTCCACTGGTACCCTAACAAAAGGGAGATGTGTTTCATGAGCTCAGATGAGAATGGCTGGCCGTTGTCAGAATATACGACCCTAGGGAGTCCATAGCGGGGGAAGAATTCACGAACCAACTGCTTGGCAGTGGTCGTGGCTGTGTAATCTGGGACTGGATATGCCTCTGTCCATCTGGACAAAGCGCATACAACTACAAGGACATACTTGAAACCTCGACATCGCTCCATCTGAATATAATCCATTTGGAGGACTTCAAAAGGGTGGTCAGGGGGCTGGAATCCACCTTGTTCCACCGGGACACTTTTACCTGGATTAAACTGGCAACATATCATACAGGTACGGACCTTCTGCTTGGCTGCAGCTCGTAAATGTTTGTTGAACCAAATGTTCTGGATACTATCTAACATAGCTTTTTCTCCTAAATGTGCTGGACTATGTGCGGTATTGATAATGACTTGAACCATAGAGTCGGGGAGAAACCATGTGGCTCTACCCTTCGTTACCCATCCCTGATCTGTCTGGACCCCTCCTTGTTCGGACCATTTCTTGATTTCATCGGGAGTAGCATGTAACTGGATATCTATGACATCTTGAGTGGGGTCCTTAACTGTCATACATGTAGTCGGATCTGGAGTATGTGTCTGTGTCGGATTAACTGGAATGTCTGGAGTCTGTGCTGTAAGCTTGGCTGTGCGATCTGCTAGATCGTTACCTTGAGAAATAGTGTCAGTAACTTTCGTATGTGCTTTGCACTTCATGATAGCAATAGATGTCGGTAAGTGTATGGCATCTAACAGAGCTTGAATAAGGAGACCATGCTGAATCTTGGTTCCATGAGAAGTCATGAAACCTCTCTCCTGCCAGAGCACTCCAAAGTCGTGTACGACTCCAAATGCGTAACGTGAATCTGTGTAAACATTGACTTTCAGGTTCTTGGCGTATATGCAAGCTTGGGCCAGAGCGACTAGCTCTGCTGCTTGAGCGGACAGAGTGTCAATACGATGTGTTTCTATAACTTCAGTGTCTGTAGTTACTGCATACGCGGCTACTAGTTCTCCTGTACTTGTTCTCATACATGAACCATCCACATAAAGTGTCAGGTCAGGATCTGGTAATGGAATATCTGTCAGATCTTGTCTTGGCTTAGTCACAGTCGTGTGTGGCAGGATTCGAATTAACTGACGGTAACAGTGTAGCAGGATTTAGAACGTTGCAGCGTCTGATTTCTATGTGTGGCTGGAACAGTGTCAATTCATAACCTGTTAAACGTGCAATTGTCAAGTGCTGAGTCTGTGTTCGGTTTAAAAGAACTTCCACGGAGTGTGGAACTTGTACTGTCAAGGAATGTCCTAATACTATGGAATCACTTTGTCTGATAGCAAGTGCTGTGGCTGCAACTGACTTGAGGCACGCAGGCAGAGCCTGGGCTACAGGATCTAATGTGCTCGAAAAATAAGCACAGGGCTTGTATTGTCCTGCTTGATCTTGTGTGAGAACAGATAATGCTGTACCTTCGCGTTCAGTGACGAAAAGTGTAAAAGGCTTACTGTAGTTCGGTGTAGCGAGAACTGGAGCTTGGCATAAGGCTTTCTTTAACTCATTAAAACTAAGTGTATGTTCAGATGTCCAAGGGAGGACAGTCGATACGGCTGCCTCCTGTGTCGTTAACTGTATCAGTGGCTTTGCTAGAAATGCATACTGAGGAATCCATTGTCTGCAGTAAGAAGTGAGGCCGATAAAAGCACGTACCTCCTTCTGGGTCTTGGGCTGAGGAAGACTCGCTATTAACTGGATACGGTCAGGTGTCAACTGCCTACCCCTCTTGGACAGTAAGTGGCCTAAATAGATCACTTGCTGGACACAGAATTGAAGCTTCGAAGGGGACACCTTGTGCCCCATCTCGGCAAGGAAATACAAGACTGTGAGTGATGCTCGCTCGCAAGCACGTTCAGAACGGGCTGTGATCAGTAGATCATCGACATACTGGAGCAGGGCAGTGTCAGTTGGCATGTGAATGTTGTCTAGTTGTCTCTTAAGTGCTTGACTGTAAATACTAGGACTTTCTGTGAAACCTTGAGGAGCTCGTGTAAATTGGTAGCTCCTTCCATTTAAACAAAATCCGAAAAGAAACTGGCTGTCTGGATGAATGGGGACACTGAAAAATGCGTTCTTGAGGTCTATGACTGTAAAAAATGAGGCTTCAGAATCAATAGCTGTCAGTAGGGAAGAGATATCTGGGACAACTGGGTACTGGGGAATAATACATTTGTTGAGTTCTCGAAGGTCAATCACTAATCGATATACTGGGGGTGCATTTGGATCAGTACGTTTCATGACTGGAATGATCGGAGAATTACATACATTGGAGTCAGTTTCTACAACTACTCCTTGAGCGATGAGCTCCTCAATAATTTTGGATAAGGCTGTTACAGCCTCAGGTGGCAATCTGTACTGTCTGATTCGTGGTAACACTACACCTGGTTTGAGAGTCACACGATGGGGTGTGATTTGCATATAACCTACATCAGTTGGACCTTGCGCCCATAGATGCTGCGGAACATTAGACAATCTCGGATCAAAATCTCGTAATACATAGTGACCCTTGAAGTCACGTAAAAACAACCGTATTCCCTCTGGGGAGCAGCAAATAACTGCACCTAATTCTTTCAGTGTTTTAATACCTAACAGATTTTCTGGGCATGACTTCGTAAGTAATAGATCAGTAGTACGGGACAATGGACCTACTTCTAAAGTAACGGGCTTAGATATCTCGTTTACAATAGGCTTTCCTGAAAATCCAAGGGAAACATTTCTAGAGCCTGAGAGCGGAGCCCCTGGAACTTCGGCGTGACTGATGGTCGTCCTACTTGCCCCTGTATCAATCAGAAACTTTCTGTCTTTCCCTAATACTTGACTGTGAACATAGGGACCCTCTTGATCTACAGGTATCTCGATGAGAGGCAAGCCTACCTCCCTCTCTAGGCTGTTTCATGAATACGGCTGATACTCTGGATACTCGGACTGAGCATACTGGTACATCTGCTGTGTAACATGCTGTGTTGCAGCAATAGGCTGCGGTGCTGGAACTGTCTGTTGTGCATTCTGTGGCTGAGAAGCCTGTGAAACTTGTTCTTGTCTAGGCGGACGTGGTCTTTCTTTAGTCTTACCGGTAGCTATGTTGTGTTTCAGAACTGCACACTCGTTTATATAGTGACCTGGCTGTTTGCAATAATTGCAGGTCCCTTTAACGGGAACTGCAGGATGACTGACTTGATTCGTACCCTTCTTCTGACTGTCTTGAGGAACAGATTGTGCAACTAGTACTTTCATTTTCGTGTCTTTCATACGTTTTCTTTCATGATCTTGCTCTTCTCTGATTCTATTCTGGTGATACTGAAGCATCTGTAACATTTGGGACGGGGTATTAGCTTGCCATGTACTTTCGACTTTCAAAACTCGATTCTTAACTTGTGGACTTGAATTCTCGACTAATTTAGTAACAAAAAGATGAGGGTATGACTCGCTACTCGTCTTCAAGCCACTGTTTATAATAAAGCATTTCTCAAATCTAGAATAAAAATCACTAGTATCTTCGTCTTGTTTCTGTTTACAGGCTGAGATTGCATCCCAGTCTTCCTTTTTAGTGGCTAATAATCTTGGCAAAACTTGTATTAACAATTCTGGTAATTCTTTACATTTCTCTCCAAGACCGGTACCTGGTACTCGTATCTTATCTTCAGCTTCTAGAACTGCCCAATCGATCTTTTTCTCTCCCACCTCCCATTCCTTTTCCTTGAGTTTTTCATATACCCCTGCGGGCAACAGGACTTTTAACATTTTAATAATATCTGGATACGTGTATTCTCCCATACGGAGCATGTCTTTTAATTCTCGGTGGAACCCTGCTGGATCTTTGTCATGACAGGGAATTAATTTCTTCATCTCTAAGAGTTCCATCTTTGTAATCGGGGTGTAAACAAATACTCTTTGCATTTCACCATCTGCTGTCCTGACTGGGTGTACTTCTCGTAACGGATTCTGTCTATCTATATAAAAGGGTTTACTTTCTGGAGGTGAGACATGAACAAAATGCGGGTTCAGGAACGTTCTATATTTGTGGCGCTGTTCTAGAATGACACTAATTAAATCGGTACCTAGACCTTTCCATCTATACTGGAGTAACTCGTTCAGGACATCGTGTAACGGACCTTGATCAGAATGTTGACCCTCATACAGAGTAATGAGGTGCTGGATCATATACATACCCACCAGTCGTTGCTCGGCTGGGGGCAGTTTCAGAAACATTTGTGCCACTATTTCATCTGGAAAAGTGGTAGAATCAGTAATCCATCGGACTGCTGATCGGGCTATTTCTTGTTCATGCATAGTACTTAACTTACTGTAACCGATTCGTGATTTCAGAATGTGATCGGTAGCTTGAAATACTTGTTCTAGAGAACCTTGTTCTGGTGCTGGATGAGGAACAGTTTTCTTGTAATCTAGACGTGAATGTCGGTCGGAAAGTCTAGTTCTACCTACGTACGCTATTCTAGTGGGATTCTCGTCGTCTACCTCTTCAGTAGAAGAGTCATTTTCTTTCTCGTTTACTAGTGCTTCTTTGCGTTTCTCGTGTAACCTTATTATTTCTTTACGAATTTTCTTGTACATACTCTCTATGCTACTGATGGTTCTGTGCTTACCCTCGGCTATGTTATCACTCCACCTTGTCAGGATTCTCATTTCGGCCGGATCTTTAGTCGGGGAATCTTGTTCTCTTATTAAACAATTAATCAGAAACTTTAATAACATGAGCTGGATCTCAGCTTTCCTTTGAGACATGGCTTCGCCAATACTTTCTGGATCATCCCCTGTACGGATGAAACGATAAATTCTGGCTAGATCTTCTTTCATATTCGGTAGGGTGTCCAAATACCCGGTCACCCGTCTTACACGGATGGAATATATAACTGTACTATCATCACCTGCAACTGGATCATAGCGGCATTCAGTGAGAGCTCGTCGGATATCTGCAACGGACTTATATTTGGGCGTGCGCTGTAACGCACATTCATGTAACTCGACTAACGTTACACGTTGGTGTGGCGGCGGGGTACCAGGAGGACCTCCTCCTGCGGCCCCTAAACTAGAATCGTCGACTGATACTCTTCGTGCTGGCAGAGTGGGAAATTGTAATGTAGGCTGGACCGGGGGTACCGTAGCAGGTACTCCGGTGACTGGAGGAGCAGGATTTACATTATTTACAGGAGCTGGCGGAACAGGATTTGCATATTCTGGGACTGTGTCGTCCAAATAGGACGAAATAAAAATATCAGCTGCGGTCGGTTTGTGACGTAGCTTGATCGGAACTAATGGTGGCGGAAAATTACTGGATGCCTCCGGGGTTGCTTTTGGCAAGCCCTCGGCAAGAAGAGGGTACATACCCTTAATAAGGGCATTCCTCTGTCTGTCTGACTGTTCGGTTTTAACTCGTTCACCTATCTCGATTAATTCCCTTTCTTGGGCTCGTTCTAAGGATTCTCTACTTAGTTCTGACTTTCTGATTTCTTTTTCGGTTCTTTTATGAGATTCTTTGCGCCATAACTCGATGGCATCTTTCTGTGACTGTCTGGCTTTCTTTCTCCATAATGCTTCTTCTACTCGCATGATGCACTCGGCATCCCACGTACCTGATACGGGCCATCTATACTTTTCTTCTAATTCCTTGGTGTACTCTACCCATAAATCTAGATACAATATGGCACTTATGCCATGCTTTTGATACATAAAGTGACCTGGACTGTCCCTAGGCGGGACAGGAACTGCTGCTTCTAACAGACCTTTTCTAGTTTTCAACTGACGTAGTTTAGAAAATAAGGGCATGACTGAACTGTAATCTAGACACAATACAATACACAATGAACACGATAACTACACCACTTTCATACCACGACATTAAAAATACATGAAGAACATTTAAAATAACAGTTCGAACAGAATACTACCTGGAGTACTGAAAACAGAATACATGAATCTTCTCGAGAACAGAACTGACTAGAACAGAAACTAGATGCACTGCTAAAACAGTACGAAACTTACCGGTCTCATAAAGAGACACGTCAGGACCCGCCTCCACCGAAGTGGACACTTCGTTTTGGGTCTGTGTACCACCAAAACCCACGGACCAGAGTCGATTAGATTGACCCTGTCTAGATACTACCCCAGCAACGGTACTCACCGGGCAGCAAGAACGGAAGGCCTCGGACTGGACTGGACTGCTACGACGCCGGACGGACGAACTTCGGACTTCAGTTACGGGTGGGCCTCCGGATACCTCGGACCTTGGACTCTCGGCTTGGGCTCTGGTCGGGACTCGCCGCGTTCCTCCACCGCCTCGTCTGGATGCTGGACCGCCACCTCCGTCTCCTCCGTGGGCCTGAGGGATACTTGAAGCAGAAATATCTGCACGTGCACCGTATGGTTCCGTCACGGCTGCAGAGGGTCAGGGGGCCGGCGTGGCTTCACCGGCGCGTGGGGAAAGGGCAAGTCCCTGTTCGGGCGCCATTATGTGGTATATAAATAAATAATACCGGATCTAGGTTTGACTGGACATAGCAATAACAGATAGCTCAATAAATAAGAGTCAAGATTCGAGGTAGTAGGAGTTTGCAGGTTTAATACAGCATAAAGGACAGGAACAGAACAACCTGCACGGGAACAGGATGGCAGGGCCCTGCAGGGGGGACAGGGAATGAGCGCGTTAACTTTAATAACAATGTACAACATATATATACTAAAACAATTGCATTATAGTGAATACAGTAGGCGGAGCAGTGGGTGTGGTCAATAGCAGTCGCGAAAGATAAGGGTGAAAGTGGGTGTAACAAGAGGCGTATACATGGACATGTGATGTAAACGTAACAGAATATGTCATAAATGGGGCGGAAACATGGAGGGGGCTACCTAAGGAGCCGGGACCTCTAACCTAATGGTGCGCGCAAACTGACAATGACGTGTTACTAGGAGAAGCTGGGGGCTATGAACTCTGCGCTAGGAGTAGAGACTGAAGTCTGGAGAGTCAGGGCAACATGTACCTAAACCCTATCTAGTATCTAATGTTTAGAGAACATGTTGATATAAACTAAAAGTCAGGAGGGGAAAGGCTAACAGACTCTAAGACTGGTGCATGCATTATTCTACATGTAGTGCGTGTTGAAGAATATTAAATGACCATTAATACAGTATTTCTCCTACATGGAGACGTAAAGGCTAGACAATGACGGAAACTATTGATGCGATTCAGTAGCTTAGGAATGCAGAGAAGGAGGGCTGGACTGATAACTAGAATCATAACATACTCTTGGCAGACTCGTAGGCAGAGCCAGGCCGTGCCGGGCACTGCGAGGCAGGAAGTAAGTGAAGGGTCGAGGATACAGGTGGGGGCTGTATCGCTCCTCAGCGAGGGTTCAGGAGACTGGAGCTGAATCTGGTGTCCGGGCCCTTTTGAGGCCTAGAAACGGGGACTTTTCAATGAAATAACGTGCACACTGAGAAACGTGGCAACGTAACTTTACATAGGCCTGATACTCGTAGCTTTCACGAGAACTGGAAACTAGCATACTAGAGATGGACACAACTGTAATTGCGTCTTTAATCGAACATGGGGGATACATATGCATATTAATCATGCACACATAACATAAGATGGGGGACACGTAGGGACACAGAACATGGCAAAATTTACTTTTCCACAATACGATGTGTTTCTATAACTTCAGTTTCAGTAGTCACTGCATACGCGGCTACTAACTCTCCTGTACTTGTCCTCATACATGAACCATCCACATAAAGCGTCAGGTCGGGATCAGGCAATGCAGTGTCTGTCAAGTCTTGTCTTGGCTTTGTCATGGTGTTAACAACTTCCACACAGTCATGTGTGGCAGGATTTGAAGTAACTGAGGGTAACAGTGTAGCGGGATTTAAAATGTTGCAGCGTCTGATTTCTATGTGTGGCTGAAACAATGTCAGTTCATATCCTGTTAAACGTGCAATTGTCAAGTGCTGAGTCTGTGTTCGGTTTAAAAGAACTTCCACGGAGTGTGGAACTTGTACTGTCAGGGAGTGTCCTAACACTATGGAATCACTCTGTCTGATAGCTAGGGCTGTGGCTGCAACTGACTTGAGGCACGCAGGCAAAGCCTGGGCCACCGGATCTAATGTGCTAGAGAAATAAGCACAGGGCTTGTATTGTCCCGCTTGATCTTGTGTGAGAACAGATAATGCAGTACCATCACATTCAGTGACAAAAAGTGTAAAAGGCTTACTGTAGTTTGGTGTCGCTAGAACAGGTGCTTGGCATAAAGCTTTCTTTAACTCATTGAAAACAAGTGTATGTTCTTGGGTCCAAGGGAGGACAGTCGATGTGGCTGCCTCCTGTGTCGTTAACTGTATCAGTGGCTTGGCTAGATATGCGTACTGAGGGATCCATTGTCTGCAGTAAGAAGTGAGGCCTATAAAAGCTCGTACCTCCTTCTGAGTCTTGGGCTGTGGAAGATGTGCTATTAACTGGATACGGTCTGGTGTCAACTGCCTACCCCTCTTGGACAGTAAGTGTCCAAGGTACACCACTTGCTGGACACAAAATTGCAGTTTCGAAGGGGACACCTTGTGCCCCATCTCGGCCAGGAAATACAAGACTGTAAGTGACGCACGTTCGCAGTCACGTTCAGAATGGGCTGTGATCAATAGATCATCGACATACTGGAGCAGGGCAGTGTCAGTTGGCATATGAATATTGTCTAGTTGTCTTTTAAGTGCTTGACTGTAAATACTAGGACTTTCTGTGAAGCCTTGCGGAGCTCGTGTGAATTTATAGCTTCTTCCATATAAACAGAATCCGAAAAGGAATTGGCTGTCTGGATGAATGGGGACACTAAAGAATGCGTTCTTGAGATCAATAACAGTAAAGAACGTAGCTTCGGAATCAATGGCAGTCAATAGGGAAGAGATATCTGGAACCACTGGGTACTGGGGTATGATACATTTATTAAGTTCTCGAAGGTCAATCACTAATCGATAGACTGGAGGTGCATTTGGATCAGTACGTTTAAGAATCGGAATGATAGGAGAATTACATACATTGGAGTCAGTTTCTACAACTACTCCTTGAGCAATGAGCTCGTCAATAATTTTTGATAAGGCTGCTACAGCCTCAGGTGGCAATTTGTACTGTCGGATTCGTGGTAATACAACACCTTGCTTCAGAGTGACACGATATGGTGTAATGTGCATACAACCTACATCAGTTGGACCTTGCGCCCATAAATGCTGTGGTACATTCAATAATCTTGAATCAAAATCACGTAATACATAATGACCTTTAAAATCACGTAAAAACAATCTCACACCTTCTGGGGAGCAACATATGACTGCTCCTAATTCTTTCAGTGTTTTGATACCTAGTAAGTTTTCTGGACATGATTTCGTAAGTAACAAGTCAGTAGTTCGGGACAATGGACCAACTTCTAGGGAAACTGGTTTCGATATCTCGTTAACAATAGGCTTTCCTGAAAATCCAAGGGAAACATTTCTAGAGCCTGAGAGCGGAGCCCCTGGAACCTCGTCATGACTGATGGTAGTCCTACTTGCCCCTGTATCAATCAGAAACTTTCTGTCTTTCCCTAATACTTGACTGTGTACATAGGGACCCTCTTGATCTACAGGAATCTCGATGAGAGGCAAGCCAACCTCCCTCTCTAGGCTGTTTCATGAATACTGCTGATATTCTGGATAATCTGACTGTGCATACTGGTACATCTGCTGTGTAACGTGTTGTTTGGCAGCTATAGGCTGCGGTACGGTAACTGTCTGTTGTGCGTTCTGCGGTGGCTGGGAATTCTGCGGAACATGTTCTTGTCTAGGAGGACGTGGTCTCTCTTTCGTTTTACCAGTAGCTATGTTGTGTTTCAGAACTGCACATTCGTTTATATAATGACCTGGCTGTTTACAATAATTGCATGTCCCTTTAACAGGAGCTGTAGAATGACTAGTCTGATTCGGACCCCTCTTCTGACTATCTGGTGGAACAGACTGTGCAACCAGTACTTTCATTTTCGTGTCTTTCATACGTCTCCTTTCATGTTCCTGCTCCTCCCTGATTCTGTTCTGGTGATACTGTAGCATCTGGAGCATTTGTGACGGAGTATTAGCTTGCCAGGTACTTTCGACTTTCAGTACTCGATTTTTAACTTGTGGTAAAGAATTCTCAACTAGTTTGGTAACAAAAAGATGTGGATACGATTCACTACTTGTTTTCAGGCCGCTATTAATAATGAAACATTTCTCAAATCTAGAATAAAAATCACTAGTGTCTTCGTCTTGTTTCTGTTTACAGGCTGAGATGGCATCCCAGTCTTCCTTTTTCGTGGCTAGTAATCTTGGCAAGACTTGTATTAACAACTCGGGCAATGCTTTAGCTTTTTCCCCAAGACCGGTACCTGGAACTCGTGTGTTATCTTCAGTCTCTAATGCGGTCCAATCAATCTTTTTCTCTCTCACCTCCCATTCTTTTTCTTTGAGTTTTTCATATATGCCCGCAGGCAACAGGACCTTTAACATTTTAATGATATCAGGATACGTGTATTCTCCCATACGGAGCATGTCTTTTAATTCACGGTGGAACCCTGCTGGATCTTTATCGTGACAGGGTATTAACTTTTTCATTTCTAGAAGTTCTATTTTCGTGATAGGGGTGTAAACAAATACTCGTTCGAGCTCACCCCCCTCTCCCTTAACTGGATGTACTTCTCGCAACGGATTCTGTCTGTCTATGTAGAATGATTTTCTTACGGGGTGTGGAACAGGAACAAAATGTGGATTCAGGAATGTTCTGTATTTGTGGCGCTGTTCTAAAATGACACTAATTAAATCGGTACCTAGACCTTTCCATCTGTTTAGGAGTAACTCGTTCAGTACATCATATAAAGGACCTGGATCAGACTGCTGATCCTCATACAGTGTAATGAGGTGCTGGATCATATACATACCCACCAGACGCTGCTTGGCTGGGGGCAGCTTCAGAAACGTTTGGGCCACTATTTCATCTGAAAACGTGGTAGAATCACTAGTCCATCGGACTGCTGATCGGGCTAGTTCTTGTTCATGCATGGTACTAAGCTCACTATAACCTATTCGTAGTTTCAGAATTTTATCGGTGGCCTGGAATACTTGTTCAAGAGAACACTGTTCTGGTACGGGAGGAGGAAAAACTTTCTTGTAATCTAGGCGTGAATGTCGGTCGGAAAATCTAGTTCTACCTACATACGCTATTCTGGCAGGATTCTCGCTGTCTATGTCTTCACTTGAAGAGTCATTCTCTTTCTCGGTTGCTCTTATTGCTTTCTCCCTCTCGTGTATACTTAGAATTTCTTTACGAATTTTCCTGTACATACTTTCTATACTATTCTGTGTCTTATGTTTTCCCTCGGCTATATTGTCACTCCACCTTGTAAGGGCTTTCATCTCGTCTTTGTCTTTATCAGGATAATCCTGCTCTCTTATTAAACAGTTAATCAAGAACTGTAAAATCATACTTTGAATCTCGACCTTTCTGTGTGTCATAGCTTCGTGAATACTCTCTGGATTCTCCCCTGTTCGGATAAAATGATATATTCTGTCTAGATGTTCCTTCATCTCGGGCAGGGTGGCCAAAAAGTTGGGAACTCGTCTTAAACGTACGGAATATAATATCATGTGATCTTCGCCTGGCACTGAATCATATATGCAGTCTGTAAGGTATTGCTTGAGGGCTGCGTGTGTAGACACCTTTGGCGTGCGCTGTAACGCTGCGTCTCTCAGCGTCAGTCGTTTTACTTGAGGCGGGGTGTTAGGAGCACCTCCCCCCGCTCCTCCTGAACTAGAATCGTCAGTTAATACTGAATGTGCTGGTAAAGTGACTGGCAAAACGGGCACACGTAATGTGGGCTGGTCCGGGGGTACTGGCACATTAACGGGGTTCCCGGGACCAGTGGCTGGAGGAACAGGAATTACATTATTAACAGGGTGCTGAGGTTGAGCAGGCGGAATAGGATTTGCATATTCTGGGACTGTAACGTCCAAATAGGACGAAAGAAAAATTTCAGCTGCAGTCGGTTTATGACGTAGCTTAGTCGGGACCAATGGTGGCGGTAAATTAAAGGGTACTTCCGGGGTTGCCTTCGGCAAGCCCTCGGCAAGAAGAGGATACATACCTTTAATAAGGGCATTCCTCTGTCTGTCTGACTGTTCTGTTCTAACTCGTTCACCTTCTTCTATTAATTCCCTTTCTTGGGCTTTTTCTGAGGATTCCCTACTTAATTCTGCTTTTCTGAATTCTTTCTCGGATCTTTTATGGGATTCTTTACGCCATAATTCTATGGCATCTTTCTGGGATTGTCTGGCTTTCTTTTTCCATAATGCTTCTTCTACTCGCATGATGCACTCGGCATCCCATGTACCTGATACAGGCCATCTATATTTCTCTTCAAGATTCTTTGTATAATCCACCCATAAGTCTAGATATAATATGGCATCTAAGCCATGCTTGTGATACATAAAGTGTCCAGGACTGTCCCTAGGAGGGACAGGAACTGCTTCTTCGAGTAACCCTTTTCTGATTTTTATCTGACGTAACTTTGAAAACAGAGGCATATTTGAGTCCTACTAGAACTTAAACACAATACACAATAATCACAGTAATGAAATGGCAAACAAATCACTCATACCACGACATAGAAATACATTAATAACAGTTCGAACAGAATACTACCTGATACACTGAAAACATAACACTTGAATTTCTCGAGAACGGACTTACTAGAATTACTGGATGCACTGCTAAAACAGTACAGAACATACCGGTCTCATAAAGAGACACGTCATACCGTATCCACCTAGATGGACACGTCGGACTGGATCTGCGTACCCAAACCCATCGGACCGGAGACAAACTAATGACCCCGTCTAGATACTCCCCCAGCAACGGTACTCACCGGGAAGCAGAACTGAAGGCCTCGGACTGGACTGGACTGCTACGACGTCTGGTTACTACGCATGCGCTTCGAACTTCGGGCTTCGGAAACAGGTGGGCCTCCGGATACCTCGGACCTTGCTCTCTCGGCTTGGGCTCTGGTCGGGACGAACCACATTCCTCACCGCCTCGTCTGGATGCCGGACCGCAGTCTCCGTCTCCTCCGTGGGCCTGAGGGAGACTTGATGAAGCAGAAATATCTGCACGTGCACGGTAGAGTTCCGTCACGGCTGTAGAAGGGTCAGGGGGCCTGCGTTACATCTCCGGCACGTGGGGAAGGGGCTCGTCCCTATTCGGGCGCCATTATGTGGTAAATAAATAATTAATTACCGGTACTATTTTTCTATACATTAACTAAAACAGATAGCTCAATAAATAAGAGGCAGGATCCGGGGTATCTGAGTTGAACAGGCTTTAATCAGGCACAAGGGAAGGGACAGGATCGGAACAGCCTGTAATAGAATGGAATGGCAGCTGCAACGTCTCATTAACAGTACATAGTATATATAGGAGAACATTACAATTGCATTGAATACAGTAGGCGTAACAAGTGACAAACGTAAGATAAGAACACATGGGCGTACAAAGAAGGCGTGCACAGGGCGTGCACGAAGACATGTGATGTAGACGTCACAGAAGTGTCACAAATGGGTGGATACATGGAGGGGGCTACCTGGGCAGCTGGAACCTTTAACCTAGTGGTGCGCGCAAACGGACCATGACGTGTAACTGGGGAGAGCTGGGGGCTCTGACTTCTAGCACTAGAAGAGGAGACTAGAGTCTGGGATGTCAGGACGACATGTACCTATAGCATATCTGGTATCTTGTGTTTGGAGTACATGTTGATAGAATCTAAAAGTCATCAGAGCAAAAGGCTACTTGACACTAAGGCTGGTGTATGCATATATTCTTCATGTATTGCGTGTGCAATGAATCTTCTATGGATATTAATACAGTAATTCACTTGCATGGAGACAGAAAGACTAGACTATAGCTGAAGATGTTTATGCGGTTCGTTAGCTTAGGAATGTGAAGACGGAGAGCTGAACTGATAACTGTAGGCATAACATATTCTTGGCAGGCGGGCAGACAGAGCCAGGCCAGGCACCGCGCTGCGCGGCAGGAAGTAAGCGAAGGGTCAGGGATGCAGGTGGGGGCTGCATCGCTCCTCGGAGTGGTTTCAGGAGACTGGAGCTTGAATCTGGTGTTCAGGCCCTTTGAGGCCTAGAAACGGGGACAATTCGATGAATTAACGTGCATAATGTAAAACGTTGGCAACATAGGCCTAGAAGCCTAATTCACGTTGCTTTCACGGGGACTGGATAACTGACATACTAACGTTGGACACAACTATAATGGCGTCTTTATTCGGTCATAGGGGGATATATGCATATTAATCATGCACATATTACATAGGATGGGGAACACGTAGGGACACATGACAAGGCAAAATTCAATTTTCCTCAATAACGAACATGGATCTTCCCGCCAGAGGGGAGGGGAGAATCAGAACAGACAGAGAGGGTCCCAGGTAGGGTCCCCGCGCAGTCCCCCCAGAAACCAGCCCGGCACCTCGCCTCCCAGAGCGCGCACAGGGTTCCCCCCAGCCAAGCCAGGGCCCCGAGTCAGCCAAGCCTGCTTCCATTGCCAGCAACCAGGGCACTATGCCAATGACCCCCGCTGCCCTTTATTCAAGAAGCCCGCCGCTGCAGGGCCCCCCGTGCGCCACATCACCTCGGTAGCCCTAGAAGAGGAGGGGGAAGAGGAGTTCGAAGGAGCTGACCCCGCAGCCATGATGTTAGTCTCCCTGGGAGATAAGGAGATGGTCCCAGGAGCCCCCCTGCCCGACAACACCAAAAAGTACCGACAGCAGGTGACTGTCAATGGCCACCACATAGGGGCGCTCCGGGACACCGGTGCCAGTATCACCGCAGTCAAACGACACCTAGTCACTGAAGCCCAGATTGTTCCCCACATCTCCTGCCGGGTGATCGCAGCGGATAACTCCGTTCGCACCTGCCGGATAGCTCAAGTCCCGTTCGAATGGGGGGGCGTCTCCAGAGAGTTACGAGTGGCGGTCCGTTCAGACATGCCCATGGACTGCCTACTTGGCAACGATCTAGAGAGCTCCCCATGGCAGCGGGTTGAGAAAAGGACCCACTTGGAGATGGTGGGCCTGCCCGAATGGGCCTGTGTGACCACCCGGTCGATGACCGCCCGAGGGGCAACCCCAGAGGCAGCACCAGCTACCCCCGAGGACCCCGAGGTCCCTGCACCCTCTGAGACCCCTGAGCTGTCCCCCGGAGAAAGCTTCCCACCCGACGCAGGCCCCCTCGGCCCTGGCGTCGAACCGACCCCGAGCTTGGACGACCTTCCTGAGCTGGCCCAGTGGCGCCAGGAAGGAGGACCGTCCCGAGAAGAATTCTGCCTAGAACAGACCTCCTGTCCGTCCTTGGTTGGGCCGTGGCAGCAGGCCGCCGCCCAGGCCGCCGGTGACCAGTCCGGCTCCCACTTTGACTATTGGGAGAACGGCCTCTTGTACAGCGAGCAAAAGTCTGCCGAGCTATGGTCAGCCCGAGTGCTGGTGGTACCCCTACGCTTCCGCGGCTTCCTCCTGAACCTGGCCCACGACGTGCCCCTGGCGGGACACTTGGGCTAAGATAAAACGTATCACTGCCTAGTCACCCACTTCAACTGGCCGGGCATGCGCTCTGATGTGGAGGCCCACTGTAGGTCCTGCCCCACGTGTCAGTCCAGCGGAAAGAGCGGAGGGAAGCGCAAGGCCCCCCTCCAACCCTTCCCCGTGGTCAGTACCCCCTTTGAGCGGGTGGGAATCGACATCGTGGGCCCCCTCGACCCCCGGACCTCCCTGGGTCACCGCTTTATCCTTGTCCTGGTGGACCATGCCACCCGCTACCCCGAAGCCATTCCCCTCCGAACGGTGATGGCCCCCGTAGTGGGGCGGGCCCTCATGGCCATCTTCTCTCGGGTGGGATTCCCCCGGGAAGTCGTCAGCGACCAACTTCATCTCGAAATACATGAAGTCCCTCTGGCAACAATGTGGGGTGACGTACAAATTTACCACCCCATATCACCCCCAGAGTTACGGTCTGGTGGAACGATTCAACCGGACCCTCAAGGGAATGATCATGGGTCTCGAAGAGCCCCTGAGGCGTAAGTGGGACGTCCTCCTTCCCTGTCTCCTCTTTGCGTATCGTGAAGTCCCCCAGAAGTCCCTGGGGTTCAGCCCCTTCGAGCTCCTCTACGGGCACCCCGTCAGGGGACCCCTCAGCCTGGTTAAGGAAGGGTGGGAGACGGCGGCCCTAGAGCCCCGTCCCGATGTTTTTCGATACATCCTGGCCCTCAGGAACCAGACTAGGAAGTTCCGAGAACTGGCCGAGGCCAACCTCGAGGCTAGTTAAGAAGAAATGAAACAGTGGTATGACCAGAATGCCACTCTGGTCGAGTTTCAGCCCGGGCAGCAGGTCTGGGTGATGGCCCCCGTGGAGCCCTGTGCCCCACAGGACAAGTGGACAGGACCCTTTAAGGTGGTGGAACGTAAGAGTCAGGTGACATATCTCATTGATGTGCAGTCCCCCCGGAACCCCTTGAGGGTCCTACACGTGAACCGCCTCAAGCACCACTTCGCCCGGTCCGAGTTGAGCTTGCTCCTCGCCACAGACGATGGAGAAGAAGAAGAAACGGAGCCTCTCCCCGACCTCCTGTGCGTGAAAGAAAAAGATGGCTCCGTAGAGGGTGTGAGTCTCTCCTCCTCCCTCTCTCCCGAGCAGCGTGAGGACTGTCGCCAGTTACTGGGACAATTCTCGGACCTCTTCTCCCTCATCCCCGGTGTCACCAGCTGGTGCGTCCACAACGTGGACACCGGGGATAGCCCACCAGTACGGCATAGAGCCTACCGCGTCCCTGACAGAGTGCGGGCCTGCATCAAGGCCGAAGTCTCTAAGATGCTAGCTCTTGGGGTGGTCGAAGCCTCTGACAGCCCATGGGCTAGCCCCGTGGTCCTGGTTCCGAAGGCAGCCGCCCCCGGCGCTGTTCCCGAGCTGAGGTTCTGCGTCGACTACCACGGGCTCAACGCAGTCACCAGAACCGATGCACACCCCATCCCCCGAGCAGACGAGCTCATTGATCGCCTTGGGGCTGCTCGCTTCCTTAGCACGTTCGGCCTGACCAGCGGATACTGGCAGATCGCCCTCACCGAAGGAGCTAAGGAAAGATCTGCGTTTTCCACCCCAGATGGTCACTACCATTTCCGGGTGATGCCCTTCGGGATGAAAAACACCCCCGCCACCTTCCAAAGGCTGGTAAACCAGGTACTGGCGGGGTTGGAAGAGTTCAGTGCTGCGTATCTGGACGATATCGCAGTTTACAGTTCCTACTGGCCCGAGCACCTCCAGCACCTCTGGGCGGGGCTGACGGCCCTGAGAAGGGCCGGTCTCACCATTAAGGCAAGCAAGTGCAAGATCGGACAAGGGTCCGTCGTCTACCTTGGGCACCAGGTCGGAAGCGGCCTCGTAGCCCCCTCCAGCCCAAAATCGATGCAATCGTGGCCTGGGAGGCCCCCACGACCCAGACAGAAGTACGGGCGTTCCTAGGGCTCACGGGGTACTACCGAAGGTTCATCAAAGGGTATGGCAGCATCGTAGCCCCCCTCACGGAGTTAACGTCCAAGAACCAGCCGAAGAAAGTCAGCTGGACCCCCACCTGCCAAGAGGCGGTCGAAACTTTGAAAGACGCCATGTGCACTGCCCCCGTCCTACAGGCCCCTGACTACTCCAGAGAATTTGTCGTTCAGACGGACGCATCCGAGCATGGCATCGGAGCAGTTCTATCCCAGGTGAACGAGAGCGGCATAGACCAACCAGTAGCATTCATTAGCCGGAGGCTACTCCCTCGAGAACAAAGGTGGAGCACCATCGAGCGGGAGGCCTTCGCGGTGGTTTGGGCCCTGAAGAAGCTGAGGCCCTACCTGTTCGGTACTCACTTCCGGGTCCAGACCGACCACCGACCCCTCCGGTGGCTAATGCAGATGAGAGGAGAGAAACCCCAAATTGTTGCGCTGGTCCATCTCCCTCCAGGGGATGGACTTCACTGTTGAGCACCGGCCTGGTGCTGACCACGCCAACGCAGACGGCCTGTCCTGATTTTTCCGCCTCAGCGAAGAGAACCCCCAAGAGGATGGGTAGTTCTCCCCGCCTTCAGCTGGGGGGGACGCGTGTTGGACCCGGCCTCGTGGCGTGGTTCGCCTCTGTCCCTCCACACCCCGTGAGCGTAGTCCTGTACCCCGCATCCCCTGCGCAGCCCCCTTGTTAGCGTAGCCTGCACCCCGAGCCTGGTCGCCCTACTCCAGTTAAGCCTAGATCCCCCTAGCACCCCGACCAGGCCTGCCTTTCCCGTCCCACGCCCGGCTCCGAGCACTTAACATTGCATGCCCCACAAGTCCCGGACGCCATCTTCCCTTCCGACATCCCTGCCTCCCTGGGCCTAGCGTGACCCCGGCCCCCAGCGAAACCCAGACTCCAACGGCGCGCCAGTCCCGGCTGGGGGGTAAAGGGCCCTGAGTGAGATAAGACCAAGAAGTTTCGATTGCACCTCCGGCCTCTCAGGGGAGCCTGGTTTCTCTCACACCTCTGGCCTTCCCTTGTGGGCCGGATTCGATCGCACCTCTGGCCTCCCTGAGTGCTGGCTCCAGACCCGCTGGGCGTCTGGGAATTCCCGGACCCATCTTTTCAAAGGATCAAAGAGCCAACCGCCGGACCTCGCCAACGACCAGCCCCCAGGGCTTGCGACCTCCGCCTGCGAGGGTCTGGACATCAAAGGGCTAACGGACTATATCTGGGCCCGCCTGACAACTAGCGGGCAGTTGTATCTTGGACCTGAAGCCTGCTGATCTGATCGCGGCTGACCCTAAGAAGAACTCATCTGGAACCTCTGAGCCCTGCTGACGCTGTCACGGCTCGAGCTGAACTGGTAACCATCAGAGCCCTGCTGACGCTGTCGGGCTCGACCTCTAAAGACCACCGGAGCCCTGCTTACGCTGTCGCGGCTCGACCTCTAAGACCACCGGAGCCCTGCTGACGCTGTCGCGGCTCGACCTCTAGGACCACCGGAGCCCTGCTGACGCTGTCGCGGTTGGACCTCTAAGACCACCGGAGCCCTGCTAACGCTGTCGCGGCTCCCCACGAACTTCTCCTGATCGAGCCCTGCTGACCTCGTCGCGGCTCGAGGAGTACTCTGGTCCGGCTGGACCATCGAGACCACCATCACGACCGAGCCGACTCGACGGAGATGAAGCAGCCAGTACGACCATCATCGTCCGTACCCCCCGGCTCGAGGATTGAGAGCTGTGCGTAGGGTACGCCCCGTACTGCCCCAGAGACTAAAAGACTGTCCCGCTTCCCCCTTCCTGAACCCTCAACGACTTCGTGATCCGTCGATCACTGTGTACATATGAGTGCTGCCTTCTTTTATTTCTTATATAAAGAACTTGTTACTAAGAACCCAACGGTGTGGTGTCTGTTCGTAAGTGTGGTGTGAGCTCAGTGTGTACGATCCTAGACTCGAAGTCCTCCCCGGTGAAGACCTCACGATAAGACTCGGCAAGATCTGTGGGAGAGGTGGGTCTTGGGGTGACCGGGTGAGCATAACCTGGCCCTCTGAGATTGCCCCTTCTAACAGTGACTCTGCGCGAGGCGTGTCTGTGACTGTGCAGCAGGTGCAGCGCACCGGACACACAAATAGAAAGACCTTCCCAGGGTTCAGGCGCGGCTGGTTTGAGGGGCGCGCAGGCGAGGCGTGTCTGTGACTGTGCAGCAGGTGCAGCGCACCGGACACAGAAATAGAAAGACCTCCCAGGGTTCAGGGGCGGCTGGTTTGAGGGGTGCGCAGGCGAGGCGTGTCTGTGACTGTGCAGCAGGTGCAGCGCACCGGGAACAAAAATAGAAAGACCCTCCCAGGGTTCAGGGGCGGCTGGTTTGAGGGGCGCGCAGGCGAGGCGTGTCTGTGACTGTGCAGCAGGTGCAGCGCACCGGGCACAGAAATAGAAAGACCTCCCAGGGTTCAGAGGCGGCTGGTTTGAGGGGCGCGCAGGCGAGGCGTGTCTGTGACTGTGCAGCAGGTGTAGCGCACCGGGCACAGAAATAGAAAGACCTCCCAGGGTTCAGGGGCTGCTGGTTTGAGGGGCGCAGTCGAGGCGTGTCTGTGACTGTGCAGCAGGTGCAGCGCACCGGGCACAGTAGTAGAAAGACCTTCCCAGGGTTCAGGGGCGGCTGGTTTGAGGGGCGCACAGGCGAGGCGTGTCTGTGACTGTGCAGCAGGTGTAGCGCACCGGGCACAGAAATAGAAAGACCTCCCAGGGTTCAGGGGCGGCTGGTTTGAGGGGCGCGCAGTCGAGGCGTGTCTGTGACTGTGCAGCAGGTGTAGCGCACAGGGCACAGAAATAGAAAGACCTCCCAGGGTTCAGGGGCGGCTGGTTTGAGGGGCGCGCAGGCAAGGCGTGTCTGTGACTGTGCAGCAGGTGCAGCGCACCGGGCACAGAAATAGAAAGACCTCCCAGGGTTCAGGGGCGGCTGGTTTGAGGGGCGCGCAGGCGAGGCGTGTCTGCGACTGTGCAGCAGTTGCAGCGCACCGGACACAGAAATAGAAAGACCTCCCAGGGTTCAGGGGCGGCTGGTTTGAGGGGCGCGCAGGCGAGGCGTGTCTGTGACTGTGCAGCAGGTGCAGCCTGTTGTGTGGTCATCTTGTCAGAAATTAGAACTCCTACTCTAAATAGGTCCCAATAAAATAGGGTTAAAAATTATTGTATGTAAAAAGAGAAATATCCCTCAAAATGTGAATACTGTACATTTGTATATTTAAAGAAACTGTATTATATATCGTTGCTTTTTGTGACAATTTGACCTGTAGGATTTGTTCTGTTTATGTTGGATGAATGCAGATAGATGAATGGTTGTGGCCAGTGTGCAAGTTTGAATGTGTTTAAATTTGATTAAAATTGTCTCTAATTCTTTGAACTCTTTGTATATATGTTTATGTATTAGTGCATTTTGTATACACATCAAAAGAAATAGTTACTAATGAAGTTTCAGAAAAAATCTGCTTTCCACTAGTGTTGAAAATAAAAAATAAACTAGTGTCGTAAACCAAAAAACGTACCTTTTTGTTTCTTCAGATAGGTCAAATTTATAAGTGATTGAACAAAAATCTGGTATTGGCATTTTGTTTTGTTGTTTACTAGTTTTGACTCAGCCTTACTGGTCAGGAGTCACGACCCTGTGTCGTTGTTATTGATTGTGCAGCAGGTGCAGCGCACCGGGCACAGAAATAGAAAGACCCTCCCAGGGTTCAGGGGCAGCTGGTTTGAGGGGCGCGCAGGCGAGGCGTGACTGTGCAGCAGGTGCAGCGCACCGGGCACAGAAATAGAAAGACTCTCCCAGGGTTCGGGGCGGCTGGTTTGAGGGGCGCGCAGGCGAGGCGTGTCTGTGACTGTGCAGCAGGTGCAGCGCACCGGACACAGAAATAGAAAGACCTCCCAGGGTTCAGGGGCGGCTGGTTTGAGGGGCGCGCAGGCGAGGGGTGTCTGTGACTGTGCAGCAGGTGCAGCGCACCGGGCACAGAAATAGAAAGACCTCCCAGGGTTCAGGGGCGGCTGGTTTGAGGGGCGCGCAGGCGAGGCGTGTCTGTGACTGTGCAGCAGGTGCAGCGCACCGGGCACAGAAGTAGAAAGACCTCCCTGGGTTCAGGGGCGGCTGGTTTTAAGGGGTGCGCAGGCGAGGCGTGTCTGTGACTGTGCAGCAGGTGCAGCGCACCGGGCACAGAAATAGAAAGGCCTCCCTGGGGTTCAGGGGTGGCTGGTTTGAGGGGCGCCCAGGCGAGGCGTGTCTGTGATTGTGCAGCAGGTGCAGCGCACCAGGCACAGAAATAGAAAGACCTCCCAGGGTTCATGGGCGGCTGGTTTGAGGGGCGCGCAGTCGAGGCGGGTCTGTGACTGTGCAGCAGGTGCAGCGCACCAGACACAGAAATAGAAAGACCTCCCAGGGTTCAGGGGCGGCTGGTTTGAGGGGCGCGCAGGCGAGGCGTGTCTGTGACTGTGCAGCAGGTGCAGCGCACCGGGCACAGAAATAGAAAGACCTCCCAGGGTTCAGGGGCAGCTGGTTTAAGGGGCGCGCAGGCGAGGCGTGTCTGTGACTGTGCAGCAGGTGCAGCGCACCGGACACAGAAATAGAAAGACCTCCCAGGGTTCAGGGGCGGCTGGTTTGAGGGACGCGCAGGCGAGGCGTGTCTGTGACTGTGCAGCAGGTGCAGCGCACCGGGCACAGAAATAGAAAGACCTCCCAGGGTTCAGGGGCGGCTGGTTTGAGGGGCGCGCAGGCGAGGCGTGTCTGTGACTGTGCAGCAGGTGCAGCGCACCGGACACAAAAATAGAAAGACCTTCCCAGGGTTCAGGGGCGGCTGGTTTGAGGGGCGCGCAGGCGAGGCGTGTCTGTGACTCTGCGTGAGGCGTGTCTGTGCAGCAGGTGCAGCGCACCGGACACAAAAATAGAAAGACCTTCCCAGGGTTTAGGGGCGGCAGGTTTGAGGGGCGCGCAGGCGAGGCGTGTCTGTGACTGTGCAGCAGGTGCAGCGCACCGGGCACAGAAATAGAAAGACCTCCCAGGGTTCAGGTCCAGCTGGTTTGAGGGGCGCGCAGTCGAGGCGTGTCTGTGACTGTGCAGCAGGTGCAGCGCACCGGGCACACAAATAGAAAGACCTCCCAGGGTTCAGGTCCGGCTGGTTTGAGGGGCGCGCAGGCGAGGCGTGTCTGTGACTGTGCAGCAGGTGCAGCGCACCGGGCACAGAAATAGAAAGACCCTCCCAGGGTTTAGGGGCGGCTGGTTTGAGGGGCGCGCATGCGAGGCGTGTCTGTGACTGTCAGCAGATGTAGCGCACCGGGCACAGAAATAGAAAGACCTCCCAGGGTTTTGCTTTACTGGTTTTCGACTACTGAGGCTGTGGGCCTGCTGATCAGACCCCCAGCCTGCTGTTCTCTCACTAAATTAATAATACATGTGCTATAGGCACATACCACAATTGGAAATGGACTCCTGGCTGGTTCTTAAATTGACACAACTGGCTGATCACTCAGCTGGGGTAAGGTGGTGCACTCACCCCTTACTTAGATATGGTATACCTATATCTAAACCTATATCTGGACACATATAAACCTGTGAGCCACTCCTATGGAAAGCCTCATCAATTCTGGAGGCAGAGTGCGTGGTTTAATGTGAGATGGAGCTCTAGCATGAGCTGAGCCTGTCTGCAGCTGTCGGGAACAACTCCCTAAGCTGTTTCCGGATAATGCCATACCATATACTCTTAAGTGCATTATAATCCTCGCGGTTATATAGCAACTTTGGTTTGGCTTTATCAAAACATGTCGTGTAAGGTGTCATACGATTTGGAATACTATCCCCTCGCCAGTTCTGGCGACGGGGATAGCATTCCACCCCTCTAGAGGGGTAAGACATGTTACTTTACTTAAATGCGGTTAATTTCTAAAAGGACCTTGGATCCACAAAATGGATGCCTCTGCCACAGACACGAGTCTGACCCCCTGAAGCTGACCGAAACTCAGCCAAATGGGGCCTGGACAAAGGGTTTCCTGTCGCAGGGAGGTGTTACACCCCCTCAGACAGGAGATAGTGGATTGTAGCGGGGAGGTTTGAAAGAAACCAGACACTGCCTGGGGAGCACAAGGCTGCCCCTTGCATAATCCGGCCAAACCGGTTCTGGGGCACTCCAGCCCTCGTGCCAGGGCGGCCTGGATCAAAGGAAAGGGGTGTATCCACCCCCTTCCTGGGTCCCACCCATAGGAGGGGACCTAGCAGGTAATCCAGCCCCCCAGATTCGAATAAGAGTGGGAGCAGTGCCAAGACACTTCAGATTATCCTGATGAAACATAAGAAACGAAACTCTGGACCCTTCGACATCCTACTCGACATAGAAGCCCGAAGAATCTCCCTTGTGGTCAAGGAGTGACCACCCTGTGCAAACAGGCACCATCCAGCCATCGACGTCTGCTTTGTCGCAGTTCCCGCCGGAACTCGAGCGACAGAGATCGACGAGATCAAGCTTGCCTACCTTCCAACAGCCCGATCCACAGTCCCTGCAGAGCTGAGACCCGTGGAGGCGACCGGAAGCGTGGGGCACGCCATCTTGGAAAGACCACGAGACGCTGACCGTGTAGCCCACGAGTGACCCTCGAAGCTGTACACCGGGGTTTGAGAAGCCCCAACCCTGAGCCACACTTGCACCGAAGTTCAGCCCTCCACACTCGACGAGTGCTGCGTGGGGCCCTTCTGCTTCTTTTGGCTCAACGCGTTGGCCCGGTCACTTGCCAGCCGGCTAGTGGCCCCTGTGCCGATGAACTTTGAAATTCGACCTGCGAATCTGGTTGCTCCAGATCTGCACCAGCTCCCCTGAAAAGGAGCCCCCACTCTGACCCTCCTGGTCCGAGTGAGAAGCAATCTCCCGGTTCTGCGTGGATTGCTCTTGCCAAGTGTTGTTTGCTCCAAACTTGAAGCCGACTGCGCCGATGGTGAGAGCCCTCGTGGGACAGATCGTGACCCGCTCCTGGACGTCGCAGATGCCCCAGAGCCCACGTGACAGCGGAGAGAAGCTCCTCGACGACCACCTGATTGCGCCCGACATTGCCTGGTTCCGTCCTGGTTCCACCCTGGTCACTGCTGAGTGACCCAGACTCTGTCCCCTCTGCTTTCAGGTACTTTTCGACTTGAGTCCACCCTTGGACTCCACCGGACACTTCTCTTTCACCCCGCCTGCAGCCCTTTCAGCTTCAAGCACCAAGAGCCTGCGTGACGAAACCCGACTCAACTTCGACCCTGTGCACCCGCTTCCTGTGGGTGAGGTAACTTTGCTCCGCCGGTGTTCCCACACTGGTACACATCTCTAGGGTCTGTGTCTTAAGTTTTGTTCCTCTAGGTTCAGCGGAAGTGTCCTTAAACTTTAACTTTACAGCTTTTACGCACCATTGGTTAACATTGGTGCATGCGTGCGCTTTCTGCACTGCACCAGAATCCCGTGGGCTTTTCCCGACTTCAGCACTGCTTGTCCTGACTGCTCCCAGCGATTCCCTAGGCCCTAGGCCTAACCACTGTTCGATTGGTATCTCTTATACCACTTGTTTAGTATATGGTTTGAGTGGCCCCCCGCCCTCATCCATAATTGTGCAACTTTATATGTTTCAACTGTGCTTTTGATTTAACGCTTGTGCCCCTTTATTCATAAAGAATACTGGGGATTGTTTTTAGTAATAAATACATATATTTTTATAATATATACTTGTGTGGTGTCCTTTCCTTTGATATTACAGGATTGTATGTGGTAAAACAGCTCGCTTAACACGACCTCTTAAGTTAAGCCTTTAGGCTGCTTAGTCCATGCTACCCCTAGGATAGCTTGTCTAATAAGGTTGACTTACAACCAGACACCATAAGGGATTGTTTGGTCTGATATCAGGTGGTTCCAGAATTGGAAACATCACCTATCAGGCCAACTTCTCACAGCCCCGTACTGCCCCAGAGACTAAAAGACTGTCCCGCTTCCCCCTTCCTGAACCCTCAACGACTTCGTGATCCGTCGATCACTGTGTACATATGAGTGCTGCCTTCTTTTATTTCTTATATAAAGAACTTGTTACTAAGAACCCAACGGTGTGGTGTCTGTTCGTAAGTGTGGTGTGACTCAGTGTGTACGATCCTAGACTCGAAGTCCTCCCCGGTGAGGACCTCACGATAAGACTCTGCAAGATCTGTGGGAGAGGTGGGTCTTGGGGTGACCGGGTGAGCATAACCTGGCCCTCTGAGATTGCCCCTTCTAACAGTGACTCTGCGCGAGGCGTGTCTGTGACTGTGCAGCAGGTGCAGCGCACCGGACACAAAAATAGAAAGACCTTCCCAGGGTTCAGGCGCGGCTGGTTTGAGGGGCGCGCAGGCGAGGCGTGTCTGTGACTGTGCAGCAGGTGCAGCGCACCGGACACAGAAATAGAAAGACCTCCCAGGGTTCAGGGGCGGCTGGTTTGAGGGGTGCGCAGGCGAGGCGTGTCTGTGACTGTGCAGCAGGTGCAGCGCACCGGACACAGAAATAGAAAGACCCTCCCAGGGTTCAGCGGCGGCTGGTTTGAGGGGCGCGCAGGCGAGGCGTGTCTGTGACTGTGCAGCAGGTGCAGCGCACCGGGAACAGAAATAGAAAGACCCTCCCAGGGTTCAGGGGCGGCTGGTTTGAGGGGCGCGCAGGCGAGGCGTGTCTGTGACTGTGCAGCAGGTGCAGCGCACCGGGCACAGAAATAGAAAGACCTCCCAGGGTTCAGGGGCGGCTGGTTTGAGGGGCGCGCAGGCGAGGCGTGTCTGTGACTGTGCAGCAGGTGTAGCGCACCGGGCACAGAAATAGAAAGACCTCCCAGGGTTCAGGGGCTGCTGGTTTGAGGGGCGCAGTCGAGGCGTGTCTGTGACTGTGCAGCAGGTGCAGCGCACCGGGCACAGGAGTAGAAAGACCTTCCCAGGGTTCAGGGGCGGCTGGTTTGAGGGGCGCACAGGCGAGGCGTGTCTGTGACTGTGCAGTAGGTGTAGCGCACCGGGCACAGAAATAGAAAGACCTCCCAGGGTTCAGGGGCGGCTGGTTTGAGGGGCGCGCAGTCGAGGCGTGTCTGTGACTGTGCAGCAGGTGTAGCGCACAGGGCACAGAAATAGAAAGACCTCCCAGGGTTCAGGGGCGGCTGGTTTGAGGGGCGCGCAGGCGAGGCGTGTCTGTGACTGTGCAGCAGGTGCAGCGCACCGGGCACAGAAATAGAAAGACCTCCCAGGGTTCAGGGGCGGCTGGTTTGAGGGGCGCGCAGGCGAGGCGTGTCTGCGACTGTGCAGCAGTTGCATCGCACCGGACACAGAAATAGAAAGACCTCCCAGGGTTCAGGGGCGGCTGGTTTGAGGGGCGCGCAGGCGAGGCGTGTCTGTGACTGTGCAGCAGGTGCAGCCTGTTGTGTGGTCATCTTGTCAGAAATTAGAACTCCTACTCTAAATAGGTCCCAATAAAATAGGGTTAAAAATTATTGTATGTAAAAAGAGAAATATCCCTCAAAATGTGAATACTGTACATTTGTATATTTAAAAAAACTGTATTAAATATCGTTGCTTTTTGTGACAATTTGACCTGTAGGATTTGTTCTGTTTATGTTGGATGAATGCAGATAGATGAATGGTTGTGGCCAGTGTGCAAGTTTGAATGTGTTTAAATTTGATGAAAATTGTCTCTAATTCTTTGAACTCTTTGTATATATGTTTATGTATTAGTGCATTTTGTATACACATCAAAATAAATAGTTACTAATGAAGTTTCAGAAAAAATCTGCTTTCCACTAGTGTTGAAAATTAAAAAATAAACTAGTGTCGTAAACCAAAAAACGTACCTTTTTGTTTCTTCAGATAGGTCAAATTTATAAGTGATTGAACAAAAATCTGGTATTGGCATTTTGTTTTGTTGTTTACTAGTTTTGACTCAGCCTTACTGGTCAGGAGTCACGACCCTGTGTCGTTGTTATTGATTGTGCAGCAGGTGCAGCGCACCGGGCACAGAAATAGAAAGACCCTCCCAGGGTTCAGGGGCGGCTGGTTTGAGGGGCGCGCAGGGGAGGCGTGACTGTGCAGCAGGTGCAGCGCACCGGGCACAGAAATAGAAAGACCCTCCCAGGGTTCACGGGAGGCTGGTTTGAGGGGCGCAGTCGAGGCGTGTCTGTGAGTGTGCAGCAGGTGCAGCGCACCGGGCACAGAAATAGAAAGACTCTCCCAGGGTTCGGGGCGGCTGGTTTGAGGGGCGCGCAGGCGAGGCGTGTCTGTGACTGTGCAGCAGGTGCAGCGCACCGGACACAGAAATAGAAAGACCTCCCAGGGTTCAGGGGCGGCTGGTTTAAGGGGCGCGCAGGCGAGGGGTGTCTGTGACTGTGCAGCAGGTGCAGCGCACCGGGCACAGAAATAGAAAGACCTCCCAGGGTTCAGGGGCGGCTGGTTTGAGGGGCGCGCAGGCGAGGCGTGTCTGTGACTGTGCAGCAGGTGCAGCGCACCGGGCACAGAAGTAGAAAGACCTCCCTGGGTTCAGGGGCGGCTGGTTTTAAGGGGTGCGCTGGCGAGGCGTGTCTGTGACTGTGCAGCAGGTGCAGCGCACCGGGCACAGAAATAGAAAGGCCTCCCAGGGTTCAGGGGTGGCTGGTTTGAGGGGCGCCAAGGCGAGGCGTGTCTGTGATTGTGCAGCAGGTGCAGCGCACCGGGCACAGAAATAGAAAGACCTCCCAGGGTTCATGGGCGGCTGGTTTGAGGGGCGCGCAGTCGAGGCGGGTCTGTGACTGTGCAGCAGGTGCAGCGCACCAGACACAGAAATAGAAAGACCTCCCAGGGTTCAGGGGCGGCTGGTTTGAGGGGCGCGCAGGCAAGGCGTGTCTGTGACTGTGCAGCAGGTGCAGCGCACCGGGCACAGAAATAGAAAGACCCTCCCAGGGTTCAGGGGCGGCTGGTTTGAGGGGCGCGCAGGCGAGGCGTGTCTGTGACTGTGCAGCAGGTGCAGCGCACCGGACACAGAAATAGAAAGACCTCCCAGGGTTCAGGGGCGGCTGGTTTGAGGGGTGCGCAGGCGAGGCGTGTCTGTGACTGTGCAGCAGGTGCAGCGCACCGGGCACAGAAATAGAAAGACCTCCCAGGGTTCAGGGGCGGCTGGTTTGAGGGGCGCGCAGGCGAGGCGTGTCTGTGACTGTGCAGCAGGTGCAGCGCACCGGACACAAAAATAGAAAGACCTTCCCAGGGTTCAGGGGCGGCTGGTTTGAGGGGTGCGCAGGCGAGGCGTGTCTGTGACTCTGCGTGAGGCGTGTCTGTGCAGCAGGTGCAGCGCACCGGACACAAAAATAGAAAGACCTTCCCAGGGTTCAGGGGCGGCAGGTTTGAGGGGCGCGCAGGCGAGGCGTGTCTGTGACTGTGCAGCAGGTGCAGCGCACAGGGCACAGAAATAGAAAGACCTCCCAGGGTTCAGGGGCGGCTGGTTTGAGGGGCGCGCAGGCGAGGCGTGTCTGTGACTGTGCAGCAGGTGCAGCGCACCGGGCACAGAAATAGAAAGACCTCCCAGGGTTCAGGGGCGGCTGGTTTGAGGGGCGCGCAGGCGAGGCGTGTCTGTGACTGTGCAGCAGGTGCAGCGCACCGGGCACAGAAATAGAAAGACCCTCCCAGGGTTCACGGGCGGCTGGTTTGAGGGGCGCGCAGGCGAGGCGTGTCTGTGACTGTGCAGCAGGTGTAGCGCACCGGGCACAGAAATAGAAAGACCTCCCAGGGTTCAGGGGCGGCTGGTTTGAGGGGCGCGCAGTCGAGGCGTGTCTGTGACTGTGCAGCAGGTGTAGCGCACAGGGCACAGAAATAGAAAGACCTCCCAGGGTTCAGGGGCGGCTGGTTTGAGGGGCGCGCAGGCGAGGCGTGTCTGTGACTGTGCAGCAGGTGCAGCGCACCGGGCACAGAAATAGAAAGACCTCCCAGGGTTCAGGGGCGGCTGGTTTGAGGGGCGCGCAGGCGAGGCGTGTCTGCGACTGTGCAGCAGTTGCAGCGCACCGGACACAGAAATAGAAAGACCTCCCAGGGTTCAGGGGCGGCTGGTTTGAGGGGCGCGCAGGCGAGGCGTGTCTGTGACTGTGCAGCAGGTGCAGCCTGTTGTGTGGTCATCTTGTCAGAAATTAGAACTCCTACTCTAAATAGGTCCCAATAAAATAGGGTTAAAAATTATTGTATGTAAAAAGAGAAATATCCCTCAAAATGTGAATACTGTACATTTGTATATTTAAAGAAACTGTATTATATATCGTTGCTTTTTGTGACAATTTGACCTGTAGGATTTGTTCTGTTTATGTTGGATGAATGCAGATAGATGAATGGTTGTGGCCAGTGTGCAAGTTTGAATGTGTTTAAATTTGATGAAAATTGTCTCTAATTCTTTGAACTCTTTGTATATATGTTTATGTATTAGTGCATTTTGTATACACATCAAAATAAATAGTTACTAATGAAGTTTCAGAAAAAATCTGCTTTCCACTAGTGTTGAAAATTAAAAAATATACTAGTGTCGTAAACCAAAAAACGTACCTTTTTGTTTCTTCAGATAGGTCAAATTTATAAGTGATTGAACAAAAATCTGGTATTGGCATTTTGTTTTGTTGTTTACTAGTTTTGACTCAGCCTTACTGGTCAGGAGTCACGACCCTGTGTCGTTGTTATTGATTGTGCAGCAGGTGCAGCGCACCGGGCACAGAAATAGAAAGACCCTCCCAGGGTTCAGGGGCGGCTGGTTTGAGGGGCGCGCAGGCGAGGCGTGACTGTGCAGCAGGTGCAGCGCACCGGGCACAGAAATAGAAAGACTCTCCCAGGGTTGGGGGCGGCTGGTTTGAGGGGCGCGCAGGCGAGGCGTGTCTGTGACTGTGCAGCAGGTGCAGCGCACCGGACACAGAAATAGAAAGACCTCCCAGGGTTCAGGGGCGGCTGGTTTGAGGGGCGCGCAGGCGAGGGGTGTCTGTGACTGTGCAGCAGGTGCAGCGCACCGGGCACAGAAATAGAAAGACCTCCCAGGGTTAAGGGGCGGCTGGTTTGAGGGGCGCGCAGGCGAGGCGTGTCTGTGACTGTGCAGCAGGTGCAGCACACCGGGCACAGAAGTAGAAAGACCTCCCTGGGTTCAGGGGCGGCTGGTTTTAAGGGGTGCGCAGGCGAGGCGTGTCTGTGACTGTGCAGCAGGTGCAGCGCACCGGGCACAGAAATAGAAGGACCTCCCAGGGTTCAGGGGCGGCTGGTGTGAGGGGCGCGCAGGCGAGGCGTGTCTGTGACTGTGCAGCAGATGCAGCGCACCGGACACAGAAATAGAAAGACCTCCCAGGGTTCAGGGGCGGCTGGTTTGAGGGGCACGCAGGCGAGGCATGTCTGTGACTGAGCAGCAGGTGCAGCGCACCGGGCACAGAAATAGAAAGACCCTCCCAGGGTTCAGGGGCGGCTGGTTTTAAGGGGTGCGCAGGCGAGGCGTGTCTGTGACTGTGCAGCAGGTGCAGCGCACCGGGCACAGAAATAGAAAGGCCTCCCAGGGTTCAGGGGCGGCTGGTTTGAGGGGCGCCCAGGCGAGGCGTGTCTGTGATTGTGCAGCAGGTGCAGCGCACCGGGCACAGAAATAGAAAGACCTCCCAGGGTTCATGGGCGGCTGGTTTGAGGGGCGCGCAGTCGAGGCGGGTCTGTGACTGTGCAGCAGGTGCAGCGCACCAGACACAGAAATAGAAAGACCTCCCAGGGTTCAGGGGCGGCTGGTTTGAGGGGCGCGCAGGCGAGGCGTGTCTGTGACTGTGCAGCAGGTGCAGCGCACCGGGCACAGAAATAGAAAGACCCTCCCAGGGTTCAGGGGCGGCTGGTTTGAGGGGCGCGCAGGCGAGGCGTGTCTGTGACTGTGCAGCAGGTGCAGCGCACCGGACACAGAAATAGAAAGACCTCCCAGGGTTCAGGGGCGGCTGGTTTGAGGGGCGCGCAGGCGAGGCGTGTCTGTGACTGTGCAGCAGGTGCAGCGCACCGGACACAAAAATAGAAAGACCTTCCCAGGGTTCAGGGGCGGCTGGTTTGAGGGGCGCGCAGGCGAGGCGTGTCTGTGACTGTGCAGCAGGTGCAGCGCACCGGGCACAGAAATAGAAAGACCTCCCAGGGTTCAGGTCCGGCTGGTTTGAGGGGCGTGCAGGTGAGGCGTGTCTGTGACTGTGCAGCAGGTGCAGCGCACCGGGCACAGAAATAGAAAGACCCTCCCAGGGTTTAGGGGTGGCTGGTTTGAGGGGCGCGCATGCGAGGCGTGTCTGTGACTGTGCAGCAGGTGTAGCGCACCGGGCACAGAAATAGAAAGACCTCCCAGGGTTCAGGGGCGGCTGGTTTGAGGGGCGCGCAGGCGAGGCGTGTCTGTGACTGTGCAGCAGGTGCAGCGCACTGGGCACAGAAATAGAAAGACCTCCCAGGGTTCAGCGGCTGCTGGTTGGAGGGGCGCAGTCGAGGCGTGTCTGTGACTGTGCAGCAGGTGCAGCGCACCGGGCACAGGATTAGAAAGACCTTCCCAGGGTTCAGGGGCGGCTGGTTTGAGGGGCGCGCAGTCGAGGCGTGTCTGTGTCTGTGCAGCAGGTGTAGCGCACCGGGCACAGAAATAGAAAGACCTCCCAGGGTTCAGGGGCGGCTGGTTTGAGGGGCGCGCAGGCGAGGCGTGTCTGTGACTGTGCAGCAGGTGCAGCGCGCCGGGCACAGGGGTGTGAGGCCTGTGTATTGTCGGCCTCTGAGTGGACTGTGCCCCCCCTCATTCATTCCCACTGATGGAGCGAGGTGGTGGCTCTGGAGCTGCAAAATAGGCCCCGGGGCTGCGCTGGACTCGAAATAAGGAAAGAAGACACCCCCCTTAACCCCCCCTCAAACTGCGGTCATTGGATACGAGTGAAAAGAGGCATTTATCTGTGGAAGGGAATCAGATTAGAAGATACACAGCTTGAAGCGGAGAAAATACACTTTAGATTTGGTGGAATTCAAAACAAGCTCCCGCTCGAGAAGCATCTCCACCAGAAAAGGAAAAAAATATACATGTCCCACGGAGGCAGGGGGAGCGCGAGGCTTTGTATCTCTGTCTGTTTTAGAGATTGTTGACTGGTAAGTGAGCGCTGGTCGCATCGAATCCACGGGCACACGCGCATCACGAGTGTGCGAGGGTGATTCTTCATTAGGTACAAGCAGAATCTAAGAGTGCGCAACCTTTAGTATATTCATTCATTCAATGCACACATTCAGAATGAGCCAAAGGCCGAGCCACTGATCTCATTTCACTCTTCACCAAAGAGAATATCCCTCAGCGACGTTCCATAAACAGAGACGCCTTTCGGCCTCTGGGACGGAGGAATGAAATATTAAATATAGAGGGGCAGATTTACAACTTCTGGCGCATCCTCAGGAATGGCGCACGGATGGGCCGATGCGTGACGCGTCCCCTGCGTCCGATGCGGCACATTGCTGGAGTTGCGTCACAAGCGTGACGCAGCTCTAGCAATGCTCTGGGGGGCTCTATCTCCACAATGCTGCGTCAATCCTTACGCCTGCTTCAAGCAAACGCAGGGTTTTGACGCAGCATTGGCCTAAAAGGGACTGAGTGAAATCTTGTAGATTTCACTCAGCCACTTTTAGGAGGCGTTCCTGCGCCGGAATGCCCCCCCCCCCCACTGCAACTCCTCCTTCTGGTGCAGGGCTTTACAACGTGACGCATCTCCCAGATCTGCTTCCCAAAATATGCGGTACAAAAGGGGGTGGTGATGGACGGAGCATCTGAATCAATCAAACACTCACATCCAGTCAAAAGATCTGGGTTTGATCCATCACCGTTCTTTAGCCCACTCTGCCACCCTAAATGCTCCGTCCATCACCACCCCCTTTTGTACTGCTTTTGGCCGCCATAAGTGTGGCAGGGTATGCTCAGACGTGAGTCCCTTGCTCACTTTGCCACTGGATTCAAGCAAGCTGGGCTGAAGACGGCTGAGATGCCATAAACCGGTCCTCGGAAGCTTGTTTCCGGTCCAGGGAAGACATGGCTTGGCAGTTCGGGCTGGACTGTTCCCATGAGGCACAGGGTCAGACTGATTTGCATATAGCCATGTCTGAACTGAGGTGGCAGAGTGGGCTAAAGAACGGTGATGGATCAAACCCAGATCTTTTGACTGGGTGTGAGTGTTTGATTGATTCAGATGCTCCGTCCATCACCACCCCCTTTTGTACCGCTTTTGGCCGCCATAAGTGTGGCAGGGTATGCTCAGACGTGAGGCCCTTGCTCACTTTGCCACTGGATTCAAGCAAGCTGGGCTGAAGACGGCTGGAATGCCAGAAACCGGTCCTCGGAAGCTTGTTTCCGGTCCAGGGAAGACATGGCTTGGCAGTTCGGGCTGAACTGTTCCCATGAGGCACAGGGTCAGACTGATTTGCATATAGCCATGTCTGAACTGGGGTGGCAGAGTGGGCTAAAGAACGGTGATGGATCAAACCCAGATCTTTTGACTGGGTGTGAGTGTTTGATTGATTCAGATGCTCCGTCCATCACCACCCCCTTTTGTACCGCTTTTGGCCGCCATAAGTGTGGCAGGGTATGCTCAGACGTGAGTCCCTTGCTCACTTTGCCACTGGATTCAAGAAAGCTGGGCTGAAGACGGCTGGAATGCCAGAAACCGGCCCTCGGAAGCTTGTTTCCGGTCCAGGGAAGACATGGCTTGGCAGTTCGGGCTGGACTCTTCCCATGAGGCACAGGGTCAGACTGATTTGCATATAGCCATGTCTGAACTGGGGTGGCAGAGTGGGCTAAAGAACGGTGATGGGTCAAACCCAGATCTTTTGACTGGGTGTGAGTGTTTGATTGATTCAGATGCTCCGTCCATCACCACCCCCTTTTGTACCGCTTTTGGCCGCCATAAGTGTGTCAGGGTATGCTCAGACGTGAGTCCCTTGCTCACTTTGCCGTTGGATTCAAGCAAGCTGGGCTGAAGACGGCTGGATGCCAGAAAACGGTCCTCGGAAGCTTGTTTCCGGTCCAGGGAAGACATGGCTTGGCAGTTCGGGCTGGACTGTTCCCATGAGGCACAGGGTCAGACTGATTTGCATAAAGCCATGTCTGAACTGGGGTGGCAGAGTGGGCTAAAGAACTGTGATGGATCAAACCCAGATCTTTTGACTGGGCGTGAGTGTTTGATTGATTCAGATGCTCCGTCCATCACCACCCCCTTTTGTACCGCCCTGAAAAGGAGGCATGTTTCATGAGGGGGCCTCGTGCTGAGCTCCCAACTGATGGACTCGAAGCATGACATGCAAGGGCCAGACGCAAGTTAAAGGACCCACCTGGTACTTGTTTCAGCTGCATGAATGGTTTCTTTTTGTATCTGCTCTCGTCTGCATTGCCAGGGGTTTGGTTTTGTGCAGCTTCAACACCGTCACGGAGATGCCCCGGAATAAACCATTCACCCAAAGGAAAGGCGAGGTGGAGAAACATCTTAAAACATCCAGCCAGCCTCGGTCTTTCCAGAAACTTAGTGATAAAGCACAAAGTAAACATCTCTGAAATGTGAATCTTTAAGGGCTTTTGCCCGGTCAGTGGCTGCAGAGGATTTTCCAAGGATGGGGTGTATCCCGAACTCTTTCCCCTTGTCACATAAAAATATTCGTGCGTGGCTTAAACACGAGGCACCATTCAATGAAACTAATATATTCTTGTGGCATACCCCTTGTAGGAGAGTAGGATCTGCTTCCTAAGGTTACCCCCACTTTCTGCTGTGTTTCACTAGTTTTTCGAATTTAGTCTGACTGTGGCCCTGCTAATCAGGACCACAGCCTAGCTGTCCTCTCTCTAAATTGATACCATGGGGGGCACACAGCTTTTGGGCAGCAGCACGCCGTGAGGGAAACGGCCAGAGTCCCACCAGCGTCCTATCCAGCCACAGCATACGCCGGCCCCACCCGCGGCAGGACTACATCTCCCAGCTGCCCTGGGGAACCGGCGCAGGAACATCAACGCCATCAACATGCCCGGAGGCGCTTGAGGAGGTAGGAATGCCTCCCACCCCGCGGGAGGCGCGCGGGCCTGCACCAGGCTAAGCCCGGGCAAAGGGCAGGGGGTCTATAGCAGTCCAAAGCAGGCCGAGGCTGGGCTGGGCCACCCCCTTTGGCAGGACATATTACATATTATAGAGTCATCACCTTACCAGGTCAGTGATATTATCTGCACTTGTACCTATATCCTTGTGCTAATTTGCAATCTGTTGCCTGCAGGGAGCCATTTACTGTATACCTTCCCTGTGGGTGTATCTGAACAACATATATTATGGGGAAAAGAATACCGGTTGCACCCGGGCCAAATAACAAGCACAAAACATCTACAATCACTACCACCACCCCATTACCAAGCCTTACGGCAATGGACAAAATGTTACAGAAGACCATCGGTGTTGTGGCAACAGCCATAGAGAACACTGAAAGACGCCTTTCACTCCCACCAAGCTTGCTCCCACTTATGCATTTAGATACTTCATCTGATTCTCTGCTTGCCGCATCATATACAGGGCTTCCTGGAGTTGAACCAAAGGAGAACTGTTTAATTCAGGATATGGTGCAATCAAAACATCTTCACACAGGAAGCAGGCTCTCATCAACCCCTACCATGCCGATGTCAAACATCATGAGCATTGACATGGCAAACTCGGATAAGGAAAACAGTGTCAGTATACCAGTACGAACCAGGGGGCAAAAGGCTAAGAGTAAATTGAAACATAGAGTTATTGAGCCAGTGACAAACAAACAAAGGGGCAAAGGTGGGCGTAAGCTACAGAGGGGGGTCCTTGGCCCTGCAGGGCATAGATGGGACAGGGGGAGGGACAGTCTAATGATATAGATACCCAAACTTTAGAGGCCAGTGTAGTGTTGGGGAATGAAGGCTTTTGGGGGAGGATGGAGACCCTGTTTTCTACTCTATTAGGGCCTATTAGTTTACAAATCTCAACCATTGAAAAGAGGCTGAGAGCGATAGACGAACATGTAGCAAAACTGGGTACAAGGCTTAGTCCAATAAGTAAAACTAATACAGGGACAATTACTGGAACTAAGGCCAAAAGCAATGTAGCCAACACAAAGACAGATGCCCGTAATAATAAAGTTCCTGCCCCAATCCCTAGTACAAGTCAAAATGTAGTAAGTACTCAACCCCCAGCGAAACTGGCACCCAAATCCAATGCGACAAAGGTAATTAGTTCAGAAGGCATAAATCCAGCCACTGACAAAAGCAAAAGGGTACCTGCTGGACAAGCTAATAAGGAAGCCCAGAACCGTCCAGCAGACAAGGATGACCAAACCCCAGTAACTAATGTGAGACAGGTCCCGACCCGCACTATCCTACCCCAGAATGCGGGGCCTATGTTGTGGTCCTAGTTAATGTTCCCAAATTGAGGAAGGACCAAGAGGAAAACCCCGCAAGCCTCAAAAACAGAACCCTTCCCTGGCTATCTGTAAATTGTAACTTTCCAATGGAAGAATCGGATCAAATCATTTTAACACAAAGAGTGGGATGGGTGGGCCCGTTAAGGAAAAAGTTTGATGGGGACTGTATAATCATAAACTTTACATCCCCCCAATGGGCCCAGAATACGCTTGCCAATGCCCCATTGCCATCATCCTGGGAGTTTAACACAACTCTGCTCCCCTTAGGTTACTTTTATAGGCACCTAATGGATCCAAATTTCAATTGCAGGAATAACCTTTCAATGCGTCATCAGGCCACATCTCAACGTATCCATTGCTTCACTCCTGTTTTCCTATCCCCCCCCCCAGCACAACCTAAGAGATGGGCCCAATTTAAGGTTTAACCAAAATATTCCCCCGGAATGAGATGAGGTATATGTATAATATCCCAACATACCATCGGTTTGAACAAGCTATTTCAAACCTGGAAGATCAAGATTGACTGGGAAATGATAGGGGTAATACTAAATCACAGGTGGCAAGCGGAAAAGGGGAATACCCAGCATCTTCTAAAGTTAAATCAGTGCATGATCATGCTCCCTCATTTACAGTAACACAAAAGAATGTAAACCCAATACCGACAAAAGTGGAGTTAGTTATAGACAAAGGCACTAGGAGTAAGCCAGTTAGTCCACCTACCAGTAAGTCTGATCTGACAATCCTTAGCTGGAACGTTGCTGGGTTAGAACCAAGATTGCCAGATCTGCAATGGCTAGGGTTATTGGATGGCAAAGACATTATCATGTTTCAGGAGACATGGGCTACAGGTAACCTATATATAGAGGGCTACCACTGCTTTAGTGTGACAGCACCCAAGCCTGACTTTGGTCGCGCAGTGGGTGGACTATTCATTGGGATTAAAATATCGGCTGGTGGCACTATTAAAGATTTATCAACTGAGAACCCAAATATACAGGTTCTTGAATTCAAAAGACATACCCGGATTTATTTAATACATTTTTATAATAATGATTTTAACTCTGTCCCAAATAAAAATCTCATAGGGCTCTCTAAGATTTTATTCACTTTGGAACAAAATGTAGACATAAATGAGGAGATAGGGATCCTCATTGGGGGGGGGGGGGGATTTCAATGCGAAAATTATAAAGAATCATCAGTCTGAGGGAAAAACTCAATTCGACCAAGCGGAGCGAAGGGGTTTAGAACTGGATAATTTGTTAACTGAGCATATCCTTAGTAATGCCCTGGAAGTAGGTCACATTTCTAGCACTCAGCATGCCCCTACATTCAGAGGCAGAGATTGTTTTTCAACCATTGATTTTATTTTTATGTCCCCTCACTTAATAGATCGTATAACAAAGTCAACAGTGTTGGAAACATCATTTGGAGACCATAATCCTCTTATAGTTACCCTACGCTTAGGGCCAAGCCCTGTATATGCTAAATTAAATGGTGCAAGAGATATTACCCCTACGGGAGATGGCCTGCGACTGAAATGGAGGAGAGTAGACAGCGGGGCCATACTAGAAACCGTGAACATGGAACATTCCCATCTGATTAACTCTTGCTTATCTCCTGATGGGAAATGTTTTAGGATAATTGCGTACTTTGGCAAATTGTGTTCTGTTATAAAAACCTGCCTATCAGTACCGTTGCCAAAGAAAGAGAAAGACCCAAGGTGGTTCGATTCCGCTTGTTCACTAGCAAATAGGGCATTGCGTAGGGTATTATCCAATAAACCTAGATGTAGAGTAGAGGTAAATGCAGCTAGGAAAAATTACAAATCTAAAATTGCTGAGCAGAAAGCTGCATTACTGACGGAGCAGTGGGAGTCACTGGTTGGAAGTGCAAACCAAAAGAGCAGTGACCCCTTCTGGTCGGCCGTCTGGAAAATGCAAGATATGGGCAAACAATTCATTTTAACCAGTTGCACCATAACCAGCAGTGCCTGGGAGGCCCACTTCTCTAAAATATATGCCACACCAATTGAGGAAACAATAAGTTTCGTTCCTGGGCAACTGTGTTGTCTACAGATTAGTCTCCACGAGGTAGAAGTAGCCATCAGAGCGAGCCTTGGTAATAAGGCTCCTGGTCCTGATGGACTCCCAATAGATGTTATCAAGTTCAGCCCGGACTTATGGGCACCGATCTTACTTAATGTTTTTAATAGCTTGCCCTCAGTGCCTATGCCCAATACCTGGTCCACTAGTACAATAGTCCCAATTTTTAAAAAGGGCGATAGACCAATTTCGCTCCTGGACAATACCTTAAAAATTCTGGGGCGAGTCCTTTATAATAGGGTGTTGGAGTGGACAGAAGATTGCGAATTATTGGACCCCTATCAGATGGGGTTTAGGAACAGGGTGGGTACGTTGGAGCAATGTTTACATTTGAAGCTGGTAATTGATAAGTATACATTGCTCAATCGTCCCCTATTTATCTTGCATTTATGGACCTTTCATCTGCTTTCGATCTAGTCAATAGATCTAAACTCTGGTCCATTCTTTTGGACCATGGACTGGATGAGGCTCTTGTTAATTTTTTTGGCCTATCTCCATACTGACCTTAAAGCGCAAGTTAGGATTGGGATGGGTGGGGAAGTTTCTGGGGCTATTAAAGTAGGAAGAGGGGTTAGACGGGGGTGCGTATTAGCACCCCTGCTTTTTATTATTTATATCAATGGGTTAGCTAAATCTTTAAAACAGGTGACCCCAGATGTGCCAATAATTCAGGGGCAACCATTACCGGTTCTTTTATACGCAGATGATGCGGTCCTTATGGGCCGCACACCTAATAACCTCCGTTTACTTGTTAGAACTTTTGTTCAATATAAAGAGGCTTTAGATCTGCACGTGAATTTTAAAAAATCTTTTATTATGCAACGTAGCCCAGGGAAACGGAAGCTTAACACCATACAAGTGGGGACAGATAAATTAGAATCTGTGAGCACATTCCCGTATCTGGGGTTGGTTTTTGCAGCAATCGGCTCATGGAGTGGGCATTTGGCCCACGCCACGGGCAAGTTCTCAAAAGCCATCAATTCCATCTTGAGCTTGCCACGCCCAAAGAAAATAGGTGCCACCAAAGCTATTTAAAAAAATTTTAAGTTACATTGCATACCAGTAGTTACATACGGGGCAGAGGTTTGGGGTTTGGGAAATAATCCTAGCATCCAACGATAAGAAAACCGATTCTGCAGAAAAACCTTGGGTGCCCCTATCTCCTCCTCTGAGTTTATTTGCCACAAGGAACTAAATATCCCGGATACATGTGATTTTATTAGGACTAGACCGGCTTTATTCTGGTTTAGGATCTGGACGAATAACTCGGCTGCCCTAACACAGGATATTATAAAGGACTGTCTCAAATGTGAAAAGGGCTTAGCAATCCCATGGCTTGCGGGAGTTTTAAAGACTCTGCGGGCTGTGGGCAGGGGAGATCTTTTTTCTGACCCATCCAGAATAGAGCCTAAAGATAAAAATGAGGTAAAATACGCATTATATGCACTATATAATTCGGAAAGAATGGGAAAGGAATCACTTAAATCATCCGTTGTGACCTATATGGGGAATGAATTGAACAGGCAACCACTTCCATCCTATCTCGTTCTCCCCATGACTAACTGGGAAAGATCGTTGTTATTCCGCCTAAGGGCGGGTTCTGTGAAATTTTTATTGGGCTTCCTTCTGGGTTATCTTCAGACATCACACTACAAACCATGCCCGTGTGATGGGATAAGCACACAGAATGATTTGCATTTCCTATTCTTCTGTAAATTTTATTTAAATTATATTAGATGGTTTTTATCACCATATTTTAGAAAACGAAGACCCCTCTCTTTGGGGGAGTCTTATTCAATGTTGCTTTCTTTGGATACAGACAAATAGATTTTTCGCACTAGCACTTTCCTGAGACTGATAACCCGTGTACGTAAAATGATGGAAAACCCCTGAAAATTTGATTTATGAGAGCTGTAACTAATTTTAAAAATCATGATGACTGTAAATAGATTTGTATGGAGATTGGAACTGTTTTTATTGTATGTGCTTTTATGAATTGTATGAAATTCAAATAAAGGTCTTTTTAATTGAATTGAATTGAGTGGGGAATGAGGCTAGCCCTTACATAAGCTTGACTTATAGGTCTGAGGGCCAATTGAGAGGGTAGATAGACCACACGACCCGGCCCCAGAGAGCTCAGACAAGATTGCAGTTTTGCCTGACTGTAAGATGGTGACCCGAAGGAGGAGATATGCATGACGGGGGAGAACACTACCATAGGGACTGCTGATATTACAGATAGTGCCCAGTGATGGAGTGCAACAATAATCAACTGGCACAGTGAAGCATAGGTGGGAGTGCAAAAAAGCAATGAAAAAAAGAGGTGCGATATGGGGGGATTCTCGCCTGATCCTAAGATGGAGACCAGGGACCAAGGCAATAAGTAGGTGGAGGCCACCAGAGAAGATCGACCAATTGAGGCCATTGAGAAGGTAGAGAGACCACACAGAACAGCCCCTAAGAGCTAAGATACGATTGCAGTTTTGCCTGACCCTAAGATGGCGACAAAAGGAAGGAGATCTGCAAAACGGGGGAGATTACTACCTTGAAGACTGCTGATATATAAACTAGCACCCTGCGATGGAGTGCAGCGATAATCAACTGGCACAGTGAAGCATAGCTGGGAGTGCAAAAATCCAAGGAATAGAGGTGCCCTATGGGGAATTCTCGTCTGACCCTTAGATGGAGACAAGGGACCAAGGCAATAAGTAGATAGAGGCCACCAGAGAAAATCGACAGGGACTCAACGCACCCCCCATAGAAAGGGGTAATCGACTAGTGGTTGCCAACAAGCAGCAATGTCCACACAAGAGTATAACTAATGGTCTGCACCTACACCCCAAGGGACATTGCTGTGTCCGCTTGATCATAGGCTACTTGGTCTTGATACGCTACATCCTCCTGATGCCCCTAGCTGGATTGTGACCTGCTCCCTACCGCCTGCCACCGCGCCTCGGGTTATGTCTGTAGTGCCTTCCTCTTCCCTCCTGAGTTGTCCGCAGGCCCCATCAACCACCCATCCCCTCAATCTCAGGAACCCCTATCAGCCCCTCCCTGTGAACCTAACTTCAACCTCTCCTGGGTTGTAGCCTTTTGGCATTCCTGCACTCTGATCTTTTCCCTGTACTGCACGCTCCCCGATTAGGTATTGCCCTTTAAATCGGAATGCTTGGATCTCCCTGGCAGCCTACCTGCCCATCCTCCCATGATGGCTGATTGCAACAGGATGCAACTCTTTCACCATCACTTACCCTCCCAACCTTCCCAAGTCCATTGCTTAATCCTTCAAACAATCCCTCCTGAGAAGACACCCTGAGACTCTGATCTCAGACCTGTACTTCAACTCCGACAGGGGCATCATCACCAATGACCTTATCTTCTATACTAGGAAAACAGCACTATGGCGCACCACCATGTTTAACCTACTTAGCGTCCACAATTTCAGGAAATTTCCTTATGGTGGCAAACTCATGATCGTGCCTTCCCAAAACCTTAAAGCCGACCTTACCATTACCTTTTACAAAAACGGCACTGTCAAGATCCAAGCACCAGACATGGATCACAACAAATCCGCTGACTTCTTCTCCATCCTCAAGAAACAAGTACTTCTCTCCAGTGGCGGCTGGTGACTTTTGAAAGTGGTAGGGCGTAAAATGAGTCCCTCTACAAATAAAATGGAGTATGACAAGGTCAGGGCCAACAGTCTCACAGCTTCAAAAGTGAGTGAAAAAGCTGGGAATCTTCAAGTTTAAAAGCAGACCTAGAACTAAAGGACAGCCGGTCAGGCTTAAGAGTGCTGGCAGTGAAATTAGACGAGAGCTGTACAACTAGCCTGTAAACTGCATCGCAGCTGTGGTGGGAGAGACTAAAACAGGTAAGAATGCATGTTTGTCATGCGAGGCTTGGAGACTCCCACACAGACAGCACCCAGGCTCGTAAAGGGGCCTCTTCAAAGCAGGTGCCTTGAGTGAAATGAGGCCTCAGCCTCGGGCATCCTTCGTGTTTAGCCTCGCAGTCTGCGAGGCTAAATTGTGCTTCATTCTCCTAGGTCTGTTTTATGATATGTTGGGTCAGGCTTGTAGTAAATAAAAAAACATTTCTAATAGAACGAACAATGTCTCTAAGTGTTTTTACCAGTTTGCCACAAAAAACACTCTGCCATCTTCTCTCCGTGCCCTCCAAGACCTGTTAGAGATCGATGGAAGGTGATTCTTGACTGGCGCACACTGGCTCATGGGATAAGTGTGGATCGGCCATTCCTTAAGCATAACATTACTGGTTGGGTCAGCAGTTTGAGTCCCGCGGGGCCGGCTACGAATGTAGCAGCTTTTCAAGTCTGACTCGCAGCCAGAACAGACGTCTGTAAGGCGATAACACGCTATTGCCTATGAGTGAGAGCCAGAGTGAACAAAAGTCACAACCACTCCTGCAAGCAGTTTTCCATGTTGTGTTATTTGGTTTTACAGAATCATATCAATATGTTTTGCAATGAAGGCACAAGTACAGTAACATCAAGAGGGTTGCCTAAGATCACACAGTGTGTCGAATGTTCAAAGGAGTATTCGAATACAGGTCTCGTAATTCAGGTGTGATTTTATTATAGCAACCAACACCACATGCCACCTATCTAGCCATTCAGAGGCGGACTCACCTTGAGAGAAAGTTTCTCGATTTTCTGAAAGATGGACAGAATGGGAGGAAATTAAGTCCAATAAACACTAGGGATTACCGAAGCTGAGGCCTAATTTCACTTGAGGCACCTGCTTTGAAGAGGCCGCTTCGCAGTTAATGCTTCCGTTGTAATACCCCCTTTACTAAAACTGCTGTGCTGGTGAATGCCCACACTGCCCACCCAGTACAGAGCTGTTCTATACTCGTTAATGATACTGCAATTCTCCATGTTTGTACACGGTCAAGAACACACCGTGCATCGTAAGGGGAATGACTCCTGACGGGGTTAATCATAACAGCCGTTATCTAAAGACCGACGTAATTAGCCCGCATTTTCTCTGCACATTAACTGCCAGCACCTTCTATATGACTTATTGGCTTGCCCAATTTGCTCAGCTTTTCTCGCTCTGGGAGCGCGTGTATGTAAAAGCAGCATACTAACAAGCGATCGGATCGGATCGGAGGCCCTCCTAGCACCTGTTGAAATTATGAACTGCCACAACAAACCTGAGGGCTAACTTACTTACGCAATAAAAATGGGGACCGGAGCACTGACTGAGTGAGTAGTAGTACACTACTATTTGTACCAAATGCTGAGATCTGGCGATCGAGTTGCTGTTGATGATTATGACTCTTGTCGTGTCCTGGACCCGGGCCGTGCCTCACAGTTAGCCTGTCTGAGTCTCTCCTCTCTCCCGTCTCGTCTAGACTAGACTACTCCTGCGTGCCCAGGGCAGACTAGACTAGGGTCAAGGGCGACTTCTTATTTGCCCAGCATTAACAGAAGAAATTGCAGAACGACCAGTCAGTGCATGGCTTAGCACTAAGCCAGTACAGTTATTGGCCGTCTGTTGTTACGCCCTCCCGCCCCGCAGTGCCAACTGGCTGTGTAACTAAACCACGCTCTACACGAGCAGCGGCAGCCAATACAGATGCTAGAGAGCGCCTGGATTGGCATGTGTGAGCAGGCAAAATAGCCGCTCAATTTATGACTACTGGGGACGGCGATTTCGGCCCAGCCCCCCATCACAATATGTTTCTGGCAGAAAAGCATTGCTGCGCATGTTGGGTTCCCGGCAGCCGGTCAAACCCAACATGCGCACTGCTGTCGTCCCACAACCGCAATCACTCATTCCTGACAGTGCGCGCCTCAGCCATGGGACTCACGCAAGCAAAATAAATAAATAAATAATTTATGAATTTGGCAATATTTTCAACTCTCAAACTTTTAAAATATATTCTTTTTTAAAAAAGTTTGAAAGTTGAAATGGTACCAATAATATTACCCTAATGGTAAAACCGCCACTGCTTCTCTCCTCCACGCACCCCCTGGGCCTGCCGTTGCTCCCCGACTCCAGTCGCAGTGCCAGCTCACTCAACTCCAATTCCAAGGGTAAGGACCTCCCATCTAGACCTACTAATGCTGCTGCCACTCCCCCTTCCACCCCCTCTTTCCCTCCCATAAGTCGAGTTGGCACGAATCTTCTCTATGTGCTTCCAATGGGTTCCCCAATCAGGTCAAATCCAGAGACAGTATCTCTCCTAGCGCTGTTAGAGAACTTCCCTCCACTCCCCCGACCTCTAGCATTCATCAATAACTCAACGCCACTGCCCCCATTTCCTATCCTTGCTCCTCACCATCTTGCTTAGTAACTAACAATCACCTTACCCTTTGCTCACTTAACCTTCCCCTCAACAGTCCCGGATCTCCCCATTTGTAACAACACTACTCAGTTATGCAAATTGCACATCTTCTACCAACCCCCAGGCAAGAACAACACCTTCATGGACCTGCTCACGGAAATTATTACTGCTAAGGTCTCCCCCCACTCCAATGACATTTTCCTCTGTGATTTTAATCTGCACTAGAATGAGCCCAATGACTCCCAGGTCAACACCGTCAAAGTCTTCCTCGATGACTAATCACTCACCCAGGCCTGCACCATTCCTACCCACTAAAAACGCGCCACATTGGATTGGATCATCGCTAAGGCATCGGCGGTCAGGCTGAACTCAATAGATCCATGGGACTGGTCAGACCATTACCTTCCAAATACCTAACTACCTTATATAAAAACCTGGACAACCGGTGAAACCGAAACGCTTGCTCAGAGACACTAAGAGCCTTCACCTAGAGAAGCTGACTGCTGCTGCAAGAATTACCTACACCCCCTCAAATCTATCTAAGGTCAATGACCTCACAGAACACTGCAACTCGACTATGTCCAACATTTTGGATGATCTGGCCCTGCTAAAGCTCAAATCAAAGGCAAAAGCTCCTGGTTCAGCGGTCCCCTCAATAGCAAAAGGAGAGCTCTCCGACTTACAGAAAGAAATTGGAGACAGCACCCCTCAGCCCCCCAACTTAAACTTCTCCATCTGGCCAAAAATACTTACAACAAGCACATCCTCAGATCCAAAAAATAGTTCTGCAGATCAGAACTGGAAATCGCCAGGAACAGACCCCGCAAACTCTTTGATGTAGACAAACCTCAATCAAAAAACAAGCTAAGCCATCCAAAGAAACTACAAAATCCCTAATCACCTGTGATGAGTTCTCCTCCATCTTTACAACCAAAATTCACTCTCTAGGTAACAAACTTAATGCCACCTCAAATGTCCATCATCCTCCTACTGGGACCCATCTCTCCTCTCTCCCCCCCCCGGCCCCCGGTAATACCCAAGAACAAAGTTCGCTGGTCTAACTTCGATCTATGCGATGACCATTCCATCTCGAAAATTCTGATCTCCTTAAAACCGAATACCCACTTTAACGACCCTCTCCACACCAACTGCTTGGCAGTGACCTCCCTACTCATTGTTCCCATTTGGACTACAATTATCAACGCTTCCCTTCTTCAAGGGTCGATACCTGACTGCCTGAAAACCGGGCAACTCATCCCCATCCTAAAAAAAGCCAATCTGAATCCGACAATTCCAGACAGTTTCAGACCAATTTCCAATATTCTGCTTCTTGCAAGAGTCCTGGAGAAATATGTGCAGCTACAACTAAGCCAACATATCACTAATTTCAACTTGCTTGATGAATTCCAATCAGGGTTTAGGACTGGGCATAGCACTGAAACCACTATTCTTCATATCGTAGAAGATGCTCTCCAAGCCCTTGACCAAGGTAATACCTGTCTCTTGATCCTTCTGGAGCTTTCCTCGCCATTTGACACAGTCAACCATGACTACAACATTGGGAGAATCTGGCGGAGTCCCTAGTTGATAGGGACTCCCGTAGATTCTGGAGAATAATCAACCACGGGACCAGGGAACTCCCATCTGCAATTGAACCAAACATTGCAGCCAATGTTTGGCAGGATCACTTCCAGGGCCTATACGCCCCCGAGGCTGAGGAGTTAGAGACACCTGCAGTTAGTATCACCACCACAAATATACCAGCCCCTTTTAGCCTGAAAGACATCGAGACGGCCATATCGGGGTTGCCATCTGGAAAAGCCCCTGGATTAGATGGGATCCCAGGTGACCTCTATAGGCAGGAACCTGTGATCTGGGCTCCATACCTGATGGTTTTATTCAATGCAGTGCTGGGGGGAATGGGCATACCAGATACTTGGCTGGGAGCAGAGGTAGTACCGATATATAAAAAGGGCTCGCCTCTGCTCCCCGCCAATTATCGCCCGATTAGCCTCATTGATGTTAGCCAAAAGCTGTTTGGAAGGTTGATCTTGGACAGGTTGCAATGTTGGATGGAAGAGACAGAGATCCTGAGCCCCCTTCAAGCGGGCTTCAGGAAGGGTGTCTCAACAGTGGACCAAATACTGAGACTAAATATTTTATTCTGGAAAACTGCATACTTAGAAGAGGGCTCACTGTACGCAGTTTTTGTGGACCTCCGTGCCGCCTTCGACCTGGTCCCTCGGGCCAGGTTGTGGGCGGTACTAGAGGACATGGGCGTTCCGGGAGATATTCTCCAGATTCTCATTAGGCTCCACACAGACAATTATGCCCGGGTAAGATACGGAAAGGGAGGTAGGCTTACAGATAGGTTCCCTGTCCGACGCGGGGTAAGACAGGGATGCGTGCTGGCGCCGTCTTTGTTTTGTCTATTTACGAATGGGGTAATAGAGCATCTGTGTAGAATCCCTAATATTGATGCCCCACAACTGAACAGCAGTAGGGTGCCGGCGATCATGTTCGCGGACGACACCCTGCTGTTGTCAAAGACACCAATGGGGCTACAAAGGATCCTGGATGGATTCATGGACTTCTGTAATAAAAGGGGATTAGAAATAAACCCAGCGAAGACCAAATTTATGACCTTGAGCCACAAGCATAAAAGCTGCCCAAACCCACGCCTGGGATCAACATCTTTGGAGAGAGTTCAAGTGATTGAGTATCTGGGCATAACACTCAATCAAAATCTAACCTGGGTGCCACACAAAAGAAAAGCAACCACCAAACTAATCCAGAGGGCGGGCGCAATCACAAGAATTGCAAAAAAATCCCCCTTACGCCCATTGGCACCAGCAATACAAATTTACAAGGCCCAAGCACGAGGAGGCATAACTTACGGGGCTGAACTATGGGGACACACATCACTTCACTCTATACAAGTGGCCGAGAACAACTTCATTAGACACTTGACGGCCCTCCCCTCGAGCACTCCACTCCTTCCGCTGAGAATGGATTTGGCATTGTGCCCAGTCAGCGAAGAACTGAGCCTGAAACCACTGACTTATTGGAGGCGCTTGTGGAGCAGTCAAGACTTGGGCCACTATAGAAGTGAATTACAGGAGCTCCTCAGAACGATACAAGTGTCCAAAATCCAATGGCTCAAGTATATTAGAGACATGTGTATGACCCTTGGAGTCCCAGAGCTATGGAACAGTCCTGAAGTAACGTCTGCAAGGCTTCCTCGGAAAGCACTCTCTAAACTTTTCCATGATTTTATGTTGCAAAGTTCCATCAGCTCAATCCGGGAGGGCTCACTAACTGATATATTCGTTAAAACAAAAGACTCTTATAGCTTTGAATATGTCCTTGATGCAATGTCCCCTGTGCACGCCAGAATTTTTTTTTTACAATGGAGATACAGTTCCTTACCGCTGAGGTCGCTCACTAAAAACTGGGATGGTAATCTGGTCTCACCCAACTGCCCTCCGTGCAATTACAAGCTTGAAAGTGACGTACACGTGGTCTTATTTTGTAAAGCCTACATCAAAATTAGGAGCTATTGGCTCATCCCGTACTTAAGGAACTTGGGCTTTCGAACCTATGCCCCAGCCTACAGAGTCCTTAAAACTGACCTTGCACCTCCAACCGTGTTCGTTATGGCGAAATTTCTGACGGCAATGTGGAGAGTCCGTGCAAAAATTATAAGGGATTCTAACGCGCCACGAACAATTTGTTCCTAAATTAGTTTAAAAATGCACATGTGTAACTATGAAAATGATTTTAATTTAAAAATGCATTTCTGAAACCTACTAAATGATTTTACGGATCTTAACATTGATGAATTATCTTAACACATGATTTTATTGTTAATGGTCTAATGTTTGTTTACTTGCTCATCTTTTATGACCTTAACGGTCGAAATAAAGATTGTTTGAATTGAATTGAATTGACAGTCAACCATGAGAAATTTCTTGAACGCCTCGAACACAGAATGGGTCAGGAGGTACCGTCATCAAATGGTTTGATTCCTTCCTACAGAACTGCACCCAGAGATTCTTAGTCAACAGCAACCTATCTGCGCCTTCCCCAATATCTATCGGTGTCCCTCAATGCTCTACTCTGTCCCCTACCCTCTTCAATCTCTACCTTGAACCCTTAGCTGAAATTCTTTGGACAGGCAACGCCTTCTTCCACCTGTACGCTGATGATACTCAGATTTACATCAAAATCTCTTCTCTAGAGGAGATTACCTATCTGAATGACCCCCTGAAACTGACTGTTCAATGGCTCGCCAACAACAAGCTCAAACTGAATGCCCAAAAAACGGAGTTCCTTCTCATCTCCCCCCCCTAAAAACTCCAATGACATCCTGAAATGGATTAACTCGATCACAGCACTTAACTGTACACCGACCGTAGAGGATTCTGCTAAATCTCTCGGTATAACCTTGGACAGCAACCTGAATATGCATTTTATTTATTTATTTACATTTATATATTAGCGCACAGCTACCCACAAGGGTTTCCCGGTGCTATACGAAACAGCAGAATTTAGAGAGACCTAAAGACCAAAAAGCAGTGTTTTGAGATATCTACGGAATAGGAGAAGGTTTGATTGCAAGCGGAGAGGCAGTGGCAGGCCATTCCATAAGGTGGGGCCCAGGTAGGCAAATGAGTGGCCTCCCATTCGAGCAAGTCTAACTTTAGGAACTTGGAATTTCTCTTGGGTGGAAGACCGGAGGGACATAGGGACTTGCTAGATGTTGTAAGTAACGTGGAGACTTCGCATGCTTAACACAAAACACATAGGTCAGAGCCTTGAACTTGGCCCGTTTCTCCATTGGAAGCCAATGGAGGTCTACCAGCAGAACGGACGTCGGGGCAGTTTTTGGTGCGCGGCAGAGCAGTCTAGCAGCCGAGTTTTGTACTCGTTGCAATTTGCGTGTTACCTCTTTGTTGGCTCCCAAGTAAAGAATATTCCCGTAATCCAGCCTAGATGTTACAAGGGCTTGGATTACGGTACGCTGGGCATCAAGTGGGAGCATCCACACAATCTTCCTCAACCATTTTAAAATGGTGAAGCAAGTGGCAGCAACCTTGGTGGCTTGTTGCCGCACAGAGAGAGTGTCATCGATAGTGAAGCAGAGGTTGCGTACTTGGATAGAGGGTTGAGGAAATGTGCCCATTTCTGGCGGCCAATGTTGAGGACCCCAGAGACCTCGAACTTTGCCCAGGATCAGGACCTCAGTTTTGTCGCCATTGAGTTTAAAAAAGTTAGCGTTCATCCAAGCCACAACTTTGCTAAGGCCTGATCTGAATGCAGACGGCGCAGAGGTTTTTTCGGCTGAGAGAGAGAAGATGATCTGGGTATCGTCAGCGTTTGAAAAAAGCGACAGCCCAGATTCTTCAACCAGAACTGCCAGGGGTCTGACGTAAATGTTGAACAACAGGGGGCTGAGAATAGAACCTTGGGGACCCTATAAGGTGAAGAGTGAGGCTTGGATTTGGAGGTGGATGAAAAGACCTGAAAGGTGCAGTCAGAAAGAAAAGAACTAAGCCAGTTCAGAGCCGCCCCAGTGACATCAGAGGATTGGAGGGCCTTCAAGAGTACGGTATGAGAGACCGTATCGAAGGCCGTGCTCAGGTCAAGCAATACCAAGACCATAGTTTTGCACGCATCAATGTCGAAGCATTTCTGTAACCCCTAGGAGGGTGGACTCAGTGGAGTGGCCAGTCCTAAAGCCGGACTGGGAAGGATGCAGCAGCCCATTGGTTTCAATAAACTTCAATAGATGCCCATTTATATGTCTCTCGAGAATCTTTGAGAGGGCGTGCAGAAGTGAAATTGGACGGACACATCAACTCGATGGCCAAAACGGCCAGGTTCCACCTGAGCTACTTGATTAACTAAAACCCTTCCTTGAAACTGCAGACCTAAAAACCGCAGTTCAGGCGTTAGTCATCCCCAGAATTGAATACAGCTGCTCTACCCTATCTGGCCTACCAAAGACTTCCAAGGCACCTCTAAAAGCTTGCCTCAACGCAGCAGCTAGACTCTTATCTGGCTCTAAAAAATTTGAACACATTTCACCACATCTGAAGGCTTTGAACTGGCTTCCTCTTGAAGCTAGAATCCAGCTCACGCTGGCATGTACACTAAAAGCCTTGTACACAAACTACCCGGCATATCTCACCCAGAAATTTGTGGTATCTGGGGGAGTCAGAAACTTCCGGTCTGCTTGAAACCGTGTGTTCCAGCCTCCCCGCTTACGCAAGGAAAAAAACATATAACTGAGTGTTCTCTGGGGCTGCACCAAGAATCTGGATCCTCCATCAGAAGAATACCTTCTCTGTCAATCTTCAAAAAGAAAGTTAAAACCTTCCTAATTAACAGATTCCTCCAATAACTCTCCGTTGTCATGCATGCTGCCTTTTGTCATGGCCCTTGGTTCTGTGCATAATTTCCTGTACTGCTTGTACCAATTCTCACTCCGTCAAATGTTCTGCTGGCTCTCTCTGCCTGTCGCTAGCATATCTCCCCTCTTACAATTGCTGGTTTTCTCTTTTGATCGATGACATGTCGCTCTGCCGATTATGATACTGTACTGATTATTGTATATAACTCTGGCTTTGTCCTTATGTAGTCAATTCCCTAAACCCATCCTTGTGTTTGCCTGTGCCTAACCTGTATGTAACGTGCATTCCCTGTAAGGCGCTCTGATACCCTAACGAGTCATGTTCACGCTCTATAAAACCTCAAATAAATAAATTAAAAACACCAGCAAAAAGGAACGGGCGTTTTGGGGAACGCTAACCATAATGGTGCTGATAAAACAAGCTGCAGTCATTGATACCAACAATAATAACAATGGCAGCACTGGCACTACTGCTAATAATAGTGATCTCATGACAGTGATAGTAGTGATCAGAACAAGGCACTAGAACAACACTACTGTTGAAACAATCATAGTAATTATTATAGCATCTTTGAAAGTTGTAATCTAATGGATTTTTCAATACAGTTGTAATAAAAGCATTTTGCGACAATATGCAGCAAACCACGAAACCATGGAACGTGGCTGGGCTGAAAAGCAAATTATCATTGCCCGAGTGGGGTTCCTTTATGGTGTTGCATGATATTTGTTTAATGCAGGAAACGGGCACTGGAGGAGAGTGCAATGCCAGGTTATGCCGCCTTTGACATCTTGGCTACAACTGGGGTTAGAGGGAGACCATCGGGTGGGCTTACAATATGGGTGGCCACGCACCTGGGTGCCAGGGCTGCACAAATGCCCACCAATTCACTAGACGTTCAATGTGTACTCCTAACCCCTGCCCCAGGTGGCTATAATAAATATCTATTCAAGACCAGTCAAGAGTGGGCGTGAGCCCGTTGCAATCGCTGCGATGAAAAGCTTTATACATTCACTTGACCCGTCAATTGTCTTGGTTATTGAAGGAGACTTCAATTGCCAGTTTGAGCCCCTTGTGAGTCCAGAGCTGGGTGAACTGAATGACGAAGACCAGTTCTGGCACGTTCCCGACGCGCTGATTCATCCTGTTAAGGCATGTTCCCCATTGGTACTACAAATTCAATCACTCTCCCTCACAACGTCTATGCGGGCGTGTAACGTGCGGGTGGAGCCTGACAGACCCGGGTCAGCTACTTTTAACAGGTTACATCAAACTTCCATCATTGATTATATAATGATGGAGGTAAGATACTGGGATAGGCTACTGGAATTCAGGGTGCTCCCAAGACATGATAGTGACCACAATGCCCTTGTGCTAATATTGAAACCTGGAAGCTTTGGGTTGACTAACCCGGCACCCGAAGCAACCAGTGTAATTCTGCCCCACATTTTAGCTAATAATAGACGAAGCGTCAAATGGCCGCATCTACAGGATTCTCCCACCAAACTGGCTAAAGTATATAATACAGCCATACCACTGATTTCTCAAATGGGGGATGCCGCCTCTGAGGGTAGAGCTGTGAAAATCCACGAGCAATTGGCAGCCGAGTTAGCTGAAGTGTTCTGCTCTGGGGGTGTGGTAAAGCCACAGCGCACCAAGACACACCCCTGGTACGATGCCGCCTGTAGGAAGGCAAAAAAAGACCTATTGGCTGCAATCGAAGCCCAAGATAGAGTAGTCATGAAGAAATCTTGACTCCTCTATAAATAGGCAATTATAGGGAGCAAGAGGGATTGGGAGGAAAAGACGTTGGGAAGACCTTGGATCTGCACTTAAGCGCAGGGACTCCTAGATGTTTTGGGCCATCGTTGCAATGAGCACGAGCAGGGGTGGCCCGGCTTTCGCCCCCAATATAGCATTGTCAGTGTGGGAGGCACATTTTGGAGCAATATACGCTAGCACTGAACCAGAGATCACAACCACCCCAAGCCGTGAACTTCGTAAGGAGCCAGGACAGATGGGGATGGTTGATCAGCGATTGGGGGAAGTTGGGGCGACTCCACTGCCGGCCCCACCGGGCACCCACCACGAGTATCGACTGGTGGGGGCCATGGGCGGCCGGCGGAGGAGGGATCCCTCTGATGCTGGGGAAGTGTGCCATCTCGATAGGCACGAGGTCATCACTCTGAAGGAGGTTGAGTCAGCAATAGGAAGGCTTCTCCCTAATAAGGCCCCTGGTTTGGACAAACTCCCAGGAGACTTATTCCGCTCACAGTCCAAAATATGGGCCCCATATTTGGCTGTCCTGTTTAATGAGATTCTGTTGGGGTCTGATTTGCCGGGGACATGGCTCGGAGCTGAGATTGTCCCCATCTACAAGAAAGGTTGTCCGTAGACTCCATCCAACTATAGGCCCATTAGCCTTATAGATGCAACCCAAAAACTAATGGGCAGGATCATTTTGGATAGGATCCTGGGCTGCATGAAGGAGAATAGGTATTAAGAAGAATACATACTGGCAACTATGCCCGTGGTAGGTGCGGGAGGCATGGGGACCTCTCAAAATGCTTTCCCGTCAGGAAGGGAGTACGCCAAGGATTGTGTTTTGGCCCCAACGCTATTCAGTCTGCACATCAATGGCCTTGTAGACCATTTATCTGGTATAACAGACAATGATGCCCCTAGATTAGCGACTGGGAGAGTGCCCGCTCTGATGTTTGCGGATGACACTCTGTTTTATCCAAAACATCATCGGGCATTCAGCGCATCGTGGACAGCTTTGCGGCGTTTTGTGCTTTGCGGGGATTGGAGATAAACCTAGATAAAACCAAGTTTATGATCTTCAATCCTCCGAAGCAAAGACGCCCAAACCCCGTCCTTCATGGTATCCCCCTGGAGAGGGTTAAGACCTTTGTTTACCTTGGTATCACCATAACGGAGAACTTTTATTGGGGCCCTCAAATTTCTAAATCTGCTCTCAAGCTATCACAAGTAACTGGGGGGTATTAGTAAAGTACACAGAATTTTTTACCTCAAACCGACAGCTCAGGCTCTCGAAATTTACCGACTTCAAGCCAGAACGGCCTCAATCTATGGTGCTGAACTTTGGGGCCACAAAAACACATCCAATATCTTGAGGGTGGAGCAAATTTTCATGAGGAACATGGTAGGATTGCCACCAAGTACACCACTCATTCCTCTGCGATTTGATCTGGGGTTGGAGTCGATAGAGGAGCTTGTAGCCGCAAGGCCTATGCTCTATTGGAAGAGGCTATGGTCAGTCCCCGAACTGGCTTCTTACAGAGCAGAGTTCTTGGAGGTTTGACCCTTTTTAAAAAGTAAAAATATCCCATGGCTGATTCACATTAGTCCTTTGATCCAAGTAACTGGATTTACTCTGTGTGTGACCCTCTGGTACACATACGATGTCTAAGGAGACCCTCACATATTCTGAAGAATATATCCAATCATTGATGGTTGGTCCTTCACTTATTTCTGCCACTCCCATCCTTCCCGTTTCCAATCCCACTTCCAACACTTCAAGGGCCAATTTAGAGAAATTAGAACAACTAAAGAAAAAACAAATTCGGACAGATCTACATGCCCGCATGTTGACAGATTATCTCAGGTCAGGAGTGATTCCATTGGGTTTACAGATCCGTAATACTCCAGCCATCTTCACTACCGACCCCTTATTCCGTAGCAAGTTCAGTCATCTAGCGACCACCTGTTCCAGGCATTGGATGGTCCTCGGCATAGACACTGCAATTGAACATAGCCGCCGTGAACTTGAAGAAATAGCAGAATTGGAAAAATTGATCCTAGCTGATTCTTCATTAACAGATGCTAAGACCTTACTTGAGAAGATTGCCTCCACTATTGCCACATTCAATACATTTGAATACAATAAAAAGGTGAACAAGATTGAAAAGGATATTAAATATTACAAAGTGGAACAAACATATCCTTATCTAAAAGACGAGTCCTACAATACTCCCTTCACTCCTGCTAGAACACGCAATTGGGGACAATTCAGAAATAATCAAAGAATCACCTTTTCTGACTCTTCCAATACCTCAGGGGAAGAAACTGATCCAGGCCAGGGCCCAAGTCTCTCGGTTGGTGGCCAGAGGTCTCTTGGTTGGTGGCCAGAAAAGCTTGGCCATCCACCTGTCCCAGTGGAAAAAGCCTGAAATCTGGGAGTGATTTTTGACAACAAGCTGGTTTTTGACCTCCACACTAATAAGGTTGTGTCATCTTCATTTTTCATTTTGAAAAGAATTAAGAAGCTGCTACCTTATCTCCCTCCGTCAGCTGGGAAGACTCTGGTTTCTACCTTAGTCTTCTCAAAAATAGATTATGGGAACGCTCTCTTTCTCCATACTCAGAAGCGTGTCATAACGAAGCTGCAATCCATTCAGAACGCGGCTGCCAGGACTCTTCTTAACATCCCTCGCCGCAAATCTACCACTCTTGGTATTCGTCAGCTTCACTGGCTGAGAGTTGAGAGCCGCGTCAAATTCAAGGCCCTCTGTATTGCTTATAAGGCCATACATGGCATAGGACCCAGGTTCCTGATCGAAGCCTTTCAGCTGTATACTCCCAGAAGGCAATTAAGATCGGCCAATACCAGTCTCCTGCCGGTGCCACGCACAAGATCGGTCACCTGGGGAGACAGGCGTTTTCTTGTGGCCACTCCAAAACTTTGGAACCTCTTGCCACTGGCCATTAAAGCCGCTCCGAATCTGATGAGTTTTCGCAGGCTTCTGAAAACATGGTTGTTTAACCAGTGAGAAGACGGCAGGATGATGAACTTCAGTTGCTCCACAGCGCCGAGACACCTTCGGGTATTTGTCGTGCTATAAAAGTTGCGTAAATAAAATAAATAAATAAATAAATCAGGAAGTAATAACAGACCCCAGCCATTATTATCAAGCGTTTTTTTAGCCAGAGGCCGGGGACGCGGCCAACCTCCACCTCAAAACCGCGGAACAAGAAATCGACAGTATCAACCGACCTTTGCAGGGGACAGACAAACACGCAATCGCTATTACCAATGGGGGCCCCCACAATAAACACCATTGATCCAGAAATTACCGGTGACCTTGCCATACCCATCTTCAATTTATCTGATTATTGTCTCAACCAAGACGAAACGTCCCTGCTTTCCAGAGGTCTTACATTTGTACCCACTGAAGGTACAGATTTCCTGGAACTTCAAACTAATCTTCTTAAGTTTTTCAGAAGAATCAGGCTTAAGCAATTTTTTGTTAACCAACAGGACTCCCCCATGACCACCCTTTCATCTTTCCGACCTCCCTCCACCTTCAATCCCCCTTCCCACCTCATGCCCTCCGAGATTCTATCATTTAAACATCTGGTGATGAGAGATGTTATGAACCTAAAATCTAAACCTTGTTTCACCCCATACAATCTCCCAATGACCGAAAAACAAGCCCTGATGTCTCTAAAAAACAATGCAGAACTTGTTATAAAACCAGCAGACAAGGGTGGGGGTATTGTAGTCATCAGCCATGACAAATACGATCAGGAAATAAAGAGACAACTTTCTAATCGTACCCATTACAAACCTCTGTCCAAGGATCCATTGGAAGATATCCGAATGAAAATACTGACAGTTACACAGGAAGCGAAGGATCTTAATATCATCACGACAAAGGAATTTGAATTCTTGAATAACCCTAGCCCCAGACCACCTGTGATATATATCTTACCAAAGATACACAAGGATCAACATAACCCCCCGGGAAGACCCATAATATCTGGGTGTGGATCCATCCTGGAGCCGCTGGGAAAATACATTGATGCGATTATCAAAGAATTCGTTCCCTGCACTGATACCTTCATTCGCGATACCACTGATCTTATGAATACAATAGAGGATTTACCCTATGACAGTACAACTCAACTACTTGTAAGCATGGATATCGAATCCCTCTATACTAACATTCCACATGATGAGGGCCTCAATGTGATACGGGTACTCCTTCAATCAAGACCTCGACCTACTAAGATTCCGACGGAATTTGTTATGTCATTACTACGGATTGCCCTGCAGAACAACTACTTTTTGTATAATAACATCTTCTACTTACAAGTGAAGGGCGTCGCCATGGGTGCTTGTTTTGCCCCAAACTTTTCAATTTTGTTTGTACATGATTTGGAGAAATCTGTAATCCTTACACCTACCAATCCATTTTTTTCACAAATTTCTTTATGGCGTCGATACATTGACGATATTCTTTTGATTTGGAATGGAGATACCCTTCTGCTGAACTCATTCAACCAATGGCTCAACCAGGCACAGGAACATATGAAATTTACAAATGAGAAGAAAGCCAACGATCTTCCTTTTCTGGATGTGATAATTCATGCAGAAGATGGCAAATTGGGCACCACCCTGTTCCGAAAACCTACGGAGAAAAACACCTTGTTGGAATACTCAAGTTACCACCCGAGAGGCTTACGTGATGGCTTACCATATGGACAATTTTTACGCATCAGACGTAACTGCAAGTGGCGAAAGGATTACTTTAGGGAGGCAGAGGTCCTATTGAATAAACTTATCCACAGAGGCTACCCACGACGTTTGGTCACTCAAGCCAGAAAAAGGGCATGGTATTGCCACAGGGAGACACCCCTTTCACCACAACCTAAAAAGACCTTGAACCGGATCCCTTTTGTGTCTACCTTCAGCCCGCATAGTAATGAAGTTAACGAAATCATTAAGAAGAACTGGCCAATACTCCGAATACATGAATCTTTCACGGATCCACCCTTGTTCTCTTACCAGCGTGGCCGAAACATCGCTAATCACCTGGTACACGCCATCACATGGCCACAACCCATGAAAGAAAAACACACCATCACCGCAGCATGGGGAATGGATCCAGTGGTGGGACACTTCAAATGCCAGAACTGCAGTGTTTGCGAATTGACCAAAAACACCAAGGTCTTTTCCTATAAAGATCGGACATATAAATTGAAGACACACACCAACTGTAGAACACAGAATGTGGTTTATGCCATTACATGTCCTTGTGGCCTTATTTATATAGGGCAAACGACCCAAATGATCAAACAAAGGATCATTCAGCACAAGAGTAGGATCAATTGTAAAGTACTCACTGCCCCTTTAGTACCACACTTCATCAATTCAGGTCACCTAGATACAGACATTGCCTGGCAAGTGATTGACAATCCATCGCTCCCTATTCGTGGGGGAGACATAAAGAGGTTGTTAAATAAAGCTGAATGTAAATGGATGACCATTTGTGATTCTGTGGCATCCGGTCTCAATACTCTTGATGAGTGGAATAGTACTGTGAGCACCTAGCAGCCTTGATATACTTTATACTTGTTCCGGTCTATCTAACTGTTGTGTTAATTCATGTATAGCTGGTTACACTATATTGTATTAAGTCCCCCATATGAACCTTTCTCCCTTTCACATTGCGGCAACACCCTGACTATGGCTGTATGGATTTGTTTTTGTTTATATTGATTGTTTACACTAATTGCTCTTTAATTGTATATATATGTGTGTATATATATGTCATTCAACAATCCTTTGCATAGACTTGATGCGAGAGACCACGATTGATTCATGTAATTTCCTGCTTTTTTCTCTGATGTATACTTCGCAATACTTGAATCAATTCCATCCGGGTCTCCCTTCATATGTTTAGTTGTTTCTATACTCTGTCCCTTTAAGTTTTATCCTGCCTTCCAGTCCCGCCCAGGCCCGCCCACCCACTGCCGACCCCGCCCCCCAGCCACGCAGGGACTCTTCCTGGTAACTTTCCCCTACAGCGAGTGTTTGCTCCGAGCATCGACTCAGACGCTACCCGCGGGCTCCCTGACCCCTTCGGCTGGCTGCCTAGACGTATTCACTACGTGCCCGGCATTTTTGATTATTCCGGTAAGCCGTTAATATATCGCGTCTTGTTTCACCTTGTCCGACATATTTACATCGTAGACCCTGACCGTTCCTTTCGGTTTCAGGTTCCTCCGAACAGAACGGCGGTTGAAATCTATCTGCCTTGTCCGGTGTAGACGATAAAGATTAAGGTACCATTCAAACTACTTGTAGTATGATTCAAAAAAACTCATAGTAGGACGCGTTTTCTATAAAAATCCTTTTTATAAAAATCCTTTTCTCCTCACTGTACTATATAGAAGCAAGGATTTCTCAAAGCCTGATCCTCAGATGAGGATTCCTAAAAACTCTTGCCTACAGGTAACACCGGCTCTGGGTCAATTGTGTGTATAACACCACACGTGCATGGGTGGCTAATTCCTTTTGCCTCTTGCCGATCAAGTGTCATACTCACCAATCAGTTGGTCACTGGGCTCACTACCTAGGACGTTATCATTCTTCTGTGGGTTTTATCCATTTTCCTACGCCGGCCCTTTATTATCACCACACCCTTGCACAACTATGGGCTTACGTGCTGGATTTTTATTTGCCCCCTACCACACTTCCCATTCCTGTCCCTTCACCATTTGTCCTGTAAATTGATTTCCCCTTGACCTAGTACCCCAGGACCTCAACCAATGTCTATTGTCCCTTACAGCACTACAAATGAGACAACCCAGTCCTGATGATGGTCCACATTCAATAAGGACCGAAACCTCGTCGACTCCACAGCGCAAATTATAGGCGCATCTAGTTGTGACATCAAAATTACTATGTGTATTATATAAAGTCGTTTTGAATACTTGTCACTTGTTGAGCTAGTCACTGTATATATCACCTTGCTCACCTGGGCCGTTTATCGCTGTTCACTCACTTTCACTTGCGTCGCCACCCTTTCACTTGTAAATATTGAGCACCAAGTTTTATTGGTTGTCATTTGATTTTTTTCAATTACGTGCTGTATATATTTCTTGTGGCTTGAATTTATTTTCATAATTTTTGATTATCAAGAAACTAAAGATCATTTTTGGATTTAAAAACTTGTGAATAAGTGTCTCCTTTTTCTAACCTTTGTAATGCCTTGTGCATGCAATATAAACTGTCTCGTTCATTCATACCTATTGGGATATTGTATTTGCTTTGAACCTGATTCACATTAGGGCACTTAGCATGCGGATAGGCCTGCCACAGCTCTGGGAGTCACCTGAGCTGTGTTGTTCGGGGATGTCGAGACTGGAATTACAAACCGAGTTGAGGAGGCAGAATCTACTAGCCCTGCAGAGATCGGTAACCCTGAGTTGGCTGTCTGCAGAGTTCCTCATAGTAAAAATGGAACCTCGTTTTGAGGAATTCCTAGATACAATACAACCACCACTAGCGAGGAAGTTGTATCTTCAGCTAAGGAATGGCAGTCTGCCTATTAGGATATTTACTTGCAAATGGTCAAAATCAGATAGGGAAGCCTGTCCTGCATGTAACTATGAAAGAGAAGATGTCCCCCGTGTTATGTTTTTCTGTCCTGCGTATGCAAACATTTAGGATATGTTAGTTAATCCCATTAATCAGGAATCTGGGATTTAGACACTGTGCACAGGCCTGTCGGGTCTTGACCTTTGATACCCATCCCCCTATTGTTTTTGCTGTATCTCGCTTTTTATTTGGTATGTCGCGTAGAAGGCAAACTTTTGTATAACATTTGTGATCAAGTATGGATTTTATACCTTTGCTCTTTGATAACTTCCGAGTTGAAATTCCTTTTTAATAATTGTTGGTATTTATTGTCTTAATTCTTTGTGCTTTGTATGTATTTTATCTGCACTTTTATGACCTATGGCCGAAATAAAGTTATCAAATGAAATGAATAACCTAATGCTATTATAAATTATTTCTCATCTACAGAATATCAAAACCACATTCAACTAACTACAAACATCCAAGAAACTCCTCCAAGCAAAGTAAGCATACATTTTAAAAATACTAACCCAATAATTAAAAGTCCCAACCCAAAAACCCCACAAACTACCCACTCCCCAAAATACAAACAATACTGTTAAACAAATAAATTAAAAATACATTTTTCTTCAACAAAAAATAGCAAGCAATGCATCCAGAGACCAACAGGAAACATCACAAAAATCAACAGTTTCCACAAAACCAAACATGTAAGTATATTTTAAACTTGTACTATTTTTAATACAATAAAAGCATATATAACATATTTAACATTTTCTAAATACATTTCTCATGACAATTCAAAGAAAAAAATGACTGAAGGTGCAAAATTCCTACCATCGCAGAAAGGAAAACATTTACTATGCTCTATGGGATATGTCTACACCCAAGAGAAACTAACAGCCGACACCGACAAGTTTAATTGGAAATGCACCAAACACTATTCCAATGCATGTTATGGGAGAGCAACAACAAATTAAACTACTTTAATAAATGTCAAAGGGCATAACCCCCCCCCATCATAGCAGAGATAGAAGTAAGAGATGTCTTAGAAACTCTTAAAGAAGCTAGTACTAGCTCTCAGAAACCTACAACAGAAATACTAAAGGACATCCTACCCCACATTCCTGAACATGTAACTGGACAACTACCCTCCATCTCAACTTTAAAAAGATTAATTGCTAGAACTAAAAAATCTACTACTCACACCCCCCCTGCCCCCAAACGACATTGTAATCTGGCCCTTAGCGTAGAATATGCAGCTAACACCAACTTTGCATATGAAATAAAAAATTAATTGCACTAGTATACGTCCCAATAACAGCAGTTGCTGAACACTACAATTTCTTAATTGAAAGCCAATGAACAAAAACTAAGTCCCCTACTAGAGTATTTGAGGATACCTGGGTGGATAGGCTACCCATAGATTTAAACATAGAAGGCAACCAAAATACCACATTCTATGGCGGAATGTGTATGGCAGTACACTAAAATAGGAAGCAAAAACTAATAACGCACTGGACGGATGGCATAATGCCTTCCAAGCCACAATGGGAAGAATACAACCCACCCTACATAAATTACGAGAACTGATCCAAAAAGAACAAAGCTACCAACAGTTAAGACTAGAGTAATCTGTAACACAACTATGTCCCAAATTAACAAAACTAACTAAAACAAGGCTCTACCCAAACACTAAAGGAATAGAATACTTAGAACCATCACAAAATCTGAAATATCTGAAAAATAAATAACACAAATCCGTCCCACACAAGCATACAATAAAAATAGTATAAAACAAACAAAAACATACTTACAGCTACTACTCTACATATAAGTAACACTCTACCACAAACCATAACTCTAAACTTACAACGCACTAACCATACCTCAAATAAAACAATCTACCTAGTTTTGTACGCAACAACAACCAAAAAACAGAGTACATACCCCAAACAGTACCTAACTACCTTCAACCTACTCCTAAATTATCTTTAAAAAGTAATTACTAGGCCCTTGATTTTATATTGCTTCAAGAAACACATCTCATTGGAAATGCATGCAGAGCATTACACAGAGGGGGTTACACCATGTTGGCTCATGCAGGATTCACCTCTAGCTCACGAGGAGTGGGTATTATGATGAAAAAATCCTTTCCACTGGTGGTACAGGCAACCTGGACAGACGACGGTGGTAGGTACATTGGGGTCTCGGGTACATGGGAGGGACACCCCATCACACTTATGTCGATTTATGTACCGCCAGGCTTACAAGCCACCACCTTCAGAGACGTGGGGACAATCTTGCTGGCTATTCCGGAGGGCCTGTTGATACTAGGAGGGGACTTAAATTCTGAAGTATCGGACGAGCTTGATCCTCATCCCCCCCGAGGGGTGGGCCCCACAGCGTGTTTGCTTCCTGAATTCCTTGAGACCATGGGGCTGGTGAATGGCTGGCGGACCTATCACCCAAACACAGTGCAGCACACCTTCCACTCCAGGGCACACGGGAGCCTCTTGCGCATAGATTCTTTTTTAATTCCCGCATCTCAGGTGGCGCACATCCAAGAGATTTAACACCTGGCCAGAGGTATTTCTGACCATTCGCTAGTTTGACTTCACATAGTCCTTAACTATAAACAGGTGGGACGGGGGCCCCCATCAACCCATGGTATTTCCGGAATTTCAAAATTTGTAAGGAACTTCTAGCAGCGATAGATAATTATTTTAACAATGAGGGATCAGTGGACATCCCGCAGACGTTACGGGAGGTCTTCAAGACGGTGATTCGGGGTCAGGCCTTATCTTTAATCTCTGGAAAGAAGAAAGACCACCAGAGAGAGATAGTTGCCATTGAGGCGGGGATTCACCAATTAAAAACTGACCTGGAATCAGAGGCTACACCAGACAAACTCCATTATCTCAAGCTCCAACAGCAGGAGTATAGGGCGTTGGCGACTGAGCAGGCCAAAACCTTGGGGAGAGCCACGCTGGGATGGTTATATGACGTGGAACACAAAGCGGGGAAACTACTAGAGTGGTTGGACAAAAAAGAGTGGGCAAGCCGGCTGGTGGCAGAACTTCATATGGAGGGGGGCAGCCCCCTCACAGATCCACAAGGTATTGTTGACAAATTTGAGGACCATTTTGGCGTTGTCTATTCCTCAGTTGCTCCCTATTCCATAGAGGACTCCCATCAAGTGTTAGCTGACATAGCGCTGCACAGGCTCCCAGTGGACGACCATAACTTTCTGGATAGCAACATATCCAACGGTGAAATAGCGAAAGCAATCAGGTCCCTTAACTCAGGGAAGGCCTCTGGTCTTAATGGACTTCCGATCGAACTATATAAACTGCGACCGGACACACTGGCCCCATAACTCTGGTCCATGTTTGAAGACTCCAGAAACAAGGGGTTCCTACCAATAGACCAGAGGACGGCCACCATAATAACTATCCATAAGGAAGGGAATCCTAAAACTGAATGTGGGACGTACAGACCGGTTTCCCTTTTAAAAGCAGAACAAAAGATTCTGAATAAGCTCCTGGCCAACCGTCTGATCACTGTTATTGAGACTCAACTTGCGTAGGGCGCATGGAGTATTAGGCAGAGCACCCTGTTCCTGGTTTTAAGGGAGTATGTAGCCAGCACCCTGTTCCTGGTTTTAAGTGAGTATGTAGCCAGCACCCTATTCCTGGTTTTAAGGGAGTATGTAGCCAGCACCCTGTTCCTGGTTTTAAGTGAGTATGTAGCCAGCACCCTGTTCCTGGTTTTAAGGGAGTAGGTAGCCAGCACCCTGTTCCTGGTTTTAAGGGAGTAGGTAGCCAGCACCCTGTTCCTGGTTTTAAGTGGGTATGTAGCCAGGACCCTGTTCCTGGTTTTAAGTAAGTGTGTGGCCAGCACCCTCTACCTGGTTTTAGGTTTGTGTGTGGCCTGCATCTTGTTCCTGGTGTTAAGTGAGCATGTGACCACCACCCTGTTATAGATTTGAAGTCAGTGTGTGGCTTGCACCCTGTTCCTGGTGAGGTACTGGGTTTTCTTAAGAACCGGCACAGACACCGGTAACCCAGCGGTGTCAGGGTACACCCAGAGACCTCGGGTTCTTCCTGATCCAGACCACAGAAACTCAGAGTCTTCTAGGTGAAGTCAAAGATCGATTTTATTGGCTGCAACCAAGGTAACAAGTGTCCTAGAAGTACAACACACGGGAAGTATATTCTCTGGAGACTGCTCGAATTTACAAAGTCAGGCTTTTCTTCTTATACAGAATATTCAGCTTCAGGCAAACATTCTTTGAATTTGTAGTATGTCATTTACAGTTATTGGTTACAAAAGGAAAAAAGAGTCATGATGACATGTACATATTTCACGTTGTGCTGCCCGCAACAAATCACTCGGCAAGGCCCAACATTTCATCAGATATCGCTGGACCCCCAATAAAAACGGGCACCTCCCCATCATAAAGAAAATGAAGAAAAGGAGTGGAGACAGATGTGAGCGAGATACGGCAGGTGTGCGCGCTGAAATGGTTTTATGGCTTGTTGAGCATTGATGCTATCTTGTTCGGCCACTGGGAGGGGAACTGACCTAACGAGTTTGGCCTGGGGCAATGGTTCCAACTTGTACAGGTTATAGGAAAGTCAATTAAGGTGCACGTGTCCTTGTGGAATCGAATTCAGCTGGATTAAGGCCTATGTAAAAGGGCAACACACAAAATGGCTGCCAAATACAAAATGGAAGCCAAGGGTTCGAGGTACAAGTGATGATTTCGAGGTGAAATCATTGCTCGAACGCGACGAAAATGCTTGAACATAATGTACTCGTCATTCTCGGTCTTTTGACACCAAATTCGTCATGATACGACGAAGTTTTATTCTCGAGTCCAGAATGGTTACACGAGTTCGGATTTTCAGTACTACAGAGTGAGCTAAAGAATGGTGATGGATTAAACCCAGATCAGTTGACTGGGGGTGAGTGTTTGATTTGCTCAAACGCTCCGTCCATCATCCCCTTTTGTATCGCTTTGTTCGCCCTAAGTGTGGCAGGGTATGCTCAGACGTGAGTCCCTTGCTCACTTTGCCACTGGATTCAAGATAGCCTGGCTGATGAGGATTATGAATCCGAAACCGGTCCCAGGATGCTTGTTTCCGGTCCAGGGAAGACATGGCTTGACAGTTCGGGCTGGACTGTTCCCATGAGGCACAGGGTCAGACTGATTTGCATATAGCCATGTCTGAACTGGGGTGGCCGAGTGAGCTAAAGAATGGCGATGGATTAAACCCAGATCAGTTGACTGGGGGTGAGTGTTTGATTTGCTCAAATGCTCCGTCCATCATCCCCTTTTGTATCACTTTGTTCGCCCTAAGTGTGGCAGGGTATGCTCAGACGTGAGTCCCTTGCTCACTTGGCCACTGGATTCAAGATAGCCTGGCTGATGAGGATTATGAATCCGAAACCGGTCCCAGGATGCTTGTTTCCGGTCCAGGGAAGACATGGCTTGGCAGTTCGGGCTGGACTGTTCCCATGAGGCACAGGGTCAGACTGATTTGCAAATAGCCATGTCTGAACTGGGGTGGCCGAGTGAGCTAAAGAATGGTGATGGATTAAACCCAGATCAGTTGACTGGGGGTGAGTGTTTGATTTGCTCAAACGCTCCGTCCATCATCCCCTTTTGTATCGCTTTGTTCGCCCTAAGTGTGGCAGGGTATGCTCAGACGTGAGTCCCTTGCTCACTTGGACACTGGATTCAAGATAGCCTGGCTGATGAGGATTATGAATCCGAAACCGGTCCCAGGATGCTTGTTTCCCGTCCAGGGAAGACATGGCTTGGCAGTTCGGGCTGGACTGTTCCCATGAGGCACAGGATCAGACTGATTTGCATATAGCCATGTCTGAACTGGGGTGGCCGAGTGAGCTAAAGAATGGTGATGGATTAAACCCAGATCAGTTGACTGGGGGCGAGTGTTTGATTTGCTCAAACGCTCCGTCCATCATCCCCTTTTGTATCGCTTTATTCGCCCTAAGTGTGGCAGGGTATGCTCAGACGTGAGTCCCTTGCTCACTTGGACACTGGATTCAAGATAGCCTGGCTGATGAGGATTATGAATCCGAAACCGGTTCCAGGATGCTTGTTTCCGGTCCAGGGAAGACATGGCTTGGCAGTTCGGGCTGGACTGTTCCCATGAGGCACAGGGTCAGACTGATTTGCATATAGCCATGTCTGAACTGGGGTGGCCGAGTGAGCTAAAGAATGGTGATGGATTAAACCCAGATCAGTTGACTGGGGGTGAGTGTTTGATTTGCTCAAACGCTCCGTCCATCATCCCCTTTTGTATCGCTTTGTTCGCCCTAAGTGTGGCAGGGTATGCTCAGACGTGAGTCCCTTGCTCACTTGGCCACTGGATTCAAGATAGCCTGGCTGATGAGGATTATGAATCCGAAACCGGTCCCAGGATGCTTGTTTCCGGTCCAGGGAAGACATGGCTTGGCAGTTCGGGCTGGACTGTTCCCATGAGGCACAGGGTCAGACTGATTTGCATATAGCCATGTCTGAACTGGGGTGGCCGAGTGAGCTAAAGAATGGTGATGGATTAAACCCAAATCAGTTGACTGGGGGCGAGTGTTTGATTTGCTCAAACGCTCCGTCCATCATCCCCTTTTGTATCGCTTTGTTCGCCCTAAGTGTGGCAGGGTATGCTCAGACGTGAGTCCCTTGCTCACTTGGCCACTGGATTCAAGATAGCCTGGCTGATGAGGATTATGAATCCGAAACCGGTCCCAGGATGCTTGTTTCCGGTCCAGGGAAGACATGGCTTGGCAGTTCGGGCTGGACTGTTCCCATGAGGCACAGGGTCAGACTGATTTGCATATAGCCATGTCTGAACTGGGGTGGCCGAGTGAGCTAAAGAATGGTGATGGATTAAACCCAGATCAGTTGACTGGGGGTGAGTGTTTGATTTGCTCAAACGCTCCGTCCATCATCCCCTTTTGTATCGCTTTGTTCGCCCTAAGTGTGGCAGGGTATGCTCAGACGTGAGTCCCTTGCACACTTGGCCACTGGATTCAAGATAGCCTGGCTGATGAGGATTATGAATCCGAAACCGGTCCCAGGATGCTTGTTTCCGGTCCAGGGAAGACATGGCTTGGCAGTTCGGGCTGGACTGTTCCCATGAGGCACAGGGTCAGACTGATTTGCATATAGCCATGTCTGAACTGGGGTGGCCGAGTGAGCTAAAGAATGGTGATGGATTAAACCCAGATCAGTTGACTGGGGGTGAGTGTTTGATGTGCTCAAACGCTCCGTCCATCATCCCCTTTTGTATCGCCTAATTTCAAACCAGAGCGATGTGCAATGTGGGCCAAAGGAATAACGTAAAGATTAAAAAGAAGGGGGCTAAGGATAGAACCCTGGGGCACACCATGTGGGGATAAGTAAGTATTGGAAGTAGACGTGTGAGATAAAATTTGGAAAGTGCGGTCTGTGAGAAAAGACATTTATTTTTTTATTTTATTTTAGCGATTTGTATAGCGCCTGGTGACCCAAGGGCATCCCCGCGCTGTAAGGAGATTGTTTATCCTGTAAGGAGAGGGAGGGAGGAGGAACAGTTTTTTCGGGAATAGGTGCGTTTTCAGTTTTTTGCGAAAGGTCAGGTAGATGGCTTCCAGTCTGAGGGTGCGTGGGAGGGAATTCCATCTCACGGCCGCTTGCACTGAGAATCGTCGGCCTCCGGTGCGGGTCCTTTTGAATTTGGGGACGTTGGCTAGGTGCTCACTGTCTGAACGGAGGGATATGGATGCTTTGTAGGGGGTGACCAGGCTGCTGAGGATAGTAGGGCCAGATCCGTTGATAAGTTTGTGTGTTGTACACATGGCTTTGAATTCCACCCTTTGGCGAACAGGGAGCCAGTGCAAGGCCTTGAGGGCTGGTTTTGCTGACACTCTCGAAGGAAGGTTCGTGAGCAGACGGGCCGCAGCGTTCTGTGTCCGCTGTAGTCTAGTCAGGGTGGCCTCTGGGGCGCCCAGGTAGACCATATTGCTGTAGTCAAGATGGGACAAAACTAGCCCCTGGATGAGAAGTTTCCTAGAGGGAGGAGGAAGTAATGGGAGGATCTTACGGGTGGTGCGCATGAGCCCAAAACAGGTGCCAGCAGTTTTGGCCGCTTCAGGGTTTTTTCGCCTATGGCAAAGGAAGCTAGGTTATTAAGAAGGATACTGTGCGATACAGTATCGAAGGCTGCACTGAGATCAAGTAGTATCATCTACCACTACCACATCCACCACCACCACGTCTGCCACCATGTTCAACACCAACACCACGTCCACCACCACCATGTCCACCACCACCACCATGTCCACCACCACAACCACATCCACCAGCACAACCACGTCCACCACCACAACCACGTCCACCACCACCACCCCATCCACCACCACCACCCCCACCACCACAACCACCCATGATGGGTAAACTGTCACTGGTGGGCAGGGGTAATAGGAGTGTAAACCCCGGCTGTACATGGGACATTTAAGGATGCATTAGGTGCGAGAAGATGGGAATAGGGGCTAGAAGTATTACACCAGACCCAAGATACATTTTGAAGAGGCACAATGTCACAGGGGCTCCTGTAAAAGCACTCACAGCATCTCTACCTCACAGTGACATACCTGCATGAGCCACTCACTCAAAACAATCATTGGCACAGCCAATAGGTCTAGCCTTTGGGACCTTATAAGTGTTTAGCCATGCAACACTTGATGTTGTTGCACCAAGGATATTGTGCTGGATAACTAAACAGTTATAAGGTCCCAAAGGTGGGACCTATCGGCTATGCCAATGCTTGTTGTACTTGCCTCTCAAGTTAGTGAGGGCGAGTAGTCTCAGAATTCTCAGCTTGGTAATGTTGGCTGCTCGAACTCAGAGCTCAACAACAAACCAACAGGCTCAAAAGAATGAATGTCCAGCACACTGCTTATCTTGCTAAGAAAATGTACTTTACTCACCCAGTTGCACTCAATACTAGATTAATCAGAAACAAGTCAATGTCTCTGGCCTGTTAAGTTGGCAGGTGCTGCTCTTACTCATGTCTATCCCTCTCCCCCTATTATCAGGTTCCTTCTCCTGGTTCTGATTCCCTCTTCTCTAGCAGCTTTTAAGAGTAGCATGTATATAGTACAGGTGCAGTTCATTCACCCCAATGCGCATGTGCTCTCAGTCCTAAGTGTTTATCCCCGTCACAGGATGAGTCAGTTCTTTCAGGGTAACACTCGAAGGGCATACCTGCACACTCAAGAGAGCAGTGGCCCACTAGCAGGTTTTTGTCGAGCTCTTTTGTCCTGGGTGCAAGGCTGCATTCAGTAGGGCATCTACTCACCCTTTTCGTTGCAGTTGCCTGAAGATCACCTGGCCTGTCGGTAAGAGCAGGCCCTCTGGACCTTCCCCCACATCAGCAATTGAGTCCACACTGTGGCCGGCTGGACCACAGGCGTAACCCTCAGGCAGGGTTTTCGACACTTGGGCTGTTCTAACAGGTCGTATCATTGTGTGTTCCCCCAGTTAGTAAAAACAACAGTATTAGTCTTGGCTGCTTCTGCTGCACCCAGAGTCTTGTGCAGCTTTTCTGGCTAATTCTTCAGTCTGCAAAAAAATTGTGTCCTGTTTTTCTGCACCCGGTACATCCAGGTGTAGAAAAACCTCACAACTGATAATCAGGTGGAATGAAATGAACACATGAAAGTATGCCTTAATTTCATTGTGCTTGATTTGTAATCAGGGCCATGGTTGAGGGATAGGTCTAGGCATAGTCCTCACAACACACAATAGATAATTTGAAGCTGGGGCCATAAATCAAAAGCCCAGAAATCAGATACAAGTAGTGGGTTACTCTGGGCAGGGGGAATGCCTGTTGTCCATGGAGAGGACATTTCCGTCCAAGAAATCTACATTACAAATGAATTTTTAGTATTTCTATACTTCGGTTTTGTGCCAGCCCATATGACTTAACAACTTCACAAGGTACATGTAACCTTTGTGAGCTCATTAAAATCGTGAAAATTCTACAAATCCTCTCAGGTTACCATTTTACTCTCTGCTGTGTCGGAAAACTAGCTCAGATTTTTCAAAATTCTATATTGATTTGGCTTGTGAATTATATTTTTAGAAATTTACACTTCTTAACTATTTTATTTTAATACTACAGGTGATTGAAATTATAAACGAAGAAAGCAAGATTCAGCACCAGGCAACTGAATGCCAATGCCATAAGAAGGATTGTTTTGAAAAAATTAAGGACATCCAGCGTTCTGAGTTTGAAACCGTTTTCAAAATCTAGGTGTGGTGAGGAAACTTTAGCTGATAAAAGTACTGTTCCTGTAAGTGAATTTTCCAACTCTGTGTTTCATTAACCCAGAGCAGAACCATATCCGAGCACACAACCTCAGAAATAATGTGGAAAGACCAGTCACTTCAGCATCCTCATCTGAAATTTTCCCAGAAAGACAAATTTCCTCAGCATGACAAAATAATGTTCAACTAAAGACTCATCCAATTCCCGAGAGGAAGCACAAGCTGGATAAAAGAAAGTTATAACAAAAGGTTTCTTCTGCAGACCATCAAAGAAAGACTCTGAAAGAAGACTCTGAAGCTTACACGTCAAACAGCCAAAAGCACAGAGATTCAAAACCATCCTTGCTCAACAACCAGTGTTAACTAATGGCGCAACTTTTAGACTTTCTGCCTCTAAATATAATAACTCAACCAACTCTCCTCACTTTAACGAAACCCTTACAAATTCACCACTTTTTTTTGTTCAAGACCATCTCAAATATATGTTTCCTTTTTATTCTGTACTGTTCTGTAATTCTATGTAAATTGCCTCAACGTTATCTGTTGTGCAGGAGTGATGTGTAAAACTGTTAAATATAAAAACAAATTAAGTGAACACCGTGGTGCTATATTTAATGTAAATAGTTCCCCATCATCTGAACAAGAAACTTGGCACCAAACATAGGAAGGTTAACAGGAACTGATGTTCTGCGACTGATGATCCACAATACTATTGTGCATGTTCTAACGTCCTTAGTTACCACCATTATGACAGTGCAAAAAGGTACTTAATATTTAATCTGTAAATATCTGACTAATACCTTATCACTGCTTTGCTAAGAACCTAACAAATAAATGTGAGAAAAACTTCAGTTACAAAATAAGTTGCTGCCGGACAGGCCATAACCTAAAGCCCAATATCCGTGAAAAATATTTTGGCTTGTGTTATTGGACTGCTTCCAGATATACTTTGCTCAATTCAAGTCTTGAGAAGATTACATGCAATTTCTTTTAGAGATTAACGTTGAACATTATCTAAACAAGCCCTGACTCTAGAATCTGGTTCACTCTTACCATTGCATATAAGCAAGAGAAAAACAAACTTGGAGCATTAACTCTAGAAAAAATATTATAAAAACATGGACTGCAAGAACTAAATCGCTGTTTACTCCAGCTTCGCTCATCGCACAGTAACCCAAAATAGGGAAAAAACATATCAATGCCTGAAAATATTTAGCTGAAAATCTCACCTTCACTGGACATGTGAGAATGCACACTAGGGAAAAACTCTCTCAGTGCTCTGAATGCCCAAAAAGTTTCAGCCGTAAATCTTATCTCACTGAGCATTTGAGAATCCACACTGGGGAAAAGCCTTATCAGTGCTCTGAATGCCAGCAAAGGTTTTATATCAAACAGAGTCTTTTCCGACATGCAATAATCCACTCTAGGGAAAAACCTTATCAGTGCTCTGAATGCCAAAAGAATTTCAAACGTAATTTTCTTCTAACTGCACATCTGAGAATCCATACTGGGGAAAAACCTTATCAGTGCTCTGAATGCCAGCAAAGGTTTCGTACTAAACAGAGTTTTACTCGACATGCTGTAACCCACACTGGGGAAAAACCTTATCAGTGCTCTGAATGCCAGAAATGTTTTAGTGAAAAAAGAAGTCTCATCCTGCATACAAGAACCCACACTGGGGAAAAACCTTTTCAGTGCTCTGAATGCCAGAAATGTTTCAGTGACAAAATCAGACTCACTAAACATACAAGAATACACACAGGGGAAAAACCTTACCAGTGCTCTGAATGCCAGAAATGTTTCAGTGAAAAAGGCACTCTTATTCAGCATACAAGAACCCACACTAGGGAAAAACCTTATCAGTGCTCTGAATGCCAAACATATTTCAGTACCCAAAGCCGTTTCGGTCAGCACACAAGAACCCACGCTCCGAAAAAACCTTATCAATGCTCTGAATGCCAGAAATGCTGCGGGGGAAAAAAAGTTTCACTCAACATACAAGAACCCACACTGGCTAAAAAGCCATATCAGTGCTCTGAAGACCAGAAATGTTTCTGTGTCCAAAGAAGTCTCACTCAGCCTACAGCACCCCACACTGGGGAAAAAACCCTATCAGTGCTCTGACTGCCATAAATGTTTCAGTGACAAAAGCAGTCTCACTCAGCATACAAGATCCAACACTGGGGAAAAACCATATCAGTGCTATTAATGCCAAAAACCCTTTAGCCATAAATCTCTTACTGAACATGTGAGTATCCACACTGAAGAAAAACCTTATCACTGCTCTGAAGACAGACAAGATTGAGAGTTGAGATTGTTACAATCACCATAAGCAAACACACACGATCCGAAATGATCATCAGTGCTCCGAATGCCAGAAAAGCTTCAATTTTAAACACAATCTCACTCTACATGAGCAAACAGACACAGGGAAAAGTGAATGACAGAAATACCTCTCTAAACATGAGAGCCTCCATTCCGGGGACTGCCAGAAAAGATGTATTCAGAAAAGGTATCTCATTCTTCATCAGAGACCCCACAGTGGGGGAAAACTTTTTCATTGCTCCGAATGCCAGAAAATCTTCTATCTGAAAGCCATTCTTATGTAACATGAGTGAAACCACACAGGGGATAATCCTTATGAGTCCTCGAAATACAAGCAAACTTGTGGTTACAAATTACTTCTCACTTGACATGAATAAACTCACACAGGGAAAAAACCTAACGTATGTTCTGAATGTCAGATCAGGTTTAGTTTAGAATATAGTCTCATTCCACGTGAGAGAATTTACTCTGGACTAAAGCCTTTTACATACTCTGAATGCCAGAAAAGTTTCAGTCAGAAAGTCAGTCTCACTCTAAATGCATCCAAACCTGGTGAATAGGAACCCGGATCCTGAGTTACAGAACAGCTTTTAACGCAACCTCACTTTACATAAAGAGCAAACATTGTAGTTGCAATAGGATTAATCAAAAAAATCTTGCAGGGTAACTTAGACTGCCTACATGCAACCTCCGGAGAAATATCTGGGTTTGAAAAAATCAACTAAGTGCCACAAAATCCGTAATTTAAGTATCGGAAAGTTACAATACAGTCAAGGTCTCTACTTGACTCAGAAATGTTAGCACATGAAATAAAACAACAAATTGCCACAAAATTCACAATATGAATGTATTAAATATTTTCAACACCAATGGTTTCTACTCACCCTTGTTAGTTAACATATGACTAAAATATATATTTTGGGTGCAGTGTTTTGTACACTTGTTAACAGTATTGAATATAGAATTTTCATCATAAGATACAACAGCAGTAAAACGTAACAAACAATTACGTTTGATAACGCACTTGCTGGTGGATACTCCTTTACCTGCAGATTCCTCACCTGGTGAATATTCCCCAGAAGCCAGACTGAATCCTGAAAGTTGAAAGCAGTATTGCTGCACCTTCGTAGATGACTTTGTGCAGCTCAGTGTTGACGTCCTTCTGCTCCAGAAGTGATGATCGGAGCCGCATATAAGCACAACCCATGAGAATAAACACTGGGGTCCGAGGGTTTAATTATGTCACTGGCCTGTATCACATATGCAGGCCCTGGGCAGATGTTAATTCACCATTTGTATCATGAGTAGAAATCAGACAAGGCCTTTTCCTTTCTAATAACTCAAATTGTATTCTCAGCAGGTAGTGTATATATACATTTGTGAGTGATGACGGTGTGGTGCTCAAGGTGAAAGTGATATGATAGAAGAATCTGATCCACATATACACAGAAACAGGGCTGAACATTACTTTTGTTTAATACAAGTTAAGCAAAGCTGATTCTTAGAAGACATAGTTCATGTGAAACAGTCCCTGTATAGTTGATGTTTCAACCATTCCAGTTAATCAGTTAATTATCATGGTCTCATCAGTACAGTAGATTGCCATCCCTCCCGTATACTGCTCACACTGTATTCATTACTCTTCAGTACGGGATCTTCTGTATCACAGGCCAGCATTCCCAGGAGGAAGTCAAATTCAACGAAGCAGTTCCAGCGGCCCGTTCGCTTGACCAAACACCTGAAGCCATTGAATCTTCTGCTTGCTGTGAAACAAGTTCAAGTCTGATACGTCCTGATGAGATCCTCGTAATTGACTATGTTGTCCGGGAGAAGCTGCACCAGCCCTCCTCTGATGATGGGCAGGAATGCCATGAGCACCAAGCGAAATATTTGCAACTCCCAACAGACTGATGTGGAGTGTGGCTTCTGCCTGTAACGAGGGTCTTCTAATCTACACCTCTCCTGTATGGCCTTCCCAACCCAGAAGTGATGCATCCGCCACCACTGTTAAATCTGGGTGGAGTAAGGAGAGGAGTCTGTCGCTGGCACAATCTCAGTTGCTGGACAAAATGTTAGATTCTAAATCCAACAGGGTGACTCTGTGTCAGGAAGGACACAATAAATAGGTTTTGCGGCTGCGGCTGCGCCCGCTGTAGCAGCAGGTGACTCAGTGGCGTGTTGTCCCTGATGTCATGGACATTGTCTTTGTGCGCTATGTCCATGAAAGAACTAGGATGCCTGTTGGGTTTGCAGTGGGGCATGGCATTGGCAGAGTTGAAAAACCCTACTGTATCCACTGAGGCGACAACATTTTGGATGAAATTGCTTGACGGAGGCAAACGGGACCAAGAAATGTGCTGTGGCTCTGCTTTCTTTAAATCTGTCTAGGGCTCAGTCCTCTTTCTTGTTTCAAAGACAACAGCCATTGAACGGCAGGTCCATTAAAGATTCTTAGATGTCTTCAGAGAATCCAGTTGATGCACTGAAGTGCCACACTCGTGCCTATCGCCTTACTCAAGCAGTCAACCATGCCCAGGCCACAAAGAATTACAAAAACTTTGCAGCAACACATCCATCTCGAATAGCTTTTATTAGGGTCACCGGCAGAGTTTGGGCCAAAGTAGCCCACAGGGCATGTATATATTGGGAAGCATAGTCATTCAGACCTTCTAGGATTTGGTGATGTACTTAAAAAAATCTCTAAATAACCCGTTTTTTAACAAGCCTGCGCTTTCTACAAAAATGCTATGTGAATGCAACCTCCTCCTTGTATTGGTCAAGCGCTCAACACTGGGCTCTTCATCGTAATAGATACTCCTGTAATGTCTTTGAGCATTGATGACATTGCTCTCTGGAACACTGATGCTGCACAAACGAGCCCAAAAGGCATACGTGTGAACCTGTAAGCACCTATGGGTGGGATTAAGGCAGTGAGGTCTTGTGACTCAGGGTGCAACCTTATTTTGTAATAGGCTGATGCCAAATTGAGGGTTGAAAAACTGTTTGCTCCCATTAAGGCTGTGAACATTTCATACATTGTGGGTAGGGGAAATATTTCTAACACTACTTCCTTGTTCAGTGCTTTTAAATATACGCACAATCTCACCTTGCTGTCAGCTTTCGTGCTTCCACAATGGGAGCTAACCACTCTGTGGCTTCAACTAGCTCAATGACATTCTTTTCACATGATTTCTCCAATTTAAGTTCTCACCAAATCTTTTTACTTTCACTGGTAGTCTACAAACCTTGGATACAACGGGGGTTGCAGTAGGTTTTAATTTACTTTTGTGGATGTATGATTTGAGGCATCCTAATTTTCTGCTAAATACAATAATAATGTAGTGAGGCATTAGGGTCAAGAGCTACACCCAAGATTTTCTGGACTGACCATCCTAAAATGCTGTCACCTATCTTAGACAAATATACTTTGCTTAGGGTTTTCTTTCCACAGTCCCGAATATTCCCCAAAAAATAGCCTTTCATGATGTGTTGGCCCCCAGACCCACCAGGTTGTATGTCCATGTTATTCAACCGGGCTCTATCTTTGAACTTGTATCTGAATACTGGTCAGAAATAATGGTTAGTCTGGAGCAAGAATCAAACATTGCATCTACAATATCCCTGGGACTACCTTTACCTGACTCATTCATTTGCAAGACTATTTCATCAAATATTTCAGATAATTTGGGACTTTTATATCTTTTCTCATTTTGTACCTTCAATATGCAGCAAAATACCCCTACTTACCACAACCCTTAGACACAGCCTTCCATTCTGGGCATTCTCTCCAGTTAGCCAAATGGCCTGCTATACCACACCTGAAGCACTGCTCTTTGAAGCTCTGGTCATTCATTTTAATTATTTCCTTCTTCTCTTTCACAACATTTACCTCCCTCCTATTTTAAAGTGAACTGCTTTTGTTCTCAGCTTTTGCTTTTACACTGGACAACATGTATTCTACTTGCTTTGAAACCATTAACACTTCATTAACGGGGGTCATCCTTGAGCCGTAATTCTTCATGTATCCTAGCTATGTTACAATTGAACAAAAACTGGTCACAGATGCGTTCATCTAATGAAACACCAACACATACACTTCACTGCTAGTCTTCTTAGATTAGAAACAAATTATGCTATATTCTCATCCTCTTTCTGACTTCTTTTACCAAAATGATATCTATCCAGGATGGTGCTTATTCTTTGCAAACAATGTTTTCCAGTTTTTTACACATATTTCATAAGCATGTTAAACTTCTGCCTCATGCTCAGATCTGATAGGTATTCCTAGAACCTCCAGCCCCTGCGCTTCAAGGCAGCGTGCCAATAATGCTATTTTTCTGTCAATATTCACATTCGGACCACACACTGTGAGATAATTATCAAACACAGTTTTCCATTTACTCCATAATATTGGGGGTTCGCCTGGCATGTTGATACAGAATGGAGGTGGTGTGATGTTTTGCATTGTGAATAATGATAAACAAGTAAAGAGCCACAGGAAGTAATGTACAGGTTCGTACCATAGGTTGTTACAGGTGACAATAAGTACATTTGTAAGTACTTTACAATTTTTAATGAGGTGTCCACTCCGAGTCACTAGAGCTATAGTGTGTAAATATGTGATCCCAGGGTAGGCCTTAGACAGCCTAAGCCATTGTAAACTAATGGAGTAACCCAAGGTAGGCAACAGGACCTGTGTAACGTATGGCACATGCAACAATATGGTCCACTGGCAAATTATGTACAAGATAGTGTACAATATTGAATAACGTAATGTTGTTGTGGCGCAAATGAAATAAAAAAAGACGATACAAGGAATATTCAACTCAATTCAATTTATATTTTTCATTTCCCAAAATTCCCTAATAAATGCATACATATGTTTAAGAAAATCACATCACAGTTGCTCCAGGAGTTATTTTCTGTCTCTATAAGACTACTTGACCCCAAAACCTATGTTTGACAACAAAATTAAGTATATAGGTCTCATGATTCCTGAAATATTAGAGCATCACTGCAACACATCCGCCATTTTTTTAAATGTCGAGAAAAATTCAGCCCGGATTAGCAATGTCTAGTTAAATTACTTCTTTAATGATACGAAAACACAAATCAAAAATTAATATCTCTGGAAAACAATTATTTTACAGAGGTATATCAAGGGGCCAGGACTAACTGCTGTGGTCGGTTGAAGGTTCTACATGGTTCCCTCTTGTTGCAGCATCGAGTAAAAATGGTGGAACCAGACTGGTCACCAACATTCCTTGGTACTGGTAAGGTTAGGAAGATGATGCTTTGACGTCTGAAGGACCGCAGGGAAATGGTAGCTGCCTAAAACTTGTGGGAGGTCAGGACTACGTTTCCCACAATGCCCTGGACCATTTACTTTTGGGCAATCCCTCAGAGGACCCAATAGCCAAAGATTCTTTGCTTCTGGGATGTTAATTGCACCTGTGGTTGCCGGGGACTAGTACCACTAGTCCAAGGCAGGCTGTAGGTGTTTTTGGCTCTCAAAGGGGTCCTCCTGTCTGGGGAGCAAGGCTTTAGTCCAGGATGAGTCATATTTGTGCAGTTTTGTGAGCGTTGTCACATGTGCAGAGTATCCTGCCTTTGGTTTGTGCAGCTTCTTTTGTCTCAAACTCTGTTCTCTTGTTTGACCTTCTTTGCATTCTTAACTGATCTGAGGTTCTGTTGTCAGAGGTGTCCCATAGATGCTAAATTAAGGTGCAAGCGGTCAATTGGCTACTTACTCCAGCAGATCTGCCCCTCAGGAGACCACATCCGGGGGTGTCCCCTTTTCTACCCAGAACCCTCTATCCTTCCACTTCTAAAAATGGCAGGAACTTTCCTTCGCTGTACAGACTGGTACACGAACCAAACATGTTGAATACAGTAGGACCGAATTGGCATTCCTTGATCTGAAAATACTTGTGACTCCACATGGTTTAGAATCTGAACTTTATCGTAAACCTGCGGCCAAGAATGCTCTTTTGAGCTATGATAGTTTCCATCCGAGGGCCCTGAGGAATAATCTACCCTTTGGGCAATTCCTCAGGGTCCAAAGAAATTGTTCGAACAAAGAGACTTTCAACTTACATGCAAAAAATCTAGAGAATCATTTATGTGAAAAGGGGTACCCCAAGAGAATCATTCGCCAGTCGAAGAAGGGAGCATCTAACAACCACCGAGAGGCTCTGTTAGAAATAACCCCACCAAAAGAAAAATCAAATCGGATCACCTTTGTAAATACTTTTAATACTAGATTAAATCAGGTGCAAAAGATCATCCGAAGACACTGGCCTATACTAAACTCAAGTGGAGAAAACATCCCCCTGCCCCTTTTTGCCTTTAAAAGAGGACAGAGTCTGAAAGACAAATTGGTCCATACACGTCCAAAAACTAAAGGAACAAGACAAGTGGGGACGTTGTGGGATTTACCACCAGTGCAGGGCCACTATCCATGTGGTACGTGCTCGGTATGTCCACAGACACATAAATCAACATCTGTGGACATAGGCACTACCAGGCCCTGGGAACAACACAGTTTCACCAACTGCAATAGTGAGAACTTGATCTATCTGATTGTCTGCCCATGTGAAAAACGATACGTAGGCATGACAACTAGAAAGATTAAAATAAGAATACTTGAGCATAAGAGCACAGTGCGTTGTCGGAAGCAAGCGACTAGGTTAACAGCACATTTCTTAGAAGTTGGACATGGTCCTAATGATTTCTATTGGACCGTCCTTGAAAAACCCACAATACCAGAATCCTGTGCAGATGTTGGTAAATTTTTATTCAAAAAAGAACAGAAATGGGTTTATAAACTCAACAGTGATAAAGAAGGACTTAATGAGCCTATACCGTGGATGTCCCTCTGAACACATGAGTTTAAGATCTAGATACCTAAGATATCCTAGAGGCGCGGTTAGATCTGTTTGAGTCTAGCTATTAATTGTTACTGTGGACCACATCACAGAGACACACTGCCCCAGTACTTTTTTGGATTCTTAAATTACACTACAGAAATATACTGTCCTTTACAACCTTTTTTGAAGGTTTGATTTGTACCAACTTGGGGATAATTTTTTATATATCCTTTACTAGTGAAGGCTCTTCGAAGCTAATTCGTGCGTATAAAATAAATGCTTCCCAAGTTGCATTGTATTATGACAGATCGGTCTTACAAGTTAATTGCCACTAACCACCATACACTTGATAACTATTGGCACTTATGATGGAAACTGCAAGTAAACTTTGGAATCGTCATTCCATATTGAATATCGATAATTGCAATATACTTGAGAATTATGATACAATTTGCAAGTAAATACCTGAATAGTGCCAAAAACTACCCATGCCATTAGTTTTTTTGCCAATACGATATCTTTACATTGTTCTTAATGAATGCGAGCTAAACAGAAATAAGAGATGCGTTGGATCTTAATCAACTACAAATCCCAGCATGCTCGGCTGTCACGTGACAGCAATCGCGTGCTCGTGAGCATTCTGACTGGCGTTTTAAAATGGTGTCTGTCCAGTGTTCGATGCCTCCCCAGTCAGCACAGACGAGAATGCGGAGACACCGACGGACAGGTATGTGGCAATATGGTAGGCAACATGGCGTGATTAACGTCACGAAGTACAGACCGAAGAAGGTTTGGTTCTACTTCTCAAGTATGTGGTCCGTTTTGGCGTAAAACGTGAGCTAGCCCTCCGATGGTTACTGGCATGGCAGGCGAGTGTGCTTTTGGAGTATGCACATTAAAATATTACGCGGTGATCTGGTCTGGTGATTGAGCGTGTCTGCCTTCTTCGGCTCTAAGCGAATGGTTTTCATTTGCACCCGACTGATTGCAAACAGCATGAAGTGGTCGCTATAGATACTTTGGCAGTTGCGAGAGAACAAGCGCAGCTTTAAGGTCTCTGCCAAAGATTTCGGCGCTTCTTTAAGTGTGTGGGTTCTGAAATATCTAACGGCGATCTCATCCGGTGGCTGAGCACTTTGGCCATTTCTAACTTTAAGCGGTCAACAATGAATGGGCTCTACTGGCATTTCGAAGGATTGCAAATAGTATGAAGTGGTCTTTACAGATACTTCTGCATTTGCGGTAGAAAAATCGCAAACCTAAAGGTCTCTGCCAAATTGTGAATATTAGGTGGAGATATGGTCCTTTTTTCGACAAACAAAATATTGGCCATACATACCATCTATGAACTGAAATAATGAACGTGTTACTGGCGCTGTAACAGTAGTGGATGACAAACACCGTGTTGGGCGCCTGCAGTTTAGCAACAGATCTAATGGTCTATGAAATCAATGAATTGTTTTTCTGTGTCTATTTTAAAACTTAGAGCGGTGCTCCTAACAACCTGAGCTGCAGCCAGGTGGGGTGAGGTGCCATCACCACTACAAATGGGTGAGTGGCTGTGTAAATTACTATACACCATACATCTCTATTTCTGATGTGACAGTGATGTTTATGTAAATACACTGTATGTATGGTCGTGTTATATATGACATAATGCTGTCGATTTGTTTTATTTACATGTCTCTCCTGTGGATGTCGTTTCTACAACATAACATGGTAATAGTAAGTGGTTGGTCATGAAACCTGAAATTTACAGGTGATTGGTTTTATCTCACTTTAATTCTATTTTATAAGCGGTAGCTTTCAACAGGTCCTGAAGAAAGCATTGGAAACATTCCACCTTGATATGCTGAAACATGTCGACCAATATTACTTACAGATATTATGTTAAATCTGTATTTTCACAATTCTTTTAACATTGGACACTTGGGAGATATCATTAAAATTCATAATCTACTCAACTGATCCAATTTTACTTACGCACGCACATTTATCGTTTGATTCACTTTTCCGCACTGCTTACTCAGTAACCACAAACACTTTATATCATCTTGAATATACCACCCCTCTTTTGCTAACATGTTTACTTAACATCACAGATAGCTGAAGAAAACACCAGTAGGCTATGTTGTTTTGTCTCGTCTCCTGGGCAAGGAGAACCCAAATGATGTTAAAAAGGGCGGTATCGAATGGTTACTGATGGGAATAATTGCCCATTGTTTGAGTTTCCACCATATGGCATATTGTTCTTTTCCCTCTTTCTGTATTTTGTTGTTGTTTGTGTCCACAGGTGAGCTCTACATTTGACCCTGAGATACTGTTGTTGTTTAGAATGTACAGACTGGTAGCCCACACTAGGGGTGTTGCTAAACTTCAGGGGTGTATGCCTCTTGACCAATTACATTTCCCAAATGGCTGGGTGCAAATGTGCCTCGGGTGGCGGGGTGGCTTTCCCCTTTGGAAGTTAGCCTACATGCATATCAGTGATGGTGTATGCTTTGAAGCTCATCATCTTGAAGTGGCACTTCACTAGCCATCCTGTCAGGGTGGGATGTGTCACCTCCTTCCCAGCTCAGCCTTTATTTCTGGCTCTTGAGAGTGTTCACACTGCCTGGCAGGAGGTCAGATTCCTGTCTTGGCTGTAGCAGCTGCACACTGCCAGTCAGAGCACAGGAAATGCTGGGGCAACCAGGTGGGCAAACACTAAGGTGCATTCCACATCAAACCCGAGCAGGCACTTCGTTTGATACCAAACATGATCATATTCAGTGGTACCTGAATGGAGCTGGCAACCTTGAGTGTGCCCTGGTGCCAGCCCATTTTATTCTATGGACTGCTGATCACTTGTAGTAGTCCTTAATGGAAAGGGCTACTATTGGGACATATAAACTTACATTTATATGTCCACCCCTTTAATATACTGCACCCTACCTCCTGGGCTGAGGAGGCCTACCCTAGGGGGTACTGACATATATTCAAGATCGTGCTTTGACTATGTGACTCATTGTGAGGGCAAGGTTGAGTTGGATCAGTTTGCACAGTTTCTGCAGTCTGTAATGGCAGGCCTGCGGTCAACTATTTACTCTGGTCACTCAGGAGGACAGAAATAGCGCTTCAGGCCCTGGTGACCCCTTTAATACCTATGCCCTGGGTACTCTTGGTACCACTTTACTAGGGACTTGTAGGGGGGTTAATGTCCTTGCAGTTGGGAGTACCAATGTGCTTCATCATGTTTAGGGAGAAAGCCCTGGCCCTGGGGCCTGGGCGGCAAGCTCCAGTGCACTTTCAGAGTCATAACTTTCAGCATTGGAGCAAAACGTGTGGGGGTGACCACAGGAAAAGGGCACTTTCTTACATGACCCCCGCATCCCCAGCCATAAGGTGATGAGCAACTAATCTATTCCCATGTAAGGACATGGAAAGGCCGTCTGGTCTGTATACCACTGTGAAGTCCATACCCTTTTAGGGAAAAGAACCACCTCAGAAATGTGGGGGCCTCTCCTCTCATCTGCATCAGCCCTCGAAGAGGCCTGTGGTAGGTGTGAACCTTGAAGTGCGTCCCCAACAGGTAGGGTCTCAGCTTCTTCATGGACCAAACTACTGCAAAGGCTTCCCCTTTAATTGTACTCCAACTCTGCTTTCTAGTGAGGAGTCACCTTCTAATATTGGCAACTGCTTGATCATGGCCGTCATCATTTGTTTGTGGCAACACTGCCCCAATCCAATGTTCATAAATGCTGTTTTGGACAATAAACTCCTTTCCATACTCCGGTGCCTTCAGGAGACAGGTTCGGAGCACATAACCTCCTTTAGGGTGTCAAAAGACTTTTGGCATCCTGTGTTCCAGATGACCTTCTTAGTCTGCTTTTTGGAGGTAACTACAGTGAGTGGTGCCACAATGGTCTCATACCCCTTCACAAACCTCCTATAGTACCCAGAAAAGCCAGGAAAAAACCTGACTTGTGTCTGGGTCTTGAAAGCCTCCCACTCCGCAATGATCTGGATCTTGGGTTTAGAGGTTGCACTTGGCCTCCACCTACAAGGTGGCCCACGTAGACTACAGAAATCGGCCCTATCTGTAACTTACTGGCCTTTTGAAACTTCCCTTAGGTGGACCAGGTGATCCTTCCGGGATGAAACTAAATACAGCAATATCATCCATATATGCTGCACTACAGTTGTCCAGTCCTGAAAGAACTCGATTCATCAACCCTTGGAAAGTGGCAGGCCATTTTACAAACCAAAGGTCATTATCTTAAATTGAAAACGGTCCTCAGGTGTTGAAAATGCTGACTTCGATATTCCTCCTTGGGTGAGTTCAATCTACCAGTACCCTGATGTTAACTCAAAAGTACTTAAGAAGTTAGCTTAACCCAGTCGAACAATTTTTTTTATTTTTTAGAGTTTTATATAGCGCAAACTTGGCCCAAAGATATCAGGTATCAGAGCACTTTACATAGCACCAGTTTCGTTACACAAGGACACATTCATTTTTGTTAGGCATAGGGAGATTAAGTGATTTGCAGAGATGAGGATTTTTTAAGAGAAGGAGACATAATGAAAGAACGTTTCAGGGAACGTGGTTATAATCCACAGGTGATTGAAGCGGCTTTTGTGAAGGCTAGCACCATCAGCCATGAGTCGCTACTGGTACCTAAGACCGATAAACCTGAAGAACAGGAGGTTATCAGATTTATCTCTACTTACCATGCCAGTTCGTGGCAGATACAGAAAAGCTTAAAAAAAAACTGGAATGTGTTACTCACTGAACAGACACTTACCGAGGTTTTAGGTAGTAACCCAAGCATTACCTATCTGAAGGCTGATTCTCTTAAGGACAAGCTGAGCAGAAATGAGGTTAATATTACATCTAGGAAGACTCATGAGATAAAGGGCTTTTTCACTTGTATGAAGTGTAAAGCTTGTAAGTTCAGCAGCAACGTCAAATCAGTCTATTATCCTATAGAAGACAGGGAAAAACCGATTACACAACACCTTAACTGCCTCTCTGATCATGTGATATATGTGCTGGTATGTCCATGTGCCAAAAAGTATTTAGGGAGCACTATGTTCCCTGCGAAAAAACGTATTCTTGAGCACATGAGGGCGATCGACAATAGGGACCAAAGCTCGCCGGTCGCCCGTCACTTTGAAGAAAAACACAAGGGCAACCGCAACCTATTGAAATTCTTTGTGATTGATAGAATTCCAAACATGAGGAGGGGTGGCGACAGAATACGCAGGTTGCGTCAATTGGAGAGCAAATATATTCTTGACCTCGATACACGCATCCCAGGAGGGCTAAATTCTGAAGAAGAACTTAAATGGTATTTGGGAGAGTAAACTATACAATGGTCTGCCTATAATGATGTACATATGTATATATCACGTCAGTTGTTTTCTCAAACTCCTAGCAATGATTCTACTGTTTTTAAATCACTTCATATTGTATTTGTTTCTTTTTACACATTTTTTTGAAGGCCGCTTGTACATGGCATTAGCAGTCCTGATGTGCCGTTCTTGTTTCTCTATAGGTGACACATATCTGTGGAGAATAGACCGGGCAGAAGATGTGATCAACCCATGGGGTCATGTTCATAATTTCCCACTTGGGACTTAAGGACACATCATCATGATTTTGGTTTTATATATAATTTTGACTATTTCTTGACTATGATTGACCTTAGAAACTGTGTGACCTAATCTGTTTCCATGATTCCCTTGGGACCTAGTAGGTAGACCCTCCCCCACTGGGGTATGGGGGCCCTCACAGCCCGATTTCTCATTGTCACCAATATGCACTTGTCTATTATATGTGCTTCGTGCTGCCTTGAATGTGATTGTATGAACATGGCAGCATGGATTCTTTCAGGATTTTTTCATGATTTTTGCACAATTAGAAAGGTTTCTTTCCCCACTTGGGACAAGTAATATTCCGATCTGTTATGGTGTGGGTATTTGACACACTATTCTATATTGTTGATATTTTGCTAGAGGTGACAGCATATATCATTGCAAGAGTTAGACAGTCGAATGGCTATGTCTTTTACTTTGGCACATTATCATTAGTACTTGACCATGCCAAGATGGCCGCTGTGTTTTACTTCATGCACATTGTCCTTTGTTTATGTTTATACACGAAGGTTTGAAAACTTTATTTAAATGTTTAATTTGCTAACACTACTCACCCGTGACCAAGGCGAGTTGTCGCTGAAACGCGTTGGGGGTTTAGTTCCATGAACTGTGTTCCATGCTGGAATAAAATGATATATACCCACGAACTTTGTTGGATGGTATAATTGGATGGTGAACATTTACTGGATTTCGAGTGCATTTTCACGCTTGTTAGCGTGTGGTGAAACGTAATATATATATATATATATATATATATATATATATATATATATATATATATATAAGAAGCTACAGCCTGATAGATCTCTGACTGATCAGTTCTATACCACAGTGGAAGGGTATCCTTACAGCTCCTCATACAGTATTTTAAGAACTGGGGCTGAGGTAGCACCTTCGGGGGGCTAAAGACTTGACAGAGAGAAACATAAAATCCTTTAAAGTTTCTTGGCCATCTAGAGAATAGTCCCACGTCCCATCTCTCTGGCCGTAACCCTTTGGCCAGGATTGGAGCTAGGAATTTACCGATAGCGTGCCTAGCCTGAACTTGAGAAAAGGAGCCCTTTTCTTGGATAGCGAAAGTGAGTCAAGGTAAGTGGATAGTAATGTCTCTGGGCTACTGCGATCTTCTCTAATGAGATGTAATTTGGAAATGTGGGTGGTGCAAGCCCCTATTGTTTCTTTTAGGGCTAGAATTTCCCTCTGAAGTTCTAGGTTAGTTGGTATTGTTTCAGTATTCGTCACCCTGCAACCACCGAGGTGAAGAGTCGTATCCATCCCACCAGGGGCTATGCCCATAGGTCGCGAGCTCTCCTTGTGAATGGGTGTGTCTGACGTAACTGGTTGTTCTTCGAGGGATGCAATTCTATTGCTCAAGGTAGGTTTACTAAAATCCCACCTTGGGCTTCGCTATGAATGCCCGGGGAGTCGGTAGGGAACGCCTCGATATCTTCAGTGTGATACCAAAGGGGACGATGCGCGGAGCGTTGGAGCAAATCAAACACTCACCACCAGGCAACTGATCTGAGTTTAATCCATCATCATTCTTTAGCTCACTCCACCACCCCAGTTCAAACATGGCCATATGCAAATCAGTCTGACCCTGTGCCTCATATCTTCAGTGACTTTCGCCAGCCGTTTCTTGCTAACTACCTTTTTGAATAGGCTTGGTATACTGCCAAGCCTGGAGTAACAGATGCAGCTGTAGAGGAGGTGGAGGTTTGGGGGGCCCTCGGGAAGGGAGCAGATGTAATAGTAGATGGTATTGATGTCGTAAGCAAGTTCTCACAATCAGATAGTATGGATTCTATTCGGTCCACCACATTCCCCCAACGTTCCCAGTCCCTCTCAAGCCCAGGGCTAGGATTCAGAGTCTGTTTCCTAGTCTTTTTCTTTAGTGCGCCTCCCAGCCCCCCCTCAATTACTTTCCTTTTCCCCATAGTTAAGCAGGAGCGCAAGAAGATGAGAGAAAAAGACCAAGAATAACTAGCTGACCACTATTAGGGGATCTGTTTTATAGCTTGGTGGAAGTCAAAGTCAGTCACAGTACCCTTAGCGTGTGGGGTAAGCCTTCAGTTGCAGGTTTCAGGGGTGTGGGCAAGCCCAGCCTCTGATGGGCGCAGACGGGCCCATCCATGCATGTCCTGCGCTGCGGGAGCCCTGCCGCAAATTTAAGCGCCTCCTGGCTCACTCTGCTGCCGTCATCGGCCCCAAGGGATACTGGGCACTGTAGTCCTTTGGCCCAGGGTAGTGTAGTTGCAACGAGGTCTGCAAAATGGACTTCCCGCCCTGCGGGAGCCCTGGAGCGAATTTCAGCGCCTCCTGGCGCTTTCTGCTGCCATTGTGGGTCACAAGGGATGCTGGGCACTGTAGTCCTGTGGCCTAGGGAAGTGCGTTTCCAACAAGGTCTGCAAAATGGGCTTCACGCGCTGCGGGAGCCCTGCCACAAATTTAAACACCTCCTGGTGCACTCTGCTGCCGTCGTCAACCCCAAGGGATGCTGGGCACTGCAGTCTTGTGGCCCAGAGAAGTGCAGTGGCAACAAGGTAAGGAGACACCTCTATTCGCTTTGGCGCCTTCTTCTCTAGGCTGCAGTAGGCGCGCAGCGCTTTTAAATGCTAATAATTACTCGTTTTTGTATGTGTGTTAAAAAGTGATTTCTCACCTGGTTTTTAAACAGCGCGGTAGCGCCCACATTCTTGCACTATAATTGTGCCCCCCACCGCTTGCAGAAGTGGAGCGCTATCACCGGCATCATTATTGTGGTCAGGAAGTTTGGCCCGCCATATTGGGGCTGCTGCCTTGCAGCGCGCCACCTGACTCAGCGCTCTAGTTCTCCATGTGGAGAACGAGGAGGCTGCACTTAAGGCGAGCTGGTGGGAGCTGCTCGACCTTTCGGTAAGGAGACACCTCTATTCGCTTTGGCGCCTTCTTCTCTAGGCTGCAGTAGGCGCGCAGCGCTTTTAAATGCTAATAATTACTCGTTTTTGTATGTGTGTTAAAAAGTGATTTCTCACCTGGTTTTTAAACAGCGCGGTAGCGCCCACATTCTTGCACTATAATTGTGCCCCCCACCGCTTGCAGAAGCGGAGCGCTATCACCGGCATCATTATTGTGGTCAGGAAGTTTGGGCCGCCATATTGGGGCTGCCGCCTTGCAGCGCGCCACCTGACTCAGCGCTCTAGTTCTCCGTGTGGAGAACGAGGAGGCTGCACTTAAAGCTCGCCCCCTCGCGCAGCGGTGACGCGCAGCGGAGGCGCCTGACTCGCGCCTGAGTGAAGCCAGAGTCCTGCCCGTCTGCGCCCGTCAGCGTCCCGGAGGCGTTTCGGTCGGCGGGTGGGGCTTTGCTATTCCAGCATGTGCAAAGCTGATGCACCTATTGTGCGCTATACGTTCGAGGAGCTGTGCTCTCTAAATCATCGGGAGAGCCGCTGCTGCTCTGTCTTCCCTGTCCGCCACAGAGGTAAGTCTCGTTGCCCTTGTTGTGGCTGGCGTCCCAACCGGGCGCTGTCATCTGCCCCCATTAGTAACATAGCTGGCGCAGAGTATTCCTGCATGCTGCTAAACACCAGATCGGCGTGCAGTCATGCGCAAGACATCTTCGAGCTTCTCGATACAGAGAAGCCGCTCTGTTTAATGTTGACCGAGACTTGGTGGGGAGAGTCCTCTAACCCTGACGTGGCGATGGCAATTCCGCCTGATTATAACATCTTCAGGAAGGATAGAGCCAAGGGAAGGGGCGGAGGGGTCGCACTGGTGGTGAAGAAGGGCACGATGTGTACCGTCTTGCCTACGGAGGACATCCGCGGCTCGGAATCGCTTGCCTTTTCAATCACGCTAGCGCCGCACCAATCAGTGAAGGGACTTCTGGTCTATCGACCCCCTGGTCCGCCCGGAACGTTCTTTGCAGACCTCGACTCGGTGTTGCTGGGACTGGCCCTGAGAGCAGAACACTGTATAGTAGCAGGGGACTTTAACTTTCGGATGGACGATCCGTCTGACCCCGCTGCTATAAAGCTTTCCGAGGCCATGATCCCGCTGGGTCTTATTCCTTATTTGCAGGGGCCGACTCACGTTAAGGGGCATACGCTTGACCAGGTCTTTTCTACATCTCCTTTGGTGGTGAAAGAGACTCTCCCGGTTCTGTGGTCTGATCATTGGCTTGCCAAATTTGCAATCAGTGGCACTGCCAGGTCGTCCATTCCTGTCCCACAGCAACGGGGACGAGCGTTCAGAGCATTCAACAGAGTGACCCCTGCGATGCTAGCTCAGGCTGCTTTGGATCATCCCTGTCTTCTCTCCGGTGAGCTGGAGAGAGATTTGGAGTCCCTGCAAGCATGGCTTTCCGATAGGCTTAATGACCTGGCCCCGGTGTTGCCCCCCCGCTTGACATCAAAGCGGGTTTCGGCCCCTTGGTTCACCACTGCACTGTGGGCTAAGCGGCAGCAGTGTAAGGTAGCCGAAAGGGCCTGGCGGGCACACTATGATAGCATGGACAGGTTGGCCTACAAGGATGTGGTTAAGGCTTACCACCGGGATATCCGCCTTGAAAAAAAAGCCTATCTTGCGGGGAGAATTGAAGCGGCCTCTAACTCCTGCAAGGAGATTTTTACCATAGTCAGAGAATTTATTTCTCCTCGGACCATTACATCGGAAGACCCACGAGATCTTACATGACACCCAGTCCGGCTTCCGCTCAAACCGTAGCACCGAGACCGCGCTCCTTGAGGTTTCTGAAACCATCAAAGGGGTGTTGGATACCGGGCGCAAAGTCATTTTGGTGTTGTTGGACTTGTCGGCGGCTTTTGACACCGTCCCCCATGATGGCCTTCTCGCAAGACTCTATGAGATTGGCCTTCGGGGGACGGTGCTTAGCTGGTTTTCGTCCTTTCTAGCTGGCCGCCGGCAAACGGTCTGGACATCGCCTGACACCGCCGTGATGCCGCCTTTGGGAGTCGGAGTCCCTCAGGGCTCTATATTGAGCCCGACCCTCTTTAACATCTTCATGACCCCTTTGGCGGCGGTGGCGGAGTCGTTTGGTGCCCGGATCGTGTCGTATGCCGACGACACCCAGCTCCTCTTTTCTTGCGAGAGAGGGGCAGACTTTGACGGGGAGAGTATCCGGAATTGCCTTGGGGCTGTGTTCACATGGTTCCAACTGAACAGCCTCAAGTGCAATTCCGATAAGTCCGAGGTACTCTTTTTTGGGTGCGACTCGGAGCCCAGCTGGCAGGCCTGGTGGCCCATCGATATGTTCCCTCCGTCCTGTTCTTCCCCTATGGCTAAGAACTTGGGGGTTAAGATGGACAAGGGGCTGACGATGAAAGCCCAGATCCTTGGGGTGACCGGCACTTGTTTCGGTCTATTAAAGATGCTGCGGAGGTTCTTGCCTCTTTTGTCGGAGGAGCACAGGAAGCTGACTGTGCAGGCTCTGGTAGGCTCCAGGTTGGATTATGCCAACATTCTTTACCTGGGCCTACCAGAGTACCTGTTGCAGCGGCTTCAAGTTGCGCAGAATGCGGCGGCCAGGGCCATTTTTGGTCTAAACAGACGTGCCAGCGTCTCGGGTCTATTGCTGACGCTGCACTGGCTACCCATTCGCAAACGGATCGCCTTTAAGGCTATGACTTTGGCCTACAAGGCTCTCCACGCTGTGGGAGCAAAGCATCTCCAAAAGAAACTGGCCTTTTACCATCCGGCTTGCTCTCTGAGGTCAGAATCTCTACTCCTGGCGGTTGTCCCTCGAGTTAAGAGAGCGCGCCTGGGCGGCCGTTCTTTCAGCTTATGCCTATACATTTGCTGGCTCCACCGATGTGGAACTCGCTTCCTCTCCCACTTCGGGGGGCTACTAGTCTTCTTGACTTTAGGAGAGGTCTTAAAACCTGGTTGTTTACCCAGTAGGCCTCCCAGCAGTTCCTTTTTTACCTGTTTGTTTTGTACTCTCTTTTTACTGTGTTATGTTATTGCGAATCAGTTCTCCTTACCTAAAGCGCCGGGACACTCTTTTTGAGTAACCGTTGCGCTATACAAAAAAAAAAATAACATAACATAACATAACAAGGGCTGCAAAATGGGCTTCCCACACTTCTGGAACCCTGCCTCAAATGTAAACGCCTCCTGACGCGCTCTGCTGCTGTCGTCGGCGCCAAGGGATGCTGGGCACTGTAGTCCTGTGGCCTAGGGAAGTGCGGTGGCAGCAAGGTCTGTCAAATGGGCTTCAGGTGCTGTGGGAGCCCTGCCTGGTGCGCTCTGCTCCCATCGTCTGCCCCAAGAGATGCTGGGCACTGTAGTCCTGTGGCCCAAGGAAGTGTGGTGACAACAAGGTCTGCAAAATGGGCTTCCTGCCCTGCAGGAGCCCTGCTGCAAATTTAGGAACCTTCTTGCACGCTCTGCTGCCGTCGTTGGCCCCAAGGGATGCTGGGCACTGTAGTCCTGTGGCCCAGGGAAGTGCGGTGGCAACAAGGTCTGCAATACAGGCTTCCCGTGCTGGGGTTTTCCAGCTTTGCAGAGAGTTTTTAAAGGGATCTTCGAAACCAACCTTCTGCAGCATTGTTTACTATATTTTCACTTTGGGCAGTATCGCCAAGATCTTTGCTGCTGAGGTAGTTACATATACCCCTATTCTGCTCATTCATGCTCTCTTTTGCTCCCCCTGCTCCTAGCTGTAGAGTCTATTTGGGAAGGCTCACCCCTCTCATCCTGCTTCTCATCATGCTTCTCCCGGTGTCCACTAGTTCTGTTCTCGTCTTGGGGCTCCTGCATCTGCACGGTCCCAGTCCCAGGACCTAGTCCAGGCCGCAATACAGGGCCTCTGAACAGATAAGCAATCATGGGACCGGTGAGGCCCTGCTGGGGCGCAGCTCCTCCCTTCCAATTCCTCTCTAGAGCAAATATATATTTTTCCTAAATATGGATACAATTTTACTACTTCCAATTTCTCTTTTCCAGGAACCAATTCTAATTTTTTCTGACCTCACATCCTTTATCACAAAAAATCATAACTTTGCTTTTTAAAATATGTATTTTTAGATAATAATCCTCTGTGTACCTAATTAGCTCACCAAGTCGTCTTTGCAGTCCAATTGGGGTTAAATCCATTATTATGGCATCATTTGCGTATAGAGCATCTTCCTTCCAGGCTGTTGTCTGGCCTCGACATCCATGTTGCCAAGTCGTTGTCTCCGCTCCAGCTCCCATCTCCACCACGACACGTGCGGCTATCCCATCTGCTGTAGGGCTGTTCATGTGCTGGGTCGCTCTTCCTCGGTCACCGCTGAGTTTTTTAGCTTCATCCTAGTTGATGAGTGCACCCCCAGACGGCAGCAATTGGGGTAAGTCAGAGCGCTGTACAGCTTTGTGCATGCCAGTAGTAGCTCCTGCTGTCCTGTCGCGATCTTACATGCAGGGACAGAATTGCCTGTCTTTTTATTTAAAAGCCTCAGCAAGTTCTCCAATATGTCCGATAACATTATTCACATGCTGCGGGGGGCTAATGACAGGGGGGACCCAACTGGTCTAGGTGTGAGTAGCTGCAAGCGGTTGCCTCAGCCGACCGCCATCTTGCTTCCCTGCATGAGTCCACAATGGGCCACTCTTAGAAGGGAGTTGTTCCTATGTGGATGGCATAATCCAGGAATAAATTGTGGAATGCTTACAGTTGGTACACAAGAAGAGTGTACTCGTCGAGGGCGGGTAGTTATGAAACTACTACAGCAAACTAACAAAAGTAAAGTAAAGTAGGAACTAATAAAAATATGGTTGTCAGCTATACGAAAGAGTAGTTAACTCTTTAAGAAGCATTGGCATAGCCAATAGGTCTCGCTTTTAGGACCTTACAAGTATTCAGTTATGCAGCACAATATCCTTGGAGCAACAACATCAACTGTTGCGTGGCTAAACACTTATAAGGTCCCAAAGGCGACCTATTGGCTATGCCAATCCTTGCTTTTTTTTACCTCCAGCCATGCCGAAGTTAAGGGGCCATCAGGCGTCCTTTTGTTTGAATCTCTTGACTGGAGGCGGCCTGGAACGTCACACATATGTAAATACCACTGAAGGGAAACACAGGCACACAGCTTGCTATCTCTTCACAGGTACTTCAGAGAGGATTGTTTTTGCCTTTGTTCTGTTCCTGTGTAGAAGTGCAGACACTGTAAAACTCATATGGGGTGGTCTGTCCCAGTATTTACACAAATAATTCAAATAGCACTATTTTATTTGTTTTATAGCCCTACGTAGAGACGTCATGTGCGTCATGATGTCACTTGCATAGTGTCTAACTTGGTGAGTCCCCCCACTTCTTTTCATAGGACTTGTGCCCTGGCAGCACCTGCCACTTCCGTAACGGGTCCTACCAACATCCTCGATCCCTTAATTTGAACAAGATTGAATTTTACCCATTAACACATTTTATATGATAGCATGTAAAGGACGGGCCCTTGTTTTTTTTTTAAGTTTAATATATGAGTTTATTAGCAAAGTTCAAAATTATGCAATATATATAAAAACGAAGTATTTGTTACATTCAAAGAACGTTATATACAAGCAATCAGATATATATGAGAAATATAAAAAAAGAGAAAGGGGAGGAAAGGGAAGGTAAAGAAAACCTAAAAAGGGGAGAGGAAGGGGGTAAGGAAAGGAAGAATATCCATACTACTATAATCTGAACTCTATAATAGCTTTAAGTAAAAAGAATTACACATAGAAAACAATTCTATATGCATAAAAAACAATGGTAAGAAATATAAATATCAAGTTACAGTAAGGGTAAATATCTAAGGGAATAAAAACAGTATGTGTTTAAATAAACAACAACAACTAGTAAATCACAGAGGTTTTCGAACTTCATTAGAGAATTGAACTGAAAGAGTGCTATGTGAGGCAATGTAAGATAAATATGTGGATATAAGGTGCCATAAATGATTTCTCACTGCTTGGAATCTTCTTTCTTGAGGCGGAAAGCCGGGAGGTGAAGAGGTTCGTTGTTTTAAATCTTGTTCAGGCTGAATGTTGGTGTTGTGACTTTTAGCTAATTTTTATTTGGGCACTACTTACCACTGCACTCACAAGGGACACACCTGCACTTCTTACATTCACAAGGGAAAGCACCTGAACTTCTTTCATTCACAAGGGGCAGCACCTGAACTTCTTTCATTCACAAGGGGCAGCACCTGCACTTCTTTCATTCACAGGGGACAGCACCTGCACTTCTTTCATTCACAGGGGACAGCACCTGCACTTCTTTCATTCACGAGGGAGAGCACCTGCACTTCTTTCATACACAGGGGACAGCTTCTGCACTTCTTTCATTCCTAGGGTGCAGCACCTGTACTTCTTTCATTCACAGGGGACAGCACCTGCACTTCTTTCATTCACATGGGACAGCACCTGCACTTCTTTCATTCACAAGGGACCACACCTGAACTTCTTTCACAAGGGACCACACCTGTACTTCTTTCATTCACAGGGGACAGCACCTGTACTTCTTTCATTCACAAGGGACAGAACCTGCAATTCCTTCATTTACATGGTAGACACCTGCACTTCTTCATTCACAAGGGACAGCACCTGCACCTCTTCCATTCACAAGGGAGAGCACCTGCACTGCCCAGTATCGGTAGGATACCTGTAATGGGAGAGTACGGCACTTCTGAGTAGCAAGCAGGTACTCTGGAGAGTGAGTACCCGCAGTTCTGTAGTTCCCTTTAAAGCACTGCCAATCAGAAACCTGGCTCTGCACTTTGAAGAATGAATGCCATGGACGGAGGTGGAGACCAGTAAAAAGAAAAGAGCAAATGTTGTGAAGGAAGTGACCCAACTAGGGCCATCGGGTCACTCTCGGCCTAAACTTTAATGACACAGTAGAGAATGGAAGCAAACTAGTTTATTCACAAAGTACCCTGCACTGGAAATCAATCTGACCATCCTCCTATGATGGCTGACGAGGGACTGACCCTTATAGTCATAAAGTTACATTATGTATGTTGCGGAGCCCACAAAGACCCGCCTATTATGGAAAAACACTGGTAGCCGTCATAATACAATGGGGGTACAGAACATACATTTCGATTCCACAGCCTGGCACAAGTTATCTACTGCCCAAGGTCATCTATCTTATCCTCCCCACTAGACAGGTGGGAGAAGGCCTCTATGTAACAGAAAAAGCATGCATTAACAAGCAAGATTCAACCTTTGAGAAACAAAACTTACCAAGGACCATTTCTGGTAAAGGTTTCAAGTAAAAGTTTGGATTATAATACAAAATGGCGTCTTCGAAAGCTAAAATGGTGGAACAGATGTCAACCTACCTAACGTAACATCTCTACTTATTAATTGCATATGCATACAGCAAGAATATATTACGAAATAGCTACTTAAATGCTACCATAATATCAGGTAAAATACGAGTAATATGGGAGTAATACATTTCAACTCTAACAGACCCTCCTTTTAGCATTTATTAGCTAACACGGACATCTTTATTCTTGCTATCAGGTAAAGGTTGGTACAATTCTAGAAGTAGAGACAATAGATGAATACAGGCGATAACATGTCAAGTACAAATATATGTATATATGCATAGCAAACGAGTGGAAGAAAATGACACTAAACATCAGTAGTACGAGTAACATGAGGAACAGAACCTGCAAGAGAAGTAGTTGAACCAAAAACACTCATCTATTTGCATAATAGTATCAAGCTCCTTTTGAAGCATTATAGTTGAATTAATATCATGAACTGAAATCCTTTTGGGAGAGAAATATGTAGCACAGTATGAACAGCATAAGGGAAGACAGTGAATCAAGACACAGCAACAAATTAAAAGAACAATTAAATATATCACCTTTTCTAGAATCCAACCCCAACCACCAAATAAAGACCAACTCAAATAACCGCTCTCCATTCCTCGAACATTTTACAAAATGTCTAAAATATGCTGAGTGATATTCCTTTCCTTATTCGTGATACCGACCACACACTGCTCTCCTATTATTGCGCAAGCACCACCGCTCTTAGCTAGAATAAAATTGACCGCATATCTCGTTTGCTCAGAGTATATGCACATACTGAAAGCACAGTCCTGGGCACACGTAATAAGGTTATAACAATGGTTGAAATGTCTCGTATTGTACGAATATCTGTGGTCGACACCAGTATAATATGCAAATGTATTTAATAATACAACAAAGAAAAACAACCAGCCAACAGGTGTTTTGTCACATAAGGGAAGTAACCCGTGACTTCTTCAGGGCTGGGGAAGATACCAAACATATAGTAAAATAATAGAAAATCATAGAATTAGTTGTTGCAAAAACCAAGATAAACACAACAATGGGGAAATGTATATCGAGACCACCAATAGCACGTGGAAACCCTAGGAAGAAAAGTGGACAGACAAATGTAAATGTGACTTAGTATGGAGACAGGCCCCGTGGCGTAAAAATCGTGACTGCACAAGGGAGAGAGCAAAAGAACCATTGTGGAATGATAATGAGAAACAATACTAACAAGTGGTGAATATTGGTGTTGGGGTGACATCAAAAGGTGGGAACATGAAATGCAATGTAAATAAATATACTTGAGCAAAATTACATGTTAATTCTTAACACAAACACACTAATTGCAAAATTCTATATGTAGTACAATGGAGAAAATGAGAGGAGAGACTCTTGAACATTACACATAATCAATGACAAGCTGAGTAGGGGAACAGATGTAATGGGAACCACAATTTATAGGGAAGAGACAAGTCATACACAATAGCTCTAAAAGGGAATTAAAGCACATGAGCCCAGAAGGGGAAGACTGCCATAGATGCAACTGACAGAAGTCCAGCCTTGTAAAATGATAGTCGCGAACATATGTGTCCCTACACCATACGTGTGAGAGTACTAACGTTGAAGTGAGGAGTTAGTCAATACCTGTGTGGCAGTGCAGACACTCATACACTCTCATTCATAGCTAAAAGAAGAAGAGTTTCAACCCTATGACGGGTCCCACAAATGCCTAAAGAGCAAACAGTTCACTACTGGAAGGTCTTAAACATCAGTTGTTTGTGATGTCACTGCCTCTCAGGGGCCGTTCCTCATGGGTGATGTGTTGGTCTATGCACGTTTCAGTGGCAACACCACCTTCTTCAGGACCAATCCTTGTTATAAAATGAATCTCAAACAACAAACCAAAATGGGTTAATCTGTAGCTACCAAGCCAGTGGAGAAATAATTTCAAGTATGACAATTCGAACAGCCTTCGTGCAGCCTTTAGCAATGCCTCCAAATATTGGAACAGTGTACTGTCTGTGCAGGGAAGCGAATTATTGTTCTATAACAGGCCTTTTTGTGTAATTTCTTTTGCACAAATAGGAGTAGACTCAAATGGCTGTATATGTTGTGCATCCTTTCGCCAAGGTTCTATCCGTAAAAAACTTTACCAGCTCCACTGTGTTTATTACCACGGACAGACGTCGGCAAAACTCCTACTAATGGGCTCTGTTCTGGTCCGGCATGCCGGTTTGAGCATGCCAGACCGGAACAGAGCCCATTAGTCCCTTTTATTTTTTGTGTGAGTGATGCAAGAGAGGAATAGAGATCTAGACAAAATTAGCCTTTCTATTGCTTAATACACCGTAAATATGAAACACTTTGGGGCTTAGGGGCTGGATAAAGAACAACATCAGGAAACAAACGCAAATTTAAAGCACATTTTATTTATTCACTAAAATCTGTTTAAAAATGTAATTTCCAAGTTCCACATATCGGTTTAAAAATATTTACACTTTCAGGGCCAGATGTAGGTAGGCATTTACCGGTCGGTAACGGCCGAATTCGGCCGTTACTGACCGGTAAATGGAATTTGAGATGTAGGGGGCATATTTTAACAGAATCGGTAAATTTACCGATCGGTAAATTAACGATTCTGTAAAATACCGAATCGGTATTATTACCGATTCGGTAAATTTGATATGTAGGTGGGACTCTTCTGAGTCCCACAAGCCTTACCAAATCGGTATTTTACCATCAAATTCAATTTGATGGTAAAATACCGATTCCGGTGTGCATGCACATGTGTGCATGCACACCTGTGCCATATGACAGGCAGACCTGCCCTTAGGGCAGGTATGCCTGCCAGATGGCACCCAAACCTGTTTTGGGGGTGCTAGAGGGTGTCAAAGTGACACCCCCTGCACCCTTGTGAAATTCGGTATTTACCGATTCGGTAAATAACGATTCGGTAATGCCCATTCATTCCTATGGGCTTCAAAGCCCATAGGAATGAATGGGCATTACCGGTCGGTATTTACCGAATCGGTAAATACCGACTTTTACAGATTCGGTAAATCCACATCTGGATTTACCTACATCTCCCTCCTTATATTTTACCGATTCATAAATACCGAATCTGTAACATTCGGTATTTATGAGTCGGTAAAATATATTTATCTACATCTGGCCCTTAGTCATTTCCGAGTTTAGTTACAAACTGATAGTGGGAAAAACACATGATGTATAAAAACGGATACCAAAATCTTTTTACATTATTTTATGTTTCTTGTTTTTAAATCAGGTCGTCGACTTTTCATGTGAAAATTGTTATAAGGGCCTGACATCACTTCTTGTGACGCACCACATGTGACGTCATTGTGATTTGCATATGATAATGGGCTCCTTCACTATTTTCCTTCCTTGTGCCCTGTTTATTGGCATGACATGGGTCTATAGCTATTAAAAATAAATATACAAATTCACAGGTATTCTTCCCGTTTTTTCTGGTGATGTCCCACATTGACATGTATTCGGCTGCTTCTTCTATTTTTAGGTGAATAAAGATCACTTGCTGTTCCCCCCTTCCATTTCTCTCTTTTTATCCCCCTTTCTTTGTTTCTCTCGCTCTCTTTATCTCTCCCCCTCTCTATCTCCCACACACTCCTGTTAGCTTTAGCTTCATGAATGTCACTTTCACTTCTGGCATTCATAAAACAAATCCTTCAGAACATTTGAGACCAAGGGACAATCAGTGTGGAAGACGAGTTGCTGGGAGTGCAACTGATTGTCCTGAGACATATATGCTTTTGATGTGAGATTTCACTATTTCACCAAATTATTCAGAGTCTGCTGCTTACAGTGGCTCAATTCTGGTAAAAAGTAGAGTATGGCAAGTCACCAAATGAATAGAGAAAGCCAAGCTTGAGAGGAGCCACGCGTCACACTGTGTTATAAGGCCTGAGGCACAAGCTGATCCATCAACCGATAACAGTGTGTAAAAGGTGCAGCAAACATTACTTAAAAACAAGGTATATTCTCTTTTATATCTAAAAATAGGTTATTTCTTGAACACCGTTGCTTCGCTTTAGTTCATCACATCTACTGCTGCGGCATTTGTTAATAGTAATACATACATTTTACCAATGAAGCTTCCATCTCCAGAGCCCTGACAACATGTCCACTCTGGATGCGGTGGGTTTACAAGTTAGCTGAAAGTACCGCTGTTAGTCCCAGTATATTTCAGTGTTGCTTTTACAGGTAGTGTGATCAGATGCAATTGAATGTTTTTCTTTGTATCTCTTCTTCACCAAATAGAAATCAAGAATGTTCCTTTCCTTTTAGTCCACAATGTGCTCGTCTCCCATTGTGTGTCCTGATACATCATAATGCTTTGCTATGTGTACAGAAGTGAACAATCACGAATACAAACACTTTTTTAATTCTGCAAATACTGTTATCTGCTTTTCTTCTTTACTGCTAGTCCAGTCTTCTATAATCTGGTATTTCAATGTCCCACATAATTTGAATTTAATCTTTTTCTGTAATTCATTCCTCTCATAATAACTGCACTGTTCAGCTCTTGTCTATGTCCTCCGATGGGTCAATATTATTTTTGATGTTCTTAAAATCTTTTCGGGGTCTCTGCATCGATAGGATTATTTCCATTGAGTTAAATGAAGCAGTGTATTCACAGAGGGTTGTGTGGGATCGAACATTGATAAAAGCCCTTCTCACTTTCAGTGCCCTTCTGTTTTCCCCCGTGTGTGTTCGCTGATGGCTTTGTAGCTCTGATAATCGACTAAAACTCTTCCCACATTCATAGAACTTGAATTATTTTTCCCCTGTGTGAGTTTGTTGATGATACCTTAATGCTGACGAGAAGTGAAAACTACTGTCACATTCACTTCAATTATAGGGTTTTTCGCCAGTGTGCATTCGCTGATGTGTTTAGAGGTTTGATAAGTGACTAAAGCACTTTGCACATTCATTGCACTTGAATGGCTATTCCCCTGTGTGTGTTCGCTGATGAATCCTTAATGTTGAGTAACGACAAAAAATGCTTTCACATTCATTGCAAATATATCGTTTTTCCCCTGTGTCAGTTCGATGATGTGTTTCTAGATTTTCTAATTTACTAAAGCTCTTCCCACATTCACAGCATTTAAATGGCTTTTCTCCTGTGTGTGTTCGCTGATGATTTTGTAGGTGTGATGACTTACTGAAGCACTTTGCACATTCACTGCACTTCAATGGTTTTTCCCCTGTGTGTGTTCGCTGATGACTTTGTAGCACTGATAATTGACTAAAGCTCTTTAGACATTCATTGCACTTGAATGGTTTTTTTCCTGTGTGAGTTCGCAGATGATACCTTAATGCTGAAGAGAAGCGAAAACTACTGTCACATTCACTACAATGATAGGGTTTTTCCCCAGTGTGTGTTCGCTGATGACTGTTTAGGTCTGATAACTGACTAAAGCACTTTGCACATTCACTGCACTTGAATGGTTTTTCCCCCGTGTGTGTTCGTTGATGACTTTGAAGGTATGATAATCGACTAAAGCTCTTCACACATTCACTGCACTTGAATGGTTTTTCCCCTGTGTGTGTTCGCTGATGTCTTTGAAGGGTTGATAACTGACTAAAGCACTTTGCACATTCACTGCACTTGAATGGTTTTTCCCCTGTGTGTGTTCGCTGATGTCTTTGAAGGCTTGATAACTCACTAAAGCACTTTGCACATTCACTGCACTTGAATGGTTTTTCCCCTGTGTGTGTTCGCTGATGACTTTGAAGGCTTGATAACTCACTAAAGCACTTTGCACATTCACAGCACTTGAATGGTTTTTCCCCTGTGTGTGTTCGCTGATGACTTTGAAGGCTTGATAACTCACTAAAGCACTTTGCACATTCACTGCACTTGAATGGTTTTTCCCCTGTGTGTGTTCGCTGATGACTTTGAAGGCTTGATAACTCACTAAAGCACTTTGCACATTCACTGCACTTGAATGGTTTTTCCCCTGTGTGTGTTCTCTGATGACTTTGAAGGCTTGATAACTGACTAAAGCTCTTCCCACATTCAATGCAAAGGTATGGCTTTTCCCCTGTGTGTGTTCGCTGGTGTCTATGTAGTTTTGATAACCTACTAAAGCTCTTGACACATTCACTGCACTTGAATGGTTTTTGTCCTGTGTACGTGTGCTGATGAACCGTGCGTAGTGATGTCAAACTAAAGCTCTTGCTGCATGTGTATGATTCTTCTTTCTTGGTTAGTGTTTGTGGGTCGGGTATATATTTGTCTACATCCCTTGACTGCATTTCCTGATGGGCCGACATGGCTAATAAAGCACTTGTGTTTTTCTCACACACTTTATATGTGCACAGTATTTTGCATGTTTGATTTCTGTTTTAACAATAAAATACAATAGCCACCAAATATTTGCCACACTCCTAATACGTAGAATGTTTCTTTGTAGGCGATTGTGCCTTTAGATTGGATTATGGCTATGCACGAGTGCGGGTAAAGATGTATCTTCCTTCTGGGCGGTGCAAATCGAGACAGTCTGTTGTATTGTAGATATAAGAACTCCTCTTTCCTTTACCCGACAGTTGTCTGGCTCCGCTCTGTTGTGCTCTTCTCTGGTTACTGTGGTTTGGCCAGAAAGAGTTTACAATTCTCCTAGAGCACGGAATGATGGCTTGTCATCATTTTATAAAATAGAGCACTGAGGTAATCACATCATACCGATCCCAGGATCAAAGCTGGTGTTGGACACTTGTTTATACAGGAGGCGGTTTGTTATTGTTGTTGCCTTAATTTTCATAAGGTCATTTCTTCGTCTTGTGGCGTGGAGGTGCACAGCTCAGCCTCTTACAATCACTGAACTGCCCTTGATGCTTGATCCGGGATCTGTCAGTTTGTGTGCAGGTTCCTCTGTCGCCGACTGCGCTGAGGTTTTCCTGAATACTGTAGCTCAATATTTCTGCAAATATTGAAGATTTACAGCATTCGCTTCATTATTGATGGTCAATTCATACATTCAAGGCTTGTTTTCTGTTGGATGTAAAGATATTTAAAATTACTAAATTGAAACAAAATGGAATGAGAATTCACAATGTTTAACTGGTTGTAAAAGACATTTCTGGGGAGATTTACCAAATCTCCACGCAATGCAGCGCAGGCCTCCCCCTGCGAGGCTGCACTGCGTTGCGCGACAGGGAGGGAGCAGGAGAGCACCATATTTTCAAAGATATGGCTCTCTCCTCCCCTTTCCCTTGCGCTGGCACTGATTACAGCAGCCCTGCGCCATGCACACACCTTAGCACCAGAGCCCTAGGGTGTGTGGCTCTGTGAGTCGAGCATAGTTTTTGTACAGGAAGGAGACCTTTCCTGTACAAAATACGATGCCTAGACATGAGGGAAACCTTTTCCAACTTTGTATGATTGTTGCACAGTGCAGCATGCATGCAAAGTCAGAAAAGGAAGGAGAAATGAAAGCATTTCTCCTTCCAACCGCCTAGTTTAAAAGGGCGCAGTTTTCTCACGCTAAACCCAATCTACTGTATTTAGTAAATTGGGTTTAGCGTGAGAAATAATGGGTGGTTGCACGGGAACGCCCATGCCCCACCAGTGGCAGGCCCCATGGTGCAAAGTAACGCGAAGCAGTGCAATGCAATGCTTCACATTACTTTTACGGTATTTGCTGGAAAAAAAATTAGGAAAAAAAGATTTTGTACTGTTTTGTGCCACTTTTGTGAAGCAAAATCTTAGTAAATCGTCCCCTTCTTCTTGACCGCCTTTGAAACTTGGTAGGGAATTTTTCATTATACACACATATTTAACTAAAAGTTCTGGTGATCAGGTGACATCTTATTTATGTCTGAAAACGAGGTGATTTAACAGTGTTCACAGAGTAACTTAGCAAAGTAAGGGTGCTCAGAGCACCCAAGTGCTTAAAGTTTTGCTTAAGATAGATGCATACGGTCAAGATTTCATTCAAACAACAATAGAGTTTAGAAAAAGAGATGGACCAGGCGGGGTTGCAAAATTTCCAGTAACTCTTTACGAAGTATACAACGAAAGTAACTCCATTCACACACTTCTCATTTCTTTCCTATTCACTTAAGATTATCTCAAATACCAACTCCTGTCTTTACCTTGCTGTTCATAGGTCACCTTTGACACTTTCAACAGCTCCCTTGGTTCAAGCATTTTTGGTTTCGTCTAACCTGGAAGAGTGGAACATTATTGTGGTTTGTCAGGGTTTCCTATCGCCATAACATCTGTCCATCTCCCTGAAACTAGTGCAGCTTACAGCACCCGGTTCTGGCCCGGAAAGTCTGTATTTTCTAAGCTCCGTAGATCATTAAGACAGTTCTTCCGCATCTAACACATACTACAAGACTCCAAGAGTCCACGCTACAAGTGCTGCTGCAAGGATTAATTAACCCACTGTATCTGAACATCCCCTGGCAAATGCCAACTAGAGAATAAACATCCTGCCTGCACCAGCAGAGTGCAGAAAGCTTTTCAAGCTCCTCGAGGTACATGGACTTTCTCTATCTGTCGTAACTGAAGATGTTAATTCTTGGTAACATCTATCGCCTTTGGACAAGGTCCTCCATTTTACTATCAGAAGCTCATCCTGCGCAGACACAAACCCTCAAGTCTGTATTGCATGAAGCTGGGTGGTTCTCACGCAAAAGAGGGCCCTCCACAAATTACTGACATTTTCTTACACCCCCTGGACAGCCGTGGCAACACACAGACTAACTACACCCCCTCAGGGATCACGCGTCCATCTGCCAGGATCAAGACTCAGATCTTTTAACCTTCTCTGTTACAGTCTTTGGAACGACCCATCTCTGAGATCCGTGGAAGCTCCACACTCAGTGAGCTCAGATTTGCCTTGTAAAACCATCTCATGAGAGTGGAAGAAAAGAACTGTTAGAAGGGGCAATCTCCGAGGGCCAGGTTATGCTCACCCGGTCACCCCAAGACCCACCTCTTCCACAGAACTTGCCGAGTCTTATTGTGAGGTCCTCACTGGGGAGGACTTCGAGTCTAGGATCGTACACACTGAGCTCACACCACACCTACGAACAGACACCACGCCGTTGGATTCTAGTAACAAGTTCTTTATATAAGCAATAAAAGAAGGAAGCACTCTTATGTACACAGTGATCGAAGGACCACAAAGTCTTGGAGGGTTCGGGAATGGGGAAGCGGGACAGTCTTTTAGTCTCTGGGACAGTACGAGGCGTACCCTACACACAGCTCTCAATCCTCGAGCCGGGGGGATACGGGATGATGGTCGTACTGGCTGCTTCACCTCCGTCGAGTCGGTTCGGTCGTGATGTTGATCTCGATGGTCCAGCCGGACCAGAGTACTCCTCAAGCCGCGACGAGGTCAGCAGGGCTAGATCTGGAGAAGTTCGTGAGGAGCCGCGACGGATGATGGCAGGTTCAAGCTTGAGCCGCGACAGCGTCAGCAGGGCTCTTGAGGTCTTACAGAGGACGAGCCGCGACAGCGTCAGCAGGGCTCCGATGGTTACGAGTTCAGCTCGAGCCGCGACAGCGTCAGCAGGGCTCCGATGGTTACAGTTCAGCTTGAGCCGCGACAGCGTCAGCAGGGCTCCGATGGTTACAGTTCAGCTTGAGCCACGACAGCGTCAGCAGGGCTCCGATGGTTACAGTTCAGCTTGAGCCGCGACAGCGTCAGCAGGGCTCCGATGTTCCAGATGAGTTCTTCTTAGGGTCAGCCGCGATCAGATCAGCAGGCTTCAGGTCCAAGATACAACTGCCCGCTAGTTGTCGGGCGGGCCCAGATATAGTCCAGGGGCTCTTTGATGTCCGGACCCTCGCAGGCGGAGGTCTCAAGCCCTGGGGGCTGGTCGTTGGCGAGGTCCGGCGGTTGGCTCTTTGATCCTTTGAGAAATGGGTCCGGGAATTCCCAGACGCCCAGCAGGTCTGGAGCCAGCACTCAGGGAGACCAAAGGTGCGATCGAAACTGGCCCACAGGGGAGGGCAAAAGGTGGGACAGATACCAGTCTCTCAGGGGAGGCCGGAGGTGCCATTGAAACTGCTTGGCTTATCACACTCGGGGAGCCCTTTACCCCCCAGCCGGGACTGGCGCGCCTTTGGAGTCTGGGTTTTGCTGGGGCCGGGGTCACGCTAGGCCCAGGGAGACAGGGATCTCGGGGAGGGAAAATGGCTGCCGGGCCTTCTGGGGCATGCAAGGTTAGGCGCTCGGAGCCGGGAGCGGGACGGGGACAGGCGGGCCTGGTCGTGGGTTACGGGGGCTCGGGCTCATCGGGGGTGAGACGACCAGGCTTCAGGGTGCAGGCTACTCTTACGGGGATGCTGCGCAGGGGGCTCAGGGTGCAGGCCTACGCTCGCAGGGTGTGGCGGGACAGGCGCGAACCATGCCACGAGGCCGGGTCCAACACGCGTCCCCCCCAGCTGAAGGCGGGGAGAACTACCCATCCTCTTGGGGGTTCTCTTCGCTGAGGCGGAAGAATCGGGACAGGCCGTCTGCGTTGGCGTGGTCAACACCAGGCCGGTGCTCAACAGTAAAGTCCATCCCCTGGAGGGAGGTGGACCAGCGCAGCAATTTGGGATTCTCCCCTCTCATCTGCATTAGCCACCGGAGAGGTCGGTGGTCGGTTTGAACCCGGAAGTGAGTACCGAACAGGTAGGGCCTCAGCTTCTTCAGGGCCCAAACCACGGCGAAGGCTTCCCGCTCGATGGTGCTCCACCTTTGTTCTCGAGGGAGTAGCCTCCGGCTAATGAACGCCACTGGCTGATCCAGGCCGTTCTCGTTCACCTGGGACAGAACTGCTCCGATGCCATGCTCGGACGCGTCCGTCTGGACTACAAACTCTCGGGAGTAGTCGGGGGCTTGTAGGACTGGGGCCGTACACATGGCATCTTTCAAGGTTTCGAACGCCTCTTGGCAGGCGGGGGTCCAGCTGACCTTTTTCGGCTGGTTTTTGGAGGTTAACTCCGTGAGGGGGGTCACAATGCTGCCGTACCCCTTGATAAATCTCCGGTAGTACCCCGTGAGTCCCAGGAACGCCCGCACTTCCGTCTGGGTCGTGGGGGCCTCCCAGGCCACCATTGCATCGATCTTGGGCTGGAGGGGGGCTACGAGGCCGCTTCCGACCTGGTGCCCGAGGTAGATTACGGACCCTTGTCCGATCTGGCACTTGCTTGCCTTAATGGTGAGACCAGCCCTTCTCAGGGCGGTCAGCACCGCCCAGAGGTGCTGGAGGTGCTCGGGCCAGTGGGAAATGTAGACTGCGATATCGTCCAGATATGCAGCGCTGAACTCTTCCAACCCAGCCAGTACCTGGTTCACCAGCCTCTGGAAGGTGGCGGGGCGTTCTTCATTCCGAAGGGCATCACTCGGAAATGGTAGTGACCATCCGGGGTGGAAAAGGCGGACCTCTCTCGGGCCCCTTCGGTGAGGGCGATCTGCCAGTATCCGCTGGTCGGGTCGAAGGTACTGAGGAAGCGAGCAGCCCCGAGGCGATCAATAAGTTAGTCTGCTCGGGGGATGGGATGAGCATCGGTTCTGGTGACTGCGTTGAGCCCGCGGTAGTCGACGCAGAACCTCAGCTCGGGAACAGCACCGGGGGCGGCTGCCTTCGGAACCAGGACCACGGGGCTAGCCCATGGGCTGTCAGAGGCTTCGACCACCCCGATGTGGAAAAGTAAATTTTGCCATGTTCTGTGTCCCTACGCGTCCTCCATCATATGTTATATGTGCATGATTAAATATGCATATGCATTCCCTATGTTCGATTAATGACGCAATTACAGTTGTGTCCACCTCTAGTATGCCAGTTTCCAGTTCTCGTGAATACTACGAATATCAGGCCTATGTAAAGCTACGTTGCCACGTTTCTCAGTGTGCACGTTATTTCATTGTAAAGTCCCCGTTTCTAGGCCTCAAAAGGGCCTGGACACCAGATTCAGCTCCTGTCTCCTGAAGCCCTCGCTGAGGAGCGATACAGCCCCCACCTGTATCCTCGACCCTTCACTTACTTCCTGCCTCGCAGTGCCCGGTTCACCCTGGCCCTGCCTCTGAGTCTGCCAAGAATATGTTATGATTCCAGTTATCAGTTCAGTCCTCCTTCTCTGCATTCCTAAAGCTACTGAACTGCATCAATAGTTTCCGTCATTGTCTAGCCTTTACGGCCCCATGTTAGAGAAATACTGTATTAATGGTCATTTAATATTCTTCATCACGCACTACATGTAGAATAATGCATGGTCCAGTCTTAGTGTCTGTTAGCCTTTCCCCTCCTGACTTCTAGTTTATATCAACATGTTCTCTAAACATCAGATACTAGATACTGTTTAGGTACATGTCGCCCTGACTCTCCAGACTTCAGTCTCTGCTCCTAGCACAGAGTTCATAGCCCCCAGCTTCTCCTAGTGATACGTCATTGCCAGTTTGCGCGCACCATCAGGTTAGAGGTCCCGGCTCCTCAGGTAGCCCCCCTCCATGGTTTCCGCCCCATTTATGACATATTCTGTTACGTTTGCATCACATGTCTATCTATACGCCCTGTTACACCTCTTTTCACCCTTATCTTTCGCGACTGCTACGCGTCACGCCTATTGCTCCACCCACTGCTACGCCTATTGCAATGTAATGCTATGTGTTTGCGTTATGTATATATGCTCATGTATTGTTATTAAAAGTTAGACGTCGTCATTCCCGATCCTGTCCCCGGCAGCTGCCATCCTATTCCCGTGCAGGTCATCCTGTTCCTGTCCTTATGCTGTATTAAACCTGCAAAACTCCTACTACCTCGAATCTTGACTCTTATTTATTGAGCTATCTGTTATTCATTTATTCATTCAAAAATAGGGTATTATTTATTTATTTACCACATAATGGCGCCCGAATAGGGACTTGCCCTTTCCCCACGCGTCGGTGAAGCCACGCCGACCCCCTGACCCTCTGCAGTCGTGACGGAACTCTTCTGCGCACCGGCAGATATTTCTGCTTCAAGTATCCCTCAGGCCCACGGAGGAGACGGAGGAGGCGGTCCAGCATCCAGACGAGACGGTGGAGGAACGCGGCGAGTCCCGACCAGAGCCCAAGCCGAGAGTCCAAGGTCCGAGGTATCCGGAGGTCCACCCGTAACTGAAGTCCGAAGTTCGTCGTCCGTCGTCGAAGCAGTCCAGTCCAGTCTGAGGCCTTCCGTTCTTGCTGCCCGGTGAGTACCATTACTGGGGTAGTATCTAGACAGGGTCAATTTAATTGACTCTGGTCCATGGGTTGGTGGTACACAGACCCACAAACGAAGTGTCCACTTCGGTGGATGCGGGTCCTGAACGTGTCTCTTTATGAGACCGGTAAGTTTCGTACTGTTTCAGCAGTGCATCTAGTCTCTGTTCTAGTCAGTTCTGTTCTCGAGAAAATTCATGTGTTCTGTTCTCAGTATTCCAGGTAGTATTCTGTTCGAACTGTTATTTTAAATGTTCTTCATGTATTTTAATGTCGTGGTATGAATGGGGAATAAGTATCGTGTTCATTGTGTATTGTATTGTGTCTAGATTACAGTTCAGTCATGCCCCTGTTTTCCAAGTTACGTCAGTTAAAAACTAGAAAGGGTCTGCTGGAAGCAGCAGTTCCCCTTCCGCCTAGGGACAGTCCAGGTCATTTTATGTATCAGAAGCATGGCATAAGCGCCATATTGTATCTAGATTTATGGGTAGAGTATACCAAACAGTTAGAAGAAAAGTATAGATGGCCCGTATCGGGCACATGGGATGCCGAGTGCATCATGCGAATAGAAGAAGCATTATGGAAAAAGAAAGCCAGACAGTCACAGAAAGATGCCATCGAGTTATGGCGCAAAGAATCTCATAAAAGAACCGAAAAAGAAATCAGAAAGTCAGAATTAAGTAGAGAATCCTTGGAACGAGCACAAGAAAAAGAGTTAATCGAGATAGGTGAACGAATTAGAACTGAACAGTCAGACAGACAGAGGCATGCCCTTATTAAGGGTATGTACCCTCTTCTTGCCGAGGGCTTGCCAAAAGCGACCCCGGAGGCATCCAGTAATTTCCCGCCACTATTAGTTCCGACCAAGTTACGTCACAAACAGACCGCAGCTGATATTTTTATTTCGTCCTATTTGGACGACACAGTCCCAGAATATGCAAATCCTGTTCGCGCTCCGCCAGTCCCTGTAAATCAGGCACTTCCCGCTCCTCCAGACACCGGAGTACCTGTTACGGTACCCCCGGTCCAGCCCGCCATACAAGTTCAGCCCGCATTTCAACTTCCTGCCGTGCAAAGACGAAAAGCATCAGTTGATGATTCTAGTTTAGGGGCCGCAGGAGGAGGTCCTCCTCAGACCCCGCCGCCACACAAGCGTTTAACGACAGCCGAATTACATATGCAGGCGTCACAACGTACGCCCAGACATCAGTCTGTTGCAGAAATAAGAAAATCCCTTGCCGAATGCTGCTATGACCCAGTCCCAGGCGAGGATGATATGGTTTTATATTCATTACGCGTAAGAAATGTGGCCGAGTATCTAGTCACCCTACCGAATATGAAAGAAGATCTAGACAGAATATATCGTTTCATCCGTACAGGGGAAGATCCAGAAAGTATTAGTGATGTCATGTCTCAAAGGAAAGCTGAGACCCAGCTCATGATATTAAAGTTTCTGATCAATTGTCTAATAAGAGAACAAGATTACCCGTCCAAAAATCAAGCTGAAATGAAAACCCTGACAAAGTGGAGTAATAGTATAGCCGAGGGTAAGCACAAGACTATCAGTGCTATGGACAGTATGTACAAGAAAATTCGTAAAGAAATAATAAGGTTACACGATCAACGTAAAGTTGCACAAGTAAGCGAGAAAGAAAGTAACTCTGATCCTGAAGAGGTAGAGGATGAGAATCCTGACAGAATAGCGTATGTAGGAAAATCTAGATTTCCAGATCGTCATTTACGCCTAGAACACAAGTCTATTTTTCATCATCCAGCACCAGAACAAGGTTCTCTAGAACAAGTGTTTCAAGCTACCGATCACATTCTGAAATCACGAATCGGTTACAGTGAGTTGAGTACCATGCATGAACAAGAACTAGTCCGATCAGCAGTCCGATGGATTACTGATTCTACCACTTTTCCAGACGAAATAGTGGCACAAATGTTTCTGAAAATGCCCCCAGCCGAGCAACGACTGGCGGGTATGTATATGATTCAGCACCTCATTACATTGTATGAGGGTCAGCACTCTGATCCAGGCCCGTTACATGATATCCTGAACGAGTTACTCCAGTATAGATGGAAAGGTCTAGGTACCGATTTAATTAGTGTCATTCTAGAACAGCGTCACAAATATAGAACGTTTTTGAACCCGCATTTTGTTCAAGTCTCACCCCCAGAAAGTAAACCATTTTACATGGAGAGACAGAATCCGTTACGAGAAGTCCACCCAGTTAGAGGAACGGGTGGCGAACTAGAACGAGTGTTTGTTTACACTCCGATTACAAAGATGGAACTCCTCGAGATGAAGAAATTAATTCCCTGTCATGACAAAGATCCAGCAGGGTTCCATAGAGAATTAAAAGACATGCTCCGTATGGGAGAATACACGTATCCAGATATAATTAAAATGTTAAAGGTTCTGCTGCCCGCAGGGGTGTATGAAAAGCTCAAGGAAAAAGAATGGGAGGTGGGAGAGAAAAAGATCGATTGGGCAGTTCTAGAAGCTGAAGATAAGGCACGAGTACCAGGTACCGGTCTTGGAGCGAAATGTAAAGAATTACCAGAATTATTAATACAAGTTTTACCCAGATTATTGACAACTAGAAAAGAAGACTGGGATGCAATCTCAGCCTGTAAACAGAAACAAGATGAAGATATTAGTGATTTTTATTCTAGATTTGAGAAATGTTTTAGCATCAACAGTGGTCTCAAGACAAGTAGTGAGTCATACCCTCATCTTTTTGTTACTAAATTAGTCGAGAATTCAAGTCCACCAATTAAAAATCGAGTTTTGAAAGTTGAAAGTACCTGGCAAGCTAATACCCCGTCCCAGATGTTGCAGATGCTCCAATACCACCAGAATAGAATCAGGGAAGAGCAAGAACACGAGAGAAAACGTATGAAAGACACGAAAATGAAAGTACTAGTTGCACAATCTGTTCCTCAAGACAGTCAGAAGAGGGGTCCAAATCAAGCCAGTCATCCTGCAGCTCCCGTTAAAGGGAACTGCAATTATTGTAAACAGCCAGGTCATTTTATAAACGAGTGTGCAGTTCTGAAACATAACATAGCTACCGGTAAGACTAAAGAAAGACCACGTCCGCCTAGACAAGAACAAGTTTCACAGACTCCTCAGCCACAGAATACACCACAGACAGTTACAGTACCGCAGCCTATCGCTGCAACACAGCATGTTACACAGCAGATGTACCAGTATGCACAGTCTGAGTATCCAGAGTACCAACAGTATTCATGAAACAGCCTAGAGAGGGAGGTAGGCTTGCCTCTCATCGAGATACCTGTAGATCAAGAAGGTCCCTATGTTCATAGTCAAGTATTAGGGAAAGACAGAAAGTTTTTGATTGATACAGGGGCAAGTAGGACCACAATTAGTCACGCCGAAGTTCCAGGGGCTCCGCTCTCAGGCTCAAGAAATGTTTCCCTTGGATTTTCAGGAAAACCCATTGTAAATGAAATATCAAAGCCAGTTACTCTAGAAGTAGGTCCATTGTCCCACACTACTGATCTGTTACTTATTAAGTCATGTCCAGAAAACCTATTAGGCATTAAAACACTGAAAGAGTTAGGTGCAGTTATATGCTGTTCCCCAGAGGGAATACGTCTGTTCCTACGTGACTTTAAGGGTCACTATGTATTACGAGATTTTGATCCCAGATTGTCTGATGTTCCGCAGCATCTATGGGCGCAAGGTCCAACTGATGTTGGTTATATGCAAATCACACCCTATCGTGTGACTCTCAAGCCAGGTGTGGTGTTACCACGAATCAGACAGTACAGATTGCCACCTGAGGCTGTAGCAGCCTTATCCAAAATTATTGACGAGCTCATGGCTCAAGGAGTGGTTGTAGAAACTGACTCCAATGTATGCAATTCTCCGATCATTCCAGTCATGAAACGTACTGATCCAAATGCACCCCCAGTATATCGATTAGTGATTGACCTACGGGAACTTAATAAATGTATCATTCCTCAGTACCCAGTTGTCCCAGATATCTCTTCCCTATTAACAGCCATTGATTCCGAAGCTTCATTTTTCACTGTCATAGACCTCAAGAACGCGTTTTTCAGTGTCCCTATTCATCCAGACAGCCAGTTCCTTTTCGGATTTTGTTTAAATGGAAGGAGCTATATGTTCACACGAGCTCCTCAAGGTTTCACAGAAAGTCCAAGTATCTACAGTCAAGCACTCAAGAGACAACTAGACAACATTCACATGCCAACTGACACTGCCCTGCTCCAGTATGTCGATGATCTACTGATCACAGCCCGTTTTGAACGTGCTTGCGAGCGAGCATCCCTTGCAGTCTTGTATTTCCTAGCCGAGATGGGGCACAAGGTGTCCCCTTCTAAGCTTCAATTCTGTGTCCAGCAAGTGGTCTACTTAGGACACTTACTGTCCAAGAGGGGTAGGCAGTTGACACCAGACCGTATCCAGTTAATAGCGAGTCTTCCTCAGCCCAAGACCCAGAAGGAGGTACGTGCTTTTATCGGCCTCACTTCTTATTGCCGACAATGGATTCCTCAGTATGCATTCCTAGCCAAGCCACTGATACAGTTAACGACACAGGAGGCAGCCGTATCGACTGTCCTCCCTTGGACATCTGAACATACACTCAGTTTCAATGAGTTAAAGAAAGCCCTATGTCAAGCTCCAGTTCTAGCTACACCAAACTACAGTAAGCCTTTTACACTTTTCGTCACAGAACGCGAAGGTACAGCATTATCTGTTCTCACACAAGATCAAGCAGGACAATACAAGCCATGTGCTTATTTTTCGAGCACATTAGATTCTGTAGCCCAGGCTCTGCCTGCGTGCCTCAAGTCAGTTGCAGCCACAGCACTAGCTATCAGGCAAAGTGATTCCATAGTATTAGGACATTCTTTGACAGTACAAGTTCCACACTCCGTGGAAGTTCTTTTAAACCGAACACAGACTCAGCACTTGACAATTGCACGTTTAACAGGTTATGAATTGACACTGTTCCAGCCACACATAGAAATCAGACGCTGCAACGTTTTAAATCCGGCTACATTGTTACCATCAGTTACTTCGAATTCTGCCACACACGACTGTGTGGAAGTAGTTAACATTACGACAAAGCCAAGACAAGATCTGACAGATACTCCGTTACCAGACCCCGACCTGACACTTTATGTGGATGGTTCATGTATGAGAACAAGTACAGGAGAACTAGTCGCCGCGTATGCAGTGACTACTGACACTGAAGTTATTGAAACACACCGTATTGACACCCTGTCCGCTCAAGCAGCAGAGCTAGTTGCTCTGACACAAGCCTGCATACACGCTAAGAACCGGAAAGTTAATGTTTACACAGATTCACGCTACGCATTCGGAGTCGTACACGACTTTGGAGTGCTCTGGCAGGAGAGAGGTTTCATGACTTCTCATGGTACCAAGATTCAGCATGGTCTCCTTATTCAAGCTCTGTTAGATGCCATACATTTACCGACATCCATTGCTATCATGAAGTGCAAAGCACATACGAAAGTTACTGACATTATTTCCCAGGGTAACGATCTAGCAGATCGCACAGCCAAGCTTACAGCACAGACTCCAGACATTCCAGTTAACATGACACACACTCCAGATCCGACTACATGCATGACAGTTAAGGACCCTACACAAGATGTCATAGATATCCAGTTACACGCTACTCCCGATGAAATCAAGAAATGGTCCGAACAAGGAGGGGTCCAGACAGATCAAGGATGGTTAACGAAGGGTAGAGCCACATGGTTTCTCCCCGACTCTATGGTTCAAGTCATTATCAATACCGCACATAGTCCAGCACATTTAGGAGAAAAAGCTATGTTAGACAGTATCCAGAACATTTGGTTCAACAAGCATTTACGAGCTGCAGCCAAGCAGAAAGTCCGTACCTGTATGATATGTTGTCAGTTTAATCCAGGTAAAAGTGTCCCGGTGGAACAAGGTGGATTCCAGCCCCCTGACCACCCTTTTGAAGTCCTCCAGATGGATTATATTCAGATGGAGCGATGTCGAGGTTTCAAGTATGTCCTTGTAGTTGTATGCGCTCTGTCCAGGTGGACAGAAGCATATCCAGTCCCAGATTACACAGCCGCGACCACTGCTAAGCAGTTGGTTCGTGAGTTCTTCCCCCGTTATGGACTCCCTAGGGTCGTATATTCTGATAACGGCCAGCCATTCTCATCAGAGTTAATGAAACACGTTTCCCTATTGTTAGGGTACCAGTGGAAGTTCCATTGTGTACGCCATCCTGAAGCAGCCGGTCTCGTAGAGAGACATAACCAGACCCTGAAAATCCGCATCGCTAAAGTGTGTAAAGAGAAAGGTGTGGACTGGCTAGTAGCTCTGCCAGTTGCCTTGTTCTATATGCGCATGGTCGCACATTCCAGATCAGGTCTGTCCCCGTATGAGGTCGTTTTCGGCCGCCCCCCTAACATGTGGGGTACTCCTAGACCCCGAAGTATTACCGATGTTTCAAGTAATATGCTGACAGATTACCTAGCTTCCTTGATGTCTGCCCTCAACTCTTGTCGTTCACAGGTTGCCGCCGCATTTCCAGACAATACCGAGGTGGCACCGCATGAAATCGTTCCAGGATCCATGGTCCTTGTCCGCAATTTTGACCGCTCAAGTCCGCTGGAGCCACGCTGGAAGGAGGCCCGACAGGTCCTCCTCGCCACCCGTACAGCCGTGAAGTTGGAAGGTCGCAAAGGCTGGGTGCACCTTTCGCACGTGAAGAAGTTTTACGGACTGAAACCCGTCTCAAAGAACATTTCCCAGGATTTGAAGGATTGCCAAAATATTGTTCTCAAGGACTGTCCCGCAAAAGACATTGCTACAAACCCTCCCCTGTTAGAGAAAACTCCGCAGCAGGAGTATAAGTTGAAACTCCGGTCTAGTAAAATAAGTCAGCCAGTTTGATTGTCTAAGTCCTCCCCTAGGTGAAACGGTTAGACTGTTTCTGACATGTATAAAATAGACCCCCATAGTGAGAGAGTTAGTCAAAACTCAATCCGATGTATCGTTTTTCTATGTTTCATATTATTTCTCAGCATTATGATTTCCTGCACCAGTTATGCATTTTACCTGTGTTTCCCAGTTTCTCATGTAAATACGTCTTCTAATGTTACAGTAGAGCACACGTTTAGTGATCTGCCTCCTCATGAACTCTCTTACCGCCTCGCTATGCGAAATAATTCTTTTATCCGCATGTTACATTATTCACACCAAACCAGCAATGCCACTAATTGTTGGGTGTGTGGTCGACTCCCCCCTTTCCAGACACCGAAGGGAGTTCTGCCACTCTTTCCTTATCCGTTTTCACATAATGGTTCGTGTGGAGCATGGTCCACGTTAACGTCATCCTCAACAGATATGTCTTTTCTTAACAGCACATGTTTTCCAGACAAGCAAGGTCTCCCCCATAGAATCGGGTTAGATCTAGAAAATGAAGTTTACAATTTAGGTAATTATTCTTCGAATTTCATGGTCCTGAATGTTCAGTCTGATTCCACTCCAGATTTACCTGCTATTTCAGTACTACCAGTCAAAGGCGAATTATGTGTCCGAAATAATGGTTCCGTACATGTAGGACATAGTGATTGTACTACTATTGTCAAGTATAGTGACAGTGGGAAATCTATTTTCAAAGCTTCATGTCATTCTTATTTTATTTGTGGTCAAACTGCATATGTTCGTCTGCCCCTCGATTGGGAGGGAACCTGTTACATTGCCTTCCTACTGCCACCAGTTTTCCTAGCCCCATCTGATTATCATAGAAACACACATCTAGTACACATTAGACATAGAAGGGAGTCCCCAATTGTCGATTATACTGAAACTGCTCTAGAACAGTATACAGATTTCAATAGAGGTTTCTTTTTCTTTATAGGACCTATCCAGAATAGTAAGCTAATCCGTAGGTTAACCAGAACCCTTGAAGCTGTAGTAAATGAGACTGCCTCTGCTCTAGGTAACTTAACCGAAGAGCAATCTGCTATGAGATTTGTAGTTTTGCAAAATCGTCTCGTCCTTGACGTCATACTGGCCGATAGGGGCGGGGCCTGTAGAGTCATCGGATCTAGTTGCTGCATTTTCATTCCAAATAACGCGCCGTCTCTTTATTCAGCTATAACCAGACTCCATAAGATTGCCCATCTGTTACACCAAGATCCAGGCACCTGGACATGGTCCGGTTGGTTCTGGAATATAATTTCCGCCTGGGGATGGAAAGTCTTGTCCTTTCTAGGTATTGCAGTAGCGATCATATTCAGCTGCTGCCGCCTCTGTATACAATGTGGCCCTGCGATTTGCGGCATTTGTGCTACCTCTTGTATTCCTAGTCCCAAGCCCCGTTCTAAATCCCGTTCCAAGAAAATTCGAGACGAGCAAATGATACTGTATGAAATGATAGATGGTATCATGAATATTGATGTTTCCTGAAGGAAACGTAGTGACAAGGAGGGAATGTGGAAAAGTAAATTTTGCCATGTTCTGTGTCCCTACGCGTCCTCCATCATATGTTATATGTGCATGATTAAATATGCATATGCATTCCCTATGTTCGATTAATGACGCAATTACAGTTGTGTCCACCTCTAGTATGCCAGTTTCCAGTTCTCGTGAATACTACGAATATCAGGCCTATGTAAAGCTACGTTGCCACGTTTCTCAGTGTGCACGTTATTTCATTGTAAAGTCCCCGTTTCTAGGCCTCAAAAGGGCCTGGACACCAGATTCAGCTCCTGTCTCCTGAAGCCCTCGCTGAGGAGCGATACAGCCCCCACCTGTATCCTCGACCCTTCACTTACTTCCTGCCTCGCAGTGCCCGGTTCACCCTGGCCCTGCCTCTGAGTCTGCCAAGAATATGTTATGATTCCAGTTATCAGTTCAGTCCTCCTTCTCTGCATTCCTAAAGCTACTGAACTGCATCAATAGTTTCCGTCATTGTCTAGCCTTTACGGCCCCATGTTAGAGAAATACTGTATTAATGGTCATTTAATATTCTTCATCACGCACTACATGTAGAATAATGCATGGTCCAGTCTTAGTGTCTGTTAGCCTTTCCCCTCCTGACTTCTAGTTTATATCAACATGTTCTCTAAACATCAGATACTAGATACTGTTTAGGTACATGTCGCCCTGACTCTCCAGACTTCAGTCTCTGCTCCTAGCACAGAGTTCATAGCCCCCAGCTTCTCCTAGTGATACGTCATTGCCAGTTTGCGCGCACCATCAGGTTAGAGGACCCGGCTCCTCAGGTAGCCCCCCTCCATGGTTTCCGCCCCATTTATGACATATTCTGTTACGTTTGCATCACATGTCTATGTATACGCCCTGTTACACCTCTTTTCACCCTTATCTTTCGCGACTGCTACGCGTCACGCCTATTGCTCCACCCACTGCTACGCCTATTGCAATGTAATGCTATGTGTTTGCATTATATATATATGCTCATGTATTGTTATTAAAAGTTAGACGTCGTCATTCCCGATCCTGTCCCCGGCAGCTGCCATCCTATTCCCGTGCAGGTCATCCTGTTCCTGTCCTTATGCTGTATTAAACCTGCAAAACTCCTACTACCTCGAATCTTGACTCTTATTTATTGAGCTATCTGTTATTCATTTATTCATTCAAAAATAGGGTATTATTTATTTATTTACCACACCGAGAGCTAGCATCTTTGATACCTCGGCCTTGATGCAGGCCCGGACTCGGTCGGGGACGCGGTAGGCTCTGTGCCGTACCGGGGGACTGTCCACGTCGTGGACGCACCAGCTGGTGACGCTGGGGGTGAGGGAGAAGAGGTCCGAGAACTATCCCAGTAACTGGCGACAGTCCTCGCGCTGCTCGGGAGAGAGGGAGGAGGAGAGACTCACTCCCTCTACGGAGCCGTCTTTCTCTCTGGTGCACAGGAGATCGGGTAGAGGCTCCGTTTCTTCTTCTTCCCCGTCGTCTGTGGCGAGGAGCAAGCTGAACTCGGACTGGGCGAAGTGGGGCTTGAGGCGGTTCACGTGAAGGACCCGCAAGGGGTTCCTGGGGGACTCTACATCGATGAGGTAGGTCACCTGACTCTTGCGCTCTACCACCTTGAAGGGCCCTGTCCACTTGTCTTGCAGGGCACAGGGATCCACGGGGGCCATCACCCAGACCTGCTGTCCGGGTTGAAACTCGACCAGAGTGGCATTCTGGTCGTACCACCGTTTCATCTCTTCCTGACTGGCCTCGAGGTTGGCCTCGGCCAGTTCTCGGAACTTACTAGTCTGGTTCCGGAGGGCCAGGATGTATCGAAACACATCCGGAGGGGGCTCTGGGGCCGCCGTCTACCAACCTTCCTTGACCAGGCTGAGGGGTCCCCTGACGGGGTGCCCGTAGAGGAGCTCGAAGGGGCTGAACCCCAGGGACTTCTGGGGGACTTCGCGGTATGCGAAGAGGAGACAGGGAAGGAGGACGTCCCACTTACGCCTCAGGGGCTCTTCGAGACCCATGATCATTCCCTTGAGGGTCCGGTTGAATCGTTCCACCAGACCCTTACCCTGGGGGTGATATGGGGTGGTGAATTTGTACGTCACCCCACATTGTTGCCAGAGGGACTTCATGTATTTCGAGACGAAGTTGGTCCCTCGGTCGCTGACGACTTCTCGGGGGAATCCCACCCGAGAGAAGATCCCCATGAGGGCCCGCCCCACTACAGGGGCCGTCACCGTTCGGAGGGGAATGGCTTCGGGGTAGCGGGTGGCATGGTCCACCAGGACAAGGATAAAGCGGTGGCCCAAGGAGGTCCGGGGGTCGGGGGGGCCCACGATGTCGATTCCTACCCTTTCAAAGGGGGTACTACCACGGGGAAGCGTTGGAGGGGGGCCTTGCGCCTCCCGCCGCTCTTTCCACTAGACTGACACGTGGGGCAGGACTTGCAGTGGGCCTCCACATCGGAGCGCAAGCCCGGTCAGTAGAAGTGTGTGACTAGGCGGTGATACATTTTGTCTTGACCCAAGTGTCCCGCCAGGGGCACATCATGGGCCAGGTTCAGGAGGAAGCCGCGGAAGCGTAGGGGTACCACCAGCATTCGGGCCGACCCTAGCTCGGCAGACTTTTGTTCGCTGTACAAGAGGCCGTTTTCCCAATAGACAAAGTGGAAGCCGGACTGGTCACCGGCGGCCTGGGCGGCGGCCTGCTGCCGCGGCCCGACCAAGGACGGACAGGAGGTCTGTTCTAGGCAGAATTCTTCTCGGGACGGTCCTCCTTCCTGGCGCCACTGGGCCAGCTCAGGAAGGTCGTCCAAGCTCGGGGTCGGTTCGACGCCAGGACCGAGGGGACCTGCGTCGGGGGGAAGATCTCCCCAGGGAACAGCTCAGGGGTCTCAGAGGATTCAGGGACCTCGGGGTCCTCGGGGGTAGCCGGTGCTGCCTCTGGAGTTGCCCCTCGGGCGGTCATCGACCGGGTGTTCACACAGGCCCATTCGGGCAGGACCACCATCTCCAAGTGGGTCCTTTTCTCAACCCGCTGCATTGGGGAGCTCTCTAGGTCGTTGCCGAGCAGGCAGTCCACGGGCATGTCTGAGCGGACCGCCACTCGTAACTCTCCGGAGACGCCCCCCCATTCGAACGGGACTTGAGCTATCCGGCAGGTGCGGACAGAGTTATCAGCTGCGATCACCCTGCAGGAGATGTGGGGAACAATCTGGGCTTCGGTGACTAGGTGGCGTTTGACTGCGGTGATCCTGGCCCCGGTGTCCCGGAGCGCCCCTATGTGGTGGCCATTGACAGTCACCTGCTGTCGGTATTTCTCGGTGTTGTCGGGTAGGGGGGCTCCTGGGACCATCTCATATCACCCAGGGAGACTAACATCATAGCTGCGGGGTCAGCTCCCTCGAACTCCTCTTCTCCCTCCTCTTCTAGGGCTACTGAGGTGATGTGGCGCACTGGGGGCCCTGCAGAGGCAGGCTTCTTAAATAAAGGGCAGCGGGGGTCATTGGCATAGTGCCCTGGTTGCTGGCAATGGAAGCAGGCTTGGCTGACTCGGGGCCCTGGCTTGGCTGGGGGGAACCCTGCGCGCGCTGTGGGAGGTGAGGTGCCAGGCTGGTTTCTGGGGGGACTGCGCGGGGACCCTATCTGGGATCCCCTCTGTCTATTCTGACCCCCCTCCCCTCGGGCGGGATGGTCCTTGTCCGTTTCGGCCAGAGTCTCCCCCGGGCCCCCGGGGTACTCTGGTGCTCACCCAGCGATCGGCCTCGACGGCCAGCTTCCGGGGGTCAGCCAACTTGCTGTCCAGGAGGTGCTGTCAGAGTTCCACAAAGCAGTTCAGAGACAAATGTTCGTAGGCAATAAGGTCAATGAGCCCCTCGAAGGTGGAAACCTTGCTGCCCTTGATCCACCCTTCCAGGGCCCGGCTGTAGAAGTTGACATATTCTACCCATGTGGTGCCGGGGATCTTCTTGCATTCTCTGAAGCGTTGGCGGTACATTTCAGGGGTGAGACCGTACCTTGTGAGGAGGGCTTCTTTCATGTGGCTGTAGGAGATCTGTTCGGCAGACGGTAGGTCGAGTAGGGTGTCTCTCCCCTCACTCAGGAATCGTCCCCACAGCCCGGCTCCCCAATCTTTCTGCGGAACTCGGTGGGAGGTCATGGCGACCTCGTAGGCCTTGAACCATTGCTGGATATCATCGTTCTTATAATATTCTTTGACCACATCCTTGGGAATGTGGACCTTGGGTTCCACCGGGGGAACGGACTCTTGGGTTGCCGATGTTCTGTTGTCTTCGGTCCGGGCCTTTAGTTTGATCTCCTTCATGCTGCGCTCGTGCTCCAGCTGGAGCCTCTTCCCTTCGTGTTCTCTCTGGAGTTTCTTCTCCTCCAGTTCCCTCTGGAGCTTCTTCTCCTCCAGTTCTCCCTGCAGCCGCAGCTGCTCGATGGCTAGCTTTTTCTCGGCCAGTTTGAGTTCTCCTTCCATTTTCAGATGGGCTAGTTCCAGCTCGTGGTTTCGGTTGCGTTCTCGGTCGGTCATCTCCTCTCGAGACAGACCTCTCTCCATGCTGTGAGTCCGCGTCGGGGACTCTGCTCTTTCTTGCTCTGGGGCGTGGGTCTCGGTCAGGGATGCTCCCTCTCCATCGGCTTCTGTCGGTGCTGGAGGTTGTGCTCCGGCCTCCACCCAGGCGGTCAGGGCTTGATGAAAGTCTTCTTTGGTGTTTAATCCCGTTGTCGGTATGTGGAGACCTTTGCAGAATTGCTTCATTTGTCGGTGCGTATAGTCCTTCAGGAGCTCCACCCGGAAGGTAGTCTCGTCTTCCGTAATGCTCATGGTTGTTTTTCTTTGTTCGGGTAGTGTGTCAGTACTGTACGATCCCTAGACGTAGGTTCTTATCGCGACGCTGCCACCAATGTTAGAAGGGGCAATCTCCGAGGGCCAGGTTATGCTCACCCGGTCACCCCAAGACCCACCTCTTCCACAGAACTTGCCGAGTCTTATTGTGAGGTCCTCACCGGGGAGGACTTTGAGTCTAGGATCGTACACACTGAGCTCACACCACACCTACGAACAGACACCACGCCGTTGGATTCTAGTAACAAGTTCTTTATATAAGCAATAAAAGAAGGAAGCACTCTTATGTACACGGTGATCGAAGGACCACAAAGTCTTGGAGGGTTCGGGAAGGGGGAAGCGGGACAGTCTTTTAGTCTCTGGGACAGTACGAGGCGTACCCTACGCACAGCTCTCAATCCTCGAGCCGGGGGGATACGGGATGATGGTCGTACTGGCTGCTTCACCTCCGTCGAGTCGGTTCGGTCGTGATGTTGATCTCGATGGTCCAGCCGGACCAGAGTACTCCTCAAGCCGCGACAAGGTCAGCAGGGCTCGATCTGGAGAAGTTCGTGAGGAGCCGCGACAGCGTCAGCAGGGCTCGGATGATGGCAGGTTCAAGCTTGAGCCGCGACAGCGTCAGCAGGGCTCTTGAGGTCTTACAGAGGACGAGCCGCGACAGCGTCAGCAGGGCTCCGATGGTTACGAGTTCAGCTCGAGCCGCGACAGCGTCAGCAGGGCTCCGATGGTTACAGTTCAGCTTGAGCCGCGACAGCGTCAGCAGGGCTCCGATGGTTACAGTTCAGCTTGAGCCGCGACAGCGTCAGCAGGGCTCCGATGGTTACAGTTCAGCTTGAGCCACGACAGCGTCTGCAGGGCTCCGATGTTCCAGATGAGTTCTTCTTAGGGTCAGCCGCGATCAGATCAGCAGGCTTCAGGTCCAAGATACAACTGCCCGCTAGTTGTCGGGCGGGCCCAGATATAGTCCAGGGGCTCTTTGATGTCCGGACCCTCGCAGGCGGAGGTCTCAAGCCCTGGGGGCTGGTCGTTGGCGAGGTCCGGCGGTTGGCTCTTTAGGATCCTTTGAGAAATGGGTCAGGGAATTCCCAGAAGCCCAGCAGGTCTGGAGCCAGCACTCAGGGAGGCCAAAGGTGCGATCGAAACTGTTCCACAGGGGAGGGCCAAAGGTGTGACAGATACCAGTCTCTCAGGGGAGGCCGGAGGTGCCATCGAAACTGCCTGGCTTATCACACTCGGGGAGCCCTTTACCCCCCAGCCGGGTCTGGCGCGCCTTTGGAGTCTGGGTTTCGCTGGGGCTGGGGTCACGCTAGGCCCAGGGAGACAGGGATCTCGGGGAGGGAAAATGGCTGCCGGGCCTTGTGGGGCATGCAAGGTTAGGCGCTCGGAGCCGGAAGCGGGACGGGGACAGGCGGGCCTGGTCGTGGGTTACGGGGGCTCGGGCTTATCGGGGGTGAGACGACCAGGCTTCAGGGTGCAGGCTACTCATACGGGGATGCTGCGCAGGGGGCTCAGGGTGCAGGCCTACGCTCGCAGGGTGTGGCGGGACAGGCGCGAACCACGCCACGAGGCCGGGTCCAACAAGAACATTAAGGGACACACACTGCATAGAAGTGTAAATATATCTACCATTATTGTTCCATGTACCATTGTCCTAATGCTGATGTTTTGACATGAATTTTTTGCCGTCTATCACAGCAGCTTCTTCGTTTAAAATCTTACGCAATAGTTTGTTTTCCATCATACCTACTTACCTATGTACTGTTTCTGACCTTACAACATCTCTGGCAGACATGTTGTGCTGTCTGTTGCCACATAAATAGGAAGTAAATTGTGTCCTTGCAGTCAGATGCACTTGATTGGGATAAAAGGTACCATGTTTGTTAGAAAAGCTGCAACTATTGGAATAATAACATACCAAAAGCCGCAGATACAGTGCAATAACACAGACCAGGTACTAGAAAAACGTGATGCAAACAATGCAATAACACAGGCCAGGCATTGGAAGAATATGACACAATCAGTGCAATAACACAGGCCAGGTACTAGGAAAACGGGACTCAAACAATGCGATATCACAGGCCAGGCATTAGGAGAATCCGACGCAAACAATGCAATAACACAGGCCAGGCACAAGGAGAATCTGATGCAAACAATATAATAACACAGGCTGGGCACTAGGAGATTCTGATGCAAACAATGCAATAACACAAGCCAGGCACTGGGTGAATCCGACGCAAACAATGCAATAACACAGGCCAGGCACAAGGAGAATCTGATGCAAACAATATAATAACACAGGCTGGGCACTAGGAGATTCTGATGCAAACAATGCAATAACACAAGCCAGGCACTGGGTGAATCCGAGGCAAACAATATAATAACACAGGCCAGGCACTAGGAAAACGGAACGCAAACAATGCAATATCACAGGCCAGGCATTAGGAGAATCCGAGGCAAACAATGTAATAACACAGGCCAGGCACAAGGAGAATCTGATGCAAACAATATAATAACACAGGCTGGGCACTAGGAGATTCTGATGCAAACAATGCAATAACACAAGCCAGGCACTGGGTGAATTCGACGCAAACAATGCAATAACACAGGCCAGGCACAAGGAGAATCTGATGCAAACAATATAATAACACAGGCTGGGCACTAGGAGATTCTGATGCAAACAATGCAATAACACAAGCCAGGCACTGGGTGAATCCGAGGCAAACAATATAATAACACAGGCCAGGCACTAGGAAAACGGAACGCAAACAATGCAATATCACAGGCCAGGCATTAGGAGAATCCGAGGCAAACAATGTAATAACACAAGCCAGGCACTAGGTGAATCTCATGCAAACAATGCAATAGCACAGGCCAGGCACTAGGGGAGCAAGCTATCTTATCACCAGCAAGGGACACCACAAGCTCTGCGCAGCACCCTGGTGGCACAGGAGTTCCAGGGTCCACGTCGGAAACGCCGCTAGTGCCATCAGCCTATCCAGGCGCTCAACCTCAGTGTGAGGACTGCCTGCCCCAGCATCCCTTGATGTCACCGCGCTTATACCGCTGCCTCTCCCCCCGCAACGCAGGACGCGCGCGGGCGAAGCCCGGGCCAAGGGCTGTCCCGTCCTTGCCCTCATTGCCAGGAAGAGGCAGGGCAAGGCTACACCCCTTTCCACTGGCATTAGGCATCTTGCCTACTCAGATTCGCTGGACATTCAAGAACTGTCGTGGACTAGTCAAGGTACTGTTAACGCGGTTATCTCCCAGCATTGCCCAAACTACTCTCTTTGATTCTAAATAATTACGCTCTCTCTCCTGAGGGGTTTGTGGGGCCGGTATAAGGGTGGCCTGAGGGTTCTCATTGTCCACGGGGCCAAGAGGCCTGTTCATTGCTGATTGTGTAGACAGGTTGCTTTAGACTTAACTTGCGGTAGCATGGGGAAAGGGAAAACTATGGAGGGCAGTGGGGGAGGGGCGGGAGGGATAGTAAAGGGAAAAAGGCTAGGAAGATACAGAAACATGTAGGGAGTAATTGTGTACTGGATAGGATAGACACCCGCATTAGCGAGTGCGAGGACATATTAGTGACAGATACAACCACCCATGTAGCAAATACTAAATCCCCACAACGCTCTACCCAACCAGCTAGTTTAAACAACCCTACTACGGCCCGCCAATTAGCTATTCCAGCTATGTTTCATAACCCACTAAAACAAGCGTTGTCATAGCCAATGGGTCTCGCCTTTGGGACCTTATGTGTTTAGCCAGAACTTTTGGCTATGTTGTACAGCATTGTGGCTGCTGTGAATTTTGTTGACAAGTTAAAATAAAAAGTGTTAAGCATTTTTGTTAAGTTTATACAAACGAAGACAACATTATATACAACTGAAAAACCTGATAAAAAAGATTTTAACATAAAAAATGTCTTCTACTTTTTTTGTACTTGCACTGCTGGCAACTTTTTCCTGCCTGTTCTCATGCTTGTTTGTTATAATTTTCTTTGTTATGGGAAAGCGGGACATAAATAACGGGGGAGTGTAGGTTGGAAAACAGTAATTTAATTAGAACACAAGCAGCAGACGGTCACTAGGGGACAATCAACAGATGCCAGATTCCAAGGGCAGACTGACGGAATGATTAGGTGATGCGCTGATACAAAATGGTGGTGGTGAATGATGATTAGTGCTCAGGTGGTGACAATATATGGTGTGGATTGGAGGTACGTTGTGGATTGTGGAGTTGAAACATGTTGTTTGGTGTGTAATTAAGCAGTGTGTTTTGGAAATGTGGAGTTGAAATGTGTGGCCTGGAACTGTGGTGTTGAGTGAAATTATGCTTAGGAAAATTGTATCATGGTGTGGAGTGCATTTATGTTGATTGGTGGTATGTGGTATAGAGTGCATTTATGTGTAGTGTATTTATGATGCATTGAGTACAGTGCAATTATATGGCGTGTAATTATCTGGCATTGAGTGGTATTATATGGAGTGTATTTATGTTGCATTGAGTAGAGTGTTATTATGTCGTGTAATTATGTGGCACTGAGTGGTATTATATGGAGTGTATTTATGTTGCATTGAGTAGAGTGTTATTATGTGGCGTGTAATTATGTGGCACGGAGTGGAAATATGTGGAGTGTATTTATGTTGCATTGAGTAGAGTGCAATTATGTGGCTTGTAATTATTTGGTACTGAGTGGTATGTGGAGTGTATTTATGTTGCATTGAGTAGTGTAATTATGGGCCTGTAATTATGTGGCACTGAGTGGTATTATGGGGAGTGTATGTTGTATTCAGTGGAGTGTAATTTTGTGGCATTAATTGGAGTGTATGTTACATTGAGTGCGGTGTAATTATGTAGCATATAATTATGTGGCACTGAGTGGTATTGTTTGGAGTGCATGTTGCATTCACTAGTGTAATTATGTGGTGTGTAATTATGTGGCAATGAGTGGTATTATTTGAAGCATAAGTTGCATTGTGTGCAATTTAATTTTGTAGCATATAAGTATGTGGCACTGTGTGGTATTATGTGGAGTGTATTAATGTTGCATTGAGTAGAGTGTAATTATGTGGCTTGTAATTATGTGGCACTGAGTGGTATTATGGGGAGTGTATGTTTTATTCAGTAGAGTGTAATTATGTGGCGTGTAATTATGTGGCACCGAGTGGTATTATTTGGAGTGTATGTTGCATTGAGTGCAGTGTAATTATGTAGCAAATACTTATGTGACACTGAGTGGTATTGTGTGAAGTGTATGTTGCATTCAGTAAAGTGTAATTAGGTGGCGTATTTTTTAGAGCCGTCATCCCTATTAAGTTTGTCAAGGAACAATCTAAAAATCCTATGCATATCACATCTGAGGGAACTTCGCATATCTCAGGAAATCACTAAGATCTCTAATATCCAGATCTTAAGTGTTCAATCTCCCTTAGGCGTCCAACCCTACCTGAAATATCATTTGATCGCTCACGAAAAATATCTCCTGACCCGGTTTCGCTTTAATACATTTTTTCGTATTGTTTCTTTTCCGATAAAACAAGACTGGTCAAAATCCATCACCAAGTGCCCATGTGACGATACTTCGGAACAATCCACAATCCATGTTACCCTTTTTTGCAGATTTTATGATTTACCTCGAAAGCGTTGGATTATTCCCCTATTGTTATCAATGCGTTTGAGATCTTGTCGTCCCGCTTTTCATGCTTTGCAACTTTTAGATTCTGAATTTGTTGCTAAACGTGTAGCTGGTTTTCTTAAATCTTGTACAAAATATCAGTGTAACTATGATTAACTTGACTTTTAAATGCACATGCACTTTATTAACATTCTGTCTAATAACTCTGTCTGTTTTTAACTTAAAAATGTATCTTGTTTATGTAAATTCTGTCTTTTGGTATAACTCGTTTTGCCGTCCCACTTTTATATACTGTTCATTGCAATGTACTTTTTATGGTTCCTAAAAAATTTTGGACACCTAATAAAAGATATTTGACTGACTGACTGAGGTGGCGTGTAATTATGTGGCACTGAGTGGTATTTGGAGTGTATGTTGCATTGAGTGCAGTGTAATTATGTATCAAATAATTATGTGGCACTATGTGGTATTATGTGGAGTGTAATTATGTGGCAGTGAGTGGTATTATGTGGCGTGTAATTATGTGGCAGTGAGTGGTATTATGGGGAGTGTATATTGTATTCAGTAGAGTAAATATGTGGCGTGTAATTATGTGGCATTGAGCGGTAATATTTGGAGTGTATGTTGCATTAAGTGCACTGTAATTATGTAGCATATAATTATGTGGCACTGAGTGGTATTGTGTGGAGTGTATGTTGCATTCAGTAGAGTATAATTATGTGGCACTGAGTGGTATTATTTGGAGTGTGTGTTGCATTGAGTACAGTTTAATTATGTAGCAAATCGTTATGTGGCACTGAGTGGTATTGTGTGGGGTGTATGTTGCATTTAGTAGAGTGTAATTATGTGGTGTGTAATTATGTGGCACTGAGTGGTATTATTTGGAGTGTATGTTGCATTTAGTAGAGTGTAATTATGTGGTGTGGAATTATGTGGCACTGAGTGGTATTTGGAATGTATGCTGCATTGAGTGGAGTGTAATTATGTAGCATATAATAATGTGGCACTGAGTGGTATTATGTGGAGTGTATTTATGTTGCATTGAGTGGAGTGTAAGTATGTTGTGTGTAATTAAGTGTCACTGAGTGGTATTATTTGGAGTGTATGTTGCATTGAGTGAAGTGTTATTATGTAGCTGTAGGAAGGTGGCTACCTGACTATGGTTACCCCAGATTTTTTGCCTGTGTTTAGCTGGTTTTTTGACTTAGTTGACCTGGTTCCCTGCTAATCAGGGCCCCAGGCCATCTGCTCTCTCTGTAAAATGGATTCCATGTACCCTAGGTACATACCACAATTGGAAATGGACTCCTTGTCAGCCCCTGTAGAATGCACTATAGGTGCACAGGGCACAGGAGCCACTAAGGCCTACCAGGGGCTGCAGCATATCTTTTGCCACCCCTGGCTGGTTCTTAAATTGACACAACTGGCTGATCACTCAGCTGGGGTAAGGTGGTGTACACACCCCTTGCTTAGATATAGTATACCTATGTCTAAACCTATATCTGGACACATGTAAACCTGTGAGCCACTCCTATAGACAGGCCTCACCAATCCTGGAGGCTGGGTGCATGGTTTTATGTGAGATGGAGCTCTAGCATGAGCTGAGCCTGTCTGCAGCCGTCGGGAACAAATCCCTAAGCTGTTTCAGGATAATGCCATACCATATACTATTAAGTGCCTTATAATCCTCGCGGTTATTTAGCAACTTTGGTTTGGCTTTATCAAAACATGTCGTGTAAGGTGTCATACGCTTTGGAATACCATCCCCTCGCCAGTTCTGGCGACGGGGATGGCATTCCACCCCTCTAGAGGGGTAAGACATATTACTTCACTTTAATGCGGTTGATTTCTCCAAAGGCCTTAAGATCCACAAAATGGATGCCTCTGCCACAGACAAATGTCTGGACCCCTGGAGCTGACCGAAACTCAGTCAAGGGGGTCCTGGACAAAGGGTTTCCTGTCACAGGAGGGTGTCACCGCCCTCCAGACAGGAGATAGTGTATTGTAGCAGGGAGGTTTGAAAGAAACCAGACACTGCCTGGGGCGCACAAGGCTGCCCCTTGCATAATCCGGCCAAACCGGTTCTGGGGCCCTCCAGCCCTCGTGCCAGGGCGGCCTGGATCAAAGGAAGGGGGTGTATCCACCCACTTCCTGGGTCCCACCCATAGGAGGGGACCTAGCAGGTAATCACGCCCACCAGATTCGAATAAGAGTGGGAGCAGTGCCAATGCACATCAGATTTCCTGGAAGAAACATTTGAAACGATATTCTGGACCCTTCGCCCTCCATCTCGACGTGGAAGCCCGAAGAATCTCCCTTGTGGTCAAGGAGTGACCACCCTGCAGCAGCAGGCACCATCCAGCCCTCAACATCTACTTAGTTGCAGTTCCCGCCGGAACTCGAGCGACTGAGATCGACGAGATCAAGCCTGCCCAGCTTCTAACAGCCCGATCCACAGTCCCTGCAAAGCTGAGACCCGTGGAGGCGACCGGAAGCGTGGGGCACGCCATCTTGAAGTGACCACGAGACGCTGACCGTGCAGCCCACGAGTGACCCTCGAAGCTGTGCACCGGGGTTTGAGAAGCCCCCACCCTGAGCTACTCCTGAGCCGAAGTTCAGCCCTCCACACTCGACGAGTGCTGCGTGGGGCCCTTTGGCACGATTTGGCTCAACGCGTTGGCCCGGTCACTTGCCAGCTGGCTTGTGGTCCCTGTGCCGACGAACTACCTAAGAAGACTTGTGATTCTGGTTGCTCCAGATCCACACCAGCTCCCCTGAAAAGGAGCCCCGACTCTGACCTTCCTGGTCCGAGTGAGAAGCAATCTTCCGATCCTGCGTGGATTGCTCTTACCAAGGCTTGTTTGCTCCAAACTTGAAGCCGACTGCACCGACGGTGAGAGCCTGCGTGGGACAGATCGTGACCTGCTCCTGGACGTCGCAGTTGCCCCAGAGCCCACGTGACAGCGGAGAGAAGCTCCTCGACGACCACCTGATTGCGCCCGACATTGCCTGGTTCCGTCCTGGTTCCACCCTGGTCACTGCTGAGTGACCCAGACTCTGTCCCCTCTGCTTTCAGGAACTCTACAACTTGAGTCCACCCTTGGACTCCACCGGACACTTCATCTTTAACCCGCCTGCAGCCCTTTCAGCTCCAAGCACCAAGAGCCTGCGTGTCAAAACCCGACGCCACTTCGACCCTGTGCACCCACTTCCTGTGGGTGAGGTAACTTTGCTCCGCCGGTGTTCCCACACTGGTGCACACCTCTAGGGTCTGTGTGTTAAGTTTTGTTCCTCTAGGTTCAGCGGAAGTGTCCTTAAACTTTAACTCTTTGACTTTTACGCACCATTGGTTAACATTGGTGCATGCGTGCGCTTTCCGCACATCTCCCGAATCCCGAGGGCCATTCCCGACTTCAGCATTGCTTGTCCTGACTGCTCCCAGCGATTCCCTAGGCCCTAGGCCTAACCACTGCTCGAGTGGCATCTCTTATACCACTTGTTTAGTATATGGTTTGAGTGGCCACCCGCCCTCATCCATAATTGTGCAACTTGTATGTTTAAACAGTGCTTTTGATTTAACGCTTGTGCCCCTTTATTCATAAAGAATACTGGGGATTGTTTTTAGTAATAAACACATATATTTTTATAATATATACTTGTGTGGTGTCCTTTCATTTGGTATTACAGGATTGTATGTGGTAAAACAGCTCGCTTAACACGACCTCTTAAGTTAAGCCTTTAGGCTGCTTAGTCCATGCTACCCCTAGGATAGCTTGTCTAATAAGGTTGACTTACAACCAGACACCATAAGGGGATTGTTTGGTCAGGTAGTAGGTGGTTCCAGAATTGGAAACATCCCCTACCAGGCCAACTTCTCACATTGGTGAGCAGCGGTGCGGATTTGAGCTTGCTGTTGTTTTACCATTGCAATCTTTATATCAAATTGAAAGATCACATCAAGTACCTCTAGGTACATATAAAATCAAAAGCTTAGCATATTAAGTTCTACTGAACTTAGTAGTTGTAGGTTGAAGGGAGTAGCACACCCCTGACTACAACTCACTAGCAAGGTCCAGTAGGAAAACACTTAGTGTAGGTAAGTGCACCACTTACACCTCACTAGTAACCATGTCTGACACAGGAAAGGCCTCAGGGTCTAGTCCTGTGACAGTTGACCCTACCCAGGCAACTTTTGGATATGACAAACTAACCCGCAGAGACTTGATTGCCTTGTGCAAAGCAAGAGGGTTAAAAAGGGGCAGAAGCCCCACCTGCCTAATCCTGGTAGAAATCCTAGAACAGGATGACTTAGAGAAGGCAAAAGCAGCTTCCCTAGATACAGGAACTGGAGGGAACCCCCCTGCAGTTGATCCCCCTGAAGAGGAGGATGATGATGACTTGGATGAGGACTCAGATGTTGAGGACTTAGAAGTACAGGATCAAGGTAGCCAGGTTCCAGTTGGTAGGCTTAGCCAGGCCAACTTGGACCTACTGGGGAATGGAGAGGGCCAGCACCTCCCCAGAACCCAACATGTTATTCTCCCAGGCAACAGAAGAGTGAGATCTCCCTCAGGGGACTCTCATATTTCTAGTGCCTCCAGAGAATCACAGAGAAGCAGGGGTGCTTCTCAAAAGCTAGAGCATAGGGCCAGAATGAGGGCTGTCAAACTCCAGATAGAGAGGGAGGAGGTAGCCTTGGCTCAAGCTAAACTTGCCTTGGCAAGAGAGCAAAAATTGTGTGGCTTAGATGCCACTGGTGGCAGCAATATTCCTAAAGAGAAACCCAGGTCCTATGATAGTAGAAACCTGACAAAGATTGTGCCCCCCTACAAGGAAGGGGATGACATCCACAAGTGGATAACTGCTCTTGAGAGAGCCTGCATGGTACAGCAGGTTCCTGAGGAACAGTGGGCAGCAATCTTATGGTACTCATTTTCAGAGAAAGGGAGAGATAAGCTCCTCACTGTTAGACATGAGGATGCAAACAATTACAAAGTCCTGAAGAGTGTTCTGATAGATGGGTTTGGCTTAACCACTGAACAGTACAGGTTGAAGTTCAGAGACACCCAGAAGACACAGACTCAGGACTGGACTGATTTTGTTGATTGTGCAACTAAGGCTCTGGAGGGTTGGCTACATGGCAGCAAAGTACATGACTTTACAAGATTGTATAATTTGATTATGAGGGAGCAGATCCTAAGTAATTGTCAGAACCAGCTCTTACACCAGCACCTGGTGGACTCTGATCTGACCTCTCCCCAAGAATTGGGAAAGAAGGCAGACAAATGGGTCAGAACCAGGATTAGGCCTAAGAATCAGGACAGTAACCAGAAGAAGGAGTCTACCAAGCCTCAAGATAAGGGTGGGGATAAAAATAAAGAAAAGACTTCCCCAGGGCCCCAAAACTCCAAGGATGGGGGTGGGTCCCAAGACACTTCTTCAACTGAGAAAACGCCTTATTGTTATGCCTGTAAACAGGTGGGGCATTACAAAACAGACAACTGTTGTCCCAAGAATAACAATAAAGAAAATATACCTCCAAAGCCAGCTTCAACACCTCCTGTTACTGTCAGCAGTAATCCCACAGGAAGTGGAAGCACACCCAGGAATCTGGGTGGGTTTACTGTTGGAGCTCAGGTGGACCCTGGCCTATCCAGGTCCCCATCACCCAATGATCTTGTTTATGAGACTGGCATGGGGTTTGCCAACTTCTCTGCTTGCCCAAATACTTTGAGCAAGTATAGACAAGAACCCATCATCAATGGTTTGAAAGTTGAAGCTTTTAGAGACACAGGGGCTAGCATCACCATGGTGGCTGATGGCATAGTCCCCTCTAAGCAACTTTTACCTGGTGCCACATACCAGGTTACAAACATTGATGGAATCCAAACAAATCATCCCATGGCAGTAGTAAGTCTCAGCTGGGGAGGTGTCATTGGCCCAAAGAGAGTGGCAGTGTCACCAAACTTGCCTGTAGACTGCCTACTTGGTAATGATTTGGAGATCTCAGCCTGGGCTGAGGTTGAACAGGAAACTCATTCTAGAATGGTGAATTCCAGTGGAAAGGTTAGTGGGGCTGTAATGGCTACCGCCCCAATTCAAGATGTCCTTCCTGAAAAGGTTGGTAGGGCTGAGAAACTCTCTGCCCCATCTTTAGCAAAAGCTCTTCCTGAACAGAATAGCAAAGCTGTTATGATAACAGCAGAAACCCAAACTGAGTCTCCTCCTGAAAAGGTTGGTGGGGCTGTGATGGCCACAGCCCAAACTCAAACTGATATGTGTGTTGTGAAACCTGAAATGATGGATAACTCCACACAAACTGAGAGCATGGAGGAGGAAGAGAAATCTCCCCCTCACCAGACTTTAGGAAAGGATCAGCCTCCTCAGGGAACTGATCTTACCCCTGATGAAGGAGCTGCCCCAGAGGTGGTTGGGCCTAGCCTGACAGAACCTCTGATGTCAGTGGACCCTTCTCAGGTGGGACCCAGTCTGGAGCAGGTAACCTGCCCCTCTCTACCTTGCCTTAGCCAGCCCAGGGCTGCAGAGGACAAGAAGGGCAGTGAGACCCAGAGGGCCCCCTGTCAAATAAAGCACCCCCATCAAAAGATTAGGTGCACCAAAACTAGTAGCCCTAGTGAGGTGAAAACTTTAAAAACTCCTGAGGGACCCCCCTTAAAAACAGTTAGGGACCTCCCACAGATGGATTCTGTTGGGCACAGCCAAACCTGGGACCCCAAGGGCCCAAACCTGAACTGTCCCTCCAGCAAGCCAAACAGAGGGACCCAGCCTCCAGCTTTAGGTAGCCAGAGGTTGACCCTGAGAGCACAGTGCAACTCAGTTAAAGAAAGAAAGGCACACATGGTGGAAGATAATTGGAGGAAGCCAAGCCCTAACTTAGTAGAGCCTCACTTCAATACTCCATATCCAAACCAGCCTTTAACTTTGCATAAACACACCCAAGGTAGTAATTCCCTATGGTGGAGACCCTCTAATACCCAAAGGGTGAGGGACTGCTTAGTGGACCATGAGACAGGGGGTACCCATGCTAGTGCAGGTACTTCCTTATATGGCCACTCAGGCAATATAGGCTTACCTGGCCAAGGATAGCCTTATCTCCTTTCGTTTGGGGGGGGGTTATGTAGGAAGGTGGCTACCTGACTATGGTTACCCCAGATTTTTTGCCTGTGTTTAGCTGGTTTTTTGACTTAGTTGACCTGGTTCCCTGCTAATCAGGGCCCCAGGCCATCTGCTCTCTCTGTAAAATGGATTCCATGTACCCTAGGTACATACCACAATTGGAAATGGACTCCTTGTCAGCCCCTGTAGAATGCACTATAGGTGCACAGGGCACAGGAGCCACTAAGGCCTACCAGGGGCTGCAGCATATCTTTTGCCACCCCTGGCTGGTTCTTAAATTGACACAACTGGCTGATCACTCAGCTGGGGTAAGGTGGTGTACACACCCCCTGCTTAGATATAGTATACCTATGTCTAAACCTATATCTGGACACATGTAAACCTGTGAGCCACTCCTATAGTCAGGCCTCACCAATCCTGGAGGCTGGGTGCATGGTTTTATGTGAGATGGAGCTCTAGCATGAGCTGAGCCTGTCTGCAGCCGTCGGGAACAAATCCCTAAGCTGTTTCAGGATAATGCCATACCATATACTATTAAGTGCCTTATAATCCTCGCGGTTATTTAGCAACTTTGGTTTGGCTTTATCAAAACATGTCGTGTAAGGTGTCATACGCTTTGGAATACCATCCCCTCGCCAGTTCTGGCGACGGGGATGGCATTCCACCCCTCTAGAGGGGTAAGACATGTTACTTCACTTTAATGCGGTTGATTTCTCCAAAGGCCTTAAGATCCACAAAATGGATGCCTCTGCCACAGACAAATGTCTGGACCCCTGGAGCTGACCGAAACTCAGTCAAGGGGGTCCTGGACAAAGGGTTTCCTGTCACAGGAGGGTGTAACCGCCCTCCAGACAGGAGATAGTGTATTGTAGCAGGGAGGTTTGAAAGAAACCAGACACTGCCTGGGGCGCACAAGGCTGCCCCTTGCATAATCCGGCCAAACCGGTTCTGGGGCCCTCCAGCCCTCGTGCCAGGGCGGCCTGGATCAAAGGAAGGGGGTGTATCCACCCACTTCCTGGGTCCCACCCATAGGAGGGGACCTAGCAGGTAATCACGCCCACCAGATTCGAATAAGAGTGGGAGCAGTGCCAATGCACATCAGATTTCCTGGAAGAAACATTTGAAACGATATTCTGGACCCTTCGCCCTCCATCTCGACGTGGAAGCCCGAAGAATCTCCCTTGTGGTCAAGGAGTGACCACCCTGCAGCAGCAGGCACCATCCAGCCCTCGACGTCTACTTAGTTGCAGTTCCCGCCGGAACTCGAGCGACTGAGATCGACGAGATCAAGCCTGCCCAGCTTCTAACAGCCCGATCCACAGTCCCTGCAAAGCTGAGACCCGTGGAGGCGACCGGAAGCGTGGGGCACGCCATCTTGAAGTGACCACGAGACGCTGACCGTGCAGCCCACGAGTGACCCTCGAAGCTGTGCACCGGGGTTTGAGAAGCCCCCACCCTGAGCTACTCCTGAGCCGAAGTTCAGCCCTCCACACTCGACGAGTGCTGCGTGGGGCCCTTTGGCACGATTTGGCTCAACGCGTTGGCCCGGTCACTTGCCAGCTGGCTTGTGGTCCCTGTGCCGACGAACTACCTAAGAAGACTTGTGATTCTGGTTGCTCCAGATCCACACCAGCTCCCCTGAAAAGGAGCCCCGACTCTGACCTTCCTGGTCCGAGTGAGAAGCAATCTTCCGATCCTGCGTGGATTGCTCTTACCAAGGCTTGTTTGCTCCAAACTTGAAGCCGACTGCACCGACGGTGAGAGCCTGCGTGGGACAGATCGTGACCTGCTCCTGGACGTCGCAGATGCCCCAGAGCCCACGTGACAGCGGAGAGAAGCTCCTCGACGACCACCTGATTGCGCCCGACATTGCCTGGTTCCGTCCTGGTTCCACCCTGGTCACTGCTGAGTGACCCAGACTCTGTCCCCTCTGCTTTCAGGTACTCTACAACTTGAGTCCACCCTTGGACTCCACCGGACACTTCATCTTTAACCCGCCTGCAGCCCTTTCAGCTCCAAGCACCAAGAGCCTGCGTGTCAAAACCCGACGCCACTTCGACCCTGTGCACCCACTTCCTGTGGGTGAGGTAACTTTGCTCCGCCGGTGTTCCCACACTGGTGCACACCTCTAGGGTCTGTGTGTTAAGTTTTGTTCCTCTAGGTTCAGCGGAAGTGTCCTTAAACTTTAACTCTTTGACTTTTACGCACCATTGGTTAACATTGGTGCATGCGTGCGCTTTCCGCACATCTCCCGAATCCCGAGGGCCATTCCCGACTTCAGCATTGCTTGTCCTGACTGCTCCCAGCGATTCCCTAGGCCCTAGGCCTAACCACTGCTCGAGTGGCATCTCTTATACCACTTGTTTAGTATATGGTTTGAGTGGCCACCCGCCCTCATCCATAATTGTGCAACTTGTATGTTTAAACAGTGCTTTTGATTTAACGCTTGTGCCCCTTTATTCATAAAGAATACTGGGGATTGTTTTTAGTAATAAACACATATATTTTTATAATATATACTTGTGTGGTGTCCTTTCATTTGGTATTACAGGATTGTATGTGGTAAAACAGCTCGCTTAACACGACCTCTTAAGTTAAGCCTTTAGGCTGCTTAGTCCATGCTACCCCTAGGATAGCTTGTCTAATAAGGTTGACTTACAACCAGACACCATAAGGGGATTGTTTGGTCAGGTAGTAGGTGGTTCCAGAATTGGAAACATCCCCTACCAGGCCAACTTCTCACATTAGCATATAAATATGTGGCACTGAGTGGTATTGTGTGGAGTGTATGTTGCATTCAGTAGAGTGTGATTATGTGGTGTGTAATTATGTGGCACTGAGTGCTATTTGGAGTGCTTGTTGCATTGAGTGCAGTGAAATGATGTAGCATATAATTATGTGGCACTGAGTGGTATTGTGTGGAGTGTATGTTTTAATCAGTAGAGTGTAATTGTGTGGCGTGTAATTATGTGGCATGTAATCATGTGGCACTAAGTGCTATTATTTGGAGTGTATGTTGCATTTAGTGCAGTGTAATTATGTAGCATATAATTATGTGGTAATTATCGTGACACCCCAAAGCGGACTCCATCTATGCATGCACCCAGGATCTGGGGACAACACCCTTAATTCTGCTCGAGTTTAGCATAGTGCAGAACACAAGTCACCTTAAAAAATAACACTATATCACAATGCAGTAACAATAAACTTCTGTTCCCTGAACCCAGACACCCCTCCGATCACTCATGGACTTTCCTTTACCTTTGCCCGTGTATAGTGCTCAGCTGCCTTTAGGGTAGGTTTGCGCTCTACAGATACCACATATGTACATAAATATTGAACCAAAGCCAATCAGGGAGGTTCAGTGCTAAATATGTCAGACAATGAGTGCATTTCACTTGTGCGAGCAGTGTGCGCAGCCTCTCGTCTGTTGGATGGGGTGACCAATTCTCTGTGTTGTTGGTTTATTTCATTTACTGAACTGACTGTGTTCTTACAGAATACTAACTCTGGTGTGTGACTCCTTCTGCGGCGCAGTGACTGAATCGAATCATTTGACTCGATTTACAGTGAATTAAAACCAAATGCGTCTAATTAGTAAACGTGAGAACTAGAGAGAGGGGGGGCTTAGTTCGAATAAAGGACAAGAGATGGGAAGAGATAATAGAACATTATAAGGAACACAGAAGAGCAGGTTTAAGGAACTGAGTGGAAGAAAGGGTGAAACCAGGGTAAGAAAGATTGCCCCTTGAGCATCAGTTTCAGGAGCAAACTCAGAACTTTTAGAAGCTGCAGCGTCCCGCGAGTGGTGCGCGCGCTCGTGTGAAATCTGACACAAAACAGATGGCACACTGCGCGCCGCTGCTCGTAACCGCAAGCCGTAGGCCTTTTCACACGCTTCCAGAGCGATTCCAAGAGGTCGTTTTCCTAGAGCAGCGCATGCGCACATGGTTTCAAAGGTCAACGCACATCCACTGGTTAATGGTTGACAGGGTACCAGTGGATAGTTTAAAAACCTACAGCGTCAGTCCCAAAACCGGGAGTGATCCAGTAAGATAACTCCTACATTTATTACCCTTTGCCCATCACTGTTTGATACTTTAATTTAAGTAGGAAACAACATGAGATATCCCTGAACATAATGGTGCATATTACTCTGATGATCAAACAAGCGGTGAAGGCGTGCTTGAAGCTACTTTTTCTGTCACACTCTACTGACTTTGAAAATAGTGAATAAGAAACACCGTAAGTCAAACTCTAGGAAGAAAACAAAGGATGTGACTGGCACCAGAATTTTAGCTAAAAAGAGAAAGGAATGAAGCACATTGGCTGCCACCAGGGCCTGATCTCATTCCATGCTCTTGGCTTATGGGCAACATCAGAGGAAGAAGCTCCCAAAATACTTGATGGCCTAATGATGCCCGGACAATCACTTCCAAGTTTGTCAATCCAGCAAGCAGGACAGAAGGAAGGGGCAAGCAAAAATCACTCTCCACCAGCCAAAGTGATAATCCCCATGTAGGTAAGGGCAAATTAGTAAAAGAATGATTGGCCACCAGAGGATGAACGCCGACTCACTGTCCTGCCCCATTTCCATTCACAGAAGGCTGGGATAGCCTCTTCCACATCAGCACTTCAGACACTGTCCTATTGTGTTTGTTTTCTTACGAAACTCTGGCTCAGGTTGCCCTTTTAGTGAATTATATTCCAAAAGGTTCAGCTATTTATTTAGTACGCTATAAAAACCACTAATAAATTAAAATCCGTATCAACCAAATACTCCCTTACAATGTATCCTTTCTTAACTTAGGAGTATCGGGCCCAAATGATGTACTTATTGATGTTACAAGCGGCTACATTCAGCTGCTGCCCATGGGACATCCATGTTATCCTGGAATGTAGCAAGATTGAAGACGAAGACCATCTTCCCTGATTGGTTTGCTTTTATTGATCAGTTTGATGTCTGTTGTTTTCAAGAAACCTGGGCAATAGACCCCCTATACTGCTTAGGTTACTTAAATGTCTATACCCCTGCAACATGTGGGGGTAAGAGTCGACCCTCAGGGGGATTGGGAATATGGGTGCGCCAAGCTGGCGGTTTTAATATGGAGGTCCTTGAAACACAGAGTAATGATATTGGTGCGATCAGGTTGAAGTGGGGCCAACAAGGGGTTGTGGACGTTTCTAACGTTTATGCCAGGGGCTCAAAGGGGAAGAAGTCGGACGTTATAGCGGTTTTGGAGGACTTATTAGATCTACACTCCTGTGGTTCAAACATTCTGATCGCGGGGGATTTTAATGTGACTTTTGAGCCCCTCACTCTTGAACATTGTTGTAGGAAGGTGTCATCTGACTGCATGGTTGCCCCCACTTTTTTCCTGGTGTTTTGCAGGTTTTCGACTTAGTTTGGCTGGGATCCTGCTATTCAGGACCCCAGCCTATCTGCTTTCTCCCTAAAATGGATTCCATGTACAATAGGTACACTCCAGTTTGGTTACTGGGGTACCCTTGTGAGTCCCTAGTATATGGTACAATAGGTACTAAGGGCATAGGTACCCCAGAGGCCTACCAGGGGCAGCAGCATGCATTATGCCACCCCTGGGAAGCCTTCCAAAATGACATGCACCCCTTACTGAGATATAGGTTACCTATATCTACCTTAAATCACTACACATAGAGACCTATCAGTCACCCCTATGGCAGGCCTTATCAATCTTGAAAGCAGGGTGCTTGGTTTCATGTGAGAGGGTGCCCATGCATTAGCAGAGCCCCTCTGCAGCTTTCAGAACCCTTCCCCGGGGCTGTTCTGTGATGCAGCCTGACCATATACTCTGCATTATATCCTCGTGGTAAATGCTAACTTTGGGATGGCTGCACGGAAACATGTTGTGTTTGGTGTCAAACACTTTGGAATCCTACCCCCCGCCAGTCCTGGCGGTGGGGGTAGAATTCCACCCTTCTCGAGGGAGAGACATTTACACACCGGTCTACCTGGTAATCAGTTTAAAGAGCTCTGGCATCACAAAATGGATGCTGCAGACACAAGTCTGGCCTCCTGATGCTGACCAAAACTCCGGCAGGGGAGGCCTGGACAATTGGTTTCCTGTCACAGGGAGGCGTAACCACCTCCCAGACAGGCCTTGGTGGATTAGGGCTGGGTGGTTACACTCCAGGAGTGCTTTGAAGTCTGCACTGGGGGCACATTTGGTGTCCCTGTGCATAGTCCAGCTCAAACCAGTTGCAGGGGCTGCCAGCCCCTGCTCTGGCACGAAACTGGACAAAGGAAATGGGTGTAGCCATCCCTCTTTCCAAACCCTCCCATAGGTGGGTCCCCAGAGTTAGTCCAACCCCTTTCTTAGTTATAAGTAAGGAATCCCTGGCAACAGGACTTTAGAAATCCCTGGAGGAAACTCTGCAACTGAATCCTGGAACTTTGACGCTCTACTCAAGACTAGAGGACTAAAGAAATCTCCCTTGGGGTCAAGGAGTAACTCCTCTGCTTGGCAGGCACCAACAAAGCATTTGCCGGTCTGCATTTCCAAAGCTCCCGACGGACTCTGAAGTATCTGCAGCCCAGGAAGAGGATTTACAGACTTCTCAGAGGCTGACCCGAGTCCCCAGCAAAGCTGAGACCCACAGCCCTCGTGAGTGACGTGGAACTGGAACTCCTGGACACCCTGAACATTTGCAAGTGCATTGACTTCTCGACACCTCTTGCTTTAGATGTGCCCTGACTCCCCGCCAAGTGGTGAGTCCCTCGGACCTTGCTGGCCCACACGGAAGCATCTTTCTCTTTTCTGCATGGGTTGCTGTTGCCAAGGCTTGTTGGGTCCAATCCGGGCACAGATACTGCAGCACTCTACATACTTGGTGGGTCAGCTCGAATCTAGCTCCTGGTTGTCGTCGATGCCTCCTGGTCCTCGTGGCTGAAGAGTCAATCTTCACCTCCTTCACCTGAAATCACGCGACATCGGTGGGCATCTGCCTATCGTGCCCCTGGTCACTGGCAAGTGACCCAGACTCTGTCCCCTCATCTTTCAGGTTCTTCTCATCTTCAATCCAGGCTTGGATCACTGCGGACACTTTCCACTTCGACAGCAGTAGCACTTTGCAGCAGATCGCCGCTGGAAACAGCGACGATTCCCAACACCAAAAAACACCTATGCACCCGGCTTCCCTGGGTGAGGTAACTCGAGTACTACATTGCTCCTGAGGGTGTTGGCTCTAGAACCCCTTAAGTCTAAAGGGGTTTGCTCAAAGTCCTCCTCTAAGTGTCCATTTTCTTTAAATTTCCAACCGCGACATTCCCAATTGAAGTTTAACGGAGATCCGCGGCTGTGTTCAGACACTGAAAGCGTGTCCCCTGTGGGTCCCCTGTGTCACTACCTTGGGTGGTTCCTGGTGGCCCCAGCACTTCTACAGGCTCTAGTCCTTGTGTCTATCAAAGTCGTGGTTCTTATACGACTTTATTGATATATGGTTTGGTCCGCCCCTAGGGCTCAACATATATTGTGTTAATTTACTGTGTGCTATTAAGTTTTCTGTATGTACTTTTGCCTCTAGCCTCATAAAGAGACTAGAGAGATGTGTTTAGAATAAATACATATATTTTATATATATTCCTTTTGTGGTTCTCCTTTCATTTGGTCATTCACGAGATTATAGACTGGTAAAACAAGCTACTTCACATTCCTCCAATACATAGCCTGAAGGCTGCTCCATAGTTACCACAAGGATAGCTTTCAATAAAGGTTGCATGTAACCTATCATCAATAAGGGTTGTTTGGACTGGTGCAAGGTGCCCACTAAAATAGTGGACAGCATATGCCAGGCCAACTTCTCACACATTAATTCAAGTCTTGCTAAAGCAGGCACGACAAAGTGCACAGCATTGGCGCCCTTCTTCTTTGTATTTGCAGCAGCGTGCCATGAGCCCTTCCACTTTAATAATGCCTGTCGCTTATTTGAAATGCAGCCCACACAGCACTCGTGGGACGCCGCTTGTTTGTATTTGCAGCGCAATGCAGGATTTCACTTTGGGAGCGGCTGCCGCCCCACACAGCATGCGTGTCCTGCAAGTGCTGTGTGGGTCGGGGGCTGTTCTTGCAGTGGGAGCGTGCAGGGCCCGCTGCAAATGCAAACAAGCAGGCACCATTGCCCAATTAATGGATAACTTATCCCATGGCTTCATCAGGACCTTAAGTATTACTACTGCTCTCCGTCAGTACCTCTGGCGGTTCTAAAAGCCATCTGGGGCTTTTGGAACCGCCAGAGGTACCGACGGAGAGAGCGGTGCCTCCTATGTCCTGATCAGTGGCCAGGTGAGGAGAGGTCTTATCCTCTCAAAAGACGGGAAATCGTCATTTACAGAGAAACTGTTATCCTTATTTGCAGGTAAAGAGGTTGTATCAGTTCTAACTCTTTACACACATTATATATTGTGTATTTATAACACTCACTTGCAGTAGCAATACTTAAGGTCCCAACGAAGGCATAGGACAAGTTATCCATTAAGTACTGAAACATGTTGACCCTTCACATCTAGACAGTTACTTGTTTAAGACTGTCGTTTTGCACTGTTTTTATGTCTTGATCTCTGAGAAGCACGAATAAATAATTTTGCTTCCCATTGGTAATTTTAACTCACATCACATACACACTACTGCACTGCATTCACGATTCCCACATAATCGAGTACTCGCATCTAGAGGTCCAAATACAGCGTGTTTTATCGAAATAGGTCAAAACATCTACGAGCTCCCCTTTCCTGAAGCAAGGGTTGCAGCCCGTAGTGCCACTTGTGTGGCATTAGGAGGAGACCCAGATGATGAAGCATGTCACCACTAGTGAGTTATGGGAATCCGTCCTTTTAATAGAATTGTCCTTCACTGATTTGTAGAAACCAGATTAGTCCTGTTGCTAGTTTCTTACATTTATCTTGCTTATCAGACCCATGGATATTTGTGTTTAGAAAACAACCCTAGGCCAGACAATGGACGAGGCATGGTCTCTGAAAGGGGGGCGAACAATAGAGCACAGGGTCTGCATATGATTTTAAACCAACCGAGACTGATTATTAATAACAACAACAAAAACACCCACCCTGCAAACAGCCTCCTCTAACAGGCACCTTCCATTCATTTGATAATTAAAACAACACATAATGCACATGTGTTTAGGTGTTTCCCTTTCTTTATTTCATAATAATACTGAATGGGATTTCTTTTCAATTGGAATTGGGAGTGCAGTTGTGGAAAATGACTAAAATCGGTATAGATAAGCGGCGTTCATTTCGGTTCACCATGGCCACTGTTGAGCGTAAAGTAAAAATCATGAAACATTGGCCACACCATCTTGCCCCTTTTTAGGCACCTTCGTGCGCGTAAGTGGCAGCCATTTTGAAAACCATGGTTTCCCTGCCCAGCGCCGCTAGCTAGCGTGTCTCTCCCTCTGACCTCGCAAGCATCCCCCGCGTGCTGATAGCCCCCGCTCTCTCATACCTGAACCATAAAACTCCCCTCCAGCGCTACTCTGCTTCGGATATGCATTCCGCTCCCGGACAACACCTCCCCATCCTTTGATGAACCCCCTTCCTCTGTGCCCAATCTTCCTGCCCGTTCCCAGGGCGCCACCTGGCCCTGCGGATACCATTTATTGGCCCCCTTACAGTAAGCAGCTGCCCCGATTCAAAGGATCTCTGACTGATCAAAGCCCCCTCCACCCCATGAGATCCGATCAGACACACATTCCGGGAATCGACGGAATGGCCTGGTGTGCGATAGTCATCACCTACTGTGACCGGGGTGGGGACTTCTACTGTAAATGTGTGGGAACAGGCCCAAAGTGAGGATTCCGAGGATGTCTTTCCGTACATCAAAGTATTGACAAGAATGTGTTTCATGTAATAAAGCAATAAACCTGTGTATAAGAGGCCAGGCCTCAAGGATGCGTCTAGAGCACCTCAAGAAGATACCCTGTTGTCTGATTTGACGTGTTCTGCTCCGTCGGAATAAACTCCTGTTTCCTGCCTTCCAGTCTCCAGCGCCTGCCTCTTTATTTGGTAACCGTGAGTTGGGTGAGAGGCGGCCAACGCCGGGCAAACCTTGAAAAGGGGTAATCGACCTGATCTGCCTAACCCTTTTTCTACAATTGGCGCCCAACGTTGGGCCCATCAGTGACACGTGGATCCAGTGGGAGAGGTCCCAACGACCGAGTGAACGACTGCAACGATCGGGAAGTGCACCTGCCCGATAGACCCTCGTCTGGCAGCCGATCATCCGAACTTCACTGGTTCCGAGCAGACCTCTCTCGAGTGATCTACGGTCCTGACTGGGAACCATCAGGAGTGCCACAGCAATTACGGAGAATAGAGGACGATCAGGTGCTGGAAGCGGAAGGCGAGAAACTGTCCATGCGGTCCGGGTAAGGTCGTGTAACACGACGAATTGCAAATTGATTGTTTAATTGTTTGAAAATACTAGTATTACTCATTTGATTGTTTCTGAGAGATTCTCTATTTGCAAACAAGCACAGAGTCGCCATACTCTGTTTAGTCTTTGCAGATAGTGAAGGGTAGGTAACGCAGGCCTTTGCCCCCGTTGTAATCCGTCGTGCCTACTTCCCTCTCCATTTGATTGATTGTTATCCAAGCATTTACTGTTTTGGAATTGGTTCTCTTTGGATCATTCTCTATTTACAAAAAAGCACAGAGTCGCAATACTCTGTTTAGTCCTTGTGAATAGTGAAGGATAGGTAACGCAGGCTTTTGCCCCGTTGTAATCCGTCGTGCCTATTTTAATCCCTCATTTGATTGATTGTTTGACCGAACATTGATCGTTCGGAATTGGTTCTCTTTGGGTTATTCTCTATAAACAAATAAGAACAGAGTCGCAATACTCTGTTTAGTCTTTGCGGATAGTGAAGGATAGGTAGTGCAGACTTTTGTCCCCTTTGTAACTCGTCATGCCTATCTTTGCCCTGTTTGTTGGTAGTTGGTTCAGCCCGGACCGTTTATTAGAGGTAGATCATCCGGCTCCACCGGAGGCCGCCCCTAATAAAAAGGACATAAATATAAAAAATGCGGATTAGCCACTGTATCGTGCTAGCAAACAATAACGTAAAAATCATTAGGAAAAACAAAAGGAATCGAGCAAAATCAGTAGGCCACTGATGGGATCTCTTTTTGACCTCGCTAAAATAGAAACGTTAGGAACAACCCCTCATGAGAAATATGAAACTAGTAAGAAGAACTGAACTCGACGTCATGATGGCTGCAAGACAGCTCGGCTCTACCGCCCACCCCGCCCAAATAACGACAAACCCTATGCAATTATTATAAATAAATACAACACTCGAGCAAAGTAACATGTTAAAACGTTTTATTATACAACTATTTATTAAACAACTATTTACATGGCAAACGGCTGAAACAACAAACTCAACTGCATTTGCCGCCTGCTTGACGCTGTAGCAATGTTGGGCTACTTTGGGCTACTTTTTAGTAGGATTTGGGCTTTAGAAAGTCTACAAAAACCATCAGCCGGCGAGGTAGCATCGGTGAAGGCCTGGGATGGAGGGAGGAAACTGGCCAAGGAAGTCGTTGTGCGGATAATGCTGCGCCGAGAGACGGCGTGGGGTGCCCTGGGGGGGGGAGGCGACGCGAACGGGCCTCCCCCACCTCCCCAGGGGGAGGTTCACCAGCTGCAGTAGGGCGACCCTTAGTGTTTCACTCGCCGACCAGCTGCTGTAGGGCGACCCTTAGCGTTCACTCGCCGACCAGCTGCAGCAGGGCGACCCTTAGCGGTTCACTCGCCAGTCAGCTGCAGCGGGGCGACCGGACGGCTGCACCAGGACTGCCATTGGCGTTCCACTCGGTTGGATGGCCGGAGGACCCGCTCCGGTGGCCGGGTGAAGAGCGGCTGCTGCTGCGGAACGCTCAAAATGGCGGCCAGCTCCCTGGATTTGGGCCTGGTCCACTAGAACGGCTCTGGACTACTCTGGAACTCGAATGCTTGCCTGCTCGGGCATGAGCCACACTCTTGAAGACATTGTCCAAGCTTTAAAGATTCTACGAGAGTCGTTGGCCCTCGACTCCCGCGGGCTTCCGGTGGGGGCAACCGCCACTGTTGCTCGACTATCCCCCATGGATATGCCACTGCCCCGGGTGACCACCGCCTTATCCCCATCTGGTGCCGTGAGAGAGGCTGATTCAGCGCATCGGTGGAGGGATACGCCTGCTGTCCCGCTCTCCGGAGTGGCCGCAACATTGCCGCTAGAGGATGGTGCTCTCATGATGACGCCAACTTTTGTCTGAATTACCAAGAGACACTCGATCAGCTCCGGTGGGACCTCAGCGTGACCCGGTAGGGAAGATTTTTGCCTTCCTCCCCCTTTTGAGTCATGGTTCATGCAGCCTGTTCTTTCTGTTGGCGCTAACAAACTTTTTTGAACTACCGAAAGGGATTCTGGTCCGGCCGCTAGTTGTTGGAGGCATTTGGACTATACTCTGGACCCACCCGGCCTTGCCCCCAAAATGGCGCCAGTATAAGCGGGACTTGCAACTCCTTATGACGTTTTAAGTTACGTAGCCTTGATGCTATGGGATATGTAGGCGGTCCTTGAGCACGTGGCGGGCGGGGAAGGGTACTGACCGGGCATGCGGACAACCCTACTGATATTGGTTTTTATTCACTGTTTGATTATTGTATTATTATAGCTTCGAAGTAATGTTACTCATGATACTCGCCCATGGTGTGCGTATGAACGATTTTATTGTAACCGATCCTGTCATACCTTCATAAAATCAACGTTCACTGATCCTGCAACCGTTTGTCACGTTTGGTTCTTTTCAATTAAATGACTCACTTGCCTCTATACTACAGTGTAATTTCTCCTTACCTCATGCGTTTCCAGTCTGTTCCGTAACGACCTATATGGCTGGAGGCCCTTATTTGAATGCTGACATTTCCACAATAACGGTTTTTAAAATATATGAAACTAGCATCGTAACAGTCACTTTGATTGTTAAGGTTTTTTTAAATACCACGCTCTGCGAATAGGAACGACCCTATACCACCGTAGGCCATTTCTTTTCCTCTAATGAAAACGTGAGTCCGTCACCCCCCCCACCTTATACCGAAGGCCCCTGGCTTTTGACCCCTCCCTACACGCGGTCTGTACTACCGCCCTCGGGCGACCTATGTAATGAACAGCCTGTCATTGGTTATCTTTTCCGCACTACCAGTTCCTCGGGGTTTCAATGCCGAGATAAAAGGGACTGCATCCCACAGAGATAAGTCAGGTACGTGGTAGGTAAAAACATTTTTATGTTTATGCGCGCTGATGTGCCTTGAACGCTGCCCCCTCCCCCTCTTTTCTTTTTCTGCAGGTTACATCGGAAATTCAGCTGAAGTATGGAGAGGACCTAACACGCACCATGCTCCACGCGAGGAAAATAGGTCAGCTCTGTGAGATGGTACATTATATACAGGAGCTATCTCTGAGAGCATGAAAATTGTATGGTATGAATGTGCGTATGGGCCCTAATTTTTACGGTATGAATGCGTATGTGTGGTGCACATCTGGGTCGATAAAAGAATGCTTTTTGTATGACGGAGGTGTTGATCGAACGGTTAATGGAATAAGAAAAATAAGCCCGAACATGGTACCTGCATGTGAAGGACGACAAAGAATATAGCACTTACCTTACCTAGGAACGACTCTCTCCCTCTCTGGAGCTAGTGAATGGGAGAGTGGCCTACACCAGAAACTTGAAGGGTTATCGTAGTACCTCGGACCCGAACCGATATCCCAAATGTACACCCAAAATAATGCGCACCAGTGAGTCAATTTACGTGCTGACTAAATAAGAGAAGTCAAGAGTACCCCGGGTTGGGGTTCATCCCAAATCCCCCTCAGCCCAGAAATTATGGATATTGTTATGTTTTAGATTTACCCCTTCTTCTTCCATCCTCGTAGGAAAATCAGAATTGTATCATTACACGTCCGACTGACACCCCTCCTTTACCTCAGCTTGGATCATCATTTGCTAGATGTTGGAAGGCCTCACCATAACGTGCAGTCGTCGGAGGAGAGGGGCCGGACGTGACGCACAGCCTGGCTGCAGATCGGGGAATATCTATGACCTCGACCAAGGTGGAGCCACAGAGCAAAGAGTTGCGGGACGAGGCACCATTCTCAACGTGGAAAGTGAAGGAAAGAAGGGCTGTCCAGAAAGCCCCTGCATGTTGATGAGCTCGTGCCGGAAGTCCCAGCCCATTGTGCCGGATTGGTGGGCCCACTTGCTTGAAATTTCTGCCCTCCTTGGTCCGTTTCAGATCTGATCCCACTCCACCCTCTCTTCCCTCGGCCTCCCAAAGCACGCCCCCCATCGCCCCTTTTTTCCATACGGAGTTTTTTTTAACTTGACTTGAAGAAGAAGCACAGCACAAAGATAGAGTAGGGTTTGTCACGAAAGAAGAACGGAATGCGGGTACCCCACCTAAGGTACCTATGATAGATTAGTTAGGGAACAGGACAGCCAGGTCTGTGGTCCGAGAGCAAAGAGTGGCCACACCCTGCAACGCGAAACCCGAATTAGAGCTGGACGCATAGCTCCACCGCCGGTGCTCAACAGTGCCAACGAAAGAAGAAGAACGATGAGAGCCTACCAGTGATGGTTTGCTGTAATAAGACACTGGAAGGACGAACCCTTTTTGAACATTGCCACCCCTTGACTGACACTTGTATTAATTTGAATTTCTCCCCCAACCACTTGTACTGATTATCACCCAATTGAGCTTTCAAAAAATTACATCGGTCACTTCCAACTGTACATGGATAACTAAGAAGACGTTAACTCTGTATCTTGATGATTGTGGAACACCAGTTATGCACATGAACATACTGTCTAGTTTTGATCTCCATGGAGCCCAGACCTCAAGTGATAATAGCCCTTATTCTGCCAGAACATTTTCTTGTATGACATCATGTTTGTATTCGAACGAATTTCCTACATCGTCTAAATAATGTCCCCGTCTCCAATGTCTAGCGTATGACACAGCTAATGTAATTTTGTATGCACTGCTTCCTCGCCTATCGCATTTGACTACATATGGTTATGTACGATTCTGTCAGCATTGATAGTAGGATTATTTCCATCTACCCGTAATGCATATGGGCTACCAAAGACCTCAATAGACAGCCCAGCCACATACTTCCCTTATTAGTATAACTAAATGTCAGCTTGTACGCCCTTACCTCAGACATGAACAGAAATTGACTAACTTATGATAAAAACTGGGGACTGTGGAAAATGACTAAAATCGGTATACATAAGCGGCGTTCATTTCTGTTCACCATGGCCACTGTTGAGCGTAAAGTAAAAATCATGAAACAATGGCCACACCATCTTGCCCCTTTTTAGGCACCTTCGTGCGCGTCAGTGGCAGCCATTTTGAAAACCATGGTTTCCCTGCCCAGCGCCGCTAGCTAGCACGTCTCTCCCTCTGACCTCGCAAGCATCCCCCGCGCGCTGAGAGCCCCCGCTCTCTCATACCTGAACCATAAAACTCCCCTCCAGCGCTACTCTGCTTCGGATATGCATTCTGCTCCCGGACAACACCTCCCCATCCTTTGATGAACCCCCTTCCTCTGTGCCCAATCTTCCTGCCCGTTCCCAGGGCGCCACCTGGCCCTGCGGATACCATTTATTGGCCCCCTTACAGTAAGCAGCTGCCCCGATTCAAAGGATCTCTGACTGATCAAAGCCCCCTCCACCCCATGAGATCCGATCAGACACACATTCCGTGAATCGACGGAATGGCCTGGTGTGGGATAGTCATCACCTACTGTGACCGGGGTGGGGACTTCTACTGTAAATGTGTGGGAACAGGCCCAAAGTGAGGATTCCGAGGATGTCTTTCCGTACATCAAAGTATTGACAAGAATGTGTTTCATGTAATAAAGCAATAAACCTGTGTATAAGAGGCCAGGCCTCAAGGATGCGTCTAGAGCACCTCGAGAAGATACCCTGTTGTCTGATTTGACGTGTTCTGCTCCGTCGGAATAAACTCCTGTTTCCTGCCTTCCAGTCTCCAGCGCCTGCCTCTTTATTTGGTAACCGTGAGTTGGGTGAGAGGCGGCTAACGCCGGGCAAACCTTGAAAAGGGGTAATCGACCTGATCTGCCTAACCCTTTTTCTACACAGTGTATTTGTCTCTTGGCTTGGGGAGTCAAGTTAAATAAATAATGTAATTCATTCAACGGCTTGTGTTTTGCTTCAGATGAGTAATCAACAGATTTTGCGTTTCCGATACCCCAAAACAAAGTATATTTATCACATAAAAGTTATACCCTCTTATATTAGGGCACAAAATACAAGTTCCCGAATAAAAAAGGCAGGATTTCGTTTTGTTTGGAAGCTACGTTATGAAATCAACAGGTCTGTTTTATTTAGCTGTCAGATGCGTTCTCCCAGTACTTCATTATCCGTGGACATGACCATACTGTATAGAAGAACATAGCCCATGCCAAAGCATGTTTTTGCCACATGTTTGTCTTTCCCGGGTCAGTCATGTGTATCATTTTGAATGTGCCATTAATGCAGTGAAATCATAATATGTTTGAGGGCAGTGTCCCACTTGTATCTGTGAATTACAACTATAGTCCCTTCCTCATTTCCCCCTCACCGTCAAAATAATTTTTGGCGTGTCATCTTGTAGTGTTCTTTAGTATCTTGTGACCGATCCGCTCGACATAGGCAGATCCAGCATGTCTGTGAGGGTGCTTGTAAACCAGGTGTCCCTCAATGCTTGTGGTTTTTCCTGCCTGTGACTGGAAGTATTTAACTGTTCAAGTGTGGGATTTGCAGTCCAAACTCTGTAGTTTTTCCCTCTTATTCTCCGCGACTATCAGTTTTTCCCTCCAAATGTCTCCTTTGCTCTGTGCTAAGACCAGCATGTTAAGCAGTGCACCCCCAGTGACCATTTTGTGATAACAAGTAAGTGAAACCAGCCCTCCTTCCCCCATGAGACAGCAGTAATCTGCCGTAAGATGTTTAAACTGTGTTTAATAGGGACTGTGCAATTCGTTTTTTGGCCAGGAGAGGGAGTAAAGTTTTATACAAATAGTGTTGTTAGAGGACAAGTTTGTTAGGGCCTTACCTGCAGAAGTACAAAGAGTGGATTGAGCCTGTCTGTCTCCTAGGAGATTTCTGAATAGAGGAGCAGCTTCTAACTCCCTGGCCAGCAAACCTTGTGGAGTGGTGTGGCTCACTGGTTAGAGGCGGCTGACCTGTAAGCAGAGAATAGTCCGGGACCAGGGTTCAATTCCCGACGCGGCAGGGTTGTGGACCAGGGTCAAAACGGACTCGATAATTCTCGCCTCGGTGCCTACTCTAATCAGGGATCACACTCGGCAACTCTGGGCATTAAGCTTGCCTCATCTCTACAACGGCCCCCCACAGACGCCGGGGATGCCTGGTTTCACCTTGGAGATACCCAGAAAGGGACCATCTCACAGGGAAAACCAGGACGGGTTCCCCAGCGGTCTTCAGCGCCAGGATACTCCTTGGAGTCACAGTGCGCTTTACAAGTATACCCACATTTACATTTACCTTGTCTGAGGTATCTGGGACCTAATATAGTCTGATAATGTTTGGTACATGTGTACACTGATTGGTGGTTGTCTCTGATGTTTCTATTGGATTAGGGTTAGTGTCTTCATTGGTTGGGTATTTGAGGGTTCTGATTGGTTTCTGGGTCTGTGATTCAATCAATGTAGGGTTGGGGCTAGGGTTAGGAATTCTATTGGAAGTAGGGACTAGGGCTTCCTGTGTTATTGGTTGTTGGGACTAGGGCGGGGCTAGGGTTAGGCCTTTAATTGGAAGTAGCGATTAGAGCTTCTGGTGTGATTGGTTCCTGGACTAGGTGTGGGACTAAGAGTAGGGTTAGGCTTTCTATTGAAACTAGGAACTAGGGCTTCCTGTGCCATTTGTTGCTTGGACTAGGGTTGAGACTACTAGTAGGGCTAGGGCCTCTATTGGACGTAGAGATCAGGGTTTTCTAAACTGATTGGGTGCTTGGACTAGGGTCATGATTTGCTGTAAGGTCCTGGTCTCCAATTGGTTCTAGAGTTTAGGGTTAGTGTTGTGATTGGATAGTGTTTGGGCTAGGGTTCCCAATGGCTGAAGGGGTCACCTGACTACTAGGGTCATAAACAACCAAGGCTTAGGGCATCGCCGCTTGGGAGTCGGAGCTATGGGTGGAGAGGACATGGGTGAGTGCCTGTTTAAACCTGTTAGAGACTGGCCGGGACCAGTGCCAGGAATGCTGGCCATTCATTAATACCCACCCTACGTATTTGTCACTCTGTATATATACATTTATTTTCACTATAGATATGTGCCTACTTTTGTGTATTGCTTTGTATAAACATGTACAATACTTATGTTATAAAACAACAAAAAAGACAAAAATCATCTTTGGTCTACATGTACTTGCTTCCATTGTGCATCTATGTACCTCCACGTACTTGGATCTATGTGTCTGTTACTTTTCTCCTTAAAAAGCATATCCAATGCACTACCCTTTTTCTCAACCTGTACCTCTATCAATATCTTTAATCTGCATATACTTACCTCCTTTATGCATCTATATATTTATCACGTTCTTCTAATTTAGCATATCCAATTCACTACCCTATTTCTCAGCCTATACTTCTCTCAATATATCTTCTAGCCCAACTTTCTGACTCATTTCAAACTTCTTTCTACTACTCTTTCCAATTCACTACCCTATGTCTCACCCTATACATATGTCAATATATCCTCTACACCCATTCCCTGTTATCCCACACCCCATACCAGTACTATGTTTCACAAAATAATCCTCTCTCCTACTCTATCCCACCTTGCATCAACAGACACCTCTTTTACTATACCGATCACCCAAAATAAACCTTTCTAAACTCTCCCCTCTGACTCTTCCCCTCCAAAAACACTTTTTACTCTTCCAAAAGCCTCCTCCTACTGCTATGACCTAAAAAAAGAAATCCTTCACTCTTCTATCCCTCCACAATCCTTTTCAATCAAAATAACAGACTAACATGTTCACTTCTCTAATTCCATATTCCACCATATTAATTCACCACTAATCCTTTATGGGTTCCAGAGTAGCGTGCTACTGGCCATCAAAGCGTTTCAACACCTCATCAGGCTTACAAGCGCTATATAAATGCAAACCTTTTTTCCTTTTTTACCTCTCCCCAACCCTTCTCAATCCAAATAACTGACTAACATATCCACCACTCAAATTACTTCATATTTCACTATACTAATTTTCAACACTAATCCTTTATGGGTTCCTGAGTAGCCTGCTACTCGCCAGAAAAGCGCTTTAACACCCCATCAGGGGTAACAGGCACTATATGAATGCAACCCTTTCTTTCCCTTCTATCCCACCGCTATCCTTCACACTCCAAATAACTGACTAATATCCACCACTCAAATTACTTTCATGTTTCACCATATTAATTCACCACTAATCCTTTATAGGTTTCCAGAGTAGCATGCTACCCGCCCAAAAAAGCGCTTCAACACCCCCATCAGGGGTTAGAAGCGCTATATAAATACAAACCTTCTTTCCTCTTCTATCCTTCTGCTATCCTTCCGAATCCAAATAACTGACTAGCATATCCACCACTTAAAAGTTACTTGCATGTTTTACTATACTAATTCAACACTAATCCTCAATAGGTCCCGGAGTAGCTTGCTACTCGCCGAAAAAGCGCTTTGACGCCTTGTCAGTGGTAGTAAGCGCTATACAAATGCAATTACAATACAATACAATACAATATTGTGATTTTATTGCAGATGCTGATGAGCAATGGGGGATCTTAAAGTTAGAACTGCCACCAATTAAAAAATGGTCTGACGTGGCAATCCAAATCAATGCCACTCATCTAGAGAAGGGACCACGGGCGGCAAATGTCAGATCCACATCCGATAGGCATGGAGCAAATACTTTCAACAATGGCAATTGTGCCAGTCGCATAGACTACTTATTAATCAATCTGCGACTGTGGCATCCCTTAAGGGATATGGTAGTAAGAGAGCGGCCAGAGAGTGACCACAACCCCCTGTGTGCAACTCTTGGTTTGTTACCACAACAGGAACACACGCGATCAGAGAGTAATTGGCTCACAAGGATGTGGTTCCATCAAACGACATGAGACGCCTAAAATGGGCAAATATACTCAAGCACCCCGAAGCTTTAGCTTCAATATCCCTAGATGTTGAAGGGGCGATTTCAGAGTTGGAAGTATGCATAATAAACTCAGTTGCTCTTGACCCGGTGATCGGTACCCATGTTAGCTTTTTTGCCAAGCTACGCACTTATTTCATTAGATGCCATAAGGCTAAGGGAGTCTATCCTAGGAAAGGCCCACAGTGGTTCAATATGGAATGTAAAGAGGTGCGTAGACAACTAGGATCTGCAATTAAAGAGTGAAATCCCAGTGCTATACGGCAACTAAGGTATAATTACCGAAGAGCACAAAAATCCTGGGATGAGGCTAGATGGTAGGAACTCAAATTAGCCTGCGTAAACAAAAATCCCAAACAGTTTTGGAACATAGCTAAGTGGGACAGGGGAAGTCTGCCAACCCAGCCGCAAAACCACGTTTCACAGGATCATTGGGTCACTCACTTTAAGCCTCAAAATTAACGTAGCTCAGGGGAAGGGACGGAAGAGAAGCCCCCGTGCCGGCACTAAACAGGCACAGTCTTTGAAGAAGCTGAAGTTAGTCTGGCCCTGGGGGCAGTAGCAGGAGGTAAAGCACCGGGCCCAGATGGCATTCTGCCGGACATATTTCTGTATGAAAAATCTAATTGGTGCCACTACAACGCGATGGTGGCTAACGCAATTGCGCAGGGTGCTCCAGTTACTGATTCGTGGAAAGGGGCGGAGATTACCCCTGTTTTTAAAAAGGGGGATAAATCCCTGCCAGGCAACTACGGGCTTATCAGCCTGATAGACTCACTCCAAAAGATAATTCTGCATCTAGTTTTGAACAAACTGCAGGATTGGGTGGGAGAGACAGACAGCTTATCTCCTCTACAGGCAGGCTTTATGGTGTATACTAGTACCATTTATCAGGTATTTCGTTTTATTATGCTCTACTAGAAGACTGTGGTCTTGAACAAGGGTAGCCTTTATGCTGCCTTTGTGGATCTTAAATCGGCTGCATGCTGAGGTGCAAGAACAAGAAGGTTGGGCTTGGATGTGTCCCAGAGTAATTACCAGTGGCAGAGATGAACTCAAACGTTCCACCCATCATTTTTCGTATTCATAAATATGCCGGGTGTGCCCATATGTGGGTTCTGTGCTCGCTGCACCGCTGGAATCAAGCCGCACCCTACAGTCAGGACCCAGATGTGGGTCCCGAGCTCGCTGCATCGCTGGAATGAAGCCGCACTCTACAGTCAGAGCCCAGATGTGGGTCCCGTGCTCGCTGCAATGCTGGAATCAAGCCGCACCCTACAGTCAGGACCCAGATGTGGGTCCCGTGCTCGGTGCACCACTGGAATGAAGCCGCACCCTACAGTCAGGACCCAGATGTGGGTTCAGTCACAGTGCTCGCTGCACCACTGGAATCAAGCCGCACTCTACAGTCAAGGCCCAGATAGGCGGAAACCGGTCTTGGGTTGGTTGAGTTCCGGTTCAGAAAAGATCTGCGTTGGCTCTTCAGGCTGGACTGCTTCTATTGGAAGGAGTCTAAAGCTGATTTGCATATGGTGCTTCCTGTTTGAGGTGGCATTGTGGGCGTACAACCAATTGATCTCCCTCTTCTGCTTGGCCTGGGGAGGACCTGGACATGAGCCAGAGTCTAGTGAGGATGAGGATGTGATAAGTGCCTGGTGAGGACCAGGGCGTGAGTCAGGGGCTTGTGAAGCTCAGGATATATGCCAGGGCCTTGTGAGGACCAGGACGTGAGCTGGGGCCTTGTGAGGACCAGGACATGAGCTGGGCCTTGTGAGGACCAGGACATGAGCCGGGGCCTTGTGAGGACCAGGACGTGAGTTGGGGCCTTGTGAGGACCAGGACATGAGCTGGGCCTTGTGAGGACCAGGACGTGAGTTGGGCCTTGTGAAGACCAGGACATGAGCTGGGGCCTTGTGAAGAGGAGGACGTGAGCCCGGGCCTTGTGAGGACCAGGACGTGAGCCAGGGCCTACTGGGGACCAGGACGTGAGCCGGGGGCCTTGTGAAGATGAAGACGTGAGCCAGGGCCTTGTGTGGACCAGAACATGAGCCGGGGCCTTGTGAAGACCAGGACGTGAGCTGGGGCCTTGTGTGGACCTAGACATGAGCCAGGGCCTTGTGAGGACCAGGATGTGAGCCGGAACCTGGTGGACCAGGACGTGAGCTGGGGCCTTGCAAGGACCAGGACGTGAGCCAGGCCTGGTGGACCAGGTCGTGAGCCGGGCCTGGTGGACCAGGATATGACTGGGGCCTGGTGGACCAGGGCCTTGTGAGGACCAGGATTTATTTATTATTTATTAATAATATTTAATAAAGCGCGAACAATTGCCCGTGGGCGTCTTGGCGCTATTACTACTGCAAACTACTCCACTGCTGGGCTTCTGGCAATTACTTATTAAACAACCACGTTTTCAGTTTTTTTCGAAATGACATAAGAGAGGGGCTGGTCCTGATGAACTGGGGGAGTGTATTCCATAGTTTTGGGGCCGCAACCAAAAAGCGGCAATCTCCCCAAGTGACCGACTTGGTACGTGGCACCACCAGTTCGTTAAGAGTGGAGGAGCGAAGTGGTCTTGAGGGGCAGTATGGTATTAACTGATCTCTTAGAAACTGAGGTGCTTGTTGGTGCAGTGATTTGTAGACTATGCATAGTGTCTTGAATTTAATACGGTTTCCAATGTGGGCCAGTGATAACTTCTGATTGTATCGGCTATGGGTTTATACCTGGGGGTTCCCGAGAGAAGTCTGGCCGCCGCATTCTGTACAGTCTGCATTTTCTTAATGACCCTAATCTGGGCATTGGCGAATAAGCCATTGCAGTAATCTAACAAAGATAAGACTAAGAAACTTACCAAAGTTTTTGCAGCAGTCTGATTGGCATGGGCAACAAAATTAAGGTCATTATCAAAGACAACCCCCAGGTTCCTTACCTTGGAAGCTGGTTTCGGCAAAGTTCCAAAAGACGATGGCCACCAGACGGGGGACCAACTAGGAGATAGATGTCCAAAGGTTACCACCTCCATTTTTTCGGAGTTAAGTTTTAAACAGTTTACGGACATCCACTGTCCAATTGCCAACATGCCTGTTTTGAAACCCTCTGCCACTTTTTCTCCATCATTTTTGATAGCCAGAACCAGCTGTGTGTCGTCTGCGTATGAGGTAAGGTCCATTCCGTGTGCTTTGATGGTTTTAGCTAGGTCGGACACATAGATGTTAAATAGTGTTGGACTGAGGGATGAACCTTGAGGTATCCCACATGGCAGGGACAAATTAGCCGATTGGTACGGTCCCAGTGTCACCGCCTGAGATCTATCGATCAGAAAAGAGGCCAGTAGGTTCTTGGCTGTCCCTTAAATACCCATTTTTTTCGACACGGTCGACCAAGATCTGATGGTCAACCGTGTCGAAAGCTGCAGAGAGGTCCAGTAACACCAGTAGTGCTAAGCCTCCTTGGTCTCGGATGACTCTAACGTCATCGGCAGCCTTAATCAGAGCGGTTTCTGTTCCATGGAACTTGCGGAACCCAAATTGGGTCTCGTCAAGTTGGTGATATTCCTCAATAAAAGCTGCTAACTGGGTATTCATTGCCTTTTCTGCAACCTTTGCCAGAAATGGAAGATTGGCATATATAGGCAAATATATATATATTTGCAAAATAGGACTGTAGTTTTTCAACTCTGTTTTGTCTAGGCATGGTTTTTTTAAAAGGGGCTTCAGGAGGGTTTTTTTTAACAAGCTAGGATAGATTCCTGTGCTGAACATGGAGTTACAGATTTGTGTGATAGCCGGAATCAAAGAATCCATGATCGGGGAAAGGGTTTTCAATGGACATGGATCCAAAGCTGATCCAGATTTAATGGTTTGGGTCTCTGTGATATCAGCAAACTGAGTAAATGCACTGCTAGGGGAAAAAAGGTGTTCAATGTTTGTACTGTGACTAGCATTGGAGGAAAAGGCTGAGTAAATGTCATTCACCTTTGTGAAAAAGAATAATGCTAATGCATCACAAAAGAGTTGTGAAGCGGGGGGATTAAGGTCGGGGGCGTTTCCTACTAACTGCTTAGTGATGTCGTATAACTTCTTATTTGAGTTTATTGCACTCTCTATTTGCTCACTAAAATATTTCTTTTTGGCATCTGTAATCATGGATTTGTACTGAACTAACATCTCTTTATAATGATTTTTACTTTCTTCATCATAATTTTTTCTCCAATGCCTTTCCCTATTTCTGCAGAGTTGTTTCTGCTTCCTTAATTCCTCAGAAAACCATGGGGCTGAGGGGGCCTTCCTGTTTCTGGTTATCGATTTGAGCGGAACCAGTTCGTTAGTAGCCTGACCTAACCAGTCATGGTATTGCTTAGTAGCGATATCAGGATCCTTAGCAGAGTCGGTTTAGTACTGTCAAGTAGAAGTTTAAGGCTTGGGTTGTTAATATCTTTCCAAGCCTTAAATGGTTCACGACTAAGAGGAAGTGTCCTAGTAATGGGAGTCTCATTAGTTATAATTGAACCTAGGACTACATGATGGTCAGACCAGGGTATCAGGAGGATATTGGTTATCTGGATATCTTCTAGGTTGGAGAAGATACCGTCCAACGTATGCCCTGCATCATGAGTGGGCCGGTTTACCAATTGAGTAAGCCCCAAGATTTCCATTTCAGACAAAAGAGAAAGTGTGTCATTATCATCAATTTTATCTAAATGGAAATTGAAGTCCCCGAGTACTGTTTGACTCCTCAATTGCCAGCAATTCCAAAATAGTGCCGAGTTCAGAGAGGAATCCGGAGCGTACTCCTGGCCGTCTATATAGCAGCAGTCCCCTAAAATTGTACGTGGGGGATAGATGGATATCAAATTGCATTGCTTCGCAAGTAAGCGAGGGTATCGGTGAGGTCCGAATATTATACGTATCTCGAGCTATTATAGCTATCCCACCTCCTCTTTTGCCCTGTCTATCATATCTATGGACTCTAAATCCACTTGGGACCGCAATCACGAGGTCTGGATCGGGTGACTTGTCCATTCATGTCTCAGTCATAAACAAAATGTCAATATTCCTATCTGTGACTAAATCTGATATTTCTTGTCTATGCTTTCCTAATGAACGAACATTAGTAAGCGCTATTATCATCCTTTTAGGATGTTTCTGTTTAATACGGTGAATTGTGTTATTCATTAAAGGTATGGTGGCCTTACAATGCATGCATTCCAGAGCGGGAATATCTGAGGTAGACCCTAGGTTATACTTGGTGCATTTATCTGTGGGGGATGGACGAAGGTCAGTCAACATTAGAGGTGAATAGGGAAGGTGGCGAGCTATGCCATGAGGTCCAGGGGCTGTGGCCCTTGGCCCGGTCCCGGCGCGGACGGGCGCAGACGGGCTTGCCTTTGGCGCGCAGCCAGCGCGCCCGCTGCGCGGACGGAAGGGCATTTTTTTTTATACTGTATAGAGGAGGGTGGGAGGCGTCCTGTAACTGGACCGACAACCCTTCCTCCCAGCAAGATGGCGCCCACAGCCTTTACCCCGCGTCGTCAGCGCCCTAATCGGCTGCGCCGGGGATGGATGGAAGGCGTGTGCAGCAAGCCTCGGTGCAACGCGATTCTTGCACTCGAGTGTCCCGTTAGTATGGCAATTTAAAACGGACTGTTAAAATATATACAAATTTTAAAATGATCTTTACCAAAGTACAGGGATAGAATTGTAGATCCCCCGGCTTCCGCCTCAGGGGAGAAATGAGCAAAGTCCTGTGCCAAGTAAACACCACCCCTTAAGTATCAGGGAGGGCGGGAGGCGTCCTGCAACTGGACCGCCAACCCTTCCTCCCAGCAAGATGGCGCCCACAGCCTTTACCCCGCGTCGTCAGCGCCCTAATCGGCTGCGCCGGGGATGGATGGAAGGCGTGTGCAGCAAGCCTCGGTGCAACGCGATTCTTGCACTCGAGTGTCCCGTTAGTATGGCAATTTAAAATGGACTGTTAAAATATATACAAATTTTAAAATGATCTTTACCAAAGTACAGGGATAGAATTGTAGATCCCCCGGCTTCCGCCTCAGGGGAGAAATGAGCAAAGTCCTGTGCCAAGTAAACACCACCCCTTAAGTATCAGGGAGGGCGGGAGGCGTCCTGCAACTGGACCGCCAACCCTTCCTCCCAGCAAGATGGCGCCCACAGCCTTTACCCCGCGTCGTCAGCGCCCTAATCGGCTGCGCCGGGGATGGATGGAAGGCGTGTGCAGCAAGCCTCGGTGCAACGCGATTCTTGCACTCGAGTGTCTCGTTAGTATGGCAATTTAAAACAGACTGTTAAAATATATACAAATTTTAAAATGATCTTTACCAAAGTACAGGGATAGAATTGTAGATCCCCCGGCTTCCGCCTCAGGGGAGAAATGAGCAAAGTCCTGTGCCAAGTAAACACCACCCCTTAAGTATCAGGGAGGGCGGGTGGCGTCCTGCAACTGGACCGCCAACCCTTCCTCCCAGCAAGATGGCGCCCACAGCCTTTACCCCGCGTCGTCAGCGCCCTAATCAGCTGCGCCGGGGATGGATGGAAGGCGTGTGGAGCAAGCCTCGGTGCAACGCGATTCTTGCACTCGAGTGTCCCGTTAGTATGGCAATTTAAAACGGACTGTTAAAATATATACAAATTTTAAAATGATCTTTACCAAAGTACAGGGATAGAATTGTAGATCCCCCGGCTTCCGCCTCAGGGGAGAAATTAGCAAAGTCCTGTGCCAAGTAAACACCACCCCTTAAGTATCAGGGAGGGCGGGAGGCGTCCTGCAACTGGACCACCAACCCTTCCTCCCAGCAAGATGGCGCCCACAGCCTTTACCCCGCATCGTCAGCGCCCTAATCGGCTGCGCCGGGGATGGATGGAAGGCGTGTGCAGCAAGCCTCGGTGCAACGCGATTCTTGCACTCGAGTGTCCCGTTAGTATGGCAATTTAAAACGGACTGTTAAAATATATACAAATTTTTAAATGATCTTTACCAAAGTACAGGGATAGAATTGTAGATCCCCCGGCTTCCGCCTCAGGGGAGAAATGAGCAAAGTCCAGTGCCAAGTAAACACCACCCCTTAAGTATAAGGGAGGGCGGGAGGCGTCCTGCAACTGGACCGCCAACCCTTCCTCCCAGCAAGATGGCGCCCACAGCCTTTACCCCGCGTCGTCAGCGCCCTAATCGGCTGCGCCGGGGATGGATGGAAGGCGTGTGCAGCAAGCCTCGGTGCAACGCAATTCTTGCACTCGAGTGTCCCGTTAGTATGGCAATTTAAAACGGACTGTTAAAATATATACAAATTTTAAAATGATCTTTACCAAAGTACAGGGATAGAATTGTAGATCCCCTGGCTTCCGCCTCAGGGGAGAAATGAGCAAACCGTATGAACCATGGCCTGGTGAGGACCTGTTATGTTCCATATAGGTACTCATATATAGGTCCGGGTAATATCATACACTTTTACCTTTTGGGATTGAACCTTTACCTAGTTCAAGTCCTGGGTGCAGCAGGAGGGTTTTTCCCTGAACAATAGCCTCCTATACCTTCATCAATGGACTCATACCATATGTATGAATATTCATGAGGGTTCTTGGAAACCAGGTAGAAGCTACACCACCTGCATAATATCTATGTACAAGGTTCATCCCCTACGTCATGCTCAAATCCAAAAATGGCTAGTACAAGGGACAAGGGACAAAGAAACACTAGATAATTTTTTTATAAATACAGCACATCTTACTGAGTTAAGAGCGAGGAGATCAGGACTTCCATGCCGACACACTGTCGCGAGACGCTGAGGTTCCTGCATTCAGACACTCCAGCTCGCAGTGGTCTGAACCTCCCTTGCGGGTTGTCCAGTTCGAGACCAGAACGGGGGTCCCACACTCTCTCAATTCAGGTAATGGGGTTCCACTTATCCTAGGAGGATTCTTGGCTTAACACCTACAAACATGCTTGGTACACTTAGGTACATCTAGCTAGGATTACATCGTAGGAGTACGCATTTTACTGTAATGTATTTTATATGCTGGTATGCATTCAGTATTTTAGCAGAATGGTAGACATCTATCATCCTTTTACATTTCTTTTTTTTATCACAACAAAAGTTAAACCTTTATTAATAATCTTCACAGAAAATTATCATGACACATGTTGTGCAAGCACTGGTAAAGACAACGGATCTTGTCTTGGCAAATTGGTGTGATGATTAATTATTCTTATTTGTTTTATTGCAAGCACAGGCCACAAAAAGAAAAAAAGATATTCAGCCACCTGCTTGTAGATTTCCTATTCTTGCATTCAAAATTTTAAAATTAAAGAATTTTCTTTAACGTAGCAGTGTTATCTGTGATGTTTTTTTTTTAAACAGTCTTTATTGATGCTTTACATTAATCCAGCAAACCATCCCCCAACCCCCACCCCTCCCTAGCACAGGCATGACAATTAAATAAATATATAAACATAAACATAATTATAAGCATAGGTCAGAGTGAGAACACAAATTTCTAAGAAGTAGTTACATCCTATACATACTTATTTAACCCGTATATTCAATCCATTGTGCTAAGTGGTTCCAAATTTCAAATCCTAACTTCTTCTTGTTTCGACCCTTACGTTTATATATTGCAGTTTCCAAGCTATAAGTCGCCAGTAAGCGTGTTTGCCACTGTTGGAATGTAGGCGGATATGCAGCAAGCCAAGCTGATGCAAGACAAATTCTAAATACAGCCATTGCCACATATATCAAGCCCCTTACATGCGGTGGCCGTGTGTCAACACTTGCCCCAATTACAATGTCGGCGGTGGTTATCTCTATCTTATCTTGAAAGATTTTAGAAAGAAAAGTGGATATCTCCTGTTTTATAATAAAAAGTTCCCTGCAAGTTGCTAACATGTGTATTAAATCCGCTTCTGGTGATGAGCATCGCGGACATTGAGTCCCCTTGCCTGTACTCCACTTAGCTATTTTTTTAGGCGTATAATAAAGTTGAAAAAAAGTCTTGTAGTATTGTGCCTGTAGTTTTGTTGAGACTAAGATTGATTGACACTGATCGAAACCCATCTGAATAGCGGATTCGGGAATCTCTAATTGATCCTGCCAAATTTGGATATGTTTATCCAAATCATCAGGCAGCATGGTAATCAGATTAGTATACATTTCTCCAATTTTAATTGTATTATTTTGTATAATCTTTTCCATTAATTGTATTTTTCGAAATGCGGAGTTACCACCACCCTTTTTTAAAATAAAATCTCTAATTTGTAGGTATTTAAAAAAATCACGATGATCCAGACCAAATCTCTTTTTTAACAGATCAAATGTACAAAACCCGATAGAGTTGTAAAATGAACCAAGTGTCGTGATACCAAGCCTGACCCACCGTTTCATGCATGCATCAGAAAAAATCTCAGGGAGGTTATGATTTCGATACATGGTTGTAAAATGCGAAAATCTACCAATCCCGAGAATTTTACGTATATTACCCCATGCAATATAGACACCCTTTAGGGTTTTAAACCGAACCTTTTTAAAGTGGCAATCATATATCAAACGCCAAAGATGATTTCGCGTCTCTACACCTAGAATAAGTTCCTGTAGAGTTGGGACCCCACTCAATTCTTCTGATAGCGAGCTTGGGGTTAAGAGTGCTCTGCTAAAATTAAGAATAGTCAACCACCAATAAAGTTTAAAATTTGGAAAGGCAAGTCCCCCCCTATCTTTGGGGAGATTGATGAATTTAGTGGCTCTACGAGATTTACTATATCCCCAAATGAAACGAGAAAATATTCCATCAATTTGTTTAAAGATTTGTTGATCAAACATTAGGCATATAGATCTAAAAAAGTATAGGAATTTTGGAAAAAATACCATTTTATTAAGATTACATCTTCCAATAATGGTTAGCTGTAAGTTGTGCAGTTTCTTCAAAGCTTGATCCGTTTGTTTCAGCAGTGGATTAAGATTAATTTTAACCAGGTTATCAAGATTTGAGGTAATATTAACTCCAAGATAAACTGCATTAGTTACTACCCTATTATCACAATAATTAAGTTGTTATTAATTACAATTTGAGTTTTATTTGAGTTCAGTTTATAACCCGAACTACCCCAAAATTCCCGGCCTCTTGTTCAATTAATTTAATGGCTTCCTCTGGATTAGTTGTTGTTATAGCAATATCATCAGCATAGGCTAATGTTTTAGTTGCTCCATTGGGGGTCACCATTGGTCTTATAGCTTGATTTTGCTCCAGTTTCCGAATAAACGGATCTATGAATAGGGCAAATAATAGGGGAGAAAAGGGACAACCCTGCCTTTTCCCTCTGGTCACTTTAAAATTAACCGATGCCACACCATTTATCATAACTGTTGTTTCCGGTTTAACATATAACATACGGATTGCCTTAATAAATGTTTCCCCTATCCCACTCCTTTTACATTTCTAGTGCTTCTAGTTATGTATATCCTCTACTGTCTATTGATTGTCTCAGCACATCTATTTTACACTAGAATAACGACTGTTCATAAAATACATATTGAAAACATCCCAACCGTTTATTCTGTGTATCTATCTAAGAGGATCAGAGTTGTCAAGTTTGATAGTTGCCAGAAACTCTTCCCTCCTTGGTAAGAGGAGTTTCCATTGGCACTGTGAGCTAGCTGGAATACAGGCCAACATACCAGATAGAGGTGTCCAGAATCAGTCTGACACCAATCCTATAGTCTATGTTGTCTAAACACACAGAACCCAGATGACAAGCCAGGACAGGCCTCTATGCCTACACCCCTGGACAGACCTCACCTTCTCTGCACCCCTGGACAGGCCTCCCCTCCTCTGCTTCACTGGACAGGCGTCACCTCCTCTCCTCCCCCGGGACAAGCCTCGCCTCTTCTGCACCCCTGGACCGGCCTCAGCTCCTCTGCACTCCTGGATAGGCCTCACCTCCTCTGCACCCCTGGACAGGCCTCTCCTCTGCACCCCTGGACAGGCGTCACCTCCTCTGCACCCCTGGAGTGTCCTCACCTCCTCTGCACCCCTGGACAGACCTCACCTCCTCTGCACCCCTGGACAGGCCTCACCTCCTCTGCACCCCTGGACAGACCTCACCACCTCTGCATCCCTGGACAGACCTCATCTCCTCTGCACCCCTGGACAGGCCTCACCTCCTCTGCACCCCTGGACAGGCCTCACCTCCTCTGCACCCCTGGACAGGCCTCACCTTCTCTCCTCCCCCTGGAAAAGCCTCGCCTCCTCTGCACCCCTGGACAGGCCTCTTATCCTCTGCCCCCAGGACAGGCCTCATCTCCTCTGCACCCCAGGACTGGCCTCGCCTCCTCTGCACTCCTCTGGACAGGGCTCTTCTCCTCTGCACCCCTTGGACAGGCCTCGCCTCCTCTGCACCCCCTGGAGAGGCCTCACCTCCTCTGCACCCCTGGAGAGGCCTCACCTCCTCTGCACCCCTGGACAGGCCTCTCCTCCTCTACACCCCTGGACTGGCCTCGCCTCCTCTGCACTCCTCTGGACAGGCCTCTCCTCCTCTGTACCCCCTGGACAGGCCTTACCTCCTCTGCACCCCTGGACAGGCCTCTCCTCCTCAGCACCCCTGGACAGGCATCGCCTCCTCTGCACCCCTGGACAGGCCTCACCTCCTCTGCACCCCTAGACAGGCCTCACGTCCTCTGAACCCCTGGACAGGCCTCACCTCCTCTGCACCCCTGGAATGGCCTCACCTCCTCTGCACTCCCCTGGACATGCCTTTCCTCCTCTGCACCCCTGGACAGGCCTCGTCTCCTCTGCACCCCTGGACAGGCCACGCATCCTCTGCACCCCTGGACAAGCCTCTCCTCCTCGGCACCCCTGGACAGGCCTCTCCTTCTCTGCACGCATCCCTGGACAGGCCTCACCTCCTCTGCTCCTCTGGACAGATCTTACCTCTTCTGCACTCACTGGACATGCCTCAGCTCCTCTGCACCCCTGGACAGGCCTCACCTCCTCCTCACGCCTCTGGACAGGCCTCACCTCCTCTGCCCCCTGGACAGGTCTCACCTCATCTGCACCCCTGGACAGGCCTCTCCTCCTCTGCACCCCTGGACAGGCCTCTCCTCCTCTGCACCCTTGGACAGGGCTCTTCTCCTCTGCACCCCTAGACAGGCCTCACCTCCTCTACACCCCTGGACAGGACTCTCCTCCCCCCCACCCCTGGACACGCCTCACCTCCTCTGCACCCATGGACAGGCCTCTCCTCCTCCGCACCCGTGGACAGGTCTCATCTCCTCCTCACGGCTCTGGACAGGCCTCGCCTCCTCTGCACCCCTGGACAGGCCTCACCTCCTCCTCACGCCTCTGGACAGGTCTCACCTCCTCTGCCCCTGGACAGGCCTCGCCTCCTCTGCACCCCTGGACAGGCCTTGCCTCCTCTACATCCCTGGACAGGCCTCTCCTCCTCTGCACCCCTGGACAGGCCTCACCTCCTCTGCACTCCTGGACTGTCCTCACCTCCTCTGTACCCCTGGACAGGCCTCACCTCCTCTGCAACCTCTGGACAGGCCTCACCTCCTCTGCACCCCTGGACAGGCCTCACCTCCTCTGCTCCCCTGGACAGGCCTCACCTCCTCTGTACCCCCGGACTGTCCTCACCTCCTCTGCACCCCTGGACAGGCCTCACCTCCTCTGCAACCTCTGGACAGGCCTCACCTCCTCTGCACCCCTGGACAGGCCTCACCTCCTCTGCTCCCCTGGACAGGCCTCTCCTCCTCTATACCCCTGGACAGGCTTCTCCTCCTCTGCTCCCCTGGACAGGCCTCACCTCCTCTGCACCCCTGGACAGGCCTCACCTCCTCTGCACCCCTGGACAGGCCTCACCTCCTCTTCTACCCTGGACAGGCCTCTCCTCCTCTGCTCCCCTGGACAGGTCTCTCCTCCTCTGCACCCCTCTGGATTGGCCTCACCTCCTCTTCTCCCCTGGACAGGCCTCTCCCCCTCTGCACCCCTGGACAGGCCTCACCTCCTCTGAACCCTTTGGACAGGCCTTTCCTCCTCTGCTCCCCTGGACAGGCCTCACCTCCTCTGCACCCCTGGATAGGCCTCTCCTCCTCTGCCCCCTGGACAGGTCTCACCTCCTCTGCACCCCTGGACAGGCCTCTCCTCCTCTGCACCCCTCTGGACAGGCCTCACCTCCTCTTCTCCCTTGGACAGGCCTCTCCTCCTCTGCACCCCTGGACAGGCCTCACCTCCTCTGAACCCTTTGGACAGGCCTTTCCTCCTCTGCTCCCCTGGACAGGCCTCACCTCCTCTGCACCCCTGGATAGGCCTCTCCTCCTCTGCACCCCTGGACATGCCTCACCTCCTCTGCTCCACTGGACAGGCCTCACCTCCTCTTTACCCCTGGATAGGCCTCTCCTCCTCTGCCCACCTGGACAGGCCTCACCTCCTCTGCACCCCTGGATAGGCCTCTCCTCCTCTGCCCACCTGGACAGGCCTTTCCTCCTCTGCTCCCCTGGACAGGCCTCACCTCCTCTGCACCCCTGGACAGGCCTCTACTCCTCTGCACCCCTGGACAGACCTCACCTCCTCTGCACCCCTGGACAGACCTCACCTCCTCTGCCCCTCCTCGAGACAGGCCTCTCCTCCTCTGCACCCTGGACAGGCCTCTCCTCCTCTGCACCCTGGACAGGCCTCTCCTCCTCTGCACCCCTGGACAGGCCTCTCCTCCTCTGCACCCCTGGACAGGCCTCACCTCCTCTGCACCCCTGGACTGTCCTCACCTCCTCTGCACCCCTGGACAGGCCTCACCTCCTCTGCAACCTCTGGACAGGCCTCACCTCCTCTGCACCCCTGGACAGGCCTCACCTCCTCTGCTCCCCTGGACAGGCCTCACCTCCTCTGTACCCCGGACTGTCCTCACCTCCTCTGCACCCCTGGACAGGCCTCACCTCCTCTGCAACCTCTGGACAGGCCTCACCTCCTCTGCACCCCTGGACAGGCCTCACCTCCTCTGCACCCCTGGACAGGCCTCTCCTCCTCTATACCCCTGGACAGGCTTCTCCTCCTCTGCTCCCCTGGACAGGCCTCACCTCCTCCGCACCCCTGGACAGGCCTCACCTCCTCTGCACCCCTGGACAGGCCTCACCTCCTCTTCTACCCTGGACAGGCCTCTCCTCCTCTGCTCCCCTGGACAGGCCTCTCCTCCTCTGCACCCCTCTGGATTGGCCTCACCTCCTCTTCTCCCCTGGACAGGCCTCTCCCCCTCTGCACCCCTGGACAGGCCTCACCTCCTCTGAACCCTTTGGACAGGCCTTTCCTCCTCTGCTCCCCTGGACAGGCCTCACCTCCTCTGCACCCCTGGATAGGCCTCTCCTCCTCTGCCCCCTGGACAGGTCTCACCTCCTCTGCACCCCTGGACAGGCCTCTCCTCCTCTGCACCCCTGAACAGGCCTCTCCTCCTCTGCACCCCTGGACAGGGCTCTCCTCCTCTGCACCCCTGGACAGGCCTCACCTCCTCTACACCCCTGGACAGGCCTCTCCTCCTCTGCACCCCTGGACAGGCCTCACCTCTACAGCACCCCTGGACAGGCCTCTCGGTGAAGGATTTTCATTAAGGACAGTGGAACCTAGAGTTCATTCCACCCCATACAGCGCCTCTGACTCCGCCCTGAGCCTCGGGGCGCTATGCACAGGCTCCGAAGAGAGACACTGCCCCCCTGGACAGGTCTTTCCTCCTTTGCACCCCTGGACAGGCCTCGCCTCCTCTGCACTCCTCTGGACAGGCCTCTCCTCGTCAGCACCCCTGGACAGGCCTCACCTCTGCTGCACCCCTGGACAGGCCTTGCCTCCTCTGCACTCCTCTGGACAGGCCTCTCGTCCTCTGCACCCCTGGACAGGCCTCGCCTCCCCTCCACCCCTGGACAGGCCTCACCTCCTCTGCACCCCTGGACAGGTCTCATCTCCTCCTCACGGCTCTGGACAGGCCTCGCCTCCTCTGCACCCCTGGACAGGCCTCACCTCCTCCTCACCCCTCTGGACAGGCCTCACCTCCTCTGCCCCTGGACAGGCCTCGCCTCCTCTGCACCCCTGGACAGGCCTCGCCTCCTCTACATCCCTGGACAGGCCTCTCCTCCTCTGCACCCCTGGACAGGCCTCACCTCCTCTTCTACCCTGGACAGGCCTCTCCTCCTCTGCTCCCCTGGACAGGCCTCTCCTCCTCTGCACCCCTCTGGACAGGCCTCACCTCCTCTTCTCCCTTGGACAGGCCTTTCCTCCTCTGCTCCCCTGGACAGGCCTCACCTCCTCTGCACCCCTGGATAGGCCTCTCCTCCTCTGCACCCCTGGACATGCCTCACTTCCTCTGCTCCCCTGGACAGGCCTCACCTCCTCTTTACCCCTGGATAGGCCTCTCCTCCTCTGCCCACCTGGACAGGCCTCACCTCCTCTGCACCCCTGGATAGGCCTCTCCTCCTCTGCCCACCTGGACAGGCCTTTCCTCCTCTGCCTCCTGGACAGGCCTTTCCTCCTCTGCCCCCCTAGACAGGCCTCTACTCCTCTGCACCCCTGGACATGCCTCACTTCCTCTGCTCCCCTGGACAGGCCTCACCTCCTCTTTACCCCTGGATAGGCCTCTCCTCCTCTGCCCACCTGGACAGGCCTTTCCTCCTCTGCCTCCTGGACAGGCCTCTCCTCCTCTGCCCACCTGGACAGGCCTCACCTCCTCTGCACCCCTGGATAGGCCTCTCCTCCTCTGCCCACCTGGACAGGCCTTTCCTCCTCTGCCTCCTGGACAGGCCTTTCCTCCTCTGACCCCCTGGACAGGCCTCTACTCCTCTGCACCCCTGGACAGACCTCACCTCCTCTGCACCCCTGAACAGGCCTCACCTCCTCTGCCCCTCCTCGAGACAGGCCTCTCCTCCTCTGCACCCTGGACAGGCCTCTCGTCCTCTGCACCCCTGGACAGGCCTCTCCTCCTCTGACCCCCTGGACAGGCCTCTACTCCTCTGCACCCCTGGACAGACCTCACCTCCTCTGCACCCCTGAACAGGCCTCACCTCCTCTTCTCCCTTGGACAGGCTTTCCTCCTCTGCTCCCCTGGACAGGCCTCACCTCCTCTGCACCCCTGGATAGGCCTCTCCTCCTCTGCACCCCTGGACATGCCTCACTTCCTCTGCTCCCCTGGACATGCCTCACCTCCTCTTTACCCCTGGATAGGCCTCTCCTCCTCTGCCCACCTGGACAGGCCTCACCTCCTCTGCACCCCTGGATAGGCCTCTCCTCCTCTGCCCACCTGGACAGGCCTTTCCTCCTCTGCCTCCTGGACAGGCCTTTCCTCCTCTGCCCCCCTGGACAGGCCTCTACTCCTCTGCACCCCTGGACATGCCTCACTTCCTCTGCTCCCCTGGACAGGCCTCACCTCCTCTTTACCCCTGGACAGGCCTCACCTCCTCTTTACCCCTGGACAGGCCTCTCCTCCTCTGCCCACCTGGACAGGCCTTTCCTCCTCTGCCTCCTGGACAGGCCTCTCCTCCTCTGCCCACCTGGACAGGCCTCACCTCCTCTGCACCTCTGGATAGGCCTCTCCTCCTCTGCCCACCTGGACAGGCCTTTCCTCCTCTGCCTCCTGGACAGGCCTTTCCTCCTCTGACCCCCTGGACAGGCCTCTCCTCCTCTGCACCGCTGGACAGGCCTCACTTCCTCTGCACCCTGGACAGGCCTCTCCTCCTCTGCACCCCTGGACAGGCCTCACCTCCTCTGCACTCCTCTGGACAGGCCTCTCCTCCTCTGCACCCTGGACAGGCCTCTCCTCCTCTGCACCCCTGGACAGGCCTCTCCTCCTCTGCACCCCTGGACAGGCCTCTCCTCCTCTGCACCCCTGGATAGGCCTCTCCTCCTCTGCCCACCTGGACAGGACTTTCCTCCTCTGCACCCCTGGACAGGCCTTTCCTCCTCTGACCCCCTGGACAGGCCTCTCCTCCTCTGCACCCTGGACAGGCCTCTCCTCCTCTGCACCCCTGGACAGGCCTCGCCTCCTCTGCACTCCTCTGGACAGGCCTCACCTCCTCTGCACCCCTTGGACAAGCCTCACCTCCTCTGTACCCCTGGACAGGCCTCTCCTCCTCTGCACCCCTGGACTGGCCTCGCCTCCTCTGCACTCCTCTGGACAGGCCTCACCTCCTCTGCTCCCCACTCAGGCTCAGCAGGAGGAAGATCCATGTATTAATAAATTGCAGCCAAGTAAGTTAGCAGCTCTCCTACCTGAGCAGAAACCTGTCCAGGCTCTCTCCTCCTCCTGGGGGGCCGTGGGGGGCAGATCTGGGGTCTGAGAGGGTGGTGGGGGGCAGATCTGGGGTCTGTGAGGGTCTGCAGATGAAGGTCGCTGCACAGACAGACAGGTCTCCTTCCTCCTCTGCAGCAGGCTGCACACACCAGGAGAGACTGGAAGTGATGTCATCACCGCTGCTGGTGCTGTCTCTGCCGCCGCTGACCCGGAAGAGGAAACCCTTCTCCCTTCCATACAATGTGCAGCTCAGTGGGTTTCATCAGCAGGCGAGGATCGCCCTCTGGTGGCCGCTGACGGAACCACCGCCTCCAGGCTCCAGCAGGGAAACAAGCATTGGTGACTGTAAAGACCTGGGTTTTTAAATGTCACGGAGGTGTGGACACTCACAGTCCATGACAGGGTATTGTATTGGAAACAAGCATTGGTGCCTGCAAAGGAACAGACATGACATTCATGAGTGAATTTAAATGACGACTTGTATTTCCTTCAATGTGTGCAATGTAGACACAGCTGCTGCAATGAGGCTGAGCAGCGTTTCTAATGTTCCTGTTCCTTGGGGTGATTTTTTATATTTGACAGGGCCGTGAATCCCCAAACTTAATCATAGCTGCCAAGGCTTCAGATTGCTGTGGGTAACATTTTCATCATTTCAGTGAAATTATGAGTGACATTTTAATGACTATGAGTGACACTGACTTGCGGTGGGCAAAATCAAGTAATGAAGATTAGGGAAACAGATAAATATCAGAAAATACCCCCATTTCAGAAACAAGAAACTCTAACAAGGTCTTAAAACTGCAGCAAATCAGCAGAAATGGAAGGAGGGCACTAACCGGAGACAGCAGCATGACTGCAGCTCTCAATGACAGAGACATTTTCCCCCTGAAATAAAACCAAACACATAAGTCCATGGAAAAAGCGAAATATCAGAAATTACTACGCCCTTTAAAACAGTAATAAGCTTTGTACAGACGTTCAAGCTTCTACATAGCCCCTGAATTGCAAACTTAATAACCTACAGCCCCTTTCTAAGATGAATGTTACTGGAAGGGGGCCTGCTGCAAAAGGCATATGTTTTAAAACTCACTATTCACAGGGGAGAGGGTCAAAGAAATTATACAACTCCACCACCCCGAACCCCCTAAGTCAAAGTATACACACAAGAAGGGGTGGAGAGATTAGAGTACACGTGTAACAACACGAGACAGAAAAAAGAAATCTGTTTTGAAAACTGCCCTCACCCACACACAAAAGTGTGTGACATGCTTCATCATCGGGTCTGCTTACAAAACGCCCTGGTGTAGCCACACTCAGGGCGGAGCATAAGGGAAGGTGTGGAAAAGTAAATTTTGCCATGTTGTATGTGCCTACGTGTTCCCCATCTTATGCTATATGTGCATGATCGATATGCATGTATTCCCCTCTGATCGATTAAAGACGCAATTACAAGTTGTGTCCATCTCTAGTATGCCAGTTTCCAGTCCTTGTGAAAGCAACGAATATTAAGCCTATGTAAACCTACGTTGCCACATTTTACAGTGTGCACGTTAATTCATTGAATTGTCCCCGTTTCTAGGCCTCAAAAGGGCCCAGACTCAGATTCAGCTCCTGTCTCCTGAACCCTCTCCGAGGAGCGATACAGCCCCCACCTGCATCCCTGACCCCTAGCTTACTTTCATGCCTCGCAGTGCCCGGCCCGGCCTGGCTCTGCCTCCCAGTCTGCCAAGAGTATGTTATGATTCTAGTTATCAGTCCGGCCCTCCTTCTCTGCATTCCTAAGCTACTGAATCGCATCAATAGTTTCCGTCATGGTCTAGCCTTACTGTCTCCATGTAAGAGAAATACTGTATTAATATTCATAGAATATTCCTCGCACACGCAATACATGTAGAATTATGCATGCACCAGTCTTAGAGTCTATTAGCTTTTGCCCTGATAACTTTTGGATTCTATCAACATGTACTCTAAACACCAGATACCAGATATGCCTTGGGTACATGTCGCTCTGACACTCCAGACTTTAGTCTCCTCTTCTAGCACAGAAGTCATAGCCCCCAGTTCTCTCTGGTAACACGTCATTGCCCGTTTTCACGCACCACTAGGTTAGAGGTCCCAGCTGCTCGGGTAGCCCCCTCCATGTTTCCCCCCGTTTATGACACTTCTGTTACGTTTACATCACATGTCTATGTATACGCCCTGTACACGCCTTCTTGTTACATCATTTTGCCCTTATCTTTCGCGACTGCTACGAGTCACGCCTACTGCTACGCCTACTGTATTGAATGTAATGAAATTGTTTTGATATATATACTATGAACTGTTACAAAAAGTTACCCAGTTTCCCTTGTCCCTTCCCTGGCAGCTGCCATCCCGTACTATTGCAGGCTGTCCTGTTCCTGTCCTTATGCCTGATTAAAGCCTGTCGACTCAAGATACCTCGAATCCTGACTCTTATTTATTGAGCTACCTGTTTTATTGATTATATGAAAAATAGTACCGGTAATTAATTATTTATTTACCACATAATGGCGCCCGAATAGGGACTTGCCCTTTCCCCACGCGCCGGCGAAGCCACGCAGGCCCCCTGATCCTCTGCAGCCGTGACGGAACCATACCGTGCACGTGCAGATATTTCTGCTTCAAGTATCCCTCAGGCCCACGGAGGAGACGGAGGTTGCGGTCCAGCATCCAGACGAGGCGGTGAGGAACGCGGCGAGTCCCGACCAGAGCCCAAGCCGAGAGTCCAAGGTCCGAGATATCCGGAGGCCCACCTGTAACTGAAGTCCGAAGTTCGTAGTCCGTCGTCGTAGCAGTCCAGTCCAGTCCGAGGCCTTCCGTTCTTGCTGCCCGGTGAGTACCGTTGCTGGGGTAGTATCTAGACAGGGTCAATTAATTTGTCTCTGGTCCGTGGGTTTGGGTACACAGATCCAACACGAAGTGTTCACCTAGGTGGACGCGGGTCCTGACGTGTCTCTTTATGGGACCGGTAAGTTTCGTGCTGTTTTAGCAGTGCATCTAGTAATTCTAGTAAGTTCTGTTCTCGAGAAATTCATGTGTTCTGTTCTCAGTAGATCAGGTAATATTCTGTCCGAACTGTTATTTTAAATGTTATTCCATGTGTTTTCAATGTCGTGGTATGAGTGATTTGTTTTCCCAGTTATTATTGTGTTTATCGTGTATTGTATTGTGTCCAGACTCCAGCCTAAACTATGCCTCTATTCTCGAAGTTACGTCAGTTAAAAACCAGAAAAGGGTTATTAGAGGAAGCAGTTCCTGTCCCGCCTAGGGACAGTCCAGGTCATTTTATGTATCATAAGCATGGCTTAAGTGCCATATTATATCTAGACTTATGGGTGGAGTACACCAAGGAATTAGAGGAGAAATATAGATGGCCCGTATCAGGTACATGGGATGCCGAGTGCATCATGCGAATAGAAGAAGCATTATGGAAAAAGAAATCCAGACAGTCCCAGAAAGATGCCATCGAGTTATGGCGCAAAGAATCTCATAGAAGAACCGAAAAAGAAATCAGAAAAACAGAATTAAGTAGAGAATCCTCGGAAAGAGCCCAAGAAAGGGAATTAATCGAAGTAGGTGAACGAGTTAAAGCCGAACAGTCAGACAGACAGAGAAATGCCCTTATTAAGGGTATGTATCCTCTTCTGGCCGAGGGCTTGCCGAGAGCAACCCCGGAAGCACCATGTAATTTTCCGCCGCCATTAGTTCCGATTAAGTTACGTCACAAACCGACCGCAGCTGATATTTTTCTCTCGTCCTATTTGGACGACACAGTCCCAGCATATGCAAATCCTGTTCCGCCAGCTCCCGTAAATAATGTAATTCCTGTTCCTCCAGCCAACGGGGCACCCGTTACAGCACCTGTTACGGTACCCCCGGTCCAGCCTACAGTACATGTACCCGCTACATCAGTCACTCTCCCAGCACGTACAATACCCGTCGACGATTCTAGTCTAGGGGCCACGGGGGGAAGTCCTCCTGGAACCCCGCCTCAACACAGACGTGTAACATTACTCGAGCTACATGCACAAGCGTTACAGCGTTCGCCCAAACTTCAGTCAGTCGCAGATATCAAGCGAGCACTTACCGAATGCCGTTATGATCCGGTCCCAGGCGATGATGATATGGTCCTGTATTCATTACATGTAAGACGGGTGACCGAATATTTGGACACCCTACCGAATATGAAAGGTTATCTAGACAGAATATATTGTTTCATCCGTACAGGAGTAGATCCAGGAAGTATTGGCGATGCCATGGTTCAAAGGAAAGTCGAGATTCAACTCATGCTTTTAAAGTTTCTAATTAATTGTTTAATAACGGAACAAGATTATCCGGATAAAGATCCGGAAGAAATGAAAGTCCTGACCAGGTGGAGTGACCATATAGCCGAGGGAAGACACAAGACACAGAACTGTATAGAGAGTATGTACAAGAAAATCCGTAAGGAAATAATAAAGATACACGAGAAACGAGAAGCAGCACAAGTAACCGAGAAAGAAGACAACTCTTCTACTGAAGAGGTAGACGACGAGAATCCCTCCAGAATAGCGTATGTAGGTAGAACTAGACTTCCCGACCGACATTCATGCCTAGATCACAAGAAAGTTTTCCCTCCTCCAGCACCAGAACAAGGTTCTCTTGAACAAGTATTTCAAGCTACCGATCATATTCTGAAATCGCGAATCGGTTATAGTGAACTTAGTACCATGCATAAACAAGAACTAGCCCGATCAGCAGTCCGATGGACTACTGATTCTACCACTTTTCCAGACGAAATAGTGGCACAAATGTTTCTGAAACTGCCCCCAGCCGAGCAGCGACTGGTGGGTATGTATATGATCCAGCACCTCATTACACTGTATGAGGGACAGCATTCTGATCCAGGTCCGTTACATGATGTTCTGAACGAGTTACTCCAGTATAGATGGAGAGGTCTAGGTACCGATTTAATTAGTATCATTCTAGAACAACGCCACAAATATCGAACGTTTTTGAATCCGCATTTTGTTCATGTCTCACCTCCAGAAAGTAAATCATTTTACATAGATAGACAGCATCCGTTACGAGAAGTACACCCAGTTAGGACAGCGGGTGGTGAACTAGAACGAGTATTTGTCTACACCCCTATCACAAAGATGGAACTCTTAGAGATGAAAAAGTTAATTCCCTGTCACGACAAAGATCCAGCAGGGTTCCATCGAGAATTAAAAGACATGCTCCGTATGGGAGAATACACTTATCCTGATATCATTAAAATGTTAAAGGTCCTGTTGCCCGCAGGGGTATATGAAAAACTCAAGGAAAAAGAATGGGAGGTGGGAGAGAAAAAGATAGATTGGACAGCTTTAGAAGCTGAAGATAAATCACGAGTACCAGGTACCGGTCTTGGGGGTAAAGTTAAAGAATTGCCCGAGTTATTGATACAGGTTTTGCCAAGGTTACTAGCCACGAAAAAGGAAGATTGGGATGCAATCTCAGCTTGTAAACAGAAACAGGATGAAGACACTAGTGATTTTTATTCTAGATTTGAAAAATGTTTTATTATTAACAGTGGTCTAAAAACAAGTAGTGAATCGTACCCTCATCTTTTTGTTACCAAACTAGTCGAGAATTCAAGTCCACAAGTTAAAAATCGAGTATTGAAAGTCGAAAGTAGTTGGCAAGCTAATACTCCGTCACAAATGTTACAGATGCTCCAGTATCACCAGAATAGAATCAGGGAAGAGCAAGAACACGAAAGGAGACGTATGAAAGACACAAAAATGAAAGTATTAGTTGCACAATCTGTTCCACAAAACAGTCAGAAGAGGGGTCCGAATCAAGCCAGTCATCCTGCAGCTCCCGTTAAAGGGGCATGCAATTATTGTAAACAGCCAGGTCATTTTATAAACGAGTGTGCAGTTCTGAAACACAACATAGCTACTGGTAAGACTAAAGAAAGACCACGTCCGCCTAGACATGAACAAGTTTCACAGACTTCTCAGCCACCACAGAATGCACAACAGACAGTTCCAGCACCGCAGCCTATTGCTGCAACACAGCATGTTACACAGCAAATGTACCAGTATGCTCAGACAGAGTATTCAGATTATCAGCCTTATCCATGAAACAGCCTAGAGAGGGAGGTAGGCTTGCCTCTCATCGAGATACCTGTAGATCAAGAGGGTCCCTATGTACACAGTCAAGTATTAGGGAAAGACAGAAAGTTTTTGATTGATACAGGGGCAAGTAGGACTACTATCAGTCATGACGAGGTTCCAGGGGCTCCGCTCTCAGGCTCTAAAAATGTTTCCCTTGGATTTTCAGGAAAGCCGATTGTTAATGAAATTTCGAAACCAGTTACTCTAGAAGTTGGTCCATTGTCCCGAACTACTGATTTGTTACTCACGAAATCATGTCCAGAAAATTTGTTAGGCATTAGGACACTAAAAGAATTAGGAGCGGTAATTTGCTGCTCCCCAGAAGGGGTCCGATTGTTCCTGAGAGACTTTAAAGGTCACTATGTATTACGTGATTTTGATCCAAGATTATTGAATGTACCACAGCATTTATGGGCGCAAGGTCCAACTGATGTAGGTTGTATGCATATCACACCCCATCGTGTGACTCTCAAACAAGGTGTAGTTTTGCCACGAATCAGACAGTACAGATTGCCACCTGAGGCTGTAGCAGCCTTATCCAAAATTATTGACGAGCTTATTGCTCAAGGAGTGGTTGTAGAAACTGACTCCAATGTATGTAATTCTCTTATCATTCCAGTCTTGAAACGTACTGATCCAAATGCACCCCAGTATATCGATTAGTGATTGACCTTCGAGAGCTTAATAAATGTATCATTCCTCAGTATCCAGTAGTCCCAGATATTTCTTCCCTATTAACAGCCATTGATTCTGAAGCTACATTTTTCACAGTTATCGATCTCAAGAACGCATTTTTCAGTGTCCCCATTCATCCAGACAGCCAGTACCTTTTCGGTTTTTGTTTAAATGGAAGGAGCTATAAATTCACACGAGCTCCTCAAGGTTTCACAGAAAGTCCTAGTATTTACAGTCAAGCACTTAAGAGACAACTAGACAATATTCACATGCCAACTGACACTGCCCTGCTCCAGTATGTCGATGATCTACTGATCACAGCCCGTTCTGAACGTGACTGCGAGCGTGCGTCACTTACAGTTCTGTATTTTCTGGCCGAGCAGGGGCACAAGGTGTCCCCTTCCAAATTACAATTCTGTGTCCAGCAAGTGGTATACTTAGGACACTTACTGTCCAAGTGGGGTAGGCAGTTGACACCAGACCGTATCCAGTTAATAGCGAGTCTTCCACAGCCCAAGACACAGAAGGAGGTACGAGCTTTTATTGGCCTCACTTCTTACTACAGACAATGGATTCCACAGTATGCATTTCTAGCCAAGCCACTGATACAGTTAACGACACAGGAGGCAGCCGTATCGACTGTCCTCCCTTGGACCCAGGAACATACACTTGTATTCAATGAATTAAAGAAAGCCTTATGTCAAGCACCTGTTCTAGCAACACCCAACTACAGTAAGCCTTTTACACTTTTTGTCACAGAACGTGATGGTACTGCATTATCTGTTCTCACACAAGATCAAGCAGGACAGTACAAGCCCTGTGCTTATTTTTCGAGCACATTAGATCCAGTAGCCCAGGCTCTGCCTGCGTGCCTCAAGTCAGTTGCAGCCACAGCTCTAGCTATCAGACAAAGTGATTCCATAGTGTTAGGACACTCCCTGACAGTACAAGTTCCACACTCCGTGGAAGTTCTTTTAAACCGAACACAGACTCAGCACTTGACAATTGCACGTTTAACAGGTTATGAACTGACACTGATCCAGCCACACATAGAAATCAGACGCTGCAATATTCTAAATCCAGCTACACTGTTACCGTCAGTTACTTCAAATACTGCCACACATGACTGTGTGGAAGTTGTTAACACTATGACAAAACCAAGACAAGACCTGACAGACATTGCATTACCTAATCCTGACCTGACACTTTATGTGGATGGTTCATGTATGAGAACAAGTACAGGAGAACTAGTAGCCGCGTATGCAGTGACTACTGAAACCGAAGTTATAGAAACACATCGTATTGACACCTTGTCTGCTCAAGCAGCAGAGCTAGTAGCTCTGACCCAAGCCTGCATACGTGCCAAGGACCTGAAAGTAAACATATATACAGATTCACGTTACGCATTCGGAGTCGTACACGACTTTGGAGTGCTCTGGCAGGAGCGAGGTTTCATGACTTCTCATGGAACCAAGATTCAGCATGGTCTCCTCATTCAAGCTCTGTTAGATGCAATACATTTAACGACAGCTATCGCTATCATGAAGTGCAAGGCACATACGAAAGTTACTGACATCATTTCCCAAGGTAACAATCTAGCAGATCGAACAGCCAAGCTTACAGCTCAGACTCCAGACGTTCCAGTTAACACGACACAGACACTCACTCAAGATCAGACTACTTGTATGACAATTAAGGACCCTACACAAGATGTCATAGACATACAGTTACATGCTACTCCCGAAGAAATCAAGAAATGGTCCGAACAAGGAGGGGTCCAGACAGATCAAGGATGGTTGACGAAGGGAAAGGCCACATGGTTTCTCCCCGACTCTATGGTTCAAGTTATTATTAATACCGCACATAGTCCAGCACATCTAGGAGAAAAAGCTATGTTAGACAGTATTCAGAACCTTTGGTTCAACAAACATTTACGAGCTGCAGCCAAGCAGAAAGTCCGTACCTGTATGATATGTTGTCAGTTCAATCCAGGTAAAGGTGTCCCGGTGGAACAAGGTGGATTCCAACCTCCTGACCACCCTTTTGAAGTCCTCCAGATGGATTATATTCAGATGGAGCGATGTTGAGGTTTCAAGTATGTCCTCGTAGTTGTATGCGCCTTGTCCAGGTGGACAGAAGCATATCCAGTTCCAGATTACACAGCCGCGACCACTGCCAGGCAGTTGGTTCGTGAATTCTTTCCCCGCTATGGACTCCCTAGGGTCGTGTATTCAGATAACGGCCAGCCATTCTCATCTGAGCTTATGAAACATGTTTCCCTTCTGTTAGGGTACCAGTGGAAGTTCCATTGTGTACGCCATCCTGAAGCAGCCGGTCTCGTAGAGAGACATAATCAGACTCTGAAAATACGCATTGCAAAAGTATGTAAAGAGAAAGGTGTAGACTGGCTAGTAGCTCTGCCAGTTGCTTTATTCTATATGAGGATGGTTGCACATTCCAGATCAGGTCTGTCCCCGTATGAGGTCGTATTCGGCCGCCCCCCAAACATGTGGGGTACACCTAGACCCCGCAGTATTACAGATGTTTCCAGTAATATGCTGACAGATTACCTAGCTTCCTTGATGTCTGCCCTACACTCTTGTCGTTCACAGGTTGCCGCCGCATTTCCAGACAACACCGAGGTGAAACCGCATGAAGTCGTCCCCGGTGACTTCGTATTCGTCCGAAATTATGATCGTTCAAGTCCGCTGGAGCCCCGCTGGAAGGAGCCTCGGATGATCTTACTAACAACAAGGACCGCCGTAAAGCTCGAGGGCAGGAAGGGGTGGGTCCACCTGAGCCACATAAAGAAGTTCCATGGAATACGTAAACAGACTTTTGCTAAGGACTGCCTTATTCCGACAGACTGCCTAAAAACAGACTCTGAACTTGACTCTGAACTCAAAGTTCCCCTGTTAGAGAAAACTCCGCAACAGGAGTATAAACAGAAGCTCCGGTCTAGTAAAATAAGTCAGCCAGTTTAATTGTCTAAGTCCCTCTCGGGTGAAACGGTTAGACAGGTTCCTGACATGTATGAGATAGACCCCCACAGTGAGAGAGTTAGTCAAAACTCTAAAATATGTATTATTGTTCTAAGTTTTCTATTATTTTTAAGTCTTATGGTTACCTGCACAAGTTATGCTTTACATTTATGTTTTCCAGTTTCACATGTACATATGTTTTCTAATGATACAGTAGAGCACACATTTAGTGATCTGCCTCCTCACGAGCTATCCTATCGTCTTGCTATGCGAAATAATACATTCATCCGAATGTTGCACTATTCACACCAGACCAGCAATGCCACTAATTGTTGGGTGTGTGGTCGACTCCCCCCTTTCCAGACACCGAAGGGAGTTCTGCCACTCTTTCCCTATCCGTTTTCACATAATGGTTCGTGTGGAGCATGGTCCACTTTAACGTCATCCTCAACTGATATGTCCCTTCTGAATAGAACATGTTTTCCAGACAAGCAAGGTCTCTCCCATAGAACAGGGTTAGATCTAGAAAATGAAGTATATGATTTAGGTAATTATTCTTCGAATTTCATGGTCCTGAATGTTCAGTCAGATACTACTCCAGATTTACCTGCTATTTCAGTACTACCAGTCAAAGGCGAATTATGTGTCAGAAAGAATGGTTCCGCACATGTAGGACATAGTGATTGTACTACTACTGTCGAGTATAGTGACAGTGGGAAATCTATTTTCAAAGCCTCACGTCATTCTTATTTTGTTTGTGGTCAGAGCGCATATGTTCGTCTGCCCCTCGATTGGGGTGGAACATGTTACATTGCCTTCCTACTGCCACCAGTTTTTCTAGCCCCATCTGATTATCACAGAAACACACATCTAGTACACATTAGACATAGAAGGGAGATCGAGTCCCCGATTGTCGATCAAACTGAAACTACTCTAGAACAGTATCAAGACTTTAATAAAGGTTTCTTCTTTTTTATAGGACCTATCCAGAATAGTAAGTTAATACGTAGGTTAACCAGAACCCTAGAAGCAGTAGTGAATGAGACTACTTCTGCTCTAGGTAACTTAACCGAAGAGCAATCTGCTATGCGTTTTGTCGTGCTCCAAAATCGTCTCGTTCTTGACGTCATACTGGCCGATAGAGGAGGAGCATGTAGAGTCATCGGATCTAGTTGCTGCATTTTCATTCCTAATAACGCGCCGTCTGTTTATTCAGCTATAACCAGACTTCATAGAATTGCCCATCAGTTGCACCAGAATCCAGGCTCCTGGACATGGTCCGGTTGGCTCTGGAGTATTGTATCTGCCTGGGGATGGAAAGTACTGTCATTCCTGGGTATTGCAGTAATGATCATATTCAGTTGCTGCCTCTGTATACAATGTGGCCCTGCGATTTGAACATGTGCGCTACCTCTTGTATTCCTAGTCCTAAGTCCCGTTCCAAGACATTTCGAGACGAGCAAATGATGCTATATGAAATGATAGATGGTATCATGAATATTGATGTTTCCTGATGGAAACGTAGGGCACAAGGAGGGAATGTGGAAAAGTAAATTTTGCCATGTTGTATGTGCCTACGTGTTCCCCATCTTATGCTATATGTGCATGATCGATATGCATGTATTCCCCTCTGATCGATTAAAGACGCAATTACAAGTTGTGTCCATCTCTAGTATGCCAGTTTCCAGTCCTTGTGAAAGCAACGAATATTAAGCCTATGTAAACCTACGTTGCCACATTTTACAGTGTGCACGTTAATTCATTGAATTGTCCCCGTTTCTAGGCCTCAAAAGGGCCCAGACTCAGATTCAGCTCCTGTCTCCTGAACCCTCTCCGAGGAGCGATACAGCCCCCACCTGCATCCCTGACCCCTAGCTTACTTTCATGCCTCGCAGTGCCCGGCCCGGCCTGGCTCTGCCTCCCAGTCTGCCAAGAGTATGTTATGATTCTAGTTATCAGTCCGGCCCTCCTTCTCTGCATTCCTAAGCTACTGAATCGCATCAATAGTTTCCGTCATGGTCTAGCCTTACTGTCTCCATGTAAGAGAAATACTGTATTAATATTCATAGAATATTCCTCGCACACGCAATACATGTAGAATTATGCATGCACCAGTCTTAGAGTCTATTAGCTTTTGCCCTGATAACTTTTGGATTCTATCAACATGTACTCTAAACACCAGATACCAGATATGCCTTGGGTACATGTCGCTCTGACACTCCAGACTTTAGTCTCCTCTTCTAGCACAGAAGTCATAGCCCCCAGTTCTCTCTGGTAACACGTCATTGCCCGTTTTCACGCACCACTAGATTAGAGGTCCCAGCTGCTCGGGTAGCCCCCTCCATGTTTCCCACCCGTTTATGACACTTCTGTTACGTTTACATCACATGTCTATGTATACGCCCTGTACACGCCTTCTTGTTACATCATTTTGCCCTTATCTTTCGCGACTGCTACGAGTCACGCCTACTGCTACGCCTACTGTATTGAATGTAATGAAATTGTTTTGATATATATACTATGAACTGTTACAAAAAGTTACCCAGTTTCCCTTGTCCCTTCCCTGGCAGCTGCCATCCCGTACTATTGCAGGCTGTCCTGTTCCTGTCCTTATGCCTGATTAAAGCCTGTCGACTCAAGATACCTCGAATCCTGACTCTTATTTATTGAGCTACCTGTTTTATTGATTATATGAAAAATAGTACCGGTAATTAATTATTTATTTACCACATAATGGCGCCCGAATAGGCACTTGCCCTTTCCCCACGCGCCGGCGAAGCCACGCAGGCCCCCTGATCCTCTGCAGCCGTGACGGAACCATACCGTGCACGTGCAGATATTTCTGCTTCAAGTATCCCTCAGGCCCACGGAGGAGACGGAGGTTGCGGTCCAGCATCCAGACGAGGCGGTGAGGAACGCGGCGAGTCCCGACCAGAGCCCAAGCCGAGAGTCCAAGGTCCGAGGTATCCGGAGGCCCACCTGTAACTGAAGTCCGAAGTTCGTAGTCCGTCGTCGTAGCAGTCCAGTCCAGTCCGAGGCCTTCCGTTCTTGCTGCCCGGTGAGTACCGTTGCTGGGGTAGTATCTAGACAGGGTCAATTAATTTGTCTCTGGTCCGTGGGTTTGGGTACACAGATCCAACACGAAGTGTTCACCTAGGTGGACGCGGGTCCTGACGTGTCTCTTTATGGGACCGGTAAGTTTCGTGCTGTTTTAGCAGTGCATCTAGTAATTCTAGTAAGTTCTGTTCTCGAGAAATTCATGTGTTCTGTTCTCAGTAGATCAGGTAATATTCTGTCCGAACTGTTATTTTAAATGTTATTCCATGTGTTTTGAATGTCGTGGTATGAGTGATTTGTTTTCCCAGTTATTATTGTGTTTATCGTGTATTGTATTGTGTCCAGACTCCAGCCTAAACTATGCCTCTATTCTCGAAGTTACGTCAGTTAAAAACCAGAAAAGGGTTATTAGAGGAAGCAGTGCCTGTCCCGCCTAGGGACAGTCCAGGTCATTTTATGTATCATAAGCATGGCTTAAGTGCCATATTATATCTAGACTTATGGGTGGAGTACACCAAGGAATTAGAGGAGAAATATAGATGGCCCGTATCAGGTACATGGGATGCCGAGTGCATCATGCGAATAGAAGAAGCATTATGGAAAAAGAAATCCAGACAGTCCCAGAAAGATGCCATCGAGTTATGGCGCAAAGAATCTCATAGAAGAACTGAAAAAGAAATCAGAAAAACAGAATTAAGTAGAGAATCCTCGGAAAGAGCCCAAGAAAGGGAATTAATCGAAGTAGGTGAACGAGTTAAAGCCGAACAGTCAGACAGACAGAGAAATGCCCTTATTAAGGGTATGTATCCTCTTCTGGCCGAGGGCTTGCCGAGAGCAACCCCGGAAGCACCATGTAATTTTCCGCCGCCATTAGTTCCGATTAAGTTACGTCACAAACCGACCGCAGCTGATATTTTTCTCTCGTCCTATTTGGATGACACAGTCCCAGCATATGCAAATCCTGTTCCGCCAGCTCCCGTAAATAATGTAATTCCTGTTCTTCCAGCCAACGGGGCACCCGTTACAGCACCTGTTACGGTACCCCCGGTCCAGCCTACAGTACATGTACCCGCTACATCAGTCACTCTCCCAGCACGTACAATACCCGTCGACGATTCTAGTCTAGGGGCCACGGGGGGAAGTCCTCCTGGAACCCCGCCTCAACACAGACGTGTAACATTACTCGAGCTACATGCACGAGCGTTACAGCGTTCGCCCAAACTTCAGTCAGTCGCAGATATCAAGCGAGCACTTACCGAATGCCGTTATGATCCGGTCCCAGGCGATGATGATATGGTCCTGTATTCATTACGTGTAAGACGGGTGACCGAATATTTGGACACCCTACCGAATATGAAAGGTTATCTAGACAGAATATATTGTTTCATCCGTACAGGAGTAGATCCAGGAAGTATTGGCGATGCCATGGTTCAAAGGAAAGTCGAGATTCAACTCATGCTTTTAAAGTTTCTAATTAATTGTTTAATAAGGGAACAAGATTATCCGGATAAAGATCCGGAAGAAATGAAAGTCCTGACCAGGTGGAGTGACCATATAGCCGAGGGAAGACACAAGACACAGAACTGTATAGAGAGTATGTACAAGAAAATCCGTAAGGAAATAATAAAGATACACGAGAAACGAGAAGCAGCACAAGTAACCGAGAAAGAAGACAACTCTTCTACTGAAGAGGTAGACGACGAGAATCCCTCCAGAATAGCGTATGTAGGTAGAACTAGACTTCCCGACCGACATTCATGCCTAGATCACAAGAAAGTTTTCCCTCCTCCAGCACCAGAACAAGGTTCTCTTGAACAAGTATTTCAAGCTACCGATCATATTCTGAAATCGCGAATCGGTTATAGTGAACTTAGTACCATGCATGAACAAGAACTAGCCCGATCAGCAGTCCGATGGACTACTGATTCTACCACTTTTCCAGACGAAATAGTGGCACAAATGTTTCTGAAACTGCCCCCAGCCGAGCAGCGACTGGTGGGTATGTATATGATCCAGCACCTCATTACACTGTATGAGGGACAGCATTCTGATCCAGGTCCGTTACATGATGTTCTGAACGAGTTACTCCAGTATAGATGGAGAGGTCTAGGTACCGATTTAATTAGTATCATTCTAGAACAACGCCACATATATCGAACGTTTTTGAATCCGCATTTTGTTCATGTCTCACCTCCAGAAAGTAAATCATTTTACATAGATAGACAGCATCCGTTACGAGAAGTACACCCAGTTAGGACAGCGGGTGGTGAACTAGAACGAGTATTTGTCTACACCCCTATCACAAAGATGGAACTCTTAGAGATGAAAAAGTTAATTCCCTGTCACGACAAAGATCCAGCAGGGTTCCATCGAGAATTAAAAGACATGCTCCGTATGGGAGAATACACTTATCCTGATATCATTAAAATGTTAAAGGTCCTGTTGCCCGCAGGGGTATATGAAAAACTCAAGGAAAAAGAATGGGAGGTGGGAGAGAAAAAGATAGATTGGACAGCTTTAGAAGCTGAAGATAAATCACGAGTACCAGGTACCGGTCTTGGGGGTAAAGTTAAAGAATTGCCCGAGTTATTGATACAGGTTTTAGGAACAAGGTAAAAGGGTGGATAATTACTGACAAGAAAGGAGGAACACTAAATCATCAGAAGAGTGCACGGTACAGATAAGGTTTGTGTATTTTTATTGAACAATCATATATCAAAAAAGGGGGAGAGGAGGGAGGGAAAAACCAATATCTTTTATACATTCATTATGTTTTGGTCTCCGTCATATTTGTCTATTCTACAACAGCATGAAATTATGCATATTTGTTTCTCTAAGCAGATTGTTTGAGATTTACATTTGTAATGCTGTCTAGAAGATTACATTAAAAAACATGGCTAAAGATTTGAGTGTAACACTCAAATCTTTAGCCATGTTTTTTAATGTAATCTTCTAGACAGCATTACAAATGTAAATCTCAAACAATCTGCTTAGAGAAACAAATATGCATAATTTCATGCTGTTGTAGAATAGACAAATATGACGGAGACCAAAACATAATGAATGTATAAAAGATATTGGTTTTTCCCTCCCTCCTCTCCCCCTTTTTTGATATATGATTGTTCAATAAAAATACACAAACCTTATCTGTACCGTGCACTCTTCTGATGATTTAGTGTTCCTCCTTTCTTGTCAGTAATTATCCACCCTTTTACCTTGTTCCTAATTATTGTATTGACACACGGCCACATATCCCGAAATTAGGAACTCTAGTCGGGGGTACCCCTTTCCTTTCTTGCATACATTGATACAGGTTTTGCCAAGGTTACTAGCCACGAAAAAGGAAGATTGGGATGCAATCTCAGCTTGTAAACAGAAACAGGATGAAGACACTAGTGATTTTTATTCTAGATTTGAAAAATGTTTTATTATTAACAGTGGTCTAAAAACAAGTAGTGAATCGTACCCTCATCTTTTTGTTACCAAACTAGTCGAGAATTCAAGTCCACAAGTTAAAAATCGAGTATTGAAAGTCGAAAGTAGTTGGCAAGCTAATACTCCGTCACAAATGTTACAGATGCTCCAGTATCACCAGAATAGAATCAGGGAAGAGCAAGAACACGAAAGGAGACGTATGAAAGACACAAAAATGAAAGTATTAGTTGCACAATCTGTTCCACAAAACAGTCAGAAGAGGGGTCCGAATCAAGCCAGTCATCCTGCAGCTCCCGTTAAAGGGACATGCAATTATTGTAAACAGCCAGGTCATTTTATAAACGAGTGTGCAGTTCTGAAACACAACATAGCTACTGGTAAGACTAAAGAAAGACCACGTCCGCCTAGACATGAACAAGTTTCACAGACTTCTCAGCCACCACAGAATGCACAACAGACAGTTCCAGCACCGCAGCCTATTGCTGCAACACAGCATGTTACACAGCAAATGTACCAGTATGCTCAGACAGAGTATTCAGATTATCAGCCTTATCCATGAAACAGCCTAGAGAGGGAGGTAGGCTTGCCTCTCATCGAGATACCTGTAGATCAAGAGGGTCCCTATGTACACAGTCAAGTATTAGGGAAAGACAGAAAGTTTTTGATTGATACAGGGGCAAGTAGGACTACTATCAGTCATGACGAGGTTCCAGGGGCTCCGCTCTCAGGCTCTAAAAATGTTTCCCTTGGATTTTCAGGAAAGCCGATTGTTAATGACATTTCGAAACCAGTTACTCTAGAAGTTGGTCCATTGTCCCGAACTACTGATTTGTTACTCACGAAATCATGTCCAGAAAATTTGTTAGGCATTAGGACACTAAAAGAATTAGGAGCGGTAATTTGCTGCTCCCCAGAAGGGGTCCGATTGTTCCTGAGAGACTTTAAAGGTCACTATGTATTACGTGATTTTGATCCAAGATTATTGAATGTACCACAGCATTTATGGGCGCAAGGTCCAACTGATGTAGGTTGTATGCATATCACACCCCATCGTGTGACTCTCAAACAAGGTGTAGTTTTGCCACGAATCAGACAGTACAGATTGCCACCTGAGGCTGTAGCAGCCTTATCCAAAATTATTGACGAGCTTATTGCTCAAGGAGTGGTTGTAGAAACTGACTCCAATGTATGTAATTCTCCTATCATTCCAGTCTTGAAACGTACTGATCCAAATGCACCCCAGTATATCGATTAGTGATTGACCTTCGAGAGCTTAATAAATGTATCATTCCTCAGTATCCAGTAGTCCCAGATATTTCTTCCCTATTAACAGCCATTGATTCTGAAGCTACATTTTTCACAGTTATCGATCTCAAGAACGCCTTTTTCAGTGTCCCCATTCATCCAGACAGCCAGTACCTTTTCGGTTTTTGTTTAAATGGAAGGAGCTATAAATTCACACGAGCTCCTCAAGGTTTCACAGAAAGTCCTAGTATTTACAGTCAAGCACTTAAGAGACAACTAGACAATATTCACATGCCAACTGACACTGCCCTGCTCCAGTATGTCGATGATCTACTGATCACAGCCCGTTCTGAACGTGACTGCGAGCGTGCGTCACTTACAGTTCTGTATTTTCTGGCCGAGCAGGGGCACAAGGTGTCCCCTTCCAAATTACAATTCTGTGTCCAGCAAGTGGTATACTTAGGACACTTACTGTCCAAGTGGGTAGGCAGTTGACACCAGACCGTATCCAGTTAATAGCGAGTCTTCCACAGCCCAAGACACAGAAGGAGGTACGAGCTTTTATTGGCCTCACTTCTTACTGCAGACAATGGATTCCACAGTATGCATTTCTAGCCAAGCCACTGATACAGTTAACGACACAGGAGGCAGCCGTATCGACTGTCCTCCCTTGGACCCAGGAACATACACTTGTATTCAATGAATTAAAGAAAGCCTTATGTCAAGCACCTGTTCTAGCAACACCCAACTACAGTAAGCCTTTTACACTTTTTGTCACAGAACGTGATGGTACTGCATTATCTGTTCTCACACAAGATCAAGCAGGACAGTACAAGCCCTGTGCTTATTTTTCGAGCACATTAGATCCAGTAGCCCAGGCTCTGCCTGCGTGCCTCAAGTCAGTTGCAGCCACAGCTCTAGCTATCAGACAAAGTGATTCCATAGTGTTAGGACACTCCCTGACAGTACAAGTTCCACACTCCGTGGAAGTTCTTTTAAACCGAACACAGACTCAGCACTTGACAATTGCACGTTTAACAGGTTATGAACTGACACTGTTCCAGCCACACATAGAAATCAGACGCTGCAATATTCTAAATCCAGCTACACTGTTACCGTCAGTTACTTCAAATACTGCCACACATGACTGTGTGGACGTTGTTAACACTATGACAAAACCAAGACAAGACCTGACAGACATTGCATTACCTAATCCTGACCTGACACTTTATGTGGATGGTTCATGTATGAGAACAAGTACAGGAGAACTAGTAGCCGCGTATGCAGTGACTACTGAAACCGAAGTTATAGAAACACATCGTATTGACACCTTGTCTGCTCAAGCAGCAGAGCTAGTAGCTCTGACCCAAGCCTGCATACGTGCCAAGGACCTGAAAGTAAACATATATACAGATTCACGTTACGCATTCGGAGTCGTACACGACTTTGGAGTGCTCTGGCAGGAGAGAGGTTTCATGACTTCTCATGGAACCAAGATTCAGCATGGTCTCCTCATTCAAGCTCTGTTAGATGCAATACATTTACCGACAGCTATCGCTATCATGAAGTGCAAGGCACATACGAAAGTTACTGACATCATTTCCCAAGGTAACGATCTAGCAGATCGAACAGCCAAGCTTACAGCTCAGACTCCAGACGTTCCAGTTAACACGACACAGACACTCACTCAAGATCAGACTACTTGTATGACAATTAAGGACCCTACACAAGATGTCATAGACATACAGTTACATGCTACTCCCGAAGAAATCAAGAAATGGTCCGAACAAGGAGGGGTCCAGACAGATCAAGGATGGTTGACGAAGGGAAAGGCCACATGGTTTCTCCCCGACTCTATGGTTCAAGTTATTATTAATACCGCACATAGTCCAGCACATCTAGGAGAAAAAGCTATGTTAGACAGTATTCAGAACCTTTGGTTCAACAAACATTTACGAGCTGCAGCCAAGCAGAAAGTCCGTACCTGTATGATATGTTGTCAGTTCAATCCAGGTAAAGGTGTCCCGGTGGAACAAGGTGGATTCCAACCTCCTGACCACCCTTTTGAAGTCCTCCAGATGGATTATGTTCAGATGGAGCGATGTTGAGGTTTCAAGTATGTCCTCGTAGTTGTATGCGCCTTGTCCAGGTGGACAGAAGCATATCCAGTTCCAGATTACACAGCCGCGACCACTGCCAGGCAGTTGGTTCCTGAATTCTTTCCCCGCTATGGACTCCCTAGGGTCGTGTATTCAGATAACGGCCAGCCATTCTCATCTGAGCTTATGAAACATGTTTCCCTTCTGTTAGGGTACCAGTGGAAGTTCCATTGTGTACGCCATCCTGAAGCAGCCGGTCTCGTAGAGAGACATAATCAGACTCTGAAAATACGCATTGCAAAAGTATGTAAAGAGAAAAGTGTAGACTGGCTAGTAGCTCTGCCAATTGCTTTATTCTATATGAGGATGGTTGCACATTCCAGATCAGGTCTGTCCCCGTATGAGGTCGTATTCGGCCGCCCCCCAAACATGTGGGGTACACCTAGACCCCGCAGTATTACAGATGTTTCCAGTAATATGCTGACAGATTACCTAGCTTCCTTGATGTCTGCCCTACACTCTTGTCGTTCACAGGTTGCCGCCGCATTTCCAGACAACACCGAGGTGAAACCGCATGAAGTCGTCCCCGGTGACTTCGTATTCGTCCGAAATTTTGATCGTTCAAGTCCGCTGGAGCCCCGTTGGAAGGAGCCTCGGATGATCTTACTAACAACAAGGACCGCCGTAAAGCTCGAGGGCAGGAAGGGGTGGGTCCACCTGAGCCACATAAAGAAGTTCCATGGAATACGTAAACAGACTTTTGCTAAGGACTGCCTTATTCCGACAGACTGCCTAAAAACAGACTCTGAACTTGACTCTGAACTCAAAGTTCCCCTGTTAGAGAAAACTCCGCAACAGGAGTATAAACAGAAGCTCCGGTCTAGTAAAATAAGTCAGCCAGTTTAATTGTCTAAGTCCCTCTCGGGTGAAACGGTTAGACAGGTTCCTGACATGTATGAGATAGACCCCCACAGTGAGAGAGTTAGTCAAAACTCTAAAATATGTATTATTGTTCTAAGTTTTCTATTATTTTTAAGTCTTATGGTTACCTGCACAAGTTATGCTTTACATTTATGTTTTCCAGTTTCACATGTACATATGTTTTCTAATGATACAGTAGAGCACACATTTAGTGATCTGCCTCCTCACGAGCTATCCTATCGTCTTGCTATGCGAAATAATACATTCATCCGAATGTTGCACTATTCACACCAGACCAGCAATGCCACTAATTGTTGGGTGTGTGGTCGACTCCCCCCTTTCCAGACACCGAAGGGAGTTCTGCCACTCTTTCCCTATCCGTTTTCACATAATGGTTCGTGTGGAGCATGGTCCACTTTAACGTCATCCTCAACTGATATGTCCCTTCTGAATAGAACATGTTTTCCAGACAAGCAAGGTCTCTCCCATAGAACAGGGTTAGATCTAGAAAATGAAGTATATGATTTAGGTAATTATTCTTCGAATTTCATGGTCCTGAATGTTCAGTCAGATACTACTCCAGATTTACCTGCTATTTCAGTACTACCAGTCAAAGGCGAATTATGTGTCAGAAAGAATGGTTCCGCACATGTAGGACATAGTGATTGTACTACTACTGTCGAGTATAGTGACAGTGGGAAATCTATTTTCAAAGCCTCACGTCATTCTTATTTTGTTTGTGGTCAGACCGCATATGTTCGTCTGCCCCTCTATTGGGGTGGAACATGTTACATTGCCTTCCTACTGCCACCAGTTTTTCTAGCCCCATCTGATTATCACAGAAACACACATCTAGTACACATTAGACATAGAAGGGAGATCGAGTCCCCGATTGTCGATCAAACTGAAACTACTCTAGAACAGTATCAAGACTTTAATAAAGGTTTCTTCTTTTTTATAGGACCTATCCTGAATAGTAAGTTAATACGTAGGTTAACCAGAACCCTAGAAGCAGTAGTGAATGAGACTACTTCTGCTGTAGGTAACTTAACCGAAGAGCAATCTGCTATGCGTTTTGTCGTGCTCCAAAATCGTCTCGTTCTTGACGTCATACTGGCCGATAGAGGAGGAGCATGTAGAGTCATCGGATCTAGTTGCTGCATTTTCATTCCTAATAACGCGCCGTCTGTTTATTCAGCTATAACCAGACTTCATAGAATTGCCCATCAGTTGCACCAGAATCCAGGCTCCTGGACATGGTCCGGTTGGCTCTGGAGTATTGTATCTGCCTGGGGATGGAAAGTACTGTCATTCCTGGGTATTGCAGTAATGATCATATTCAGTTGCTGCCTCTGTATACAATGTGGCCCTGCGATTTGCGGCATGTGCGCTACCTCTTGTATTCCTAGTCCTAAGTCCGGTTCCAAGACAATTCGAGACGAGCAAATGATGCTATATGAAATGATAGATGGTATCATGAATATTGATGTTTCCTGATGGAAACGTAGGGCACAAGGAGGGAATGTGGAAAAGTAAATTTTGCCATGTTGTATGTGCCTACGTGTTCCCCATCTTATGCTATATGTGCATGATCGATATGCATGTATTCCCCTCTGATCGATTAAAGACGCAATTACAAGTTGTGTCCATCTCTAGTATGCCAGTTTCCAGTCCTTGTGAAAGCAACGAATATTAAGCCTATGTAAACCTACGTTGCCACATTTTACAGTGTGCACGTTAATTCATTGAATTGTCCCCGTTTCTAGGCCTCAAAAGGGCCCAGACTCAGATTCAGCTCCTGTCTCCTGAACCCTCTCCGAGGAGCGATACAGCCCCCACCTGCATCCCTGACCCCTAGCTTACTTTCATGCCTCGCAGTGCCCGGCCCGGCCTGGCTCTGCCTCCCAGTCTGCCAAGAGTATGTTATGATTCTAGTTATCAGTCCGGCCCTCCTTCTCTGCATTCCTAAGCTACTGAATCGCATCAATAGTTTCCGTCATGGTCTAGCCTTACTGTCTCCATGTAAGAGAAATACTGTATTAATATTCATAGAATATTCCTCGCACACGCAATACATGTAGAATTATGCATGCACCAGTCTTAGAGTCTATTAGCTTTTGCCCTGATAACTTTTGGATTCTATCAACATGTACTCTAAACACCAGATACCAGATATGCCTTGGGTACATGTCGCTCTGACACTCCAGACTTTAGTCTCCTCTTCTAGCACAGAAGTCATAGCCCCCAGTTCTCTCTGGTAACACGTCATTGCCCGTTTTCACGCACCACTAGGTTAGAGGTCCCAGCTGCTCGGGTAGCCCCCTCCATGTTTCCCCCCCGTTTATGACACTTCTGTTACGTTTACATCACATGTCTATGTATACGCCCTGTACACGCCTTCTTGTTACATCATTTTGCCCTTATCTTTCGCGACTGCTACGAGTCACGCCTACTGCTACGCCTACTGTATTGAATGTAATGAAATTGTTTTGATATATATACTATGAACTGTTACAAAAAGTTACCCAGTTTCCCTTGTCCCTTCCCTGGCAGCTGCCATCCCGTACTATTGCAGGCTGTCCTGTTCCTGTCCTTATGCCTGATTAAAGCCTGTCGACTCAAGATACCTCGAATCCTGACTCTTATTTATTGAGCTACCTGTTTTATTGATTATATGAAAAATAGTACAGGTAATTAATTATTTATTTACCACATAATGGCGCCCGAATAGGGACTTGCCCTTTCCCCACGCGCCGGCGAAGCCACGCAGGCCCCCTGATTCTCTGCAGCCGTGACGGAACCATACCGTGCACGTGCAGATATTTCTGCTTCAAGTATCCCTCAGGCCCACGGAGGAGACAGAGGTTGCGGTCCAGCATCCAGACGAGGCGGTGAGGAACGCGGCGAGTCCCGACCAGAGCCCAAGCCGAGAGTCCAAGGTCCGAGGTATCCGGAGGCCCACCTGTAACTGAAGTCCGAAGTTCGTAGTCCGTCGTCGTAGCAGTCCAGTCCAGTCCGAGGCCTTCCGTTCTTGCTGCCCGGTGAGTACCGTTGCTGGGGTAGTATCTAGAGAGGGTCAATTAATTTGTCTCTGGTCCGTGGGTTTGGGTACACAGATCCAACACGAAGTGTTCACCTAGGTGGACGCGGGTCCTGACGTGTCTCTTTATGGGACCGGTAAGTTTCGTGCTGTTTTAGCGTGCATCTAGTAATTCTAGTAAGTTCTGTTCTCGAGAAATTCATGTGTTCTGTTCTCAGTAGATCAGGTAATATTCTGTCCGAACTGTTATTTTAAATGTTATTCCATGTGTTTTCAATGTCGTGGTATGAGTGATTTGTTTTCCCAGTTATTATTGTGTTTATCGTGTATTGTATTGTGTCCAGACTCCAGCCTAAACTATGCTTCTATTCTCGAAGTTACGTCAGTTAAAAACCAGAAAAGGGTTATTAGAGGAAGCAGTTCCTGTCCCGCCTAGGGACAGTCCAGGTCATTTTATGTATCATAATCATGGCTTAAGTGCCATATTATATCTAGACTTATGGGTGGAGTACACCAAGGAATTAGAGGAGAAATATAGATGGCCCGTATTAGGTACATGGGATGCCGAGTGCATCATGCGAATAGAAGAAGCATTATGGAAAAAGAAATCCAGACAGTCCCAGAAAGATGCCATCGAGTTATGGCGCAAAGAATCTCATAGAAGAACCGAAAAAGAAATCAGAAAAACAGAATTAAGTAGAGAATCCTCGGAAAGAGCCCAAGAAAGGGAATTAATCGAAGTAGGTGAACGAGTTAAAGCCGAACAGTCAGACAGACAGAGAAATGCCCTTATTAAGGGTATGTATCCTCTTCTGGCCGAGGGCTTGCCGAGAGCAACCCCGGAAGCACCATGTAATTTTCCGCCGCCATTAGTTCCGATTAAGTTACGTCACAAACCGACCGCAGCTGATATTTTTCTCTCGTCCTATTTGGACGACACAGTCCCAGCATATGCAAATCCTGTTCCGCCAGCTCCCGTAAATAATGTAATTCCTGTTCCTCCAGCCAACGGGGCACCCGTTACAGCACCTGTTACGGTACCCCCGGTCCAGCCTACAGTACATGTACCCGCTACATCAGTCACTCTCCCAGCACGTACAATACCCGTCGACGATTTTAGTCTAGGGGCCACGGGGGGAAGTCCTCCTGGAACCCCGCCTCAACACAGACGTGTAACATTACTCGAGCTACATGCACGAGCGTTACAGCGTTCGCCCAAACTTCAGTCAGTCGCAGATATCAAGCGAGCACTTACCGAATGCCGTTATGATCCGGTCCCAGGCGATGATGATATGGTCCTGTATTCATTACGTGTAAGACGGGTGACCGAATATTTGGACACCCTACCGAATATGAAAGGTTATCTAGACAGAATATATTGTTTCATCCGTACAGGAGTAGATCCAGGAAGTATTGGCGATGCCATGGTTCAAAGGAAAGTCGAGATTCAACTCATGCTTTTAAAGTTTCTAATTAATTGTTTAATAAGGGAACAAGATTATCCGGATAAAGATCCGGAAGAAATGAAAGTCCTGACCAGGTGGAGTGACCATATAGCCGAGGGAAGACACAAGACACAGAACTGTATAGAGAGTATGTACAAGAAAATCCGTAAGGAAATAATAAAGATACACGAGAAACGAGAAGCAGCACAAGTAACCGAGAAAGAAGACAACTCTTCTACTGAAGAGGTAGACGACGAGAATCCCTCCAGAATAGCGTATGTAGGTAGAACTAGACTTCCCGACCGACATTCATGCCTAGATCACAAGAAAGTTTTCCCTCCTCCAGCACCAGAACAAGGTTCTCTTGAACAAGTATTTCAAGCTACCGATCATTTTCTGAAATCGCGAATCGGTTATAGTGAACTTAGTACCATGCATGAACAAGAACTAGCCCGATCAGCAGTCCGATGGACTACTGATTCTACCACTTTTCCAGACGAAATAGTGGCACAAATGTTTCTGAAACTGCCCCCAGCCGAGCAGCGACTGGTGGGTATGTATATGATCCAGCACCTCATTACACTGTATGAGGGACAGCATTCTGATCCAGGTCCGTTACATGATGTTCTGAACGAGTTACTCCAGTATAGATGGAGAGGTCTAGGTACCGATTTAATTAGTATCATTCTAGAACAACGCCACAAATATCGAACGTTTTTGAATCCGCATTTTGTTCATGTCTCACCTCCAGAAAGTAAATCATTTTACATAGATAGACAGCATCCGTTACGAGAAGTACACCCAGTTAGGACAGCGGGTGGTGAACTAGAACGAGTATTTGTCTACACCCCTATCACAAAGATGGAACTCTTAGAGATGAAAAAGTTAATTCCCTGTCACGACAAAGATCCAGCAGGGTTCCATCGAGAATTAAAAGACATGCTCCGTATGGGAGAATACACTTATCCTGATATCATTAAAATGTTAAAGGTCCTGTTGCCCGCAGGGGTATATGAAAAACTCAAGGAAAAAGAATGGGAGGTGGGAGAGAAAAAGATAGATTGGACAGCTTTAGAAGCTGAAGATAAATCACGAGTACCAGGTACCGGTCTTGGGGGTAAAGTTAAAGAATTGCCCGAGTTATTGATACAGGTTTTGCCAAGGTTACTAGCCACGAAAAAGGAAGATTGGGATGCAATCTCAGCTTGTAAACAGAAACAGGATGAAGACACTAGTGATTTTTATTCTAGATTTGAAAAATGTTTTATTATTAACAGTGGTCTAAAAACAAGTAGTGAATCGTACCCTCATCTTTTTGTTACCAAACTAGTCGAGAATTCAAGTCCACAAGTTAAAAATCGAGTATTGAAAGTCGAAAGTAGTTGGCAAGCTAATACTCCGTCACAAATGTTACAGATGCTCCAGTATCACCAGAATAGAATCAGGGAAGAGCAAGAACACGAAAGGAGACGTATGAAAGACACAAAAATGAAAATATTAGTTGCACAATCTGTTCCACAAAACAGTCAGAAGAGGGGTCCGAATCAAGCCAGTCATCCTGCAGCTCCCGTTAAAGGGACATGTAATTATTGTAAACAGCCAGGTCATTTTATAAACGAGTGTGCAGTTCTGAAACACAACATAGCTACTGGTAAGACTAAAGAAAGACCACGTCCGCCTAGACATGAACAAGTTTCACAGACTTCTCAGCCACCACAGAATGCACAACAGACAGTTCCAGCACCGCAGCCTATTGCTGCAACACAGCATGTTACACAGCAAATGTACCAGTATGCTCAGACAGAGTATTCAGATTATCAGCCTTATCCATGAAACAGCCTAGAGAGGGAGGTAGGCTTGCCTCTCATCGAGATACCTGTAGATCAAGAGGGTCCCTATGTACACAGTCAAGTATTAGGGAAAGACAGAAAGTTTTTGATTGATACAGGGGCAAGTAGGACTACTATCAGTCATGACGAGGTTCCAGGGGCTCCGCTCTCAGGCTCTAAAAATGTTTCCCTTGGATTTTCAGGAAAGCCGATTGTTAATGAAATTTCGAAACCAGTTACTCTAGAAGTTGGTCCATTGTCCCGAACTACTGATTTGTTACTCACGAAATCATGTCCAGAAAATTTGTTAGGCATTAGGACACTAAAAGAATTAGGAGCGGTAATTTGCTGCTCCCCAGAAGGGGTCCGATTGTTCCTGAGAGACTTTAAAGGTCACTATGTATTACGTGATTTTGATCCATGATTATTGAATGTACCACAGCATTTATGGGCGCAAGGTCCAACTGATGTAGGTTGTATGCATATCACACCCCATCGTGTGACTCTCAAACAAGGTGTAGTTTTGCCACGAATCAGACAGTACAGATTGCCACCTGAGGCTGTAGCAGCCTTATCCAAAATTATTGACGAGCTTATTGCTCAAGGAGTGGTTGTAGAAACTGACTCCAATGTATGTAATTCTCCTATCATTCCAGTCTTGAAACGTACTGATCCAAATGCACCCCAGTATATCGATTAGTGATTGACCTTCGAGAGCTTAATAAATGTATCATTCCTCAGTATCCAGTAGTCCCAGATATTTCTTCCCTATTAACAGCCATTGATTCTGAAGCTACATTTTTCACAGTTATCGATCTCAAGAACGCATTTTTCAGTGTCCCCATTCATCCAGACAGCCAGTACCTTTTCGGTTTTTGTTTAAATGGAAGGAGCTATAAATTCACACGAGCTCCTCAAGGTTTCACAGAAAGTCCTAGTATTTACAGTCAAGCACTTAAGAGACAACTAGACAATATTCACATGCCAACTGACACTGCCCTGCTCCAGTATGTCGATGATCTACTGATCACAGCCCGTTCTGAACGTGACTGCGAGCGTGCGTCACTTACAGTTCTGTATTTTCTGGCCGAGCAGGGGCACAAGGTGTCCCTTTCCAAATTACAATTCTGTGTCCAGCAAGTGGTATACTTAGGACACTTACTGTCCAAGTGGGGTAGGCAGTTGACACCAGACCGTATCCAGTTAATAGCGAGTCTTCCACAGCCCAAGACACAGAAGGAGGTACGAGCTTTTATTGGCCTCACTTCTTACTGCAGACAATGGATTCCACAGTATGCATTTCTAGCCAAGCCACTGATACAGTTAACGACACAGGAGGCAGCCATATCGACTGTCCTCCCTTGGACCCAGGAACATACACTTGTATTCAATGAATTAAAGAAAGCCTTATGTCAAGCACCTGTTCTAGCAACACCCAACTACAGTAAGCCTTTTACACTTTTTGTCACAGAACGTGATGGTACTGCATTATCTGTTCTCACACAAGATCAAGCAGGACAGTACAAGCCCTGTGCTTATTTTTCGAGCACATTAGATCCAGTAGCCCAGGCTCTGCCTGCGTGCCTCAAGTCAGTTGCAGCCACAGCTCTAGCTATCAGACAAAGTGATTCCATAGTGTTAGGACACTCCCTGACAGTACAAGTTCCACACTCCGTGGAAGTTCTTTTAAACCGAACACAGACTCAGCACTTGACAATTGCACGTTTAACAGGTTATGAACTGACACTGTTCCAGCCACACATAGAAATCAGACGCTGCAATATTCTAAATCCAGCTACACTGTTACCGTCAGTTACTTCAAATACTGCCACACATGACTGTGTGGAAGTTGTTAACACTATGACAAAACCAAGACAAGACCTGACAGACATTGCATTACCTAATCCTGACCTGACACTTTATGTGGATGGTTCATGTATGAGAACAAGTACAGGAGAACTAGTAGCCGCGTATGCAGTGACTACTGAAACCGAAGTTATAGAAACACATCGTATTGACACCTTGTCTGCTCAAGCAGCAGAGCTAGTAGCTCTGACCCAAGCCTGCATACGTGCCAAGGACCTGAAAGTAAACATATATACAGATTCACGTTACGCATTCGGAGTCGTACACGACTTTGGAGTGCTCTGGCAGGAGAGAGGTTTCATGACTTCTCATGGAACCAAGATTCAGCATGGTCTCCTCATTCAAGCTCTGTTAGATGCAATACATTTACCGACAGCTATCGCTATCATGAAGTGCAAGGCACATACGAAAGTTACTGACATCATTTCCCAAGGTAACGATCTAGCAGATCGAGCAGCCAAGCTTACAGCTCAGACTCCAGACGTTCCAGTTAACACGACACAGACACTCACTCAAGATCAGACTACTTGTATGACAATTAAGGACCCTACACAAGATGTCATAGACATACAGTTACATGCTACTCCCGAAGAAATCAAGAAATGGTCCGAACAAGGAGGGGTCCAGACAGATCAAGGAGGGTTGACGAAGGGAAAGGCCACATGGTTTCTCCCCGACTCTATGGTTCAAGTTATTATTAATACCGCACATAGTCCAGCACATCTAGGAGAAAAAGCTATGTTAGACAGTATTCAGAACCTTTGGTTCAACAAACATTTACGAGCTGCAGCCAAGCAGAAAGTCCGTACCTGTATGATATGTTGTCAGTTCAATCCAGGTAAAGGTGTCCCGGTGGAACAAGGTGGATTCCAACCTCCTGACCACCCTTTTGAAGTCCTCCAGATGGATTATATTCAGATGGAGCGATGTTGAGGTTTCAAGTATGTCCTCGTAGTTGTATGCGCCTTGTCCAGGTGGACAGAAGCATATCCAGTTCCAGATTACACAGCCGCGACCACTGCCAGGCAGTTGGTTCGTGAATTCTTTCCCCGCTATGGACTCCCTAGGGTCGTGTATTCAGATAACGGCCAGCCATTCTCATCTGAGCTTATGAAACATGTTTCCCTTCTGTTAGGGTACCAGTGGAAGTTCCATTGTGTACGCCATCCTGAAGCAGCTGGTCTCGTAGAGAGACATAATCAGACTCTGAAAATACGCATTGCAAAAGTATGTAAAGAGAAAGGTGTAGACTGGCTAGTAGCTCTGCCAGTTGCTTTATTCTATATGAGGATGGTTGCACATTCCAGATCAGGTCTGTCCCCGTATGAGGTCGTATTCGGCCGCCCCCCAAACATGTGGGGTACACCTAGACCCCGCAGTATTACAGATGTTTCCAGTAATATGCTGACAGATTACCTAGCTTCCTTGATGTCTGCCCTACACTCTTGTCGTTCACAGGTTGCCGCCGCATTTCCAGACAACACCGAGGTGAAACCGCATGAAGTCGTCCCCCGTGACTTCGTATTCGTCCGAAATTTTGATCGTTCAAGTCCGCTGGAGCCCCGCTGGAAGGAGCCTCGGATGATCTTACTAACAACAAGGACCGCCGTAAAGCTCGAGGGCAGGAAGGGGTGGGTCCACCTGAGCCACATAAAGAAGTTCCATGGAATACGTAAACAGACTTTTGCTAAGGACTGCCTTATTCCGACAGACTGCCTAAAAACAGACTCTGAACTTGACTCTGAACTCAAAGTTCCCCTGTTAGAGAAAACTCCGCAACAGGAGTATAAACAGAAGCTCCGGTCTAGTAAAATAAGTCAGCCAGTTTAATTGTCTAAGTCCCTCTCGGGTGAAACGGTTAGACAGGTTCCTGACATGTATGAGATAGACCCCCACAGTGAGAGAGTTAGTCAAAACTCTAAAATATGTATTATTGTTCTAAGTTTTCTATTATTTTTAAGTCTTATGGTTACCTGCACAAGTTATGCTTTACATTTATGTTTTCCAGTTTCACATGTACATATGTTTTCTAATGATACAGTAGAGCACACATTTAGTGATCTGCCTCCTCACGAGCTATCCTATCGTCTTGCTATGCGAAATAATACATTCATCCGAATGTTGCACTATTCACACCAGACCAGCAATGCCACTAATTGTTGGGTGTGTGGTCGACTCCCCCCTTTCCAGACACCGAAGGGAGTTCTGCCACTCTTTCCCTATCCGTTTTCACATAATGGTTCGTGTGGAGCATGGTCCACTTTAACGTCATCCTCAACTGATATGTCCCTTCTGAATAGAACATGTTTTCCAGACAAGCAAGGTCTCTCCCATAGAACAGGGTTAGATCTAGAAAATGAAGTATATGATTTAGGTAATTATTCTTCGAATTTCATGGTCCTGAATGTTCAGTCAGATACTACTCCAGATTTACCTGCTATTTCAGTACTACCAGTCAAAGGCGAATTATGTGTCAGAAAGAATGGTTCCGCACATGTAGGACATAGTGATTGTACTACTACTGTCGAGTATAGTGACAGTGGGAAATCTATTTTCAAAGCCTCACGTCATTCTTATTTTGTTTGTGGTCAGACCGCATATGTTCGTCTGCCCCTCTATTGGGGTGGAACATGTTACATTGCCTTCCTACTGCCACCAGTTTTTCTAGCCCCATCTGATTATCACAGAAACACACATCTAGTACACATTAAACATAGAAGGGAGATCGAGTCCCCGATTGTCGATCAAACTGAAACTACTCTAGAACAGTATCAAGACTTTAATAAAGGTTTCTTCTTTTTTATAGGACCTATCCAGAATAGTAAGTTAATACGTAGGTTAACCAGAACCCTAGAAGCAGTAGTGAATGAGACTACTTCTGCTCTAGGTAACTTAACCGAAGAGCAATCTGCTATGCGTTTTGTCGTGCTCCAAAATCGTCTCGTTCTTGACGTCATACTGGCCGATAGAGGAGGAGCATGTAGAGTCATCGGATCTAGTTGCTGCATTTTCATTCCTAGTAACGCGCCGTCTGTTTATTCAGCTATAACCAGACTTCATAGAATTGCCCATCAGTTGCACCAGAATCCAGGCTCCTGGACATGGTCCGGTTGGCTCTGGAGTATTGTATCTGCCTGGGGATGGAAAGTACTGTCATTCCTGGGTATTGCAGTAATGATCATATTCAGTTGCTACCTCTGTATACAATGTGGCCCTGCGATTTGCGGCATGTGCGCTACCTCTTGTATTCCTAGTCCTAAGTCCCGTTCCAAGACAATTCGAGAGTCGAGACGAGCAAATGATGCTATATGAAATGATAGATGGTATCATGAATATTGATGTTTCCTGATGGAAACGTAGGGCACAAGGAGGGAATGTGGAAAAGTAAATTTTGCCATGTTGTATGTGCCTACGTGTTCCCCATCTTATGCTATATGTGCATGATCGATATGCATGTATTCCCCTCTGATCGATTAAAGACGCAATTACAAGTTGTGTCCATCTCTAGTATGCCAGTTTCCAGTCCTTGTGAAAGCAACGAATATTAAGCCTATGTAAACCTACGTTGCCACATTTTACAGTGTGCACGTTAATTCATTGAATTGTCCCCGTTTCTAGGCCTCAAAAGGGCCCAGACTCAGATTCAGCTCCTGTCTCCTGAACCCTCTCCGAGGAGCGATACAGCCCCCACCTGCATCCCTGACCCCTAGCTTACTTTCATGCCTCGCAGTGCCCGGCCCGGCCTGGCTCTGCCTCCCAGTCTGCCAAGAGTATGTTATGATTCTAGTTATCAGTCCGGCCCTCCTTCTCTGCATTCCTAAGCTACTGAATCGCATCAATAGTTTCCGTCATGGTCTAGCCTTACTGTCTCCATGTAAGAGAAATACTGTATTAATATTCATAGAATATTCCTCGCACACGCAATACATGTAGAATTATGCATGCACCAGTCTTAGAGTCTATTAGCTTTTGCCCTGATAACTTTTGGATTCTATCAACATGTACTCTAAACACCAGATACCAGATATGCCTTGGGTACATGTCGCTCTGACACTCCAGACTTTAGTCTCCTCTTCTAGCACAGAAGTCATAGCCCCCAGTTCTCTCTGGTAACACGTCATTGCCCGTTTTCACGCACCACTAGGTTAGAGGTCCCAGCTGCTCGGGTAGCCCCCTCCATGTTTCCCCCCCGTTTATGACACTTCTGTTACGTTTACATCACATGTCTATGTATACGCCCTGTACACGCCTTCTTGTTACATCATTTTGCCCTTATCTTTCGCGACTGCTACGAGTCACGCCTACTGCTACGCCTACTGTATTGAATGTAATGAAATTGTTTTGATATATATATACTATGAACTGTTACAAAAAGTTACCCAGTTTCCCTTGTCCCTTCCCTGGCAGCTGCCATCCCGTACTATTGCAGGCTGTCCTGTTCCTGTCCTTATGCCTGATTAAAGCCTGTCGACTCAAGATACCTCGAATCCTGACTCTTATTTATTGAGCTACCTGTTTTATTGATTATATGAAAAATAGTACCGGTAATTAATTATTTATTTACCACAAAGGGGAAAAACGAATAATGTTTTGAGAACCTAGTCTTCTCTTCTAACACGACCCATCCTCATTCTTTTTAATCCTGGTTGTGGAACCTATAAATAAAAGTTTTATTGGTATCAGTTTTAAAGCACTTTCCCATTAACTGCACTTTGTCTTATCACCATTCCCAGTCACAGGGTGATATTCACTGTTCTATCACTTGGTTTGTTACATTTGTGTTGTGTCTTGTCATTTCTCAATATTTTATTATTTTTTCCCCTTCCCTTATGCTCCGCCCTGAGTGTGGCTACACCAGGGCGTTTTGTAAGCATATGTTTTAAAACTTCATGGGATATAAATTGCACACAGATGATCAATCGTGGTAATTAAGGAATCATTTTTAGAAGCATTAAATGTGAACTGTACCTCGTCCAAGCATGTTTTTTTTAAGGGTCCACTTCTCCATTTCCGTCTTCATACTGCTTTTCAAAAAAAGTTTTTGTTTTGGCATTTAAAAAAACAGAAGAGTTCAGGTCTTACAAGCAATATTCTGCTCAGGCCGCATGTGGAGAGCAGGGCAAAAACAACAATTTGATGTACAGAATGCAGAACAATGTCATACATTCACCCCAGTACAGAGATCTGGGCCTAAATCCATCGTTTTTTTGCACTCCACACCACCCCAGTTCAGACATGGCCATATGCACTGTGGACTTCTGATACAGCGAATGTCTGCATCTTAGCTGTTGCTTCTTGCTCAGACGCTATGGTGGTCTCATGATCCTACGGGTGGTCTGGCTCATGGTGGTCTCATGATCCTACGGGTGGTCTGGCTCATGCTTGTCTCATGATCCTACGGGTGGTCTGCTCATGGTGGTCTCATGATCCTACGGGTGGTCTGGCTCATGGTGGTCTCATGAGCCTACGGGTGGTCTGGCTCATGGTGGTCTCATGATCCTACGGGTGGTCTGGCTCATGGTGGTCTCATGCTCTTGCGGGTGGTATGGCTCATGGTGGTCTCATGATCCTAGGGGTGGTCTGGCTCATGGTGGTCTCATGATCCTACAGGAGGTCTGGCTCATGGTGGTCTCATGATCCTACGGGTGGTCTGGCTCATGGTGGTCTCATGATCCTACGGGTAGTCTGGCTCATGGTGGTCTCATGATCCTATGGGTGGTCTGGCTCATGGTGGTCTCATGATCCTACGGGTGGTCTGGCTCATGGTGGTCTCATGATCCTACTGGTGGTCTGGCTCATGGTGGTCTCATGATCCTATGGGTGGTCTGGCTCATGGTGGTCTCATGATCCTAGGGGTGGTCTGGCTCATGGTGGTCTCATGATCCTACGGGTGGTCTGGCTCATGGTGGTCTCATGCTCCTACGGGTGGTCTGGCTCATGGTGGTCTCATGATCCTACGTGGTCTGGCTCATGGTGGTCTCATGATCCTACGGGTGGTCTGGCTCATGGTGGTCTCATGATCCTACGGGTGGTCAGGCTCATGGTGGTCTCATGATTCTACGGGTGGTCTGGCTCATGGTGGTCTCCTCATCCTACGGGTGGTCTGGTTTATGGTGGTCTCATGATCCTACGGGTGGTCTGGCTCATGGTGGTCTCATGATCCTACGGGTGGTCTGGCTCATGGTGGTCTCATGATCCTACGGGTGGTCTGGCTCATGGTGGTCTCATGATCCTACAGGTGGTCTGACTCATGGTGGTCTCATGATCCTACGGGTGGTCTGGCTCATGGTGGTCTCATGATCCTACGGGTGGTCTGGCTCATGGTGGTCTCATGATCCTACGGGTGGTCTGGCTCATGGTGGTCTCATGATCCTACGTGTAGTCTGGCTCATGGTGGTCTCCTGATCCTACGGGTGGTCTGGCTCATGGTGGTCTCATGATCCTACGGGTGGTCTGGCTCATGGTGGTCTCATGATCCTACGGGTGGTCTGGCTCATGGTGGTCTCATGCTCCTACGGGTGGTCTGGCTCATGGTGGTCTCATGATCCTACGGGTGGTCCGGCTCATGGTGGTCTCATGATCCTACGGGTGGTCTGGCTCATGGTGGTCTCATGATCCTACGGGTGGTCTGGCTCATGTTGGTCTCATGATCCTACGGTGGTCTGGCTCATGGTGGTCTTATGATCCTACGGATGGTCTGGCTCATGGTGGTCTCATGATCCTACGGGTGGTCTGGCTCATGGTGGTCTCCTCATCCTACGGGTGGTCTGGCTAATGGTGGTCTCATGCTCCTAAGGGTGGTCTGGCTCATGGTGGTCTCATGATCCTAAGGGTGGTCTGGCTCATGGTGGTCTCCTGATCCTACGGGTGGTCTGGCTCATGGTGGTCTCATGATCCTACGGGTGGTGCGGCTCATGGTGGTCTCATGATCCTAGGGGTGGTCTGGCTCATGGTGGTCTCATGATCCTATGGGTGGTCTGGCTCATGGTGGTCTCCTGATCCTACGGGTGGTCTGGCTCATGGTGGTCTCATGATCCTAAGGGTGGTCTGGCTCATGGTGGTCTCCTGATCCTACGGGTGGTCTGGCTCATGGTGGTCTCATGATCCTACGGGTGGTCCGGCTCATGGTGGTCTCATGATCCTAGGGGTGGTCTGGCTCATGGTGGTCTCATGATCCTACGGGTGGTCTGGCTCATGGTGGTCTCCTGATCCTACGGGTGGTCTGGCTCATGGTGGTCTCATGATCCTACGGGTGGTCCGGCTCATCGTGGTCTCATGATCCTAGGGGTGGTCTGGCTCATGGTGGTCTTGTGATCCTACGGGTGGTCTGGCTCATGGTGGTCTCATGATCCTGCGGGTGGTCTGGCTCATGGTGGTCTCTTGATCCTGCGGGTGGCCTGGCTCATGGTGGTCTCATGATCCTACGGGTGGTCTGGCTCATGGTGGTCTCATGATCCTACGGGTGGTCTGGCTCATGGTGGTCTCATGATCCTACGGGGGGTCTGGCTCATGGTGGTCTCATGATCCTACGGGTGGTCTGGCTCATGGTGGTCTCATGATCCTACGGGTGGTCTGGCTCATGGTGGTCTCATGTTCCTACGGGTGGTCTGGCTCATGGTGGTCTCATGATCCTAGGGGTGGTCTGGCTCATGGTGGTCTCATGCTCCTACGGCTGGTCTGGCTCATGGTGGTCTCATGATCCTAGGGGTGGTCTGGCTCATGGTGGTCTCATGATCCTACGGATGGTCTGGCTCATGGTGGTCTCATGATCCTAAGGGTGGTCTGGCTCATGGTGGTCTCATGATCCTACGGGTGGTCTGGCTCATGGTGGTCTCATGCTCTTGCGGGTGGTATGGCTCATGGTGGTCTCATGATCCTACAGGTGGTCTGACTCATGGTGGTCTCATGATCCTGCGGGTGGCCTGGCTCATGGTGGTCTCATGATCCTGCGGGTGGCCTGGCTCATGGTGGTCTCATGATCCTACGGGTGGTCTGGGTCATGGTGGTCATTGATCCTACGGGTGGTCTGGCTCATGGTGGTCTCATGATCCTACGGGTGGTCTTGCTCATGGTGGTCTCATGATTCTACGGGTGGTCTGGCTCATGGCGGTCTCATGATTCTACGGGTGGTCTGGCTCATGGTGGTCTAATGATCCTACGGGTGGTCTGGCTCATGGTGGTCTCATGATCCTAGGGGTAGTCTGGCTCATACTGGTCTCATGATCCTACGGGTGGTCTGGCTCATGGTGGTCTCAGGATCCTAGGGGTAGTCTGGCTCATGGTGGTCTCATGATCCTAGGGTGGTCTGGCTCATGGTGGTCTCATGATCCTAGGGGTGGCCTGGCTCATGGTGGTCTCATGATCCTAGGGTGGTCTGGCTCATGGTGGTCTCATGATCCTACGGGTGGTCTGGCTCATGGTGGTCTCATGATCCTGCGGGTGGTCTGGCTCATGGTGGTCTCATGATCCTACGGGTGGTCTGGCTCAGGGTGGTCTCATGATCCTACGGGTGGTCTGGCTCATGGTGGTCTCATGATCCTACGGGTGGTCTGGCTCACGGTGGTCTCATGATCCTAGGGGTGGTCTGGCTCATGGTGGTCTCATGATCCTGCGGGTGGTCTTGCTCATGGTGGTCTCATGATACTGTGGGTGGTCTGGCTCATGGTGGTCTCATGATCCTACGGGTGGTCTGGCTCATGGTGGTCTCATGATCCTACAGGTGGTCTGGCTCATGCTGGTCTCATGATCCTACGGGTGGTCTGGCTCTTGCTTCCAAACATCTTGTGTCGGTGTAAATGTGGCCAAAGAATGTGATCTCTTCTTTTTCTTCTTCAGGCTTGACTGGATTCAGTCAATCCGACACCGTCCTGCTGCAGGTCTCTCGTCCTCAGCCGGGAAGCCCAGAGACTCTGGGCCTCATTTATGAGGTTCTGGGTAGGGCCGCACCACAAGGAATCTTGCTGCACTGCTCTACGCCAGAACAAAAGGGCAGGAATGCGCCGTATCTATGTGATACAGCGCATTCCTGTCCTTGTCCCCAGCGCAGGCGCACAGAGGGCTGCAATGCACCAATACAGGCAGCCTTTCTCCATGGTGCAATGCAAGGGTGCCTGCGTTGCAAGGTTGATTGATTTTTTGAAGGAAGGGAGACCTTCCTGCACAAAGTCAATCATAAGAGGCGATTTCCTTTATCTATGTGTGCTGCAGAATGCAGTACTAATAGAAAGAGGAAAGCACAGGGATACATAAAAATAAGTCTCCTTGTTGTGCCTCCCTAATGCACCCCTGGGGTGGCGTTAGATTCTGACGTATTCCCAGGTTCACAATGTATCGTAAATCTGGTAATGCGTCAGGTTCCATGAGTGTTGTGTGGAAACACCCACAGTAACACCCACGGAACGCCCCTTTCATGCAGTGTTCTGCGTGGAAGGGGCACATGTTTATAAGGCCATGAAAAGCTTCACGTGGCCTTAGAAATATGCAGTGGCACATTGCGCCACTGGAAGATCAAAAAAGTGAAGGTCTGGTGGCGCAGAGGTGCCAGTCTCTGGGTTCTACGTGCACCAGCATGGGACCTGGCTAGGTGCCAACCATCTGGTCAGCTCTCAGCCTGAGTTGGTTTCATCTTGCCAACCGCAAGCGGCATCTCCTTTTGGATTCTGGTGAAGAACATGTTAGCCCTGTGGGTCGCCCTCAGGATGACCGATTTGAAACTTGTTATAACGTCCATTGTCCACAATTGAGTGTCCTCCAGTTTACACTGGGAAATGTTGGGGGACACATTTAGGTTGAGGTAGAGTTTTCCACTTCACTACACCTTTCTTCCCATATCCTTAATTCCTCCAGTTGTCAGGAACATTCACCATGACTGGTGCAAAGCAATTCTTACCACCCATCACTGGTCAAAAGGCTGTGGTATGTGGACCATCTGCACCTCTCTTTGTGCCACCCTCTACATCTGCCTCTCAGAGTGGACCTTCTTTCTCAAGGTCCACTCTGAGAGGCAGATTGGAAAGTCTGGAGATCACGAGAGGCAGGATACGCACCTCACTCTCCAGAGCCTCCACCTTCATTTCTGGAGACTGAGAGGGGCCGGACCCGCTCCTACCCCTGCAGAGCCGCCACTTTCAAGTATGCAGATTGAAAGGGGCATCAGAGCTCCTTCCAGCTCCCAATGGAGGTGGTCGATATAATTTTATCAGCTTGTTGCCCCTCCACCTAGTCAGTCTATTCTGGAAGGTAAAACTCATACATCTTCTGACCTGTTAATGATAACATGGACTCTTCGAAGACTCTCCTTTCAGAAGGTTTCCATTGTACTCTATTCCCTTTATTATCCGTCAATGGACTTGTCTTCACATTTCTGAGCCCTTTCACAAATACCAGCTATGGTTACTGATCCTGTACACCGTTTTTTATTGCTATTATTTTGATGATATACAACAAACAACTAAGCATGGGTGAATTTTGCGAATTCGCAATTTGCGAAATGGCGTATTTGCGTATTCGCAATCCGCAAAATTCGCGAACTCTCGCGAATTTGCATCTTTTTTTGGGTGTTCGCGGGGCGCTTTGCGTGTTCGCGGGGCGCTTTGCGTGTTCGCGTTTTTTTTTGCCTGGTTCATCACTGCCACCCTCTCGTTGTTTATGCCCTTCTGCCCTCTGTACCACTTGTTTTTGTGCTTTTCTGCCCTCTGCCCCACTCTTGTTTGTGCCCTTTTGCCCTCTGCCCCACTGGTTTCTGTGCCCTTCTGCCCTCTGCCTAACTCATGCCCTCTTTCCCACTTTGTGCCCTTCTGCCCTCAGCCATAAGTCAGCTTGAACAGGAAGCACTAATAGATAAAGTAAAGCAGGTGTTCGAGTTGAAGGTCAAATTAAGTTACACAGTCATTAATCACCCCAAGTTTTGGGTGATTAATGATTGTGTAACTGAATTTGAGCTTCAACTCGAGCACCTGCTTTACTTTATCTATTAGTGCTTCCTGTTCAAGCTGACTTTTGTAACTATTTTAGAGGCTCTGGCAGCTTGCCGGCGCCATTCTAAAATAGTTACAAAAACTTCTTCTTTAAATATTTGACCCAATCCGTTCCGCTCGCGGATTTTGCGGGGAATTCGTGAATCTCGCGGATTGCGAATTTACCAAAAATCCGCAAAATCCGCGAGCGGAACGGATTTTTCACCCATGCTTACAAACAACAATGCTTCACTGTAGACTTATTATGAACTAAGACAGTTTACAAACCTTAGAACTAAATGGAGTGTCTATAGTGCCTGGAAGTCACTCGAGGAGTCAAGTCATACGTCTTCACTTTGTCTCGATGCACCCCTCACTTCTTTATTAACATGAGCAGCTGTTCCCATCTTGAGCACTTTATTTCACTATTATAGCTGACTTCATTTGCTAAATTCCGTGAATAGATTGAATCAAGTGTGATTGTTCTATCGTTGTTTTTCAAATGTATTTTCCAAATTGTCGAAGTCATGTCAGCAAATGTTAAAACTGTACATTTTTGGTTAATGGACCGCTCGTGGAGAGCGGCGGCATCCACACAGTTATCGAGTTGGCATTTTTCAGAAATCAGTCTACAGCGAAGCATTGCTACTTGTTATCTACTGTTCCCCCAGGTTCCTGCTCTAGCAGTTTGGGCACACCTTTGTTCTCTTTATAGCATCACTTCGTTGCAGCATATGAGAGAGTTACAGGCACTGAGCGTGCGGCCGGCCTTCACATGCTTCTTCCTGGAGGAATTATTCCTCAGAACTACATCGCCTCTCCTTCCCAAGGTGGTGACCTCTTTCCATCTGAGGCGATCTGTCACCCTTCCCGCCTTCTACCTCCAAAGGAGGTGAGATCAGATCAGATCAGAATACGCTTTATTTGATTTAAGAAGATGTTAAACCATAAAAGCACAATGCATAATAAAAAACATGCATTTCATGTATGTATACAAAATAAAAATTCAAATGATATTTTAAGAAGGAGTGGGACAATCCATTGTCAGCCGTTGTCTAACCACCCCTTTCAAGGATTTAACAATGTGATCAGTCACAGATCTGTCATTCAAATATTGCAGCTTTAGAAGGGCGGGCGGCATTGTCTCAAGTCATAACTCATTAAAATTGGTCAGTGAGTCAGTCAGTCAAAGATTCTTTATTTCGATTAATTAAAATCATAAAAGAGCAATAAAAACACATAAATCCTAAAAACAAATAAAAATATATAAAAGAATTAATATGCGTTTGATTATTCCAATTCAGCAACAGACTATTTACAATACAAAAACTCATTGTATACTATTATCAAGTATAATTAATAACCAACAAGTTTCCCACTATAAGTCCTACTAGTCGATTACATACACACTCTCTTTCTATTATGGATCCGGACAGCCGCCACCAGAAAGCACGCTACACTATAAGTGACTTGCATACTACTGAGCATTTGTAGATAGAGCAGGGCCGGCCTCACTTGTACGAAGCCGACCTCACTCAATAAGGGATATAGAAATGTTTTCCTTGGCTCTAAATAATGCTCACAAAACATCACGAAATGTAGAGTGTCCTGTGTGGAAAACATATCACAAGAACAGGGAGCTGAATTTTCCGGTTTACCCTACCTTGGGAAGGTACCCAAGGTTAAATAAATTTGATTGAACCGGAATCTAACCCACAGGAAGCGATGGAAAGGCTTAGTTACAAATTGTAAGTACGGTTCAATAGCAGGGGAGGTGGCTAACAAATAGTTGTTTCTAACCCCTGGTTTCCTTAGCTCCTGCTCTTCCCGGTCTGTCACTAACAGATTCAAAAAATTACGTTTAATCCAACCTATGTCCTCTGTTTGTAGGCCCTCAGGTGATATGTACAGTTCAGGACGCCCAAGCCTGAAGCACGCGGCTCTAACGTAACTCAGCCATGGAATCCTGTTTGCCCTATCCAGGGCTACACAATCTTTTTAAATCAAGTGGCTTAGTGTGATTTCTTCATTTAACCACGATTTCACCCAGCATATTATTGGGGCCATTTTTAGGTGGTCTGAAATATAACCCATACCTAGTTCAGTGTGTAGGGTGTAGGTCGGAGTCGACTGGGGAAGTGACAGGAGTGATCTTAAGTACCTGTTTTCTGCGACTTGGATTTTATTCAGAGCAGTATAGCCCCATAGATCCGCCCCATATGAGGCAATCGCTAGGATTTGTAGATTTATAACATTGCCTCCATAGGTCTTGCTCCCAACCTCTTTGTGGATCTTGCAACAACATTACCCTTGAGCTTCAGTTGTGGGCCCCAATTTCCCTTCTCATCAAAAAGGACCCCCAGATAACTAAAAACCGGGACCTTCGATAATTCTGCTCCATTGCACGTAAATGTTTTTGCTTTTATGTTCCTGCTTCCTGCTCTGGCCACCATTACATGGGATTTTTAAATGTTCACTTTTAAATCTAGTGAATCCATGAAGCTACCGAAATGATCCAGCAGCCTCTGTAGGCCCAACCCTGTACGAGCCAGGAAAACTGCGTCATCCGGGATACCCAGTCCCCCTGCACATAGAATATCTAAGGTGGTCACTCCCAGGCACTCCTCCAGGGCGTTGATGTAAATAGTAAAAAGTAGGGGTGCCAGAATGCACCCTTGTCCGACACCCCTCCTAGATCTGAATTGGCCGGTGCATCGGCCCTCCCTGGTGACCCTAACTGAAGCTGAGAGGTCCCGCTGTAAATCACTTAAGAAGTTTACCAAGGTGGGATCTATGCCTAGTTCCCTGAGGATTCGCCATAGTTTGGAACGGTTAACCAAATCGAATGCAGACGCGAGGTCCATGAAACCCATGTACAGGAGCCCATCCTTGGCGACTGTGTACTTGCTTATCTTGCTTGTTTGACAGATCTCCTGAGGCGGAAAGCCGGGAGCGCGACTTGCTATTTTAATCATTTGAGAGTCATGATTGTTTGTGTATTTTAACTCACCCCTCTCCCCCTCCTGCACCTCTCAGGGCATTTGCTAGCTCCTGACCAGGCCGCGCAGCCGATTTCAGCGCTGCCGCGTAAGCTGCACTAAACAATTCTTACCGCCATCACCGGCAGTCACAGAGGCCACGCCCCTTCCTGAGACCATGCCCCTTGCCCCTGTCCTCTTTCCATAAAATATGTGCCTCTTTTGGACGCGCAGCGGACGAGCGCAGCGGGCGTGCCGTTTGAGCGCCGAAGGAGTGCCTAAGGCAAGCCCGTCTGCACCCGTCCGCGCCCGTCCGCGCCAAGGTATCGCCGTGTGCCAGCTATGCTGCCTGTTTCGACCTACCTGTTTATAACCAGCTACCTTCTGGCCCTCCCTACTCAAGAGAGATGCTCTTACAACTTGGTAAGCTACATGCTGACAAAGGAACTTTTTCTCTGCTACACACGGCCCTCCCACGAGCTGATTTTTTGGGCGACGATTTATTAAAATGTGGGCTTCTGAATGTGAGGTCCTTGCCTAGGCACAGCACTGAGATCAAGTTATTGATTGAAACTCATGAATTAGATATCCTATTCATGACGGACACTTGGACTCATCCTGACTGCCTGGTCGACCCCGGCTTTGCATGCCCTCCTGGGTTAACATTTTTACACACTCCTAGGACTAGTGGGAGAGGTGGGGGGGTAGGTGTGATTTTTACTGCATCCTGTAACATTAAGGTTGTTGTTTTAGATCCTACTGAGGGCATTGAAATTTTAGGCTTATCAATTCAGGCCCACTCCGGGACTACTGTTACCGGGGTACTGTGCTATCGCCCACCAGGTGCGTTTAGCCTTCAGCAACAACAAACGCTATTCGCTACTCTGACTAACATCGCACTTTCCCATCACAAGCTGATTATTCTTGGGGACTTTAATCTTTGGCGCAATGGCGCCCTTGACTGAGGTCTTCGTAATTTATCTCAATCCTGCGAAAGCTTCGGCCTCTCCCAGTTGGTTTCTGGATCAACCCATAAGGCGGGACACCTTTTAGACCTGCTGTTCGCGGCCCCCATCTGGTGGCGATGGGGGAAACCTTGCCTATGGTGTGGACAGATCACTCACTTGTCAAATTGTTCATACACAGGGATGATGGCCTTTATAAAGTGCCTGAGTTGACTAGGAAATTTAGTTGCAGAGACTGGAGAGCCCTTAGCCATCTGCACTCCCTTGGTGAAGTGTTCCAGGTGGAGCAACTCTTTGATGAGGACAAGCAAGTAGAAGAAAATTACACCTCACTATGCTCTGGTATCACTGCTATTCTTAACGCTCACGCTCCTCTAAAAACTCGCAGCTGTAAGGGTAATGACTCTGCTCCCTGGTTCAACGATACCTTAAAAAATCTAAAGCAGGGCTGTAAACAAGCCGAGAGAAGGTGGAGACGTGATTACACAGAAACCTTTAAGGAGGTGTGGAAAAACAAGGTTCGTGACAATAAGATCCTGATTAAGACATCAAAAGCTGAATACTATTCCTCTATGATTTGTAACTCCGCCAACAATTCTAGAAGTATTTTTAATATACTGAATAGTGTTACTAACCCCGAATGCGCCAAAAACGCCATCATCCCGTCCCAAGAACTCTGCGAGAACCTTGCTGTATTCTTTAAGGAAAAAATTCTCCACTCTATATAGTGTAGTTTTATCCAAAACTGCGGGGGATGAAAAGATGTAGTCAATGACTGAGACTGCTCCCCGCCCTAAAAAGTGGGTACTCTCTCCTCTCCTTTTTCAATACAGGGTTAAAAAAGGTTGATGTTAGACAAAAACTCCTCAAGAGCCTCTCCCTGCCTGCTATGCTCAAAGTGGGAAACCCCACCACTTAGCGGCCCAAAAGGTTCACCTAAGGAACAGTCCCATTTACAAGGATGTATGTTAAAATCCCCCAGAAGGATCACTTCTGGTGCAGAGTTCCGTTTCAGCTTAAAATCTGACAAAAACAGGTCCAAAGCACATATGTGCTCATTGTGCTGTGATCCGTCAATAGAGTTATAACAATTAATTAATAAATAACTCTTACGGTCAAAACCGCTCCATTCAACTATCAAAATGTTGCCAGAATCTGCCTCAAGTTTTTGGAAAACACCTGGAAGGTTAAGCGGAAAGAGAAAGAGAAGACCCCCCCTTTGCTCTCCCCGGCTTCCCTACAACCGCTGGAATAACAAAACTTACGTACCCATCAAAGCTAAAACTGCTTGCAGGGTCCCAAGTTTCCTGCATGGCAATAATATCATGCTGACTGACAAAATCCACCCAGATAGCATCAGTTTGTTTAGCTCTGGTGCCTGACACATTCCAGCTCAAAAACGTACGTGCAGCTATAGGATTAGGCCCTCCCGCTTTGACACCTTGCCCTTGAAAACTGGCGGATTGTCAATCATTGGACTCCATATGAGACAGAGGGGAGAAGCGATGTGTAAGAGCCACATCTGCGTTTATCTGATGCTGTGGGGGGGGGGAGCAGGTGTTATCGGCATGAAAACCCTTTCAACCCTCTGAGGCAATCCCCCTATAAGTCTAGGCTGTGTGGTATCATCACTTGGATATGGGGTCGTATGTGTGCTAAGTCGACTATGCCGTTCCCGAGTTGAAATCGGATATTGTACCAGAGGCTTCGATGGGGGATAAAAATATCCCAAAGGAAGTGGTCTAATGCCCTTATTAGCAACCACTGAGGCATCCCAGAATAATCTTTCCGCACATGCCCGATTATTGAAATTTACCACTACACAGTCCCCCAAGATACTTTTTGGGCCCCGCTCAACCCATCTAACCCTCCTTGCCATAATAATAGAATCTGTTATATCTGTGCCTCTGCTACTATGTTGTGCACACCAGAGACTGGCTTGTTCATAAGATCATGGGTAGATTAATTTGCGCTGTGCCTTAATGGGGGAACCCCTGTAAAAACAGCCACCAAAGGGGCAGCCTCTGGTGGTAACTCCAAGGTCAGGCCCTGCTGAATGGTCTGCCTATTTCTATCTGGACCCGGTCTCCTAATATTACTCCTGATGTTACTTACTCCGGGATTGGGATTCCCCCCCTCCTTAAAGGTAACAGGCAACAAACTTCCATGTAACTTATCCGGGCTTTTCCCCCGTGGAACCTTGGACTCCCTGTTTGAAATATCGACCCTATCCCTGTTCCCACTAAAGGCTTGTGTCTGGACCGAACACCCCCGTGACATGTGAGCTGGTTAATAAAGAAATCAATTTTTTCTCATTTTTTTAGCAGTCCTGCAACACATGTATTTAAGGTGTCCACAATGTCTTTAGCGATAGCCTCTAAAGCTGCTTCCTATCGCGCTATGTACAGCTCCTCCACCATTTTCCCAAGATATTCTCTGGAGTTAGAGTCTGAACAAAGGGTCGCGTCTACAGGTTTTTGCCTTCGCTGTCATGTGCTTAGGGGGTAATTGTCTAACAGGTCCAGCGTAGCTATTGTTCACCTATGTCTCTGGCACTACCAGAGTATCTGACAGGCCTAGCCGGGGCTCCGCCCCAGAGGGGCCATTCGTTATTACGATGTTCGGCTCCAACGGTACAGAGAGGATCTGATTGTTTGCTAGTGCAGGTGGTGAATTAGCGATATCCAAGCCCAGTTCTTTCTCTGCATCAGCAATTTCCTCCGATAATACCCCCAACGCAGATGTCAGATATGTAATGATTGACTCTGATTTTCTAGCCACCTTAGATTGATTACCCTCATGCACCCCAGGGCATTGGTTTTTTCTCTTACCCATTGCTGCTAACAAATGTCAGAGGGGTAGCCCGGCCCGTCCTCTTCCATCCTCGGACGGCCACAGGCGTCCCGCCCTTTGCCCGGGCTTAGACTGGCGCCGCCCACGCACGTCCCGTGGGGCGGGAGATGTTAATTAGTTAAATACTCTTCGTGGTGGAGGGAGGGGCTGCCTCACTGCGCAGAGCTCCGCTGGTGTCTGGGGCGAATAGTCCATGTCGCCAAAGAGCCCCCTGCAGCCTCAGGCGAAGCGTCTCCCGCGAAGCGGGAGGCGCGAACAGTATTTAAAGATCCTGGTGGTGGAGGGAGGGGCTGCCTCGCTGCGCAGAGCCCCGCTGGTGTCTGGGGCGAGTAGTCCGTGTCGCCATAGAGCCCCCTGCAGCCTCAGGAGAAGCGTCCATTTTTTTCTGGGCATAGAATAAAACTTGCAAAAACACATAACATGAATCTTCGACTGAGCAGAGATGTTATCACACGGGCATAAACCTAGGGTGCGTGACCAGTCATTAGTTTGTGATGTATTCCTATAGGTTCTGTATCGATCCCCCTATTCCTGACCCTATTCTGGTTAGCAAACTAACAAGTTAACTAGCAGTCATCCCATGAAGCAGAAAACCCCCATGATGCAGGAACCGTTATCTGATAAAGCCACACTACGGCACAGGAACGTGTTATCTGATTAGGTCATAACGCTTGCCATCTAATTAGACAAGCGATATTCCTCCAGCCCCTGATAAGGCATACGGAGTTCTCATAACAAATCAAACCTATGACAACCTGGGAAAAACCCTGCGGCCATTGTTTTGATTTCACCGAGAACTTCAGCAAAAGAATGTGCTAACGACCTGGTCGTATGACATCTTTATTGACGTATCTATGTCCATCCTTATGTCAATCTCGGCACCTTAAAGGTATAAATATTACCGATATTGCCCTATGCAAACACACGCAGTGGTGACGAGGACGGAGCAGCCAGACATGCCGAAGCCCAGAGCAGAGCAGACCCCGCTGGCGCAGTCCCGCCTTCTTGACGCGCTGAGAACGAGCAGCTGCCCATTTCTCTTGCCGAGAAATCCAGCTCCGGCGTTTCCGGGTAGCCCTCGCAGGCAGCCTGGAATATCGAGACCAGAGACGAGAGATACCATCCCTCATTCATCCTAAGATTCCAGGTACAGAACTGAATAACCCCTCGCAGAGAATTCTTTAGTCAGTCACTTGGCAAAAACAAACTTAACTTAAACTGTAACTTTCTATTCCCGCCCACGTATTAGGCTTAGGTCAGGTACACGGGGTAGGCGTATTTAGAAACACCAGTTGAGTACGTTTAGTCAAATGTATATGTGTATGTAATATATTTTATTCATTTTAAACCTTCATATGGCTTAGAAACCATATCAATGTTTTTACAGTATTATTTTATACTTCTGCTTCTAATGTATGCACTTTACTTAACTATAAGTATTGCAATAATATCGATCCATTTCTCTTGTATGAGAAAAGAGACTGATCAATAAATAACATCTTTTATTGAACACGCCCGTCTCTTCCTTTTCTCTACAATCTGATGAGACTAAGAATGCACGTACTGACTGAGTAAAATAAATTGCCTTTTGTTCACACGACTCTCGAGATACACTCTTGATTAGGGGAGAGCAAAGTTGTCATGTTCTATGGTTGTCAGAAACTAAATCCCTTCTTGTCCATCCAGGGAGGTTCAACTCCTCCTTGCCTATTCGAGAAAGTTTCTAGTGAACTCTGAGCTAGCTGGCAAACCCAAAACTTTAAGTCTAATATCGACAGTAGTAGACCTAGTTAACGTCTGGTCTAGGCCTATACTATTGAAGGTATTATTCCAATGCGCAGAGCCTATTGGGATAATAGGAACTACACTACATGGCGCCCAACGTATTTGGAAGGGCGATAAAACTAACGTAAGACATTTAGAGTAACTCAGTCGTGCTTTCTCACTCAGACCCCTTTTTCCCATAATACTCCAAAGACGTCTGGAGTGGGTGAAAGGTAATATCCTCCAAAACCTCGCAGGAGGAAACTCCTATGTATGGTTCTTGGTTTAGTCAACGTTGAAGGATACACTGTTCCAAAATATTGTGCATCTAATCTTTTGTTTCCATAAGAAACCTGATCTGCAAACATACAAAATAACCTTCTGGACAGTACAATGTCAGACAGTGAAGGAGAAAGAGAGGCAGTTAGATTAGCAGCTGAAATAGCAGCAGCTGATACTGCACTACAAGATGCTGACCCAGATATAATACTCATCCCGGTCATCAAAAGGAAATCTATAACCTTAAAACTTATAGAAAATGGACTGACACCTAGAGGTGGCACAGTCATATTCGTAATTGAGGCACACGAATATCGGCAGACAGAGGTATACTATTCATGGATACATTTTACAGCAGCAAATGCTGTAACAAAGTACTTCCACTATTACAAAATAGAAGAACCTCCTGGAGAGTACACTCCTTTCGAGGAGGTGGAAGTACCACTTAAATTTCAAGAGCATTTGCTCTTATTTAATGGCGCCCTAAAACATAATAATCACATCACCAGGCTCGGTCCTTTAGGTAGACCAGGAGCAACGTGGCCGGTCCTAGCCGGATACACACCACATCCAGACATCAATGGGATGTCTCAAGCAGAGCTTTTAACACAGCTAAAACAATTAATAAAAATACATAGACAATTAGTCCAATATGTGATGCAGACTTCAACAATTCAACCAGCAATTAAAATTCCACAGCTGACCCCTCACCAGGGGAATACAAATAAAATTACACCACAGAACATACAATCCTGCCTAGGTAAAGTACCGGCTAAACGGGAACAAATACCATTCTGGTTGGCACAAAAAATCACCCAAATAGAGGCGGTGTTTCCTGACACCACCCCGTTAGAAAAACACAGGATTCTGACTATCTGTCTTCCAATGGGAATCGCACCACACATTGAGGACTGTGACACTTGGGGTACAGTCTTTGCTTCCATCTACACAAAAACGCACGGTGTTCCATCCATTTCGGTAATACCAGATGTGCTAAAACAAATTCAAGATGAATATGGTCCAGAACCCGCTTTAACTCTTGGTATGAAATTACTAAAAGACTTCAAGCAGGTCTCGGCTATATTATTAGCCAACATAAAGGGAGAAGCAGCAAACGTGGCGATCCACCAGAGGTTAAAAGAGACAGATATAGCAGACCAACCAGCTGAAATTGCCAGAATCATAGAAAAATCCTATGAGGAACTAGGTAGAGATAGTTTAGGTGGAATACCAGTAAAACCACAACTGATTGAAAGTCCAGAAAAAATATTTTTTAATAATAATTCAACATCACAGGAAAAGAGCTGGGATGGAAACAAACAATCCAATCCTAAAGAAAAGAAATTCCAGTCCAGAGGAAGGTCTCCTAGGCGAAGAGAAAAATCTCCGAACCAAAGACACAGGTCACCCCAGAGTGACCCCTCTGGGAAAAGATATAACCTTAGAAATAGGGATAATATAAAGAAGCCTGATAGATATCAACACATTGATACACGTCCCTCTCAATCTTTTCAGACTTCCTCGCAGAAATCGGAAAGAAGAGGACGATCAGAACAAAGAGAAGAGCACGCCAAGTCCAAAGACAAGGAACCTGCTCAGCTAAAAAAGAAATTACAATTTCCAAAAAAGAAGGTAGCCAGTATCAAGGTAGTTAACAATGCCGAGAATACTGAGGACACAACTGAAAAACGGAGAATGGGCTCAGACAATGCTAGACAGCGCAGCAGAAGTGAGCATAGCTCGCAAAGTCCTTATGAATCATCTGGAGACAGTGGACACGAATGAATATCTTCAAGTGGAAACTGCAGACACCAGAGTTAGCAAACCTCACAAAATATATGAAATAACATTACGTATAGAGGGGGATAAGACTAGAAAAATAAGAGGACTATTTTGGGATAATCTCTCCAAGGGCTATGACATCCTTCTAGCTGAAAAAGACTGGCCACCAGAGTTTGTCAGGGAGTGCCCTCATGGCGAAGAAATAATTATGCCTGCCTTCTCAAATCACATCCCAATTCATAAAAAATACACACTTGCCAGAAAGTGGGCAGTAGCTCTAGCTCCTGCTTTATATAAAAATCACGTACGATGGGATGAGAACTCTCCTCCTCACAAAATCCAGTTAAAATCACAACCTACTGCACAGAGACAGTACCCAATTAAGCAAGAATCTAAAAAACAGGTAAAAGAAATCCTAGATCAGCTAGAATACCAGGGGGTGATTGAAACTTGCACCTCACAAATGAACAACCCTTTGTTTCCGGTCTCCAAACCAGACAATTCATATCGTCTAGTTTTCGATTACCGACACCTTAACTCATGTTGCAAAACTTTTGCAGTGCAAAACTCGCATAGTGCTGCACTAATGAATAACATAGTGCGCAAAAAATACAAAACAACATTAGACATTTCTAATGGATTCTTTTGTCAAAACATAGCACCAGAGAGCAGATATTTGTCTGCGTTCTCAATAAATGGCACTCAAAAGCAATTCTGTCGGTTAGCCCAGGGGTACAAGAACAGCCCGGGGGTATTCTCAGCGAGAGTAACAGAATTACTACAAACATATGACGACGAAGCATTATCGTATGTCGACGACATATACCTAACAGATGATGACTTGGAGACTCACTTGAAGAGAGTGAAAACCATAATACTTGGGTTCGCAGCAGAGGGTTACAAATTCAACTTTAAAAAATCCAGAATTGCCCATCTGACAGTCCTGTTCTTAGGATACGAATTATCAAGTGAAGGCAAAAGCCTGGCAGACAATTTTCTAGAGAAATGTGCCGTACTCCAAGCACCTAGAACACTAAAAAACCTACAGTCAATTCTAGGCTTCCTAAATTTCGGAAGAACATACATTGCAAATTACGCAGAAAGGGTCAAACCCCTTTATGATCTAATAAAACCAGATTTTAAAAGAACCAATTGGACTCAAATACACACAGAAATTTTGAGATCCTTACAAACAGACATGCTAATTAAAACAAAATTAGAAACACGCAATCTTGTGATTCGAGTCATCCCAGGGAGATGAGGATTCACATACCTGACCTCTAATGAGGGAGACAAGGTACCAATTGCATTCAAATCACACTTGTACACAGAAGCTGAAAAGAAATTCAGCATTGAAGAAAAAATTGTTCATGCAGTTCAAACCGCAATAGCTAGAGAAAAAGATCAAGCTGACGGTAGACATATCACAGTCAGAACAGCAGAACCAGCCTTTGAGGCATTAACAACCCCATGTAATTTACCAACAACGACATTGAATCCGGAATGGATACAATGGGTGAATTCAATCACAACGGACAAAGTATACTACTACTTTGATCCAGAACTAGAGGAATTAAAAAATCTAGAATATGAAAGAACATTCCCTCATCCAATCGACATTCTGCCCTTACGACACTACGCTTGTGTATTCTATACAGACGGACATGCTCAACCCTCCGTTTGGGGAGAACAAGCATACAACCCCACATGTGAGATTACAAAAGAAGTGTGGCGCGGAGGTAAACTAAAACCTCTATTAACAAAAACACACTCAGTAGAAACTAATTCAGAACAACAGACTGAAATAATAGCATTGAAAATGGCGCTAGATAATGCGGATCGTGAATTCCCGACACTTATAGTGTCCGATTCATATTACTGCGTCAAATCATATAACAACGATTTGCAGACATGGATTCAAAACGGTCACAAAGATGACACAGATGCAACAATAAAGCAGAAACTGCTCTGGGAACAAATAGCTCTTTTACAAAAAGAACTACCAAAGACTCACGTGACACACTCACTGAGTCATCAGCGTGATGGCGTTCACGTTGCAGGGAATTCATTGGCTGAAACAGCCACAGCGGTAGCAACTAATTCGGCTTCCGTAGTTCGAAAAAAGCGTACATTAAAATACATTGACGGTGAAACAGTGCTGGCGGTGAAAACGTCATTAAAAGGCGACTGCTCAGCACTACCGATCAACTATCCACTCAATTATACATACATAATCGATGCAAACTCCGTCCCTTTTGCTCGAATCCCTGGAGTGGGGGATAGAGTGATTCCAAACATGGACAGGAGAAACTTGTTAATCGCAGACGCACATATGGGCGAGGGTCTCAGACACCTCAAACTAAAAGATTCTCTGGAAGATTTACAATCAAGGTACTGGTGGCCAGGCATGAGCCTGCATCACACCATGTTTGTAAAAAACTGCCCAAACTGCAACAGAAATCGCAGTGGTGAGAGAAACGGTGTAATACCGTGTCGTTTCACTCCAGAAAAAATCAACAGTAAAAAGCAAGGCTTGCGATTAACATATACAGGCTAGTTTCCACTTATAATGTAGATCACCAGCACTCGGCTGACGTCTGGACTGTTATACAAAGATTTGCGAGTCTAAATGGCATATACGCTAAGAGCATGCTACGTTTGATCATTGTTTTCACTCTAGCCTTCCAGCCTGAGGGGAAACATGGCCAAATGAGCATAGCACAGCGGGAATCTTCTCACTTCCTTCCTGAGGGATACGGGATGGTGTAAAGAAAAAACCAAGGCACAAAGCAATCTATAACGGAAAGGATATTAGGTTCGGGAGCTGGGTGGGTCAAACATCTAATAAGTGTCCAACGTAGTCTAAATAACTTGCCAAGAAATTCTCTGAAGGGATTCAGTCCGTACGAATTATTATTTGGAACTAGGATGTTCATCTCTGACCTTGACAGTCAAACTTCAGTGGTGAAGGAAAAAAGCTTTGATATCAAAGACCGTTTGGCTATTTTACAGGACTTAAATGAAACAAGAAAAGACCTGAGCAACATAAAGTTGAAACAACAGCCAACAACCACTGAAGAACCACCACCTGTCCCAGCAAGACCTGTCTAGATTCCAAAAGTCGGGGATCTAGTCAGAGAAAAGATCGCGGTAAAGAAGGAAATTGGGCCTTCTTACAGAAAAGCAGTTCCTGTCTTGTCTGTCAACGGGACAAGATCAGTTGTACTACCGCCGCTTGCTGGTAAAAAGGAGAACCGAGTTGTATCCATCGACCTGGTAAAACCACAATCATGTGGCCGATAACAAATAGTAGGCCAAGTGGACTCCCCATAGGTAGCAGAACACCAAGGTTTGCTACCAGTACAGAGGTCCTAACAAAGAGGCTAATCACATTCGAAACGCCTACAGAAGAACAACAAGGACTATGCAACAATGCAATGGAACTTAGACCTCTGAAAACCCAAATAAAAACATTTAGCAGAGACACACCAACCTATAATGAAGTACCAAATGATAATGCAAGGAACATTAATCCTGAAGCAATTGGAACTATTGACAGAACTGCATCCGGCTACTTCATAAACTTCGATGATTCCTCTGAAGGCTTCAGTGAATCAAAGACACAGCCATCATCAAAAACCTTTAAAGATAAAGCTAAAGAACTTTTGAAACAACTGAAAGAAACATATCTAATTTCTCCATGGATTGAATTTTGGGTGGGTTTTGGTGCATTTATCCTCATACTTTGGCTCATCATGATACTAACTTTGGGACGCTTCATTGAGGGAAAATATGCTAAAATGGACAAAGCAAGTCAGAAAATCAACTTGATCCTCAAACCACACACATCTTCACACGTCGAGAAAAGAGAACCTTCTTCAGTCAACTTCACAGCCAATCCTATACCGGGTGGGGTAGCATGGGACAACACTGACTACGAAATCTATGGTCCGGTTGAAATCCTGAAATATCCACACCAAATTAAGATCTCATTGAGTGACTTTGTAAAACCAAGCTCATTTGCTGATGATTGGGACTTCGAAAGCATTAATAATATGATGTCTGACTTACTAATGTCTGCTAAATTTACCAAACATGATTATTTGCAGGGTTCTACAAATTATGTATTGCTACAACCACTATGGTAACCATTTTTTACATAGATCTGCACAACCTAGAAATGTTTTAAATTATAATCAATGGGAACATTGTGCAACCCCTCCAAAAGGAAGCTCAAGAACCATTTACGACAAATATTCATACTTTTCAGGTTTTAACATAAGTAATGCTGAAACATTTTATTTCAAATTGTCAAACAAGACAGGGACGAAGACCATTATAACAAACACAAAATTGATATATTCAGACTCATTCTTAGAATCTTTGTTTAGAGCCTTGTGGAAAAGTAAATTTTGCCATGTTCTGTGTCCCTACGTGTCCCTACGTGTCCTCCATCTTATGTTATGTGTGCATGATTAAATATGCATATGTATCCCCCATGTTTGATTAAAGACGCAATTACAGTTGTGTCCATCACTAGTATGCCAGTTTCCAGTTCTCGTGAAAGCTACGAGTATCAGGCCTATGTAAAGTTACATTGCCACGTTTCTCAGTGTGCACGTTATTTTATTGTAAAGTCCCCGTTTCTAGGCCTCAAAAGGGCCCAAACACCAGATTCAGCTCCTGTCTTCTGAGTCCTCGCTGAGGAGCGATACAGCCCCCACCTGTATCCCTGACCCTTCACTTACTTCCTGCCTCACAGTGCCCGGCTCAGCCTGGCTCTGCCTCTGAGTCTGCCAAGAGTATGTTATGATTCTAGTTATCAGTCCAGCCCTCCTTCTCTGCATTCCTAAGCTACTGAATCGCATCAATAGTTTCCGTCATTGTCTAGCCTTTACGTCTCCATGTAAGAGAAATACTGCATTTAATGGTCATTTAATATTCTTCAACACGCACTACATGTAGAATAATGCATGCTCCAGTCTTAGAGTCTGTTAGCCTTTACCCCGATAACTTTTGGATTCTATCAACATGTTCTCTAAACATTAGATACTAGATACTGTTTAGGTACATGTCGCCCTGACTCTCCAAGACTTCAGTCTCTGCTCCTAGCACAGAGTTCATAGCCCCCAGCTTCTCCTAGTGACACGTCATTGTCAGTTTGCGCGCACCATTAGGTTAGAGGTCCCGGCTCCTTAGGTAGCCCCCTCCATGTTTCCGCCCCATTTATGACATATTCTGTTACGTTTACATCACATGTCTATGTATACGCCCCTGTTACACCCACTTTTATGCCTTATCTTTCGCGACTGCTATTGACCACACCCACTGCTCCGCCTACTGTAATTCATTGTAATGTAACTGTTTTAGTATATATATTTGTGCACTGTTATTAAATGTTACGCCGATTCTGATCCTGCCCCCGGCAGCGCTGCCATCCTGTTCCCGTGCAGGTTGTCCTGTTCCTGTCCTTTATGCTGTATTAAACCTGCAAACTCCTACTACCTCGAATCTTGACTCTTATTTATTGAGCTATCTGTTATTGCTATGTCCAGTAAAACTTAGATCCGGTATTATTTATTTATATACCACATAATGGCGCCCGAACAGGGACTTGCCCTTTCCCCACGCGCCGGTGAAGCCACGCCGGCCCCCTGACCCTCTGCAGCCGTGACGGAACCATACCGTGCACGTGCAGATATTTCTGCTTCAAGTATCCCTCAGGCCCACGGAGGAGACGGAGGTGGCGGTCCAGCATCCAGACGAGGCGGTGGAGGAACGCGGCGAGTCCCGACCAGAGCCCAAGCCGAGAGTCCAAGGTCCGAGGTATCCGGAGGCCCACCCGTAACAGAAGTCCGAAGTTCGTCCGTCCGGCGTCGAAGCAGTCCAGTCCAGTCCGAGGCCTTCCGTTCTTGCTGCCCGGTGAGTACCATTGCTGGGGTAGTATCTAGACAGGGTCAATCTAATTGACTCTGGTCCGTGGGTTGGTGGTACACAGACCCAAAACGAAGTGTCCACTTCGGTGGATGCGGGTCCTGACGTGTCTCTTTATGAGACCGGTAAGTTTCGTACTGTTTTAGCAGTGCATCTAGTTTCTGTTCTAGTCAGTTCTGTTTCTCGAGAAAATTCATGTATTCTGTTTTCAGTATTCCAGGTAGTATTCTGTTCGAACTGTTATTTTAAATGTTCTGCACGTATTTTAATGTCGTGGTATGAATGTGGAGTAATTATCGTGTTCAGTCATGCCCTTATTTTCTAAACTACGTCAGTTAAAAACCAGAAAAGGTCTGCTAGAAGCAGCAGTTCCTGTCCCGCCTAGGAACAGTCCAGGTCATTTTATGTATCAAAAGCATGGCATAAGTGCCATATTATATCTAGATTTATGGGTAGAGTATACCAAAGAGGTAGAGGAAAAGTATAGATGGCCCGTATCAGGTACGTGGGATGCCGAGTGCATCATGAGAGTAGAAGAAGCATTATGGAAAAAGAAAGCCAGACAGTCACAGAAAGACGCCATCGAGTTATGGCGCAAAGAATCTCATAAAAGAACCGAAAAAGAAATCAGAAAGTCAGAACTAAGTAGAGAATCTTTGGAACGAGCCCAAGAAAGGGAACTAATCGAGATAGGTGAACGAGTCAAAACCGAACAGTCAGACAGACAGAGGCATGCCCTTATTAAGGGTATGTATCCTCTTCTTGCCGAGGGCTTGCCAAAAGCGACCCCGGAGGCATCCAGTAATTTTCCGCCACCATTAGTTCCGACCAAGCTACGTCACAAACCGACCGCAGCTGATATTTTCATCTCGTCCTATTTGGACGACACAGTCCCAGAATATGCAAATCCTGTTCCGCCAGCTCCTGTAAATAATGTAAATCCTGCTCCTCCAGTCACCGGAGTACCCGCTACGGTACCCCCGGTCCAGCCTACATTACAATTTCCCACTCTGCCAGCACGAAGAGTATCAGTCGATGATTCCAGTTTAGGGGCCGCAGGAGGAGGTCCTCCTGGTACCCCGCCGCCACACCAACGTAGAACGTTGGCCGAGTTACATGAATGTGCGTTACAGCGTACGCCCAAATATAAGTCCGTTGCAGACATCCGACGAGCTCTCACTGAATGCCGCTATGATCCAGTTGCAGGTGATGATAGTACAGTAATATATTCCATCCGTGTAAGACGGGTGACCGGGTATTTAGACACCCTACCAGATATGAAAGGAGATCTAGACCGAATATATCGTTTCATCCGTACAGGGGATGATCCAGAAAGTATTGGCGAAGCCATGTCTCAAAGGAAAGCTGAGATCCAGCTCATGATATTAAAGTTTCTGATTAATTGTCTAATAAGAGAACAAGATTCCCCGACTAAAGATCCGGCCAAAATGAAAATCCTGACAAGGTGGAGTGATAATATAGCCGAGGGTAAACACAAGACTATCAGTAGTATAGAGAGTATGTACAAGAAAATTCGTAAGGAAATACTAAAGTTACACGAACAACGTAAAGCAGCACAAGTAAGCGAGAAAGAAAATGACTCTACCGAAGAGGTAGACGACGAGAATCCCACTAGAATAGCGTATGTAGGAAAATCTAGATTTCCAGATCGCCATTTGCGCCTAGAACACAAGTCAGTTTTACATCATCCAGCACCAGAACAAGGTTCTCTGGAACAAGTATTTCAAGCTACCGATCACATTCTGAAATCACGAATCGGTTATAGTGAGTTAAGTACTATGCATGAACAAGAACTAGCCCGATCAGCAGTCCAATGGATTACTGATTCTACCACTTTTCCAGATGAAATAGTGGCACAAATGTTTCTGAAATTGCCCCCAGCCGAGCAACGACTGGTGGGTATGTATATGATCCAGCACCTCATTACTCTGTATGAGGGTCAACATTCTGATCCAGGTCCGTTACACGATGTCCTGAACGAGTTACTCCAGTATAGATGGAAAGGTTTAGGTACCGATTTAATTAGTGTCATTCTAGAACAGCGCCACAAATATAGAACGTTTTTGAACCCGCATTTTGTTCATGTCTCACCTCCAGAAAGTAAACCCTTTTACATAGATAGACAGAATCCGTTACGAGAAGTACACCCAGTTAGGACAACAGATGGTGAAATGCAATGAGTGTTTGTTTACACTCCGATTACAAAGATGGAACTCTTAGAGATGAAGAAATTAATTCCCTGTCATGACAAAGATCCAGCAGGGTTCCACCGAGAATTAAAAGACATGCTCCGTATGGGAGAATACACGTATCCAGATATAATTAAAATGTTAAAGGTCCTGTTGCCCGCAGGGGTATACGAGAAACTCAAGGAAAAAGATTGGGAGGTGGGAGAGAAAAAGATCGATTGGGCAGTCCTAGAAGCCGAAGATAAGATACGAGTACCAGGTACCGGTCTAGGAGAGAAATGTAAAGAATTACCAGAACTGTTAATACAAGTTTTGCCAAGATTATTAGCCACTAAAAAGGAAGACTGGGATGCAATCTCAGCCTGTAAACAGAAACAAGACGAAGACACTAGTGATTTTTATTCTAGATTCGAGAAATGCTTTAGTATCAACAGTGGCCTCAAGACAAGTAGCGAGTCATACCCTCATCTTTTTGTTACTAAATTAGTCGAGAATTCAAGTCCACAAGTTAAGAATCGAGTTTTGAAAGTCGAAAGAACCTGGCAAGCTAATACCCCGTCCCAGATGTTACAGATGCTTCAATACCACCAGAATAGAATCAGAGAAGAACAAGATCACGAAAGGAAACGTATGAAAGACACGAAAATGAAAGTACTGGTTGCACAATCTGTTCCTCAAGACAGTCAGAAGAGGGGTACGAATCAAGCCAGTCATCCTGCAGTTCCCGTTAAAGGGACCTGCAATTATTGTAAACAGCCAGGTCATTTTATAAACGAGTGTGCAGTTCTGAAACACAATATAGCTACCGGTAAGACTAAAGAAAGACCACGTCCGCCTAGACAAGAACAAGTTTCACAGACTTCTCAGCCACAGAATGCACAACAGACAGTTCCAGCACCGCAGCCTATTGCTGCAACACAGCATGTTACACAGCAGATGTACCAGTATGCACAGTCCGAGTATCCAGAGTATCAGCCATATTCATGAAACAGCCTAGAGAGGGAGGTAGGCTTGCCTCTCATCGAGATACCTGTAGATCAAGAGGGTCCCTATGTTCATAGTCAAGTATTAGGGAAAGACAGAAAGTTTTTGATTGATACAGGGGCAAGTAGGACCACCATCAGTCACGCCGAAGTTCCAGGGGCTCCGCTCTCAGGCTCTAGAAATGTTTCCCTTGGATTTTCAGGAAAGCCTATTGTAAACGAGATATCTAAGCCAGTTACTCTAGAAGTAGGTCCATTGTCCCGCACTACTGATCTGTTACTTACGAAATCATGTCCAGAAAATTTGTTAGGTATTAAAACACTGAAAGAATTAGGTGCAGTTATTTGCTGTTCCCCCGAGGGAATACGACTGTTCCTACGTGACTTCAAGGGTCACTATGTATTACGAGATTTTGATCCGAGATTGTCTAATGTTCCGCAGCATCTATGGGCACAAGGTCCAACTGATGTTGGCTTCATGCAAATCACACCCCATCGTGTGACTCTCAAGCCAGGTGTAGTGTTACCACGAATCAGACAGTACAGATTGCCACCTGAGGCTGTAGCAGCCTTATCCAAAATTATTGACGAGCTCATCGCTCAAAGAGTAGTTGTAGAAACTGACTCCAATGTATGTAATTCTCCGATCATTCCAGTCATGAAACGTACTGATCCAAATGCACCCCCAGTATATCGATTAGTGATTGACCTTCGAGAGCTTAACAAATGTATTATTCCCCAGTACCCAGTTGTCCCAGATATCTCTTCCCTATTGACAGCCATTGATTCTGAAGCCTCATTTTTTTCAGTCATAGACCTCAAGAACGCATTTTTTAGTGTCCCCATTCATCCAGACAGCCAGTTCCTTTTCGGATTTTGTTTAAATGGAAGGAGCTATATGTTTACACGAGCTCCTCAAGGTTTCACAGAAAGTCCTAGTATTTACAGTCAAGCACTTAAGAGACAACTAGACAATATTCACATGCCAACTGACACTGCCCTGCTCCAGTATGTCGATGATCTACTGATCACAGCCCGTTCTGAACGTGCTTGCGAGCGAGCATCCCTTACAGTCTTGTATTTCCTAGCAGAGATGGGGAACAAGGTGTCCCCTTCGAAGCTTCAATTCTGTGTCCAGCAAGTGATCTACTTAGGCCACTTACTGTCCAAGAGGGGTAGGCAGTTGACACCCGACCGTATCCAGCTAATAGCGAGTCTTCCTCAGCCCAAGACACAGAAGGAGGTACGTGCTTTTATCGGCCTTACTTCTTATTGCAGACAATGGATTCCTCAGTATGCATTTCTAGCTAAACCACTGATACAGTTAACGACACAGGAGGCAGCTGTATCGACTGTCCTCCCTTGGACATCTGAACATACACTTAGTTTCAATGAGTTAAAGAAAGCTTTATGTCAAGCACCTGTTCTAGCTACACCGAACTACAGTAAGCCTTTTACACTTTTCGTCACAGAACGGGAAGGTACAGCATTATCTGTTCTCACACAAGATCAAGCAGGACAATACAAGCCCTGTGCTTATTTTTTGAGCACACTAGATCCTGTAGCCCAGGCTCTGCCTGCATGCCTCAAGTCAGTTGCAGCCACAGCACTAGCTATCAGACAAAGTGATTCCATAGTATTAGGACATTCCTTGACAGTACAAGTTCCACACTCCGTGGAAGTTCTTTTAAACCGAACACAGACTCAGCACTTGACAATTGCACGTTTAACAGGTTATGAATTGACACTGTTCCAGCCACACATAGAAATCAGACGCTGCAACGTTCTAAATCCTGCTACACTGTTACCGTCAGTTAATTCAAATCCTGCCACACATGACTGTGTGGAAGTAGTTAACACTACGACAAAGCCAAGACAAGATCTGACAGATATTCCATTACCAGATCCCGACCTGACACTTTATGTGGATGGTTCATGTATGAGAACAAGTACAGGAGAACTAGTAGCCGCGTATGCAGTGACTACTGACACTGAAGTTATTGAAACACACCGTATTGACACCTTGTCTGCTCAAGCAGCAGAGCTAGTTGCTCTGACACAAGCCTGCATACACGCCAAGAACCTGAAAGTTAATGTTTACACAGATTCACGTTACGCATTTGGAGTCGTACACGACTTCGGAGTGCTCTGGCAGGAGAGAGGTTTCATGACTTCTCATGGAACCAAGATTCCGCATGGTCTCCTTATTCAAGCTCTGTTAGATGCCATACACTTACCGACATCTATTGCTATCATGAAATGCAAAGCACATACGAAAGTTACTGACACTATTTCCCAAGGTAATGATCTAGCAGATCGCACAGCCAAGCTCACAGCACAGACACCAGACATTCCAGTTAATAAGACACCGACATACACTCCAGATCCGACTACCTGTATGACAGTTAAGGACCCCACTCAAGATGTCATAGATATCCAGTTACATGCTACTCCCGAGGAAATCAAGAAATGGTCCGAACAAGGAGGGGTCCAGACAGATCAGGGATGGGTAACGAAGGGTAAAGCCACATGGTTTCTCCCCGATTCTATGGTTCAAGTCATTATCAATACCGCACATAGTCCAGCACATTTAGGAGAAAAAGCTATGTTAGACAGTATCCAGAACATTTGGTTCAACAAGCATTTACGAGCTGCAGCCAAGCAGAAAGTCCGTACCTGTATGATATGTTGTCAGTTTAACCCAGGTAAAAGTGTTCCGGTGGAACAAGGTGGATTCCAGCCTCCTGACCACCCTTTTGAAGTCCTCCAGATGGATTATATTCAGATGGAGCGATGTCGAGGTTTCAAGTATGTCCTCGTAGTTGTATGCGCTTTGTCCAGGTGGACAGAAGCATATCCAGTCCCAGATTACACAGCCGCGACCACTGCCAAGCAGTTGGTTCGTGAATTCTTCCCCCGTTATGGACTCCCTAGGGTCGTGTATTCAGACAACGGCCAACCATTCTCATCCGAGCTTATGAAACATATTTCCCTGTTGTTAGGGTACCAGTGGAAGTTCCATTGTGTACGCCATCCAGAAGCAGCCGGTCTCGTAGAGAGACATAATCAGACCCTGAAAATCCGAATTGCAAAAGTATGTAAAGAGAAAGGTGTGGACTGGCTAGTAGCTCTGCCAGTTGCCTTGTTTTATATGCGCATGGTCGCACATTCCAGATCAGGTCTGTCCCCTTATGAGGTCGTATTCGGCCGCCCCCCTAACATGTGGGGTACACCTAGACCTCGAAGTATTACCGATGTTTCAAGTAATATGCTGACAGATTACCTAGCTTCCTTGATGTCTGCCCTCAACTCTTGTCGTTCACAGGTTGCTGCCGCATTTCCAGACAATACCGAGGTGGCACCGCATGAAATCGTTCCCGGATCCATGGTTCTTGTCCGGAATTTTGATCGTTCAAGTCCGCTGGAGCCTCGCTGGAAGGAACCCCGACAGGTCCTCCTGGCCACCCGTACTGCCGTCAAGCTGGAAGGCAGGAAGGGCTGGGTCCACCTGTCACATGTGAAAAGATTTTTTGGACTAAAGCCTGTTTCAAAGAACATTCCCGAGGATCTTAAAGACTGCCAAAGTACTATTCTTAAGGACTGTCCCGCAAAAGACATTGCTACGAACCCTTCCCTGTTAGAGAAAACTCCGCAACAGGAGTATAAGCTTAAACTAAGGTCTAGTAAAATAAGTCAGCCAGTTTGATTGTCTAAGTCCTCCCCTAGGTGAAACGGTTAGACCGGTTTCTGACATGTATATAATAGACCCCCACAGAGAGAGAGTTAGTGAGAACTCTAGAAGTTGCACTATTATTTTATGTTTTCTGCTATATTTTAGCATTATGATTTCCTGCACCAGTTATGCATTTTATTTGTGTTTTTCAGTTTCTCATGTAAATAAGTCTGCTAATGTTACAGTAGAGCACACGTTTAGTGATCTGCCTCCTCATGAACTCTCATATCGTCTTGCTATGCGTAATAATTCTTTTGTCCGCATGTTACATTATTCACACCAGATCAGCAATGCCACAAATTGTTGGGTGTGTGGTCGACTCCCCCCTTTCCAGACACCGAAGGGAGTTCTGCCACTCTTTCCTTATCCATTTTCACATAATGGTTCGTGTGGAGCATGGTCCACGTTAACGTCATCCTCAACAGATGTCTTTTCTGAACAGTACATGTTTCCCAGACAAGCAAGGTCTTCCCCACAGAACAGGGTTAGATCTAGAAAATGAAGTTTATAATTTGGGTAATTATTCTTCGAATTTTATGGTCCTGAATGTTCAGTCTGATTCTACTCCAGACTTACCTGCCATGTCAGTACTACCAGTCAAAGGTGAATTATGTGTCCGAAATAATGGTTCCGTACATGTAGGCCATAGTGATTGTACTACTATTGTCAAGTATAGTGACAGTAGGAAATCTATTTTCAAAGCTTCACGTCAATCTTATTTTGTTTGTGGTCAGACCGCATATGTTCGTCTGCCCCTTGATTGGGATGGTACATGTTACATTGCCTTCCTACTGCCACCAGTTTTCCTAGCCCCACCTGACTATCATAGGAATTCCCACCTAGTACATACTAGACACAAGAGAAGTCTCCCGATTGTCGATTATACTGAAACTGCTCTAGAACAATACATAGATATCAATAAAGGTGTCTTCCCCTACTTAGGTACTGTCGTGAATAGTAAACTGATACGTAGATTAACCAGAACACTTGAAGCAGTAGTGATTGAGACTACTTCTGCTCTAGGTAACTTAACCGAAGAACAATCCTTTATGAGAATTGTCGTGCTCCAGAATCGTCTCGTCCTTGACGTCATACTGGCCGATAGGGGCGGGGCATGTAGAGTCATCGGATCTAGTTGCTGCATTTTCATTCCTAATAACGCGCCGTCTGTTTATTCAGCTATTACCAGACTCCATAAAATTGCCCATATGTTACACCAAGATCCAGGCACCTGGACATGGTCCGGTTGGTTCTGGAATATAATTTCCGCCTGGGGATGGAAAGTATTGTCATTTCTAGGTATTGCAGTAGCGATCATATTCAGTTGCTGCCTCTGTTTACAATGTGGCCCTGCGATTTGCGGCATTTGTGCTACATCTTGTATTCCTAGTCCCGAGTCCCGTCCTAAATCCCGTTCCAAGAAAATTCGAGACGAGCAAATGATACTGTATGAAATGATAGATGGTATCATGAATATTGATGTTTCCTGATGGAAACGTAGTGACAAGGAGGGAATGTGGAAAAGTAAATTTTGCCATGTTCTGTGTCCCTACGTGTCCTCCATCTTATGTTATGTGTGCATGATTAAATATGCATATGTATCCCCCATGTTTGATTAAAGACGCAATTACAGTTGTGTCCATCACTAGTATGCCAGTTTCCAGTTCTCGTGAAAGCTGCGAGTATCAGGCCTATGTAAAGTTACGTTGCCACGTTTCTCAGTGTGCACGTTATTTTATTGTAAAGTCCCCGTTTCTAGGCCTCAAAAGGGCCCGGACACCAGATTCAGCTCCTGTCTTCTGAGTCCTCGCTGAGGAGCGATACAGCCCCCACCTGTATCCCTGACCCTTCACTTACTTCCTGCCTCACAGTGCCCGGCTCAGCCTGGCTCTGCCTCTGAGTCTGCCAAGAGTATGTTATGATTCTAGTTATCAGTCCAGCCCTCCTTCTCTGCATTCCTAAGCTACTGAATCGCATCAATAGTTTCCGTCATTGTCTAGCCTTTACGTCTCCATGTAAGAGAAATACTGCATTTAATGGTCATTTAATATTCTTCAACACGCACTACATGTAGAATAATGCATGCTCCAGTCTTAGAGTCTGTTAGCCTTTACCCCGATAACTTTTGGATTCTATCAACATGTTCTCTAAACATTAGATACTAGATACTGTTTAGGTACATGTCGCCCTGACTCTCCAAGACTTCAGTCTCTGCTCCTAGCACAGAGTTCATAGCCCCCAGCTTCTCCTAGTGACACGTCATTGTCAGTTTGCGCGCACCATTAGGTTAGAGGTCCCGGCTCCTTAGGTAGCCCCCTCCATGTTTCCGCCCCATTTATGACATATTCTGTTACGTTTACATCAGATGTCTATGTATACGCCCCTGTTACACCCACTTTTATGCCTTATCTTTCGCGACTGCTATTGACCACACCCACTGCTCCGCCTACTGTAATTCATTGTAATGTAACTGTTTTAGTATATATATTTGTGCACTGTTATTAAATGTTACGCCGATTCTGATCCTGCCCCCGGCAGCGCTGCCATCCTGTTCCCGTGCAGGTTGTCCTGTTCCTGTCCTTTATGCTGTATTAAACCTGCAAACTCCTACTACCTCGAATCTTGACTCTTATTTATTGAGCTATCTGTTATTGCTATGTCCAGTAAAACTTAGATCCGGTATTATTTATTTATATACCACAGCCTGCATGATCCCAGAACAAATTATATTTTTAAATGACACTGTTCAACAAACCACCTGTCTTGGCCTAGCCAAAATCAAAAACTTAAATAAACCGTCTATTCCAAAACCTACAATGAACAGCAATAGCTCTACGGATGAAGAGATAGACGTAAATTATGTATTAAACTAAAAAAGGACACATCCAGATTGGAAAAAGTGGTTGATCTGGCACACAGATACTAATAACTTTCAAAACAGATTCCTGAACAAAACACAGGGGTTCAAAATGACCAGGCCAGACCCTAGATATCCTCAAAGAAAACACCCAGGGATAATAACCACCTACAGTGTGGGCAAATTATGCCTTCAATGGCTACAAACTTCCACACTGGCAGAAATTAAGCAACACCTAACTTTACTTACTGATGGTGCTGACTTGCGTGATTTCACTATGGGACCACGCAAACAGCGTCAAAAGCGTTTCATAGCAGCCTCTGTATATGCAGCATACAATGAGGCCTGGAAGGTTACTCAAACTGAGACAGCAGAAAGGATACGGGAAATTGACCGTATTAATTTGGAAAAATCACTTTCTGTAGTGGACAATGGGTTAATGACTCTGTCCTCCAGAATTTTTTCTTTGGACAGCATTGTGTCTTCAGCAATCGACATATTATCGCAAGACTTAATGTTATTACAACACGGTCAGTCCCAATTGCGTTCTATTGTACAGCTTGGCTGGACGTTACAAAATCTGCGTTCAGGCTATGTGCCTTGGCGTTTAATCAACACAACGTCACTATTCTATATCTTTAACCTTACTGATAGACAAATCAGTATGGCACAGAAGGGGGCTGATTATACAATCCTGAGCATTGAGAAACTTGAGAGATTACCAGTGACAATGTCAGAACGACCTGTCAGTGAATGGATAATACATGGGATAATAAATATTCCAATATCAACCTTCAGGTTTCAATACTGCCAAAAATATATACAGGCTGGCATGTATGAAAAATTAGGAAAAGGGTACATTAAAACAACATGGAACTTGCCCTATTCACATGCATGTGTCAGTAATAAAGGACAGAAAGTGTTTCTTAGTGGCAATAATTGTGCAATGTCACTAAGCGGTACACTTCTGTGTAACGGAATTAGTTTGCATGGAGCCTGTGAAGGGAACTCAAATAACCTTTCATGTCACCAGCAAGGCGCACCTGCAACAGAGATAGAACCATTCTTTCAAAGACTCTATAATGGGAGTTACATTCTAATTGTAGATCGCAGATGTTGTAGTCTTATGCCCGGGACTCCTTATCTCGTAACTACGACTGCGAAGGTCAAGTGCTGTGGACACTCATTGTTCCCCAGCTCCTTTCCAGACAGGGAGGCAAGGGCATGGCCCAACTTGAAAATTACTTCTATTCGAGTAGATACTTTAAGCAGAATGAAAACAGTGCTTCTTCAGACGCCGACAAGGCTCACGTCATCAAAAGAAACGTATGATCTCCAAGTCGCAAGGACGACTGCAGAGATACATTCATTGTTATCAACTAATTCCCCCATACATTTCGCAGAAATCCTTAATGAAATCTTAAATATTTCTGATACCAATGGAGTCTCAAAAGTATTTAAGACAGTATTTTCGATGGCATTAACACCATTCAAAGCCATACTGGGTATTTTTCCAGATTTCGTCCATTCGATTTTTGGCGGACTTCCCCTCATTTTAGGACTGATTGCAGGAATCCTATTCCTAGTCCTTATATTTCGTTATGGCAAACCATGTCACAGACAGAACACCTGCGACAAGGGAAGAAACAATCCTAGCCATTGGATACCGGGACCGGATATCAAAAATCCTGGGACTATCCCGGCTTGGAGACCTGAACATGACTTGGTTTCTATCATTTCGACCAATGTGGCAACGATGTGTTTTACCTGTATTAAGGTGCCTGCTATGCGGAGAAGAATGCGTGTTAGACACCTGTCTGATGCTACAATCGGATGCGCCAATGGATGCAGAAACATTGTTGAGTCCAACAAAGGCTCATGCTTTGTGCTGCCCTCAACGGCTACCAATCCTGATGACGGCATTCGTGGAAGCTTCACCACTACGATTAAGGGGTAGTGAAGTTCAAGATGAAAGCAGCATCGATCAGGTACGACCTTCTGTCAGAAATCCAAATCAGAATGTCAATGGAGACAATCATGCGCACGAATGCATGGTTACACCTATTTCCGAGTTAGTGGAACTCTCCCAGGAAGCTGTTGACAACTTTTTCGAAAGCCTAAATGATATGATGTTCTCACCAGAGCAGAAATAGAGACTTTTGAGCAAGCTCGTACACGGCGTTCCCTGAATTTGGCCTTCAACTTTAATAATAAAGTCACATGAACAATTTTCCCTCCAGTTCACGGACAGCAGTTTTTTCAGCAGCCCCACAATATTTTTGCATATTTTTCGGGACACTATCTTCTGCTTAAAGTAAGAACTATTCTTAGAGAACTAAGATTTCTAATTTTAGATAGCTTATAGACATTAGCTGCCCGCTGGTATGTTCATAAATATTTTATTCTGTGATGAAATGGTCTCGAACTTTTTTTCTGTATTAAGAGCCATTTCATGTGTAAATTTTCATATACCAAATAGCAATAATGTATACAAATGCGTGCTTACTTTAGCATTATTCTACAGCTTGAGTGCATACTATACATATGACTGCATTTTTCCGTATATTTGATAATTTCAAAATGCATTTATGTATTTTGGGGTGGTAAGGTATACACAATACTCAACAGTATGTTTTACTATGCATAGATTAGTAAATATGTCCATAGTTAGCGTGGAGTGGGTGTGATGTATTCCTATAGGTTCTGTATCGATCCCCCTATTCCTGACCCTATTCTGGTTAGCAAACTAACAAGTTAACTAGCAGTCATCCCATGAGGCAGAAAACCCCCATGATGCAGGAACCGTTATCTGATAAAGCCACACTACGGCACAGGAACGTGTTATCTGATTAGGTCATAACGCTTGCCATCTAATTAGACAAGCGATATTCCTCCAGCCCCTGATAAGGCATACGGAGTTCTCATAACAAATCAAACCTATGACAACCTGGGTAAAACCCTGCGGCCATTGTTTTGATTTCACCGAGAACTTCAGCAAAAGAATGTGCTAACGACCTGGTCGTATGACATCTTTATTGACGTATCTATGTCCATCCTTACGTCAATCTCGGCACCTTAAAGGTATAAATATTACCGATATTGCCCTATGCAAACACACGTGGTGGTGACGAGGACGGAGCAGCCAGACTTGCCGAAGCCCAGAGCAGAGCAGACCCCGCTGGCGCAGCCCCGCCTTCTTGACGCGCTGAGAACGAGCAGCTGCCCATTTCTCTTGCCGAGAAATCCAGCTCCGGCGTTTCCGGGTAGCCCTCGCAGGCAGCCTGGAATATCGAGACCAGAGACGAGAGATACCATCCCTCATTCATCCTAAGATTCCAGGTACAGAACTGAATAACCCCTCGCAGAGAATTCTTTAGTCAGTCACTTGGCAAAAACAAACTTAACTTAAACTGTAACTTTCTATTCCCGCCCACGTATTAGGCTTAGGTCAGGTACACGGGGTAGGCGTATTTAGAAACACCAGTTGAGTACGTTTAGTCAAATGTATATGTGTATGTAATATATTTTATTCATTTTAAACCTTCATATGGCTTAGAAACCATATCAATGTTTTTACAGTATTATTTTATACTTCTGCTTCTAATGTATGCACTTTACTTAACTATAAGTATTGCAATAATATCGATCCATTTCTCTTGTATGAGAAAAGAGACTGATCAATAAATAACATCTTTTATTGAACACGCCCGTCTCTTCCTTTTCTCTACAATCTGATGAGACTAAGAATGCACGTACTGACTGAGTAAAATAAATTGCCTTTTGTTCACACGACTCTCGAGATACACTCTTGATTAGGGGAGAGCAAAGTTGTCATGTTCTATGGTTGTCAGAAACTAAATCCCTTCTTGTCTATCCAGGGAGGTTCAACTCCTCCTTGCCTATTCGAGAAAGATTCTAGTGAACTCTGAGCTAGCTGGCAAACCCAAAACTTTAAGTCTAATATCGACAGTAGTAGACCTAGTTAACGTCTGGTCTAGGCCTATACTATTGAAGGTATTATTCCAATGCGCAGAGCCTATTGGGATAATAGGAACTACACTACAAGTTTTTGGGAAGGTAACCCTAGTGTTAAAGCTGCCAAGGCGTAGGCAGGTCAATAGCAATCTATCATAGGCTCCTGCAGTGTTTAATAAGTATGGTTGTATTCCTGGTTGAGTCAAGAGTAGTTGGTGTGTACTCACTGACGGTTTTACAATGTTGCTAGATAGATTAATGGAATCCAAATAGTCCAGACATAGTGATTTTAAACTATTTCTAGTAACATTGTTCAAGCTGTCAGGGTTAGAGAAATATTCAGGAATGCCTTGCCTCTCTAAAAAATGTTTAACATGGGTCAACCAGGAAATTCGATCAGCCCCATCAAGGGACAGACAATCATTGATCAGGTCCCTGTTCAAGCCAGTAGAAGTGCCAGTCCAAACTTTATGCCACAACAAGATGGGCTACAGTTTAATTAAGTCTAGGAGATAAGGCAACCACAGCTCAGCGTGGCATACGAATGCAGCTGTACTACTGGGTACAGCTAAAAGATATCTCAGGAACCTATTTTCAACTATTTGCAGGCACTCGGCATTGGCATGACCCCAGATGCCTGCTCCATACATGGCAACAGGAATGCATTTGGCTTTATAGATTGTTATTAAATCTGCAACTGGGCACCTCCCCAATTTCCTGGCAAAATTAATTATGGCACCAGTGGCTTTACAAAATAATAACTTCCTGGATTCAATAGCTTTAGACCACAGACCCCTTTTTTCAAATACATTGCCCAAGTAGGAAAAATGAGCTGTGAATTTGAGTTTCCAGTCTTCAATAAAGAATTCACAGGCACTTGGTACTGGGCTTACAGCATTTCATTTTTTTTTTTTAATTATATTGTCACTGTGGTAAATAAATAATTAATTACCGGATCTATTTTTCAGGATATACAATAACAGATAGCTCAATAAATAAGAGTCAAGATTCGAGGTAGCTGGAGTTTGCAGGTTTTAATACAGCATAAAGGACAGCAACAGGACAACCTGCACGGGAATAGGATGGCAGGGCCCGGCAGCTGCCGGGGCAGGATCTGGGATGAGCGCGCTAACTTTTAATAACAGTGCACAATATTTATAGCTAAACAATTGCATTACAGTTAATACAGTAGGCGTAGCAGTGGGCGGAGTTCGTAGCAGTCGCGAAAGATAAGGCATAAAGTAGGTGTAACAAGAGGCGTGTACATAGACATGTGATGTAAACGTAACAGAATATGTCATGAATGGGGCGGAAACATGGAGGGGGCTACCTAAGGAGCCGGGACCTCTGACCTAGTGGTGCGCGCAAGCTGGCAATGACGTGTTACTAGGAGGAACTGGGGGCTATGACTTCTGCGCTAGAAGAGGAGACTATAGTCTGGAGTGTCAGGGCGACATGTACCTAAACACTATCTAGTATCTGATGTTTAGAGAACATGTTGATAGAATCCAAAAGTTATCAGGGCAAAGGCTAACAGACTCTAAGACTGGTGCATGCATTATTCTACATGTAGTGCGTGTGGAGGAATATTAAATGACCATGAATACAGTATTTCTCTTACATGGAGACGTAAAGGCTAGACCATGACTGAAACTATTGATGCGATTCAGTAGCTTAGGAATGCAGAGAAGGAGGGCTGGACTGATAACTAGAATCATAACATACTCTTGGCAGACTGGCAGGCAGAGCCAGGCCGAGCCGGGCACTGTGAGGCAGGAAGTAAGTGAAGGGTCAGGGATGCAGGTGGGGGCTGTATCGCTCCTCAGCGAGGGTTCAGAAAACAGGAGCTGAATCTGGTGTCCGGGCCCTTTTGAGGCCTAGAAACGGGGACTTTATTCTGAATTAACGTGCACACTGTGAAACGTGGCAACATAGCTTTACATAGGCCTAATACTCGTAGCTTTCACGAGAACTGGAAACTTGACACACTAAAGTTGGACACAACTAGAATTGCGTCTTTAATCGATCATAAGGGAATACATATGCATATTAATCATGCACATATAACATAAGATGGGGAACACGTAGGGACACAGAACATGGCAAAATTTACTTTTCCACATTCCCTCCTTGTCACTACGTTTCCATCAGGAAACATCAATATTCATGATACCATCTATCATTTCATACAGTATCATTTGCTCGTCTCGAATTGTCTTGGAACGGGACTTAGGACTAGGACTTGGAATACAGGATGTAGCACAAATGCCGCAAATCGCAGGGCCACATTGTAAACAGAGGCAGCAACTGAAAACGATCATTACTGCTATACCTAGGAATGACAATACTTTCCATCCCCAGGCAGAAATTATACTCCAGAACCAACCGGACCATGTCCAGGTGCCTGGATTCTGGTGTAACTGATGGGCAATTTTATGAAGTCTGGTTATAGCTGAATAAACAGACGGCGCGTTATTAGGAATGAAAATGCAGCAACTAGATCCGATGACTCTACATGCTCCTCCTCTATCGGCCAGTATGACGTCAAGAACGAGACGATTTTGGAGCACGACAAATCTCATAGCAGATTGCTCTTCGGTTAAGTTACCTAGAGCAGAAGCAGTCTCATTCACTACTGCTTCAAGGGTTCTGGTTAACCTACGGATTAGCTTACTATTCTGGACAGGGCCTATAAAGAAGAAGAATCCTTTATTGAAATCTTGATATTGTTCTAGAGCAGTTTCAGTTTGATCGACAATTGGGGACTCGATCTCCCTTCTATGTCTAATGTGTACTAGATGTGTGTTTCTATGATAATCGGATGGGGCTAGGAAAACTGGTGGCAGTAGGAAGGCAATGTAACAGGTTCCATCCCAATCGAGGGGCAGACGAACATATGCGGTCTGACCACAAACAAAATATGAATGACGTGAGGCTTTGAAAATAGATTTCCCACTGTCACTATACTTGACAATAGTAGTACAATCACTATGTCCTACATGTGCGGAACCATTCTTTCGGACACATAATTCGCCTTTGACTGGTAGTACTGAAATTGCAGGTAAATCTAGAGTAGTATCAGACTGAACATTCAGGACCATAAAATTCGAAGAATAATTACCTAAATTATAAACTTCATTTTCTAGATCTAACCCTGTTCTATGGGTGAGACCTTGCTTGTCTGGAAAACATGTACTATTCAGAAGGGACATATCTGTTGGGGATGACGTTAACGTGGACCATGCTCCACACGAACCATTATGTGAAAACGGATAAGGAAAGAGTGGCAGAACTCCCTTCGGTGTCTGGAAAGGGGGGAGTCGACCACACACCCAACAATTAGTGGCATTGCTGGTCTGGTGTGAATAGTGTAACATACGGATAAACGTATTATTTCTCATAGCAAGACGATAGGATAGCTCGTGAGGAGGCAGATCACTAAATGTGTGCTCTACTGTAGCATTAGAAAACTTATTTACATGAGAAATTGGAAAACATAAATGCAATGCATAACTTGTGCAGGTAACCATCAAACTCAAAAATAGAAGAAAACATAGAATAACGATACATCTGATAGAGTTTTGACTAACTCTCTCACTATGGGGGTCTATCTCATACATGTCAGAAACCTGTCTAACCGTTTCACCCGAGGGGGACTTAGACAATTAAACTGGCTGACTTATTTTACTAGACCGGAGCTTACTTTTATACTCCTGCTGCAGAGTTTCCTCTAACAGGGGAGGTTTGGAATCAAAGTTTGTAGCGGGACAGTCCTTGAGAATAGGGCAGTTTTTAAGATTCTGGCAGTCCTTAAAAATGGAACAGTCCAATGTTTTTATGCGACATCCATGGAATTTCTTGACGTGAGACAGGTGCACCCAGCCTTTGCGGCCTTCCAACTTCACGGCCGTGCGGGTGGTCAGAAGGACTAGTTGAGGGTGTTTCCAGCGGGGCTCCAGCGGACTTGAACGATCAAAGTTCCTAACCAACACGAGGTCGCCTGGAATGACCTCGTGCGGTTTCACTTCAGTATTGTCTGGAAATGCGGCGGCAACCTGTGAACGACAAGAGTGGAGGGCAGACATCAAGGAAGCTAGGTAATCTGTCAGCATATTACTGGAAACATCTGTAATACTTCGGGGTCTAGGTGTACCCCACATGTTCGGGGGCGGCCGAATACGACCTCATAAGGGGACAGACCTGATCTGGAATGTGCGACCATGCGCATATAAAATAGGGCGACTGGCAGAGCTATTAGCCAGTCTACACCTTTCTCTTTACAAACTTTGGCGATGCGGATTTTTAGTGTCTGGTTATGTCTCTCTACGAGACCTGCTGCTTCAGGATGGCGCACACAATGAAACTTCCACTGGTACCCTAACAGAAGGGAAACATGCTTCATTAACTCAGATGAGAATGGCTGGCCGTTGTCTGAATACACGACCCTAGGGAGTCCATAACGAGGGAAAAATTCACGAACCAGCTGCTTGGCAGTGGTCGCGGCTGTGTAATCTGGAACTGGATATGCCTCTGTCCACCTGGACAAAGCGCATACAACTACAAGGACATACTTGAAACCTCGACATCGCTCCATCTGAATATAATCCATCTGGAGGACTTCAAAAGGGTGGTCAGGAGGCTGGAATCCCCCTTGTTCCACTGGGACACTTTTACCTGGATTGAACTGACAACATATCATACAGGTACGGACTTTCTGCTTGGCTGCAGCTCGTAAGTGTTTGTTAAACCAAAGGTTCTGGATACTGTCTAACATAGCTTTTTCTCCTAAATGTGCAGGACTATGTGCGGTATTAATAATGACTTGAACCATTGAGTCGGGGAGAAACCATGTGGCTTTTCCCTTCGTCAACCATCCCTGATCTGTCTGGACCCCTCCTTGTTCGGACCATTTCTTGATTTCATCGGGAGTAGAATGTGACTGGATATCTATGACATCTTGAGTGGGGTCCTTAACTGTCATACATGTAGTCTGTTCTGGAGTGTGTGTCTGTGTCGTGTTAACTGGAATGTCTGGAGTCTGAGATGTGAGCTTGGCTGTTCGATCTGCTAGATCATTACCTTGGGAAATAATGTCAGTGACTTTCGTATGTGCTTTGCACTTCATGATAGCGATAGCTGTCGGTAAATGTATTGCTTCTAACAGAGCTTGAATGAGGAGACCATGCTGAATCTTGGTTCCATGAGAAGTCATAAAACCTCTTTCTTGCCAGAGCACTCCAAAGTCGTGTACGACTCCGAATGCATAACGTGAATCTGTGTAAATATTAACTTTCAGGTTCTTGGCGTGTATGCAGGCTTGAGTCAGAGCGACTAGCTCTGCTGCTTGAGCGGACAGGGTGTCAATACGGTGTGTCTCTATAACTTCAGTGTCAGTAGTCACTGCATACGCGGCTACTAGTTCTCCTGTACTTGTTCTCATACATGAACCATCCACATAAAGTGTCAGGTCTGGATCTGGTAACGGAATATCTGTCAGGTCTTGTCTTGGCTTTGTCATAGTGTTAACAACTTCCACACAGTCATGTGTGGCAGGATTTGAAGAAACTGACGGTAACAGTGTAGCAGGATTTAGAACGTTGCAGCGTCTGATTTCTATGTGTGGCTGGAACAGTGTCAATTCATAACCTGTTAAACGTGCAATTGTCAAGTGTTGGGTCTGTGTTCGGTTTAAAAGAACTTCCACGGAGTGTGGAACTTGTACTGTCAGAGAGTGTCCTAACACTATGGAATCACTTTGTCTGATAGCTAGTGCTGTGGCTGCAACTGACTTGAGGCACGCAGGCAGAGCCTGGGCCACTGGATCTAATGTGCTCGAAAAATAAGCACAAGGCTTGTATTGTCCTGCTTGATCTTGTGTGAGAACAGATAATGCTGTACCTTCACGTTCTGTGACAAAAAGTGTAAAAGGCTTACTGTAGTTCGGTGTAGCTAGAACAGGTGCTTGGCATAAAGCTTTCTTTAATTCATTAAAAGCAAGTGTATGTTCAGATGTCCAAGGGAGGACAGTCGATACGGCTGCCTCCTGTGTCGTTAACTGTATCAGTGGCTTGGCTAGAAATGCATACTGAGGAATCCATTGTCTGCAATAGGAAGTGAGGCCGATAAAAGCTCGTACCTCCTTCTGGGTCTTGGGCTGAGGAAGACTCGCTATTAACTGGATACGGTCAGGTGTCAACTGCCTACCCCTCTTGGACAGTAAGTGGCCTAAATAGATCACTTGCTGGACACAGAATTGAAGCTTCGAAGGGGACACCTTGTGCCCCATCTCGGCTAGGAAATACAGAACTGTAAGTGACGCACGCTCGCAGTCACACTCAGAACGGGCTGTGATCAGTAGATCATCGACATACTGGAGCAGGGCAGTGTCAGTTGGCATGTGAATATTGTCTAGTTGTCTTTTAAGTGCTTGACTGTAAATACTAGGACTTTCTGTGAAACCTTGAGGAGCTCGTGTGAATTTATAGCTCCTTCCATTTAAACAGAATCCGAAAAGGAACTGGCTATCTGGATGAATGGGGACACTGAAAAATGCGTTTTTGAGGTCTATGACAGTGAAAAACATAGCTTCAGAATCAATGGCTGTCAATAGGGATGAGATATCTGGAACAACTGGGTACTGGGGAATGATACATTTATTAAGTTCTCGAAGGTCAATCACTAATCGATATACTGGAGGTGCATTTGGATCAGTACGTTTCATGACTGGAATAATAGGAGAATTACATACATTGGAGTCAGTTTCTACAACCACTCCTTGAACAATGAGCTCGTTGTGAGAAGTTGGCCTGGTAGGGGATGTTTCCAATTCTGGAACCACCTACTACCTGACCAAACAATCCCCTTATGGTGTCTGGTTGTAAGTCAACCTTATTAGACAAGCTATCCTAGGGGTAGCATGGACTAAGCAGCCTAAAGGCTTAACTTAAGAGGTCGTGTTAAGCGAGCTGTTTTACCACATACAATCCTGTAATACCAAATGAAAGGACACCACACAAGTATATATTATAAAAATATATGTGTTTATTACTAAAAACAATCCCCAGTATTCTTTATGAATAAAGGGGCACAAGCGTTAAATCAAAAGCACTGTTTAAACATACAAGTTGCACAATTATGGATGAGGGCGGGGGGCCACTCAAACCATATACTAAACAAGTGGTATAAGAGAGGCCACTCGAACAGTGGTTAGGCCTAGGGCCTAGGGAATCGCTGGGAGCAGTCAGGACAAGCAATGCTGAAGTCGGGAATGGCCCTCGGGATTCGGGAGATGTGCGGAAAGCGCACGCATGCACCAATGTTAACCAATGGTGCGTAAAAGTCAAATAGTTAAAGTTTAAGGACACTTCCGCTGAACCTAGAGGAACAAAACTTAACACACAGACCCTAGAGGTGTGCACCAGTGTGGGAACACCGGCGGAGCAAAGTTACCTCACCCACAGGAAGTGGGTGCACAGGGTCGAAGTGGCGTCGGGTTTTGACACGCAGGCTCTTGGTGCTTGAAGCTGAAAGGGCTGCAGGCAGGGTGAAGACGAAGTGTCCGGTGGAGTCCAAGGGTGGACTCAAGTTGTAGAGTACCTGAAAGCAGAGGGGACAGAGTCTGGGTCACTCAGCAGTGACCAGGGTGGAACCAGGACGGAACCAGGCAATGTCGGGCGCAATCAGGTGGTCGTCGAGGCGCTTCTCTTCGCTGTCACGTGGGCTCTGGGGCATCTGCGACGTCCAGGAGCAGGTCACGATCTGTCCCACGCAGGCTCTCACCGTCGGTGCAGTCGGCTTCCGGTTTGGAGCAAACAAGCCTTGGTAAGAGCAATCCACGCGGGATTGGAAGATGGCGTCTCACTCGGACCAGGAAGGTCAGAGTCGGGGCTCCCTTTCAGGGGAGCTGGTGTGGATCTGGAGCAACCAGAATCACGAGTCTTCTTTTGTAGTTCGTCGGCACAGGGACCACAAGCCAGCTGGCAAGTGACCGGGCCAACGCGTTGAGCCAAATCGTGCCAAAGGGCCCCACGCAGCACTCGTCGAGTGTGGAGGGCTGAACTTCGGCTCAGGAGTAGCTCAGGGTGGGGGCTTCTCAAACCCCGGTGTACAGCTTCGAGGGTCACTCGTGGGCTGCACGGTCAGCGTCTCGTGGTCACTTCAAGATGGCGTGCCCCACGCTTCCGGTCGCCTCCACGGGTCTCAGCTTTGCAGGGACTGTGGATCGGGCTGTTAGAAGCTGGGCAGGCTTGATCTCGTCGATCTCAGTCACTCGAGTTCCGGCGGGAACTGCAACTAAGTAGACGTCGAGGGCTGGATGGTGCCTGCTGCTGCAGGGTGGTCACTCCTTGACCACAAGGGAGATTCTTCGGGCTTCCACGTTGAGATGGAGGGCGAAGGGTCCAGAATATCGTTTCAAATGTTTCTTCCAGGAAATCTGATGTGCATTGGCACTGCTCCCACTCTTATTCGAATCTGGTGGGCGTGATTACCTGCTAGGTCCCCTCCTATGGGTGGGACCCAGGAAGTGGGTGGATACACCCCCTTCCTTTGATCCAGGCCGCCCTGGCACGAGGGCTGGAGTGCCCCAGAACCGGTTTGGCCGGATTATGCAAGGGGCAGCCTTGTGCGCCCCAGGCAGTGTCTGGTTTCTTTCAAACCTCCCTGCTACAATACACTATCTCCTGTCTGGAGGGCGGTGACACCCTCCTGTGACAGGAAACCCTTTGTCCAGGACCCCCTTGACTGGGTTTCGGTCAGCTCCAGGGGTCCAGACATTTGTCTGTGGCAGAGGCATCCATTTTGTGGATCTTACGGCCTTTGGAGAAATCAACCGCATTAAAGTGAAGTAACATGTCTTACCCCTCTAGAGGGGTGGAATGCCATCCCCGTCGCCAGAACTGGCGAGGGGATGGTATTCCAAAGCGTATGACACCTTACACGACATGTTTTGATAAAGCCAAACCAGAGTTGCTAAATAACCGCGAGGATTATAAGGCACTTAATAGTATATGGTATGGCATTATCCTGAAACAGCTTAGGGATTTGTTCCCGACGGCTGCAGACAGGCTCAGCTCATGCTAGAGCTCCATCTCACATAAAAACCATGCACCCAGCCTCCAGGATTGGTGAGGCCTGTCTATAGGAGTGGCTCACAGGTTTACATGTGTCCAGATATAGGTTTAGACATAGGTATACTATGTCTAAGCAAGGGGTGTGTACACCACCTTACCCCAGCTGAGTGATCAGCCAGTTGTGTCAATTTAAGAACCAGCCAGGGGTGGCAAAAGATATGCTGCAGCCCCTGGTAGGCCTTAGTGGCTCCTGTGCCCTGTGCACCTATAGTGCATTCTACAGGGGCTGACAAGGAGTCCATTTCCAATTGGTATGTACCTAGGGTACATGGAATCCATTTTACAGAGAGAGCAGATGGCCTGGGGCCCTGATTAGCAGGGAACCAGGTCAACTAAGTCAAAAAACCAGCTAAACACAGGCAAAAAATCTGGGGTAACCATAGTCAGGTAGCCACCTTCCTACATAACCCCCCCCCAAACGAAAGGAGATAAGGCTATCCTTGGCCAGGTAAGCCTATATTGCCTGAGTGGCCATATAAGGAAGTACCTGCACTAGCATGGGTACCCCCTGTCTCATGGTCCACTAAGCAGTCCCTCACCCTTTGGGTATTAGAGGGTCTCCACCATAGGGAATCACTACCTTGGGTGTGTTTATGCAAAGTTAAAGGCTGGTTTGGATATGGAGTATTGAAGTTAGGCTCTACTAAGTTAGGGCTTGGCTTCCTCCAATTATCTTCCACCAGGTGTGCCTTTCTTTCTTTAACTGAGTTGCACTGTGCTCTCAGGGTCAGCCTCTGGCTACCTAAAGCTGGAGGCTGGGTCCCTCTGTTTGGCTTGCTGGAGGGACAGTTCAGGTGTGGGCCCCTTGGGTCCCAGGTTTGGCTGTGCCCAACAGAATCCATCTGTGGGAGGTCCCTAACTACTTTTAAGGGGGCTCCCTCAGGAGTTTTTAAAGTTTTCACCTTACTAGGGCTACTAGTTTTGGTGCACCTAATCTTTTGATGGGGGTGCTTTATTTGACAGGGGGCCCTCTGGGTCTCACTGTCCTTCTTGTCCTCTGCAGCCCTGGGCTGGCTAAGGCAAGGGAGAGAGGGGCAGGTTACCTGCTCCAGACTGGGTCCCACCTGAGAAGGGTCCACTGACATCAGAGGTTCTGTCAGGCTAGGCCCAACCACCTCTGGGGCAGTTCCTTCATCAGGGGTAAGATCAGTTCCCTGAGGAGGCTGATCCTGTCCTAAAGTCTGGTGAGGGGGAGATTTCTCTTCCTCCTCCATGCTCTCAGTTTGTGTGGAGTTATCCATCATTTCAGGTTTCACAACACACATATCAGTTTGAGTTTGGGCTGTGGCCATCACAGCCCCACCAACCTTTTCAGGAGGAGACTCAGTTTGGGTTTCTGCTGTTATCATAACAGCTTTGCTATTCTGTTCAGGAAGAGCTTTTGCTAAAGATGGGGCAGAGAGTTTCTCAGCCCTACCAACCTTTTCAGGAAGGACATCTTGAATTGGGGCTGTAGCCAGTACAGCCTCACTAACCTTTCCATGGGAATTCACCATTCTAGAATGGGTTTCCTGTTCAACCTCAGCCCAGGCTGAGATTTCCAAATCATTACCAAGTAGGCAGTCTACAGGCAAGTTTGGTGACACTGCCACTCTCTTTGGGCCAATGACACCTCCCCAGCTGAGACTTACTACTGCCATGGGATGATTTGTTTGGATTCCATCAATGTTTGTAACCTGGTATGTGGCACCAGGTAAAAGTTGCTTAGAGGGGACTAGGCCATCAGCCACCATGGTGATGCTAGCCCCTGTGTCTCTAAAAGCCTCAACTTTCAAACCATTGATGATGGGTTCTTGTCTATACTTGCTCAAAGTATTTGGGCAAGCAGAGAAGTTGGCAAACCCCATGCCAACCTCATAAACAAGATCATTGGGTGATGGGGACCTGGATAGGCCAGGGTCCACCTGATTTCCAAAAGTAAACCCACCCAGATTCCTGGGTGTGCTTCCACTTCCTGGGGGATTACTGCTGACAGTAACAGGAGGTGTTGAAGCTGGTTTTGGAGGTATATTTTCTTTATTGCTATTCTTGGGACAACAGTTGTCTGTTTTGTAATGCCCAACCTGTTTACAGGCATAACAATAAGGCTTTTTCTCAGTTGAAGAAGTGTCTTGGGACCCACCCCCATCCTTGGAGTTTTGGGGCCCTGGGGAAGTCTTATCTTTACTTTTATCCCCACCCTTATCTTGAGGCTTGGTAGACTCCTTCTTCTGGTTACTGTCCTGATTCTTAGGCCTAATCCTGGTTCTGACCCATTTGTCTGCCTTCTTTCCCAATTCTTGGGGAGAGGTCAGATCAGAGTCCACCAGGTGCTGGTGTAAGAGCTGGTTCTGACAATTACTTAGGATCTGCTCCCTCATAATCAAATTATACAATCCTGTAAAGTCATGTACCTTGCTGCCATGTAGCCAACCCTCCAGAGCCTTAGTTGCACAATCAACAAAATCAGTCCAGTCCTGAGTCTGTGTCTTCTGGGTGTCTCTGAACTTCAACCTGTACTGTTCAGTGGTTAAGCCAAACCCATCTATCAGAACACTCTTCAGGACTTTGTAATTGTTTGCATCCTCATGTCTAACAGTGAGGAGCTTATCTCTCCCTTTCTCTGAAAAGGAGTACCATAAGATTGCTGCCCACTGTTCCTCAGGAACCTGCTGTACCATGCAGGCTCTCTCAAGAGCAGTCATCCATTTGTGGATGTCATCCCCTTCCTTGTAGGGGGGCACAATCTTGGTCAGGTTTCTACTATCATAGGACCTGGGTTTCTCTTTAGGAATATTGCTGCCACCAGTGGCATCTAAGCCACACAATTTCTGCTCTCTTGCCAAGGCAAGTTTAGCTTGAGCTAAGGTAAGTCTAGCTTGACTCAGGGCTACCTCCTCTCTCTCTATTTGGAGTTTGACAGCCCTCATTCTAGCCCTATGCTCAGCTTTCTGAGAAGCAGTCATGCCTCTCTCTGATTCTCTGGAGGCACTAGAAATATGAGAGTCCCCTGAGGGAGATCTCACTCTTCTGTTGCCTGGGAGAATCACATGTTGGGTTCTGGGGAGGTGCTGGCCCTCTCCATTCCCCAGTAGGTCCAAGTTGGCCTGGCTAAGCCTACCAACTGGAACCTGGCTACCCTGATCCTGTACTTCTAAGTCCTCAACATCTGAGTCCTCATCTAAGTCATCATCATCCTCCTCTTCAGGGGGATCAACTACAGGGGGGTTCTCTCCATTTCCTGTGTCTAGGGAAGCTGCTTTAGCCTTCTCTAAGTCATCCTGTTCTAGGATTTCTACCAGGGTTAGGCAGGTGGGGCTTCTGCCCCTTTTTAACCCTCTTGCTTTGCACAAGGCAATCAAGTCTCTGCGGGTTAGTTTGTCATATCCAAAAGTTGCCTGGGTAGGGTCAACTGTCACAGGACTAGACCCTGAGGCCTTTCCTGTGTCAGACATGGTTACTAGTGAGGTGTAAGTGGTGCACTTACCTACACTAAGTGTTTTCCTACTGGACCTTGCTAGTGAGTTGTAGTCAGGGGTGTGCTACTCCCTTCAACCTACAACTACTAAGTTCAGTAGAACTTAATATGCTAAGCTTTTGATTTTATATGTACCTAGAGGTACTTGATGTGATCTTTCAATTTGATATAAAGATTGCAATGGTAAAACAACAGCAAGCTCAAATCCGCACCGCTGCTCACCAATGTGAGAAGTTGGCCTGGTAGGGGATGTTTCCAATTCTGGAACCACCTACTACCTGACCAAACAATCCCCTTATGGTGTCTGGTTGTAAGTCAACCTTATTAGACAAGCTATCCTAGGGGTAGCATGGACTAAGCAGCCTAAAGGCTTAACTTAAGAGGTCGTGTTAAGCGAGCTGTTTTACCACATACAATCCTGTAATACCAAATGAAAGGACACCACACAAGTATATATTATAAAAATATATGTGTTTATTACTAAAAACAATCCCCAGTATTCTTTATGAATAAAGGGGCACAAGCGTTAAATCAAAAGCACTGTTTAAACATACAAGTTGCACAATTATGGATGAGGGCGGGGGGCCACTCAAACCATATACTAAACAAGTGGTATAAGAGAGGCCACTCGAACAGTGGTTAGGCCTAGGGCCTAGGGAATCGCTGGGAGCAGTCAGGACAAGCAATGCTGAAGTCGGGAATGGCCCTCGGGATTCGGGAGATGTGCGGAAAGCGCACGCATGCACCAATGTTAACCAATGGTGCGTAAAAGTCAAATAGTTAAAGTTTAAGGACACTTCCGCTGAACCTAGAGGAACAAAACTTAACACACAGACCCTAGAGGTGTGCACCAGTGTGGGAACACCGGCGGAGCAAAGTTACCTCACCCACAGGAAGTGGGTGCACAGGGTCGAAGTGGCGTCGGGTTTTGACACGCAGGCTCTTGGTGCTTGAAGCTGAAAGGGCTGCAGGCAGGGTGAAGACGAAGTGTCCGGTGGAGTCCAAGGGTGGACTCAAGTTGTAGAGTACCTGAAAGCAGAGGGGACAGAGTCTGGGTCACTCAGCAGTGACCAGGGTGGAACCAGGACGGAACCAGGCAATGTCGGGCGCAATCAGGTGGTCGTCGAGGCGCTTCTCTTCGCTGTCACGTGGGCTCTGGGGCATCTGCGACGTCCAGGAGCAGGTCACGATCTGTCCCACGCAGGCTCTCACCGTCGGTGCAGTCGGCTTCCGGTTTGGAGCAAACAAGCCTTGGTAAGAGCAATCCACGCGGGATTGGAAGATGGCGTCTCACTCGGACCAGGAAGGTCAGAGTCGGGGCTCCCTTTCAGGGGAGCTGGTGTGGATCTGGAGCAACCAGAATCACGAGTCTTCTTTTGTAGTTCGTCGGCACAGGGACCACAAGCCAGCTGGCAAGTGACCGGGCCAACGCGTTGAGCCAAATCGTGCCAAAGGGCCCCACGCAGCACTCGTCGAGTGTGGAGAGCTGAACTTCGGCTCAGGAGTAGCTCAGGGTGGGGGCTTCTCAAACCCCGGTGTACAGCTTCGAGGGTCACTCGTGGGCTGCACGGTCAGCGTCTCGTGGTCACTTCAAGATGGCGTGCCCCACGCTTCCGGTCGCCTCCACGGGTCTCAGCTTTGCAGGGACTGTGGATCGGGCTGTTAGAAGCTGGGCAGGCTTGATCTCGTCGATCTCAGTCGCTCGAGTTCCGGCGGGAACTGCAACTAAGTAGACGTCGAGGGCTGGATGGTGCCTGCTGCTGCAGGGTGGTCACTCCTTGACCACAAGGGAGATTCTTCGGGCTTCCACGTTGAGATGGAGGGCGAAGGGTCCAGAATATCGTTTCAAATGTTTCTTCCAGGAAATCTGATGTGCATTGGCACTGCTCCCACTCTTATTCGAATCTGGTGGGCGTGATTACCTGCTAGGTCCCCTCCTATGGGTGGGACCCAGGAAGTGGGTGGATACACCCCCTTCCTTTGATCCAGGCCGCCCTGGCACGAGGGCTGGAGTGCCCCAGAACCGGTTTGGCCGGATTATGCAAGGGGCAGCCTTGTGCGCCCCAGGCAGTGTCTGGTTTCTTTCAAACCTCCCTGCTACAATACACTATCTCCTGTCTGGAGGGCGGTGACACCCTCCTGTGACAGGAAACCCTTTGTCCAGGACCCCCTTGACTGGGTTTCGGTCAGCTCCAGGGGTCCAGACATTTGTCTGTGGCAGAGGCATCCATTTTGTGGATCTTACGGCCTTTGGAGAAATCAACCGCATTAAAGTGAAGTAACATGTCTTACCCCTCTAGAGGGGTGGAATGCCATCCCCGTCGCCAGAACTGGCGAGGGGATGGTATTCCAAAGCGTATGACACCTTACACGACATGTTTTGATAAAGCCAAACCAGAGTTGCTAAATAACCGCGAGGATTATAAGGCACTTAATAGTATATGGTATGGCATTATCCTGAAACAGCTTAGGGATTTGTTCCCGACGGCTGCAGACAGGCTCAGCTCATGCTAGAGCTCCATCTCACATAAAAACCATGCACCCAGCCTCCAGGATTGGTGAGGCCTGTCTATAGGAGTGGCTCACAGGTTTACATGTGTCCAGATATAGGTTTAGACATAGGTATACTATGTCTAAGCAAGGGGTGTGTACACCACCTTACCCCAGCTGAGTGATCAGCCAGTTGTGTCAATTTAAGAACCAGCCAGGGGTGGCAAAAGATATGCTGCAGCCCCTGGTAGGCCTTAGTGGCTCCTGTGCCCTGTGCACCTATAGTGCATTCTACAGGGGCTGACAAGGAGTCCATTTCCAATTGGTATGTACCTAGGGTACATGGAATCCATTTTACAGAGAGAGCAGATGGCCTGGGGCCCTGATTAGCAGGGAACCAGGTCAACTAAGTCAAAAAACCAGCTAAACACAGGCAAAAAATCTGGGGTAACCATAGTCAGGTAGCCACCTTCCTACACTCGTCAATAATTTTGGATAAGGCTGCTACAGCCTCAGGTGGCAGTCTGTACTGTCTGATTCGTGGTAACACTACACCTGGTTTGAGAGTCACACGATGTGGTGTGATTTGCATAAAACCAACATCAGTTGGACCTTGTGCCCATAGATGCTGCGGGACATTCAGTAATCTTGGATCAAAATCACGTAATACATAGTGACCCTTAAAGTCACGTAAAAACAAACGTATTCCTTCTGGGGAGCAGCAAATGACTGCACCTAATTCTTTCAGTGTTTTAATGCCTAACAGATTTTCTGGACATGATTTCGTAAGTAATAGGTCAGTAGTTCGGGACAATGGACCTACTTCTAGAGTAACTAGTTTCGATATCTCGTTTACAATAGGCTTTCCTGAAAATCCAAGGGAAACATTTCTAGAGCCTGAGAGCGGAGCCCCTGGAACCTCGTCATGACTGATAGTAGTCCTACTTGCCCCTGTATCAATCAGAAACTTTCTGTCTTTCCCTAATACTTGACTGTGAACATAGGGACCCTCTTGATCTACAGGTATCTCGATGAGAGGCAAGCCTACCTCCCTCTCTAGGCTGTTTCATGAATACGGCTGATACTCTGGATACTCGGACTGTGCATACTGGTACATTTGCTGTGTAACATGCTGTGTTGCAGCTATAGGCTGCGGTACTGTAACTGTCTGTTGTGCATTCTGTGGTAACTGGGAAGTCTGTGAAACTTGTTCTTGCCTAGGCGGACGTGGTCTTTCTTTAGTCTTACCGGTAGCTATGTTGTGTTTCAGAACTGCACACTCGTTTATAAAATGACCTGGTTGTTTACAATAATTGCAGGTCCCTTTAACGGGAACTGCAGGATGACTGGCTTGATTCGGACCCCTCTTCTGACTGTCTTGAGGAACAGATAGTGCAACTAATACTTTCATTTTCGTGTCTTTCATACGTTTCCTTTCGTGTTCTTGCTCTTCTCTGATTCTATTCTGGTGATACTGGAGCATCTGAAGCATTTGGGACGGAGTATTAGCTTGCCAGGTACTTTCGACTTTCAAAACTCGATTTTTAACTTGTGGACTTGAACTCTCGACTAGTTTAGTAACAAAAAGATGAGGGTATGACTCACTACTCGTCTTCAAACCACTGTTAATACTAAAACATTTCTCGAATCTAGAATAAAAATCACTAGTATCCTCGTCTGGTTTCTGTTTACAGGCTGAGATTGCATCCCAGTCTTCCTTTTTCGTGGCTAGTAATCTTGGCAAAACTTGTATTAACAGTTCAGGTAATTCTTTACATTTATCTCCTAGACCGGTACCTGGTACACGTGTATTTTCTTCAGCTTCTAGAACTGCCCAATCTATCTTTTTCTCTCCCACCTCCCATTCTTTTTCTTTGAGTTTTTCATATATGCCCGCAGGCAACAGGACTTTTAACATTTTAATTATATCTGGATACGTGTATTCTCCCATACGGAGCATGTCTTTTAATTCACGGTGGAACCCTGCTGGATCTTTATCGTGACAGGGAATTAACTTTTTCATCTCTAAGAGTTCCATCTTTGTAATCGGGGTGTAAACAAATACTCGTTGCATTTCACCACCCTGTGTCCTAACTGGGTGCACTTCTCGTAACGGATGCTGTCTGTCTATGTAAAACGGTTTACTTTCTGGGGGTGAGACGTGAACAAAATACGGATTTAGAAACGTTCTATATTTGTGGCGCTGTTCTAGAATGATACTAATTAAATCGGTACCTAGACCTTTCCATCTATACTGGAGTAACTCGTTCAGAACATCATGTAACGGACCTGGATCAGAATGCTGACCCTCATACAGTGTAATGAGGTGCTCGATCATATACATACCCACCAGTCGTTGCTCGGCTGGGGGCAGTTTCAGAAACATTTGTGCCACTATTTCGTCTGGAAAAGTGGTAGAATCAGTAGCCCATCGGACTGCTGATCGGGCTAGTTCTTGTTCATGCATGGTACTAAGTTCACTATAACCGATTCGTAATTTCAGAATGTGATCGGTAGCTTGAAATACTTGCTCTAGAGAACCTTGTTCTGGTGCTGGAGGAGGAACAGTTTTCTTGTAGTCTAGACGTGAATGTCGGTCGGAAAGTCTAGTTCTACCTACATACGCTATTCTGGAAGGATTCTCGTCGTCTACCTCTTCGGTAGAAGAGTAATTTTCTTTCTCGCTTACTAGTGCTTCTTTGCGTTGTTCGTGTAACCTTATTATTTCCTTACGAATTTTCTTGTACATACTCTCTATACTACTGAGTGTCTTGTGTCTTCCCTCGGCTATATGATCACTCCATTTTGTCAGAACTCTCATTTCGGTCGGATCTTTAGTCGGGTAATCTTGTTCCCTTATTAAACAATTTATTAGAAACTTTAATAGCATGAGCTGAATCTCAGCTTTCCTTAAAGACATAATTTCGCCAATACTTTCTGGGTCTGTTCCTGTACGAATGAAACGATATATTCTGTCTAGATCTTCTTTCATATTTGGTAGGGTGTCCAAATACTCGGTCACCCGTCTTACACGCAATGAATATATAACCATACTATCATCACCTGGGACTGGATCATAACGGCATTCGGTGAGAGCTCGCCTGATATCTGCAACGGATTGATGTTTGGGCGTACGCTGTAACGCACGTTCATGTAACTCGGCTAATATTACACGTTTCTGTGGCGGCGGGGTACCAGGAGGACCTCCCCCCGCGGCCCCTAAACTGGAATCGTCGACTGATACTCTTCGTGCTGGCAGAGTGATCGATGTAGAGGGTACTTGTAATGTAGGCTGGACCGGGGGTACCGTAACAGGTGCTGTAACAGGTGCCCCGGTGACTGGAGGAGCAGGATTTACATTATTTACAGGAGCTGGCGGAACAGGATTTGCATATTCTGGGACTGTGTCGTCCAAATAGGACGAGAGAAAAATATCGGCTGCGGTCGGTTTGTGACGTAGCTTGGTCGGAACTAAGGGTGGCGGAAAATTACTGGATGCCTCCGGGGTTGCTTTTGGCAAGCCCTCGGCAAGAAGAGGGTACATACCCTTAATAAGGGCATTCCTCTGTCCGTCTGACTGTTCGGTTTTAACTCGTTCACCTATTTCGATTAATTCCCTTTCTTGGGCTCTTTCTGAGGATTCTCTACTTAATTCTGACTTTCTGATTTCTTTTTCGGTTCTTTTATGAGATTCTTTGCGCCATAACTCGATGGCATCTTTCTGGGACTGTCTGGCTTTCTTTTTCCATAATGCTTCTTCTACTCGCATGATGCACTCGGCATCCCATGTGCCTGATACAGGCCATCTATATTTCTCTTCTAATTCCTTAGTGTACTCGACCCATAAGTCTAGATATAATATGGCACTTATGCCATGCTTTTGATACATAAAATGACCTGGACTGTCCCTAGGCGGGACAGGAACTGCTTCCTCGAGCAGACCTTTCCTAGTTCTTAACTGACGTAATTTTGAGAACAGAGGCATGACGTAAACTGGGATCTGGACACAATACAATACACAATGAACACAATAATGACTGAGGAAACAACTCATTCATACCACGACATTGAAAACACATTGAAATGACATTTAAAATAACAGTTCGGACAGAAACATTACCTGGAATACTTGAGAACAGGAACACATGAATTTCTCGAGACTAGAACTTACTAGAATTACTAGATGCACTGCTGAAACAGTACGAAACATACCGGTCTCATAAAGAGACACGTCAGGACCCGCATCCACCTAGGTGGACACTTCGTGTTGGATTTGCGTACCCAAACCCACGGACCAGAGACAAATTAATTGACCCTGTCTAGATACTACCCCAGCAACGGTACTCACCGGGCAGCAAGAACGGAAGGCCTCGGACTGGACTGGACTGCTACGACGACGGACTACGAACTTCGGACTTCAGTTACGGGTGGGCCTCCGGATACCTCGGACCTTGGACTCTCGGCTTGGGCTCTGGTCGGGACTCGCCGCGTTCCTCCACCGCCTCATCTGGATGCTGGACCGCAACCTCCGTCTCCTCCGTGGGCCTGAGGGATACTTGAAGCAGAAATATCTGCCACTGCGCAGGATGATTCCGTCACGACTGCAGAGGATCAGGGGGCTTGCGTGGCTTCTCCGGCGCGTGGGGAAAGGGCAAGTCCCTATTCGGGCGCCATTATGTGGTAAATAAATAATTAATTACCGGATCTATTTTTCAGGATATACAATAACAGATAGCTCAATAAATAAGAGTCAAGATTCGAGGTAGCTGGAGTTTGCAGGTTTTAATACAGCATAAAGGACAGCAACAGGACAACCTGCACGGGAATAGGATGGCAGGGCCCGGCAGCTGCCGGGGCAGGATCTGGGATGAGCGCGCTAACTTTTAATAACAGTGCACAATATTTATAGCTAAACAATTGCATTACAGTTAATACAGTATGCGTAGCAGTGGGCGGAGTTCGTAGCAGTCGCGAAAGATAAGGCATAAAGTAGGTGTAACAAGAGGCGTGTACATAGACATGTGATGTAAACGTAACAGAATATGTCATGAATGGGGCGGAAACATGGAGGGGGCTACCTAAGGAGCCGGGACCTCTGACCTAGTGGTGCGCGCAAGCTGGCAATGACGTGTTACTAGGAGGAACTGGGGGCTATGACTTCTGCGCTAGAAGAGGAGACTATAGTCTGGAGTGTCAGGGCGACATGAACCTAAACACTATCTAGTATCTGATGTTTAGAGAACATGTTGATAGAATCCAAAAGTTATCAGGGCAAAGCATTATTCTACATGTAGTGCGTGTTGAGGAATATTAAATGACCATTAATACAGTATTTCTCTTACATGGAGACGTAAAGGCTAGACCATGACTGAAACTATTGATGCGATTCAGTAGCTTAGGAATGCAGAGAAGGAGGGCTGGACTGATAACTAGAATCATAACATACTCTTGGCAGACTGGCAGGCAGAGCCAGGCCGAGCCGGGCACTGTGAGGCAGGAAGTAAGTGAAGGGTCAGGGATGCAGGTGGGGGCTGTATCGCTCCTCAGCGAGGGTTCAGAAAACAGGAGCTGAATCTGGTGTCCGGGCCCTTTTGAGGCCTAGAAACGGGGACTTTATTCTGAATTAACGTGCACACTGTGAAACGTGGCAACATAGCTTTACATAGGCCTAATACTCGTAGCTTTCACGAGAACTGGAAACTTGACATACTAAAGTTGGACACAACTAGAATTGCGTCTTTAATCGATCATAAGGGAATACATATGCATATTAATCATGCACATATAACATAAGATGGGGAACACGTAGGGACACAGAACATGGCAAAATTTACTTTTCCACATCACGAAGGTCAAGATCTAGCATATAGGCAGAAAATCTGGTAATTACATTTTGTAGGCCAATGGGGGTACGAGCCAATAGGACGGCATCATCTGCATATAATAAAGCTCTTATTGGCCATCCGTTTATGCATGGCAAGTCCTGACAATCATTACTTAATTTTGCTCCCATGTTATTAATATAAAGAGTGAACAGGAGGGGTGCCAACACGCACCCCTGCCTCACCCACTTCTTTACCGATAGGGTCCTACTGAGTTCACCACCCCTTCCATAGAGCACCCGGGCCCTAGCATGTAAATAAGACTGTTTTAAAAAGTTAAGAATGAGTTGATCAACCCCCATGGCGTCTAAAATGCTCCATAGCTTCTGATGGTTAACACAGTCAAAGGCTGAACTCAAATCAACAAAGCATAAAAATAAATTCCCCCTTTTAGCCTTTAAATACTTTCCAACCAGTAAGTTCAGGTTTAAGCATTGTGCGGTGGTTCCCACACCTTGGCAGGAAGGCATACTGTAATTCTGAAATGATACAGTTTTCCTCTGCCCATAACTGGAGGCAGTTTAAAACAACACGCCCAGCCACCTTTGCAAAAGAATCTAGTAATGAGATTGGTCTATTGCAGGACGGATCGTCACGATTGCCCTTCTTGTAAATAGGGACCAGTGTCGATTCCGTCCAAGTGGCTGTAAATTCCAGGGTCAAGCAAGCTTTTAAGACCAGGGCTAACAGGGGTCCCCATTGCAGTGGATCTGATTTAAATAAGTCCACTGGTATGCTATTGGAGCCTAGGGCTTTGCCCTCCATACTTTCATTGATGGCCAAGATTACATCCTGGGCATCAAAGTCGATTTCAATAGGAAGATGGTTTGGAGGGATTAAACGTATGGCCGCCTCGTTTTGCGGATCCACCTGATTATTATAAAGGCCAGAAAAATGGGACACCCATTTATCCTCCTCTATTTCGATAATAGGCAGGTTACCCGAGGCAAGGAAAGGGGCATTCACTGCCTTCCAGAAACCTTTTGTTTCTTTCAAGGCTGATGCTCGTTTTAGATCTTGCCATAATTCGGACTTTATGTTTGCCTTGCGTTCCTTAAGAGATATCTTATAGGCTAATCTTGCCCTTTTTATATCTGCTCGATCTTTTATGGGTTTATGTAAGGAGGTTATCAAGGCTGCATGGGTTTGGGAACATTTGGCAACAAACCAACCGCTTCTCTTGTCAGCCCATTTCTTACTTTTTGCCCGTAGTCTGTTTTGTATAGTCTGAATTGTTTTCCCAAAAGAACTAGGAATATCTGTTTTGTTAGTGTTTATGTCGAGATAAGCTGTAAAATCATCTTTGCAGATGGTTAAGAGGTGCGTACAAAGTTCAGATTGGTTGACAGCCGCCCATTTGACTGTCTAACCATTTTGTCTATCAATAGCAACATCTCCTGCCAGGTGTGTTGCCAATGTTTTACTTGTTAATGCTTTGGCAGGGAGTTTTAAAAGGACGCTAATCGGTTAATGATCGCTAAAAGCAACAGGATGTAATTGTGTATTCTGTCCGCATATCTATTTGATACCAGTATATGGTCTATGGCTGAAAACAAGCCACCTCCGTTAAAGGGACTATTAAAAGGAATTAGGGACGAACACACACTATTTGCAAATCCCAAATCCATAGAATATTTTAGCAAATTAAATGAATCTCCAGAAGCAGTGTGCAAGAAATGGGACGCATCATTTGCATCATCTGGATCTACACCACAAACATCTCCCTCGATATATGGGCACGGTCCACAATTAAAATCCCCGCCCCAGATTATACAGTAGTCTTTACCAGAACTTCTTTGGGTCTTGTCCAAATCTCTCTGCAAATGCATCAAGATTTGTCATGTATCCGCAATGGGCATATTATTATAATAATTTGACAAGACTAAATAATACTTTTTATCTAAGTTGATTTTTAACACCTGATAATAGATTTTAGACTTCATGAGGTCTATCTTGTGAGCATTTAACCTGTAAGACACATAGATGCAAAGGCCGCCCTTATTCCTTCCCTTACTTGATGGCAGCGCTGAACTGGAAAATGTCTTAAAACCATTAATATGTAAGATGTTATCAGACCAAGTTTCTTAAATACTTTTAATGTCAAAATTATGGATGAATTCCAGCCAGGCAGCATTAGACAGTTTAGCCTATAGACCTGCCACATTCCAGAACAGGATCTCTATTTCTTTCATTCTAGGTCCAGACTGTGATATACAATCAGTGGGGGCAGGGACTACGTTGGGGCCACCAGAGCTATTTGGTGTTTCACTATAAGAAATGCTGGCCTTCGACTGAGTTATTTCACTCAGAGTATTACAGTTGTTACAATGATTAGCGGCGTTTCTTGCCCTAATGTCGGGTTGTTCAGTATTTAAAATTAAAGCTGTACATTGCGAGATTGTTCTTATTGATTGACATTGTACCCTATTGCTATTAATGTTACTGAGTCAATCGTTATCATCCAGGGAAGAAAGGGCCTCAAATCTATCAGTCAAAGGTATGCTAAATTGAGTGTGGTGAATGTTATTCATGAAATGGGCTGGGAGTTGCATCTCCTGTCCTGCGTGTCGGAGGTAGTTAGTGGGGGGATACAAGTAACCCAACGGGAGTACATTTATTCCATGATTGGTCACATAGAGGGAACCCTGTAGGCTCAAAATTTCTTGTGTTAAACTTGGTGTTCTAAAAGTGAGGACTATGCAATCACCCGGGAGCCTCTTATCACATTTCCCCACCCACCCCACTCTCCTTGCCATTTTAAGTTCGCTAAATAGGGCATCAGTTAAGCCAATTTTAAACCAGAGCGTGCAAAGAGACTTATTATGTAAAGTCTCCCAGGATTCAATTGATTTGGACGTGGATTGTGGTACATTTGCCAATATTATTGTATATGGTGTGGCTTCTGGAGGTAGATTCAAGGTCAGGCCTTCTTCATTTACCCTGCCCCTTACCCTATATGTGATCTCCGGGTTGGGCAGTCTTTGGTTAATAACGGGTGCTATATCAGATGGCGCTTTATTATAATCTAAATTAAAATGACTCATATGTCCAACACCCCTCCCAGATTGCACGGCTGGTTGTGAGATGTCCGCCATATGGGGGTTGGCTATATTTCCACCATTTGATGTGCTCCCTAGACACCCTAAGCAACTGGGCGGTATGTTATTTGTGCCTACACCCTGTATTTTTCTCAAAAGTTCCTCGATCGCCAGGGTCATTGCCAGCAGTTTCTCTGATGTGGCCGAGGCCGATAGTGAAAGTTGATGGTATGGGGCATTGCCAGAGCTCTGCCCCTCACTGGGCACCAAAGAGATCACGGAAATGGAACAAGACTCCAGGCACCCAGACAAATCAATCAATGTACCTTCCAGAAGCTTTAAACGGCCGCCCAATGAAGCAACATTTTTGTCTCTAGATTCCCTGATCCGACCAAGGGCAGTGTCCAATACTGTCATATTAATGGCATTAATGGCTGTGCCGTCCTCCTTGGGCAGAATTGCGTAGACAATGAAACATCCATGGTCTGAGTACTTACAGAGCAACTCTTTACCGCTGTATTGGTCTGGGAGTCACACTCGGATTCCTTTTGAAGTTTTTGTTTTGATGGACCCTTACCCTTCTTACGGTTCACGGATGCCTTTGCCCTCGGCTTAGCCTTTGTGCCCCCAATAGAAGAATTGGAAGTCCGGGTTCTAGAGGCTATGCTTGGCCCGTTAGAGATATCCATTTGTAGTGCTGGCGGCTCATCATGTACAAGGGCCAACAAATCCGAGACCACTGGTACAGTCCCCAAGTTATGAGGTGATGAGCAGGATTGGGTTAAGTTTTGGGAGATACCTGCTGGATTATGTAATCCTAATGAGGTTCGCCTTGAATGAGATAGGGGGTCTAGAGACAGCCGCCTCCCTGTTAGTTCTATCTCATGGCATAGTAATGATTCTTCCCTCGTTATAAATGCATCAGATAATCACTCCACCACGACGTTAAGTACCAATCCCGCTTCACACGAATCAACAGAAAGTTATAATTAAAATCTGTACCTGAAGGTCGTTATAGAGGTGGTATAATGTAGGGCCACTTGTTGAGGGGGGGCCGAGCCCAGCCTCCTCCGGGCTTCGACGGGCAAGGACGGGCCCGCCCTTGGCCCACGCGCGTCCCGCGCTGTTGGATCCCCCCAGAGAGTTTTATGGACCCGGTGGCTGGCTGGCGCTGCTCCTCACGCGAGATCGCACTGCCCTGTGGGAGATGGAGTCCAGGCAGTCCGCGGTCCGTGTTCAGGAGCAGAGAAGAAATAATACGGAGTCCTGTGGTGGTGCCACAATATCCCAACAAGGGCCCAGGCAGCAGCACAAATAGCAGAGCAGCAATGCGGGCACGTAAGGGCATGATCATATCAGTAAGAGCCCCAAAAGGAAGTCTATTTTTATATTGACCCTAGGTGTGGACTGTAGAGGCTGCAAGAAGGGCACCTCTGCCCAGAAGAGGACCTTATGTCATTGCATCATCTTGTGCCTCACAAAGGAACTGATTGAGAGAATCTGCGCTCAGTCCCCAAGAGCAGAGTCCTCTGCATCAGCACTTGTCAGGGGTGTTCCTGTGGCTGAGATTTACTGTGCGGTAACATGGGCTTCCCTCCTCCACACCTTCACTAAGCGTTATTGCATGGATTCAGAGGAGATCAGGGATAGCCACTTCAGACGTTCAGTGCTTCAGGGTCTTTAACAGCGTTATTTTCCATCGTAATGACTCTTGGTGTGGTTCCAGAATCATGAAAGTCTTCCATAACTGTGGTGATTCACAAGAAAGGGGGGAAGGGGCCTGTATCGAAGGCTATCCGGGGGCTTGAGTTTCCGAGGTACCCAGGTGGCAAGTGAACAACAACGGCTGAGAGATACTTCCGCTGCCCCTGTGGTACTTTCGGTTTCGCTCTTGGTCATTGTTGGCGCCGACTCGCTGCTGATCGACACTGCTGCCCTGGTCTAGTCGTCAATCCCACACTGGCCGTTGATCCTCGACCTCTCGACTCTGCAGGCCTGCCACGGAGGGAATCATTCTGACCAGATCCCAAAGGTCCCGCCGGAGCTCGTTGCCCATCATGGCGGGCAGGGCGGATGCCGAGAAGCGCAACACCAGAGGCCCGAACCGAGGAGGGGTTGCCCACTCTCAGACCATAGATCGCTTTACTCGCCCGAAGGGATCCCCAGGCCGAGCAAGCAAGATCCCTGAGGAGACCGGTGACGGTCCTCCCGCGACTGAGGATCCGACTTTACAGGATGTTATGGGCGCCATTGCCAGTGTCCGGACTGCTATGGGCCAGCAGTATGAAACTTTAGCTACTAAGTTAGACATGGTGGCAATCGAGGTCAACCTTATCAGGACGGACTTGGGGAAAACCAATGAGCGGGTCAAATCCCTGGACATCAAGACCGCAAGCCTGACTTCGGTCGTCTCGGATCTCCAAGCCGAGGTCCGCAATCTTCGAACGGCCGGAGACTTGTTTGCCCGTCGGCTGGATGATTTCGAGAGCCGGGCCAGGCGCAACAACATTCGCATCGTAGGTGTTCCGGAGAACTCCACAGACGTGCCTGCGGATCTTCTGGTGGAAGACCTAGTTCGGAACCATTTGGCACCAAAGGGTCTTAGTAATCTTTTTGCGGTGGAACGTGCTTATAGAATTCCAGGTGGGAAGCCCAAGCTTGGAGCCGCTCCGAGGCCTATAATAGCAAGGATTTTTAATTTCCGAGACAGAGACGCTATCCTGCAGGCCTCGCGTGCCAATGGTCCCACTAAGTTTGAGAATGTGTCGATCAGTTTTTACCCGGACTTTACACAGGTGGTAAAGAAGCAACGTATGGGCTTTACGGGGGTGAAAAGACATCTCAGGGACATGGGATTGAAGTACGCCATGCTTTTTCCGGCCCGCCTGAGGATTGAACATAACAAACGTACATTCTTTTTCGACCGCCCTGAAGTGGCCAGTGACTGGTTGGACACTTTGACGACGCACCGTGCCAGCCCGGAGAGTTCGAGGGGCGCCGAGGGCGGCTTGGAAGAACAGGAGTAGTGAGTCTGCGCCGGCGAGCCAGTTTATGGACGCTCTGCAGTGGCTCTGTGATAGCTATGTTTGTATGGTGGGGGGGATTTGGGACTCTTCCTCCTCAGGGGACTTCTTTCTCTCTCTTCTTGTAGGTTAGTTAAATGGAGCGACAGGCACACTGCAAGTTGGGGTGGCTTTTTGGTCTACCGCAGGGGTGCACAGTGGGGGGATGTGTGTTGAGGGGTTCTTGGGGGGTGGTGGAGGGGTCTTTTCTTGTTTGTTTGTTTCGAGGCTACGATTTGGTCGGTATTTTATCCTATGTGCCTGTTTCGTGGCGGGGGGGACTGTTTGTTCATTTCTGGGATGGGGGGTAGGGGGCTGAGGGTGCTGAGCTGGAACGTTAATGGTCTCGGGGATAGGATAAAACGGGGGATAGTTTTGCAGTATTTGAAGCGACACTCCCCGGATATCGTTTTACTCCAGGAGACTCATCTCGTAGGAAATACGTGCCATGCGTTGAATAGACGGGGCTACCGTTTGGTGGCCCACTCTGGCTTTACTACTGGGTCGAGGGGGCGGGCATCCTGGTTAGAAACTCCCTCCCCCTCGAAATAGATTACATGGTTTTGGATGATAGGGGCCGCTATGCCGCTGTTGTGGGCCGTTGGGAGGGGAAGACGATCTCCATTTTGTCTGTGTATGTTCCCCCTGGTCTAGAATCCACCACGTTTTCTGATTTGGGCGGGGTGGTCCTGGGGCTCCCCGATGGTCTGTTGGTAGTGGGTGGCGATTTTAATTCAGTTGTCAGTGGGGAAGAGGATCGTAGCCCTCGCAGAACCCTCCCCACGTCGCAGCTATGGCTGGGGAATTTTTTGTACACGTTGGGTTTAGCGGATTGTTGGAGGCAGCTGCACCCTGGACAGCTCCAGTATAACTTCTATTTGGGAGCGCATGGTAGTCTCTTGAGACTCGATTACATACTCGTACCAGCGGCACAGATGGTCTCTGTGAGGGAAATTAGGCATTTGGCTAGAGGGATCTCAGACCACTCCCCACTCTGGCTCACTGTTGACGTGCGGCTAGAGTCCGGGGGTTGGGTCGCTCCAATTAATCCATGGCATCTTCGCAACCCCAACATTGGTACGGAAGTGGTTAAGTGTATGGATCTCTACTGTGCCGAAAATGTAGGGCCGGTGTCCTCCCCTGTTTCTTTATGGGAGGCATACAAAACTGTGGTCCGGGGTCAGACTCTATCTTTGATTGCCAGCGAGAGGAAGCGCAGAACTATGGAAGTGGTGGGCCTGGAAAATGACATCACTGAGTTGGAGGAACGGATGGGGTCTGGGACTACGCCTGAGGACTTGAACTCCTTGGCACTTAAACAGTCTGAATACAGAGCTCTGGTGACTGATGCGGCTAGGGCAATGAATCGTGAGCAGCAAGGTCGTCTGTATGATGTGGGTGACAAGGCGGGAAAATTGATTGCTTGGCTGGACAAGAGGTATAGATTGAGTCGGGTGGTGCCTGTTATTGAGAGAGTGGATGGCGCGCGAGTGGTGGACCCGGTCGAGATAGTGGAGGTCTTTGCCCAGCACTTTCAGAAGGTTTACGCGCCGGTCACTGGCAGACAGGAGGAGGACTCGCACTTGTTGCTCCGCGATATAGCGTTGCCTAGTCTGTCGGACTCAGACAAGGAGCTTATGGAAGCGGATGTTTCCACCGATGAAGTAGCGCTCGCTATCCGTTCGCTTCGTTCGGGCAAGGCTTCGGGCCCGAACGGCATACCGGTCGAGCTGTATAAGCTGAGCCCTGACAAAATGGCGCCGTATCTTCGCCGGATGTTCTTGGCATCGCGAGATCTCGGGCTCCTTCCCCGGGACCAGAGACTGGCATCCATTGTGGTCATCCACAAGGATGGCAAGCCTCGTGAACTCTGTTCGTCATATCGGCCGATCTCGCTTTTGAATGTGGAGCCCAAGATCCTTGCGAAGCTCTTGGCGAGCCGGCTGATTACAGTGATCGGCGATTTGGTACACCCGGATCAGTCTGGTTTTATTCCCCACCGCAATACCGCGCTCAATCTTCGACGTCTTCATGGTGTCTTGGCAAGGGCGGGGTCTCTTGAGGAGTCGGCCATCTTGCTCTCACTTGACGCCTCGGTGGCCTTCGACACGGTGGAATGGCCATATCTGTGGGCTGCCCTTGCCAAGTTTGGCTTTGGCCCTAAGTTCATTGGGTGGGTTAGACTTTTATATGAGCAACCGCTGGCTCAGGTGGTGGTCAACGGAAGGGCCTCGGAACCTTTTGTTCTTGGGCGCGGCACGGGGCAGGGCTGCCCTTTGTTGCCTCTCCTTTTTGCACTTGCTCTTGAACCCCTTGCCGCGTGGCTCCGTTGGGAGCCCTCGCTCAAGGGCATACGGTGGTCCCCCGCCTTCGAGGATCGTGTGTCGCTTTATGCCGATGATATATTGTTGTATCTCACTTCTCCCCATAAGTCGTTGGGTGTTCTGTTTGACGTCCTGAGTTCTTTCGGGAGGAACTCTGGTTTGGTTATCAATTGGGCTAAGTCCTGCATTTACCCACTTAGGGGTGGACAACCTCTCTGCCCCGCATTTGCCCTATACCTGTTTCCGAAGTTGGCTTCAAGTACTTGGGGATCTACATTTCGATGGACCCCACGGTGCACTATGAGCGGAATTTACTACCTCCGCTTGTCCGGCTTAGGTTGGATGTTGCGGCGTGGTGTGGATTGCCTCTGTCCCCTTTGGGAAGAGCGGCCTTGTTTAAAATGATGTCTCTTCCCCGGTTCCTGTACGCCATTCAGAATACGCTCAATCTAGTTCCGGCCAGCTATTTCCGTGAAATTGAGGGCCTCCAGAGGAAGTTGGTTTGGGGCGGGCGGCCCCGCATAGCATTGGCAAAATTGACTTCGCCGTGGTATGACGGTGGTATAGCTTTGCCTGATGTCAAACGTTATTACTGGGCATCTCAGTTGAGTGCCATCAATAACGCCATGTATGGTCCTGTCCCGAATCCCGCCTATGAGATGGACAGGTGGCAACTGCCGGGGGGTGATTACAATAGAGCGCTCTATTCCAGAACCGCCAGGAGGAATCTGACGGGCCCCACTGCTGTGGCGGTACGGGTATGGGGCAGTGCAACATCGGCCACGGGCTGGATGGATAAACTGACTAGGGCAACTCCCCTGTTTGCTGCTGAGAGATTGAGTGGTCTGTGGTCATCGAAGGGATTCGATAGTTGGGACCTTATTGGTATCAGCAAAGTGGGCGATCTTTGGGCCACCAGCAGAGTCAAAACTTTCGACGAACTGAAACGGGAGTATAAGTTGAGTGACAGGGAATATTTTCGAAATCTTCAGGTCCGCCACGCACTCGATTCGGTCTTCCCTGTTGGGACTACGATTCCTGAGTCTTCACCCCTGGAGGATAGAGTGCTGGATGGGCATGTCCCTGACAGCACTATCTCTCTTATATATAAAAAACTTATTAATGCCCGTTCGGACCTCCTTATACAGCTAAGAGATGCGTGGATTGGTGATGGTCTGGAGTTGGACGACGAGGACTGGCAAGCTGCAATATCCTCCCCTAAAGAAGTTGCGATTCCGGCGTGTCTCCGACTGGTGCAGCTGAAGATTCTGCATCGTGTCTATGTCACGGGTCCACGGTTGGTGCATATGGGTTATTCTGTGGATGGGTCATGTCGGCGTGGCTGTGGTATGCTTGCTACCTTCCTCCACATTATATGGGAATGCCCGGAGGTAGTGGTTTTCTGGAATCGAGTGCATGCGGTCAAGGGTGAAGTGACGGGTGTTGAGCTGCTCCCTGAGGCCAGACGCTGTTTGTTGAATGTATGGAAACAGAATGACTTTACGGTTGCTCAGACTCAGTGGGTTACGCTGGGTAACATGATTGCGAAGAGAGATATTGCTCAATTGTGGGGATCTCATAGGGCACCGTCGGTCTCGACCTGTGAGGAGAACATGGACTGGTGCATGTTTAGAGAAAAAATCGTGTACATATCTCGTGGTAGGCCCAAGAAGTGGGGCAAGATATGGGGTCAATGGAATTCATATCGAGGAGAGATCTGTGCTCCTCCCCTCGCTGAGCCCCCTGACATTCCACGATCTCCTTGACTGTACGTTCTGGTACTTTGATTTCCTGTTATATGTGATGCACTGCTCACTCTCGGTCCCCACTCCCCTCTCCCGTGATTTCTTGATGCCTGCTACTCATTTGTCTCCCCCTACCGTACGTAACAGTCCTTATATTGCTTGGTTTTGCCTCGACTCTTTTTCATGTTTTTCTTTGTGTTGTTTATACATTGTAAAAAATGGAAACCTTTATTTATCCTCTCTTGCCATGGGCTCCGGATAACATCGTGCTTCTACGCTGCCGGACCCTCGGGCTGTCGGCTGATGAGCTGTGTATAGAGTTGATATTGTTATTGCATGTAACTGACCGGCCTGTGTGGTTGTAGGTCTGTAACTGTACTCTTTTTTTACGAAATAAAGGTTTAAAAAAAAAAAAAAGAAAGGGGGGGGGAGAGATGACCCCCCAGCTATCGGCTAATTTCCCAATTAGGCAACATCTGGAAAATCTTTGGGAAACCCTTACAGTCACGTCTCGAGACCTGGACAGAGGAGGACAATATTGCCTCTAACTCTCAGGCTGGATCCTGAAAAGGCTAAAGTAGAATCGACCAGGCTCTGAGGTTGCACATGATCTGTATGAAGTTTGTGTCCCTGGAAACTACCCGCTCTACTTGGTCTTAAGAGACCTAAAAACAGCATTCGATTCTGTCGCCGCTCCGTCCTTCTGAGTCTTCTGGAGGAAGGAGGTTCCCAAGCAACTTTTAACTATCCGAAAGGATCTGCCGCGGCAATCATTCCAGAGTAAGATTTGGTGTAAAAGAAGAATGCACAGAGAAGTTTGAAATAAACATTGGCGTTGGGCAGGGTTGCGTACTTGCCCCAGCTTTATTCAACATTCACATCAGTGGAACTGAATTCTCTCGGGAATCTTCGTCTTGATGTTCCGATATTGGAGAAGGAAAATATTCCAATCCCGCTGGTTGCAGATGATGCAGTAATATTAGCGCGTACTGAAAAATCAATGCATCAACTTTTGGAAGGCTTTGAGCTATTCTGTAAGGTACGGAAGTTAATAATCAATAAAGAGAAAAATATATGATAATTATTCATAAATCAAAGGTATTGTTGACATTCAGGATTAATGGTAAACCAACTAAGCGACTTAAAACATGACTACCTCTGCATACGAATGGATGACCATTTATATTGGAAAGCTCATCTGGCGAAGGCGGAAACAAACTTGACGCCACTATTCTACATTTTGCTAACTCAAGCAGCAAGAGACCAATAAAACTAGCATTGATGCATTCAAGACAAATGCACGTATGGCCTGCGCTTATGGTGCTGAACTGTGGGATTTTACGAAAGTTCAGGCTCTTCTTAAACTGGGAAACATCTTCTTGTTACGTGTACTAAACCTGGGTCTGGGAACCCCACTGACAGTATTAAGAGCTGAGCTGGGGTTCACTGGAGGATCTCACCCAATAAGATATTGGATGCGAGTGTGGTCAAATCTATTGTTTGCATCATATAGTATGGTTCCGCAGATACTGCGACGATGCAGGATTACAATAATTTACTCTGGTTCAAGCACGCTGAGAACATTCTAACATACACTAGTTGAGTAGAGAAATAGAATCATCTGGAACTGATGAATAAGGCAACACTAGAACTGGTTAAAAAGAAATATCGTGCATTCATGTGGAGCACGCAAGAAGCAAGGAAAGGCATCCTTCCGACTAATTACCAGAAAGTAAAATGTGAACCGCGCCTGGTGCAGTTCATGGACTTGCTGTTCCCTGCTGAGAAAATGGCTTTACATCTCATGTTCAGATTAGGATCTCTTCAGGTGCCGACCTTAAGTAAATCATGGGTAAAGCCCCTGGAGGCGGATCTGACACGTGTCCCCATACATAAGGGGGCCTGAGTCATATATGCATTTTATGCTGCTGTGTGATATGTCGCATAAAACCCGTAGGTACTACCTACGTCCACTTTTTCTAACACGTAATCTAAGATGCTGCAGTGCAGCACTTTTCTTATGTTATAGAACTGATCGTATGGAGATTTGCCAGGCAGTTGCTTCGTATATGCAGACCTGCCATAGACAGCAGCGAAGGAAGTGGGTTCAAACCATAAACCAACTGTAGTGATGGTTTTGAAATTTTCCGTTCATCTCGGGGCGCTGTGCTCGTCCTTTGATAAATTTGCCCTCATAAACCGGGGCGTAGCTCGACTCCAACATGAAAGGCACTGGAGAACCTTATGGACTGGACAGAGCATCGAGAGGTATTGTTGCTCATTTCTACTTGTACCTTCACTTTCTAAAATGCTCGCTTAGGTGTTGGCCGTCTATTGGCCCATATCTGAGGGTTTAATTTCTACCCGGCTGTCAGCAAAACAAACTATTTGGACAATCCTTGTTTTTTTAACACACTAGGTAACGTCTGCGCAGCAGGCTTGTGCTCTTCTTTTATTTCTGATGTTTATAAGACAGCTGTCAGGCTTGCTAGGGGTTTGCTTGCTCTGAGTAGGCAACAAGCAGACGGAGACGCCGGTATCTGTACCTATGTACGTGCTTGTTAGCTGGTACGCTTTGTAAGATCTAATGACCGCTCTATCTAATTGATTGGTTTTAAAAGTGATGTACGTCATCTATTTGCACTAGCATTTTACGTCAGATCATGGATTATCCGCAAAGTGTAGTATTTGTATGAACTGTGCTTAAGTCGTTTTAAATCGACAAGAATTGTGATTGTTTTATTATCTGCTGTAAATAATGCTGACAATAAACCTTTGCTATCAAGTACCACACCTGCAGGAATGCTCAGTGGGTTGTGCGAAGCTAGATTTAACATGGTCATCTGTGGAAGTGTGTCCCTCCAAAAATCAGAGTAGATCATACGGTGGGGGTCAAGAAAGGTTTATCAGCATGGCACAAGTCGGGGGTAGCCACAGTTTGAAGGGGTCCCCCACTATTATCTAGAAACTTGACTCAGTTTCATCTAGCTCCTCAGCCTGCGACTGTTTGTTTGTGTGAGTGGCGCAAGAGAGGAACAGAGAACTTGACAAAATTAGCCCTTCTTTGCTTAATACACAGTAAATGTGAACCACTTTGGGGCTTAGGGGCTGGATAAAGAATAACATCAGGAAACAAACGCAAATTAAAAGCACATTTTATTTATTTGCTGAAAATTGTTTAAAAATGTAATTTCAAAGTTCCACATATCTGTTTAAAAATATTTACACTTTCAGTCATTTCCGAGTTTAGTTACAAACTAAAAGTGGGAAAAACATATGATGTATAAAAACTGAAACCAAAAACGTATTTTTACATTATTTTATGTTTCTTGTTTTATGTTTTTAAAACAGGCCGTCAACCTTTCACATACAAATTATTATAAGGACCTGACATCACTTCTTGTGATGTCACTACATGTGACGTCACTGTAATTTGCATACGATAATGCGCTCCATACTATTTTCCTTACTTGTGCCCTGTTTATTGGCATGACATGGGTCTATAGGTATTAAAAATAAACATATAAATTCACAGGTGTTCAGCCCGTTTCTCTGGTGATGTCACTCATTGACATGTATTCGGCTGCTTCTTCTATTTTTAGGTGAGTACATATAACGTGCCGTTCCCTCTCCTTCCATTTCTCTCTATTTCTCCCCCCTTTCTTTGTCTCTCTCGCTCTCTTTATCTCTCACCCTCTCTATCTCCCACACACTCCTGTTAGCGTTAGCTTCATGAATGTCACTGCCACTTCTGGCATTCATACGACAAATCCTTTAGAACGTTTGAGGACAAGGGACAAGCAAGTGTGGGAGACGAGTTGCTGGGAGTGCAACTGATTGTCCTGGCACATATATGCTTTTCATGTGGGATTTCGCTATTTCACCACATTCTTCAAACAGAGTCGGCTGCTTACAATGGCTCAATTCTGGTAAAAAGAAAGAGTTTGGCAAGTCACAAACTGAATAGGGAGAGCCATGTCGGAAAGGAGCCACGGGTCACACTTAGTTATAAGGCCCGAGGCACGAGCTGATCCAGCAACCGATAACAGTGTGTAAAAGATGCAGCAAACATTACTTAAAAACAAGGTATGTGCTCTTTTATATCTAAAAACAGGTTATTTCTTGAACACCTGTGCTTCGTTTTAGTTCATTACATATACTGCAGTGGCATTTGTTAATAGCAATACATACATTTTACCAATGAAGCTTCCATCTCCAGAGCCCTGACAACATGTCCACTCTGGGTGTGTTTGGTTTATAGGTTTTATCACTAAGCCGACAAGTTATCTGAAAATACCACTGTTAGTCCCAGTATTGTTCAGTGTTGCTTTTAAAGGAGGTGTGGTCAGGTGCGATTGAATGTTTTCCTTTGTATCTCTTCTTCACCAAATAAAAATCAACAATTTTTCTTTTCTTTTAGTCCACATTGTGCTAGCCTCCCACTGTGTATCCTGGTACATCATGCTGCTTTGCTATGTGTACGGAAGTGAACAATCACTGGAAACAAACACTTTTATAACTCTGCAAATACTGTTATCTGTTTTCCTTCTTTACTGCTAGTCCGGTCTTCTATCATCTGGCATTTCAATGTCCCACACAATTTGAATTTAATTTTTTTCCGTAATTCATTCCTCTCACAATAATTGCACTGTTCTGCTCTTGTCTTTGTCTCTAAGGGGTCAATATTATTTTTGATGTTCTTAAGTTCTTTCCAGAGTCTCTGTGTTCGCTGATGTGTTTGGAGGTTTGATAAGTTACTAAAGCTTTTCCTACATTCACTGCCGTTGAATAGTTTTTCCCAAGTGTGTTTTTGCTGATAACTTTGAAGGTGTGATAACTGACTAAAGCACTTTGCACATTCACAGCACTTGAATGGTTTTTCTCCTGTGTGTGTTCGCTGATGAATCCTTAATGCTGAAGAGCCGCGAAAAGTACTGTCACATTCATTACAATGTTAGGGTTTTTCCAGTGTGTGTTCGCTGATGATTTTGTAGAACTGATAATTGACTAAAGCTCTTTAGACATTAATTACACTTGAATGGTTTTTCTCCTGCGTGAGTTAGCTGATGATACCTTAATGCTGAAGAGCTGCGAAAACTACTGTCACATTCACTACAATGATAGGGTTTTTCCCCTGTGTGTGTTCGCTGATGACTTTGTAGATGTGACAATCGGCTAAAGCTCTTTGCACATTCACTGCACTTTAATGTTTCTTTTCCTGTGTGTGTTCGCTGATGATACCTTAGTGCTGAAGAGCCATGAAAACTACTGTCACATTCACTACAATGATAGGGTTTCTCCCCTGTGTGTGTTCGCTGATGTGTTTGAAGGTTTGATAAGAGACTAAAACGCTTCCCACATTCATTGCACTTGAATGGTTTTTCTCCTGTGTGAGTTTGCTGGTGACGCCTTAATCCTGAAGAGCCGCAAAAACTACTGTCACATTTACTACAATGATAGGGTTTTTTCCCTGTGTGTGTTCGCTGATGTGTTTGGAGGTTTGATAAGTGATTAAAGCTCTTCCCACATTCAGTGCAGTTGAATGGTTTCTCCCCTGTGTGTGTTCGCTCATGACCTTGTAGTACTGATAATTTACTAAAGCTCTTTAGACATGCACTGCACTTGAATGGTTTTTCTCCTGTGTGAGTTCGCTCATGATACCTTAATGCTGAAGAGCTGCGATAACTACTGTCACATTCACTACAATGATAGGGTTTTTCCCCCGTGTGTGTTCGCTGATGACTTTTTAGGTATGATAACCGACCAAAGCACTTTGCACATTCACTGCAGTTGAATGGTTTTTCCCCTGTGTGTGTTCGCTGATGTCTTTGTAGCACTGATAATTGACTAAAGCTCTTGACACATTCATTGCACTTGAATGGTTTTTCTCCTGTGTGAGTTCGCTCATGATACCTAAATGCTGAAGAGCTGCGATAACTACTGTCACATTCACTACAATGATAGGGTTTTTCCCCCGTGTGTGTTCGCTGATGACTTTTTAGGTATGATAACTGACCAAAGCACTTTGCACATTCACTGCAGTTGAATGGTTTTTCCCCTGTGTGTGTTCGCTGATGTCTTTGTAGCACTGATAATTGACTAAAGCTCTTGACACATTCATTGCACTTGAATGGTTTTTCTCCTGTGTGAATTCGCTGATGATACCTTAATGCTGAAGAGCTGCGATAACTACTGTCACATTCACTACAATGAAAGGGTTTTTCCCCTGTGTGTGTTCGCTGATGAATTTGTAGGACTGATAATTTACTAAAGCTCTTCCCACATTCACTGCAGTTGAATGGTTTCTCCCCTGTGTGTGTTCGCTGATGACCTTGTAGTACTGATAATTTACTAAAGCTCTTGACACATTCATTGCACTTGAATGTTTTTTCTCCTGTGTGAGTTCGCTGATGATACCTTAATGCTGAAGAGCTGTGAAAACTACTGTCACATTCACTACAATGAAAGGGTTTTTCCCCCGTGTGTGTTCGCTGATGACTTTTTAGGCCTGATAACCGACTAAAGCACTTTGCACATTCACTGCACTTGAATGGTTTTTCCCCTGTGTGTGTTTGCTGATGAATCCTTAATGTTGAGTAACGACTAAAAATGCTTTCACATTCATTGCAATGGTATGGTTTTTCCCCTGTGTGTGTTCGCTGATGTGTTTGTAGATTTTCTAATCGATTACAGCTCTTCCCACATTCACTGCACTGGTATGGTTTTTCCTCCGAGTGTGTTCGCTGATGTCTGTGTAGGTGATGTAACTGACTAAAGCTCTTGCCACATTCACTGCATTTAAAGGGCTTTTCTCCTGTGTGTGTTCGCAGATGAATTTGTAGGTGTGATGACTTACTGAAGCACTTTGCACATTCACTGCACTTGAATTTTTTTTCTCCTATGTGGTTAGACAGATGGCTTTGTAGGTGTGACGAGAAAGTAAAACACTTTGCATATTCACTGCACTTGAATGGTTTTTCCCTTGTGTGTGTTTGTTGATGTCTTCGTAGGTTTGATAATCGACTAAAGCTCTTCCCACATTCACTGCATTTGAATGGTTTTTCTCCTGTGTGTGTTTGATTGTGTCTTTGAAGGTGTGATAACTGACTAAAGCACTTTACACATTCACTGCACTTGAATGGTTTTTGTCCTGTGTACGTGTGCTGATGAAGCTTGAGTAATGATGACAAACTAAAGCTCTTGCTGTATGTGTATGATTCTTCTTTCTTGGTTAGTGTATGTGGGTCGGGTATATAATGGTCTATATCCCTTGACTGTAGTTCCTGATGGGCCAACATGGCTGATAAAGCACTTGTGATTTCTCACACACTTTAAATGTGTGCAGTATTTTGCACGTTTGATTTCTGTTTTAACAATAAAATACAATAGCCACCAAATATTTGCCACACTCCTAATACGTAGAATGTGTCTTTGTAGGGGATTGTGCCTTTAGATTGGATTATGGCTGTGGACGCTTGCAGGTAAAGATGTATCTTCCTTCTGGCTGGTGCAAATTGGGACAGTCTGTTGTATTGTCGATAGAAGAGCTCCTCTTTCCTTTACCCGTCAGTTGTCTGGCTCCGCTCTGTTGTGCTTTTCGCTTGTTACTGTGGTTTGGCCAGAAAGAGTTTACAATTCACCTAGAGCACGGAATGATGGCTTGTCTTCATTTTAGAAAATAGAGCACTGCGGTAATCACATCATACCGATACATTGATCAAAGTTAGTATTTGACACTTGTTTATTCAGGAGGTGGTTTGTTATTGTTGTTGCCTTAATTTTCCTAAGGTCATTTCTTCGTCTTGTGGCGTGGAGGTGCACAGCTCAGACTCTTACAATCACTGAACTGCCCTTGATGCTTCATCCGGGATCTGTCAGTTTGTGTGCAGGTTCCTCTGTCGCCGACTGCGCTGATGTTTTCCTGAATACTGTAGCTCAATATTTCTGCTATTATTGAAGATTTACAGCATTCGCGTTATTACTGATGGTCAATTCATACATTCAAGGCTTGTTATCTGTAGGATGTAAAGATATTTAAAATTACTAAATTGAAACAAAATAGAATAAGAAATCACAATATTTATCTGGTTGTAAAAGACATTTCAGGGGAGATTTACCAAATCTCCACGCAATGTGGCGCAGGCCTCCCCCTGCGAGGCTGCACTGCATGACAGGGAGGGAGCAGGAGAGTACCATATTTTCAAAGATATGGCTCTCTCCTTCCCTTTCCCTTGCGCCGGCACTGATTACAGCAGCCCTGCGCCATGCACACACCTTAGCACCAGAGCGCTAGCGTGTGTGTGTGAGCCCAGCATAGGTTTTCTACAGGAAGGACACCCTTCCTGTACAAAATACTATGCCTAGACATGAGGGAAACCTTTTCCAACCTTGTATGCATGTTGCACAGTGCAGCACGCATGCAAATTCAGAAAAGGAAGGAGAAATTAAAGCATTTCTCCTTCCAAGCGCCTAGTTTAAAAGGGTGCAGTTTTCTCACGCTAAACCCAATCTACTGTATTTGGTAAATTGAGTTTAGCGTGAGAAACAATGGGGCAGATTTATGTCAGACTTGCGCCACGTTTACGCTGCCGTTGCGTCACGCAACGGCACGGAAACGTGGCGCATCCCTGCAACCTATTTACAATGTGACGCATCTAGGCAGATGCGTCACGTTGTAAAGCCCTGCGCCACATGAAACCTGCGTCAGGTTTCATGTGGGCGTTCTGTCGCAGGTTGGGCGTTCCCTCGTAGGAAAGCCCCATAAAACTGACGTAGTGAAATCTATAAGATTTCACTGAGTCAGTTTTACGACGCTGTTGGGTCAAATCCTTACGCCTGCTTGAAGCAGGCGTAAGGAGTGACGCACCACGTTATGTATGGGTGGCCTCTGTACATTGCAGGAGTTGCGTCGCACTTGCGACGCTACTCCAGCAATGCGCCTCCCGTACACCACAAGATGCGTCACGCATCTGCCCTTCCTTGCACCATGGTGCGCCGCAATGTAAATGCGGCGCATCTGTGGTGCCGCAAGGAGGGAATTGCGTGACGCATCAGTTCTGGCGCATCCCTGCTGATTTGCAGAGATGCGCCAGAACTCATAAATCTGCCCCAATGGGTGGTTACACGGGAACGCCCATGCCCCACCATTGGCAGGCCCCAAGGTGCAAAGTAACGCGAAGCAGTGCAGTGCGATGCTTCACATTACTTTTACGTTATTTGCTGGAAAGAAAATTAGGAAAAAAAGATTTTGCACTCTTTTGTGCCACTTTTGTGACGCAAACACGACGCAAAATCTTAGTAAATCGCCCCTTCTTCTTTACTGCCTTTGAACTTAGTAGGGAATATTTCATAATACACAAATATTTAACTAAAAGTTCTGCTGATCAGGTGACATCTTATTAATGTCTGAAAACTAGGTGATTTAACAGTGTTCACTGAGTAACTTAGCAAAGTAAGGGTGCTCGGAGCTCCCAAGTGCTTAAGGTTTTGCTTAAGATAGATGCCTACGGTCAAGATTTCATTCAAACAACAATAGAGTTTAGAAAAAGAGATGGACCAGGCGGGGCTGCAAAATTTCCAGTAACTCTTTACGAAGTATACAACGAAAGTAACTCCATTCACACACTTCTCATTTCTTTCCTATTCCCTTAAGATTATCTCAAACACCAACTCCTGTCTTTACCTTGCTGTTCATAGGTCACCTTTGACACTTTCAACAGCTCCCTTTGTTCAAGCCTTTTTGGTTTCGTCTAACCTGGAAGAGTGGAACATTATTGTGGTTTGTCGGGGTTTCCTATCGCCATAACATCTGTCCATCTCCCTGAAACTAGTGCAGCTTACAGCACCCGGTTCTGGCCCGGAAAGTCTGGATTTTCTGAGCTCCGTAGAACATTAAGACAGTTCTTCCGCATCTAACACATACTACAAGACTCCAAGAGTCCACGCTACAAGTGCTGCTGCAAGGTTTAATTAACCCACTGTATCTGAACATCCCCTGGCAAATGCCAACTAGAGAATAAACATCCTGCCTGCACCAGCAGAGTGCAGAAAGCTTTTCAAGCTCCTCGAGATACATGGACTTTCTCTATCTGTCGTAACTGAAGATGTTAATCCTTGGCAACATCTATCGCCTTTGGACAAGGTCCTCCATTTTACTATTAGAATGTAACTCATCCTGCGCAGACACAAACCCTCAAGTCTGTATTGCATGAAGCTGGGTGGTTCTCACGCAAAAGAGGGCCCTCCACAAATTACTGACATTTTCTTACACCCCCTGGACAGCCGTGGCAACACACAGACCACCCACACCCCCTCAGGGATCACCATTCCATATTCCAGGATGAAGACTCAGATCTTTCAACCTTCTCTGTTACCGTCTTTGGAACGGCCTGTCTCTGGGATTCGTGGAAGCTCCACACTCAGTGAGCTCAGATTTGCCTTGCAAAACCATCTCATGAGAGTGCAAGAAAAGAACATTAAGTGACACGCACTGCACAGAAGTGTAAATATATCTACCATTATTGTTCCATGTACCATTGTCCTAATGCTGATGTTTTGACATTAATTTTTTGCCGTCTATCACAGCAGCTTCTTCGTTTAAAATCTTACGCAATAGTTTGTTTTCCATCATACCTACTTACCTATGTACTGTTTCTGACCCTACAGCATCTCTGGCAGACATGTTGTGCTGTCTGTTGCCACATAAATAGGAAATAGATTGTTACTGCAGGAAGTGTCCTTGCAGTCACATGCACTTGATTGGGATAAAAGGTACCATGTTTGTTAGAAAAGCAGCAACTATTGGAATAATAACATACCAAAAGCCGCACATACAGTGCAATAACACAGACCAGGTACTAGAAAAAAGTGATGCAAACAATGCAATAACACAGGCCAGGCATTGCAAGAATATGACACAATCAGTGCAATAACACAGACCAGGTACTAGGAAAACGGGACTCAAACAATGCAATATCACAGGCCAGGCATTAGGAGAATCCGACGCAAACAATGCAATAACACAGGCCAGGCACAAGGAGAATCTGATGCAAACAATATAATAACACAGGCTGGGCACTAGGAGATTCTGATGCAAACAATGCAATAACACAAGCCAGGCACTAGGTGAATCCGAGGCAAACAATGCAATAACACAGGCCAGGCTCGAGGAGAATCTGATGCAAACAATGCAATATCACAGGCCAGGCATTAGGAGAATCCGAGGCAAACAATGTAATAACACAAGCCAGGCACTAGGTGAATCTGATGCAAACAATGCAATAGCACAGGCCAGGCACTAGGGGAGCAAGCTATCTTATCACCAGCAACGGACACCACAAGCTCTGCGCAGCACCCTGGTGGCACAGGAGTTCCAGGGTCCACGTCGGAAACGCCGCTAGTGCCATCAGCCTACCAAGGCGCTCAACCTCAGTGTGAGGACTGCCTGCCCCAGCATCCCTTGATGTCACCACGCTTATAGCGCAGCCTCTCCCCCGCAGCGCAGGACGCGCGCGGGCGAAGCCCGGGCCAAGGCCTGTCCCGTCCTTGCCCTCATTGCCAGGAAGAGGCAGGGCAGGGCTACCCCCCTTTCCACTGGCATTAGGCATCTTGCCTACTCAGATTCGCTGGACATTCAAGAACTGTTGTGGACTAGTCAAGGTACTGTTAACGCGTTTATCTCCTAGCATTGCCCAAACTACTCTCTTTGATTCTAAATAATTACGCTCTCTCTCCTGAGGGGTTTGTGGGGCCGGTATAAGGGTGGCCTGAGGGTTCTCATTATCCACGGGGCCAAGAGGCCTGTTCATTGCTGATTGTGTAGACAGGTTGCTTTAGACTTAACTTGCACTATAGCGGTAGCATGGGGAAAAGGAAAACTATGGAGGGCAGTGGGGGAGGGGCGGGAGGGATAGTAAAGGGAAAAAGGCTAGGAAGATACAGAAACATGCAGGGAGTAATTGTGTACTGGATAGGATAGATACCCGCATTAGCGAGTGCGAGGACATATTAGTGACAGATACAACCACCCATGTAGCAAATACTAAATCCCCACAACGCTCTACCCAACCAGCTAGTTTAAACAACCCTAGTAGGGCCCGCCAATGAGCTATTCCAGCTATGTTTCATAACCCACTAAAACAAGCGTTGTCATAGCCAATGGGTCTCGTCTTTGGGACCTTATGTGTTTAGCCAGAACTTTGGCTATGTTGTAGAGCGTTGTGGCTGCTGTGAATTTTGTTGAAAAGTTATAATAAAAAGTGTTAAGCATTTTTGTTACGTTTATACAAACGAAGACAACATTATATACAACTGAAAACCTGATAAAAAAGATTTTAACATAAAAAATGTCTTCTACTTTTTTGTACTTGCACTGCTTGCAACTTTTTCCTGCCTGTTCTCATGCTTGTTTGTTATAATTTTTTTTGTTATGGGAAAGCGGGACATAAATAACGGGGGAGTGTAGGTTGGAAAACAGTAATTTAACCCCTTCACTGCGGCGGCTATTCCGCCGCAGTGCTAAGGGGGCGGGGCGGCCGCATGCTGGTGACGGAACCGCTCCGTCACCAGCGTCGGTTGAGCTGTGCTCGTGATGGAGCGGTTCCGTCACGGCCCGCCCCGCTCAATAGAACGCTCAACGCAGGCGCGGAATTACCAAGCAGTGTGTCCACCAAACACTCGAATATACACTGCCTGGGTTAAGAGGCTTTTCCTCTCTTGAGGCTAATGATTGACTGCTTTGTAATACCCAGAACAAACTAGATGGTCTTTTTGCTCCCCATATGATTAAGGAATCCACTCTCTTACCCTTAGCTGGTACTCAACTTCCTTGTCTTCATCCAGGAAGGGAGGCTACTGCCTCTCGGGAAGCACCCTCCTTACCTGTAGGAGTATCGGGCCCAAATGATGTACTTATTGATGTTCCAAGCGGACATTCACCTGCTACCCATGAGACATCCATGTTATCCTGGAATGTAGCAGGATTGAAGACGAAGACCGTCTCCCCTGATTGGTTCGCTTTTATTGATCAGTTTGATGTCTGTTGTTTTCAAGAAACCTGGGAAATAGACCCCCTATACTGCTTAGGTTGCTTAAATTACTATACCCCTGCAACATGTGGGGGTAAGGGTCGACCCTCAGGTGAATTGGTAATCTGTGTGCGCCAAGTTGGCGGTTTTAATATTGGGTCCTTGAAACACAGAGTAATGATATTGTTGCGATCAGGTTGAAGTGGGGCCAAAAAGGGGCTGTGGACATTTCTAACGTTTATGCCAGGGGCTCAAAGGGGAAGAAGTCTAAAGTTATAGCGGCTTTAGACAACTTATTAGATCTACCGTGGTTCAAACATTCTGATTGCGGGGGATTTTATTGTGACTTTTGAGCCCCTCACTCTTGAACATTATTGTAGGAAGGTGTCATCTGACTGCATGGTTGCCCCCACTTTTTTCCTGGTGTTTTGCTGGTTTTCGACTTAGTTTGGCTGTGATCCTGCTATTCAGGACCCCAGCCTATCTGCCTTCTCCCTAAAATTGATTCCATGTACTATGGATATACTCCAGTTTGGTTACTGGGATACCCTTTTGAGTCCCTAGTACATGGTACACTAGGTACTAAGGGCATAGGTACCCCAGAGGCCTACCAGGGGCTGCAGCATGTATTATGCCACCCCTGGGAAGCCTTCCAAAATGACATGCACCCCTTACTGAGATATAGGTTACGTATATCTACTTTAAATCACTACACATAGAGACCTATCAGTCACCCCTATGGCAGGCCTTATCAATCTTGAAGGCAGGGTGCTTGGTTTCATGTGAGAGGGTGCCCATGCATGAGCAGAGCCCCTCTGCAGCTTTCGGAACCATTCTCTGGGGCTGCTCTGAGATGCAGCCTGACCATATACTCTGCATTATATCCTTGCGGTAAATGCTAACTTTGGGATGGCTGCACGGAAACATGTTGTGTTTGGTGTCAAACACTTTGGAATCTTACTCCCCGCCAGTCCTGGCGGCGGGGTAGAATTCCACCCTTCTTGAGGGAGAGACATTTACACACCGGTCTACCCGGTAACCAGTTTAAAGAGCTATGGCATCACAAAATGGATGCTGCAGCCACAGACACAAGTCTGGCCTACTGCTGCTGACCGAAACTCCGGCAGGGGAGGCCTGGACAATAGGTTTCCTGTCACAGGGAGGCGTAACCACCTCCCAGACAGGCCATGGTGGATTAGGGCTGGGTGGTTACACTCCCGGAGTGCTTTGAAGTCTGCACTGGGGGCACATTTGGTGTCCCTGTGCATAGTCCAGCTCAAACCAGTTGCAGGGGCTACCAGCCCCTGCTCTGGCACGAAACTGGACAAAGGAAATGGGTGTAGCCATCCCTCTTTCCAAACCCTCCCATAGGTGGGTCCCCAGAGTTAGTCCAACCCCTTTCTTAGGTATAAGTAAGGAACCCCTGGCAACAGGACTTTAGATATCCCTGGAGGAAACTCTGCAACTGAATCCTGGAACTTTGACGCTCTACTCAAGACTAGAGGACTAAAGAAATCTCCTTTGGGGTCAAGGAGTAACTCCCCTGCTTGGCAGGCACCAACAAAGCATGTGCCGGTCTGCATCTCCCAAGCTCCAGACGGACTCTGAAGTATCTGCAGCCCAGGAAGAGGATTTCCAGACTTCTCAGAGGCTGACACGAGTCCCCAGCAAAGCTGAGACCCACAGCCCTCGTGAGTGACGTGGAACTAGAACTCCTGGACACCCTGCACATTTGCAAGTGCATTGACTTCTCGACACCTCTTGCTTTAGATGTGCCCTGACTCCCCACCAAGTGGGGAGTCCCTCGGACCTTGCTGGCCCACACTGAAGCATCTTTCTCTTTTCTGCGTGGGTTGCTGTTGCCAAGGCTTGTTGGGTCCAATCCAGGCACCGATACTGCAGCACTCTACATACTTCGTGGGTCAGCTCGTATCTAGCTCCTGGTTGTCGTCGACGCCTCCTGGTCCTTGTGGCTGAAGAGTCAATCTTCACCTCCTTCACCTGAAATCACCCGACATCGGTGGGCATCTGCCTATCGTGTCCCTGGTCACTGGCAAGTGACCCAGACTCTGTCCCCTCTTCTTTCAGGTTCTTCTCATCTTCGATCCAGACTTGGATCACTGTGGACACTTTCCACTCTGACAGCAGTAGCACTTTGCAGCAGATCGCCATTGGAAACAGCGAAGATTCCCAACACCAAAAGACACCTATGCACCCGGCTTCCCTGGGTGAGGTAACTCGAGTACTATATTGCTCCTGTGGGTGTTGGCTCTAGAACTCCTTAAGTCTAAAGGGGTTTGCTCAAAGTCCTCCTCTAAGTGTCCATTTTCTTTAAATTTCCAACCGCGACATTCCCATTTGAAGTTTAACGGTGATCAGACTTATTTGCCTGCTACGCGCCGCTATTACCTGCTGTTTTAAATATTTTAAATAACTTGTTAGGCTTAAATCTGTTTTTGCACTATTTTGTTTCGCGCTTGCGCTGTTAGCGCTAGAACGCCGTTGCTCTCTTCTTGTGTGTGGGGCTCTTCAGCTAGGACTTACCCGCATATTAATTGTTTGGCACCCACACTTGCTGGGATAGAGGGATAGCTGGGGGGCTCATCAGGAACTCGCCGCTTTTGGCCGCCATATTGGGTTGGGCTCACGAAGGTCAATACCATCTTTAGGAGCCTTCTTGTGTGAGGGGCCAGTGGCTTGCCCTCACAGGACTTTTGTATTGGAGGAGGAGCCTACTTAAGCGAGCCGCCTCCCCGTAGTCAGGTAGACTTATTTGCCTGCTACGCGACGCGCGCCGCACGCCGCTATTACCTGCTGTTTTAAATATTTTAAATAACTTGTTAGGCTTAAATCTGTTTTTGCACTATTTTGTTTCGCGCTTGCGCTGTTAGCGCTAGAACGTTGTTGCTCTCTTCTTGTGTGTGGGGCTCTTCAGCTAGGACTTACCCGCATATTAATTGTTTGGCACCCTTGCTGGGATAGAGGGATAGCTGGGGGCTCATCAGGAACTCGCCGCTTTTGGCCGCCATATTGGGTTGGGCTCACGAAGGTCAATACCATCTTTAGGCGCCATCTTGTGTGAGGGGCCAGTGGCTAGCCCTCACAGGACTTTTGTATTGGAGGAGGAGCCTACTTAAGCGAGCCGCCTCCCCGTAGTCAGGTAGACTTATTTGCCTGCTACGCGACGCGCGACGCACGCCGCTATTACCTGCTGTTTTAAATATTTTAAATAACTTGTTAGGCTTAAATCTGTTTTTGCACTATTTTGTTTCGCACTTGCGCTGTTAGCGCTAGAACGCCGTCGCTCTCTTCTTGTGTGTGGGGCTCTTCAGCTAGGACTTACCCGGATATTAATTGTTTGGCACCCTTGCTGGGATAGAGGGATAGCTGGGGGCTCATCAGGAACTCGCCGCTTTTGGCCGCCATATTGGGTTGGGTTCACGAAGGTCAATACCATCTTTAGGAGCCATCTTGTGTGAGGGGCCAGTGGCTTGCCCTCACAGGAATTTCGCGATACTTCGGTACATAAGATGTCCACCCCCTTAGCGCACAGCGTTGGCGCGCAGCGGGCGCGACGTAGGCGCGCCGGAGGTGCGCCAGAGGTAAGCCCGTTTGCGCCCGTTCGCGCTACGGGCGCCTAGGGCCGAACACTCTGTCTCTTCGACTAGCCCACGCATAGTATTCTCCAGGACAGATCTTTTGCAGCTTAGACCCCAGCAGGCTGCTCCTTCGGTCAAACCAGAGCAGCTGTTATGTGGACTACTTAACGTCCGGTCCCTCTGTAAGCACCATATGGAGATTGTTTTTCTTATTGAGTCCTGTGGACTCGATGTGCTTTTCCTCACGGAAACATGGACTCGGGCGGACTGTGAGGTAGAATTGGGTCTGGCGTGCCCCCAGGGCTATACAATCAGGCACACTCCTCGCTTGAAGAACAGAGGTGGTGGTATAGGCTTCATTTTTCGGGAAACTCTAGCTCTTTCGCAGCTACAGATCAAGGAGGTGCCGGGCTTTGAGCTTATTGGCTTCTCCCTTAAAGGGCAGGAGAAAACGCTATATTCAGGGGTGCTTTGCTATAGACCACCGGGCAATGCCCCTTCTACTCTACTGGATTTTATTGATCTTATTTATGATCTTTCCAACTCCCACAATAGACTGCTAGTTCTGGGAGATTTTAACCTATGGCTAAACGGGCCTTTAGACTCTGCCTACCATGACCTCTGCCAGGCCTGTAATAATATTCAGCTGCAGCAGCTGGTTCTCTCTGCGACCCACCAGAAAGGCCATGCTCTGGACCTGGTGTTTGCTGACGCCCAGCATGTAGTGGTGAATGACATCATGCCTCAATGCTGGACGGATCATGCGCTTGTTTCATTCCATCTTTGCCTACCTGCAGTCCGAGTGATACAGGGCAGAGCAATATCAAAATGGGTAGATCTTGGTCTAGACTTTTAAAATCTTCAGTCCTGCCCACCCTTCTCCCTGAAGGTTTTGCACTTGGAAACAATGTCGATGTCGGCAGATTTCCGACTCCCTGGATAAGGTGGCCCCATTGCGCTGCTCAAGGAATAGACAGAACCGCGCCATGCCTTGGTTCACTCCTGACCTCTTGCAGCTGAGGTTGAGATGCAGATGGGCAGAGAGGGTGTGGAGGAGGCACTATCTGGAGGCTGCAAAAACTACTTTTAGATTGACACTACAGGAATACAAAGCACAGATTAAGTGTGCCAAAGCAGTATATTTGGAGGATACATTAAACTAGGTGACTAATAAGTCTCAGTCCCTATTTAAGATTGTGAATGATCTTTCCCATCCGGCTGGTGCCATGAATACTATTCCAATCTCACAGGCCTTGTGTGATTCCCTGGCAGCCGCCTTTGAGGATAAGATCGCCACGATTCTGAGTGGACTTGCTGGGGAGGCTTTGTCTCTGTTGACCCCTTTGGACAGTCTACCTAGTCAGTCTACCTTGGGAGTTCCGGGAGAACCTTCCAGTCGACCCCGGCCTAGTTGCTTGCATTCCGGCCTGGGAGCTCCGGAAGAATCCTCCAGTCGACCCCGGCTGAGCTGCTTGCACCTCGGCCTGGGAGCTCCGGAGGAGTCCTCCAGTCGACCCCGGCCGAGCCGCTTGCACCTCGGCCTGGGAGCTCCTCCAGCCGACCCCAGCTGAGCCATCCCTCTTTTAGTCCGGGAGCTCTGGACGAATCTTCCAGTCGACCCCCGCCGAGCTGTTTTTCTCTCGGCGTAGGAGCTCCGGAAGAGCCTTCTAGTCGACCCTGACAGAGCTGTTGGCCTCTCAGCCTGGGAGCTCCGGAGGAACCTTTCAGCTCTTTCCAACTGAATGATTTTCCTCCTGGCCCAGCTGCGCCGGGAGTACCATCCAATGGTCTCCTGCTGAGTTGCCCTCCCTCTAGTTGGGAGGTCTCGGAGGAATCTCCCAGCCATCCCCGGCGGAACTGTCTTCCTCTCAGTCTGGGAACCCTGGACGAACCTCCCAATCATCCTCAGCTGAGTTGTTTCTCTTTGCCATCTTTTGAGGAGTTCTGTAAACTGGCACAGACTGTATCATCAGGCTCGGCGCTGGATCCTCTTCCGCATAAATTCTGGAAATTATTCCAGGACGAACTCTTCCACCCTCTGTACTCCATCTGTCAGCAGTCGCTTGCTACTGCGACTGTCCCGGAGAGCTGGAAGCTGGCGGTGGTTTCCCCCCTCCTGAAAAAACCCACACTTGACCCGACCTGTTTGTCAAATTATAGGCCTATTTCCCTGCTTCCTTTTCTGGTTAAGATCTTGGAGAAGTTGATTACCCCCTCTCTATCGAGTTTCCTAGAGGATGACACCTGGCTGGATGTGGCCCAGTTTGGGTTTCGGCCAGCGCACGGGACGGAATCGGCGCTGGTGGCCGTGTTAGAAAATCTTCGTTCGCGGGTTTACACAGGACGGGCAGCCTTTTTAGTGCTGGTCGACATGTCGGCCGCGTTCGACACGGTCAGCCACTCCACCCTCATTAAGAGACTGGAGGAGATCGGAGTTACGGGGTTGGCAAGGGACTGGTTAGTCTCTTACCTTAACAACAGACAGCAGGTAGTGGCTTTGCCACCTTTTAAGTCGGACGTGCGGAAAGTTGGGCAGGGAGTACCGCAGGGCTCGGCCATCAGCCCCATATTATTCAATCTGTACCTCCATCCTTTGATCCAATTGATAAAATCTTTCGGTATCTCGGTGTTTAATTACGCCGGCGATACACAACTGGTCTTTTCCTTGGAGGTCAAAGACGCTGTCTCTTTAGAGACTTTCCACCGCTGCCTGACTGTCACATCGAACTGGTTGTGTTCCAACCCCCTCCAGTTTAATGGATCTAAGACGGAGATACTCTACTGCTCCAATGACCGTGTACCGCGTGCTCTTCCGGATGATGTCTGGCCTCCATTCATTTGATAATTAAAACAACATATAATGCACATGTGTTTAGGTGTTTCCCTTTCTTTATTTCATAATAATACTGAATGGGATTTCTTTTCAATTGGACTTGGGAGTGCAGTGTATTTGTCTCTTGGCTTGGGGAGACAAGTTAAATAAATAATACCATGGTTATGATTTTTACATTCATTTATTTTGATTTTTTTCCTCCATTTTTTGTGATCACTCTGATCACATACAGGATATGTACACAGTATTTTTGAGTATGCTTAGTTATGCATAAGGTCGTTTATTGGCCTTAATCTTAATAATTTAGAATTCAAGATATTCCCAACGGAGCATATAAATATTTAAAAACAGAAGGTGGAATAATTGCGGTCTTTGTTGAGTTTAGTTCAATAAACACACATTGGACTATACTCTTTATCTGAAATTGCACATGTAATACTAGTTGCCTGGATTTTTGTTATGAGTAAATTAAGTCAGAACAATTTACTAATAGATAAATTTGTGCGTTGCAGTGTCACGGTACGTAAGCACTGTTTAAAAAGTGATAGATTATACACATCGATGAGACATAGAAACTCGACCGGATAAACGTGTATTATTTCCGGTGTAAACAATAAACTAAGGCGCGTTTTTGTTAATATTATTCTAAAAGTGAATGGTCAAGACACGACAGTTGTTTTAACCAATATCTGATTACTTGAGACAAACCGGATATATCTTAAAGATTTCCGTTTGTCTATGCCATGGTTTCAGTAAGTATTTCCTGCCATATCGACGTGCGGACCTATGAGGGAACATGGATCAAAAATAGAGGCGGTAGTTGGAACGCATGCTCGTGTGCAGGAACGAACAGTGAATAGTCAACTTACGATATCATGTCTCGGTTCACTAACAATGATTGGCCAATAGACGATTTGCATTTGAACCAATCCCTGAACATTTGAGACTAACCGGAAACACTTCATCGATTTCCGTTTGTGCATACCGTGACCCGTACAGACGCAATGCAGATTGAAATAATGGGCTTTATATAACATTTCCGGTTACACCGGTGAGCGGACGTATTAGGGAACACAGACCCTATAATAGAGGCGGTTGTTGGCGCGTTTTTTAAACATTCCGATTGGATGATAGAGCATTTAAATAGAGGCAGGAACTAACTAGGAATTGTCGACTCTTTACCAAGCGAGTCGTCGAGGATGTAAGATGCGGGAGAAGCTGATCATTATTGACGGGGGTAGGTGTATGGCCGACTCGAGCCTTACATGGCAGATATTTTTGCTTAGAATAGAGACAACATGGTTATTTGAAAGGGGACAATTCATTTACTTTGTCTCCTTGTTTGCCTTTGTGATTCTTTTCTTAGGAATTTTTGGAATTGTGAAATATCGTATGGAAGATAACTTTTTGGCATATTGACCGAACAGACAGCACGAGCAAGATTCGAAGGGTAGGAGCCATTTAAACTTGAGTTTTTGGTAGAATAGACATAGTGTTTCATAAAGATCCTAGGATTCGTTACCCTGTACTGGATCTTAGGTGACTGTACATTTTCTTTAGGTAGTGATACCATACCTGTATTAAATAGAGCTTGGTGAATTTAAAGGGATTGAGAATAATTCTCTTTTTCCCAAACATGGACTTTTGAGAAGATCAGGACGTATTCTATTTTCAAATATATACAATTTCTTTTCTTATACTAGTGGACCATAAGAGATACCGTGTTCTTAAAATTGGAGACTTCTCAACCGCTTCTGTGAAAACTACTTGATTTAAACGGAAGAATTTTCCTGTTTTCTTTATAAATCTAGGTGAGCAATCATTTACCATTCACTTGTTTACAAGCAGGGGATAATTGTAATTTAAATGGTGCACATAGATACGAAATGAATCATTCTGTTTTAAAATGTTTTTGTCGCGGAAAAATCTTAAAAAGAAGGGTTAAAGGTTTCATATATTGGTCACACTCAGGAGGAGTTGTTCTGTTTAAAATTCTCAATTAAATGACATTATTTGGCAGAATGTTAAATAGGCAGGCATTGTTTTAAATTGTTTTAGATTGTTATATAGGCAGAATCAAGAGGAATTATTAGTAAATGAACTATGGAATGCAAGATCGATAACGAAAGTATATATGAATGGTTAGTTATATTTTTTCTTTTTTTCTTTACTTCTACAGCCCTGATGATGTCCCTTTGAGGACGAAACGCGTAGGCTGTATTTTGATGTATTTGATCATCAATTGAACTGGATGTATTTGATCATCATTTATTTTGAAGCATCTTTGAAAAATAACACTTGAAGTGGAAAAAGAAAAAGAAAAAACGAAAAGAAGCAAGCCTGCTGTAAAGAGTTTCTTTTACTGTTGAATTAATTATGTCTACATATGACTTTTGATAGATTTCATTTTCAATACAAGATATTCCTTGGTTTTGTATATAATTTCTAGTTGCAGTGGCCTTTGTGGTGGGCCATTCCAAGTTGAGTGTCTAAAACAATTACAATTTGATTGTGTTAAGAATTGGATTTCTCGAAGTGCATTAAATAGGCAACTCTCACCGCATAGTATTGTTTTTTTTTTTTTTTTTAAATTCTTTTTATTGTTGCATCAGTAGTATCACCGCTAAGGAAAAAGGCAGACAGACGGTAGGGTGTCAACATTCCGCCCTATCCGCCAGGAACGCAACTTTTCTCAGTAATTACATCATATCATATCCTGCAGTAATAGATTCGCTTTCAAACTAGCAAGAGTAAGAACAAATAAACCAAAACCCAACAGAATCCCCGGAACAGCCGCCCGCCAACCCTCCACACCCCCCCCACCCCTTGGTCCCCACCCTCTCTCGACGTGTCTCATCCGACAATCTCGCACACAAGAACAGGTATTAATGTAGTCACATAACACTCATGAGTCCCCACTGTGCACACCATCTCGTCCAGGTGTTCCCCTCCCACATTTCACTAGTCCACAGGGTCTCAATCTAGTCCATGGAATTGTCTCCATTTAGCCCATATTCTCCTGAATTTTTTGGGGCAGCCCCGTGCACGATAAGTAACTCTCTCCGCCGCCATGTACAAATCCAACCCCCTCCGCCATTCTTCCATGTTCGGTTTTTCGGGCGCTCCCCAGCATCTTGCGATGTCTCTCTTTGCTACTACTAAGGCCAGTACCAGAAAGATAGTCAAGGGGCGGGGCAGGTCCACATCTGTGATCGTACCCAACAATGCCAGTCTAGGGTCACGTGGTAAGGCCACCTCCAATACATCCTCCAGTTCCCGGAACACCTCCTCCCAGTATTCTTGAATTATTTCACATCCCCATAGTGTATGGAAGAAATCACCTGTGTGTCGATGGCATCTAAGGCATGTTGTGTCTGGTATCCTACCCATTTTAAAGAGTCGTACCCTATCAAAGTAAGATCTGTGCAGTATTTTAAATTGTATGAGGCGGAGTCTGGACTTAATAGCTACCTCACGGGGGTGCATGAGGGCGAGTTCCCAGTCTAGATCCTCCATGTCCCCCACATCCGCCTCCCATCTATCTCGTAGGGCTTGCAGGTCACCCAGCATATTGTTGGTTAGAGTCCTATACGTTAGGGATATCGCCCCACCCTGTATCTGCTCCTGCAGCAGTCTACCCTCCAGTGGTGCGTACTCTGGGAGATCTGCCGGTGCAATGTTTTGTGCGCTCCATGCATGTTTCAGTTGTAAATATTTGTAGTACTGAGTGTTGTGTAGGCCAAATTCTGCTCTGAGTGCCGGAAAGGTCTTTAATTCCCCTTTTGCAATCACGTCCCCTACCGTGGAGATGCCTATGTCATCCCACCTCCTAAAACCTTTCAGTTTATTCAGTTCTCCTAGCCACTTGCTGCACCACAGTGGTGTCTGACGAGTGACCCTCTTGTCCCAACCCATTCTTTTCGTTGCCCTACGCCACGCTGTCAACGTTATCTTAGTGGCGGGAAGGAAGTGCTGGCCTACCGCTTCCCCATAGAGGTAATGCAATATAGATTTGCGTGACCATTGAGACCTTTCCAGCGCATAGGTGGGGTGATCGGCCGCCGCATGGAGCCACTCGTTGATCGGGGCGAGGTGTTCCGCCCAATAGTACGCCTCCAGGTTGGGAAGCGAGATACCCCCGCTATATTGGTGGCGCTGCAACGTGGCGAGGGCCACACGAGGTTGTTTTCCCAGCCACAGGAAGGCGCGCAGGTCCGCATGTATTTTAGTCAGAGTCGCCAATGGTAGGGGATAATACTCATTCTGGAGTGCATAGAGAAACTTGGGTAGTAGGACCATTTTATATAGTGCGGCACGACCCAATAGGGTGAGCGGGAGTTGCCTCCATCTGTCCATTTCTGACCTTGTTTCTACCATTATCCTAGCCACGTTTGCAGTGTAGGAGCGTGCCTTATCTAGCGTTATATATACGCCCAGGTATTGGAAGCCGTCTGTCGTATGAATAAGCTGTCCCGGAAGGCACTCATGACGCTCCTTGCCGTGTGGGTCATAAAGGACCGATTTGTGCCAATTGATCGTGTGTCCCGCCCTCGCCCCGAATTCGCCTAGCTCCCCGAACAGTGCTGGAATTGTCCTGCCTGGGTCGGTCACGAACAATAGTACGTCGTCGGCATACAGAGATATTTTTTCCTGTGTGTCGTCAATAGTACCCCATCTAAAACCTCTGATATCCTGATTCTGTCTAATCCGTGTCGCTAAAATCTCAATCGTAAGGGTAAACAGGAGGGGGGATAATGGACAGCCCTGGCGCGTGCCCCTACCAATGGGGAACTCACGGGACAACCTTCCATTGATCCGCACTCTCGCCTTCGGGTTGGAGTACAGGAGCCGGACCCACTGCATGTATTTGGGACCAATCCCAAAACGTCGGAGGGTCTCCATCAGAAAGGGCCAGTGGACTGCATCAAATGCCTTCTCCGCATCCAATGAGAGGAACCAGTGGGGTTCACTTCTCTCACGGACCTCCTGTAGCCAGTTGTGAGTGCGACGGAGATTCAATTTGGTCGCCCTATCCGGAAGGAAACCGGACTGGTCCATATGCACCAACTCCGTTATCACCTGTCGTAACCGTCGAGCCAGGATAGTGGCCAGTACTTTCGTCTCCGTATTTAGGAGGGAGATTGGGCGGTAGGAGGAGCAGTCGTTTTTGGGTTTGCCCTCTTTGTAGATCGGGATAATAGTGGCCAAGACCAGGTCCGGAGGAAAACTCCCTGCATGGTATGCGTCCGTGAAGAGGTTCTTCACGTGTCGCTGCAACAGATCAGCCGTACGTTTAAAAAATTCTGCCGGGAAGCCATTGGGCCCGGGAGTCTTCCCCGGTTTCAACGCCGTCACAGCTTCAGAGATTTCGTCCAGTGTCAGATCCGCCTCCAGGGCTGCAGTAGCCTCCGCGGATAACGTCGGCAACTCCATATCACTTAAGTAGCGTTGGGCGTCCTCACAGTCGCCCAGGTCCCTAGCCCTGTAGAAGTCCTCGTAATAGGTCGCGAAGGCCTCGGCTATGTCTCTATCCATGTTTACCTGCCTGTTCCCTGGTAACGAGATCTTATCCACCCATCTCGCTGCAGTTTCCCTCCTACTCAGCCAGGCTAAAAGTTTGCCCGACTTGTCACCGACATCATATAGTCGATGCAACGTCGCCAGTGCCTGAGTGCGCGCCTCATCCGTGACTAATTCCCTGTAACGTCTCTGTGCGTCAATCAATTTCCTGAGGCGGGCCTCACCCTTCTGTTGGTGATACTCCGTTTCTAAATTTAAAATGGAGACCTCTTCACTCTCTACCTGACCCTGGCGCGACCTCCTAGCCTCTCCCAGCCTAGTTTGAATGCGGTCTCTCAGGACTGGTTTCATTGCCTCCCAGAGGGTAACACCAGAGCCCACCGAACCCTCATTTTCGGCCATGTACACCCGTATGTCCGCACGCACGCCCTTAAGTAGTTCCGGGGTTTGGATGTCCCATGCCGCTAATCGCCATTGTGACTGCCTCACCCCTCTGTCTCGTCCCACCTGCACTAATAGGGGGGAGTGGTCGGAGATCCCCCGCGCCTTGTATTCTGCTAGGTCTCCAACCGTGATATCCTGCCTAGACATAAAAACATAATCCAACCTGGAGAAGACCTTGTGTGCCCCGGAGTAAAAGGAATAGGCTACCTGTGTTGGATGGAGCCAACGCCATACGTCGGTGAGGCCGAGGGTATTCATCTGCCGGGCTAGGGCAGTTGTGGATCCCATTGGGTGTGAAGTCCCCGATCTATCTTGTGTGGTGCACATGACATCATTAAAGTCCCCCCCCACTACTTGAGTTGTGTCAGCCGTGTCCAGTAGGATATTAGCAACCGCCTTCAGTGTGGGAGCCTGCAGCTTGGGTGGGGCGTACACTGATATTATCGTGAACCTACGTCTTTTCCACAACCCCTGGACTCCCGCATATGTGCCCTGAGGGTCTAACCAAGTGCGTGTAATCGTGAATGGCGCCGATTTTTTTATAAGGATCGCCACCCCCCTGGAGTCTGCCGTGTATCCTGCATGTGCCAGGACAGTATATCTTCCCCGCGCAATAAATGCGCACTGGTTCCCTCTAAGGTGCGTTTCCTGGAGGAGGATGACGTCTGGTGTCAGTCGTCTGAGGTACGCACTAACTAAACCTCTTTTAATTTTCGACCCCAGGCCGTTCACATTCCAGCTTAGCACCGTGAACCCTGTGTTACCCGTGGGTGTGGCGTCTAGTGTACTTGCCATTGTGTTGCTCTGAACCTTCCCTGGGTGGGACCGTGACTTAGGGATGTCATCAACTGTGGGCTGGCGTGTCTCTGCTGTTCCTGAACGGGTTCCCCCTTCCCCCCCATAACCTTTGTGGACCCCAACCGGGGGTAATACAGGAACCAATTCCCCTCAGCTCCCCCCTCCCCACCTCCCTCCCCTTCCAGTTGCATCCCAACCCGGGCCTGAACTATCCAAGGGAGAAGGTCTGTCGCCCTCCCGCACATCCCTCCCCACGCTAAACAAGAACTAACACTGAGAACTTAAAGAACAGTAGGGGGGTGCGTGTCAACTTGCTTGCTCCGTTTCGCCGAGACGTCATCATCTCCGATCCCCCTTCAGCCAGGTTCACGAATGTGAGTCCTGAGTGTCCGTATTCATCCCTTGGCTTGAAGACTCTTGTTCCATTTGCTGGATTACCGTTATCAGCGGATGGTCCGAGTTGTCCATTGGTATGTCTCCTTCTCCTCCAGACATGTGGGCTTCCGAGTCCTCCACCTCATCGCCTTCGGATCGGGTTCTATTCCTCAGGCAGCTGAATCTCGAGCCCGCCACCAAGTCATTGCTTGGGGACGCCGACCTGTTTCCTCTTTCACCCTCCTTGTCTCGCGTGCGGTATGGCGTCGCCGGGGCTTTCTTCTGCACCCTCCGCGCACCCCTTCGCTGTGGTTTCGGCACCTCCCAGAGCGGCCCCTCACGGATCGTCTTGTCCAGAGCAGCTCGGCCTGCCGCCTCTCTGCTGTTCAGAATGGGCCTCTCTTCGAGCCATTGCCACACATCTTCCGGGTGGGCAAAGAAGATGGATTTGTCTTTATAGATTACCCTGAGTTTGGCAGGGAAGAGGAGCATGTAAGAAATGTTCAAAGACCTCAGCTTCGCCTTGACCGAGTCGAACAAGCGCCGCTGCTTCGAGACCTCCTGACTGTAATCTGGAAAAATCATGATGGAGGTATTCTCCAGACGGATTTCCCCCAATTTCCTGGCTTCGCGCAGGATCAGGTCTCTGTCCGCGTAGTTCAAGAAGCGCGCTATGACAGGTCTCGGCCGCGCTCCCTCCGGAGGTTTGGCGAGGAGCGCCCTATGCGCCCTCTCGATGATGAAGCACTGGGAGAATCGTGCCGCCGGGAAGGTAGTTTTCAGCCAGTTCAGGAGAAAGGCGGACATGTTCCCATCCTCAATCCCTTCTCTAAAGCCCACAAAGCGAAGGTTATTGCGCCTGGATCTATTTTCGGCATCATCCACCTTCCACAGCAGTTGGCGATGAGAGGCCTGCAGTTCCGCCATATCCTTCCTAAGTGTTGTAATCGCCTCCTCATTGTCGGTCAAGCGAGATTCGGTCACCGTAACCCTCTCGGACAAGTTGCGGAAGTCCTGCCGTAGTAGCGTCACCTCGGATCTCACCTCTCCAATCTTCGTTTCCAGGGCCGTCCGAGATGCCTGAATATCGGTTCTGGACGCTTGAATGGCCTCCAGCAGCATGGCCGTGTCGTTGCGTGCGCCGTTCTGCTGAGATTGCTGTGCCGCCCCGGACCGCGTTGCGGTGAAGTCGTCCATGGGGCCCCGCTTCGAGGCCCCGGAAGTCCGGTCACCTTTCCCCATGTTGATATCGCGCCTCTCCGGGTCCTGCGGCGCAGATGTGCCCAGCCCCGGGCAGCGGGTGGCAGTAAAGTCACTCCGGGCGGCCCCGTTTGCAGAGACTCTCCCGCGGGTCCCCTGGCACCTCTCTCGCCTCAGTCTTGAGGGTCCCCTGGCTGCTCACCGTGGTCTGGCGGTCGTCGTGTGTAGGATGGGGTCGCGTAGGCAGGACCTCTCCCCGGGCCCCAGCAGACTGCCTCCTCACCGGGGGGATCTAGGTCTCCTCTCTCCAAGTGGCACTCGCCCCTCATGCACACACCCTCGACAGTGGCCGTCAGGCTGGGTGACAAAGCAGCCCGGCCGCCATGTTGGTAAAGGCGGGCACCGAGTGCAAGTCAGAGGCAGACTCCCGGCTCCTGCGTGGTCGGCTCCCGGCTCCTGTGCCCCGGGCTCACCTCCGTCGCGGTCTGTCTGCGTCTCCCTGTTCGTCCGCCACTTGGGGTTGGTCGCGGTGGGGACTTCTCGCCTGCCTCGTCCGCTTCACACTCCGTCGGCCGCCATCTTGGTGTAGGCGGCCGGTCGGCTTCGCCCGCCTCGGATTACCCTCCTCTCTCCAGCGGCAGAATCTCGGTCCCGCCTGGTCGCCAGGGGGGGGCGGGGGGTCCCGGCGCCCCCAGTAGCCGGGCACTGTGGGGCAGGATTGGAAGGTGAGGCACTAGGGGCGCCGCGTTGCACCGCGCGCCGCGGTCGTCAGCATGGCCGCCGGGGAGCTTCTGGGGTTGAAATGTCTGGCACTCGGTAGAGACAGCTCCGCACTATCGCTGGGGGGATTCCGCCGGGTATCAGGACGTCGGTCCTCCGTTGTGGCATGTGTTAGGGCTCATGGGTGATCTGAATTGTCGGATAATCGTGCTGCTCGGCCGGAGCTCCGGCAAGGCACGTCTAGTCGGCCATGTTGCTGGCCACGCCCCACCGCATAGTATTGTTGTTTTAAATAAATAATGTAATTCATTCAACGGCTTGTGTTTTGCTTCAGATGAGTAATCAACAGATTGTGCGTTTCCGATACCCCAAAACAAAGTATATTTATCACATAAAAGTTATACCCTCTTATATTAGGGCACAGAATACAAGTTCCCGAATAAAAAAGGCAGGATTTCGTTTTGTTTGGAAGCTACGTTATTAAATCAACAGGTCTGTTTTATTTAGCTGTCAGATGCGTTTTCCCAGTACTTCATTATCTGTGGACATGACCATACTGTATAGACGAACATAGCCCATGCCAAAGCATGATTTCGCCACATGTTTGTCTTTCCTGGGTCAGTCCTGTGTATCATTTTGAGTGTGCCATTAATGCAGTGAAATCATAACATGTTTGAGGGCAGTGTCCCACTTGTATCTGTGAATTAGAACTATAGTCCCTTCCTCATTTCTGCCTCACCATCAAAATAATTTTTGGCATGTCATCTTGTAGTGTTCTTTAGTGTCTTGTGACCGATCCGCGCGACATAGGCAGATCCAGCATGTCTGTGAGGGTGCTTGTGAACCAGGTGTCCCTCAATGCTTGTGGTTTTTCCTGCCTATGACTGGAAGCATTTAACCTGTTGAATTGTGGGATTTGCAGTCCAAACTCTGTAGCTTTTCCCTTCATTCCCCGTGACTATCAGTTTTACCCTCCAAATGTCTCCTTTGCTCTGTGCTAAGACCTGTATGTTAAGCAGTGCACCCCCAGTGACCATTTTGTGATAACAAGTAAGTGAAACCAGCCCCCCTTCCCCCTGAGACAGCAATCATCTGTTGTAAGCTGTTTAAACTGTGTTTAATAGGGACTGTGCACTTCGTTTTTTGGCCAGGAGAGGGAGTAAAGTTTTATACAAATAATGTTGTTAGAGGACACGTCTGTTAGGGCCTTACCTGCAGAAGTACAAAGTGTGGATTGAGCCTGTCTGTCTCCTAGGAGATTTCTGAATAGAGGAGCAGCTTCTAACTCCCTGGTCAGCAAACCTTGTCTGAGGTATCTGGAACCTAATATAGTCTGATAATGTTTGATACATGTGTACACTGATTGGTGGTTGTATCTGATGTTTCTATTGGATTAGGGTTAGTGTCTTCATTGGTTGGGTATTTGAGGGTTCTGATTGGTTTCTGGGTCTGTGATTCAATCAATGTAGGGTTGGGGCTAGGGTTAGGATTTCTTTTGGAAGTAGGGACTAGGGCTTCCTGTGTTATTGTTTGTTGGGACTAGGGTGGGACTAGGGCTAGGGTTAGGCCTTTAATTGGAAGTAGCGATTAGAGCTTCTGGTATGATTGGTTCCTGGACTAGGTGTGGGACTAAGAGTAGGGTTAGGCTTTCTATTGAAAATAGGAACTAGGGCTTCCTGTGCCATTTGTTGCTTGGACTAGGGTTGAGACTACTGGTAGGGCTAGGGCCTCTATTGGACGTAGAGATCAGGGTTTTCAAAACTGATTGGGTGCTTGGACTAGGGTCATGATTGGCTGTAAGGTCCAGGTTCCAATTGGTTCTAGAGTTTAGGGTTAGTGTTGTGATTAGATAGTGTTTTGGCTAGGGTTCCCAATGGCTGAAGGGGTCACCTGACTACTAGGGCCATAAACAGCCAAGGCTTAGGGCATCTCCGCTTGGGAGTCGGAGCTAAGGGTGGAGAGGACATGGGTGAGTGCCTGTTTAAACGTGTTGGAGACTGGCCGGGACCAGTGCCAGGAATGCTGGCCATTCATTAATACCCACCCTACGTATTTGTCACTCTGTATATATACATTTATTTTCACTATAGATATGGGCCTATCTTTGTGTATTGCTTTGTATAAACATGTACAATACTTATGTTATAAAACAACAAAAAAGACAAAAATCATCTTTGGTCTACATGTACTTGCTTCCATTGTGCATCTATGTACCGCCATGTACTTGGATCTATGTGTCTGTTACTTTTCTCCTTAAAAAGCATATCCAATGCACTATCCTATTTCTCATCCTATACCTCTATCAATATCTTTAATCTGCATATACTTACCTCCTTTATGCATCTATATACTTTCAATTTACTTATGTATCTATATATTTATCACTTTCTTCTAATTTAGCATTTTCAATGCACTACCCTATTTCTCAGCCTATACTTCTCTCAATATATCTTCTAGCCCAACTTTCTGACTCATTTCAAACTTCTTTCTACTACTTTTTCCAATTCACTACCCTATGTCTCACCCTATATATCTATCAATATATCCTCTACACCCACTCTCTTTTATCCCAAACCCCATACCACTATGTTTCACAAAATAATCCTCTCTCCTACTCTGTCCCACCTTGTATCATCAGACATCTCTTTTACTATACCGATCCCCCAAAAGAAACATTTTTAAACTCTCCCCTCTGACTCTTCCCCTCCAAAAACACTTTTTACTCATCCAAAAGCCTCCTCCTACTGCTATGACCTAAAAAAAGAAATCCTTCACTTTTCTATCCCTCCACTATCCTTTTCAATCAAAATAACAGACTAACATGTTCATTTCTCTAATTCCATATTCCACCATATTAATTCACCACTAATCCTTTATGGGTTCCAGAGTAGCGTGCTACTGGCCATTAAAGCGTTTCAACACCTCATCAGGCTTACAAGCGCTATATAAATGCAAACCTTTTTTCCTTTTTTACCTCTCCCCAACTCTTCTCAATCCAAATAACTGACTAACATATCCACCACTCAAATTACTTCATATTTCACTATATTAATTTTCAACACTAATCCTTTATGGGTTCCTAAGTAGCCTGCTACTCGCCAGAAAAGTGCTTTAACACCCCATCAGGGGTAACAGGCACTATATGAATGCAACCCTTTCTTTCCCTTCTATCCCTCCGCTATCCTTCACACTCCAAATAACTGACTAATATCCACCACTCAAATTACTTTCATGTTTCACCATACTAATTCACCACTAATCCTTTATGGGTTTCCGGAATAGCATGCTACCCGCCAAAACAAGCGCTTCAACACCCCCATCAGGGGTTAGAAGCGCTATATAAATACAAACCTTCTTTCCTCTTCTATCCTTCTGCTATCCTTCCGAATCCAAATAACTGACTAACATATCCACCACTTAAAAGTTACTTGCATGTTTTACTATACTAATTCGACACTAATCCTCAATAGGTCCCGGAGTAGCTTGCTACTCGCCAAAAAAGCGCTTCAACGCCTCGTCAGGGGTAGTAAGCGCTATACAAATGCAATTACAATACAATACAATACAATATTGTGATTTTATTGCAGATGCTGATGAGCAATGGTGGATCTTAAATTTAGAACTGCCACCAATTAAAAAATGGTCTGAATTGGCAATCCAAACCAATGCCACTTATCTAGAGAAGGGACCACAGGCGGCGAATGTCAGATCCACATCCGATAGGCATGGAGCAAATACTTTCAACAATGGCAATTGAGCCAGTCGCATAGACTACTTATTAATCAATCTGCGACTGTGGCATCCCTTAAGGGATATGGTAGTAAGAGAGCGGCCAGAGAGTGACCACAACCCCCTGTGTGCAACTCTTGATTTGTTACCACAACGGGAACACACGCGATCAGAGAGTAATTTGCTCACAAGGATGTGGTTCCATCAAACGACATGAGACGCCTAAAATGGGCAAATATACTCAAGCACCCCGAAGCTTTAGCTTCAATATCCCTAGACGTTGAAGGAGCGATTTCAGAGTTGGAAGTATGCATGCTAAACTCAGCTGCTCTAGACCCAATGATCGGTACCCATGTTAGCTTTTTTGCCAAGCTACGCACTTATTTCATTAGATGCCATAAGGCCAAGGGAGTCTATCCTAGGAAAGGCCGACAATGGTTCAATATGGAATGTAAAGAGGTGCGTAGACAACTAGGAGCTGCATTAAAGAGTGAAATCCCAGTGCTGTACGGCAACTAAGGTATAATTACCGAAGAGCACAAAAATCCTGGGATGAGGATAGATGGCAGGAACTCAAATTAGCACGAGTAAACAAAAATCCCAAACAGTTTTGGATCACAGCTAAGTGGGACAGGGGTGGTCTGCCAACCCAGCCGCAAAACCACGTTTCACAGGAGCATTGGGTCACTCACTTTAAGCCTCAATGTGCACGTAGCTCAGGGGAAGGGACGTAAGAGAAGCCCCCGTGCCGGTACTAAACAGGCACAGTTTTTGTAGTTGCTGAAGTTAGTCTGGCCCTGGGGCAGTAACAGGAGGTAAAGCACCGGGCCCAGATGGCATTCTGCCGGACATATTTCTGTATGAAAAATCTAAATGGTGCCACTACAACGCAATGGTGGCTAACGCAATTGCGCAGGGTGCCCCAGTTACTGATTCGTGGATAGGGGCGGAGATTATCCACATTTTTAAAAAAGGGGAAAAATCCCTGCCAGGCAACTACGGGCTCATCAACCTGATAGACTCACTCCAAAAGATAATTCTGCATCTAGTTTTGAACAAACTGCAGGATTGGGTGGGAGAGACAGATAGCTTATCTCCTCTACAGGCAGGCTTTATGGTGTATACTAGTACCATTGATCAGGTATTTCGTTTTATTATGCTCTACTGGAAGACTGTGATCTTGAACAAGGGTAGCCTTTATGCTGCCTTTGTGGATCTTAAATCGGCTGCATGCTGAGGTGCAACGGAGGGCAAGAACAAGAAGGTTGAGCTTGGATGTGTCCCAGAGTAATTACCAGTGGCAGAGATGAACTCAAATGTTCCACCCATCATTTTCCATATTCATAAATATGCCAGTTGTGCCCAGATGTGGGTCCCGTGCTCGCTGCAATGCTGGAATCAAGCTGCACCCTACAGTCAGGACCCAGATGTGGGCCCTGTGCTCGCTGCACCACTGGAATGAAGCCGCACCCTACAGTCAGGACCCAGATGTGGGTTCAGTGCTCGCTGCACCGCTGGAATCAAGCCGCACCCTACAAAGATAGGCTGAAACCGGTCTTGGGTTGGTTGAGTTCCGGTTCAGAAAAGATCTGCGTTGGCTCTTCAGGCTGGACTGCTTCTATTGTAAGGAGTCTAAAGCTGATTTGCATGTGTCTGCTTCCTGTTTGAGGTGGCATTGTGGGTCAACAACCAATTGATCTCCCTCTTCTGCTTGGCCTGGGGAGGACCTGGACGTGAGCCGGAGTCTAGTGAGGATGAGGATGTGATAAGTGCCTGGTGAGGACCAGGGCGTGAGTCAGGGGCTTGAGAAGCTCAGGATATATGCCAGGGCATTGTGAGGACCAGAACGTGAGCCGGGGGTCTAGTGAGGACCAGGACGTGAGCCAGGGCCTAGTGAGGACCAGGTCGTGAGCCAGGGCCTTGTGGGGACCAGGACGCGAGCCAGGGCCTGGTGAGGACCAGGATGTGAGCCAGGGCCTTGTGAGGACCAGGACGTGAGCCAGGGCCTTGTGGGGACCAGGACGTGAGCCAGGGCCTGGTGAGGACCAGGATGTGAGCCAGGGCCTTGTGAGGACCAGGACGTGAGCCAGGGCCTTGTGGGGACCAGGACGTGAGCCAGGTCCTGGTGAGGACCAGGATGTGAGCCTGGGTCTAGTGAGGACCAGGACGTGAGCCAGGGCCTAGTGAGGACCAGGTCGTGAGTCAGGGTCTTGTGAGGACCAGGACGTGAATCTGGGCCTTGTGAGGACCAGGACGTGAGCCGGGTCCTGGTGGGGACCAGGATGTGAGCCAGGGCCTTGTCTGGACCTAGACATGAGCCGGGGCCTTGTGAGGACCTAGACGTTAGCTGGGGTCTTGTGAGGACCAGGACGTGAGCCAGGGCCTTGTGAGGACCAGGATGTTAGCAAGTGCCTTGTGAGGACCAGGACGTGAGCCGGAACCTGGTGGACCAGGACGTGAGCTGGGGCCTTGCGAGGACCAGGACGTGAGCCAGGGCCTTGTGAGGACCAGGACGTGAGCCGGGGTCTGGTGGACCAGGACGTGAACCAGGGCCTTGTGAGGACCAGGACTTGAGCCGGGCCTGGTGGACCAGGGCCTTGTAAAGACCAGGATTTATTTATTTATTTATTATTTATTAATAATATTTAATAAAGCGCGAACAATTGCCCGTGGGCGTCTCGGCGCTGTTACTACTGCAAACTTCTCCACTGCTGGGCTTCTGGCAATTACTGATTAAACAACCACGTTTTCAGTTTTTTTCGAAATGACATAAGAGAGGGGCTGGTCCTGATGAACTGGGGGAGTGTATTCCATAGTTTTGGGGCCGCAACCTAAAAGCGGCGATCTCCCCAAGTGACCGACTTGGTACGTGGCACCACCAGTTCGTTAAGAGTAGAGGAGCGAAGTGGTCTTGAGGGGCAGTATGGTATTAACTGATCTCTCAGAAACTGAGGTGCTTGTTGGTGCAGTGATTTGTAGACTATGCATAGTGTCTTGAATTTAATACGGATTCCAGTGTGGAGCCAGTGATAACTTCTGATTGTATCGGCTATGGGTTTATACCTGGGGGTTCCCGAGAGAAGTCTGGCCGCCGCATTCTGTACAGTCTGCATTTTCTTAATGACCCTAATCTGGGCATTGGCGAATAAGCCATTGCAGTAATCTAACGAAGATAAGACTAAGAAACTTACCAAAGTTTTGCCTACACTCTTCGGAAGAAAAGGAAGAATTTTTTTCACCAATCGTAATTTATGGAACGCTGTGGCAGCAGTCTGATTGGCATGGGCAACAAAATTAAGGTCGTTATCAAAGACAACCCCCAGGTTCCTTACCTTGGAAGCTGGTTTCGCCAAAGTTCCAAAAGACGATGGCCACCAGACATGGGGACCAACTAGGAGATAGATGTCCAAAGGTTACCACCTCCGTTTTTTCGGAGTTAAGTTTTAAACAGTTTACGGACATCCATTGTCCAATTGCCAACATGCTTGTTTTGAAACCCTCGGCCACTTTTTCTCCATCATTTTTGATAGCCAGAAGCAGCTGTGTGTCATCTGCGTATGAGGTAAGGTTCATCCCGTGTGCTTTGATGGTTTTAGCTAGGTCTGACACATAGATGTTAAATAGTGTCGGACTGAGGGATGAACCTTGAGGTACCCCACACGGCAAGGACAAATTAGCCGATTGGTACGGTCCCAGTGTCACCGCCTGAGATCTATCGATCAGAAAAGAGGCCAGTAGGTTCTTGGCTGTCCCTTGAATACCCATTTTTTCGACACGGTCGACCAAGATCTGATGGTCAACCGTGTCGAAAGCTGCAGAGAGGTCCAGTAACACCAGTAGTGCTGAGCCTCCTTGGTCTCGGATGACTCTAATGTCATCGGCAGCCTTAATCAGAGCGGTTTCTGTTCCATGGAACTTGCGGAACCCAAATCGGGTCTCGTCAAGTTGGTGATATTCCTCAATAAAAGCTGCTAACTGGGTATTCATTGCCTTTTCTGCAACCTTTGCCAGAAATCGAAGATTGGCAATAGGCCTGTAGTTTTTCAACTCTGTTTTATCTAAGCATGGTTTTTTTAAAAGGGGCTTCAGGAGTTTTTTTTTTTAACAAGCTAGGATAGATTCCTGTGCTGAACATGGAGTTACAGATTTGTGTGATAGCCGGAATCAAAGAATCCATGATCGGGGAAAGGGTTTTCAATGGACATGGATCCAAAGCTGATCCAGATTTAATGGTGCTTACAATATCTCTGGTTTGGGTCTCTGTGATATCAGCAAACTGAGTAAATGCACTGCTAGGGGAAAAAAGGTGTGCAATGTTTGTACTGTGACTAGCATTGGAGGAAAAGGCTGAGTAAATGTCATTCACCTTTGTGAAAAAGAATAATGCTAATGCATCACAAAAGAGTTGTGAAGCGGGGGGATTAAGGTTGGGGGCGTTTCCTACTAACTGCTTAGTGATGTCGTATAACTTCTTATTGGAGTTTATTGCACTCTCTATTTGCTCACTAAAATATTTCTTTTTGGCATCTGTAATCATGGATTTGTACTGAACTAACATCTCTTTATAATGATTTTTACTTTCTTCATCATAATTTTTTCTCCAATGCCGTTCCCTATTTCTGCAGAGTTGTTTCTGCTTCCTTAATTCCTCAGAAAACCATGGGGCTGAGGGGGCCTTCCTGTTTCAGGTTATCGATTTGAGCGGAACCAGTTCGTTAGTAGCCTGACCTAACCAGTCATGGTATTGCTTAGTAGCGATATCAGGATCCTTAGACAGAGTCGGTTTAGTACTGTCAAGTAGAAGTTTAAGGCTTGGGTTGTTAATATCTTTCCAAGCCTTAAATGGTTCACGACTAAGAGGAAGTGTCCTAGTAATGGGAGTCTCATTAGTTATAATTGAACCTAGGACTACATGATGGTCAGACCAGGGTATCGGAAGGATATTGGTTATCTGGATATCTTCTAGGTTGGAGAAGATACCGTCCAACGTATGCCCTGCATCATGAGTGGGCCAGTTTACCAATTGAGTAAGCCCCAAGATTTCCATATCAGACAAAAGAGAAAGTGTGTCATTATCATCAATGTTGGAAATGGGATCCCTGGCTGGCCAGGGCTTTCGCCAAAGTCAGTCAGAGACCACCACTCCCAAGTCAGGGCAAGGGAGTTACACGCCAAGATAACCCCTGCTCACCCTCTAGGTAACGTGGCGCGAGCAGCAAGGCTAAACTTGGAGGCGATGTAAGTTAAGTATTTGCGCACGCACCCCAGCAACAGCACCCAAAGGCCCACCACAAAGGAAACTCCACACAAGGTTATATAAAAATAGCCTTTGTATTACACCAAAACACATTAGATAAAACACACTTTACAATGTGCCAGAGGCACGGGCAGAATTTACAAGGGATTATTTACAAGACAGGGCCACCTGGACCACTGTCAGGAATAGCACTTTCTGAACGTAGAATACAATACTTGTAGGCCTAGAACTTAGAACATAGAGCCTAACGGACAGTACCTCCCATCCTGGTTGCGTGGGATAATGCGAGTGACCTCCTTAGTAAACTTGAGCGGGCGGCCCAGCGAAGCGGCATGACTCAGGGGAGAGTGGTGCAGCTCGAGGCTTGGACGGGCGGCCGCCAAGGTACAAGCGTTTCTCTGGGGCGACCAATGTGTGCGGCTCAGAAGAGGAGGGGGAGGCAGGATGCGGGCGGCCCAGCGAAGCGGCGCGGATCAGGGGAGAGCGGCGCGGCTCGAGGCTTGGACGGGCGGCCGGCACGAGCTGCCGAGGGGAACGAGCGAGGCACACTTCAGCGAGGCCCCAGGGGCCCAGGGAGATCAGACAAGTCCCAGCAATTTGGCAGGGAAGGCACCATAGAGTCCACTGGTCCTGGGACTCTGGTCAGGGGGCAAGCTCAGTATCAAGCCCTTGGAATATCACTTAGTACATAACAGAACATCACTGTAACACAAAATAGGACATAAAGCACACAACCAGTACCCACTGGTAACTGGTAAGTCCCCCCTACGCAATCCTAACCACCCTAGGAACAGATCACGCAGGGAACCAGGACCTTACTAGCACCACCTGCACTAGCAAGAACAACCACCTCAGTATCACAATACAAGTAGGGGCATAGACCTGGGGACAAAACACATGATGCAGAACCTACATTCAGCGGTGTAAGGGACACATGACGCATCAACACACGTTCAGCGGTGTAGGGAACAGGGCACATAATGTATCAACAACACATTCAGAGGTGCAGCAAAGAGCACTTTGCAGAAATCACAGTAACCTGAACTTACATCAAAGGCCAGGGTCCAGGTTGCGCCACTTGCGCCAGAACCTAAACGTAGCAGCTGCCCACTACTTGCTGGGCAGCTGAGGGACAGGACAGGGGGGCCTAAACGCTGCAGCTGGCACTAAGTGCTGCGCAGCTGGGGAAAGGCCAGGGATGAAGGAGTGCGCCTCACTCCTAAAGTCCAGAACATGTCCCTAGGGAGGAAGAAAGACCTACACGGTGCAGCTGCCCACTAATTGCTGGGCAGCTGGAAACAGAACTGCGACAGGGGCCCTCACTGGCCCCTCAGGACAAGGACTGTGCCCAACTGAGCCCTCTGGCTCTAAAACAAAAAGATGCAGCCTCACTGGGCTGTTGGGGTCCCTCACGGGGGACCCGAGAACGAATATGCCCCCTGAGCCTCTCAGGGCTCGTGAATAGGGTGGGGGGCCTTCGCTGGAGTCCCCCCTCTGGGGACTCGATATGGCCAAATGGGTCAAGAACCTCCCAGGGCTCGGGTAACAATGTGGAGCCAGGGGAGCCTCTCGGGGCTCGTGGGCAAAACGGGCGGAGTTCCTCTCGGGGGACTTAGCATCACCGGAGGCCTCACGGGCCTCTCCACACCACAAGGCTCGCTCTGGAGGGGAGGGGCGGGCACCGACAATGTGCCCCGACGCCCCTCCTCCCCTGTAAGGCACTCACCGGACTCTGGCGCTTGGCGGCGGTTCTCCTCCTCCACCGGGGCTTTAGACGCGCCGGTCTCTGCCTCACCCGGTCCCCCATCTCGGGACCGGGCCTCGACATGGAGCCTTCGTGGCTCCAGGATAAATCAGTATCCGGGGCTCCCTCCTGGTCACGGGAGCCCCGCAACGCTCGCACCACTGCCTGATTCCGCCTCGTTCCCCGGCGGGGGCGGGACAGGGGAATCCCCTCGGGCCGGCAGACAATCAGGGCGCGGCCTGGGGAAATCGTCATCAGGGAATCCCGGGCCGGCCAGCCAATCACGGCGCGGCCCCGGGAAGGCATCATCAGGAGGCTCGGCCTGCTGGACCAATCACAGCGCGGCCCGGGCGGGCGGCTGCTTTCCCCGGCTTCTCCTCGACCCACGGCTGCGGCGGTGATCCGGGGACCATACCGGGTGGGCACCGGCTGACGAGCATGAAGTGCTCAGGGCGCGACAAGGGCGACAAAGCGCCAAGGTGCGCTAGGGGCAAAATAAACGGTTATTTGCGGTGTGGGCAGCCGCTAAGGAAAAGGAAAGCGCTCCCAGCGCTTTAGCAGGAATTACAGCGCTTCCAGGCGCTAGGTGAAAAGTGAAGCGCTCCTAGCGCTATATGTCAAAATAAAGCGCTCCCAGCGCTGCAGGAGAAATCAAGCGCTTCCAGGCACTTGGAAGCCCAGAAGTCCAGCAAAAGTACCTCTGGCATCCAGGAGCTGGGCAGGGCAAAGAAGCCCCACAAGTCCAGGGACAAGCACAGCAGAGAAAAGTCCTCCAGGGCATCAAGGCAAGGCAGAAAGACCCCAGAGGGAGAAGGCATCCAGGGGCTGGGCAGGGCCCAGGGGAGGCAAGTCTTCCCCCTGGGCCCAAGCAGCAACACGCCCCTGGTAGTTTCAAGTTGGCAAACAAGAACATTTTTTTTTTTTTTTTTTTTTAAATCTCTTTATTAGCATCAGATTGGTCCGTGCAAGCATACAAATACACAAGAAATTGTCGACAATAAAAACGTTAATGATCGTTATACAAAAGAAGTACATGGATGACTAGACCAATGACATTACAGGTAGTGTAGCACATTCTAGATTCTTATTTTCACTTTTCCATACCTGAAGGAAAATTGCACACGCGGTATAAAGAGATACAACTTTTCACAAACAAAACGAAAACAAGTGAGCCTTCATGACAGACAGAGCGGCAAGCAATACACCTAGTGACTAGTAAGATGGCATAACCAGAGGCATAGGCAGACGAGGGTAATTAAAACGACAAGCGTAAGGACTAGGGCGAAGCAACCACCCCATCCGGGGCAAGGCGTGCAAGGGAACTGAAGAGGGAGACGCCCCGGCCCCAATCAGCACACAGTCCAAAATCAGCAGCTCACTCATAACCCACTCCAGTAGTGTGTGGACGTGAAGCCCTGCAGACCCCAATAGGCAGCGCACTGGTGGTGCAGCTACAATCACCTAGCCCACCCCCTCTGGGACAATTGAGCTAGCAGCCTGGGAGTGTGTATCCCGTGTAATCTTGCTAAGATACTGTCGGTATGGGCCCCAAATGTTAAGTGGGCGTGAGGCTGTAGGAATCTGGGTGGAATATTCCACACTATTGGTGTTACATTGGGCAAGGCTGCGCATCCAATTCACGGAAGTAGGGATTCGCCTGGACCCCCAAAGTAAAGCAATTTCCCTTTTCGCCAGCAAGAAACCTATGGCGGCAAGCTTACGCGTGGCCCGGGGGAACTCCGCGACATAGCCAAGCAGTGCAATTTCCGGCTTATGTTGCAGTTCGCACTCTAGAATGTCTCCCAAAATGTGGTGTACCTGTAGCCAGTAAGTGTGCAGTTTCGGACAGGTCCATGTGAGATGTGCAAAATCGGCATGGGGAGCTTTGCATTTAGGGCAGTGATGAGGTCTGTTTGGATCGATTCTGTGGGCCAGCGCCGGAGTGAAGTATAGTCGCCTCAAAAATTTGAAATGAATTAGTTTATGTCTACTGTTAATAGAGACCTCTTTAGTGGAGCGGCAACAGGCATCCCATTGGGCATCTGTGATGGGGCCGCCCAAATCAAGCTCCCACGCCGCCCGAACCCTCGCATCCGAAGACGGGAGGGCCGCCACACAAAGTCCATACAACCTGGAGACCATATGGGCTCCCGTTTGCGACTGGAGTAGAAAAGTCAGTGCTGTCATTTCATCCGGCGGCAATGGGAACGACGGAAACTGCGCTCTAAGCAGGGACCTCAGTCTGGTCAGGACAAAGGAATCCATAAATGTCCGTTCCGTGAACCGTGGATCCTCGGACACAGAGAAAACATGTCCGTCCGGAAACAGATCTCCTATTGTGGTGAGCTGGTATTTGGCCAGCGTTCTGCAGACCACCGCTTCCGCAGTGATGGGGAGCCAGTGAGGGTTAGGTAATGGAAGAGCCGGGGAATACAGTACGTCCAGCTGGAGCAGTCTACGCACCTGCATCCAGGCCCAAGATGTAGTGGACACAGTTTGTATGTCAAGGGGGTCACGCGGAAAGCCTCCGGGCAAGATCGAGTTGAGGGTAAGTGGCAGCACCAAGTCTGCTTCAGGTCTCAAATACGGGATCCGAGCGTCCGGGTGAAACCAAGGGTGTGCATATGCGCACTGCGCGACCAGGTAATAAATATAAAAGTCCGGCACTCCAAAGCCACCTCGCTCATAAGGCAGCGTTAAAATGCGCCAAGAAACTCGCGGCCTTTTATCCCCCCACACTAACCGCAACAACAATGAGCGGAGCTGCGTGAAGAAAATCCGAGTGAGCGGGACCGGTATGTTATTAAATAAGTACAGAAAGCGGGGAAGAATGATCATTTTAATTATGGCGATACGGCCGGCCATAGAGATAGGGAGGCGAATCCAACGTGCAATATTATCCTCCAGAAAGTCCAACGCCTGCCCATAGTTAAGACGAATCATGGATACCGTTTCTAGATGAATGTGGATACCCAGATATTTCACCGAGTCTGTATTCCATTCCAGCGGGAACGGGCAGTCCCAGCGAGCAGTGGAGGGGGTGAGCGGAAAGATCTCAGATTTATGCCAATTAATACGAAGACCGGAGTACCTCCCAAAGCGTTCCACCTCAAGCAGCAAAGGCGACAGGTTGGTCTCCGGAGACCTGACATACAGAATGGTATCATCAGCGTAGAGGGAGACGAGTAACGGGCCTGTCCGGAACTGGAGCCCGCGGTGCAGGTGGCGCTCCTTAAAATGACGTACCAAAGGGTCCATGGCTAGAATATATAACAGGGGGGACAGGGGGCATCCCTGCCTGGTTCCCCGGGAAAGAGGGAAGCTATCAGAGAGCGTGCCATTAAGGCGCAGTCTCGCTCTGGGGGCAGTATAAAGCAGCTCGACTGTGGAGACAAACAAGGACGGCATGCCCATGCGGTGCATGACAGATAGAAAGAACGACCATTCTAAGGTGTCAAATGCCTTCTCGGCGTCTAAAAACACCGCAGCTGCCGGCGTAGTCGGCTCAATTTTGTGAAGAACAGAAAACAGCGTCCGCAGATTAAAGGAGGTGGATCTATGGGGAACGAACCCGGACTGGGCTGGCGAAATGATAGACTCCATAAGTAAAGATAGTCGGGTGGCAAGGACTTTCGCCAAAATTTTATAGTCAAGATTGAGCAGGGAAAGGGGCCTGTAGGAACCGCACCTAGTGGGGTCCCGATCCGGTTTGGGAAGTAAAATGATAACGGCCTCCCGCAATGTGGGTGGCAGAATCCCCGTCTCGAGTGACTCCGCATACACCTCAATCAGGCGAGGTACCAGTTCCTCCTTGTACTCCTTATAGAAGTCAGCTGAAAAGCCATCTAGCCCCGGCGCCGATGAGCCTTTCAATGCATCAATGGCTTCCACAACGCTGTCCGGTTCAATAGGCATCGCCAGAAAGTCCTGCATGTGTTTTTCCAGGAAGACCATAGAGATTTCATTAATATAGGGGCCAGGGTCGCGACAGTCAGCCGATAGTCCCGAGGTGTACAAGTCCTTGTAGTAGGATAGGAAGGCATCGCAGATGGCAGGGGTGGTCTGATGACGAGCTCCCTGATCATCTACCATGTCCGAGATAAATGAAGCCTGGCGGGGGGGACGAAGCAGATGGGCCAAGAGCTTGCCAGGCCTGTCTCCTTCACCATACTGCCTAGCCGAGTGTTGTGTGCAGAGATATGTCAGTTCTCTGTCTGCAGTGTCTCTGAACTCTTGCAGCAGTGCCAACCTTTTTGCCTCCACCCCACCATCCGTGTCAGTGAGCGTGTTAGTGTCCAAAGCGGCAATGTCCTTCTCAATACGGGTCAGGGAGGCACGGATGTCGCGCAAAGCCCCTACATGTTTGTTGATGCAAACCCCCCTAATGGTGGCCTTGAAACCCTCCCACAATGTAGCCCAAGCGTCCACTGTGCCCTCGTTGAACTCAAAGTACTCCTCTATGGCAATGCGAATGTCCTCCTTGAAGACCGGGTCAGCTAACGCCCTGCCAGGAAAACGCCATTGTTTCTCGTACCCTCCCAACCTGGGGATGAGCAGGGTCAGCACTATGGGAGAGTGGTCAGACAGAGTGCGCGGGAGTGTCAAATGGTCACTCACCCAACCAGCTACCCCCGGGGAAAGGAGCCAGTAGTCTATTCTGGTGCTAGTGTTGTGATACCCCGAGTGGTGGGTGTAGACGGGTGAGGTGGAATGCAAACGGGCCTCAATGTCAATCAGTGAGTAATGAGCGCACACATCCGCCAGCACAGCACGGGAGCGGGGATTACAATCCGGGGAAGAGGAGGTGCTGTCCCTGGCAGGGGTCATGAGCAGGTTAAAGTCACCCCCCAGTATCATCATATCAGTGTCTAATCTCAGCAAAACATCCTGAAGTCCCCGGAAGAAGGCAGGGGAGTCCGAGTTGGGGCCATATATTCCAACAAAGGTGACCTTAAAGCCCAGAAGCACCCCCGTAACCACAACATATCTGCCATCTACATCCAATATGCTGTCTGAGAGCACGAATGGAACACGTCGATGTATCAGGATTGCAACCCCCCTTGCATATCTGCTATAGCTAGAAAAAAATCTGTGCGCGCCCCAGCTTTTTGCAAAGGAGGAAGAGTCAGCATCCACTAGGTGTGTCTCCTGCAAAAATAGGACATCCACCCCATGCCGCGCTGCATAGTTTAGAACCTGTCGCCTTTTCCTCGTATCATTTAAACCTCGGACGTTCCAAGACATGGAGGTAAGCCTGGAAGGACCAGACTGCTGCCCTAACTTAGCCATTCAAACTCGGTGGAATCGGAAGAAAACATGCGTGTACGGACCTGCCATTCCCTATCGCAAAAAAGGCATCACTTAGATAGAAAAACAGTGCGAATGCACAAACAACAAGACCAAAGCATAAACAAGCCCATCCCAACCACCCACCACCCAGCCACTCCTCAAGCCCAAGGAGGCTAAACCCACCCTTCCGGAAACAACCTAGAGCAACAAACAACAACAGTTGTCCACTAATGTACCTGTAAAATAAAGACAATGTTAGAGAAAAAAACAATGCGGCTCGCGCCATGGGGGTAGGCGACGCTCCGCCATGCAAGAACCACAACCGGGGCAACGTTCAAATGTCAGCAAGTATGAAAAAAGCACTGCAGAAGTAAAAAAAATAGGAACAGTAGTATCAGATGCAGATTACTGGGGCAAACACTCCGGATCGAGGAGATGGAAAGGTGCTAAGTCAACCCTGTCCGGTTTCGGTAAACAGGTCAGCACTAGCCTGCGAGTCAGTGTGCGGCGGAGACTGTTGAGCAACATCAGATTGTCGAGGGGACCCCCTGTTTTTGTAGGCTCGACAAAATTCCTGTGCCTCCGCAGGAGAGTCAAAAATGCGAAACCTGCCGTCCACGTCCACCCGGAGCCTGGCAGGATACAGCATACCATAGCGCAATCCCATTTTGCGCAAGGCAGCTTTGACACCAGTGTATTTACGGCGTGCATCTTGGACCATGATGGTGAAGTCCGGGTAGAAAGAGAGCACATCTCCCTGCCACCGAACCTCGCCCGCCTCCCTGGCAGCCTTCAGCGCCGCATCTCTGTCCCTGAAGTTCATAAGCCTGGCGATAATGGGCCGGGGCGGCAGGCCAGGGTTAGGTCGGGGCCCCAGCGATCTGTGAGCGCGCTCAACCACGAAGCCAGCGGTAAACGTGTCTCGGCCAAAAAGTTCGATCAGGAGGTGTTCCACAAAAGTGTCAAAGCGTCCGGTAGCTGTCGTCTCCGCCACGCCGATAATTCGGATATTATTGCGCCTGCTGCGCGCCTCTAAATCCTCGTTCTTAATTGCGACGTCTTTAAGGATCTTCTCCACTCGTTCCAACCTTTTCAGCGTCGACGCCGCACCATCCTCGAGGTCGGAAACTCTGGATTCCGCCAGGTCCAGACGCCTATCGTGCAGTTGGATCGTCGCGCCCATGTCCGCCATTTTCTTTTTGAGGGTATCAAAACGAGAATCCAAGGCCTTGAATCCAGCCCTCATCTCACCCATCATCTCAGCAACCATACCCGCAGTGTCTTTCGCTGCCAACTGGCCCCCAGTGTCTACCTCCGCCGCCGGTGAAGCTGCAGAAGCACGTACGGGTGCTGAACTGAAGGTAAGTCGCTTCTGGGTAACATCCTTCTTCACCATGTTGGAAGCAGTGGCGGGCAAATCGCCAGTGGCACAGGACTCTATGACAACAGCGGCACCCAGAGAGTCAAGCACAGTGTCCGGGCACCCCAGTAGCAAGGCGGGTAGGACGGGACCAGAGCAGGGGTACTCGTCGGTCCACCGTCCCAGGGCTGACTCACGCTGCGGGAGCCCACGAGTCGCCAAGGCGGCTGCCCACAGAACAGCAGGGCATGAATCTGGCTGGAGGAGTGCGCCAGAGGCCAAGAAGTAGGGTCAGCAGGCGGCTGAGGCAGCCAACCGGCAGCAGCCGGCGGATCAAGGGGCCCACCAAGACAGGCAGCCAAAGGTGGTGTGGTGGGGGGACCAAGTAGGCAAGGCCTCGAGGCAAAGGCAACTCAGCTGGGCCAGGTCTCGCAGGTCAGGTAGCCAGCGTCGGTCACAAGAAGCTGTACAGGCGGCAGACAAACAGGGCCACCGCATCAGCAGGAGCGCAGGAGGCCAAGTTCCGCAGGGGGACAGGCGCAGGTCTTGGGTGCACGGTAGCGGTGGGGCAATGGAGGTAGGCCCCCACCGAGTGCAGCGACGCCAGGCCGTTCGCAGAGCGCCCTGAAGCCCGCCGGCCACACCCCTCGCCAAGCGCCCCTCAGCCCCGAAGCCCGCCGCCCGCGCTCCCCGCTCGCCGCCGCCCCACTCGGCGGTCCCCAAAAATCGAGGCCCCGGCTCCCAAGGCCGGACCAGGCCGCAAGTGCCGGTCACGCACCGAGGGGCCGCACCTCCACCCACGGAGACCACCGGGGCCGAGCAGCGGACCCGGGAGAGAACTACAGCGGCCCTAGGGCCGAGGGGGACAGCAAGGGGGCAATCAGGAGACTCACCAGGCGCTCCGCAGCTGCAACGTAACGGCCCGCGAGGCGCAGCCGGCCGCAGCACCACTCAGCTGTTCCGACCTTCCACGTTGTCCCCCGTCCTCCAGATTAGGCAGGCTGCATCAGTAGGCTCCAAGGATCGGCTGCAGGCGTAATTCGTCCTCAGCGCAGCGCCGGATCAGTGGCGAACGGCCCCGGTCATTTCTCGCCCGGCGGAGCTCTACGATCAGGCGGCCATTTTGTTCGCCCGCGTAGCCACGCCCCCCAACAAGAACATTTTTCAAGAGGTGACAGCCTCTTTTTATACAGAGCAATCCTTTGTCTGTAGGTGCAGGGTGGGGGGAGAAACCAGTCGCAGCTGGTTCTGGAACACTCTTGATGGCCCAACCACCCATTTCATTCACTGGGGAGGCTAGGGTCGTTAGACACACCACAGGGGGGTGGAGCCAGCATTGTGTGGGGAAAACCCAGCCCATCCAGGACACAGGTACACTCCTCCCACACATCACTCATGCTAATCTCACACTCACCACCGGGCAGACACATCCAGACTTCCTGGAGCCTGGCATGCCAGCCAGCTCCAGGCAATCACGCTCCAGCACCCTCACAGCACACATATCTCAATGTCCAGAAGTAGCACTTCCCTTCTAGACACATACATGCTGCATACACCATCTCGCAGCATTCACTCCCCCGAGTTCACACATACCAAACTTGACCATACACACCTCACGCATCAGGAACTACCAGGGACACAGACATTCCCCATGCATTCCTATGGGAGGGCAGGCCAATCTCACACACGCACTCAGAGAGAGCACGCACTTTACACTGCGCCACAGTGTCAAAGGGCGCAAAGAGCAGAAATCAAGGCAAAAAGTTCAGGGGTGAACCTGCCACAAGGCCCAAGTCCAACAATCAATTTTATCTAAATGGAAATTGAAGTCCCCGAGTACTGTTAATGACTCCTCAATTGCCAGCGATTCCAAAATAGTGCCGAGTTCAGAGAGGAATCCGGAGCGTGCTCCCGGCCGTCTATATAGCAGCAGTCCCCTAAAATTGTACGTGGGGGATAGATGGATATCAAATTGCATTGCTTCGCAAGTGAGCGAGGGTATCGGTGAGGTCCGAATAATATACGTATCTCGAGCTATTTTAGCTATCCCACCTCCTCTTTTGCCCTGTCTATCATATCTATGGACTCTAAATCCACTTGGGACCGCAATCACGAGGTCTGGATCGGACGACTTGTCCATCCATGTCTCAGTCATAAACAAAATGTCAATATTCCTATCTATGACTAAATCTGATATTTCTTGTCTATGCTTTCCTAATGAACGAACATTAGTAAGCGCTATTATCATCCTTTTAGGATGTTTCTGTTTAATACGGTGAATTGTGTTAATCATTAAAGGTATGGTGGCCTCACAATGCATGCATTCCAGAGCGGGAATATCTGAGGTAGACCCTAGGTTATACTTGGTGCATTTATCTGTGGGGGATGGACGAAGGTCAGTCAACATTAGAGGTGAATAGGGAAGGTGGCGAGCTATGCCATGAGGTCCAGGGGTTGTGGCCCTTGGCCCGGTGCGGACGGGCGCAGACGGACTTGCCTTTGGCAAGCTGCCGGCGCGCCCGCTGCGCGGACGGAAGGGCATTGTTTTTTTATACTGTATAGAGGAGGGTGGGAGGCGTCCTGCAACTGGACCGCCAACCCTTCCTCCCAGCAAGATGGCGCCCACAGCCTTTACCCCGCGTTGTTAGCGCCCTAATCGGCTGCGCCGGGGATGGATGGAAGGCATGTGCAGCAAGCCTCGGTGCAACGCAATTCTTGCACTCGAGTGTCCCGTTAGTATGGCAATTTAAAACGGACTGTTAAAATATATACAAATTTTAAAATGATCTTTACCAAAGTACAGGGATAGAATTGTAGATCCCCCGGCTTCCGCCTCAGGGGAGAAATGAGCAAAGTCCTGTACCAAGTAAACACCACCCCTTAAGTATCAGGGAGGGCGGGAGGCGTCCTGCAACTGGACCGCCAACTCTTCCTCCCAGCAAGATGGCGCCCACAGCCTTTACCCCGCATCGTCAGCGCCCTAATCGGCTGCGCCGGGGATGGATGGAAGGCGTGTGCAGCAAGCCTCGGTGCAACGCGATTCTTGCACTCGAGTGTCCCGTTAGTATGGCAATTTAAAACGGACTGTTAAAATATATACATATTTTAAAATGATCTTTACCAAAGTACAGGGATAGAATTGTAGATCCCCCGGCTTCCGCCTCAGGGGAGAAATGAGCAAAGTCCTGTGCCAAGTAAACACCACACCTTAAGTATCAGGGAGGGCGGGAGGCGTCCTGCAACTGGACCGCCAACCCTTCCTCACAGCAAGATGGTGCCCACAGCCTTTACCCTGCGTCGTCAGCGCCCTAATCGGCTGCGCCGGGGATGGATGGAAGGCGTGTGCAGCAAGACTCGGTGCAACGCGATTCTTGCACTCGAGTGTCCCGTTAGTATGGCAATTTAAAACGGACTGTTAAAATATATACAAATTTTAAAATGATCTTTACCAAAGTACAGGGATAGAATTGTAGATCCCCGGCTTCCGCCTCAGGGGAGAAATGAGCAAAGTCCTGTGCCAAGTAAACACCACCCCTTAAGTATCAGGGAGGGCGGGAGGCGTCCTGCAACTGGACCGCCAACCCTTCCTCCCAGCAAGATGGCACCCACAGCCTTTATCCCGCGTCGTCAGCGCCCTAATCGGCTGCGCCAGGGATGGATGGAAGGCGTGTGCAGCAAGCCTCGGTGCAACGCGATTCTTGCACTCGAGTGTCCCGTTAGTATGGCAATTTAAAACGGACTGTTAAAATATATACAAATTTTAAAATGATCTTTACCAAAGTACAGAGATAGAATTGTAGATCCCCCGGCTTCCGCCTCAGGGGAGAAATGAGGAAAGTCCTGTGCCAAGTAAATACCACCCCTTAAGTATCAGGGAGGGCGGGAGGCGTCCTGCAACTGGACCGCCAACCCTTCCTCCCAGCAAGATGGCGCCCACAGCCTTTACCCCGCGTCGTCAGCGCCCTAATCGGCTGCGCCGGGGATGGATGGAAGGCGTGTGCAGCAAGCCCCGGTGCAACGCGATTCTTGCACTCGAGTGTCCCGTTAGTATGGCAATTTAAAACGGACTGTTAAAATATATACAAATTTTAAAATGATCTTTACCAAAGTACAGGGATAGAATTGTAGATCCCCCGGCTTCCGCCTCAGGGGAGAAATGAGCAAAGTCCTGTGCCAAGTAAACACCACCCCTTAAGTATCAGGGAGGGAGGGAGGCGTCCTGCAACTGGACCGCCAACCCTTCCTCCCAGCAAGATGGCGCCCACAGCCTTTACCCCTCGTCGTCAGCGCCGTAATCGGCTGCGCCGGGGATGGATGGAAGGTGTGTGCAGCAAGCCTCGGTGCAACGCAATTCTTGCACTCGAGTGTCCCGTTAGCATGGCAATTTAAAACGGACTGTTAAAATATATACAAATTTTAAAATGATCTTTACCAAAGTACAGGGATAGAATTGTAGATCCCCCGGCTTCCGTCTCAGGGGAGAAATGAGCAAACCGTATGAACCGTGGCCTGGTGAGGACCTGTTATGTTCCATATAGGTACCCATATATAGGTCCGGGTAATATCATATACTTTTACCTTTTAGGATTGAACCTTTACCTAGTTCAAGTCCTGGGTGCAGCAGGAGGGTTTTTCCCTGAACAATAGCCTCCTATAACTTCATCAATGGACTCATACCATATGAATGAATATTCATGAGGGTTCTTGGAAACCAGGTAGAAGCTGCACCACCTGCATAATATCTATGTACAAGGTTCATCCCCTACGTCATGCTCAAATCCAAAAATGGCTAGTACAAGGGACAAGGGACAAAGAAACACTAGATAATTTTTGTATAAATACAGCACATCTTACTGAGTTAAGAGCGAGGAGATCAGGACTTCCATGCCGACACACTGCCGCGAGACGCTGAGGTACCTGCATTCAGACACTCCAGCTCGCAGTGGTCTGAACATCCCTTGCGGGTTGTCCAGTTCGAGACCAGAACGGGGGTCCCACACTCTCTCAATTCAGGTAATGGGGTTTCACTTATCCTAGGAGGATTCTTGGCTTAACACCTACATACATGCTTGGTACACTTAGGTACATCTAGCTAGGATTACATCGTAGGAGTACACATTTTACTGTAATGTATTTTATATGCTGGTATGCATTCATTATTTTAGCAGAATGATAGACATCTATCATCCTTATACATTTCTTTTTTTTTTATCACAACAAAAGTTAAACCTTTATTAATAATCTTCACAGAAAATTATCATGACGCATCTTGTGCAAGCACTGGTAAAGACAACGGATCTTGTCTTGGCAAATTGGTGTGATGATTAATTATTCTTATTTGTTTTATTGCAAGCACAGGCCACAAAAAGAAAAAAAAATTCAGCCACCTGCTTGTAGATTTCCTATTCTTGCATTCAAAATTTTAAAATTAAAGAATTTTCTTTAACGTAGCAGTGTTATCTGTGATGTTTTTTTTTAAACAGTCTTTATTGATGTTTTACATTAATTCAGCAACCCATACCCCCACCCCTCCCTAGCACAGGCATGAAAATTAAATAAATATAACAACATAAACATAATTATAAGCATAGGTCAGAATGAGAACACAAATTAAACAAAAATATGGTTTGTACAGATCTAAGAAGAAAGTAGTTACATCCTATACATACTTATTTAACCCGTATATTCAATCCATTGTGCTAAGGGGTTCCAAATTTCAAATCCTAACTTCTTCTTGTTTCGACCCTTACGTTTATATATTGCAGTTTCCAAGCTATAAGTCGCCAGTAAGCGTGTTTGCCACTGTTGGAATGTAGGCGGATATGCAGCAAGCCAAGCTGATGCAAGACAAATTCTAAATACAGCCATTGCCACATATATCAAGCCCCTTACATGCGGTGGCCGTGTGTCAACACTTGCCCCAATTACGATTTCGGCGGTGGTTATCTCTATCTTATCTTGAAAGATTTTAGAAAGAAAAGTGGATACCTCCTGTTTTATTATAAAAAGTTCCCTGCAAGTTGCTAACATTTGTATTAAATCCGCTTCTGGTGATGAGCATCGCGGACATTGAGTCCCCTTGCCTGTACTCCACTTAGCTATTTTTTTAAGCGTATAATAAAGTTGAAGTCTTGTAGTATTGTGCCTGTAGTTTTGTTGAGACTAAGATTGATTGACACTGATCGAAACCCATCTGAATAGCGGATTCGGGAATCTCTAATTGATCCTGCCAAATTTGGATATGTTTATCCAAATCATCAGGCAGCATGGTAATCAGATTAGTATAAATTTCCCCAATTTTAATTGTATTATTTTGTATAATCGTTTCCATTAATTGTATTTTTCGAAATGCGGAGTTACCACCACACTTTTTTTAAATAAAATCTCTAATTTGTAGGTATTTAAAAAAAATCACGATGATCCAGACCAAATCTCTTTTTTAACAGATCAAATGTACAAAACCCGATAGAGTTGTAAAATGAACCAAGTGTCGTGATACCAAGCCTGACCCACCGTTCCATGCATGCATCAGAAAAAATCTCAGGAAGGTTATGATTTCGATACATGGTTGTAAAATGCGAAAATCTACCAATCCCGAGAATTTTACGTATATTACCCCATGCAATATAGACACCCTTTAGGGTTTTAAACCGAACCTTTTTAAAGTGGCAATCATATATCAAACGCCAAAGATGATGTCGCGTCTCTTCACCTAGAATAAGTTCCTGTGGAGTTGGGACCCCACTCAATTCTTCTGATAGCGAGCTTGGGGTTAAGAGTGCTCTGCTATAATTAAGAATAGTCGGCGACCAATAAAGTTTAAAATTTGGAAGGGCAAGTCCTCCCCTATCTTTGGGGAGATTGATGAATTTAGTGGCTCTACAAGATTTACTATATCCCCAAATGAAACGAGAAAATATTCCATCAATTTCTTTAAAGATTTGTTGATCAAACATTAGGCATATGGATCTAAAAAAGTATAGGAATTTTGGAAAAAATACCATTTTAATAAGATTACATCTTCCAATAATGGTTAGCTGTAAGTTGTGCAGTTTCTTCAAAGCTTGATCCGTTTGTTTCAGCAGTGGATTAAGATTAATTTTAACCAGGTTATCAAGATTTGAGGTAATATTAACTCCAAGATAAACTGCATTAGTTACTACCCTATTATCACAATAATTAAGTTGTTATTAATTACAATTTGAGTTTTATTTGAGTTCAGTTTATAACCCGAAACCACCCCAAAATTCCCGGCCTCTTGTTCAATTAATTTAATGGCTTCCTCTGGATTAGTTGTTGTTATAGCAATATCATCAGCATAGGCTAATGTTTTAGTTGCTCCATTGGGGGTCACCATTGGTCTTATAGCTTGATTTTGCTCCAGTTTCCGAATAAACGGATCTATGAATAGGGCACTTTAAAATTATCCGATGCCACACCATTTATCATAACTGTTGTTTCCGGTTTAACATATAACATACGTATTGCCTTAATAAATGTTTCCCCTATCCCACTCCTTTTACATTTCTAGTGCTTCTAGTTATGTATATCCTCTACTGTCTATTGATTGTCTCAGCACATCTATTTTACACTAGAATAGCGACTGTTCATAAAATACATATTGAAAACATCCCAACCGTTTATTCTGTGTATCTATCTAAGAGAATCAGAGTTGTCATGTTTGATAGTTGCCAGAAACTCTTCCCTCCTTGGTAAGAGGAGTTTCCATTGGCACTGTGAGCTAGCTGGTATACACACCAACATACCAGATAGAGGTGTCCAGAATCAGTCTGACACCAATCCTATAGTCTATGTTGTCTAAACGCACAGAACCCAGATGACAAGCCAGGACAGGCCTCTATGCCTACACCCCTGGACAGACCTCACCTCCTCTGCACCCCTGGACAGGCCTCCCCTCCTCTGCACCACTGGACAGGTGTCACCTCCTCTCCTCCCCTTGGACAAGCCTCGCCTCTTCTGCACCCCTGGACCGGCCTCAGCTCCCCTGCACCCCTGGACAGGCCTCACCTCCTCTGCACCCCTGGACAGGCCTCACCTCCTCTGCACCCCTGGACAGGCCTCACCTCCTCTGCACCCCTGGACTCACCTCCTCTGCACCCCTGGACAGACCTCACCTCCTCTGCACTCCTGGACAGGCCTCGCCTCCTCTGCACCACTGGACATGTGTCACCTCCTCTGCACACCTGGACAGAGCTCACCTCCTCTGCACCCCTGGACAGGCTTCACCTCCTCTGCACCCCTGGACAGGCCTCGCCTCCTCTGCACCCCTGGACAGGCCTCACCTCCTCTGCACCCCTCTGGACAGGCCTCACCTCCTCTGCACCCCTCTAGACAGGCCTCACCTCCTCTGCACCCCTGGACAGGCCTCCCCTCCTCTGCACCACTGGACAGGCATCACCTCCTCTCCTCCCCCTGGACAAGCCTCGCCTCTTCTGCACCCCTGGACCGGCCTCAGCTCCTCTGCACCCCTGGACAGGCCTCACCTCCTCTGCACCCCCTGGACAGGCCTCTCCTCTGCACCCCTGGACAGGCCTCACCTCCTCTGCACCCCTGGACAGGCCTCACCTCCTCTGCACCCCTGGACAGACCTCACCTCCTCCGCACCCCTGGACAGGCCTCCCCTCCTCTGCACCACTGGACAGGCATCACCACCTCTCCTTCCCTGGACAAGCCTCGCCTCCTCTGCACCCCTGGACCGGCCTCAGCTCCTCTGCACCCCTGGACAGGCCTCACCTCCTCCGCACCCCTGGACAGGCCTCCCCTCCTCTGCACCACTGGACAGGCATCACCACCTCTCCTTCCCTGGACAAGCCTCGCCTCCTCTGCACCCCTGGACCGGCCTCAGCTCCTCTGCACCCCTGGACAGGCCTCACCTCCTCTGCACCCCTGGACAGGCCTCACCTCCTCTGTACCCCTGGACAGACCTCACCTCCTCCGCAACCCTGGACAAGCCTCACCTCCTTGGCACCCCTCAACAGGCCTCAGCTCCTCTCCTCCCCCTGGACAAGCCTCACCTCCTCTGCACCCCTGGACAGGTCTCTCCTCCTCTGCACCCCTTGGACAGGCCTTGCCTCCTCTGCACCCCCTGGAGAGGCCTCTCCTCCTCAGCACCCCTGGACAGGCCTCTCCTCCTCTGCACCCCTGGACAGGGCTCACCTCCGCTGCACCCCTGGACAGGCCTTGGCTCCTCTGCACTCCTCTGGACAGGCCTCTCCTCCTCTGCACCCCTGGACATGCCTCGCCTCCTCTGCACCCCTGGACAGGCCTCGCATCCTCTGCACCCCTGGAAAAGCCTCTCCTCCTCGGCACCCATGGACAGGCCTTTCCTTCTCTGCTCCCCTGGACAGGCCTCTCGGTGAAGGATTCTCATTAAGGACAGAGGAGACCAGAGTTCATTCCACCCCATACAGCGCCTCTGACTCCGCCCTGAGCCTCGGGGCGCTATGCACAGGCCCCGAAGAGAGACACTGCTCCCCTGGACAGGCCTTTCCTCCTCTGCACCCCTGGACAGGCCTCGCCTCCTCTGCACTCCTCTGGACAGGCCTCTCCACCTCAGCACCCCTGGACAGGCCTCTCCTCCTCTGCACCCCTGGACAGGCCTCACCTCCGCTGCACCCCTGGACAGGCCTCGCCTCCTCTGCACTCCTCTGGAGAGGCCTCTCCTCCTCTGCACCCCTGGATAGGTCTCTCCTCCTCTGCACCCCTGGACAGGCCTCTCCTCCTCTGCAGCCTCTGGACAGGCCTCACCTCCTCCTCACGCCTCTGGACAGGCCTCACCTCCTCTGCCCCCTGGACAGGCCTCGCCTCCTCTGTACCCCTGGATAGGCCTCAAATCCTCTACACCCCTGGACAGGCCTCTCCTCCTCTGCACCCCTGGACAGGCCTCACCTCCTCTCTACCCCTGGACAGGCCTCTCCTCCTCTGCACTCCTTGGGACAGGCCGCTCCTCCTCAGCTCCCCTGGACAGGCCTCTCCTCCTCTGAACCCCTGGACAGGCCTCACCTCTGCTGCACCCCTGGGCAGGCCTCGCCTCCTCTGCACTCCTCTGGACAGGCCTCTCCTCCTCTGCACCTCTGGACAGGCCTCTACTCCTCTGCACCCCTGGACAGGCCTCGCCTCCTCTGCACCCCTGGACAGGCCTCACCTCCTCTGCACCCCTGGACAGGCCTCTCCTCCTCTGAACCCTTGCACAGGTCTCACCTCCTCCTCACGCCTCTGGACAGGCCTCACCTCCTCTGCCCCCTGGACAGGCCTCGCCTTCTCTGCACCACTGGACAGGCCTTGCGTCCTCCACACCCCTGGACAGGCCTCTCCTCCTCTGCACCCCTGGACAGGCCTCACCTCCTCTGTACCCCTGGACAGGCCTCTCCTCCTCTGCACCCCTGGACAGACCTCACCTCCTCTGCTCCCCTGGACAGGCCTCTCCTCCTCCGTACCCCTGGACAGGCCTCTCCTCCTCTGTACCCCTGGACAGACATCACCTCCTCTGCTCCCCTGGACAGGCCTCACCTCCTCTGCACCCCTGGACAGGCCTCTCCTCCTCTGTACCCCTGGACAGGCCTCACTTCCTCTGCACCCCTGGACAGGCCTCACCTCATTTGCACCCCTTGACAGGCCTCTCCCCCTCTGTACCCCTGGACACAGGCCTCACCTCCTCTGCACCCCTGGACAGGACTCACCTCTTCTGCACCCCTGGACAGGCCTCTCCTCCTCTGCACCCCTGGACAGGCCTCTCCCCCTCTGCTCCCCTGGACAGGCCTCTCCTCCTCTGCACCCCTGGACAGGACTCACCTCCTCAACACCACTGGACAGACCTCACCTCCTTTGCACCCCTTGACAGGCCTCTCCTCCTCTGCACCTCTGGACAGGCCTCACCTCCTCTGCACCCCTGGACAGGCCTCACCTCCTCTGCACCCCTAGACAGGCCTCACCTCCTCTGCACCCCTGGACAGGCCTCACCTCCTCTGCACCCCTAGACAGACCTCACCTCCTTTGCACCCCTTGACAGGCCTCTCCTCCTCTGCACCTCTGGACAGGCCTCACCTCCTCTGCACCCCTAGACAGGCCTCACCTCCTCTGCACCCCTGGACAGGCCTCACCTCCTCTGCACCCCTGGACAGACCTCACCTCCTCCGCTCCCCACTCAGCCTCAGCAGGAGGAAGAGCGGAGCTCTCCTGACGTCACCGTGAATGCCAGGGGGGAGGGGTTCTGATCCATGGATTAATAAATTGCAGCCAAGTGAGTTGGCAGCTCTCCTACCTGAGCAGAAACCTGTCCATGCTCTCTCCTCCTCCTGGAGCTGGGGGGGGGGGATGAGGGAGGGTCTGTAGATGAAGGTCGCTGCACAGACAGACAGGGCTCCTTCCTCCTCTGCAGCAGGCTGGACACACAAAGAGAGGCAGGAAATGATGTCAGCACCGCTGCTGATGCTGTCTCTGCCGCCGCTGACCCGGAAGAGGAAACCCTTCTCCCTTTCATCCAATGTGCTGCTCAGTGGGTTTCATCAGCAGGCGAGGAGCGCCCTATGGTGGCCACTGACGGAACCGCCGCCTCCAGGCTCAAGCAGGGAAACAAGCTTTGGTGACTGTAAAGACCTGGGTTTTTAAATGTCACAGAGGTGTGGACACACACAGTCCATGACAGGGTCTTATATGGGAAACAAGCATTGGCGCCTGCAAAGGAACAGACATGACATTCATGAGTGAATTTAAATGACGACTTGTATTTCATTCAATGTGTGCAATGTAGACACAGCTGCTGCAATGAGACTGGGCAGCATTTCTAATGTTCCTGTTCCTGGGGGTGATTTTTTATATTTGACAGGGCCGTGAATTCTCAAACCATAGCTGCCAAGGTTTCAGATTGCTATGTGTGACATTTTCATAATTTCAGTGAAATTATGAGTGACATTTCAATGACTATGAGTGGGAAACATCACTTACAACGCAACTTTTACCACGCGATGCTTTTACATCGCAACTTTTACAACGCAAACCATTACAACGCATTGCGCCGGGGGGCGCTCTAGGATAGGGAATAGGTTTAATGTACTATCCAACACCTTCCCTACTATCCACGGGGACTGGAGTTGGAATAGTAAATTAAACTATTCACTATCCAGCGCCCCAAAGCACTATGCGCTGTAATGGTATGCGTTGTAAAACTTGCGATGTAAAAGCATGCGTGGTAAAAGCATGCGTTGTAATGTCGTACATCCCTATGAGTGACACTGACTTGCGGCGGGCAAAATCAAGTAATGAAGATTAGGGAAACAGATAAATATCAGAAATTACCCCCATTTCAGCAACAAGAAACTCTAACAAGGTCTTAAAACTGCAGCAAAGCAGCAGAAATGGAAGGAAGGGCACTAACCAGAGACAGCAGCATGACTAAAGCTCTCAGAGAGAGAGACATTTTCCCCCTGAAATAAAACCAAACACATAAGTCCATGGAAAAAGCGAAATATCAGAAATTACTACGCCCTTTAAAACTGTAATAAGCTTTGGAAACACGTTCAAGCTTCTACATAGCCCCTGAATTGCAAACTTACTAACCTACAGCCCCTTTCTAAGATGAATGTTACTGGAAGGGGGCCTGCTACAAAAGGCATATGTTTTAAAACTCACTATTCACAGGGGAGCGGGTCAAAGAAATTATACAACTCCACCACCCCGAACCCCCTAAGGCAAAGTATACACACAAGAAGGGGTGGAGAGATTAGAGTACACGTGTAACAACACGAGACAGAAAAAATAAATCTGTTTTGAAAACTGCCCTCACCCACACACAAAAGTGTGTGACATGTTTCATCATCGGGTCTGCTTACAAAACGCCCTGGTGTAGCCACACTCAGGGCGGAGCATAAGGGAAGGGGAAAAACTAATAATGTTTTGAGAACCTAGTCTTCTCTTCTAACACGACCCATCCTCATTCTTTTTAATCCTGGTTGTGGAACCTTAAATAAAGGTTTCATTGGTATCCACAAACCAGTTTTAAAGCACTTTCCCATTAACTGCACTTTGTCTTATCACCATTCCCAGTCACAGGGTGATATTCACTGTTCTATCACTTGGTTTGTTACATTTGTGTTGTGTCTAGTCATTTCTCAATATTTTATTATTTTTTCCCCTTCTCTTATGCTCCGCCCTGAGTGTGGCTACACCAGGGCGTTTTGTAAGCATATGTTTTAAAACTTTATGGGATATAAATTGCACACAGATGATCAATCATGGTAATTAAGGAATCATTTTAGAAGCATTAAATGTGAACTGTAACTCGTCCAAGCATGTTTTTTTTTTTAAGGGACCACTTCTCCCTTTTCCGTCTTCATACTGCTTTTCAAAAAAGGTTTTCGTTTTGGCATTTATAAAAACAGAAGAGCTCAGGTCTTACAAGCATTATTCTGCTTAGGCCGCATGTGGAGAGCAAGGCACGTGCACACTCCAGTACGGATGACAGCACTAGGTCAGGTGTAACATGAAAACGAAGTACAGAACTCCCATGATCGCTTTTAGGTGACCTCGAGACTCCACAATGTACTAAAGAAACATCCCATGGAAAATAAAATGCAATAGTTTAGACAAAAACGCAGTCATGTAGCTAAGAACCGGAGTATGTGCAAAACAAGAGGGGTTTGGTGTTAAATACACTCGTATCACTGCTAAACAATTCCCAAGCAGGCCTCTGAAACAGGTTATGAAATAATTGCATAACATTATGATGTGAATGCAGAGCCCGCACACTGCCCAGATGAACAGAAGGGCCCTGCACACATTTGTTTTCAGAAGTTGCTGTCACGGAGAGCTACAACATAGATACTGAGCACGTGAGCTGTGCTGAATTAAGTTTGCTAGAAGAAACCAAGAGAACCCGTTTACTAAATAGATTAATTCAGTCTAAAAACAAAGCTACATTGGCGCAACTAAGCTGAATAGCTTAGATAATTGTGACAAATGAGGCCTCTGTCTTTACAACAATGGAATAAGACACCTACAATGTATTCTCATGTCTTGTAAAAAGAAAAATGCTCTGCCACACACGCTAGTTACATGATGAAAGAGAGCGCCCAACGGGAACGTCGTACCACACATAAATCAAGGACAATTTGCAATTAAAGATATTTTTACTTTTTAAGGAACTCTACAAATTGAAGATATTTTCCATTCTTATTGAACGATGCCACTCCAGTAAGCAAAAACATAGCCGGGACTGCATAGAAGAGGGTTTTGCTATGAATAAGCATCACAACCATTTACTATTTAGTACAAACAACTCAGGTCACAAACTGGCACTGAAAGTATTAGGAACGGCAGTACTGGCAGCGCGTTAGCGCTATTAATAAAATGTAAAGTACACTTTGAAGAAAACTGATACCTCTCGAGGAGCAGCAATTGTACGGGCCGGTCCTCGCCGCAATGACTACCTCCGACAATCAACACTCTCCCGTTGCTTTGCACCACATCAGGGTTTGCATTTCTCTGATGCTTTCTTGTTCACCTCCCCCTTCAGTGGCTCACTCATAAAACAAAGAAAGAAGCAGGTTGTAGTCACAATAAAGTCATGAAACAGTTCCATCAGGTGTGACCCACACATGGGTCTCTCACTCAGTGGATGGGGTCTGATGGAGGGGGAATTTCACCCACACAGGGGTCTCTCACTCAGAGGAGGGGGTCTGAGGATGGAAGGGGTGTTTCACTCACACAGGGGTCTCTGACTCAGTGGATGGGGTCTGAGGGTGGAGGGGGTATATCACCCACACAGGGGTCTCTGACTCAATGGATGGGGTCTGAGGACGGAGGGGGTATTTCACACACACAGGGGTCTCTCACTCAGTGGATGGGGTCTGAGGTTGGAGGTGGTATTTCACCCACACAGGGGTCCCTCACTCAGTGGATGGGGTCTGAGGATGGAGGGGGTATTTAACCCACACAGGGGTCTCTCAGTGGATGGGGTCTGAGGACGGAGGGGGTATTTCACCCACACAGGGATGGTGGTGAGGGCGAGGGCAAGGTCTGCGGAGTACAGCTGGCAGTTCGGGGTGTAGAAGCTGAGTCGTCTGTATAGGTACGCTGGTCCGGTGTTGTGGAGTGCCTTGTATGCGAGGGTGAGGAGCTTGAAGGTGATCCTCTTGTTGATGGGGAGCCAGTACAGGTCTCTCAGGTGGGATGTGATATGGCTGTAGCGGGAGATGTCGAGGCTGAGGCGTGAAGAGACATTCTGTATGCATTGTAGTTGTTTCTGGAGTTTGGCCAAGGTTCCTGCGTAGAGGGCGTTGACGTAGTCCTGCCTGTTGGTGACGAGGGCCTGGGTGACTGTCCCTCTGGTTCCGGGGGGATCCATCTGTAGATCTTGCGGAGGGTGTTGGAGCAGGAGGAGGATACGGTGTTGACTTCCTGGGTCATTTACAGCGATGAGTCCAGGATGGAGCTCAGATTGCTCGCATGGTCAGTGGGAGTCGATGAAGCTCCCAGTGTGGCCGGCCATCAGGCGTCGTCCCGGGCGGACAGGGTGCAGCCGTCTTGTCCGAGTTCAGTTTCAGGCGGCTGCTCTTCATTCATTCGGTGACGGCCTTCATTCTGTCATGAAGATTAGCTTTGTCTTATCACTGTGTTAAGTTAGCATGAGCTTATTAGACGTTTAAACCCCATTTTCCTTTCTGCAGCTTTGCGCACGACACACATTATTGTGAATGTTTAGAGAAAAGCAGGATAGGTTGCTTCACACGAGAATATTGTGTTTTCTCATTATATCTGTGTTGCTTGGTAAACTATGTCTGTACAGTGTCTGAACAGTGAGTGCCCAGGCCTTCAAGGTTATTATAACACAGTGACGGTTAGCAGGTCTGATCAGCGCATGTCTTAGACATAACATATATGCAATGCGGGCCAACTCGGGTTTTGGCGCGATTAAATAATGCACTGCACACAGAATGCCACACACATTTTGAAGAACCTTCGTATGCAGAGCACCGATGTAGAAACTGATGTGATCCATTTCTACTAGACCAAGAGCTATTGGGTCGCCCTTCTAAACCCAAAGAGACCTTCTGTAGATCTAATATAATATACTTGCAAGGGAGGGTAAGAATTAGGTAAATTTTAGCCTTCTTCCCGTTAGCATTTTAACATGCTTTCTCCCTTTGTATTTTATGGAATGATAATTATGCTGATTGCTTTGTTGCTTATAATATGTCTGCTTGTATTTACAAAGATACTGCGCTTGCGAACACGGCGTTAGAAATAAACCTTTCCAACTTGCACGTGTCCGCAATTACTCCTTGTTTTGTACTGAGTTTGTAGAATAACGAAAGAGTGTTCATGTGTTCCACATTACCTGAGGTGTTCTAAGTCCATGTTCTGGGTTGTCTAACATTGGGTGAATGGAAGATCCAATGAGACACTGATTGCTAGTCTGGTAGGGGATGTTGGGTACTAAGGTGAGTTTTGGTTCATCCTAATTCACCGAGGTTCCAAGTCTCTAAGCATAGTTCTGTGTAGGAGCAGAAATCCCTGCGACATGGCGTCCAACGTTTTTGGTGGCATTATTTCATGACACTTGAGTAGTGCTACATTCAGTCCTTAACCCCTTCGCTATTGTTTCCGGAAATCAGTAGTGTCGGACAAACCTACCTATAGTGACATAGGTCTTTTCAAGCTTGAATCTTTTCTAAAAGGTTTCTTTTTGGATTACTACCCAGTTGTGCTAAATAGGTTCTTTTTGTACCTCTTTCTTCCTGTGTCGTTATGGCAGTTGACATAGCGCAGCGAAGTCTGATTGCAGTTCGCAATCATTTGCAGAATTATAATGTTGTCGCGGAGGGCATGGCAGTGATTTTGGTAGTGAGTGCGGAAGTGACTTAGCCTTTTGAGATTTTCTACTCATGAGTGACCTTCCCGGCTGTGAACGCAAACACTGATGTGTTTGATTAATACTCTCCTACTGCCGTGCCACAAGACTATGTTCCGTATAGGACACAGGAAGTTCCTATTAATGCTTGGCAGCACCGAGTTTGGTTTAATGGCACCCTCCCCTTTACAAGCGGCATGGTTAGGTCCTTTGTACATTCCAGGCGTTACTTGGCCTGTTTTGGCTGGATTTACGCCACATCCGCAGCACGGGGCTTGTCCCGTTGCGGAAATAAGACAACTACATGTCGTCGCAATTAGTGTAATTAGGTCGTTAGTACAATACATTACCCGCAATCTCCCAGGCGGGGCTTCTGGTATTGCGGCGCATCCAGCAGGAGCGGGTGGCATGAAGCTTAGTCCCGTGATGGTGAACGCAGTGATGGGCAAGCGCCCCCAGAATAAGGCTGATTTTCCTTTCTGGCTTGCCGAAAAGTTTGACCAGCTGGAAGCAGTATTTCCTAACACGTCTCCTGTTGAAAAACACAGGATACTGACAATTAGTTTGCCAAAAGACTTGATACCTGAAGCAGGTGACTGTGAGTCTTGGGGTAAGATTTTTGCGGCAGTATACACCAGGTGCTTCGACAACAACAGAAACAGGAGTCCCGTCCTGCATCACCAGTGCCTGCGTCTACAGAACGTGTTTATGACTTGCGCGACCGCGCGATGATTAAATCACCTGATCGTTTTCAGGTTTCTGAACAATGCTCTCCTCGTTCTTTTCAGGACTCATTGGCCTCATCGGCCTCATCGACCGGTGGAGGAGGAGGCGCAGAGGTAGGAGTGGCCAGCAGGGACGCGACCAGCCCCTCCCGAAAGACGGAAAAGGCAAGCAGGACGATTCAACACCGACAAGACCCCAGTTTCAGAAGAAGAAAGTTGCCGCATTAACAGCGAGATATGCCACAGATAGTGAGACGCAGCTTTGGAATCAGACATGGGCTCTGACCCTGCTGGACAGCGCGGCGAAGATTACCATTGTTTGGGAGGCCCGGCGTCCACTACTGAAGGTGACAGCGACTGACGGTTATGTTGTTGTGGAGACAGCTGATACCAGAGTAGCTCCCCCTGACAGACTTCATGAAATTGTCCTTTTAATTGAAGGTGACATATAACGTACCATAAAAGGGGTATTTTGAGAAAATCTTATGACTACCTATGATATTTTGTTAGCAGAGGCTGACTGGCCCCCACCTTTTGTGCTCGCAGCTCCGAGAGGGGAGGAGGTGATCGTCCCTAGTTTCGCACACGCAGTCTCAAAGGAGCATGCGCTGCATTTTGTAGAAGAGTGGGCTAAAGCCCTTGCGCCGGCTCTGTACCGTACTCACTGTGGTTGGAATACATTTTCTCCACGGCACGAGATTCCCCTACGGTCTACGCCACAGCCTCAACCTCAATATCCCATCCAACGTGAAGCTAAGGCCTCCGTTGCGGAAATCCTTGAACAATTGGAATATAAAGGAGTGATTGAAAATTGTGTGTCACCGATGAATAACTCACTTTTTACTGTGACCAAGCCAGACGGATCATTCCGCTTGGTATTGGATTACCGGCATTTGAACGCGCATTGTCGTACCTGCGCAGTACAGAATACACACGGCTCTGCTTTAGTGGATGGTCTCGTGCGTAAACTGTTTAAAACCACACTTGACATATCCAACAATTTGTACGGACTGAGCTCTCAGGGGACCAGTTTTACATGCGGCGGTAAACAAAGACAATATAAACGATTACCAATGGGCTACAAAAATAGTCCAGGCGTTTTTTCCACTCGCATTGTATCTCTCCTAGAGAGAATCGACTCGGATGCGTGTTCGTATGTGGATGACATCTATCTCACAGACGACGAAATTTGGTCGCATCTTTGTCGCGTTGACCGCATAATTCGTTGCTTTGCAGACTTCGGTTACAAATTTAACTTTGCAAAGTCTCACATTGCAGAGTACACAGTGTTGTTCTTGGGCTATGAGCTCAACAATGAAGGTCGAGGACTGGCGCCTCACTTCCTGGAGAAATGCGCACAACTGCGCGCTCCGACAACCCTGAAAAAATGACAATCTTTGCTAGGATTTTTGAATTTCGGGCGTACCTATGTACCTGAATATGCCCAGCGTATCAAGCCTTTGTATGCTTTGATACAACCTACCTTTACCAAATCTTTCTGGCTGCCTGATCATTCAGCCATTTTGCAATCCTTGCAGGCTGATTTACTAGAAGCTAAATTCTTACTGACTCGTGATAACCATACCAACCTGGTGATAAGAATCATCCCTGGGGCAGTGGGTTTCACTTACCTTACTTTTAACGAAGGAGACACAGTACCTATCGCTTACAAGTCCCACTTGTACACTTCGGCTGAAATGCGGTTTTCCACTGTGGAAAAAGTTTTGACAGCAGTGCAAATGGCGATTCTAAAGGAACGAGCACTGTCACAGGGAAAACGCATGTTGGTTGTTAACCCGCATCCTGCCCTTGAGGCAGTGACAAAGGCCAGTGTACCAAATTCTAAAGCTTTGCACCCATGGTGGATACAATGGGCTGCATCATTGACGTCTCCTGATGTCACGTTTGTTTTTGATGCCTCCTTGAAGTCGCAGGAGTTTTTGCAGTATGAATTTGTTCATCCTGCGCCAGTGACTATGTGGCCTTTGGAGGATTTCCATTGTATCTTTTACACTGATGGTTCGGCGCAAGTTGCGCATGGGTCTAAACACGCGTACGTTTCAGCTTGCGCCATTGTGGTCGGTTCCATGGGGAATGATGAGTTCAAGTCCAGGGTCGTGCACACGCAGACTTTAGGGGACTGTACCGCAAAATTGGCAGAGCTGCGTGCTCTGATGCTTGCTTTGGAGTACGCAGATCCTAGTGTGATGACTCTTATTGTGAGTGATTCTCACTACTGTGTCCAGTCTTACAACGAAAAACTGTTCTTTTGGATTCAGAATGATTTTCGTGATTCCAAGGGTAGCACAATAAAACATAAAATGATCTGGGTCCGAGTGGCTGAGCTTAAAGAGCAGTTGCCACTCGTGTTTGTAACTCACACTCTTGGTCATCAGCGTGTAGGAGTCCACGCTCTTGGCAATTCTTTGGCAGATGAAGCTGCCAAATCAGCAGTATCGACATATCTAGTTGCAGCAGGTACACGTTCCAAAAATAAGATTGATGATGATATCTTGGCAGCCATTGCTGCAACTGAGAAGGGAAGTAAATATCCAAAGGGATTCCCTTCGAAGTACACATACCACTTAAGTCCTGACAAAGTTCCTTATGTGAAAATACCTGACGTTGGTGAAAGAGTGATTCCCAACGCAGACCGCAGGCCAATGCTGATTACGGCTGCCCATGAAGGTGTTGCATCTGCGCATGCAGGCGCTTCGGCTACTGTTTCTCAGTTACAACAACGTTTCTGGTGGTGGGGACTGTACAAACAGACGGGTGGTTATGTCCTTGAATGTGACATATGCCAGCAGGTTAAACCTTCGACTGCTGCGCGTCCGCCCCAGACACAGTTGTACATTTCTAATAAACCATTATTGGGTTGTGTTTATTTAAATCACTGCAGTTCTTTTTCTTCTGATACTGTGTATAAGTATATCTTAGTAGCAGTTTATTCATGCACACGCTTTCTCTGGGTCTGGCCACACCACAGCGCTGATTCCCGATTTGTCATAAGAGACTTGCGTATCTTTGTAGGGATTTTTGCCTGTGGTACCTTCCATTCGGATCAGGGTCCTGCGTTCGCCTCTAAGGCGTATAAGGAAGCCATGACTTTGTTGGGGGTCCAAGTCAAGTTTTCGTCTCCATTCAGGCCTGAGGGTAATAGTGTTTTGGAGCGAATGAACCGTTATTTAAAGCAGTCTTTGACGTCTAGGGTTATAGGCACTGGCAGGAATTGGCTGGCCCACCTCATAAGCGTGCAGCGTGCCCTTAATAATCTTCCTAGAAGGTCTCTGGGTGGGCGTACCCCATACGAAATGCTCTTTGGTATCAAGATGTATATCCCGGATCTTGACGGTCTAGACTCGGCGGCTGTAGCTGCCTCCTTTGACGTAGATGAACATTGCAATGTTTTACAGGATCTACAAAAGACCAGAAACAGTCTTGCAAAGGAACATTTGCCCTGCACATCTGAACCTGCTTTGCAGATTCCGGTAGTTGGTTGGCTACCCCAAGTTGGTGAACTGGTTCGAGAGAAGATCGACAACAAGAAGGAGTTTGGTCCCTCATATCGAGCTCCAGTTCCAGTGCTTGGCGTGAAGGGCACAAAAACAGTCATTTCACCACCACTTCCAGGTCGTAAAGAAAACAGGTATATCTCCATTGACAATGTCAAATTACACAGAGTGGCCGATTCTTCTTAGTATGACACCAGCAGTCTCATGTCCTTCGATTTTGAAAAATTCTGTTTTAATTCCGGCTCCACATCCAGTGCCTGCCATTGCCCTCGAGATGCCTGCAATATCGAGTCCTGTATTGAGTACATTGCCTGGTACTCACCTTGATGAAACTGACTACACTTACCCAGCTGACTTATCAATGCCTGATTTGCAAACTCGTTTGGCCACCGAATCCAGATTTTCTTTTGACTCTGACTCTCATACATCAAAGACCCCTTCAAAAATTTATGTTTGGGTGAGCCTGTTCAAAAAACATTTTTTGATCCCACCTTGGACCTACATTTGGTTGGTGCTTTTTTCAATTTACATTTTCATGACAATTGGCTTTGTGGTATATTTTTTCGACTTGTTAATGGACACTATGTCGAGGAAAGGACATGCATTCGACATATCAATGGAACATTGGCTCCACACTACTCATCACATCGATTGAGGAGAGACCTGGCTTTTGTTAATATAACTGCATGGCCTGTTTTAGATGGGATTGTGTGGGATGCGGTTCGATTTCAAATTCATGGGCCCAGTGAAGTAATTAATGTCCCTAATGTACTTAGAGTTTCTATGGGGGATGTAGTTAAACAAAATATACGTTCTGATGATTGGGATGTTCAGGCCGTAAAAGCATTATTTTCTGATTTAAAATATTATGCTGCCTTTGATGCTGAAGATTTGTATTTAGAATCTGCTAATTACGTTGATTTATATTGTTTCCAACACTTTGGCAATCACTTCCTCCATAAAACTAATTCAAGGAGGAACACTGTTAATTATATACAATGGGGACATTGTTCGGCCCCTATGCAAGGCAGTTCTGCTACCTTTTTGAAAAGGTTCACTTATTTTACTGATTTCAATCAGTCAAATCCCAGTTCTTTTTATTTTAAAATAACTGAAAAGTCCACATTCAAGGTTAGACTAACCGATACCAAAATTGCTGTATTCAAAGTCCTTCCTAGACCAGTTAGATGTTGGAGGCTCCGAAATTAGGAAGGGTACAATCGACCTGAAATATGTTTGGGGTTCTAAGGGTTGGCAAGTGCAAGGCACTGAGGCTTTGCACTGTGCATGCCTCATCCCGAACCATATGTTGTTTTTGAATTCTACTATTTCACAGACAACTTGCTTTGGATTGACTACTACTAAAAGATTGAATGCTCCTTCTTTTCCCGAATTGGAAGAATATTCAGGTTGGAATGATTCCACTAAACTTTCGACCAGAGAGTTACAAACTCTATTGCTAAATTCTTCTTTTAACATATCGAGTTTGGTTGAGGCGTAACCATCTATATACCTTGCAGAGGCGTAACCATCTATATACCTTGCATCGAGCATATCTCTCTCCCCAAAGACTCTCTAAGTTTCAACCAGGGAAGTGCTGCAACAAATGCCTTCTTCCGGCAGCATCCGATGTCCACATGTTCTGGGAATGCCCCAACATTAGTACATTTTGGGAGGAAGTCAAGATTTCTCTAGAATCAATTCTTAAAATTCCGATCCCTCTTTGTTTGTCGTTAGTTATATTTGGACTGTGCGACAACATAGTGGGGACAGAAAGAATATTTCTATTTTATGCTTTCCTCTTAGCAAGACAGCAAATATGTAAAAATTGGGTCAACACCAACCCTCCGACTCATGCAGAGTGGCTGACATCGCTCGATGAAATATCTAAAGTGGACATGATAAGATCTGGCAGTTCCAGAAGCTTCGCCTTCTAGAATTTTCTACTTAAGTGGAGATGAAAAAACATCTGGACATCCGGGTTTTTTTTTCTTTGCCCCGGGTCCGATGATTAGGCCCTGTACTCCAAGCTCAGAGGGAGGCCCCCCGTGCCACGATGAAACTGGGCCGATAGCTCGAAATAAGCCTCGATGGAGTAAGATCTTCCGGAAGATACCTCCCGCCAATCTGATACTCTGCCCTGGGAAAGAATGAGACCACTTCTGATCTCTACTCTTTCAAGGACATTAATGGTGGTTGGATATTTCTTGGAACGATAATGCGGCTAATGAGGAAAAAAAAAAACAACAACAAAAAACATATCGAGTTTGGATCCCAAGGACTGGTTGCTCTTGCAAAAAAGTGCTGACTCATGCCAGCATCAGTTTCTGGGTTTGGCTCAAAGCTTTACACAGGTCAGGGTGGATTCCCGTTTTGAAAGTGACCATTCTGTGACAACCTATTCTGTAGGCAAGTTATGTCAGCATTGGCTCAAACACTCCACTTTGGCGTCAGTTAAACTACATTTGTCTAAACTGACTGACGATGTTGATCTGAATGATTTTATCAAGGGCCCCGCTAAAGGCAGATCTAAAAGATGGATATATGCTGTTTACAATGAATTCTGGTAAACATCCCAGATTGAAGCGGCTACCCGCATTAGAGCTATAGATCAAGCAAATTTAGAAAAGGTGCTAGCTGTTGTTGATAATAGCATTAACACGCTCTCTTCCCGCATTTACACATTAGACAATATTGTGTCATCTGTTGTTGATATTGTGAAAGATGAAGTGTCTGTTTTGTACCATGGTCAAAATCAATTGCGTTCCATTATGCAGTTTGCCTGGACTTTGCAAACCGTAAAAGCTGGCAAAGTGCCATGGCATTACATGAATACGTTATCATTGTTTGCCCCGTTTAATTTGACTGACAAGCAACGTTTACTGTCAATGAAAGATGCTACCTTTTCTATGTTAAACATTGAGAGACTAGAACCTTTACCATTTTCAGTGGCTGAAGCCAATTCAGCAACGTGGCTTATCCACGGATTGATTACACTTCCATTTCGTTTATTCAAATTTGAAAATTGTATGAAGTACTTTGCAATAGGTAGATATGAGCCTCTTGGGAGTTCTTATCTGCATGAAGTCTGGTCGCTTCCCTTTACCTATAGATGCCTGAGGGAGGGTAAAGAAGTTTACTTAAATTGTGAAGATTGCACTGCTGCGCCCGACCATTCATTGATTTGTAGACATATCCAATTACATGGCTCTTGCAATCAAAATGAGCCTAATTTGGCCTGTATTTTAAAAGGTACGCCTGTGCCTGCTATTGTGCCCACTTTCAAATTACTGGCAAACGGGAGTTATGTACTTTTAAATAATGAAGATTGTTGTGGGTTGGTAGCCGGAATTGTTATATAGTTACAGTCAGTGAACTTGTCGTTTGCTGTAAGAATGTAATGTATCCTCCTCCACATGGGAAACTTGATGTTTCCATCTGGCCGAAAATTTCGACCTTGAAAGTAGAGTTCAACAAGATGAGTCGCATAAGAGCTCTATTGTCCCAGAAGGAAGTTGCCCTCACATCTGCCCGTGAAACATTTGTTTGTTTGTTGAATTTTTTTCCAGCCCAGACTCATTGACATAGCTATGTCCCCTGGCTGTATTTTTTAGCTTTTTTTCTCGAAAATATACAGTTGGTTGTTTAAAAGAAATTTTTGAGAGTTCCCTTTTGTGCAAATTTGACATTACTGAGGACTGATGTTGTTGAACTATGCGTTCCAAAATTTGCCCCTTATCTTATCTTATCTTATCTTATCTTATCTTATCTTATCTTATCCGTGCTCGGATCAAGGGATGGTGTCATGGAGATTAGCTTTGTCTTAGCACTGTGTTAAGTTAGCATGAGCTTATTAGACGTTTAAATGCCATTTTCCTTTCTACTGCTTTGCACACGGAACTCATTATTGTGAATGTTCAGAGAAAAGCAGGATAGTTTGCTTCACACAAGAATATTGTGTTTTCTCATTATATCTGCTTTGCTTGGTAAACTATGTCTGTACAGTGTCTGAACAGTGAGTGCTGAGGCCTTCAAGGTTATTATAACACAGTGGCAGTTAGCAGGTCTACTCAGCGCACGTCTTAGACATAACAGATATGCAATGCCGGCCAACTCGGGTTTTGGCGCGATTAAATAATGCACTGCACACAGAATGCCACACACATTTTGAAGAACCTTCATATTCAGAGCACCGGTGTAGAAACTGATGTGATCCATTTCTACTAGACCAAGAGGTATGGGGTCACCCTTCTAAACCCGAAGAGACCTTCTGTAGATCTAATATAATATACTAGCAAGGGAGGGTAAGAATTAGGTACATTTTAGCCTTCTTCCCGTTAGCATTTTAACATGCTTTCTCCCTATGTATTTTATGGAATAATAACTATGCTGATTGCTTTGTTGCTTATGCTATGTCTGCTTGTATTTACAAAGATACTGTGCTTGCGAACACGGTGTTAGAAATAAACATTTCCAACTTGCACGTGTCGAAATTTACTCCTTGTTTCGTTCTGAGATTGTGGAGTAACGAAAGAGTGTTCATGTGTTCCACATTACCTGAGGTGTTCTAAGTCCATGTTCTGGGTTGTCTAACATTTGGTGAATGGATTACCCAATGAGACACTGATTGCTAGTCTGGTAGGTGATGATTTTGGGTACTAAGGTGAGTTTTGGTTCATCCTAATTCACCGAGGTTCCAAGTCTCTAAGCACAGTTCTGTGTAGGGGGAGAAATCCCTGCGACAATTCCTTCGTGGAGGTTGGTTTTGGCAGTGGTGGGGGCCTTGGTGAGGGAGAGGATCAGCTGGGTTTTGTCAGCATATGAGATGATGTTGAGGTTATGCGATCGGGCTATGTGGGTGAGAGGTGCCATGTAGACGTTGAAGAGGGTTGGGCTGAGGGATGATCCTTGGGGTACGCCGCAGATGATCTTGGTGGCTTTAGATCGGAACGGAGGGAGGCGGACACTCTGGGTTCGGCAAGTGAGGGAGGAGATTGTCCAGTCCAGGGCTTTGTCGCGGATCCCTGCGTTGTGAAGGCGTGTGCGTAGGGTGTGGTGGCAGACAGTGTTAAAGTCGTCCAAAAGGTCCAGGAGGATGAGGGCCGCGGTTTCTCCGTTGTCCAGCAGGTTCCTGATGTCATTGGTGGTGGCGATGAAGGCAGTTTCGATGCTGTGGTTGCTGCGGAATCCGGATTGGGATGGGTCCAGGATGTTGTTCTCCTCGAGGAAGAGGGTCAGTTGCCTGTTGACAATTTTCACAATGACTTTTGCTGGGAACGGGAGTAGGGAGATGGGCCGGAAGTATTTGAGGTCCTTAGGGTTCGCCTTGGATTTCTTGAGTAGGGCGATGATCTCTGTGTGCTTTCAGCTCTCCGGTAAGGTGGCAATCTCGAAGGAGTTGTTGATGATCTGGCGGAGATGGGGTGCGATGGTGGAGCTTGCTTTGTTGAAGATGTGGTGCGGGCAGGGGTCTGATGGTAAGCCGGAGTGGATGGTGTTCATGATTTTGATGGTGTTGTCGTCATTGACATGGGTACAGGAGATCAGTTGGTTGGTGTGGCTGGGGGGCGGTGAGTCTGAGGTGTCGGTGGCTGTCGGGGGGCCTGGTTGTTGAAGCTGTCGTGGATGTCTGTGATCTTACAGTGGAAGAAGGTGGCTAGGGAGTCGCATAGGTCTTGCGATCGCACGATGTTGTCAGGATGTTGTTGGAGTTGGAGCTGGGGTTGGAGAGTTCCTTCATGATGTTGAAGAGCTCTTTGCTGTGGTGTGCGTTGTTGTAAAGCGTTCCTCGAAAAAAGTCCTTTTGGCAGTTCGAATGAGTTGGTGGTGTCTGCGGATGGCACTCTTTTGGGCTGCATTGCTGTCTGGTGTCTGTTCGTGGTGCCACTTCATCTCGACCCTTCAACAGGTCTGCTAGGATGCCTGGAGGTCGGCAGTGAACCAGATGGCTTTTCTGTTGATGCATCTGTTTGAAGGTTTCTTGATCGGGGTGAGAGTGTTGGCACAGTAGTCGATCCATTGCCTGAGGTTGCGGGTAGCAATATTGGTGTCAGTGGTGTCAGTTGGTGGGTTTCGGGCAAGGGTGGCGATTAGCTGGTCTTTGGTGACCTTTGCTCCAGCTGCAGCGGGGGTCCGTTGTGTGTGGTGGTGCATGGTGGGTTTCTTGAAGGTGAAGTGGATGCAGCGGTGGTCGGTCCAGTGGAGTTTGGTGGTGTGGTTGAAGGTGACATAGTTGCTGGCGGAGAAGATGCTGTTGAGCATGTGTCCGGTGGAGTGGGTGGGAGTCGTGACTGGCTGTTTGAGTCCGAGGTTGTCGAGGTTGTCGAGCAGGGTGGTAGAGTGCTGTTGAGGTGGAAGTTCAGGTCTTCGAGGCAGATGTAGTCCATGGATGCAAGGGCGTGCATGCTGATGAAGTCGGGGATGGAGTCGCTGCACTGTGGCCGGGGGGGTCTGTAGACGAGGGTTCCTCTGATGGCGGTATTGGGGTCGTTGTGGATCTGGAAGTGCTGGTGTTTGGTGGCGCTGAGAGCGTCGTCGGTGCTGGTCAAGATTCTGAGGGTGTTCCTGTGGATGATGGTGATTCCTCCTCCTGCTCTGTTGGTACGGTCCCTGCGGGTGATCTTGTAGCCGTCCGGGATGGCTATGGCGATGTCGGGTGAAGGGGAGGGGTTCATCCAGGTCTCCTTCAGGAAGGTATTGTCTGCAGAGGATGAGTCCGGTAGGTCCCAGAGTTCAATGGCGTGCTTGTGGGCAGAGCGGGTGTTGAGGTTGGTGAAGCTGCAGCTCCGGCAGGAGAAGGATCCTTGGGTGCGCTTTGGGGTGGCCAGGAAGCAGGTGTATAATCGGCCGGTGTTGAGTGCATGGAGGGTGCTGGCGTTGTTGTGGCGTTCGGGGTGGCCAGGTGGTCTGGCGCTGGGTGCGGTCCAGGCGCGGACGAGTACAGGCAGGTTTGCATTTGGTGTGCTTTCGGTACGGCCACCAGTAGAAGGGGAGGTACGAGGGAGGAGCAGGGGATGCATCGGCGGGAAGGGGAGAGGAAGGCTGGAATGCTGGAGAGCTACAGAGCGAAAAATGGGGACAGAAGGAAAGAATACAAAGAAAAGTAATACAACAGTGGAAACAAAATATTACAGCAGCAGAATACTAAAAAGTAATACAACAGTGGGTAACAGATACCGCAAAAAGTAATACAACAGCAGACAAATAATAGGGAAAAAGGAACAGAGTGAACACACAGATACTTACGGCTCACCAATGGGCCAACAGGGATGAGGAGCAGGTGGGAGCCTGCGGGTGGAGGAGGATCTTGAACTCACAGCAACAGCGAGATCAGGGACATGGGCACAGACAGGTAGAGCTGTGCGGCGTAGGGAGCGACCTGCCTGGATCAGGGTCAAGGGTCGCTCCTTTATCCCAGTCTTGATTCATGGCTCTTTAATCCACCACCAGCCACTCTCTGCTCCTTTATTTCACTCTTGATTCCACCTCGTGGCTCTTTAATCCACCCCTAGACACTCACGGCTCCTTTATCTCACTCTTGGTTTCACCTCATGGCTCTTTAATCCACCCACAGACACTCCCGGCTCCTTTATCTCACTCTTGATTCTACCTCATGGCTCTTTAATCCACCCCAGACACTCCCAGCTCCTTTATCTCATCTTGATTCCACCTCAGGACTCTTTAATCCACCACCAGACACTCTTGGCTCCTTTATCTGACTCTTGATTCCACCTCATGGCTCTTTAATCCACCCCCAGACCCTCTTGGCTCCTTTATCTCACTCTTGATTTCACCTCGTGGCTTTTTAATCCACCCCCAGTCACACTCGGCTCCTTTATCTCACTCTTGATTTCACCTCGTGGCTCTTTAATCCACCCAGACACTCTCGGCTCCTTTATCTGTTACATGCTCAGTCGTGCGCAACAAGTGGGCGTAAGCACCCTCGTTCACGAAGAAATCGGTTCTTCCCATTACCTGAAACTACAATTCCCATGACTACTTGCACCAGTTTGGTGCGAATGCGTCCCATAAAGACAGACACTCTACCGGAAACGCCGTCAGATTTTCCATCACGTTCTGGGTGCTGGGATCGTTGTCCTGCTGGTGCTCGGGCGGCATTGTCGGCTGCCTCCTAGTTCTGCCCTCTGTTGGTGGGCTCCTGGCCAGGAGTCTGTGCAGAGGACGGCTTTGTGATTTTTCTGATCGGCATTTTCGGACGATTCTGATTCTTGCCCTTCTCCCGTTGGTGAGTCCTACTTGGTGCTCGTGCGGGAGAAGGTGTCTCCTTGTTATACTTTTCCGATCGGCATTGTCGGACGAATCGGATTCTGCCCACCCATTGGTGAGTGCTCAGTGTGTACTTGTGCGGGGGACGGTTCTTACTTTTCCGATCGGCATTGTCGGCCGATTTACTCTTTTGTATTGCCCCCGTTGGTGAGTGCCTGCATCGCGCTCGTGCAGGGGGACGATTATTCTTGGGGCATTTAGCTCATAACGTGGAGGTGTCTTTGCCAGTAATTCTTCCTGCTTTCCTTCAATGAAGGGTCTGATCTCGAACAGAAGGGAACGATGAGAACTAGCTCATGGTAACCCTGCCTATGATTTTACTTCACGAGTGTTATACATAGGTGACTTTTATTCCGGAGTACTCTACCTTAATTCTGTACAAACTTACCTTTACTCAGTATTGATCAAGGAGCAAAACCACCCTTTATTGACAGCTGGGGCAATGGCGCTTTGCTTACATAATAGTGTCCAATATGATTCAGCGAGTACAGACAAAGGGTATGTTATGCAGGCTTCTTACATATATGGGGGTATAGGATTATGACCATATAGATATTGCTATACTTATGTATACCTGTGGTTGTGTTTATGTTTTTCCTCTACAGTCAGAGTTTACTTTGGATCATAGTATTATTTGCAACAGGGCTCAAGCACAGTTGTCTGCTTTTTGGTTTATTTACAGGTACTGCAATAGTATTGGATTTATCATTGTGGCAATAGTCTTGATAGAGTACTTGGTACTTATTGGTTGTTCTTTGTTGTTTCAGGTCTCCCTCCTTGCTGTCCCCTTCCCTTCCTTCCCTCACTTGATCCTGCCACTGACATGTGCCATTATGGCTAATAGGCTGGGCTAGATCAAGAGGTGGACATTTCTGGCATCACACCGATCCTGAGGACTGACGACGTAACATTATCTCGCTCTTGATTCCACCTCATGGCTCTTTAATCCACCCCCAGACACTCCCGGCTCCTTTATCTCACTCTTGATTCCACCTTGTGGCTCTTTAATCCACCCCCAGACACTCTCGGCTCCTTTATCTCACTCTTGATTCCACCTCGTGGCTCTTTATCCACCGCCCGAGACACTCTTTAATACACCCCCAGACAATCTTGGCACCTTTATCTCACTCTTGATTCCACCTCTTGGCTCTTTAGTCCACCCCTGACACTCTCTGCATCTTTATCTTATTTATTTATTTATTTATTTACGCAACTTTTATAGCGCAACAAATACCCGAAGGTGTCTCGGCGCTGTGGAGCAACTGGAGTCCGCCATCCTGCCGTCCTCTCACTGGTTAAACAGCCATGTCTTCAGAAGCCTGCGAAAACTCATCAGATTCGGGGCGGCTTTAATGGCCAGTGGCAGGAGGTTCCAAAGTTTTGGGGTGGTCACAAGAAAGCGCCTGTCTCCCCAGGTGACCGATCTTGTGCGTGGCACAGGCAGGAGACTGGTATTGGCCGATCTTAATTGCCTTCTGGGAGTATACAACTGAAAGGCTTCGATCAGGAACCTGTGTCCTATGCCATGTATGGCCTTATAAGCAATACAGAGGGCCTTGAATTTAACGCGGCTCTCAACTCTCAGCCAGTGAAGCTGACGAATACCAAGAGTGGTAGATTTGCGGCGAGGAATGTTGAGAAGAATCCTGGCAGCCGCGTTCTGAATGGATTGCAGCTTCGTTATGACACGCTTCTGGGTATGGAGAAAGAGAGCGTTCCCATAATCTATCTTAGAGAAGACTAAGGTAGAAACCAGGGTCTTCCCAGCTGACGAAGGGAGATAAGGTAGCAGCTTCTTAATTTTTTTCAGAATGAAAAATGACGACGACACGACCTTGTTAATGTGGAGGTCAAAAACCAGCTTGTTGTCAAAAATCACTCCCAGATTTCTGGCTTTTTCCACTGGGACAGGTGGATGGCCAAGCTTTTCTGGCCACCAACCAAGAGACCATTCAGGGGAGAGTTTTCCGAAGGTCATAATCTCGGTCTTGTCCGAGTTAAGCCTAAGGCAATTCAGGGCCATCCAGGTACTGACCTCAAGCATAGCTTTCTGAAAGTTAGCTGCTACAGTAAGGCCATCCTTGTGGATACCCAGCACCAGCTGGGTATCATCTGCATACGATGTAAGCTGTATCCCATAGGCCTTTATTATCCTCGCTAAGTCCGCTACATAGATGTTAAAAAGCATAGGACTTAGCGAGCATAGGACTTAACTCCTGTAGGTCCCTGCATTCTCCCTTTGGCACTTTTTGTCATCTTTTTCTTCCTCTTTCTTCCTGCGTGTGTGTTTTTCACTCCCTCGTTATGGGTCAAAGTCTGATGAGGGAAAATAAGTGCCGGCCTCCAAAACAAGGGTGCAGATGATCCCCACCTGCGACCACCGGCTCAAATTTAGCTTTAATCAACATCTTACCCCTTGGTTGATAAATGAAAGAATTTAGGGCAATCGGGCGGGGTAAGGGGAAGCAGAAAAACAGGCAGAAAGGAGAAGAATGAAAGGAAAGAAAACAAAAAAAGAGAATGCTAGAGGAAGAGCATACACGCGAGTCACTCCATGACCGCATCTCCTCGACCCGCCACTGTGGACTTCTGATACAGCGAATATCTGCGTCTTAGCTGTTGCTTCTTGCTCAAATGCTATGGTGGTCTCATGATCCTACGGGTGGGGGGTAATCTGGCCTGGCTCATGGTGATCTCAGGATCCTACGGGTGGGGGGGATAATCTGGTCTGGCTCTTGGTGGTCTCATGATCCTACGGGTGATCAGGCTCATGGTGGTCTCATGATCCTACGGGTGATCTGGCTCATGGTGGTCTCATGATCCTACGGGTGGGATAATCTGGCCTGGCTCATGGTGGTCTCATGATCCTACGGGTGGGATAATCTGGTCTGGCTCATGGTGGTCTCATGATGGGAGAGGTGTGGCGCCGCGGCCAGGGCGACTGATGCTGGAATCTGGGGACCACGGTTCGATCCCCGGCTCCAGCAGCAGGTTAGCCCAGCACCATGTGACTCTGGGCAATAGCTCGCTTAATCTTCCCGATGGCCCGATGACGGGTGATGATGCGCTTTACAAATGTGGATTATTATTATTATTATGATCCTACGATAGGGGGGTAATCTGGTCTGTCTCATGGTGGTCTCATGATCCTATGAGTGGGGGGGTTAATCTGGTCTGTCTCATGGTGGTCTCATGATCCTATGAGTAGGGGGGTTAATCTGGTCTGGCTCATGGTGGTCTCATGATCCTATGAGTAGGGGGGTTAATCTGGTCTGGCTCATGGTGGTATCATGATCCTATGGGTGGGTGGGATAATCTGGTCTGGCTCATGGTGGTATCATGATCCTATGGGTGGGTGGGATAATCTGCTAAATTCTGTGAATAGATTGAATCAAGTGTGATTGTTCGATCTTTGCTTTTTAACTGTATTTTCCAAATTGTCGAAGTCGTGTCAGTGAATGTCAAACCTGTACATTTCTGGTTAATGAACCGTTCGTGGAGAGCGGCGGCATCCACACAGTCATCGAGTTGGTATTTTTCAGAAATCAGTCTACAGCGAAGCATTGTTACTGGTTACCTGCTGTTCCTCCAGGTTCCTGGTCTACTAGTTTGGGGATACCTTTGTTCTCTTTATAGCATCACTTTGTTTACTGTGCGGTAACATGGGCTTCTCTCCTCCACACTTCCACTAAGAGTTATTGCATGGATTCAGAGGAGAGGAGGGGGGGCCAGTTCAGACGTTCAGTGCTTCAGGGTCTTTAACAGCTTTATTTAGCACCGTAATGACTCTTGGTTTGGTTCCAGAATCATGCAAGTCTTCCATATCTATGGTGATTCACAAGAAAGGGGGGGCGAGATGACCCCTCCAACTATCAGCTAATTTCCTTCCTAGACAACATCAGGAAAATCTTTGGGAAACTCTTACAGTCACGACTCGAGACCTGGACAGAGGAGAACTTTATTTCTCTAACCTTCAGGCCGGATCTTGATATGTCCAAAGTAGAATCGACCCGGCTCTGAGGTTGTACATGATCTGTATGAAGTACGTGTCCCTGGAAACTCCCCGCTCTTTGTGGTCTTTGGAGACCTAAAAATAGGATTCTATTCTGTTGCCGCTCCGTCCTTCGGAGTCTTCTGGCGGAAGGAAGTTCCCAAGCAACTATTTGAGTATCCGAAAGGATCTGCCCCACGGCAATCATTCCAGAGTAAGATTCAGTGTAAAAGGAGAATGCACAGAGAAGTTTGAAATAAACATTGGCGATGGGCAGGGTTGCATACTTGCCCCAGCTTTATTCAACATTCACATCAATGGAACTGATTCTCTCAGGAATCTTGGTCTCCATGTTCCGATATTGGAGAAGGAGAGTATTCCGATCCCGCTGGTTGCAGATGATACAGTAATATTAGCGCATACTGAAAAATCAATGTATCAACTTTTGGAAGGCTTCGAGCTATTCTCTAAAGTACAGAAGTTAATAATCAATAAATAGAAAAATATATGATCATTAATCCTAAATCAAAGTTATTGTTGACATTCAGTATTGATAGTAAACCAACTAAGCTAATTAAAACATGGCTACCTCGGCATACGAATGGATGACCATTTATATTGGAAAGCTCATCTGGCGAAGTCGGAAACAAACTTGTCGCCACGATTCTACATTTTGCTAACTCAAGCAGCACGAGAGAGAGCAATAAAACTAGCACTGACACATTCAAGACAAATGCACGGGTGGCCTACTCTTATGGTGCAAACTGTGGGATTTTACGAAGGTTCACGCTGTTCAAAAACTGGAAAAATGTTCTTGAGATGTGTACTGATCCTGGGTCCTGGCACCCCAATGACAGTATTAAGAGCTGAGCTGGGGTTCACCGGAGGATCTCATCCCGTAAGACACCGGGTGCGAGTGTGGTCGACTCCAGCTCTTCCCTCATATAGAATGGTCCTGAAGGAACTGTGACGATGCAGGAATACAATAGTTTACCCTGGTTCAAGTACATTACGAACGTTCTAACATACACTAGTTGAGTAAAGAAATAGAATAACCTGGAACTGATGAATAAGCCAACCAGAGAACTGGTTAAAAAGAAATATTGCCCATTCATGTGGCGCAAGCAAGAAGCCAGGAAAGGCATCCTTGCGACTAATTACCATAAAGTAAAATGTGAACCGTGCTGGGAGCCGTTCAAGGACTTGCTGTTCCCTCCTGAGAAAAGGGCTTTATATCTCATGTTCAGATTAGGGACTCTTCAGGTGGGGGCCTTTGCTAAATCATGGGTAAAGCCCCTGGAGGCGGATCTAACATGTGTCCCAGTACATAAGGGGGCCCTGAGTCATGCATGTGTTTTATGCTGCTGTGTGATATGTCGCTTAAAATCCAAAGGTACTACCTACGTCCTCGTTTTCTAAAACGTAATCTGAGATGCTGCAGTGCAGCACTTTTCTTATGTTATAGAACTGATCGTATGGAGATCTGCCAGGCAGTTGCTTCGTATACGCAGACCTACTACAGACAGCAGCGAAGGAAGTGGGTGCAAACCATAAACCAAATGTAGTGATGGTTTTGCCATTTTCCGAGTTGTCTCTGGGGGCTGTGGTCGTCCTTGGATAGATCTGCCCTCATAAACTGGAGTGTGGCTCGACTCCGGTATTAAAGGCACTAGGGCAAAATGGACGACCAGGAGCCCCTTATTGACTGGACAGAGCATCGAGAGGTATTGTTGCACATTTCTACTTGCACCTGCACTTTATAAAATGCTCGCTTAGGTGTTGGACGTCTATTGGCCCATATCTAAGGGTTCATTTCCATAGGGCTGTCAGCAAAACTGTAATTATTTGGTCAAATCCTCGTTTTGTAACATAATAGATAACGTTTGCGCAGCAGGCTTGTGCTCTTGTTTTATTTCTGTTGTTTATAAGACAGCTTTCAGGCTTCCTAATAGGTTTAATTGCTCTGAGTAGGCAACAAGCAGACGGAGACGCCGGTGTCTGCACCTCGGTATGCGCTTGTTACTTAGGACGCTTTGTAAGATCTAATGACCGCTGTATCTAATTGATTGTTTTTAATAGTGATGTACGTCATCCGTTTGCACTTGTACTTCACGTCAGATCATGGATTATGCGCAAAGTGTAGTATTTATATGATCTGTGCTTAAGTCGTTTTAAATTAACAAGAATTGTGATTGTTTTATTACGTGCTGTAAATATCAATGTTTTAGGCGTTATGGCATAAACCGCTGACAATAAACCTTTGCCACACATGCAGGAATTCTCAGTGGGTTGTGCGCTGCAAGATTTAATATGGACGTCTGTGGAAGTGTGTCCCTCCAGAAAGCAGAGTAGATCATACGGGGGTCAAGAAAGGTTTATTTAAGTATCACAGCTACAGAGACCCCATCCTTCATCAAGCTGAGAACGAATGACAAATGTCTCTATTCCAGCCCAGGGCCCAGCACCCATCCTCACATTCCAGAGTATCATGACACAGGACGACACACCTTCTCCAACTCACACATTCTAAACTTAAAGAAAATAAAAGGAAACTTAACTATGAATACAAAGGATACAAAGAACATAATAGAGAATGCATGTAGGATCTTTGAAGAACTCAACAAAGCAATTTTATAGGCAAAGAGAAAACTGGGGTGCATGGCAAATGGGAAAAGAGCTCACTTTAAGAAACACAATCATGCAAACGTCGGGGAATACATTTCAAGTGAAGTGGCCCAGAGCCCCTTTCTCGTGCAACAGGCTCTTCCACCTCGCTAGTAAGCATGGTTATTTTGTCTCACTATCACTTGTGTCACCACTTTTTTTGTGGTTCTCGAAAAGGAGAACAAACACTGTTTTTTCCTGTCTTTTCTTTACTTCTTACCCACTCAGAGAGAGAGTTACCGATGATGAGAAGTGGGTGAGCTGGCGATTGTTAGTCAGCAACCCCGTTGGCAGTTCTACCATGAGGTACTCTCTCCCTTCTCTCACATTTTTTCACTGCTGGAAGGTGGGGAGTCTGGATGGTAGCAGTTGTTGTTTTTAGTGAGACACTGTGACAAACAAGAGTAGTTGAACTGTACACACTCGAGGGAATTGAGAAGAGTATTGAAAACCCTGGATTTGTTATTTACGTTAGGACTAAGTGTATTTTAGGTGAAGCCTTATGTTGTTTATAAAGTGCACCCATTGACCAGTCTCTAAACCGTCCCTTTTCTACATGTTAGCCACCCCTAAGGTAGGCCCTAGGGCAGGGTGCATTGTATGTGAAAGGTAGGACATGCACTGATGTGTGTAGCATGTCCTGGTAGTGAATTACAGCCAATTTTGTTTTTCACTACTGCAAGGCTACCAGTCCCCATAGGCCAGAATGGGCAGTTTGGTTATAACACCTTATAATCTTAACTATCCCAGGGAAAATGGTAGAAAAACGAATTTAATATGCCTGAACTCAGAATGATAAAATACATCTTTTAGTGAAGTTGGTTTTAAACATTCTGTGTTTGAAACTACCACTTTTAGAAATAGGTATTTTCTTTCCTAACCATCCAAGTCTGCTTCTGCAAAGATGTGTATTCCATGTCTGGTCTGTGAGTGACAGGGGCTGAGGGGGCTCCAGGAGACAGTGTGAGTCAGCACTGGGCTGAATAGACCTATCTGCATGTAGGGTGGTGAGAGGAGTAGCACCTGGGCCTGAATAGGGCTGTGCCTGCCTTCCACAATGCTGGCTCCACCTCCTGTGGTGTGTCTGTTGACCCTGGCCATACAACCAAGAATCCAAGTTGCTGAATTCGTAGACCTAGCTCAAGTTGTGGCAACTGACCTGTGTGGTCAGTGGTGCCTACCAAGAAAGAAAAATTTCTTTCTAGTGTCCCCTCACTCACCGGGGTTTCCCCACCGTGACATGCTTCATCATTGGGGCCCTCCCAGTTCTCTACGAAAAGGGGCGTGCTACGACTCACGAACTACGCAGGAGCACTTTCATGTGAAAAGACTATGTGTAGTGCAAGGTGTTGGAGTGGGTGTGGGTGAATTAAGAATACCGTGATTAGTGGGCCTCAATAACTTTATTTTTGCTCCTAGTCAGGTATATTAAAAGTGAGGTGGGATCACTGGTAACCAACCTATAATGGGGATTGTTTTAGTGAATGGTCGACATGTTTCATGCTACCCCTAGCATTTCTTCAGGACCATGTAGGGACCTGCCCTACATATGCCACTCCTGGGTCCTAAATTAGACTGTGATATTAAAAATAATACAAAAAATTCTAAAGCATGCATTCATACTAGAATACATACGTTTTTTGGGTTTTTCCAAAAACTGTGAATAAAAAGCACAAAATTAGTAGCGTTTTATAACTCCCTTATGAGGAGGATCACATCGTGTCTTCTCATGACGCTCGCCTCATGTGCTATGGTGAAAGGTTGCACCATAGTGGTGCGTGCAGGCTCTCATATTGCGCAATACACTATGGTATTTACAATAAAAGGTGGTTTGTGAATTCACACAAATAAACAAGACAGGACTTAATGTGACCAGGACGATAGACACATATAACACAGAAGCATAGATACAGTTTTAGCCAGAAAATAAATGTTTGGTAATATTTACTTGATGCTGTGCTCAATGGCACTTCATGGTCTCTCTAAGGGGTCGTTTTCACCACATGGACTCAATGCTGAATAGTCGATATGGAGAAAGACAGACATCGGTAAGTAATCACAGTCTTACTTCCTGTCTTAAACAAACCAACATGTCGATATTGGCTTGGTTCTGTTTAGCAATTCCACTTACTTCCTTCTTCGTGAAAACACGAGGAAATACCTACTGGCAGCTCCCCTCAGGACCGCATCTTACCCGGTGCCCGGCGTTCGCGTTCTTAAGTCAGAAGCGAGCTTCCGGGTTTGCACGGTGGACCACTAGACCGCGGAGTAATGGCGGCCATCTTGGGAGTCGGCACCACATCAGAAGCTCCAAGAAAGAGGGTTCGAGACTGCTATTAAGCGGTCATAACGAACGCTCGTAGTTATTTTAAAATACTCAGGTTTTGCAGATATAACTTTAGATACTGCACGAAAATGTTTAAAGACATAGCGGAATTTGCGAAATTCAGATACCGAACATTAGTGTGATTACTAGTATGATCAGACATCATGGCTGAATACAAGGTTGTTATATGTTTCATAAGTACTATTATTATGAGTGGTAATCCAGATATGCCACGTATGTGCATTTCCTCAGTCTGTTATAACGATTAACAATCATTTTAACCATTTTCTAATGTTAGTTAGTTGATGAATTTAGGGAGTTCAAAGAGGTCTGGTATAGAATTTTAAATGAAGGCATTAGATGATAAAAAGCCAAAGTGAAAGAGGAGAAGAAAGAACCCATAATATATGGAATTATGATCTCATATCATAGTGGTGCCCATCATATTTGATGGACGATGTTGGGTAAGGCACTTAATGGTATAACGCCTATGGAATCGTCAATGCTATAACTTAATGATTAAGCTTAATGGAGGGGTTCCTACAGTGATACTTATAGTGATGCATTTACGTTGGTTATCCTGTCTGTGATTAAAGGTGGATCGTGATCAAGGCTTGACTTTCTGAAATCTTCAGTTTAGTTTGTGAACGCACCCCACGGTATATCATCGTTCAGTCCATTAGTATCTGTACGTAATCTGAACACCCATCTTTGTTCACATTCATGCAGGACTCTTTCCAAATTGTCCCTGTTTTTAACAGTCTCTAGAACCACCCAGGTCATATCGTTCGGTGTGTGATTTTTCTCCAGAAAATGGCTGGTCATGCGTGTGGTGGCCCGTTTACACCGGATATTACTCCTGTGCTCAACAATTCGTGTGCTGACTTTTCTTGTTGTCATCCCCACATAATGTAGGTTGCAAACACACGTTATCAGATACACTACACCACTAGTATTACAGTTGGACATTTGTTTTAAATGCCACGTGGTATTGTCATTGAAAGTGATGGTCTTTGTGGTAGATGTCAAATGACACACACTACAGTTGTTGCAAGGGTAGTGTCCCGCTGGTAGTGGTTGGAGTCTGTTTGTAGGCGTTGTTGGTTTTGGGCGGGTGTGAACTAGGTGGTCTTTCAGATTTTTGCCCCGACGGTGGCTGAACATTGGTACCGGTATAGTCAAATTGCCACTGTTGACAATTGACCAGTGTTTCTTCACAATCCTCGTGATCTGGTCTGACACCTTATTAAATGTTGTAATACAAATTGGTCTTTTGATGTCTGCCGCAGCTCTCTCTTTTGGTTCCAACAGGGCATCCCTGTGGTTGTTACCCGCCCTCTTCCTCGCATTCTTGATAAGCTGGGTCGGGTAATTCCTTTCTTTCAGTTTGATACTTAGATCCTCTGCTTGCTTGAGATAGTCATTCTTTTCAGAGCAGTTTCTCCTGAGCCTTAGGAATTGTCCAAAGGGCCGGTTCTGTTTTAAATGCCTCGGGTGAAAGCTTTCATAGGTTAGTAAACAGTTTCTCACTGTGGGCTTAAAGTGCGTGGTTGTTGTTAATTTACCATCGCTTGCCAGAATGTTAAGATCCAAAAAGACCAGGGTAGACCTACTCATGGTGTTGGTGAATTTTAAAAAACCTGTCTTGTTGGTTTAGCCACCCAAAAAACTGAGTTGCCTCATTCTCATTTCCATTCCATATGACCAGAACGTCATCAATATAACGTTTCCACATGCTGATGTGGTGTCTGTAAGGGTTGTTGTCATTCAGGATCCTAGTTTTCTCAAGGTGAGCTAGGTCTACGAATTCAGCAACTTGGATTCTTGGTTGTATGGTCAGTATTTGGAGGACGACCTAGTCTCTTATTCCTCCTTCTCCCCTAGTACTTTGCTTTGTTGACCCTGGCCCACCCTGACAAAGGAAGAAGTTGTGCACTGGCAGGATGCACCCAGAACTGGTTTAGACTAGGTACAGACACTCTCTACCTTCAGAGACAAAGGATTTGTGTGTATAAAAAGGGGGACCCAGACCCCAGAACTTTAGATCACTTCTGGGAATCAAGGAGAAGAACAAGAGAATCAGCAGGAGTTTTTGACTACCCCTATACCAGTGTGTTGTTTGCTGGGGATGACCTTCAGTGGTTTCTTTATTGCCAAGGAAAGGAGAAAAGACTTTTATTGAAACTTTCATCATCTTGCAGAAAATCTGCAAGGGCTTGAATTTGAGCTTGCCTCCTGTCTGAAGTCTCAGGGATACAAAGGCTTCACCCCATATGCTTGCCTGCATCTGGAACTTGCTTTTCTGGCTGCTACAGAAGGAAATTGCAAAACTGACGCCGGCGAGCAAAGCCATAATCTGCATTGAAGCAGTGAGCGCTGCTCTGACTTACAACGTAGACCCGACGCCGGCCGCCGTGCCATATCGACACCAACAAGCGACATCGTAACCTGCCACAAGCCCTGAGCGCTGCTCCGACTTTGTGACGTAGGCCCGATGCCAGCTGCTATGCCGCATCACCTCCAAAGCTGACATCATTGTGGAGCCGATCCTCGAAGTGGGTGGTCAAGAATCCATCGACATCGTGACATTGTACGGAACCGTGATTTCGGCGCTATCGTAAGGAACCAACGCCTCCCCTGCTTTGTGCAAGCATCGAGGACCTGACACGTCGCCTCCCCTGAAGCAAGGAACCGACGCAGCACATCGCCAACTACGCTGTGAGCTGTCTTTGTTTTCACTTTTCCAAGGTACTGTTCTTTGTGGGTCTGTTTTGACTGCGCGCTCGAAGCCGCGCACCTCATGGTCGGCGCCGTACTTTGGGATTTCTTTGACCTCGACGTCGTGATAACTCCAGTTGGGGTTATCTGTTGCTAAAAACTGCGTTTAAGTGAATAACCTATTTTTGAGCTACTTCTACCATCTTATTTCTGCTTACAGTATTGTGGATTTTTGTCGTTTGAGTCTTGTGTTAAGTCTATATTAAGAATACTTATTTTTATAAAACCTGTGTGGTGTACATCTGTAGTGTTTTGCCTGAATTACTGTAAGTGTTCACAAATGCTTCACACACTGCCTCTGAGATAAACCTTCCTGCTAGTGCCAAGCTACCACAGGGGTGAGTAGGGGTTATTTTAGGAGTGTCGCCCCCTTATTCTGACTAGAATCAAGGGTCCCTATTTGGACAAAGGTGCAAGCCATTGCTGACTAGGGACCCCCAATTCTAAAACCCACCTTTTCATCCACTAAGGTTCTTTTGATCATTACCCACAACAGAGTGACCTCCATGTTGGGGACCCTTCCTTTAAATAAACAAAAGGGAGTTTCACCAGTGGACGAACAAGAAGTGAACCTATACTCGCTAACCTACTTCCTCATGGCCAACTCCCAACTTTCCAGAAAAAGAGTTTGTTCCCTTGAGAATAATTTCAACAAAAGCTAAAGCCTAGCCTCAAAAGTACATGCTGTCTATAAGAATTCATATAGGCACAGAGGTGAAAGAATTAACATATTTATTAAACTCAATTTAAGATTAAAAACAATTCATTTCCAAGTTCTATACAAATTGTGGTACCTGATTGAATTATAAAAGAAATTGGAAAAACAATAACACATGTATTGTGACCTGCACAATACGAAGGACAGACAAGGATTTGTAAAACACACAATTGGTAAAATACAAATGGTACATTAAAAACTGCCAATTATTTACACCTATGTTTTATCACTTTAAATTTTTAGATATAAACATTGATGGTGGAGGCTAAAATTGTACTGAACAGTAGCGTCGACGCGTTTCGGTGGTTTGGAGTAAATGTAGTTCACCTTTATCAAGACATTCTTTAGTTGTCTGTCGAAATGAAGGGTCTGTACAATTTCCTTACAATAAATGTACATACAATTATACATTTATACATAATATGATCTGTATAACAAAATAAATTGCCTGAATAAAACATCATTAATATGCATCCTAGACATTGTTCTATTTTATATGGACACTTAGACCCTGCTCCTATAAAAAATTATCTAAATACATTTATATCACTACGATGGTCCTATCAGCTGCTATATCCACTTGTTACATTGATCTATCAACATCTAATTATAACCACAGTGTTTATCCCTATTCTGAACAGTAAAGCTGAACAATGGTTACATGCCCCTTGCCATCCCAAGGTACAATGTTGAATTAAGTTATGTTATGTTATGTTATGTTAGGGTGATTTATTGTGCGCACAGATACTCCAGCCAAGGAGCGTCCCGGCGCAGAGACAAGGTAGAACCTAACACAACAGGAAATAAAAGCAACACAGCTAAAACAAGAAAGTTTTTATCGCCCTCCGGAAGGTCAAAAGGTCCTCCATCAGACGGATTTCAACAGGCAGGGAATTCCATCCTGACGCGGCCATGACCCTAAACGAGCGGCCTCCCATGCGACTGAGCCTGAATCTGGGGACCACCGCAAGGGCCAAACCCTGGGAACGGAGGCTGCGGGTGGGAACATAAAAGGAAAGACAGCTCGACAGGATTTCCGGGCCAATACCTCTCAGGATCTTAAAAGCAAGACACAAAATCTTAAAGAGAATGCGCTTCCTAACCGGAAGCCAATGTAGAGAGCGAAGGACACCTGCCACCGAACTGAATCTGGGCAGGCCAACAATCGCTCTCGCCGCAGCATTCTGAACCCGTTGCAAACGGGTTAGTTCGGCCTGGTTAGCCCCAGCCAGGAGAGAACTGGCATAATCCAGGCGAGAGATGATAGTAGCCTGGATCACCAGTTGCCTGGTTGGGGCATCAAAGAACTTGAGAACAGGTCTCAAGCCCCTTAGGAGTCCAAAACAACAGGCCGCAGTTTTTTTTGTGTGCCCTACGAAGGAGAGGCCAGCATCCAGCCATACCCCCAGATTTTTCACCTCCGATACCGGGATCGGAGTAGGTCCCAACTCTGAAGGCCACCATTGGTCGCCCCACAGCTCCACTCCCTTACCGATGACCATCACCTCCGTCTTTGTGGCATTAAGCTGAAGGCAGTTGCCTGTCAGCCAACTAGCCACCGCCTTCAGTCCAGACTGAAACCTGGGGGCCTCAATTTCCGCATCCCCGCTGAGAGTAACCGCCAGCTGTGTGTCGTCGGCATATGAGACCAAAGTTAGGCCCCACTGCCTAGCGACATCAGCCAGCGGTCTCACGTAAAGGTTGAACAACGTGGGACTCAGCGAGGACCCTTGCGGAACCCCCATGGCCAGCGGTTGGTAATTGGACTTGAAGGGAGGGATGGCAACACAGAAGGAGCGGTCATCTAAAAAGGAGTGGAACCATTGCAGCACCTGACCGCCAATGCCAGTCTCCTCGAGCCGACGCAGGAGGATGCTGTGGTCCACCGTGTCAAAGGCGGCGCTAAGGTCTAACAAAATAAGCGCCGCCGTTTGACCAGCATCCAGCCTTGCCCGGAGATGTTCCACCATCACAAGTAACGCAGTTTCCGTACTGTGCCCTGTAGTGGCTCTTGTTTAGATTACTAGGGTTTCTATGATGCTGTCTTACCTATTGAATTGTGTCCTTGGGGATCTACTGATCTCTGTGATGCGACGTTTTAGCAACATTTTTTATGTTCAGATGATTCTATTTAGAAGGGTTTTGGTGACAATCCTGCGAATTTATAAAAAGGGAGAAAGGAATTCTTTAAGACAATATTTGTTAAATCTTTAGTCACTGCCCCATTTACATTTGCTAGATGGGTACTCACATTAGCTGTGATTTTTATCAGGGCATTCAATAACATACCTCCTATTGGAATCGTTTAGCGAACGTCTCATAGAAATATATAGGAGGAACAAGGATAGAGATCCTAGTGACAATCTAAAAATAAGATAAAAATGAAAGAGCGAAGCTCCCATTAGATAAACTGCTTTAGGTTGCTACTAAGAGCGGTGGTACTTTGCTCGGTCTATCATAACCTACCCGCTACTATGGGTTGCTCGTCGTTGATCTCTCCAAGTGTGTATATCTTACAGTAATTTATATAGATTATCGTTTGCCTAACAGAAAAATGGAAAAGAAATAAACCGTTTGATAGAATATATATATATATATATGGTAGGTTCGACAGGTGCTCGTATCTGGAAGTATCCCCTTTCTAAAAATAATTAACATTGCATACCTGAATTAGGAAGGCTTTCAGTTCAAGCTCTGTGGAGCTATTGTTTTTTAAAAAAAAAGAATTTTTGTAAACACCACTCCTATCGGGACCAGGTTGCCTAATAAGAAAAGAGTATAAAATATGCCTTTAGGCGAGGGACAGCGGGGATAAAATCCTACTCTCTCTCCTTCTAATTGAAAAATGGGCAAAAGTCTTACCTCCGATAGCCAAGTGCTCCCGCTGATGATAGGGATTCCGTATTGAATACAATGAGCCCGGCTTCCCGCCTGTTTATAAATGGGCTAAAGCTGTCTGTGATTGGGCCACAGAGAATTACCAGTGGACCAATCCCTGACTAGAGGCTTGAAGCCTACATATTTGCATGTTTGGTCTTCAAATACTAGAGTATGATTGGCTCTTATCAGACTATCCTTGAAACCGCACCTACACAGGAGGAGCAGTTCTCTCTCTGGTCCTCCGGTGTAGAATCAACGTATGCGGTCATATGGGCGTGATTTTAAGACGCCTCAGAATACTATTTTTTCGCGAAGGACTCAGGGCTATGATATAAATTTAGTGAGGAGAGAGTTGGGTATGTCCAATGAGGTAATGTTTATTGCTATTCTAAGTGAGGGGTAAGCCAAATTTAGCCAGAGCCCGACACGCAAGAATTGCTTAGGCCAATTGGAATCTATACGTTGTGCAGATATTACAGTAAATTTCCTTCTTGCTAATTATAAACACTTTGCCCAATCTTCCCGAGTATTAAGACCTTTGGCTATAGTATTAAGATAACAGAAGTACCATTGTTCCCTGTTTTTTCTTAATTTATCGATGTCACCTCCTCTTCTATTGATTCTAATCTTCTCTAGTATGAACCACCTGATATCTTCACAGGAGTGGTTCATAGATTTGAAATGCTGTGTTAGTGGCGCATTGCACTTATCAGTACGTATCGCAGATTTGTGCTCCAGGACACGTGTTCGCAGTTCTCTACTAGTTTCACCAACATAGCCCTGGTTGCATGGGCACATTAGTAGATATATTACGTTCTGGCTTCTGCAGTTGTTGAATGTGGAGGGTACCAGCTTCTTACCATTGTATTCAAAATTGTTGCCAGTAATACTTTGGGGGCATACAGAACAAGTTCCGCATTTGTAGTTGCCCGAGGCCAAGCTGACTGACAGGGTGCGTTGGTTCTCAGATGGAACTTTGTACGTATGTACTAGGCTGTTCCTAATTGTTTTATTCCGGCGGAACGAGAACAATGGTTTAGCAAGTTGGCTGTCACTATTGTAGTTTAAAATTTTCCAGTGTCTATTAATGATATTTTTAACTTGATTGCTCACATGGGAATATTGCGTGACGAAAACTATTCTATCACGGGGTGTATTCTTTTTATTTGTTTTTCTTTGTTGATCTAACAGGCTGTCCCTATCATAAAATCGTGCCCGTTTGAGTGCATGTTTGATCAATTTGTTCGGATAGCCTCTATTTTTAAGTTTAATCTTTGTATTTTCAGCATGTCTATAAAAGTCATCCAGGTTGGTGCAGTTTCTTCTAAGTCTCAAAAACTCGCCAAATGGGACATTATCTTTTTGGGCTTTGGGGTGGTTGCTGGTGTAGGTAGAGGAGGGTATTCTTGTCGGTAGGTTTGGTGAATAATTCTACTTTAAGAATACCCTCCTCTTCTTTGATTGTAATGTTGAGAAATTCGACCTTTTGATTGCTATGGTGTCCCGTGAATTTAAGGTTGGGATCACCGAGATTGAGCCATTCGAAAGAGCCCTCAAGATCCTCACTGGCACCGCTCCAGATGAAGATGATATCATCTATGTAGCGGTGCCAGCAGGAAACATTCTCGAAATACGGGGCAGCCTCATTATAGATATGCTTATCCTCGAAGTTGCTCACATACAAACATGCTAAGCTGGGGGCACATGTGGCCCCATGCTGGTCCCCTTAGTCTGGAGGAAGAGCTCATCCTTAAAGAGGAAAAGGTTCCTTTTCAAAATGAGGTAGATGCAGGACATAATGAAATGTTCATTGCCCCCTTTCAAGTCTTCCTTCTCTAGAATCGAAGCAATTACCTCTATGGTATCATCTTGGGGTATGTTCGTGTAGAGGGCTTCAATGTCTAAGGCGACCAAAAATTGGGTCGCCTGATTGAACCCACTACCTTCGAACGTGGTGATTGCATGTGATGTGTCCTTCAAGTAGGATCTCTGTTTCTTGACTATTGGTTGCAGGAAGAAGTCTACATAGCGGCTCAAAGGCTCAAGAATAGAGCCGATTCCGCTCTATTCTCCCACTCCCAACTTTCACCACAGACAACAGCTTGTTGCAGAGTCTCTTTAACAACCTTGACAAACCTTTCCACCACACCATTGCTTTGTGGATGGTACAGGGACGCCTTCTTATGCTTGATCCCCCTGGAACTCAGAAACTCTTCCATGACTAAGGTTGTGAACTGAACACCATTGTGTGGTAAATAAATAAATAATACCCTATTTTTGACTAGACTTATAGCATAACAGATAGCTCAATAAAATAAGAGTCAAGATTCGAGGTAGTAGGAGTTTCTGCAGGTTTATTACAGCATAAGGACAGGATCAGGACAACCTGCATGGGAATAGGACAATAAGGCCCGGCAGCTGCCGGGGCTGGGTCTGGGATGAGCGCGCTAACTTTCAATAACAAAACATTGATTTATATACATAGCGCAAACACATAGCATTACATTGCAGTAGGCGTAGCAGTGGGTGGAGCAGAAGGCGTGACGCGTAGCAGTCGCGAGAGATAACAGAAAAAAGAGGTGTAACTGGGAGTATACATAGACATGTGATGCAAACGTAACAGAATATGTCATGAAATGGGCGGAAACTTTGGAGGGGGCTACCTAAGGAGCCGGGACCTCTAACCTAATGGTGCGCGAAAACTGGCAATGACGTGTTACTAGGAGAAGCTGGGGGCTATGAACTCTGTGCTAGGAGCAGAGACTAGAGTCTGAAGGGTCGGAGCGACATGTACCTAAACCCTATCTGGTATCTGATGTTTAGGGAACATGTTGATATAAACTAGAAGTCATGAGGGGAAAAGCTAACTTGACTCTAAGACTGGACCATGCATTATTCTACATGTAGTGCGTGATGAAGAATATTAAATGACCATTAAATACAGTATTTCTCTAACATGGAGACGAGAAGGCTAGACAATGACGGAAACTATTGATGCAGTTCAGTAGCTTAGGAATGCAGAAAAGGAGGACTGAACTGATAACTGGAACTATAACATACTTTTGGCAGACTCAGAGGCAGAGCCAAGCTGCACCGGGCACTGCGAGGCAGGAAGTAAGTGAAGGGTCGAGGATACAGGTGGGGGCTGTATCGCTCCTCAGCGAGGCTTTCAGGAGACAGGAGCTGAATCTGTGGTCCGGGCCCTTTTGAGGCCTGGAAACGGGGACTTTATAATGGAATAACGTGCACACTGGGAAACGTGGCAACATTACTTTACATAGGCCTGATATTCGTAGTATTCACGAGGACTGGAAACTAACATACTAGAGGTGGACACAACTGTAATTGCGTCATTAATCGGACATGGGGAATAACATATGCATATTGGTCATGCACACATAACATATGATGGATGAAGCGTAGGGACACAGAACATGGCAAAATTTACTTTTCCACATTCCCTCCTTGTCACTACGTTTCCATCAGGAAACATCAATTTTCATGATACCATCTATCACTTCATACAGTATCATTTGCTCGTCTCGAATTGTCTTGGAACGGGATTTAGAACGGGGCTTGGGACTAGGAATACAAGAGGTAGCACACATGCTGCAAATCGCAGGGCCACATTGTATACAGAGGCAGCAGCTAAATATGATCGCTACTGCAATACCTAGAAAGGACAGGACTTTCCATCCCCATGCGGAAATTATATTCCAGAACCAACCGGACCATGTCCAGGTGCCTGGATCTTGGTGTAACAGATGGGCAATTTTATGGAGTCTGGTTATAGCTGAATAAACAGACGGCGCGTTATTTGGAATGAAAATGCAGCAACTGGATCCGATGACTCTACAGGCCCCGCCCCTATCGGCCAGTATGACGTCAAGGACGAGACGATTTTGCAAAACGACAAATCTCATAGCAGATTGTTCTTCGGTTAGGTTACCTAGAGCAGAGGCAGTCTCATCTACTACTGCTTCAAGGGTTCTTGTTAGCCTACGGATTAGCTTACTGTTTACAACTGTGCCTAAATAAGGGAACACACCTTTATCAATATCAATGAATTGCTCTGCAGCAGTTTCAGTATAATCGACAATCGGGAGATTTCTCTTGTGTCTGGTATGCACTAGGAAGGAATTCCTATGATAGTCAGGTGGGGCTAGGAAAACAGGTGGCAGTAGGAAGGCAATGTAACAGGTTCCCTCCCAATCGAGGGGCAGACGGACATATGCAGTTTGACCACAAATAAAATAAGAATGACGTGAAGCTTTGAAAATAGATTTCCCACTGTCACTATACTTGATAACAGTAGTACATTCACTATGACCTATGTGTACAGAACCATAACTACGGACACATAATTCGCCTTTGACTGGTAGTACTGAAATAGCAGGTAAGTCTGGAGTAGTATCAGACTGAACATTCAGGACCATGAAATTCGACGAATAATTACCTAAATTATATACTTCATTTTCTAGATCTAAACCTGTTCTGTGGGGGAAACCTTGCTTGTCTGGAAAACATGTACTGTTAAGAAAAGACATATCTGTTGAGGATGACGTTAACGTGGACCATGCTCCACACGAACCATTGTGTGAGAATGGATAAGGAAAAAGTGGCAGAACTCCCTTCGGTGTCTGGAAAGGGGGGAGTCGACCACACACCCAACAATTAGTGGCATTGCTGGTCTGGTGTGAATAATGTAACATACGGATAAATGTGTTGTTGCGCATAGCGAGGCGGTAAGAATATTCGTGAGGAGGCAGATCACTAAACGTGTGCTCTACTGTAGCATTAGTAGACATATTTACATGAGGAACTGGAAAACACAGGAAAAGTGCGTAACTAGTGCAGGAAATCATTATGCTGAGAAATAATATGAAACTCAGAAAAACGATACATTGAAGTGAACTTCGACTGACTCTCTCACTATGGGGGTCTATTTCATACATGTCAGAAACAGTCTAACCGTTTCACCTAGGGGAGGACTTATACAATCAAACTGACTGACTTATTTTACTAGACCTGAGCTTCAACTTATACTCCTGTTGCGGAGTTTTCTCTAACAAGGGAGGGGTTGTAATAATGTCTTGTGCGGGACAGTCCTTTAAAACAATGTTCTGGCAGTCCTTTGAATCCTGGAAATCCTTGGAAATGTTTTTGGAGACTGATTTCAATCCTTTGAAAAGTTTTACATGAGAAAGGTGGACCCACCCCTTCCTGCCTTCCAACTTGACGGCAGTTCGGGTGGTCAAGAGGACCTGGCGTGGCTCCTTCCAACGTGGTTCCAGCGGACTTGATCTGTCAAAATTTCTGATCATCACAAGGGAGCCTGGAACGATCTCGTGCGGTGCCACCTCGGTATTGTCTGGAAATGCGGCGGCAACCTGTGAACGACATGAGTTGAGGGCAGACATCAAGGAAGCTAGGTAATCTGTCAGCATATTACATGAAACATCGGTAATACTTCGGGGTCTAGGAGTACCCCACATGTTAGGGGGGCGGCCGAATACGACCTCATACGGGGACAGACCTGATCTGGAATGTGCGACCATGCGCATATAAAACAAAGCGACTGGCAGAGCTATTAACCAGTCCACACCTTTGTCCTTACAGACTTTTGCAATGCGGATTTTCAGAGTCTGATTATGCCTTTCGACTAGTCCAGCTGCTTCTGGATGGCGTACACAATGAAACTTCCACTGGTACCCTAACAACAGGGAAACGTGTTTCATGAGTTCAGATGAGAATGGCTGACCGTTATCAGAATATACGACTCTAGGGAGTCCGTATCTAGGGAAAAATTCACGAACCAACTGCTTGGCAGTGGTCGCGGCTGTGTAATCTGGGACTGGATATGCTTCTGTCCACCTGGACAAAGCGCATACAACTACAAGGACATACTTGAAACCTCGACATCGCTCCATTTGAATATAATCCATCTGGAGGACCTCAAAAGGGTGGTCAGGGGGCTGGAAACCACCTTGTTCCACCGGGACACTTTTACCTGGATTAAACTGACAACATATCATACAGGTACGGACTTTCTGCTTGGCTGCAGCTCGTAAATGCTTGTTGAACCAAATGTTCTGGATACTGTCTAACATAGCTTTTTCTCCTAAATGGGCTGGACTATGTGCGGTATTGATAATGACTTGAACCATAGAATCGGGGAGAAACCATGTGGCTCTACCCTTCGTTAACCATCCTTGATCTGTCTGAACCCCTCCTTGTTCAGACCATTTCTTGATTTCATCGGGAGTAGCATGTAACTGTATATCTATGACATCTTGTGTAGGGTCCTTAACTGTCATGCATGTAATCGGATCTGGAGTATGTGTCAGATTAACTGGAATGTCTGGAGTCTGTGCTGTAAGCTTGGCTGTGCGGTCTGCTAGATCGTTACCTTGGGAAATAATATCAGTAACTTTCGTATGTGCTTTGCATTTCATGATAGCAATAGATGTCGGTAAATGTATGGCATCTAACAGGGCTTGAATAAGGAGACCATGCTGAATCTTGGTTCCATGAGAAGTCATGAAACCTCTCTCCTGCCAGAGCACTCCGAAGTCGTGTACAACTCCGAATGCGTAACGTGAATCTGTGTAAACATTAACTTTCAGGTTCTTGGCATGTATACAGGCTTGTGTCAGAGCGACTAGCTCTGCTGCTTGAGCGGACAGGGTGTCAATACGGTGTGTCTTGATAACTTCAGTGTCAGTAGTCACTGCATACGCGGCGACTAGTTCTCCTGTACTAGTTCTCATACATGAACCATCCACATAAAGTGTCAGGTCGGGATCTGGTAACGGAATGTCTGTCAGGTCTTGTCTTGGCTTTGTCGTAATGTTAACTACTTCCACACAGTCATGTGGGTCTGGATTTGAATTAACTGATGGTAACAGTGTAGCAGGATTCAGAACGTTGCAGCGTCTGATTTCTATGTGTGGCTGGAACAGTGTCAATTCATAACCTGTTAAACGTGCAATTGTCAAGTGCTGAGTTTGTGTTCGGTTTAAAAGAACTTCTACTGAATGTGGGACTTGTACTGTCAAGGAATGTCCTAAAACTATGGAATCACTTTGTCTGATAGCTAGTGCTGTGGCTGCAACTGACTTGAGGCACGCAGGCAACGCCTGGGCGACTGGATCTAATGTGCTCGAAAAATAAGCACAGGGCTTGTATTGTCCTGCTTGATCTTGTGTGAGAACAGATAATGCTGTACCTTCCCGTTCAGTAACGAAAAGTGAAAAAGGCTTACTGTAGTTCGGTGTAGCTAGAACTGGAGCTTGACATAGGGCTTTCTTTAACTCGTTAAAACTAAGTGTATGTTCAGATGTCCAAGGGAGGACAGTCGATACGGCTGCCTCCTGTGTCGTTAACTGTATCAGTGGCTTGGCTAGAAATGCATACTGGGGAATCCATTGTCTACAATAAGAAGTAAGGCCGATAAAGGCACGTACCTCCTTCTGGGTTCTGGGCTGGGGAAGACTCGCTATTAACTGGATACGGTCGGGTGTCAACTGCCTACCCCTCTTGGACAGCAAGTGTCCTAAGTATACCACTTGCTGGACACAGAATTGAAGCTTCGAAGGTGACACCTTGTGCCCCATCTCGGCTAGAAAATACAGAACTGTAAGTGATGCTCGCTCGCAAGCACGTTCAGAACGGGCTGTGATCAGTAGATCATCGACATACTGGAGCAGGGCAGTGTCAGGTGGCATGTGAATGTTGTCTAGTTGTCTCTTGAGTGCTTGACTGTAAATACTAGGGCTTTCCGTGAAACCTTGAGGAGCGCGTGTAAACATATAGCTCCTTCCATTTAAACAAAATCCGAAAAGAAACTGGCTGTCTGGATGAATTGGAACACTAAAAAATGCATTCTTGAGGTCTATGACAGTGAAAAACATGGCTTCCGAATCAATGGCTGTTAACAGGGAAGAGACGTCTGGAACAACTGGGTACTGAGGAATGATACATTTATTAAGCTCTCGTAAATCAATCACTAATCGATATACTGGGGGTGCATTCGGATCAGTACGTTTCATGACTGGAATGATCGGAGAATTGCATACATTGGAGTCAGTTTCTACAACTACTCCTTGAGCCATGAGCTCGTCAATAATTTTGGATAAGGCTGCTACAGCCTCGGGTGGCAATCTGTACTGCCTGATTCGTGGTAACACTACACCTGGCTTGAGAGTCACACGATGGGGTGTGATTTGCATGTAACCTACATCGGTTGGACCTTGCGCCCATAAATGCTGTGGAACATTAGACAATCTTGAATCAAAATCTCGTAATACATAGTGACCCTTAAAGTCACGGAGGAATAGACGTATTCCCTCTGGGGAACAGCAAATAACTGCACCTAACTCTTTCAGTGTCTTAATACCTAATAGATTTTCTGGACATGACTTAGTAAGTAACAGATCAGTAGTGCGGGACAATGGACCTACTTCTAGAGTAACTGGCTTAGATATCTCATTAACGATGGGTTTTCCTGAAAATCCAAGGGAAACATTTCTTGAGCCTGAGAGCGGAGCCCCTGGAACTTCGGCATGACTAATTGTGGTCCTACTTGCCCCTGTATCGATCAGAAACTTTCTATCTTTCCCTAATACTTGACTGTGAACATAGGGACCTTCTTGATCTACAGGTATCTCGATGAGAGGCAAGCCTACCTCCCTCTCTAGGCTGTTTCATGAATATGACTGGTACTCTGGATACTCAGACTGTGCATACTGGTACATCTGTGATGTGACATGCTGTGTTGCAGCAATAGGCTGCGGTGCTGTAACTGTCTGTTGTGTATTCTGTAGCTGAGGAATCTGTGAAACTTGTTCTTGTCTCGGCGGACGTGGTCTTTCTTTAGTCTTACCAGTAGCTATGTTGTGTTTCAGAACTGCACACTCGTTTATAAAATGACCTGGCTGTTTACAATAATTGCAGTTCCCTTTAACGGGAGCTGCAGGATGACTGGCTTGATTCGGACCCCTCTTCTGACTGTCTTGAGGAACAGATTGTGCAACTAGCACTTTCATTTTCGTGTCTTTCATACGTTTTCTCTCGTGTTCTTGCTCTTCTCTGATTCTATTCTGGTGGTACTGGAGCATCTGGAGCATCTGGGACGGAGTATTTGCTTGCCAGGTGCTTTCGACTTTCAAAACTCGATTTTTAATTTGCGGACTTGAATTCTCGACTAATTTAGTAACGAAAAGATGAGGGTATGACTCACTACTTGTCTTGAGACCACTGTTGATACTGAAACATTTTTCAAATCTAGAATAAAAATCACTAATATCCTCGTCTTGCTTCTGTTTACAGGCTGAGATTGCATCCCAGTCTTCTTTCCTAGTTGTCAATAATCTGGGTAAAACTTGAATCAATAATTCTGGTAAATCTTTACATTTATCTCCAAGACCGGTACCTGGTACTCGTGCCTTGTCTTCAGCTTCTAGAGCTGCCCAATCGATCTTTTTCTCTCCCACCTCCCATTCTTTTTCCTTTAACTTTTCATACACCCCTGCGGGTAACAGGACCTTTAACATTTTAATGATATCTGGGTAAGTGTATTCTCCCATACGGAGCATGTCTTTTAATTCTCTATGGAACCCTGCTGGATCTTTGTCATGACAGGGAATTAATTTCTTCATTTCAAGAAGTTCCATCTTTGATATTGGAGTGTATACAAACACTCGTTGCATTACGCCACCCGCCCCTTGGACTGGGTGGACTTCTCGTAACGGATTCTGTCTGTCTATGTAGAATGATTTACTTTCTGGGGGTGAGACATGAACAAAATGCGGGTTCAGAAACGTTCTATATTTGTGACGCTGTTCTAGAATGACACTAATTAAATCGGTACCTAGACCTCTCCATCTATACTGGAGTAACTCGTTCAGGATATCATGTAACGGACCTGGATCAGAATGTTGACCCTCGTACAGAGTAATGAGGTACTGGATCATATACATACCCACCAGTCGTTGCTCGGCTGGGGGCAGTTTCAGAAACATTTGTGCCACTATTTCGTCTGGAAAAGTGGTAGAATCAGTAATCCATCGGACTGCTGATCGGGCTAGTTCTTGTTCATGCATAGTACTTAGTTCGCTATAACCGATTCGTGATTTCAGAATGTGATCGGTAGCTTGAAATACTTGTTCTAGAGAACCTTGTTCTGGTGCTAGATGTTGAAAAATAGACTTGGGTTCTAGACGTAAATGGCGATCTGGAAATCTGGATTTTCCTACATACGCTATTCTGGCGGGATTCTCGTTCTCTTCCTCTTCAGGATCAGAGATACTTTCTTTCTCGCTTACTTGTGCTGCTTTACGCTGGTCGTGTAACCTTATTATTTCTTTACGAATTTTCTTGTACATACTCTCCATGGCACTGACGGTCTTGTGCTTACCCTCGGCTATATTATCACTCCACCTTGTCAGGATTCTCATTTCGGCGGGATCTTTAGACGGGTAATCTTGTTCTCTTATTAAACAATTGATCAGGAACTTTAATATCATGAGCTGAATCTCGGCTTTCCTTTGAGACATAATCTCGCCAATACTTTCTGGATCATCCCCTGTACGGATGAAACGATATATTCTGTCTAGATCTTCTTTCATATTCGGCAAGGTGACTAGATACTCGGTCACCCTCCTTACACGTACGGAATATAAAACCATAGTATATTCGCCTGGAACTGGATCATAGACACATTCGTTAAGGGCTTGCCTGATTTCTGTGACAGACTTATTACTTTTAGGAGTACGCTGTGATGCTTGAGCATGTAATTCGAGTGCTGATAAACGCTTGTGTGGCGGCGGGGTTTGAGGAGTAGCTCCTCCTGCGGCCCCTAAACTGGAGTCGTCTACTGAGGCTCTACGTCCTGGCAGAGTGGGAAATGGAACTGTAGGCTGGACCGGGGGTACCGTAACAGGTACTCCGGTGTCTGGAGGAGCGGGAAGTGCCTGATTTACAGGGACTGGCGGAGCGCGAACAGGATTTGCATATTCGGGGACTGTGTCGTCCAGATAGGACGAAATAAAAATATCAGCTGCGGTCGGTTTGTGACGTAGCTTGGTCGGGACTAATGGTGGCGGGAAATTACTAGATGCCTCTGGGGTCGCTTTTGGCACACCTTCGGCAAGAAGAGGATACATACCCTTAATGAGGGCATGCCTCTGTCTGTCTGACTGTTCGGCTTTGACTTGTTCACCTATCTCGATTAATTCTCTTTCTTGAGCTCGTTCTTGGGATTCTCTACTTAACTCTGACTTTCTGACTTCCTTTTCCGTTCTTCTATGAGCTTCCTTGCGCCATAACTCGATGGCATCTTTCTGTGACTGTCTGGCTTTCTTTTTCCATAATGCTTCTTCTACTCGCATGATACATTCGGCATCCCATGTACCCGATACGGGCCATCTATACTTTTCTTCTAACTGTTTGGTATACTCTACCCATAAATCTAGATACATTATGGCGCTTATGCCCTGTTTCTGATACATAAAATGACCTGGACTGTCCCTAGGCGGGACAGGAACTGCTTCCTCTAACAGACCCTTTCTAGTTTTTAACTGACGTAACTTGGAAAAGAGCGGCATTCTAAACTTGAATCGGAACACAATACAATACACGAAAAACAATAACAATTGGGAAAACAATTCAGGCATACCACGACATTGGAAATACATTAAACAATATCATAACATAACGGTTCGAACAGAATACTACCTGAAAATACTGAAAACAGAAACAGAACAGAATTCTCGAGAACGGAACAGACTAGAGTTACTGGATGCACTGCTGTAACAGTACGGAACATACCGGTCCCATAAAGGAACGCATCAAGACCCGTATCCACCTAGGTGAACACTTCGTTTGTGGGCTTGGGTACCACCAACCCACAGACCAGGAGTCAATTTAGATTGGTCCTGTCTAGATACTACCCCAGCAATGGTACTCACCGGGCAGCACGGAACGGAAGGCCTCGAACGGGACTGGACTACGACGGACTTCGGACTTCGGACTTCAGTTACGGGTGGGCCTCCGGGTACCTCGGACCTTGGACTCTCGGCTTGGGCTCTGGTCGGGACTCGCCGCGTTCCTCCACCGTCTCGTTTGGATGCTGGACCGCCTCCTCCGTCCCCTCCGTGGGCCTGAGGGATACTTGGAGCAGAAATATCTGCCAGTGCACGGTATGGTTCCGTCACGACTGCAGAGGGTCAGGGGGTCGGCGTGGCTTCACCGACGCGTGGGGAAAGGGCAAGTCCCTGTTCGGGCGCCATTATGTGGTAAATAAATAAATAATACCCTATTTTTGACTAGACTTATAGCATAACAGATAGCTCAATAAAATAAGAGTCAAGATTCGAGGTAGTAGGAGTTTCTGCAGGTTTATTACAGCATAAGGACAGGATCAGGACAACCTGCATGGGAATAGGACAATAAGGCCCGGCAGCTGCCGGGGCTGGGTCTGGGATGAGCGCGCTAACTTTCAATAACAAAACATTGATTTATATACATAGCGCAAACACATAGCATTACATTGCAGTAGGCGTAGCAGTGGGTGGAGCAGAAGGCGTGACGCGTAGCAGTCGCGAGAGATAACAGAAAAAAGAGGTGTAACTGGGAGTATACATAGACATGTGATGCAAACGTAACAGAATATGTCATGAAATGGGCGGAAACTTTGGAGGGGGCTACCTAAGGAGCCGGGACCTCTAACCTAATGGTGCGCGAAAACTGGCAATGACGTGTTACTAGGAGAAGCTGGGGGCTATGAACTCTGTGCTAGGAGCAGAGACTAGAGTCTGAAGGGTCGGAGCGACATGTACCTAAACCCTATCTGGTATCTGATGTTTAGGGAACATGTTGATATAAACTAGAAGTCATGAGGGGAAAAGCTAACTTGACTCTAAGACTGGACCATGCATTATTCTACATGTAGTGCGTGATGAAGAATATTAAATGACCATTAAATACAGTATTTCTCTAACATGGAGACGAGAAGGCTAGACAATGACGGAAACTATTGATGCAGTTCAGTAGCTTAGGAATGCAGAAAAGGAGGACTGAACTGATAACTGGAACTATAACATACTTTTGGCAGACTCAGAGGCAGAGCCAAGCTGCACCGGGCACTGCGAGGCAGGAAGTAAGTGAAGGGTCGAGGATACAGGTGGGGGCTGTATCGCTCCTCAGCGAGGCTTTCAGGAGACAGGAGCTGAATCTGTGGTCCGGGCCCTTTTGAGGCCTGGAAACGGGGACTTTATAATGGAATAACGTGCACACTGGGAAACGTGGCAACATTACTTTACATAGGCCTGATATTCGTAGTATTCACGAGGACTGGAAACTAACATACTAGAGGTGGACACAACTGTAATTGCGTCATTAATCGGACATGGGGAATAACATATGCATATTGGTCATTGTTGGACTTGGCCTTTTCCCCCCAAAATTTTTCGCTTTTGACCCCCTCATCTAGATTGTCTCCCCCATGGGATTAAACCTGTATAGGCCATGAGTGGTGTGAGACATCTTTTGAAAAATGTTATTACCTGACATAATGTAAGCACTTGTAAAATCCCCCATTTTAAAACTGCACCCCCATTTTAAAACTGCACCTGACTGAAATGTATTGCTTTTAAAATGGATGCCATGGCCATGGGTTTTGCCACTGGACTGACATAGGTCAGCGGTCTAGATAATATTACCCAGCTACCCCTAGCTTTTGGAGGGAAAGCCTGGCACCCAGGGTGCTCACCCCCTCCCCTAGAACCAGTTTAGGCTAGATGTGCCAACATTCTAGAAGGTCCTGGCACTGCCTGGGAGGAGGGTATAAATAGGGTGAAGTGACACCAGAGAGTCAGTCAGCGCTGGGACAAGGAAGGGAGGGGACCTGTTGTGAGGTGCTACCGCCACATGGGCCTGTGAGCTGGGCCCTGCATCCCTATAAACCCCCCCGCTGCTGTCCCCATGGGCCCCTGACAAGGGAGGGCCCTGCCCAGGACACTGACGCTGTGGGACCTTGAACTACGCCAGCGCTGAAGGAAAGAGGTGCCCACATGAGGAGGAATGCTGTGGGCTTGAACCCCCCCAGGAGGTGAGGAGTGTGCCCCTGGGGCTGGCTGTGGAATTATTCGCCCCCCCCTCCGTGAGGAGCGCCTGTCAGACGCTGTTTGGGGAGGTTGGTGCCCCCAGGAAGCTGTGGCCCCTGTGGAAGCGCTGGACTGGGAGGAGCTGCCCCCGAGGAACTGTGCCTCACTGACCTGCCTCAGTCAACCTGCCCCTGGACTGCTGAACAAGCAGTGCGCTGTGAATAGCGCCATAGCACTGAGAAGACTGTGAGGAGAAATAACGCTAATCTGCCCCAGAACTGCCGTGTGGGCACAGGGAGCAGTGCGCTGTGAATAGCGCTGTGGTGAGGAGTAGTGCGCGGTGGAAAACACTGTTTCCTGAGGAGACTGTGGCAAGGAGCTGGGCGCTGTGAATAGCGCTGCCTGAGGAGGCGCGCTTTTGTCGCTATATAAATAATTAATTACAAGGGAGCCTACCCCTTATCGCCGCTGGAAAATCACCGCCGCAGCCCGGCGCGACTGTGGAGGGGCCCCCACCGCTGTGGAAATCGTCGCGGCGGCCCCCGGTACCAGGAGAGGGCCGCCGAAGTGCAGGAAGGGCCGCGCTAGGCCCTGAGGCCGTCAGGTTCTCCCGTCACATGACAGGGGCCCGGCCGCGTCATCGGCCCGCCCCCGTCGCGCACTGATTGGCCTGCGCGGCCGTGACCTGTAAAGGCCGCGCAGGGATTGGCTGACGGCCAGGAAGGCCGGGAGAAGCGGAATCGAAGCCCCGGGTCCCCGTGAGGAAGGAGGGGGACCCGGGTGAAGCGCCGGAGCAAGAGCGACCGGAGCGGGAGGCCACCCCGCCGGTCTGTGCCCGGGTGAAGACGGAGAGCCGCCCAGCAGTCCGCCCCGCCTGTAGGACTCTGTGTGAGAGGGGGAGAGGAGGGGGCATCGAGGCACTCTGTCGGTGCCGGCCCCCCTCCACGGAAGAACGCCCCACCGAGCAGGGCACCACGAGAGTAGCAAGTTACCTGCAGGGCTCCGTGTGGTGAAGGAGCCCTGCCATCATGCACAGGAGCCGGCCAGAGGAAGTCTGAAATCCTGCGGGGCTTCCAGCCAGTGAGAAGAGTCCCGTGGCTGGGTGCAAGGGCAGAGGGGGGGCCTCGAGACACATTGTCGGTGCCTGCCCCTCCCCTTGTCTCGGGAGCCCTGGGAGAAGGCCAGCAGCGTGGATGGAGCCAGAAACCTGGTGTAGCCGGTGAGTGAGGCCTCAAGCACACCGTGGGGGAGGGTAGAGAGGGCAACGGGACACAGGGTCGGTGTCCGCCCCCCTCCCTGTCAACTTGTAAGGGCCTAAGTGCCTAGAGGCTGGGTGAAAGCCGCTAGTGACTGCTGGGGGACTAGTCAAACCCAGGACTCCCATTAGGCCTTTTTGAACTGCCTATAGAGACCCCTGCTTACCAGGAAGGCAAAAGGGGGAAATACAAGATGTCCTCGTGACCCCCAAGGAACTGTTGTACATTCATCGACCAAGGGTGATAGGCCTAAGGAGTAGCACGTGTCACCGGGTACCTTATTCCCTGTGCCCAATGAGATGGTTACTTCCCCCATAGTGAAATGTAGGTTAAGTGTCTATCCATAAATGATGAAATGTTCCACGCTGGTCTCTGTTATACTAAAGTACTTATTAGAAGGTAAATGAGGGCTAGTTCTTTATTGTGACGTGTGCATTGTTGACTTGCTCTCTTTACTCTATTCTAAGAGAATGTACTGCTGAAATGTTTTACCCCTGGTCCAAGGGAGGGTAATTCCAACTTAAGGTTGCAGCTACTGACAGGTGTTTCATGTGGGAAGTTGTTTACATCTAATGAGATCTTACATTGAAAGGAGTGTTATGTCCTCATGCAATGAACCGTTTATTCCTACGCACGGAAAATGTGATGCCGGCCTAGTTCAAATGTTATTGACGCCCATGCACTGCTTAATGTTTATGTTGCAGGTTGCGGAGGGGGCTGAGGAGTCATGTTCCTGTCTGGTGTTATATGATGTTTTTCCCTTACAGGGGTTGGGTTGGTGTTGTCACACATGAGGTGTACTTACGCTAATGTTGCAACTTACAATTTCAGCCAACCCCCCGAGGATGAAAGCCTGAGTTGGCCCCGCCGGATTGGCCCCAGCTCTAATGTTAATTTAACCAACCATTCTTATTTCAGCATGGACTTTGGACTAAACCCTTTTTGTCCCATGTAAATAATCCCCCACTGAAATACTTGGCTCTGGTGCCAGTTGGCGCCATGTTATGATGACACTGTTAATGCATTTTTGACTTGCAGGTTGGAAACCCTACTAAATGACGTATCTTTTTCCAACTCAAATTGGTGTCCTGCCTCTTTTGTGGTGTGCCTGGTGTGTTGACTGAGGGTACTGCGTGAGTGCTTCACATGTCCTCCAAGTTTGGCCTGCCCGCTCGATGCCATGCTACCCCCTTTGAGACTTGGGCAACCCCCAATTCCAACATTTGGTGGCAGAGCGGTGGGATAGGACTTGTGTTTGCGCAGTACCACAGCGGCCACGGGTTACACTGCAAATAGAGCTTTGGAGGTAATTCGAGCCTTGTTGTGGGGATTATTGTTGCTTCCTCCTGAAAGTGTTTGACAATTGTGTCCCCTTGTTCCACTGGGAGGGTGTGTCCCGGGTGTACCTCGCCACGATGGGGTTGATTTACCAGGAAGTGGAACTGATGGAGTACACCGAACAGGAGGTGATAGACTTCCTCCTGGAGAGAGGGATACCCCCAGTAGGGAACATTAGGAGGAATTTGTTTCTCTATGAGGCCCTCAAGAGGGGAGAGGCCTTAGAGGTTAATGGGGACTTGTCTGACTACCCCCCCGAAGTGTTGAAGGGTCAGTGGGTTAGAGACCAGAGTGAGGGCTCCCCATCCAGAACCCAGGGAGGTAGTTGCTCCGATGAGGAGGAGGAAGAGTCTAGCAGGGCAGAGACGCCAGTAGCTGTGGAGGACACCGGAGATAGGGAGTCTCGCACTGGGTCCAGTCCCGGGGGCACTGCCCCATCCCTTTCCCTGTCCCCAGAAGAGTGGGTAGATAGGAGGGAGGAAAGGGAGTATCAGCTGTCGCTGGCAAAGCTCAGGCATGCCGAGGGCTTAGCGCAGCTGAGGGTAGAAGAGCAGCGACTAGAGACTGAAAAAGTCCTAGCGCAGGAGAGGATGGCGGAGGCGGAGAGGGCCTTCGCCAGAGAGAGATCAGCTCAGGTGGGTAGGTTGTCCCCTGAGAGTGGTTTTAGGAGTCTGGATTCACCGAAGAGGGTGGGATCCAGTGGTGGCAGCGAGTGTAGGTCCAGTGCAAGGAGTCCCACTCCCGAAGCCCAAGAGACTGTGCCTGATTCCCCGGAAGAGGAGGACGGGTTAGTGTTTAGGGGCAGGGGTAAGCTGTTCCATCAGTCCTGGGGAGAGTTCGAGGAGGAGTGTTGGACTGTACTGGAGGATTGGGTGGTGAGGAGAGCAGTGGAGGATTGGGAAGGGCTGTGCCATGCCGTTATCCGGGAGCACATGCTAAGGAGTTGTGTCCCAAGACTGCGTCACCATCTGTTGCGGTGCGGGTTCTCAGACCCCAGGGAACTTGCACGGGAGGCAGACCTCTGGGTAAGTGCCAGAGCGTCTGGGAAGACATTGGGGAGTGATCCAGAAAGGAGAGGTGCAGGGATCTTCCGACCCAGCGTGGCGGGAGAGGTGAGAAGCCCAGCTAGGTCCCAGGATAGTGGGCGGGTTGTAGGGCCTCACATCCCATCTAAAGGAGGGAGTGAGACGGGGAGGTGTCCCGAGATGCCCCAACTGCAGTCACAGGGACTGGAGAGTTCTTTTAGGGAACCCCAGGTTGGGAGTCTAGGCTGTCCCGGTGTGCCTTCTCGTGGAAAGGATCCCCTCATGTCAGGAGGACCCGGAGCATCATTAATTGGAGCTCCAGTGGTTCGGGGGTTTGACCAGTCACAGGGTTTAGATCCTGGACTGGGGTTCCAGGTTAAGGGGTTGCCTGACCTGGAGGGTGGGGTACCTGTAATTCAGGTCCCTACCAATTTGACTCCTAGGGGTACTACTCCCATTGGGAGGGTGCGGAACTCTGGGAGGGGGTGCAGAGGGAGGAAGGTCTCTTCTCTGTCACCAGCTCAGCCACAGGGCGCAGATCCTGGGTTGGGTGGCCAGGGACAGGGTTTGCCTGCCCTGGTGGGAGGGACCTCTGTAACCAGGGTCCCCCCGGAAGTGACTCCCAGGGGTACTACTCCAGTTAGGAGGGTGCGGGACTCTGGGAGGGGGTGCAGGGAGAGGGAGGACTCGCCCCTGTCACCGGTTCAGCCTGTGGGTTTCGGCTCCAGGTTGGGGAGAGAGTTGTGTGAGGGTGTCCCCCAGCGTAGGAGATGGAGGAACCCTAGGAGGAGAAGTAGGGGTAGGAGAGCCTCGCCCCTAAGGGCTGGTCAGTCTGAGGGTGTAGACCCCAGGTGGGTGGACCAGTGGCAGTTTGGAGAGAAGAGAGTGGTCCAAGGGAATTACAAGCCTGAGGCTAGAGCCTCCCACTCTAGGAAGGAGAAACATCCCACTAGGGAACACCAGTGGGGTGGTTTTGTTGGTGAAGGGAGGGTTGCGAAAGAGAACCATCGGGTTCCAGAGTGGAGGAGAGACTGCAGGTGCTCCTGTAGTTGCAGGCCTTCGTCCACCTTTTTCCGCCCCAAGCAGGGAAGCCCATCAAGGCATTGATATGTCTACCCTGGCTTTTGGCTGGGGGGGAGTCGTGTTGGACTTGGCCTTTTCCCCCCAAAATTTTTCGCTTTTGACCCCCTCATCTAGATTGTCTCCCCCATGGGATTAAACCTGTATAGGCCATGAGTGGTGTGAGACATCTTTTGAAAAATGTTATTACCTGACATAATGTAAGCACTTGTAAAATCCCCCATTTTAAAACTGCACCCCCATTTTAAAACTGCACCTGACTGAAATGTATTGCTTTTAAAATGGATGCCATGGCCATGGGTTTTGCCACTGGACTGACATAGGTCAGCGGTCTAGATAATATTACCCAGCTACCCCTAGCTTTTGGAGGGAAAGCCTGGCACCCAGGGTGCTCACCCCCTCCCCTAGAACCAGTTTAGGCTAGATGTGCCAACATTCTAGAAGGTCCTGGCACTGCCTGGGAGGAGGGTATAAATAGGGTGAAGTGACACCAGAGAGTCAGTCAGCGCTGGGACAAGGAAGGGAGGGGACCTGTTGTGAGGTGCTACCGCCACATGGGCCTATGAGCTGGGCCCTGCATCCCTATAAACCCCCCCGCTGCTGTCCCCATGGGCCCCTGACAAGGGAGGGCCCTGCCCAGGACACTGACGCTGTGGGACCTTGAACTACGCCAGCGCTGAAGGAAAGAGGTGCCCACATGAGGAGGAATGCTGTGGGCTTGAACCCCCCCAGGAGGTGAGGAGTGTGCCCCTGGGGCTGGCTGTGGAATTATTCGCCCCCCCCTCCGTGAGGAGCGCCTGTCAGACGCTGTTTGGGGAGGTTGGTGCCCCCAGGAAGCTGTGGCCCCTGTGGAAGCGCTGGACTGGGAGGAGCTGCCCCCGAGGAACTGTGCCTCACTGACCTGCCTCAGTCAACCTGCCCCTGGACTGCTGAACAAGCAGTGCGCTGTGAATAGCGCCATAGCACTGAGAAGACTGTGAGGAGAAATAACGCTAATCTGCCCCAGAACTGCCGTGTGGGCACAGGGAGCAGTGCGCTGTGAATAGCGCTGTGGTGAGGAGTAGTGCGCGGTGGAAAACACTGTTTCCTGAGGAGACTGTGGCAAGGAGCTGGGCGCTGTGAATAGCGCTGCCTGAGGAGGCGCGCTTTTGTCGCTATATAAATAATTAATTACAAGGGAGCCTACCCCTTATCGCCGCTGGAAAATCACCGCCGCAGCCCGGCGCGACTGTGGAGGGGCCCCCACCGCTGTGGAAATCGTCGCGGCGGCCCCCGGTACCAGGAGAGGGCCGCCGAAGTGCAGGAAGGGCCGCGCTAGGCCCTGAGGCCGTCAGGTTCTCCCGTCACATGACAGGGGCCCGGCCGCGTCATCGGCCCGCCCCCGTCGCGCACTGATTGGCCTGCGCGGCCGTGACCTGTAAAGGCCGCGCAGGGATTGGCTGACGGCCAGGAAGGCCGGGAGAAGCGGAATCGAAGCCCCGGGTCCCCGTGAGGAAGGAGGGGGACCCGGGTGAAGCGCCGGAGCAAGAGCGACCGGAGCGGGAGGCCACCCCGCCGGTCTGTGCCCGGGTGAAGACGGAGAGCCGCCCAGCAGTCCGCCCCGCCTGTAGGACTCTGTGTGAGAGGGGGAGAGGAGGGGGCATCGAGGCACTCTGTCGGTGCCGGCCCCCCTCCACGGAAGAACGCCCCACCGAGCAGGGCACCACGAGAGTAGCAAGTTACCTGCAGGGCTCCGTGTGGTGAAGGAGCCCTGCCATCATGCACAGGAGCCGGCCAGAGGAAGTCTGAAATCCTGCGGGGCTTCCAGCCAGTGAGAAGAGTCCCGTGGCTGGGTGCAAGGGCAGAGGGGGGGCCTCGAGACACATTGTCGGTGCCTGCCCCCCCCCTTGTCTCGGGAGCCCTGGGAGAAGGCCAGCAGCGTGGATGGAGCCAGAAACCTGGTGTAGCCGGTGAGTGAGGCCTCAAGCACACCGTGGGGGAGGGTAGAGAGGGCAACGGGACACAGGGTCGGTGTCCGCCCCCCTCCCTGTCAACTTGTAAGGGCCTAAGTGCCTAGAGGCTGGGTGAAAGCCGCTAGTGACTGCTGGGGGACTAGTCAAACCCAGGACTCCCATTAGGCCTTTTTGAACTGCCTATAGAGACCCCTGCTTACCAGGAAGGCAAAAGGGGGAAATACAAGATGTCCTCGTGACCCCCAAGGAACTGTTGTACATTCATCGACCAAGGGTGATAGGCCTAAGGAGTAGCACGTGTCACCGGGTACCTTATTCCCTGTGCCCAATGAGATGGTTACTTCCCCCATAGTGAAATGTAGGTTAAGTGTCTATCCATAAATGATGAAATGTTCCACGCTGGTCTCTGTTATACTAAAGTACTTATTAGAAGGTAAATGAGGGCTAGTTCTTTATTGTGACGTGTGCATTGTTGACTTGCTCTCTTTACTCTATTCTAAGAGAATGTACTGCTGAAATGTTTTACCCCTGGTCCAAGGGAGGGTAATTCCAACTTAAGGTTGCAGCTACTGACAGGTGTTTCATGTGGGAAGTTGTTTACATCTAATGAGATCTTACATTGAAAGGAGTGTTATGTCCTCATGCAATGAACCGTTTATTCCTACGCACGGAAAATGTGATGCCGGCCTAGTTCAAATGTTATTGACGCCCATGCACTGCTTAATGTTTATGTTGCAGGTTGCGGAGGGGGCTGAGGAGTCATGTTCCTGTCTGGTGTTATATGATGTTTTTCCCTTACAGGGGTTGGGTTGGTGTTGTCACACATGAGGTGTACTTACGCTAATGTTGCAACTTACAATTTCAGCCAACCCCCCGAGGATGAAAGCCTGAGTTGGCCCCGCCGGATTGGCCCCAGCTCTAATGTTAATTTAACCAACCATTCTTATTTCAGCATGGACTTTGGACTAAACCCTTTTTGTCCCATGTAAATAATCCCCCACTGAAATACTTGGCTCTGGTGCCAGTTGGCGCCATGTTATGATGACACTGTTAATGCATTTTTGACTTGCAGGTTGGAAACCCTACTAAATGACGTATCTTTTTCCAACTCAAATTGGTGTCCTGCCTCTTTTGTGGTGTGCCTGGTGTGTTGACTGAGGGTACTGCGTGAGTGCTTCACATGTCCTCCAAGTTTGGCCTGCCCGCTCGATGCCATGCTACCCCCTTTGAGACTTGGGCAACCCCCAATTCCAACAGTCATGCACACATAACATATGATGGATGAAGCGTAGGGACACAGAACATGGCAAAATTTACTTTTCCACAATTGTCTGACAAGAGTGTTAACTGGAAACCCTCACGTTCAAATAACTCTTCTAGAAACTCAATCACTTCACCAGACTCAACAGAATTAACCACCTTTGATATCAGGCCAATGGGAAAACATATCAATACACACGATCAAATAGAGATCCTGAATCTTCAACTTCACAGGTCCCAAAATATCTATGAAAGTGTCCACCACGGACCAGTAGCCTGTTCCCTAATAACCGTGGGTTGGGTCCTGCACTTCAATATCCTGACATAACACGCACATTCACGCACCAACCTCTCTACATGTACATCCATGGCAGACCACCAATATTCTTACCTGAGACTTTGCTTTGTCTTGGCAATGCCTATGTGCGAGGTGTGAGCACTCTTTACTAGCTTATCATTTAGAGCAAGGGGTGCAACCAACTTACTACCACACACGAGGAGACCATCCTCCCCTGCCAGATCTTCCCTAACTTGCCAAAAGCCTTCGAGGACCTCCTCACAGTCCTTCTTCTCACACTAACCACCTTTGACCATGGTGAGGACTTTCTGCAAGTCTAAACCGATCATGTGATGTTCCCTCCACTCTCTCTCTGAAATCAACCCTTCGCTAATCACACACAAATTAATTCCTTCCTCCAATTATTCACCTGCAAACCTCTCAACATCATCTGTCATTTCATACTCCACACCACCAGTCTTGACAGACAGTGTGCCAGAAATGTAGAGCCACAACCCACTTCCGTATCCCATGGGAGACAGAGTCAATGCCTTTCTTGGAGAAGACCTCCCTAAGAGGTTTGTGATCAGTACGAATTCTGAACCTTTTCCCCCCACAAATCCTTTCTCAGCTTGCGCACTGCCCAGGAAAAACCTAGAGCTTCTTTCTCCACAACAGAACAGTTGCATTCAGCACCCCTCAAGGGCCTAGAGAGGAACATAATCGTTTTAACCTCCCCATCAACCTTTTGCAAAATAACTGCTCCTAACCCCTTTGAGCTGGCATCAGTGATGAGATAAGATTCCTTTGTGGGGTCAAAACTTCCTAGACAAGGTGCTTCATTCAGATGTTTCTTAATGCACTCAAACTCTTCCTCACAGCCCTTGGACCAAACAAGTGTGCCTCCCTTCTTGAGAAGAAACCTCAAACAAGAGGTTTTCCCTGCAAAGTTCGGAACGAACTTGTGATACAATTCAGCCATGCTGAGAAACTTTACAAACTCTTCTTTGTTCAAAGGGTTGTGCAAATTACAAATGGTGCTTAGGTTTGATGCCTGCAGCGGACACAAAATGCCCAAGGTACTCTAATTCTTTGACATCAAATTTGCACTGGTCAGCAATAAGGGTGAGGTCAGCATCACATAACTTTTTCAATACTGACCTCAGCCTCCCATTATGATCCTCAAGATCCACACCAAAGATGAGCACATCATCTGGGTACACCTTGAAACCCTGAAGGCTTCCAAGAATGCCCTCCATCGCCCTCTGAAAAACTGAGGCCGCAGAAATCAGTCGAAAGGCATTCTTAGAAACCTAAAGGTACCAAAGGGTGTTACCCAGGAGGTAAGGTCCTGGGAAGAGGAGTAAATGCTCTGAATGTTCTGAAGAGGAGTGAAGGCCGGCCTGGTGATAGGCGGAGGTCAAGTCCAAGAAAAAAATGCCTTGCCCACTCAAGAGAACACAGCATTTTAGTTATGTGGGTGAAAGCATAATGATCAACAATAACTGCTTTGTTGAGCTCCCTCAAGCTCACACAGAGCCTAGCCTCCCCATTGGCTTTGCGGGCCATAACAACAGGAGAGACCCACAACGTTGCTTCAACTTCTTGAATGATAAACTTGGCTAAGAGATTGCCTAATTCAACTTTCATGCTCTCCCTTAATTACAGAGGTGCATTTCTGACCTTAGCTGTTTTTGGAACAGCGTTAGATTTGACCTTTATCCCATGTACATAGTTTTTGAAACAAACACAGTTCACCAGCAAAGACCTCAAGGAATTCCTTGATCCAGTCTCAATTAGCATTACTAACAACCCTAACTGGTGGTAATTCTTTTAGGCAGACAGATCTCATTGGGATAAAGGCAGATATGTAGATCACGTTGATGGAAGCAACTTATGAGCGAGTCCCTCTTCATCGAGACATAGATTTTACCAGGGATGACTCTCCCTTTGAAGTCAATCGTGCCCCAGAAATAACCCAGCAACTCAATAGTCACCATACCTTAACCTTTTGGTCTAATGTCTGGCTTCAACAGGGTGAGTTTGCCCAGCAGATTACACTCATAAAATGTTTTGGGGACTAGCGGTGTCTTGGCCCCAAAGTCGAAGAGCATGCTCACTGGAGCATCAGTGATCAAAACTAGCTCCTGAGGGCCATCTCTAGCATTCCCTGTGACAGGGAGAACATTGATTCCTTCTAAATCTTCTTCATAAAGATAAACTTCCCTGACTTTTTTATGCATGTGGCCCGTTCTGCAGCTCTTTGAGACGTGACCTTTTCTCTCACAAGTTTTGCACATGGCCTTCCAACCTGGGCAGTCTTTAACCTGTTGACTGTGGCGCGAATTTCACGGCTGTGCGGGCATATTAATGAGTGGGTGCTGTTCGGACAGCCCCTAGTCGTCCTCCGCACATGCCCACTGTGACGTTAGGGGGCCGTCCGACGCACGCAACGGGTTAAAGCTGGCCATATGGCCAGAGTTGCCACACCTGAAGCACTTCCTCTGAAAATTCTTTGTGTTAAAGGGCTTTGAAGTGGTGCTCAATGTGGGTTTAACAAATCTATCCACCACCACCTTGACATTAATGTTCTCCTTTTTATCACCTGTACTGTCTTTGCGTATAATATCAACACACACTTTTGAATGCCCATGACTTTTGGCTATGGTCAGCACTTCTTGAAGAGATGGTGTGTCTTTTTACCACAGGGCATGTCTTGTTTTGTCGAGGGTGCATCCTAACATGAACTAATCTCTTAAGCGATCCTCTAAAGCGGCACCAAAATTGCACGTGGAAGCCAATTTGTGCAAGGTAGTTATGTACTGTTCGACCGACTCAGCCTGCCTTTGCATCCTTCTCCCGAAGTGATATTGTTCAAGGACTTTACTCACTTTGGGGAGGTGGTGCAAGTCCAACTTTTTGAAGCAGATCTCGTATTCATTAAGAGTGTCGGAGTCACTATCAGAGAGTTCAGGAAGGTGTTCAAAGAATTCTTGTCCCTCAGAGCCCAAACAATGCATTAACAATGAGGCTTTCCTCTCTGCGCTTAAGTGCCACAGACACGAGCATAATGTGTGGAAACCTTCTTCCACGAGAGAGTTGATGTACGAGCTATGTTTTCACCTAGTTACTACTTAAGGGTGATCTTCAGTGATCTGCGTACAGTGCACGATATCCACAAACCTTATAAGCTGTGCGCATCAGCGGAACTGCGTGAAACTTCACCAATTAAAATTTACGCCAATGTGCACAATGCCAGAAACTATATTTGCTGTGAGCATCAGTAGAACGATCAGCCCGATTACTGATGGCACATATTTATTCAGGGAGGAGTCACTTTAGTTTGGTGCTCAATTCCATGTGTAGATGTGAGTCTGGTGGTGCCTGATAACTGAAAGGCACACATTTGTTTACATACAATTTCATATATGTCTGATTTATTATTCCTATTACAGCGCCTTCTACCTTGAGAAGGCCCATCCGAGACCAGTGTGTGGACAAAACCCATGCCGACAAATCGAGGACAAAGGGATTGGAACATGGTCTAGGAACACTTACAACAAATCCTACATCAAACCTCACATTTAACTGATGGAGAGCTATGAGCGACCTGAAGCGTAATACTGAGAAAAAGTAACCTGGAGAATTGCTGCAAATTAAAGTAAATTAAAAAAAACTAATAAAGAACTACATAACCACAGCTGTGGGACCTGGAAGCCGATTGTTTCTCAATAAAGCCCTAGTTTGTGATTACGTTACAGTGCTCACATTATCATCTGCGCTAGAAGAGATGGGAGCCTAGGGTGTCTGGTCACAGAAGCTCATTTACATACAAAGGGGGTGACAGCCTGTCCACAACGCACAGCACAACTTGCTTACGTAAAGGGCTAGTACACAGAACAGGGTAAAGTCTTGTGTCGCTTTTTTTCATTTTCTTTAATATATCCTGCACCACGCTCTCTTCTCCTCTTTCTCTCATTTCAATTCATCATAAATTACTCAATTTCACTAGTGCTTTATCAGCACTATTATCTAGAAACGAGACTCAGTTCCACCTAGATCCTTAGTCTGCAACTGGTAATTGTTACTTTGTGCCCCAGCACTGCCGACACAGGCCTCTGAGTGTTTGTTTGTGTGAGTGGCGCAAGAGAGAGACAGAGAACTTGACAAAATTAGCCCTTCTATTGCTTAATACATTGTAAATGTGAAACACTTTGGGGCTTAGGGGCTGGTTAAAGAATAACGACAGGAAACAAGCGCAAATTAAAAGCAAATTTTATTTATTCACTGAAAACTGTTTAAAAATTTTATTTCCAAGTTCCACATATCTGTTCAAAAATATTTACACTTTCAGTCATTTCCGAGTTTAGTTACAAACTAAAAGTGGGAAAAACACATGATGTATAAAAACTGAAACCAAAAACTTACTTTTACATTATTTTATGTTTCTTATCTTTTGTTTTTAAAACAGGCCGTCAACCTTTCACGTGAACATTATTATAAGGGCCTGGCATCACTTCTTGTGATGTCACTACATGTGACGTCTCTGTGATTTGCATATGATAATGGGCTCCTTCACTATTTTCCTTACTTGTGCCCTGTTTATTGGCATGACATGGGTCTATAGGTGTTAAAAATAAACATATAAATTCACAGGTGTTCAGCCCGTTTCTCTGGTGATGTCACACTTTGGCATGTATTCGGCTGCTTCTTCTATTTTTAGGTGAGTACAAATAACGTGCTGTTCCCCCTCCTTCCATTTCTCTCTTTTTCTCCCCCTTTCTTTGTCTCTCTCGCTCTCTTTATCTCTCCCCCTCTCCCCCTCTCTATCTCCCACACACTCCTGTTAGCTTTAGCTTCATGAATGTCACTGCCACTTCTGTAATTCATATGACAAATCCTTCAGAACATTTGAGAACAAGGGACAATCAGTGTGGAAGACGAGTTGCTGGGAGTGCAACTGATTGTCCTGGCACATATATGCTTTTGATGTGGGATTTCGCTATTTCACCACATCGCCAAGTCGGAGAGGAGTCATGGGTCGCACTTAGTAATAAGGCGCGAGGCACGAGCTGATCCATCTACCGATAACAGTGTGTAAAAGATGCACCAAACGTTACTTAAAAACAAGGTATGTGCTCTTTTATATCTGAAAATAGGTTATTTCTTGAACACCTGTGCTTCGCTTTAGTTCATTACATACACTGCAGTGGCATTTGTTAATAGTAATACATGGATTTTACCAATGAAGCTTCCATCTCCAGAGCCCTGACAACATGTCCACTCTGGGTGTGTTGGGTTTAAAGGTTTTATCACTAATCCGACAAGTTAGCTGAAAATACCGCTGTTAGTCACAGTATTGTTCAGTGTTGCTTTTACAGGTAGTGTGGTCAGGTGCGATTGAATGTTTTTCTTTGTATCTCTTCTTCACCAAATAAAAATCAACAATGTTTCTTTTTAATCCACATTGTGCTTGTCTCCCACTGTGTATCCTGGTACATCATGTCACTTTGCTATGTGTACGGAAGTGAACAATCACTGGAAACAAACACTTTTATAATTCTGCAAATACTGTTATATGTTTTTATTCTTTACTGATATTCAGGTCTTCTATCATTGGTATTTCAATGTCCTACATAATTTGAATTTGATCTTTTTCCGTAATTCATTCCTCTCACAATAACTGCACTGTTCTGCTCTGGTCTATGTCCTTAGACGGGTCAATATTATTTTTGATGTTCTTAAATTCTTTCCGGAATCTCTGCATCTCTAGGATTATTTCCATGTGAGTTAAATGAAGGAGAGTATTCACTGAGGGCTGTGTGGGATCGAAAATTGACAAAAGCCCTTCACACTTTCAGTGCCCTTCTATGTTTTCCCCCTGTGTGTTCGCTGATGACTTTGTAGCTCTAATCGTCGACTAAAGCTCTTCCCACATTCATTGCACTTGAGTGGCTTTCCCCCTGTGTGTGTTTGTTGATGTTTTCGTAGGGTTGATAACTGACTAAAGCTCTTCAAACATTCACAGCAATCATATAGTTTTTCCCCTGTGTGTGTTCGCTGATGGCTTTGTAGGTGTGATAACTGACTAAAGCACTTTGCACATTCACTGCATTTGTATGGTTTTTCCCCTGTGTGTGTTCGCTGATGGCTTTGAAGGTGTGATAACCAACTAAAGCACTTTGCACATTCACTGCACTTGAATGGTTTTTCCCCTGTGTGTGTTCGCTGATGTCTTTGAAGATATGATAACCGACTACAGCACTTTGGACATTCACTGCACTTGAATGGTTTTCCCCCTGTGTGTGTTCGATTATGATGTTGAAGGTGTGATAACTGACTAAAGCATTTTGCACATTCACTGCACTTGAATGGTTTTTCCCCTGTGTGTGTTCGCTGATGGCTTTGAAGGTTTGATAAACGACTAAAGCTCTTCCCACATTCACTGCACTTGAATGGTTTTTCTCCTGTGTGAGTTCGCTGATGATCCTTTAATGTTGTAGAGAAGCGAAAACTACTGTCACATTCAGTACAATTATAGCGTTTTTCCCCTGTGTGTATTCGCTGATGTCTTTGTAGTCCTGATAATTGAATAAAGCTCTTCCCACATTCACTGCACTTGAATGGTTTTTCTCCTGTGTGAGTTCGCTGATGATCCTTTAATGCTGTAGAGCAGCTAAAACTACTGTCACATTCACTACAATGATAGGGTTTTTCCCCTGTGTGTGTTCGCTGATGTCTTTGAAGGTTTGATAACCAACTAAAGCTCTTCCCACATTCATTGCACTTGAATGGCTTTTCCCCTGTGTGTGTTCGCTGATGACTTTGAAGGCTTGATAACCTACTAAAGCTCTTGACACATTCACTGCACTTGAATGGTTTTTGTCCTGTGTACGTGTGCTGATGAAGCTTGAGTAGTGATGACAAACTAAAGCTCTTGCTGCATGTGTATGATTCTTCTTTCTTGGTTAGTGTCTGTGGGTCGGGTATATATTTGTTTATATCCCATGACTGCATTTCCTGATGTGCCGACATGGCTTATAAAGCACTTGTGTTTTTCTCACACACTTTATATGTGTGCAGTATTTTGCATGTTTTATTTCTGTTTTAACAAAAAAATGCAATAGCCACCAAATATTTACCACACTCCTAATACGTAGAAGGTGTCTTTGTAGGTGATTGTGCCTTTAGATTGGATTATGGCTATGCACGATTGCGGGTAAAGATGTATCTTCCTTCTAACCGGTGCAAATTAGGACAGTCTATTGTATTGTAGATAAAAGAACTCCTCTTTCCTTTACCCATCAGTTGTCTGGCTCCGCTCTGTTGTGCTCTTCTCTGGTTACTGTGGTTTGTCAGGAAAGAGTTTACAATTCTCCTAGAGCACGGAATGATGGCCTGTCATCATTTTATAAAATAGAGCACTGTGGTAATCACATCATACCGATCCGATGATCAAAGCTGGTGTTGGACACTTGTTTATACAGGAGGTGGTTCGTTATTGTTGTTGCCTTATTTTTCTTAAGGTCATTTCTTCGTCTTGTGGCGTGGAGGTGTACAGTTCGGCCTCTTATAATCACTGAACTGCCCTTGATACTTCATCCGGGATTTGTCAGTTTGTGTGCAGGTTCCCCTTTCGCTGACTGCGCTGATGGTTTCCTGAATACTGTAGCTCAATATTTCTGCTATTATGAAGATTTACAGCATGCGCTTCATTATTGATGGTCATGTCACACATTCAAGGCTTGTTTTCTGTTGGATGTAAAGATATTTAAAATTACTAAATTAAAACATAATGGAATGAGAATTCACAATAGTTGTAAAAGACATTTTGGGGGAGATTTACCAAATCTCCACACAATGCAGCGCAGCCCTCCCCCCGCGAGGCTTCGCTGCGTGGCGCGACAGGAAGGGAACAGGAGAGCACCATATTTTCAAAGATATGGCTCTCTCCTTCCCTTTCCCTTGCGTCGGCACTGATTACAGCAGCCGTGCGCCATGCACACACCTTAGCACCAGAGCGCTAGGGTGTGTGTGTGAGTCCAGCATCGGTTTTGTACAGGAAGGACACCCTTTCTGTACAAAATAGTATGTCAGACACGAGGAAAGGCTTTTCCCACTTTGGATGCTTGTTGCGCAGTGCAGCACGCATGCAATGTCAGAAAAGGAAGGATAAATTAATTCATTTCTCCTTCCTTGTGTCTTGTTTAAAATGGTGCAGTTTTCTCACACTAAACCCAATCTACTGATTTTGGTAAAATGGGTTTAGCATGAGAAATCTTGGGTGGTTGCACAGGAATGCCCATGCACCCCCCCTTGGCAGGTCCCAATGTGTGAAGTAATGCGAAGCACTGCTATGCGCTGCTTCACATTACTTTTACATTATTTCCAGCGCTAAAAAAGTTTAGCGCTAGAAAGTAAATTAGGAAAAAAATATTTTGCGCTTTTTTGTGCCACTTCTGTGATGCAAATACGGCGCAATATATTAGTAAATCTCCCTCTTCTTCTTTACCGCCTTTAAAAATTAGCAAGAAATATTTCATCATACACAGATATTTAACTAAAGGTTCTGTTGATTAGGTGACATCTTATTAATGTCTGAAAAAGAGGTGATTTACCAGTGTTTACAGAGTAACTTAGCAAAGTAAAGGTGCTCACGGAGCACCCAAGTGCTTGAGGTTTTGCTTAAGATAGACGCATATGGTCAAGATTTCATTTAAACAACAATAGAGTTTAGAGAAAGAGCTGGATCAGGCTGGGCTGCAGAATTTCCAGTAACTCTTTACGAAGTATACAACAAAAGCAACTCCATTTACACACTTCTTCTCATTCTTTCCGATTCACTTAAGATCATCTCAAATGCCAAATCCTGTCTTTACTCGCTGTTCATAAGTCACCTTTGACACTTTCAACAGCTCCCTTGGTTCAAGCACTTCTGGTTTCTTCTAACCTGGAAGATTGGAACATTATTGTGAGTTGAGGGGGGTTTCCTATCACCATAGCATCTGTCCATCTCCCTGAAACTATTGCTGCTTACAGAGCCTGGTTCTGGCCCTGAAAGACAACTTTAAAAATCAAGTCTTTAGTTCTTCCTAAAGTAGATAAAGTTCTGTAAGATGCAGCTCCATCTGGGGCTTTTGTGTAAAACAGAACGAGGGGTTCAATGTAAGCCCCATCCTTTACATTATAAGCGCAGATCAGGTAAACAAACGTTGATTCATATAATTTAATATTCAATGAGATCAGTCATTTAGTACTTATAGAGAATCCATCACAACCAATAATTTACCTGACATATCCCCGCAGCAGATGTGTGCATATTACTCTTTTCCCCCCTTTTGCAACATTACATGGCATCTGGCATGATGTTGTCCTTTTGGGGCCCAGGATGCTATTTGTGACCGGATGGGCATTTGGAAGAGCGGGAGGAGGTTCAGTTATCCACAGGTGATGCGGCATTTCTACCTTTCCATATTTCTCATATTCAAGTTGACCTATCGAAGCAAAAGGAGGGGCAGAGCCCTATGATCCTCTAGAGCCATGGCCGCTCACTAGAAAACGACGACGAAGAACAGGACTCTAACAGGATAAACTGATTCAACACAAATATGAGGTCAATGTATTATTTATCGCCTTAATGGTCCAAAAGTCACTCTGGAATTAAATCAATACTATTCGAATAATCAATGTTCGATTCATAATAGAGGCATTGCTGTGCTGCAATAAAAGAAATCAGCGGCAACAATAGCTATTCTCACAACAAAGTGTACTTATTTCAAGTTTGGTTTGCATATTTTACGAGAAGGGGATAAAGCTACAACTGATAGACAACATTATAAAGCTTACCAACATGCCTTATAAAGGTTACTGGTACTTTTAGAACAACACAAAGGTTAAGGAAAAGCCGAAGTAGACAGTGTATCTGCAATGGCGGACAATAACCCTTATTAATAGTGACCACATACCCACCGTCTCCAGGTAGGAGCGCCTAATTACAAAAGACCTGCTAATACGGCGAACGACTACAGTGCATCAAACTGTGACTATGACATTGTTCTATCAAAACATTTGAATTCTGCGTTTATTCTTCTCGTTACGATACAGAAAAGGGGGTGGTGATGAACAGAGTGTCTGAATTAAGCAGACCACTCTTACCCAGTCCAAAGATCAGGGCTTGATCCATCACCGTAATTTATCTCACTGCCCCATCCCAGCTCAGAACCTGGCTATATGCAAATTAGTCTGTCCCTGGCCCAGTGCATCATGGGAACAGGGCAGACCAAACTACCAAGCCAATTCTTCACCAGAAAGGAGACAAGCTACCTTGTTTCCTTCCCAGTGTAAGAATTGGCTTTTGTAGTCTGGTCTGCCCTGTTCCCATGATGCACTGGGCCAGGGACAGACTAATTTGCATACAGCCAGGTTCTGAAACTGGGATGGTGCAATGAGCTAAAAAACGGTGTTGGATCTAGCCCTGATCTCTTGACTGGGTGAGAGTACTCTGCTTAATTCAGAGACTCTGTCCATCACCACCCCTTGTCTGTAAATAATTTTGTCCACCCTAAGCGTGGAAGGGTATACTCAGATGTGAGTCCCTTGCTCATTGCACCATCAGGATTCAAGCAAGCCGGGCCGAAGACGCCTGAAATGGCAGAAACCGGTCCCCGGAAGCTTGTTTCCTTCCCAGTGTAAGAATTGGCTTTTGTAGTCTGGTCTGCCCTGTTCCCATGATGCACTGGGCCAGGGACAGACTAATTTGCATACAGCCAGGTTCTGAAACTGGGATGGTGCAATGAGCTAAAAAACGGTGTTGGATCTAGCCCTGATCTCTTGACTGGGTGAGAGTACTCTGCTTAATTCAGAGACTCTGTCCATCACCACCCCTTGTCTGTAAATAATTTTGTCCACCCTAAGCGTGGAAGGGTATACTCAGATGTGAGTCCCTTGCTCATTGCACCATCAGGATTCAAGCAAGCCGGGCCGAAGACGCCTGAAATGGCAGAAACCGGTCCCCGGAAGCTTGTTTCCTTCCCAGTGTAAGAATTGGCTTTTGTAGTCTGGCCTGCCCTGTTCCCATGATGCACTGGGCCAGGGACAGACTAATTTGCATACAGCCAGGTTCTGAAACTGGGATGGTGCAATGAGCTAAAAAACGGTGTTGGATCTAGCCCTGATCTCTTGACTGGGTGAGAGTACTCTGCTTAATTCAGAGACTCTGTCCATCACCACCCCTTGTCTGTAAATAATTTTGTCCACCCTAAGCGTGTAAGGGTATACTCAGATGTGAGTCCCTTGCTCATTGCACCATCAGGATTCAAGCAAGCCGGGCCGAAGACGCCTGAAATGGCAGAAACCGGTCCCCGGAAGCTTGTTTCCTTCCCAGTGTAAGAATTGGCTTTTGTAGTCTGGTCTGCCCTGTTCCCATGATGCACTGGGCCAGGGACAGACTAATTTGCATACAGCCAGGTTCTGAAACTGGGATGGTGCAATGAGCTAAAAAACGGTGTTGGATCTAGCCCTGATCTCTTGACTGGGTGAGAGTACTCTGCTTAATTCAGAGACTCTGTCCATCACCACCCCTTGTCTGTAAATAATTTTGTCCACCCTAAGCGTGGAAGGGTATACTCAGATGTGAGTCCCTTGCTCATTGCACCATCAGGATTCAAGCAAGCCGGGCCGAAGACGCCTGAAATGGCAGAAACCGGTCCCCGGAAGCTTGTTTCCTTCCCAGTGTAAGAATTGGCTTTTGTAGTCTGGTCTGCCCTGTTCCCATGATGCACTGGGCCAGGGACAGACTAATTTGCATACAGCCAGGTTCTGAAACTGGGATGGTGCAATGAGCTAAAAAACGGCGTTGGATCTAGCCCTGATCTCTTGACTGGGTGAGAGTACTCTGCTTAATTCAGAGACTCTGTCCATCACCACCCCTTGTCTGTAAATAATTTTGTCCACCCTAAGCGTGGAAGGGTATACTCAGATGTGAGTCCCTTGCTCATTGCACCATCAGGATTCAAGCAAGCCGGGCCGAAGACGCCTGAAATGGCAGAAACCGGTCCCCGGAAGCTTGTTTCCTTCCCAGTGTAAGAATTGGCTTTTGTAGTCTGGTCTGCCCTGTTCCCATGATGCACTGGGCCAGGGACAGACTAATTTGCATACAGCCAGGTTCTGAAACTGGGATGGTGCAATGAGCTAAAAAACGGTGTTGGATCTAGCCCTGATCTCTTGACTGGGTGAGAGTACTCTGCTTAATTCAGAGACTCTGTCCATCACCACCCCTTGTCTGTAAATAATTTTGTCCACCCTAAGCGTGGAAGGGTATACTCAGATGTGAGTCCCTTGCTCATTGCACCATCAGGATTCAAGCAAGCCGGGCCGAAGACGCCTGAAATGGCAGAAACCGGTCCCCGGAAGCTTGTTTCCTTCCCAGTGTAAGAATTGGCTTTTGTAGTCTGGTCTGCCCTGTTCCCATGATGCACTGGGCCAGGGACAGACTAATTTGCATACAGCCAGGTTCTGAAACTGGGATGGTGCAATGAGCTAAAAAACGGTGTTGGATCTAGCCCTGATCTCTTGACTGGGTGAGAGTACTCTGCTTAATTCAGAGACTCTGTCCATCACCACCCCTTGTCTGTAAATAATTTTGTCCACCCTAAGCGTGGAAGGGTATACTCAGATGTGAGTCCCTTGCTCATTGCACCATCAGGATTCAAGCAAGCCGGGCCGAAGACGCCTGAAATGGCAGAAACCGGGCCCCGGAAGCTTGTTACCTTCCCAGTGTAAGAATTGGCTTTTGTAGTCTGGTCTGCCCTGTTCCCATGATGCACTGGGCCAGGGACAGACTAATTTGCATACAGCCAGGTTCTGAAACTGGGATGGTGCAATGAGCTAAAAAACGGTGTTGGATCTAGCCCTGATCTCTTGACTGGGTGAGAGTACTCTGCTTAATTCAGAGACTCTGTCCATCACCACCCCTTGTCTGTAAATAATTTTGTCCACCCTAAGCGTGGAAGGGTATACTCAGATGTGAGTCCCTTGCTCATTGCACCATCAGGATTCAAGCAAGCCGGGCCGAAGACGCCTGAAATGGCAGAAACCGGTCCCCGGAAGCTTGTTTCCTTCCCAGTGTAAGAATTGGCTTTTGTAGTCTGGTCTGCCCTGTTCCCATGATGCACTGGGCCAGGGACAGACTAATTTGCATACAGCCAGGTTCTGAAACTGGGATGGTGCAATGAGCTAAAAAACGGTGTTGGATCTAGCCCTGATCTCTTGACTGGGTGAGAGTACTCTGCTTAATTCAGAGACTCTGTCCATCACCACCCCTTGTCTGTAAATAATTTTGTCCACCCTAAGCGTGGAAGGGTACACTCAAATGTGAGTCCCTTGCTCATTGCACCATCAGGATTCAAGCAAGCCGGGCCGAAGACGCCTGAAATGGCAGAAACCGGTCCCCGGAAGCTTGTTTCCTTCCCAGTGTAAGAATTGGCTTTTGTAGTCTGGTCTGCCCTGTTCCCATGATGCACTGGGCCAGGGACAGACTAATTTGCATACAGCCAGGTTCTGAAACTGGGATGGTGCAATGAGCTAAAAAACGGTGTTGGATCTAGCCCTGATCTCTTGACTGGGTGAGAGTACTCTGCTTAATTCAGAGACTCTGTCCATCACCACCCCTTGTCTGTAAATAATTTTGTCCACCCTAAGCGTGGAAGGGTATACTCAGATGTGAGTCCCTTGCTCATTGCACCATCAGGATTCAAGCAATCCGGGCCGAAGACGCCTGAAATGGCAGAAACCGGTCCCCGGAAGCTTGTTTCCTTCCCAGTGTAAGAATTGGCTTTTGTAGTCTGGTCTGCCCTGTTCCCATGATGCACTGGGCCAGGGACAGACTAATTTGCATACAGCCAGGTTCTGAAACTGGGATGGTGCTATGAGCTAAAAAACGGTGTTGGATCTAGCCCTGATCTCTTGACTGGGTGAGAGTACTCTGCTTAATTCAGAGACTCTGTCCATCACCACCCCTTGTCTGTAAATAATTTTGTCCACCCTAAGCGTGGAAGGGTATACTCAGATGTGAGTCCCTTGCTCATTGCACCATCAGGATTCAAGCAAGCCGGGCCGAAGACGCCTGAAATGGCAGAAACCGGTCCCCGGAAGCTTGTTTCCTTCCCAGTGTAAGAATTGGCTTTTGTAGTCTGGTCTGCCCTGTTCCCATGATGCACTGGGCCAGGGACAGACTAATTTGCATACAGCCAGGTTCTGAAACTGGGATGGTGCAATGAGCTAAAAAACGGTGTTGGATCTAGCCCTGATCTCTTGACTGGGTGAGAGTACTCTGCTTAATTCAGAGACTCTGTCCATCACCACCCCTTGTCTGTAAATAATTTTGTCCACCCTAAGCGTGGAAGGGTATACTCAGATGTGAGTCCCTTGCTCATTGCACCATCAGGATTCAAGCAAGCCGGGCCGAAGACGCCTGAAATGGCAGAAACCGGTCCCCGGAAGCTTGTTTCCTTCCCAGTGTAAGAATTGGCTTTTGTAGTCTGGTCTGCCCTGTTCCCATGATGCACTGGGCCAGGGACAGACTAATTTGCATACAGCCAGGTTCTGAAACTGGGATGGTGCAATGAGCTAAAAAACGGTGTTGGATCTAGCCCTGATCTCTTGACTGGGTGAGAGTACTCTGCTTAATTCAGAGACTCTGTCCATCACCACCCCTTGTCTGTAAATAATTTTGTCCACCCTAAGCGTGGAAGGGTATACTCAGATGTGAGTCCCTTGCTCATTGCACCATCAGGATTCAAGCAAGCCGGGCCGAAGACGCCTGAAATGGCAGAAACCGGTCCCCGGAAGCTTGTTTCCTTCCCAGTGTAAGAATTGGCTTTTGTAGTCTGGTCTGCCCTGTTCCCATGATGCACTGGGCCAGGGACAGACTAATTTGCATACAGCCAGGTTCTGAAACTGGGATGGTGCAATGAGCTAAAAAACGGCGTTGGATCTAGCCCTGATCTCTTGACTGGGTGAGAGTACTCTGCTTAATTCAGAGACTCTGTCCATCACCACCCCTTGTCTGTAAATAATTTTGTCCACCCTAAGCGTGGAAGGGTATACTCAGATGTGAGTCCCTTGCTCATTGCACCATCAGGATTCAAGCAAGCCGGGCCGAAGACGCCTGAAATGGCAGAAACCGGTCCCCGGAAGCTTGTTTCCTTCCCAGTGTAAGAATTGGCTTTTGTAGTCTGGTCTGCCCTGTTCCCATGATGCACTGGGCCAGGGACAGACTAATTTGCATACAGCCAGGTTCTGAAACTGGGATGGTGCAATGAGCTAAAAAACGGTGTTGGATCTAGCCCTGATCTCTTGACTGGGTGAGAGTACTCTGCTTAATTCAGAGACTCTGTCCATCACCACCCCTTGTCTGTAAATAATTTTGTCCACCCTAAGCGTGGAAGGGTATACTCAGATGTGAGTCCCTTGCTCATTGCACCATCAGGATTCAAGCAAGCCGGGCCGAAGACGCCTGAAATGGCAGAAACCGGTCCCCGGAAGCTTGTTTCCTTCCCAGTGTAAGAATTGGCTTTTGTAGTCTGGTCTGCCCTGTTCCCATGATGCACTGGGCCAGGGACAGACTAATTTGCATACAGCCAGGTTCTGAAACTGGGATGGTGCAATGAGCTAAAAAACGGTGTTGGATCTAGCCCTGATCTCTTGACTGGGTGAGAGTACTCTGCTTAATTCAGAGACTCTGTCCATCACCACCCCTTGTCTGTAAATAATTTTGTCCACCCTAAGCGTGGAAGGGTATACTCAGATGTGAGTCCCTTGCTCATTGCACCATCAGGATTCAATCAAGCCGGGCCGAAGACGCCTGAAATGGCAGAAACCGGGCCCCGGAAGCTTGTTTCCTTCCCAGTGTAAGAATTGGCTTTTGTAGTCTGGTCTGCCCTGTTCCCATGATGCACTGGGCCAGGGACAGACTAATTTGCATACAGCCAGGTTCTGAAACTGGGATGGTGCAATGAGCTAAAAAACGGTGTTGGATCTAGCCCTGATCTCTTGACTGGGTGAGAGTACTCTGCTTAATTCAGAGACTCTGTCCATCACCACCCCTTGTCTGTAAATAATTTTGTCCACCCTAAGCGTGGAAGGGTATACTCAGATGTGAGTCCCTTGCTCATTGCACCATCAGGATTCAAGCAAGCCGGGCCGAAGACGCCTGAAATGGCAGAAACCGGTCCCCGGAAGCTTGTTTCCTTCCCAGTGTAAGAATTGGCTTTTGTAGTCTGGTCTGCCCTGTTCCCATGATGCACTGGGCCAGGGACAGACTAATTTGCATACAGCCAGGTTCTGAAACTGGGATGGTGCAATGAGCTAAAAAACGGTGTTGGATCTAGCCCTGATCTCTTGACTGGGTGAGAGTACTCTGCTTAATTCAGAGACTCTGTCCATCACCACCCCTTGTCTGTAAATAATTTTGTCCACCCTAAGCGTGGAAGGGTATACTCAGATGTGAGTCCCTTGCTCATTGCACCATAAGGATTCAAGCAAGCCGGGCCGAAGACGCCTGAAATGGCAGAAACCGGTCCCCGGAAGCTTGTTTCCTTCCCAGTGTAAGAATTGGCTTTTGTAGTCTGGTCTGCCCTGTTCCCATGATGCACTGGGCCAGGGACAGACTAATTTGCATAAAGCCAGGTTCTGAAACTGGGATGGTGCAATGAGCTAAAAAACGGTGTTGGATCTAGCCCTGATCTCTTGACTGGGTGAGAGTACTCTGCTTAATTCAGAGACTCTGTCCATCACCACCCCTTGTCTGTAAATAATTTTGTCCACCCTAAGCGTGGAAGGGTATACTCAGATGTGAGTCCCTTGCTCATTGCACCATCAGGATTCAAGCAAGCCGGGCCGAAGACGCCTGAAATGGCAGAAACCGGTCCCTGGAAGCTTGTTTCCTTCCCAGTGTAAGAATTGGCTTTTGTAGTCTGGTCTGCCCTGTTCCCATGATGCACTGGGCCAGGGACAGACTAATTTGCATACAGCCAGGTTCTGAAACTGGGATGGTGCAATGAGCTAAAAAACGGTGTTGGATCTAGCCCTGATGTCTTGACTGGGTGAGAGTACTCTGCTTAATTCAGAGACTCTGTCCATCACCACCCCTTGTCTGTAAATAATTTTGTCCACCCTAAGCGTGGAAGGGTATACTCAGATGTGAGTCCCTTGCTCATTGCACCATCAGGATTCAAGCAAGCCGGGCCGAAGACGCCTGAAATGGCAGAAACCGGTCCCCGGAAGCTTGTTTCCTTCCCAGTGTAAGAATTGGCTTTTGTAGTCTGGTCTGCCCTGTTCCCATGATGCACTGGGCCAGGCACAGACTAATTTGCATACAGCCAGGTTCTGAAACTGGGATGGTGCAATGAGCTAAAAAACGGTGTTGGATCTAGCCCTGATCTCTTGACTGGGTGAGAGTACTCTGCTTAATTCAGAGACTCTGTCCATCACCACCCCTTGTCTGTAAATAATTTTGTCCACCCTAAGCGTGGAAGGGTATACTCAGATGTGAGTCCCTTGCTCATTGCACCATCAGGATTCAAGCAAGCCGGGCCGAAGACGCCTGAAATGGCAGAAACCGGTCCCCGGAAGCTTGTTTCCTTCCCAGTGTAAGAATTGGCTTTTGTAGTCTGGTCTGCCCTGTTCCCATGATGCACTGGGCCAGGGACAGACTAATTTGCATACAGCCAGGTTCTGAAACTGGGATGGTGCAATGAGCTAAAAAACGGTGTTGGATCTAGCCCTGATCTCTTGACTGGGTGAGAGTACTCTGCTTAATTCAGAGACTCTGTCCATCACCACCCCTTGTCTGTAAATAATTTTGTCTACCCTAAGCGTGGAAGGGTATACTCAGATGTGAGTCCCTTGCTCATTGCACCATCAGGATTCAAGCAAGCCGGGCCGAAGACGCCTGAAATGGCAGAAACCGGTCCCCGGAAGCTTGTTTCCTTCCCAGTGTAAGAATTGGCTTTTGTAGTCTGGTCTGCCCTGTTGTGAGAAGTTGGCCTGGTAGGGGATGTTTCCAATTCTGGAACCACCTACTACCTGACCAAACAATCCCTTATGGTGTCTGGTTGTAAGTCAACCTTATTAGACAAGCTATCCTAGGGGTAGCATGGACTAAGCAGCCTAAAGGCTTAACTTAAGAGGTCGTGTTAAGCGAGCTGTTTTACCACATACAATCCTGTAATACCAAATGAAAGGACACCACACAAGTATATATTATAAAAATATATGTATTTATTACTAAAAACAATCCCCAGTATTCTTTATGAATAAAGGGGCACAAGCGTTAAATCAAAAGCACTGTTTAAACATACAAAGTTGCACAATTATGGATGAGGGCAGGGGGCCACTCAAACCATATACTAAACAAGTGGTATAAGAGATGCCACTCGAGCAGTGGTTAGGCCTAGGGCCTAGGGAATCGCTGGGAGCAGTCAGGACAAGCAATGCTGAAGTCGGGAATGGCCCTCGGGATTCGGGAGATGTGCGGAAAGCGCACGCACGCACCAATGTTAACCAATGGTGCGTAAAAGTTGTAAAGTTAAAGTTAAAGGACACTTCCGCTGAACCTAGAGGAACAAAACTTAATACACAGACCCTAGAGGTGTGCACCAGTGTGGGAACACCGGCGGAGCAAAGTTACCTCACCCACAGGAAGTGGGTGCACAGGGTCGAAGTGGCGTCGGGTTCTGACTCGCAGGCTCTTGGTGCTTGAAGCTGAAAGGGCTGCAGGCGGGTTAAAGATGAAGTGTCCGGTGGAGTCCAAGGGTGGACTCAAGTTGAAGAGAACCTGAAAGCAGAGGGGACAGAGTCTGGGTCACTCAGCAGTGACCAGGGTGGAACCAGGACGGAACCAGGCAATGTCGGGCGCAATCAGGTGGTCGTCGAGGAGCTTCTCTCCGCTGTCACGTGGGCTCTGGGGCATCTGCGACGTCCAGGAGCAGGTCACAATCTGTCCCATGCAGGCTCTCACCGTCGGTGCAGTCGGCTTCAAGTTTGGAGCAAACAAGCCTTGGCAAGAGCAATCCACGCGGGATCGGAAGATTGCTTCTCACTCGGACCAGGAAGGTCAGAGTCGGGGCTCCTTTTCAGGGGAGCTGGTGTGGATCTGGAGCAACCAGATTCACGAGTCTTCTTAGTTAGTTCGTCGGCACAGGGACCACTAGCCAGCTGGCAAGTGACCGGGCCAACGCGTTGAGCCAAATAGAGCCAAAGGGCCCCACACAGCACTCGTCGAGTGTGGAGGGCTGAACTTCGGCTCAGGAGCAGCTCAGGGTGGGGGCTTCTCAAACCCCGGTGCACAGCTTCGAGGATCACTCGTGGGCTGCACGGTCAGCGTCTCGTGGTCAATTCAAGATGGCGGGCCCCACGCTTCCGGTCACCTCCACGGGTCTCAGCTTTGCAGGGACTGTGGATCGGGCTTTTAGAAGGCAGGCAGGCTTGATCTCGTCGATCTCAGTCGCTCGAGTTCCGGCGGGAACTGCAACTAAGTAGACGTCGAGGGCTGGATGGTGCCTGCTGCTGCAGGGTGGTCACTCCTTGACCACAAGGGAGATTCTTCGGGCTTCCACGTTGAGATGGAGGGCGAAGGGTCCAGAATTTCGTTTCAAATGTTTCTTCCAGGAAATCTGATGTGCATTGGCACTGCTCCCACTCTTATTCGAATCTGGGGGGCGTGATTACCTGCTAGGTCCACCCCTATGGGTGGAACCCAGGAAGTGGGTGGATACACCCCCTTCCTTTGATCCAGGCCGCCCTGGCACGAGGGCTGGAGTGCCCCAGAACCGGTTTGGCCGGATTATGCAAGGGGCAGCCTTGTGCGCCCCAGGCAGTGTCTGGTTTCTTTCAAACCTCCCTGCTACAATCCACTATCTCCTGTCTGGAGGGCGGTGACACCCTCCTGTGACAGGAAAACCCTTTGTCCAGGACCCCTTTGGCTGAGTTTCGGTCAGCTACAGGGGTCCAGACATTTGTCTGTGGCAGAGGCATCCATTTTGTGGATCTAAGGTCTTTGGAGAAATTAACCGCGTTTTAGTAAAGCAACATGTCTTACCCCTCTAGAGGGGTGGAATGCCATCCCCGTCGCCAGAACTGGCGAGGGGATGGTATTCCAAATCGTATGACACCTTACACGACATGTTTTGATAAAGCCAAACCAAAGTTGCTATTTAACCGCGAGGATTATAAGGCACTTAAGAGTATATGGTATGGCATTATCCTGAAACAGCCTAGGGAGTTGTTCCCGACAGCTGCAGACAGGCTCAGCTCATGCTAGAGCTCCATCTCACATAAAACCACGCACTCAGCCTCCAGGATTGATGAGGCCTTCTATAGGAGTGGCTCACAGGTTTACATGTGTCCAGATATAGGTTTAGATATAGGTATACTATATCTAAGCAAGGGGTGTTTACACCACCTTACCCCAGCTGAGTGATCAGCCAGTTGTGTCAATTTAAGAACCAGCCAGGGGTGGCAAAAGATATGCTGCAGCCCCTGGTAGGCCTTGGTGGCCCCTATGCCCTGTGCACCTATAGTGCATTATACAGGGGCTGACAAGGAGTCCATTTCCAATTGGTATGTGCCTATAGCACATGTGTCAGTAATTTAGTGAGAGAACAGCAGGCTGGGGGTCTGATCAGCAGGCCCACAGCCTCAGTAGTCGAAAACCAGTGAAGCAAAAAGCAAAAATTTGGGGTGACCATAGGATAGCAGACCCTACTCTCCTACACAACCCCCCCCCCCAAACGCAGGGACATTAAACTAACCTTGACCAGATAAGTCTTCATGTTCTAAGTGGAAGTACCGGGAGAGACCATCTGCATTACCATGGTCAGTCCCTGGGCGGTGCTCCACTGTAAAGTCCATCCCCTGTAGGGAAATGGACCACCTGAGCAGTTTGGGATTTTCACCCTTCATCTGATTAAGCCACAAGAGGGGCTTATGGTCTGTTTGCACCAGGAAGTGAGTTCCAAACAAGTAGGACCTCAACTTCTTTAATGCCCAAACCACAGCAAAGGCCTCCCTCTCAATGGCTGACCAACGTTTTTCTTTTGGGGTCAGCCTCCTGCTAATGAAAGCAATAGGCTGGTCTTGACCATCTTGATTAAGTTGTGAGAGCACAGCTCCCACCCCCAACTCAGAAGCATCTGTCTGTACAATGAACTGTTTGGAGTAGTCAGGACTCTTTAGGATAGGTGCAGAGCACATGGCCTTCTTCAGGTCTTCAAATGCCTTCTGACAGCTAACTGTCCACTGAACCTTTTTTGGCATCTTCTTGGATGTCAAGTCATTTAATGGTGTCACTATAGACCCATAGTTCTTCACAAACTTCCTGTAATACCCAGTCAGGCCCAAGAAGGCTCTGACTTGTGTCTGGGTAACTGGAGGAGCCCAGTCCTGTATGGCCTGGATTTTGCTCTCCAGTGGCTGAACCTGGCCTCCACCTACTAGATGGCCCAGGTATACAACCTTACTCTGCCCTATCTGTCACTTAGTGGCCTTGATAGTTAGGCCTGCCTTCTGCAGGGCCTCCAAAACTCTCTTCAGGTGGATCAGGTGATCCTCCCAGGTGGAGCTAAAGACAGCAATATCATCCAGATAAGCTGCACAAAAGTCATCCAACCCAGTAAGGACTTGGTTCACCAACCTTTGGAAAGTGGCAGGTGCATTCTTCAAACCAAAGGGCATTACCACAAACTGATAATGTCCACTAGGGGTAGAGAATGCTGTCTTGGCCTTTGACTCCTCAGCTAGTCTGATTTGCCAGTAGCCAGCTGTCAGATCGAATGTGCTCAGAAACTTGGCAGAAGCCAATCTGTCAATGAGCTCATCTGCTCTTGGAATGGGGTGAGCATCTGTCCTAGTGACAGCATTGAGACCCCTGTAATCCACGCAAAATCTCATTTCTCTCTTTCCATCTTGGGTATGAGGTTTTGGCACCAGGACTACTGGGCTGGCCCATGGGCTCTCTGATGGCTCAATCACTCCAAGCTCCAACATCTTTTGCACCTCAGCCTTGATGCAATCCCTGACATGATCAGGTTGCCTGTAGATCTTATTCTTGACAGGCAGACTGTCACCAGTGTCCACTACATGGGTACACCAGTCAGTCTGGCTGGGTGTGAGTGAAAACAAATGCCTGTGGGCCTGCAAAACTTGTCTGCAGTTCATCTGTTGCTGGTCAGTGAGGCTGCCTGCCAAGGCTACTCCATCAACTGAACCATCATCAGGGTTCTGAGAAAGCAGGTCTGGGAGAGGGTCACTCTCTTCCTCCTGTTCCCCATCTGTGGCCATGAGCAAGCTCATGTCCTCCCTGTCCACAAATGCTTTCAAGCGATTCACATGGATTACCCTGTGAGGGCTCCTGGGTGTTCCAAAGTCTACCAAGTAGGTGACTTCCCCCTTCTTCTCAATAATAGGATAGGGTCCACTCCATTTGTCTTGGAGTGCTGCTGGAGCCACTGGCTCCAGTACCCACACCTTCTGTCCTGGTTGGAACTCTACCAGCACAGCCTTTTGGTCATGCCAAGCTTTCTGTAATTCTTGGCTGGCCTCCAGGTTTTTGGATGCTCTTTCCATGTACTCAGCCATCCTGGAGCGGAGACCAAGTACATAGTCCACTATGTCTAGTTTGGGCTTTTTGAGAGGTAACTCCCATCCTTCCTTCACCAAACACAATGGACCCCTCACAGGGTGGCCAAACAAAAGTTCAAAAGGGCTGTAGCCAACCCCCTTCTGTGGGACCTCTCTGTAAGCAAAGAGCAGGCAGGGTAAAAGAATGTCCCATTTCCGCCTGAGCTTCTCTGGTAATCCTTTTATCATGCCTTTAAGGGTCTTGTTAAATCTCTCCACAAGCCCATTGCACTGTGGATGATATGGGGTGGTAAACTTATAGTTTACTCCACATTCCTTCCACATTGCTTTCAGATAGCTAGACATAAAATTCGTGCCTCTATCTGATAGTACCTCCTTAGGAAAGCCCACTCTTGAGAAAACTGCAATGAGGGCCTTTGCCACCACAGGTGCTGTGGTGGTCCTTAGGGGAATAGCCTCTGGATACCTGGTGGCATGATCCACTACCACCAGTATGAATCTGTTCCCAGATGCTGTTTGGGGGTCCATTGGACCCACAATATCAATTCCAACTCTCTCAAAGGGGACCCCCACCACAGGTAGTGGTATTAGGGGGGCCTTTGTTGTGCCACCTGACTTACCACTGGCTTGGCAAGTGACACAGGAGCGACAAAACTCCTTGACATCCTCTGACATGTGAGGCCAGTGAAAGTGTGAAACAAGCCTGTCCCACGTCTTGTTCTGGCCTAAGTGTCCTGCAAGGGGAATATCATGGGCCAAGGTAAGGAGGAATCCCCTAAACTGCAGAGGTATAACCAACCTCCTGGTCATGCCAGGCTTGGGGGCTCTAGCCTCTGAGTAAAGGAGTCCATCATCCCAATACACAGTATGGGTACCTTGGGCATCCCCAGCAGCCTCAGCAGCAGCCTGCTGTCTGAGGGGTTCAAGGGAAGGGCAATCTAATTGAGCCTGCCTCAGGTCTGCCCTTGAGGGTCCCCCTGTCCCCAGAAACTCAACCTGGTCAGGTTCAAGCTCCTCAGAGACAGTCTCCTCTTGGACTGCAGAATCAGTTTCCTCTGAAACTTGATCCTCAACCTGGGGCAAGGTGGAAGGCTGGGCCTTTCCTCTCTTGCTCCTTCTCTTGGGTTGTGGCTGGTCTATTGTTTCAAGATCCACCACTGGTTCAGGAAGGCACTTCTTAGCCTGAGCCCTTGTCATGGCAAGGACATGCTCTGAAATCCCTAGCATTTCTGCATGAGTCCTGTACTCCACTTCTGACCATGCTGAGCTTTCAAGGTCATTGCCTAACAGACAGTCTACTGGTAGGTCTGCACTCACCACAACTTTCTTTAGGCCATCAACTCCTCCCCAGGAGAAGTTCACAACTGCCACACTATGGGAAGTAGTGGAGTTGCTTGCATTGGTTACTAGGTAGCTCTCTCCTAGTACAATCTGTCCAGGGTCCACAAAGTCAGGTGTCACCATTGTAACACTGGCACATGTGTCCCTGTAGGCTTGAGCCAGTTTCTCATTAATTAAGGGAGTCTGCCTGTATTTGCCCAGGTTACTGGGGCTTACTGCAGTGGGCAACTCAATGTCCACATCATACAGGAGAACTGCCTGTGTAGGGATTCTGACTAGGCCAGATCCTACTTCAATACCCAGGGTCAACCCAGCTACACCCTTGGACTGTGTTCCACCACTGCTTACTGTACTTGGGGTTGCAGTTGCTTTAGGAGCTGTAGTGGTGGGAACTGGATTGGCCTTGGTGCACTCACTGCCCCAGTGTGAAACTGATTTGCAGGTATTACACCAAGGTGTCTTTGGACCTTTGTTCTTCTTCTTCTTGTTACCATTTTGGGAACCACCCTCCTTACTATTAGTTTGGGGGCCTGAAGACTTCTGGTCTTTTTCTTTATCTTTCTGATTCTGATTACCACCCTTCTGGTCTGTTTTCTTCTGGTCACCACCTTGGTTCTGGGGTTTCTGCTTAATCCTTGTTCTGACCCATTTGTCTGCCTTCTTTCCCAATTCTTGGGGAGAGGTCAGATCAGAGTCAATAAGGTATTGATGCAACAGCTGGTTGGTACAGTTATTAAGGATCTGTTCTCTCATCATAAGATTGTACAATCCTGTATAGTCTGAAACTTTACTTCCCTGCAACCAACCCTCCAAAGCCTTAGTGGCACACTCAACGAAATCAGTCCAGTCTTGAGTCTGTGCTTTTTGGGTGTCTCTGAACAACAACCTGTATTGCTCAGTGGTTAGGCCAAACCCTTCAATAAGAGCACTCTTCAAGACAGTGTAATTTTTGGCATCCTCAGGTCTAACTGTGAGGAGCCTGTCCCTCCCTTTCTCAGAAAAGGAGTACCATAAAATTGCAGCCCACTGATCCTGAGGAACCTGCTGTACCATGCAGGCTCTCTCCAGAGCAGTCATCCATTTGTGGATGTCATCCCCTTCTTTAAAGGGGGGCACAATTTTTGTCAGGTTTCTATTGTCATAGCCCCTGTCTTTTTCTCTTGGAAAATTGCTGCCACCAGTGGCATCTAAGCCACTTAATTTCTGCTCTCTTGCCAAGGCAAGTTTAGCTTGAGCTAAGGTAAGTCTAGCTTGACTCAGGGCTACCTCCTCTCTCTCTATCTGGAGTCTGACAGCCCTCATTCTAGCCCTATGCTCAGCTTTCTGAGAAGCAGTCATGCCTCTCTCTGATTCTCTGGAGGCACTAGACATATGAGAGTCCCCTGAGGGAGATCTCACCCTTCTTTTGCCTGGGAGAATAACATGGTGGGTTCTGGGGAGGTGCTGGCCCTCTCCATTCCCCAGTAGGTCCAAGTTGGCCTGGCTAAGCCTGGCAACTGGAACCTGGCTACCCTGATCCTGAACTTCTAAGTCCTCAACTTCTGAGTCCTCATCTAAGTCATCATCATCATCCTCCTCCTGAGGGGGTTCAGTTACAGGGGGGTTCCCTCCATTTCCTGTTTCTAGGGAAGCTTCCTTCGCCTTCTCTAAGTCATCCTGTTCTAGGATTTCTACCAGGATTTGGCAGGTGGGGCTTCTGCCCCTTTTTAACCCTCTTGCTTTGCACAAGGCAATCAAGTCTCTACGGGTTAACTTGTCATATCCAAAAGTTGCCTGGGTAAGGTCAACTGTCACAGGATTAGACCCTGAGGCTTTTCCTGTGTCAGACATGGTTACTAGTGAGGTGTAAGTGGTGCACTTACCTACACTAAGTGTTTTCCTACTGTACCTTGCTAGTGAGTTGTAGTCAGGGTGTGCTAATCCCTTTAATCTACAACTACTAAGTTCAGTAGAACTTAATATGCTAAGCTTTTGATTTATATGTACCTAGAGGTACTTGATGTGATCTTTCAATTTGATATAAAGATTGCAATGGTAAAACAACAGCAAGCTCAAATCCGCACCGCTGCTCACCAATGTGAGAAGTTGGCCTGGTAGGGGATGTTTCCAATTCTGGAACCACCTACTACCTGACCAAACAATCCCTTATGGTGTCTGGTTGAAAGTCAACCTTATTAGACAAGCTATCCTAGGGGTAGCATGGACTAAGCAGCCTAAAGGCTTAACTTAAGAGGTCGTGTTAAGAGAGCTGTTTTACCACATACAATCCTGTAATACCAAATGAAAGGACACCACACAAGTATATATTATAAAAATATATGTATTTATTACTAAAAACAATCCCCAGTATTCTTTATGAATAAAGGGGCACAAGCGTTAAATCAAAAGCACTGTTTAAACATACAAAGTTGCACAATTATGGACGAGGGCAGGGGGCCACTCAAACCATATACTAAACAAGTGGTATAAGAGATGCCACTCGAGCAGTGGTTAGGCCTAGGGCCTAGGGAATCGCTGGGAGCAGTCAGGACAAGCAATGCTGAAGTCGGGAATGGCCCTCGGGATTCGGGAGATGTGCGGAAAGCGCACGCACGCACCAATGTTAACCAATGGTGCGTAAAAGTTGTAAAGTTAAAGTTAAAGGACACTTCCGCTGAACCTAGAGGAACAAAACTTAACACACAGACCCTAGAGGTGTGCACCAGTGTGGGAACACCGGCGGAGCAAAGTTACCTCACCCACAGGAAGTGGGTGCACAGGGTCGAAGTGGCGTCGGGTTCTGACTCGCAGGCTCTTGGTGCTTGAAGCTGAAAGGGCTGCAGGCGGGTTAAAGATGAAGTGTCCGGTGGAGTCCAAGGGTGGACTCAAGTTGAAGAGTACCTGAAAGCAGAGGGGACAGAGTCTGGGTCACTCAGCAGTGACCAGGGTGGAACCAGGACGGAACCAGGCAATGTCGGGCGCAATCAGGTGGTCGTCGAGGAGCTTCTCTCCGCTGTCACGTGGGCTCTGGGGCATCTGCGACGTCCAGGAGCAGGTCACGATCTGTCCCACGCAGGCTCTCACCGTCGGTGCAGTCGGCTTCAAGTTTGGAGCAAACAAGCCTTGGCAAGAGCAATCCACGCGGGATCGGAAGATTGCTTCTCACTCGGACCAGGAAGGTCAGAGTCGGGGCTCCTTTTCAGGGGAGCTGGTGTGGATCTGGAGCAACCAGATTCACGAGTCTTCTTAGTTAGTTCGTCGGCACAGGGACCACTAGCCAGCTGGCAAGTGACCGGGCCAACGCGTTGAGCCAAATAGAGCCAAAGGGCCCCACGCAGCACTCGTCGAGTGTGGAGGGCTGAACTTCGGCTCAGGAGCAGCTCAGGGTGGGGGCTTCTCAAACCCCGGTGCACAGCTTCGAGGATCACTCGTGGGCTGCACGGTCAGCGTCTCGTGGTCAATTCAAGATGGCGGGCCCCACGCTTCCGGTCGCCTCCACGGGTCTCAGCTTTGCAGGGACTGTGGATCGGGCTGTTAGAAGGCAGGCAGGCTTGATCTCGTCGATCTCAGTCGCTCGAGTTCCGGCGGGAACTGCAACTAAGTAGACGTCGAGGGCTGGATGGTGCCTGCTGCTGCAGGGTGGTCACTCCTTGACCACAAGGGAGATTCTTCGGGCTTCCACGTTGAGATGGAGGGCGAAGGGTCCAAAGCAAATCCGAGATCCTGCTATATGGTTCTTTTCCTGAGGATTTTAGTGATTGTCTTTGGCCTACCGACCTACCCCCTCCAAAAGCTGCTTCGGGCCCAGTGAAAAATTTGGGGGTTTGGTTTGGTAAGAACCTTAAGTTCGAGGACCATATAAATAAAGTCACTGGAGTCTGTTTTTTCACTTTAAAAACTTTGCGCAGGTTTTTCCCTCTGTTACCGAAAGAAGCTAAAGAGACTGTCATTCGGGCATTAGTACTCTCTCGGTTAGACTACGCTAATGGACTGTTTTCTGGCTTGCCGGCTTACCTGATTCACCGCCTTCAGGTTATTCAGAACGCCGCCGCCAGACTTCTGTTTAATGTCCCAAGGCGTTCCAGTGCTCGACCTCTTCTCCGTGCTTTGCACTGGCTCCCTGTTGCCCACAGGATTTTGTTTAAAATCCTAGTGCTGGCGTATCGGGCCATCCACCACACTGGTCCTGTCTACCTGAGAAAAAGGTTCTGCTTGTATATTCCCAATCGCCCTTTGCGCTCGGCCAATCTGTGCCAAATGACTGTCCCCAAATTTAAATATTGCAGACTTGGTGGCCAATCAATCTCAGTGAGAGCAGCGAAATCCTGGAATACTTTACCTCTTCATTTAAAAACTGCACCGACTCTTGGTTCTTTTAAGAAGGGTCTTAAAACCCATCTTTTCAATATTATAGTCTAAACCTCCCTACTTTCTGTATTCCTAGTTATTTACGCTCCCCCAGTCTGCTCTGCCTTCAACGCGCCAGGATACTATTTTTTTAGTAATAGAGCGCGATATAAAAGCCTTTAATAATAATAATAATAATAATAATAATAATTTCGTTTCAAATGTTTCTTCCAGGAAATCTGATGTGCATTGGCACTGCTCCCACTCTTATTCGAATCTGGGGGGCGTGATTACCTGCTAGGTCCACCCCTATGGGTGGAACCCAGGAAGTGGGTGGATACACCCCCTTCCTTTGATCCAGGCCGCCCTGGCACGAGGGCTGGAGTGCCCCAGAACCGGTTTGGCCGGATTATGCAAGGGGCAGCCTTGTGCGCCCCAGGCAGTGTCTGGTTTCTTTCAAACCTCCCTGCTACAATCCACTATCTCCTGTCTGGAGGGCGGTGACACCCTCCTGTGACAGGAAAACCCTTTGTCCAGGACCCCTTTGGCTGAGTTTCGGTCAGCTACAGGGGTCCAGACATTTGTCTGTGGCAGAGGCATCCATTTTGTGGATCTAAGGTCTTTGGAGAAATTAACCGCGTTTCAGTAAAGCAACATGTCTTACCCCTCTAGAGGGGTGGAATGCCATCCCCGTCGCCAGAACTGGCGAGGGGATGGTATTCCAAATCGTATGACACCTTACACGACATGTTTTGATAAAGCCAAACCAAAGTTGCTATTTAACCGCGAGGATTATAAGGCACTTAAGAGTATATGGTATGGCATTATCCTGAAACAGCCTAGGGAGTTGTTCCCGACAGCTGCAGACAGGCTCAGCTCATGCTAGAGCTCCATCTCACATAAAACCACGCACTCAGCCTCCAGGATTGATGAGGCCTTCTATAGGAGTGGCTCACAGGTTTACATGTGTCCAGATATAGGTTTAGATATAGGTATACTATATCTAAGCAAGGGGTGTTTACACCACCTTACCCCAGCTGAGTGATCAGCCAGTTGTGTCAATTTAAGAACCAGCCAGGGGTGGCAAAAGATATGCTGCAGCCCCTGGTAGGCCTTGGTGGCCCCTATGCCCTGTGCACCTATAGTGCATTATACAGGGGCTGACAAGGAGTCCATTTCCAATTGATATGTGCCTATAGCACATGTCTCAGTAATTTAGTGAGAGAACAGCAGGCTGGGGGTCTGATCAGCAGGCCCACAGCCTCAGTAGTCGAAAACCAGTGAAGCAAAAAGCAAAAATTTGGGGTGACCATAGGATAGCAGACCCTACTCTCCTACACCTGTTCCCATGATGCACTGGGCCAGGGACAGACTAATTTGCATACAGCCAGGTTCTGAAACTGGGATGGTGCAATGAGCTAAAAAACGGTGTTGGATCTAGCCCTGATCTCTTGACTGGGTGAGAGTACTCTGCTTAATTCAGAGACTCTGTCCATCACCACCCCTTGTCTGTAAATTATTATTCTTCTCGTTAGGTCTTGATCCTGAAAGATATAGGCTGATGGGTTTCGGGCTTGTGCTTTATGAACGCTTCAGGACTTCGCGGAACGAATGTCACCCAAACATCGCACCATTTGAGGAGGCCATTGGGGTGAGAGTTGGTCGCGTAAAATGGAGAGCCACGATAAAAGAACTGTTCGAAGAAGCACTGGGGTCACCAGCTTCTCAAAAGGGCATGGCCTCTGTTTAGATAGCTGTCCAGAGGGCCAGAGACCTGGGTGGGGCCATCAATGTAAGCAATGGCCTGTAGCCGCCACGGCTAACTTGTAACTCCTGGGTCAGTTTGCCTGTGTGGTGGCAGCACAGTAAAAATATACAAGTCACTATTCATAGTGCACCAACCAGGATTCAAATTTGCGATCCTCCAGTTTGAGACAAAGACATCAGAAATTATAACACTAAGCCCAGTGCCCCAGGCGATCTGAACGGCATCGGAGTTGAGCCCATTTACGTACATGCAGGCCACAAGCTGTGTGTCCAGCAGCTTCATACGAGATCTGACATACCAAGCCGCCTAAACGTTTCGATCATAAAAGGCTACTCCAGGGAGTCAAGTGCCTTATCGGCATCAGCCTACTTCATGTACCGCCCTCCCGCAGTATTTAAATCCTGTCATTCCTAACAGCGCGCTGATTGCTACCGTGCTGTTTTTTCTCTCCCCTGAGGCGGAAGCCGGGGGTTCTCTCAGCTACCTTGCTACTTTTATTTTCCACATTACTGTCATCACGATATTTTAAATCGCCGCATGTTCTCAAGTAGAGTACTTACTTGTTAGAACTTATAGATCACTTGTTAGCCAGAAAATCGCCTTTACCGATTCCTGCGCAGCCGAGTAGGAGCTGGCGCAGAGAGATAGAAATAGGGCTTACCGCCACTGAGAGCCACCATATTGAGAGGGGTAAGGGATTTACACTCTAGCTGCAGGACGCCTCCCACCCTCCTAAACACCCTATAAATTCCCTATGTCATCTCGTCCGCGCAGCGGGCGGGCGCGCCAAAGGCAAGCCTGTCTGCGCCCGTCTGCGCCCAACCGGGACCAGGGGCCACCCCCCCTGGTTGCCCCAACCACAAAGGCTAGCTTATAATAAGGACTTTCTACTTCGATCCTGTCCTCCCATTCCCGATGGCTGCCTTCATCACTTCCCCCCTCTAGAAACCCCCCATGTATGTCCTCACTGTAAACTTGAGCTAATTGACCACCTCACCCAATTGGATTCTAAGGACTACCAAATATTTCTCCTTAACTGTCGATCTCTGGCCAAGCATAGTCTGGAGATGTCGCTGTTGTTAGAGGAACATATGCCGGATGCAGTATTTTTAACTGAAACCTGGCTTACCCAAGATTTCCAGCCTGATATAGTGCAAGCCCTCATTCCCGGCTATCAGATAGCCCGGTTAGATCGACCACAAGGCAAAGGTGGAGGGCTGGCTATCATTTATAAAGACATTTACACATGTCACTGCCTAACGGAGTCCATTGCGGACTGTGAAAGTTTCCCTTTTGTCATTGAATTTACACCTAACAATAGCTTCGCTGGCATCCTTATCTACCGTCCTCCTGGTCCCATAAAAAAATTTCTGGCGGATCGACCAACTGTTGTAGCTGAATTAGTCACCTCCCCCTCTAATTTTACCTTACTGGGAGATTTTAACATTCATTTTGATAACTTGCTAGACACCACTGCCATGGGAGTCACAACCAGTTTAGCTGCTATGCAACTAGATCAATTGGTGCCAGGACCTACACACAACAAGGGTAATCTTTTAGACCCAGTATTTAGCAATAGCAAAACTCTAAAGGTTGGCAATATTAGCCATCTTCCTTGGACTGATCATTTTTTAATTTCCTTAACTTGGTCCATTCCCAAAATTTTACCTTCTACCACCCTTTCTCGTACCACCCGAAATTGGTCAAAGATCAAAACAGACAAATGGATGAGCAATCTTACTGCCACTAATCCGTCACTCTCTCTTGATCCTTGCGCTAACAATGAGCTGTTTAACAACTGGATAACAAGCTCCTTGGACTCTGTACTTCCCTATCGAACCTCCGGTGCTAGAAGGAAACAAAAAACCGCCCCTTGGTACTCTGAAGATCTAAGGGAAAAAAAACACCTCTGTAAAAGACTAGAGAGGAAGTGGCGCCTATCCTATGAGCCTACAGATAAAGCGACCTACAGAGAAGCAATTAGGAACTACAAAAACAAAATCAGAGATAAACAATCCATACATTATACGGAAAAGATTAAACTGGCAAAATCTAAGCCTAAAGAAATTTATCAGATTGTGAAAACACTGACCAGGTTGCCATCACGGTTATCAGCTGATGACAACTCATCCTCTCGATGCGAGGAACTGGCCAATGCCTTTTTTTTTAAGGGAAGAACACAATCTATCTCTCCTTCTCTGACCCAGAAACTGATTCGTCTTTGCAAAAACCTAATCCATCGATTACATCAGCGGTCTCCCTCCATAACAACTCTCTGGACCACTTCCCAATGCTGCACCTTGACACCCTTGAGACCTTGATTAACCAAATCAAATCAGGCTCACCTTGTGACCCTGCCCCCCTTGAGATGTTGACCCAAGTTAACAAAGTCATTCTTCCCAATCTAATGGAGCTGTTGAATTCTTCCATTACGGTAGGATAGTTCCACAGTCCTGGAAACACGCCATGGTCCGAGCATTGTTAAAAAAAAACACCCTTGACCCAACTAATTTTAATAACTATCGCCCAATATCATTGCTTCCTTGGGCTACCAAGATCTTAGAGAAACACATCAACATCAGTGTAACCCAGTTCTTCGAGCATAACCATCTGCTCGACACCTCCCAGATTGGCTTTCGCCCAAAACACGGCACGGAGACAGCCCTGTTGGCAGTGACAGAAGAGACTAGGCGGATACTCGATCAGGGAGGGTCAGTGGCAGTGATCCTCCTTGACCTGAGTGCCGCCTTCAATACGGTCAACCATAAAATACTTCTGGACCGCCTCCTCGATATGGGAATCTCGGGAGAAGCCCTGGAGTGGTTCAGGTCTTTTCTATCAGACCGAACCTTCCAGGTCTTTGAAGGCACATCGGTCTCCTCGAAGAAGCCTCTGGGATGTGGGGTTCCGCAGGGCTCTTCATTGAGCCCTACGCTCTTTAACGCCTATATGGGACCGCTGGCTGGAATAGTACGTCCGCATGGTATTAACATCATCACCTATGCGGACGATACCCAGCTAGTGGTCTCTCTTGCACAAAGGAGTACCCCACTACCGCAGTCCAACCTAACAACCTGTCTCGAGCATGTCAAGAGCTGGATGACTAAATCATGTCTGAAGCTCAACGATGATAAAACTGAGCTGATGCTTCTAGGCCCTCCAACTCTTTCCACCTTGGAGATGTCATGGCCTCTGAGCATGGGCACAGCTCCCACCCCTAGAGACAACATCAAAAGCCTGGGGGTGTGGATAGACAAATCGTTGACCTTCGACATGGAGGCAACTAAAGTCTCTGCGACCTGTTTTGGCCTCCTAAGGATGGTAAAGAAAATCCTACCACTTCTCCCCTTTGAGGCAAGATAGATAGTCATTCAGGGCTTAATTCAATCCCGCCTAGACTTTAACAATGCTCTGTACCTTGGGGCGCCGGAATACACCCTACAAAAATTACAACGCACTCAGAATTGTGCTGCTCGCACCTTACTTGGCACCCCCCGGAGAACTTCAATAAAAACTGGTCTAAGATCATTACACTGGCTCCCCATCAGGGAGCGAGTCAAGTTTAAATCTCTGTGCATTGCACATCAGGCGTACTGGAAATCAGGTCCAGAGATCAATCACCCGCTGGTATCGCCATATGAACCCACCAAAGTTCTACGATCTTCACATGCTTTTCTAGCCCAAATCCCAAGAATTCATAGAGCGAGGGCCGGAGGTCGTTCCTTCTCATATAAAGCCCCAAAAATATGGAATACTCTACCACTTCATCTTAGAGCAGATTCTAACCTTCTGAGTTTCCGTAAGAAACTTAAAACTCTTCTGTTCAATCAATAGTGTTGACTCACTCCTTTTTTTCTTGAGCACTGATGGTAATTTTTAGCGCCTGGACGCCTCAGGGCAGCTGCTAGCGCTCTGTAAATATGTTTTTCATTTCATTTAATTTCATTTCACCTAATGCAGCACTGCGAATACCGTCTGTGTGAGAAAGTGGCTCTATATATGCTGGACCAAAGTAAGGTACAGGGTGTATAGAATCCACAATCCCCAGAGGTATAACAGAGGTTAAAGTCGGGGCTGACCTTACTCTCTAAAGTGCTAGCTTGGTCAAGCAGTAAGGCAGTACCAGAGGACAGTGTAAAGCATATGTTGTACACACTCAGTCAGCAAAAGGTTTCACACACTCAAGGACTGATCTCCAGGCCAATTGTTTTGTATCAAAAGATATAGTTGTTTTATTTTTAGAACCAACAGGTGTCAAAATATACTTTTCTCAATATGAGTGATCTCAGGTAATTACTTTACAAAGAGGCAATAAACTTTGTAAACACAATAGGTACAGGGATTGCAGTAGGCAACACAATTCTAAACACAATTTAACATTGACCTCAATGTGTTCTTCTACATAAATGCAGCTGATTACTTTATTGATTACTTTTGTAACTTCAGGTCTGGATCCTAGATTCAGTCCTGAGGTCTAAGCTGAAAACAGTTTAGTAAAAACGTTTTAGTTATTGCAATGATTTTTAAAGAATATAACGGTATTTTAAAAGTTGACAGAAACTTTTCAGTGAAAAACTAGCAATGTTATCCAATGGAAGAAAATTCAAGTCACAGGTAAAGTAGGTTCTTGTTACTTTTGTAATCCAGGACTGTACTCCTAAGTTCAGTATTCGGGTCTCTACCTAAGACAGGTAAGTAATTACGTTTCAGTATTTGGTACGATTTTTAAGGAATATTTGTAATTTTCAAAAGTAGACAGAAGAAATTTCAGAGAAAAACAGTCAATGGTTTCCTATGGAAGAAAATTCAGGTTACTAGTAAACACGGTTAGGATTACTTTTGCGGTTCAGTACTGGGCTAAAAGGTACAGTACTGGCTTCTCTCCTGATTACAGGTGAGTACTTCGGAATTTGTTATTCGGCTGATTTTAGATGAATATTTTAAAGTTTCAAAACTTCACACTTAGAAAATCTTTCGAGTCAAACCAGTCAATGTTATCCAATAGAAGGAAAGTGAGTTATCGGTTTTCAGGTGAGTACTCGACTGGTGAAGTTAAGATTCTGGGCATAGACTCAGGGGTCCCCCAGGGTCAGGTAGGTACAGTTGGTACACCCTCAGCGGCACAGGGGCAGCCGGGTGCAGAGGTAGTTAGACTCAATCTTATCCCATGAGAGGCAGGGGGCCTTCGGTTGGTGGCTGCTGGCTAGCAGGCCACGCGGTTGTGGAAGCGGGCTCTGGGTTACTTGCTCAGGACAAATGGGGAAGTAGATAGGGACAAAGGTTGCACTGCCAGGGGCACTCGGGCGGCTGGTTGCAGGGTGCCTTTGGGCCATCGGGCGCTCAATGTTATTCAATAGAGATCTTGAAAAGGGAACAAAGGCTGCAGGCTCAGGGACAGAGGATCCTCTGGAGCGACCATCACTTGGAGGAGTAAGTTGGGATCTTGGAGGATAGGTAAGCACCCAGAAATTGGGCACAGGGGGCCGTGGGGAGCCGGGTGCAGGGGTGTCTTTTGAGGTCTGGGAATCTTACCACCTGCTGGTTTCGGTCGGAGGGGTCCTTTGTCCTGAGGCTGCAGGCGTCGTCTGGGTCATCGAGGAGGGTCCTTGGGCACTGGATTCCAAGTCAGAATCGCCGGGGGGACGTCCTCAGGGTCTTAGGTCACTCTGTGGTTCTGAAAAATCTGGATTCATATAATAGTACTGGACTCGAGAATAAAAACTTCGTCGAAACAGGACGAATTTGGTATCAAAAGACCGAGAATGACGAGTACATCAAGTACATGTATTTTCGGCGTATTCGAGTGACGATTTCACCTCGAAATCGTCATTTACCTTCTAAACCCTTAGCTGCATGTTGCCCTTTACATAGGCCTTAATCCAGTTGAATTTGATTCCACAAGGACACATACTCCTTAATCGACTTCTCTCTGACCCCAGTACAAGTTAGAACCATTGCCCCAGGCCGAACTCGTTAGGTCAGTTCCCTCCCAGTGGCCGAGCAAGATAGCATCTAGGCCCAACCAGCCATAAAACCATTTCAGCGCGCACACCTGCCATATCTCGCTCACATCTTTCTCCACTCCTTTTCCTCACTTGCTTTATGACGGGGAGGTGACCATTTTTATTAGGGGTCCAGCGATATCTGATGAAATGTTGGGCCTTGCCGGATGATTTGTTATGGGCCGCACGACGTGAAATATGTACATGTCATCATGACTCTGCTTTTCTTTTGTAATCAGTAACCATAAATGAAATACCACGAATCCAAGGAATGTTTTGCCCAAGGCTGAATATTGTGTATAAGAAGAGAAGCCTAACTTCGTGAAAGTGTGCAGTCTCCTGAATATACTGGTATTGTACTTCTAGGACCCTGTCACCTTGGTTGCAGCTAATAAACTAATCTTTGACTTCACCTGGAAGACTCTGAAGTTTCTGTAGGTCTGACTCAGGAGAACCCGAGGTCTCTGGGTGTTGATCCCCTGGCACCGCTGGGTTACCGGTTCTGTAGGTTCGGTACCGGTTCTTAAAAACCCAGTACCTCATTTGGCGCCCAACGTGGGGCGATTCCAGTGGTACCAATCAGCCTGAAGATCGTGAGGAGCTTTGTGTCAAAATTCCGGAGGAGGGCCCACCACCTCATCGACCCCTGCATGTCGACGTGGTCCGAAGGTCTTTACTGCGAGGTTCCCCGCTTCCCGACGGCTACAAGGACTGCTGCCCTGGCTATCGCCCTGATGTTGGACCCTTGAAATTTTCGGTAGAGCGAAACGCTGAGACGAGTCTTCTGGTGAAGCCATCGATATTTTTCAGTTAAGTATAAGTGGAGCGTCTCCCAGTCCTTAGTTGGACTCACTTTGTGGTATCTTGGAGATACATAAGGTTTTTATTGGTTCTTGCAAGCACCATAACCGAAGGACTCGTGTATTCACGAGAAATATCGTAATCGATAAATCCTTTGAAGTTTTGGAACTAGACTAGAGAGCGAGGATGCCTTGTCTTAGACTCGGGAATTGGTTTTGTCTTGGTAGTAATAATAGGGACTCCCGATTGGAGGACTCATGTCCGGTTCCTCCAGTTGGAACTCCGACTTACGAGCTATACGTTAAACATGGGGTAGGCCCCGTCGTTTATAACGAGGTATGGATTAAATACACTAGGAAAGACGGTGTTTTAAAATGGCCCCAATATGGTAGCTTTGATTCTGAAATCTTAGACAACCTTGAAGTTAAACTCTTCAAAAAGAAAGCCCGGCCGGCGATGTTTGACTCTTTCCGCAAAGAAGCCAAACAAAAAGAAATTAAATTAGCTAAGAAAAATAAGAGAGAAGGGGGACTTTCAGTAATGCAAGCTGCCGTGCAGTTTAAAGATAATGAGGAAGAGCAGATAAATGAGCAGTTGCACAGGCAACGTAAAATGGCAATAGATAAGTGTTATCCAGTTTTGCCGTCTCTTCAGCAAGGGACAGCAAAAGAGCGTGAAAAAGACCAATTAATGTCGCAATTATTAACTTCGCCACCCCCCTATGCGCAGAATGCTACAGCACCCCCGCAACCTTTAGTTGCACAAGCTGCGCCTCTGACTCTTCCACAGCACCCACCAGCTGTTCTTCAGCTGGCTCCTACTTCTTCGGTGCAGCCTCCTCCAGGCCCACCAACCACTTCTGTTTCACCTGTGTTTTCTACGATTTTGCCTACAGTGCTTTCTACATCTCCTAATGCCCCCTCTATGATTTTGCCTAGTACCACATCTATTATTCCTGATACCTCTTCTGCCATCTCTACCCCCGCCTTATCTCACCCCGTTTTTGCATCTGCTTGTCCTTCAGTTTCACCTTCCCTTCGGCAGAAAATGGCCAGCACTGTTACTAATCTTCTTTTACCTCTTTTCGGGTCGCCTGCTACGACCCCTAACATAAGTAGAAGACAGTTACGAAGTCAACTGCCTGATTATCAAGAGAGAGATTCCCTGAATGGTTTAGCTCGGAAATGGGTCATGGACACTGCAAAATATGATTTACAGTCTGTCATGGAAGTCTTCCATCAATGGGAAGCAGCGACACAGAGATATGTGTTCGAACAGATGTGTGTCTTTCTTGGCGAGGATTTAGAAGACAATGATCAAGAATGCATCCCGCTAGAGATGTGTCGTGTACGATTTAAGTTTGGAGAGGGTATGATTGTAGGTCCCGATGTGGAAAAGGCAGTTGAAATGCTATTATCATATCGAAGTAAGGGAAGCAGTTCTGGGTCACCATCGGAATCTAGTGCATCTAGTAGGAAAAAGGCACGACAATACCCTATGAGAGAAGTTCCCCCACAGTGGAGAGAGGGTGACGCGACAGCTGTCCCACCTGTCCTGCCCCACTTTCACCGCGTATGGGTACATGTTCCATGGAAGCAAGCTGAAGTTTTAGCACTCAAACAAACACTACCAGATCCGCGTAAAAATCCTGCAGGGTACTATAAAGAATTGTCGCAAACTGCTGGGTCATGTATAATGAATTTGGCCGATATCGATATGTTATTTGGGAACGTTGTTCCACAGCCGTTATGGGGAAAAATTCGTCATGTAGATCATGACCAGGAATTAGGTGACACGTGGGCTAATATTACTGCTGCAGACGCACGACAAGTTGGTGGTGCTAAGCCTGAGCCTCTGATAGCGGAACTACCTGGTAGAATAGTAGATTACATGAAAACGATAATGCCTGCAATACGTGTAAATTGGGATAAGTTATCTGCATGCAAGCAAAAGAAAGAAGAAACTGTGTCAGACTTCTTCACCAGATTTAAAGAAACATTCATTGACCACAGCGGTCAAGATATGACCACAGAAGGTGGTCAGAGATTGTTTGTCGATAAATTTGTGCACAATCTACTTCCAGACTTGTGTAGGAAATTAAAAGATTCGGAAAGTTCTTGGGCAGTCTCATCTTCAGCCCAGATATTAGCTACCGCACAGTACTACGAGAATAGAGACAAAGATGAGAAAGATAAAGTAGAAAAGAAAACTAGAGAACTCAAAACGAAGGTTTTGCTACAGCAAGCCTATCCGCCACGTGGTGGTGGTAATAAAAATAATAATGGTCCGAATCCCTACCAGAACACTTTTCAGCAGCCTCAGAGAAACTTGCAGAGATTCGATTACAATCAAAACCGCGTAGGTCCCAACCAGTGTTTATACTGCAAACAAGAGGGTCATTACAAATATGACTGTCCTGCCCTACCACAACGTGCAAATGGGATTTCTGGCGTAAGAGGTCGTGGTAGTCAGCAAGCGCCTAGAGGTAGAGGGCGTGGAAACGCCCCTCAGGACGCACGTCCCCTTCCACCACAAAACTCTATGAACAGGTTTGACCAGCAAAATAACGTATCTGACAGGACAGCTCAATACTACGTTGATGAGTATTACACAGAAAATGAGCAGTGGGAGAATAATGATTGCTAGGACAGCCTTAGACAAGGAGAGGGAGTTGTTTCAGTTCCAGTAGATCAGAGTGGACCTTACGTTGAGGTGATTACATCGGGTGTGTCAGAACCTTTTCTGTTGGATACTGGTGCTACAAAGAGTTCTATTATGCACTCCAAACTCCCTGGCGCACCTTTGTCTGGCGAAATGAACGTTTCCGTAGGTTTTTCTGGCGCCCCGGTTAGAAATCCGATTTCTGACCCTTTATCTCTTTCTGTTGGTCCTTGTGAATTCGAAGCACCCCTTATTTTGACAACAGGTTGTGGTGAAAATTTGCTAGGATTAGATTTGCTAAAAAGATTGTATGCGACTTTGTACTGTTCTCCCTCAGGAGTACAACTTACTTTAGGTAAGAAAGTGGTTTCTCCCATGTATTTGTCGAGAAATGCACTTCCAGCAGAATTGGCACTTCTACCAGATATTCTTTGGGCTACTGGTCCGAATGATGTAGGTCTTTTAGAAATTCCACCATATGTTGTAACATTAAAACCGAATGTCAAAATGCCACGAATTCCCCAATACAGAATATCCAATAAGGGCGAAAAAGCTTTGCTGGCGATTGTTTACGAGTTGATTGAAAAAGACGTAATTGAAGAAACACGAGGCAATGTTTGCAATAGTCCTGTTCTGCCTGTTTTAAAACGAACTGACCCTTCTCAGCCACCTGTGTATAGATTCGTGATTGATCTTAGGGAAGTAAATAAGATAGTGGTGCCACAATTCCCAGTTGTCTCCGACATTACAACATTATTGACTATGATTCCAGCCTCTGCATCCTGGTTTTCGGTGATTGACCTGAAGAATGCTTTCTTCAGTATCCCGATTGCTGAGGAAAGCAGGGATATTTTTTCCTTCAGTTTAGGTGGTCGCAGCTTCCGCTTTAAACGCGCCCCTCAAGGCTACTGTGAAAGCCCCTCAATATATAGTCAAGCTCTGAAAAGTCAGCTTGACGCAATGGTTTTGCCCAAAGGTTCCACTCTCGTACAGTACGTAGACGATTTGCTCATCGCTGCGGATACTGAGAAAACCTGTAAAATGGCCACGTTGACATTACTGCGTCATCTATGTGATCTGCACCACAAGGTGTCACTTTCCAAGCTCCAATATTGCCGACAAGAAGTGACCTACTTAGGTCATCTCTTATCGAAGGAGGGAAGGAAACTGACCCCAGAAAGAATTCAGGCAATAGCTAAATTGAATGTGCCAAGAACGCAGAGAGAAGTACGCGCTTTCTTGGGCATTACATCGTACTGTAGACAGTGGATTCCAAATTTTTCGTTATTAGCCAAACCCTTATTGGCACTAACGTGTACAAATACACCCAATCCCATTCCTTGGTCGGAAGAATGTCAGAAAAGTTTTTTTGAATTACGCACAGCATTATGTTCGGCCCCTGTGTTAGGTAACCCCAACTACAGTAAGCCTTTTACATTATATGTCCACGAGAAGGAGGGCTGTGCATTGTCTGTGCTGACTCAGTTATACGGAGATAGACAGCGGCCATGCGCCTATTTTTCGTCAACTTTGGATCCGGTAGCACGAGCATTGCCAAGTTGTTTAAGGGCCACAGCAGCAGCAGCTGTTTCTATTCGACAGTCTGCAGGTCTAGTAATGAATAATACACTAATCGTGATGGTCCCGCATGCAGTAGACACGTTGTTAAATAGGACCAAGACACAGCACTTAACTAGTGCTCGACTGTCCAGTTATGAATTGACGCTACTAGCGAGCCATGTGCACATAAAAAGGTGCAGTACCTTGAACATAGCCACATTGTTACCAATTACAGAGGAATCGGATGCTTCAGAACAGCACAATTGTTTCCTCAGAACAGAGGAAGAGACGAAAGGGAGAGTTGATTTATCCGACACTCCTCTTGCTGAATGTGATGGTACATTATGGGTGGATGGTTCATGCTTTAAACTCCCAAATGGTAACGTGACTACAGCATATGCTGTCACAACTTTGCACACAATCGTTGAAACTGCGCGAATACCACATGGTTCAGCTCAAGCCGCTGAACTCGTGGCACTGACGAGAGCATGTGTGTTATCCAAAGGAATGAAAGTGACTGTCTATACCGACAGTCAGTATGCTTTTGGAGTGGCTCACAGTTTTGGACGATTGTGGAGAGAACGTGGGTTCCTAACTTCGCATGGAGCTAAGATTCAGCATGGTCAGTTGGTGAATGAGCTTCTTGAATCACTGACGTTGCCCCTGAAAGTAGCGATCGTGAAATGTAGTGCACACAAGAAAGTGATTGATGATGTTGGTCGTGGAAATGCATTTGCTGATGAAACTGCTAAGGAAACTGCAAAGAATATGATGAGCCGAATGTATGTTGCGAGCCCAAAAAGATGGACGGGTGATGTTGGAATATGTGAAGACACGATAGAAAGTGTGAAGTCCATCCAAGCTGAGGCCACGGAGAAAGAGTTAAGCATGTGGAGAGAAAGTACAGGGAGAATGGATGCAAATGGTTGTTGGATTGAATCGACAAAGCAACAGAGATGGTTGTTACCCGATGCATATGTGCCTGCAGTGGTTACAATGGCTCATGGGATGGCCCATATCAGCGCGAAAGGGATTTGCGAGTTGTTGGCCCCAGTGTGGAAGGATTCAGGGATTCCCAAGTGTGCAGAGAATGTTGTCAAGAATTGCATGGTATGTCTGAAGCACAATCCTGGTAGGGGAACCCCAACTCCAGCTGGTCATTTTGCACCTCCTACGTATCCGTTCGAGGTTTTGCTGCTAGATTTCATACACATGGAGAGGTGCAACAACTTAAAATATGTGCTCGTGGTTGTTTGTGCCTTCTCAAGATGGGTAGAAGCCTATCCCCTAAGGGACAATACTGCCTTGTCCACAGCGAAAGCCCTTGTGAAAGAGTTCTTCCCCAGGTTCGGAATGCCTAGAATGGTCTGGTCGGACAACGGAAGTGAATTTGTGGGTTGTGTGATGAAAAGAGTGTGTGAAGGGCTAGGCATTAGGCAGAAGTTCCACGCTGCAAATCACCCCCAATCAGCTGGATTAGTGGAATGTTACAATGGCACGCTTAAACTTAAATTGGCCAAAATCCAAGCGAGCACAGGTCTTAAATGGCCTGACGCTCTACCCTTAGCACTCCTATCCACCAGAATGACTGTGCATTCGCGAATGAAACTCAGCCCCTATGAAATAATCTTTGGTCGGCCAGCCAAACATATGGGGAGTGCCTAGGCCCACGAAGTTTAGCGAGCTGCAACACCCCATTTTGCTTGACTATTTGTATGAATTGACGGCTAAATTGCATGTTTTATATCAACAGGTCCACAACACCTTGCCTCCGGTCTCTGAGACACCGGGTCACTCCATTGACCCCGGTTCCTGGGTGCTTGTCCGCAATTTCCAAAGAACAAGAAACGACCAGCCCAGATGGACCGGGCCTCACCTCGTCCTCCTGTCTACAAGGTCGACTGTTAGAGTGGAGGGGAAGGCCAATTGGGTCCACGGGATCCATTGTAAGAAAATACCCTTCCCTCTGCCACATGACCAATGGGTCCGAAAAGGAGGCACTGACTCAGAGCGCACAACTGATGAACGTGTGAAAGAAGCCAATCCTGATTGCGAAAGTGGGAACATTTTTTCAGAAACTGCGCCACCACCAGAACAATTGAACTCTGTGGAACCTGAGCTACTATTTCTGGACCAGACAGTACCCGGGAAAAGACACTACCATTTGCGACCAAGAAAAACAGACTAAAGTAAAAGTGATTTATTTTATGATCCGAGAGAAAAACCTGTGGACTAATAAAAATGTGTGTTTTTCCCCAAATCCTATTTTTGAAAGTGCAGATTCTCCCATCTAGGTAACTTGCTTATTTTTGTTTTTTTCGAACCGCCATCCGGGTTCCGCTGCTAGGGTCGCGGTTGATTAAAGACTTTTGGGTGCAGCTGACGACGATAGGTCGCTGGTTCCAGTTGGTCCAAGGGAGCTACCCTAGACTGACGGAAGCATCCTTTAGCAGAAACAACCTACCGCCGCGGGCAGCACCTTAGAGAGGATGGAGTTTCCTGATGTGGAGAGACCTGCCAAACAAATGAACTTTAAGCAGAGACTTTTGAAAACAATAAGGAAGAAATTTTTTATAATAATGTGTATTTTTATGCTATTTAGCGTAATGGTCTTTTTGATAAGCTATGTTTTATTCTCTTTTCATGTGACATTTGCGCCCACTACATCACCCATACCTCCTCCTACTGTTTCCTCTCATTCTTTCCACCCTTTGCCTGACCACGAATCAAATAGGAGATTAGAGTTCATTAATAACTCCTTCGTTCAGTTATTACACCAACACCAACTTGTAATGAACACAACCAACTGTTGGGTGTGTGGTCTCATGCCCCACACCACGGATAGAGGTATCCCCTATTTGGTCCTGCCATTTAGTCGCAATGGGTCAGTATGGGCATATAGGACAATATTCATATATGCACGAGAAATCCAACCCCTACGTTCTGTAAAAGACAACCTCAAGACTAGCGCCCTAGTCAAGGGTATAGTTGACATGATCAAGGAAGTAACTTCTTACGAAGATACCCCGGATGATGAAATACTTGCATATGTAGGTTGGAATGTGACCGGATATGGCACTACATTAAGTGAGAAACAGCAAGCCAAGAGATCGTCCCCTATCTGGATCGTACCCCATCAAGGTCACCTGTGTCTGCAAGGTATTGGTAGGAATCCCAGAGCTCAGCTAGGGAAGAGTGTCTGCACAGAAACGTACGTTTTTGGATCCCAGACTTCCCCTGCCTTTTTAGCCGCTAAGGGTACTTATTTCATCTGCCATGATAGAGCCTATACATGGTTGCCCCCTGACTTCTCGGGCTCATGTTTTGTTTCATTCCTGTTACCTCCCACCTACACAGCAGCGGCAGATTACCATCGGACAAGGGTAGTTAGAGGTGTTTTGAGTAAAGAAGACACTGCAGGTCAAGAATTTGGTGACTTTGCAATGGGTGTTCTGCCGTTCTGGGGAGCCATGGCTAACAGCAGAAACATAAGGCAATTGACAAGGGTAGTTGAATCCACCGTTATTGAAACTGCTGGTGCCCTTAGTAACCTGACTGCTGAGCTCCAGTCGGTTCGACTGATGACCCTTCAGAACCGGGTCGCTTTGGATGTAATACTTGCGGACCGAGGTGGAGTATGCAAATTGATCCAGTCCAGTTGTTGCATTTTTATTCCAGATAATGCTCCAACAGTATACGGGGCCATCTCCAAACTACATAAAATCTCTGAATCTATCCATGTGGATAAAGGAGACTGGTCATTAATGGGATGGTTCTGGGGACTGATATCTGCCTGGGGATGGAAAATTCTGATGGTCATTGGGATGGTCTTAGCCATTCTTTTCCTGTTTTGTCTATGCATACAGTGTGCTCCTGCAATATGTGGCCTCTGTGTTACATCATGTGTAAGGAAGCCTGTGTCAAGACATGAGCTCAGCACTAGAATGATGTTGCAGCAACATCTCAATGACTTTAGGAATATAGATCTGGACTCAGATTAACATGAGGATAGATTAATTGCCTATATAAGGGCAAAAGGAGGGTCTGTGGTTCTGAAAAATCCGGATTCATATAATAGTACTGGACTCGAGAATAAAAACTTTGTCGAAACAGGACGAATTTGGTATCAAAAGACCGAGAATGACGAGTACATCAAGTACATGTATTTTCGGCGTATTCGAGTGACGATTTCACCTCGAAATCGTCATTTACCTTCTAAACCCTTAGCTGCATGTTGCCCTTTACATAGGCCTTAATCCAGTTGAATTTGATTCCACAAGGACACATACTCCTTAATCGACTTCTCTCTGACCCCAGTATAAGTTAGAACCATTGCCCCAGGCCGAACTCGTTAGGTCAGTTCCCTCCCAGTGGCCGAGCAAGATAGCATCTAGGCCCAACCAGCCATAAAACCATTTCAGCGCGCACACCTGCCATATCTCGCTCACATCTTTCTCCACTCCTTTTCCTCACTTGCTTTATGACGGGGAGGTGACCATTTTTATTAGGGGTCCAGCGATATCTGATGAAATGTTGGGCCTTGCCGGATGATTTGTTATGGGCCGCACGACGTGAAATATGTACATGTCATCATGACTCTGCTTTTCTTTTGTAATCAGTAACCATAAATGAAATACCACGAATCCAAGGAATGTTTTGCCCAAGGCTGAATATTGTGTATAAGAAGAGAAGCCTAACTTCGTGAAAGTGTGCAGTCTCCTGAATATACTGGTATTGTACTTCTAGGACCCTGTCACCTTGGTTGCAGCCAATAAACTAATCTTTGACTTCACCTGGAAGACTCTGAAGTTTCTGTAGGTCTGACTCAGGAGAACCCGAGGTCTCTGGGTGTTGATCCCCTGGCACCGCTGGGTTACCGGTTCTGTAGGTTCGGTACCGGTTCTTAAAAACCCAGTACCTCAACTCCAGCACAGGCCAGGCTTGGCGGGTGCAGAGTATGCAGGGTTCGCGGTTCCGGGCTGATGCCAGGGCTTGTTACTTGCTTTGAGCAGTACCACGGCTCGTGGGAGACCCAGGTAGTCAGAGTCACAAGGCAGTCAGGTCCTCTGGGGTTTTTGAGGTTCCTGACCACTGGAGACGCCGAGGTTTAGCAGGAGCAGGTTCGAGGGTCGACAGGCCGGTAAGGCTGGGTCAAATCAGTTGGTGTCTTCCTCTTTTTAACAGCTGCATGGCAGGTCTTCTTGTTTCTTGTTCTTCTTTCTTGTTTCATAATCTGGATCTGGGGAAGAAAGGTTCAGGGTGCCCCTAAATACTAAATTTAAGGGCATTACAGGTAGGGCAAGGGCAGGGACTAATGGGTCGCTGTCCTGGGGTGGGTACACCCCCTAGCCTGCTCCTCTCCAGTGGGAGGGGGGCAGGAGCCTAGCTGTGATTGGGCAGGTCTCCCCATCTTCAAGATGGCCGGAGCCCGGGGTCGTGCATCACCTCTCCTCTCCCACCTGAGGGGTGGAGTTGGCACAGGCTGGCGCACCCCCGTTCCTGACGTAGGGTTTTCCACCAGTCTTCCCGCCAGAGTGTAGGTTAGAACTGGTGGGGGCCAGTTGCTCAGTACATCAAGTGGTCTGAAGAAGCACACAAAGGCGGAATGCCTTTGAAGCTTCCCCTGCCCATCCTGGGGGAGGAGGCTTGGTACCTCGTCCCAGGATGTGCATTGTTGCAGGCCCAGGAGAGCGGGGGCTCTCCGCCCAGGGGTCCAGCAAAATGTCTGCTGTGTGGCAGCCTAGGCAGCCTGTCAGACAAGACGTGGATTGTAGGTTAGGTTTCAGGGGGCATCTCTAAGATGCCCTCTGTAGTGCATTTTAGGTTTAAATTTGTTTTATTGGTCTCAGAGAAAAACAAATACAGTGCAATGCATTGTTGAGTCCATGAAAACATGCAAATGACAGACTGAAGTAACCACTGGGCATGAAGTTGCGCATACCCTGCAAGGGCTGTCAGGCCCCACCAAGGGCACCAAGACGCATTTAGTGTTCTATCCAGGCAATTATTTTGTTAAAGTCCTGATGATGATCCCATTTAATTAGAGCGCCGTATCGAAACGTCGACCTTTCTTAGCAGATGTACTGTTGACCATTGGTATTATTGTATGTATTTTCTGATCTGGGAAACATTGTTATATCTTTTGATCCTTACAGTGCCCAGACCGCTCACTTCTCTGTTGCCTGAAGTATTTCTCTCTTATTTCCTTTATTTCTTTCCTTCTATTTTCAACCTTTTATGAATGGCGCAGGACTGTGCTTCACAGCAAAAATTGTTTGTTGTAAAAATGTATTTAAAAACCAAAAAGATTTGAATTAACCTATAATAAAACTCCCTGCCCGGCTGGGCAAGGAAAACGTATAGTAGCCTATTGTGGTCTATACAATAGAATTACGCTATCTTTTTAAGCAATGTACTTTCATATAATACATAAGTGCATTCTGGGGGTTGTAGTATCCATTACTTCACTAAAGACAGTGGTTTAAAAAAGAAACTCCATGCTTGGAGGAGATGTGTGCCTTTGTCATGAGCCATCTGGGGCTCAATAATAACTCCAGATACTTTTCAAAAACTCGGATTATGAGCGCTTAAAATAAAATTATATGTCTGAAAAGGAGTATCTCTGGGCGGTGAGAGCAGCGGCTGAGGCATTCCACACTCCTCCTACCCAGAGGACAAGTCTCTCCTCCTACCCCAACATAGCACGTTTCATAACAACACAGGACAGAGCTCACCTCCTTTGCATCACCCCACTAGGACAAGACAGGCCTCTCCTCCTAGCCGCGCAGGACAGGCTTCACCTCCTCTGCATTCCCCTGGACAGGCCTCAGCTCCTCTGCACCCCTGGACAGGATTCGTCTCCTCTGCATCCCCTGGACAGGCCTCACCTCCTCTGCACCCCCTTGGACAGGCCTCACCTCCACTGTAACCCCTGGACAGGCCTCGCCTCATTTGCACCCCTGGACAGGCTTCATCTCCTCTGCACCCCGTTGACAGGCATCACTTTCCCTGCACCCCCTGGACAGGCATCACTTCATCTTCACCCCCTGGACAAGCCTCACCTCCTCTGAACTCCCCTGGACAGGCCTCACCTGCTCTGCATCCCTTCGACAGGCCTCATCTCAACTGCGCCCCCTGTACACACCTCACCTCCTCTGCACACCCTGGACAGACATCGCCTCCTCTGCACCCCTTGGACAGGCCTCACCTCCTCTGCACCCCCTGCACACACCTCACCTCCTCTGCACCCCCATGGACAGGCCTCACTTCCTCTGCACACCCTGGATAGGCCTCAACTACTCTGCACACCCTGGACAGGCCTCACCTCCTCTGCACCCGCTTGGACAGGCCTCACCTCCACTGCACCCCAAGCCCAGGACAGGCCTCAACTCCTTTGTACTCCCCTGGACAGGCCTCACCTCCTCTGCACCCCTTTGGACAGGATTCACCTCCTCTGCACCCCCTTGGGCAGGCCTCACCTCCTCTGCACCCCCTTGACAGGCCTCACCTCGTCTGCACCCCTCCTGGATAGGCTGCACCCCCAGCCCAGGACAGGCCTCAACTCCTCTGCACCCCCTGAACAGGTCTCACCCCTCTCAGCACAGTACAGGTCTCACCTCTTCTGTACCCCCTGGACAGGTGTCAGGGTGCAGGAAAAAGGAATCAAAGCTCTTCTTTGTTCAGCAGTATCTGCCATTGAACCGGCATTGCAAAGATTACCCGCTCGCAAAAGGTCGCGGGTGATTATAGCGTGGAAACGGGCATTCTCCCCGGTACTACCAACAGGGAGGACCGTGGTGCAAGTTGGTGGTCTAGTCCTGAGCTCGTGTACACAGGCACGAGGTCCAGACTAGCTGGGAAGTGCGCCGGTTGATTTTAGAACCGAGGCACTTCACCAACTGATTTTCAGAGATTAGTCATGTTCTTTCTGTAGTCTAGTTAGATAGAAATAGTGCAGTTTTGTGCCAGGCTTAGGCGCAGGTTAGAGCGCTTCAGTGCGTCTGTTAGTTAGTTAGGTAATTTAGAACTAGAGAGAAATACAAATTTAAAGTAAATAAGAAAAAAGAAATATAAAGAGAAGAATTAATACTTACCCATTGAATACTTCAGTTCCTGATTTCTTCGTTGCTTGATTGACGGCGGAGGCTCCAGAAGGTTCCTAAGTGAGAAGTAAGAAAAATTCAGAAGATAAGAAAGTAAGGCAGAGAGTGAATGAACGAATGAGTGAAAAAGAATAAATTAACTCACAGAGTTAAAGAGTGCTAAAATGTTGTTTATAATGCAGGTTACCAAAGAATAAAATACTTATATTAAAGAATAGAAGAGGAACAAATGCCATAGGCACTCTGGGTAAGGAAATATATATATATATATATTATAGAGAGACAGAGAGCAAGAAAGTGGAGAAGGAACTGAAGGAAATTAGCAATGGTGTGCTTTTCTGTTACAGCGATTTCCACTCATGCTTGAAGATAGAGAGGGAGTAAGAAAGGCATAAAATGGAGTACGGCAGAAAGGAAGAAGAAGAGTGGAAGAGCCAGAAGGTCAGGCAGTCTCTTCTCTGTCCCATTCCCCTTTCCCCCGGCTGGGTTCACACAGAAACTAGTTAACTCTTCAGTTGGTGGCTGTGGGAAAACTAGGGGTGGAATTTGGAAAATCTCATCGTTCTGCTCCTGGGAGTGTTGGCACTGTGAGTAACCACGACCCTTGACAGAGCGAAGTGCCCACGTCAATACTCGCCTGAGCAGAATGGCTGAAGAGTTTGATTTAAAACATTTAGGAAATATTCTTAAGGAGATTCAAGAAGAGTTAATAGCAGTCAGAGAGGAAAATAAGGTAATCAAATTTGAAATGAAGGCTCACATTTTCTTAACTCAGTGCTCGTTGTACTTCATGTGTCGGCCCACTGTCTTCCCAGTACACAATCTCGTATAGCATTCATCTAGTCGTATCTCAATGGGGACGCAGCCTGTGGTCAATGCCCCTGGTCACCCAAGACTCACCAATTTTATATTACTTTGAGGAGTTCAAGAAAGAATTTTTGCGACTTTTTGATCGTCGGAAGGTGGCACAGGCTACGGATAATGAACTACTGGAGTTGAGGCAAGGGAATCGAGAGCTTGTCTTCACCTGGCCCAATTTAACAAACTTGTTGTAGAAACTGAATGGCCGGAGGCCAAAAGGGCAGCCTTGTTCTATCGGGGTTTGAAAGATGACTTAAAGGATACTTTATCACTGATCCCAAATTGCCCTACAGAAGTTTCAGCTTTGATTGATCTCGTTTTAGAGATAGACTATCGACTAATGGAAAGAAGGGGTGAAAGATGACGTGAATTTCGGCCCAGTGTACCACGATTTGACCGGGTCAGAGCAGAGGTTGTTAAATCTTGTGATAGAGAACATGGAGTTGAACCTATGCAAATTGGAACTATTAGAGGCCCCCTTTCCAAAGAAGAGAAAGAAAAGCGTCGACAGAATAATCTATGGCTTTATTGTGGTATTAGTGGACATTTTGTAAAGGAATGTCCCAAGAAGCCAAAAACCTTCAAGAAGGAAAACTCTCTGCACCACCAGTAGAAGGAGTTGGGCTGGTGGTTGCTAACAAGGATATAATTCGAATTTCTTATCAAGTGGCCAATACTCTACAATCTTCCACTCCACACCTCATTCTGACGATGACCCTAAGATTTCGAGACAGAGTTCTTTCAGGAGTGGCCATGATGCTGGACTCCGGTGCTACGGGGAACTTTTGTGACCTCAATATGCCTCGAAAATTGGTCTGACGGCATTACCTAAAAAGAGAAGTGAGGCAGTCGGGCTGTTGGCGGTAAAAATTCATCTTCCAGCCCAATAACCAGTCACACGGAAGTTGTGGAACTTGTTTCTGTCGAAGTTCAAAAGAAGGAGATTCAATTTAACTTGATTGATGCTCCTCAGTTTGGAATCATCCTGGGTTTGCCTTGGTTAACTGAACACAACCCAACAATTAACTGGAGTGATCGAACTGTGAAGTTCAACTCAAGTTATTGTTTGGAAAAATGCTTCGGAGAAAAGCGGAAAGAGCAAGATGGAAATCCAGCAGCTTTATTAAGCAAGCAAAAGATGATGGTGTGTGCGGTTCAAACTGTGAGTCTTACGGTAGAACATCAAGAGTTTGCTGAAGTTTTCAGTGAATCGGAATCAAAGAAGTTGCCCCCACATCGGTCGTATGACTGCAAAATCGATTTGGATCCTGGATCTAATCTTACTGAAGCTGAAAACCGTCATCTTAAAGATTAAATTTAGAAATACAGAGAAAACAGGTTCATACGACCATCATAGTCCCCCGTTTCTTCACCATTATTTTTCTTTCCGAAACGTGACAGAGATCTGAGAATGTGTATAGATTATCGTACCTTGAACAAGATTACAATAAAGAATCGTTATCCTCTTCCCTTGATTTTAGTTCTTCTAGATCATGGGTACTCACAAACTTTCTCTCGGGGGGCAAATTTATAGTGTGGTTTGTGGCCAAGGGCCGCTCCTGTGGGGGCGGGGGCAGTGGGGGAGGGGGACGTGTCTAAAGAAAAAAAACTGAGACCATGAGGTTGAACACAGGTCCCGGCAGCGGACGCTTTCGTCCACTGAGTCACCAGACCCAGCACACACACACACGCACACCTCTCTCTCTCTCGCTCTCTCCCCCTTACTCTGACTGTCTATCTCCCTCTCTCCCTCCCTCCCTTTGTCTCCCTATGTCTCCCTCCCTCTGTCTCCCTCTCTCTCTCTCCCTCTCTCTGCCTCCCTCTCTCCCTCTGTCTCCCTCCCTCTGTCTCCCTCCCTCTGTCTCTGTCTGTCTCCCTCCCTCCCTCTGTCTAACTCCCTCTCTCTGTCTCCCTCTGCCTGTCACCCTCTCTCAACCTCACTCTGTCTATCATCCTCTGTCTCCCTCCCTGTCCCCTTCCCTCAGTTTCCTTCCCTCTGTCTCACTCCCTCTGTCTCCCTCTCCCTGTCTCCCTCTCCCTGTCTCCCTCCTTCCTCTGTCTCCCTCCCCCTGTCTCCCTTCTCCCTCTGTCTTAAAGTCCTTGCACATTAACTGTTCTACTCTTATCTGCCACGATGCCCCAGGAGGATCCAAATATTTCCGTAGAGTGATTCCCCGAATATTCATGCCTGTCCTTTCATATAATACATAAGTGCATTCTTGGGGTTGTAGTATCCGTTACATTACTAAAGACAGTGGTTTAAAAAATAAACTCCATACTTGATGGAGATGTGTGCCTTTGTCATGAGCCATCTGGGGCTCAATAATAACTCGGGGTACTTTTCAAAAACTCGGATTATGAGCTCTTAAAATCAAATTATACGTCTGGAAAGGAGTAGCTCTGGGCAGTGAGGGCAGCGGCTGAGGCATTCCACACTCCTCCTACCCAGAGGACAAGCCAGGGCAGGCTTCTCCTCCTACCCCAACATGGCAGGTTTCATAACAGCACAGGACAGGCCTCACCTCCTTTGAATCACCCCACTAGGACAAGACAGGCCTCTCCTCCTACCCGCGCAGGACAGGCTTCATCTCCTCTGCATTCCCCTGGACAGACCTCAGCTCCTCTGCACCCCTGGACAGGATCCGCCTCCGCTGCACCCCCTGGACAGGCCTCATCTCCTCTTCACCCCTGGACAGGCCTCACCTCCTCTACACCCCCTGGACAGGCCTCACCTCCACTGTAACCCCAGGACAGGCCTCACCTCATTTGCACCCCTGGACAGGCCTCACCTCCTCTGCACCCCTGGACAGGCCTCACCTCCTCTACACCCCCTGGACAGGACTCACCTCCTCTGTACCCCCTGGACAGGCCTCACCTCCTCTGCACCCCTGGATAGGCCACACCTCCTCTGAATCCCTTGGACAGGACTCACCTCCACGGTATCCCCTGGACAGGCCTCACCTCCAATGTAACCCCTGGATAGGCCTCACCTCCTTTGCATCGCCCTCACCAGGACAAGACGGGCCTCGCCTCTTCTGCACCCCCCTGGACAGGCTTTACCTACTCTGTACCCCCTGGACATGCCGCACCTCCTCTGCACCCACTGGAAGGCCCCACTTCCACTGCACCTCTCAGGACAGGCATCACTTCCTCTGCACACCCTCTGGACAGGCTTCACCTCCTCTGCACCCCCTGGACAGGCATCGCTTCCTCTGCACCCCCTGGACAGGCATCACTTCATCTTCACCCCTGGACAGGCCTCACCTGCTCTGCATCCCTTGGACAGGCCTCATCTCAACTGCGCCGCCTGTACACACCTCACCTCCTCTGCACCCCCCTGGACAGGCCTCAACTCCTCTGCACACCCTGGACAGGCCTCACCTCCTCTGCACCCCTTGGACAGGCCTCCCCTCCTCTGCGCCCCCTTCACACACCTCATCTCCTCTGCACCCCCATGGACAGGCCTCACTTCCTCTGCACCCCTTGGACAGGCCTCAACTCCTCTGCACACCCTGGACAGGCCTCACCTTCTCTGCACCCGCTTGGACATGCCTCACGCCTCCGCACCCCTGGAGAGGCCTCACCTCCACTGCACCCCCAGCCCAGGATAGGCCTCAACTCCTTTGTACGCGCCTGGACAGGCCTCACCTCCTCTGTACCCGCATGGACATGACTCACCTCCTCTGCACCCCCTTGGGCAGGCCTCACCTCCTCTGCACCCCCTTGACAGGCCTCACCTCGTCTGCACCCCTCCTGGATAGGCTGCACCGCCACTGCAACCCCAGCCCAGGACAGGCCTCAACTCCTCTGCACCCCCTGAACAGGTCTCACCTCCTCAGCACAGTACAGGCCTCACCTCTTCTGCACCTCCTGGACAGGTGTCAGGGTGCAGGAAAAGGAATCAAAGCTCTTCTTTGTCTCGCGATATCTGTCTTTGAACGGGCATTGCAAAAATCACCCGCTCGCAAAAGGTCGCGGGTGATTCTAGCACGGACCCGGGCATTCTCCCCTGTACTACCAACAGGGAAGACAGCGGTGCAAGTTGCCGGCCTAGTCCTGCGCTCCTGGACACAGGTGCGAGGTCTAGACAAGCTGTGAAGTGCGCCGGTTGATTTTAGAACCAAGGCACTTCACCAACTGATTTTCAGAGATTAGTCACGTTCTTTCTGTAGTCTAGTTTGATAAAAATAGTGCAGTTTTGTGTCAGGCTTATGCGCAGGTTAGAGTGCTTCGGTGCGTCGGTTAGTTAGTTTGGTAATTAAGAAGTAGAGAGAAATACCAATTTAAAGTAAAAAGGGAAAAAGAAATATAAAGAGAAGAATTAATACTTACCCATTCAATACTTCAGTTCCTGATTTCTTCGTTGCTTGGTTGACAGCGGAGGCTCCAGAAGGTTCCTAAGGGAGAAGTAAGAAGAATTCAGATAAGAAAGTAAGGCAGAGAGTGAATGAACGAATGAGTGAAAAAAAATAAATTAACTCACAGAGTTAAAGGGTGCTAAAATGTTGTTTATAATGAAGGTTACCAAAGAATAAAGTACTTATATTAAAGAATAGAAGAGGAGCAAATGCCACAGGCACTCTGGGTAAGGACACATATATATATATATTTATTTAATGCGATTTAAATAGCGCGAACATTACCTGAAGTTGTCAGAGCGCTTTACATAAGAACCAGTAGCGATACATAAGGACTTGGAATTACATGAGTTACATAAAAGATACACACAGAAAAAAATTGCAAATGTACAAGATGTAGAGTCACACACGGAAGAGATAAACACAGAAAAAACTGCAAACGTAGAAGTTGCAAGTCACTCAAGGAAGAGATACAAATGGATATACTCTAAGAGTCACATAGGAATGGTAGAGACTACAAAGGTCTACAGCACATACTAGTGATTAGAGTTATCTCTATATACATAGGGAAGGGATACAAATGGATAAACTCTAAGAGTCACATAGGAATGGTAGAGAGTGCAAAGGTCTACTGCATATACTAGTGATTAGAGTTATCTCTATATACATAGGGAAGGGATACGAATGGATATACTCTAAGAGTCACAGAGGAATGGTACTACATATACTAGTGGTTAGAGTTATCTCTATATACATAAATATACAAATAGTAGATTTTCTCAGGTCAAGACCCAAAAAAACAGGAGAGCAGAGTTCCATTAAGGAGGGGGGACGTAGTCTCAGCACCAAGGGAGGGTGGGAGGGATGCAAGGGAATGGAGAAAAGTCAAATCATAGGATCGTCAAAGGGGAAACGAGGGACAAAGGGTTAAAGGACGAGGGAATGGAAAAGATGGCGGGTCAGGGTCCAGAGAAAAGCGGCCGAGAACAGCAGCAAAATGGCGGGCAGGACAAGAGTAAAGAAGTCCATGAGAGTGACCCAGTTAGTATGAATCAAAGTGCCAGAAGAAGTCCAGGGGGGTACACAGTCCAAAAATTAAATTAGTAATGGTGTGCTTTTCTGTTACAGCGATTTCCATCCATGCTTGAAGATAGAGAGGGAGTAAGGACGGCATAAAATGGAGTACGGCAGAAAGGAAGAAGTAGAGTGGAAGAGCCAGAAAGTCAGGCAGTCTCTTCTCTGTCCCATGCCCCTTTCTCCCGGCTGGGTTCGCACGGCCACTAGTTAACTCTTCAGTTGGTGGCTGTGGGAAAACCAGTGGTGTAATTTGAAAAATCTCATGTTCTGCTCCTGGGAGTGTTGGCACTGTGCGTAAACACAACCCTTGACAACAGGCCTCCCCTGCATCCCCTGGACAGGCCTCACCTCATCTGTAACCCCTTGGACAGGACTCACCTCCTCTGCACCCCATTGGACAGGCTCACCTCCTCTTCTCCCCCTGGACATGCTCACCTCCTCTTCTCCCCAGGACAGGCTTCACCTCCTCTGCACCCCTGGACAGGCCTCAACAACTCTGGACCCCCTGGACAGGCCTAACCTCCTCTGCACCCCATGGATATGCTTTACCTCCTCTGCACCCCAGGACAGGCCTCACCTCCTCTGCTCCCGCTGGAGAGGCATCTCCTCTGCACCCCTCAGGACAGACCTCACATCCTCTGCACCCCTGGACAGGCCTCTCCTCCTCTGCACCCCAGGACAGGCCTCACCTCCTCTGCACCCCCTAGACAGGGTCACCTCCTCTTCTACCCATGGACAGACCTCACCCCCTCTGCTCCCCCTGAACAGGCTTCACCTCCACTGCTTGCCCTGGACAGGCCTCTCCTCCTCTGCACCCCAGGACAGGCCTCACCTCCTCTGCACCCCTGGACAGGCCTCACCTCCTCTGCACCCCGGCACAGGCCTCACCTCCTCCGCACATCCTGGACAGGCCTCAGCTCCTCTGCAACCCTGGACAGGCCTCACCTCCTCTGCACACCTGGTCAGGCCTCTCCTTCTCTGCCCCTCCTCTGGACAGGTCTCACCTCCTCTGCCCCTCCTCTGGACAGTCCTCTCCTCCTCTGCGCCCCTGGACAGGCCTCACCTCCTCTGCACCCCTGGACAGGCCTCTCCTCCTCTGCCCCTCCTCTGGACAGGCCTCTCCTCTTTGCCCCTCCTCTGGACAGGCCTCTCCTCCTCTGCACCCCTGGACAGGCCTCTCCTCCTCTGCACCATAAGTGAGCAGTAATTGGGCCAAACCATAATCTAAACCGTAATAGGTAAACATTTGATCATCTGATGGCGAGGAATCTTTGGTTTTTGTCTGACATGTATGGTTCAGGACACACTCTTACAAAGCAGACGGCCCTCACTGAAGTACGACTATTATGAGAAATACTGGCCACTCAAGATGGAATCATTAGATGCATCAAAGGGTTTTGCCCATTCTGTGTCTATGGGAAAATGTGTTCGTCCATATGGCCCATTGTGGTAAAGCTGCTGCCGAAGTCTAATTCTATCACAGCTCTGTGGTAAGTATTAGCGGTGAAACGGTCCAACCACAACCGTTTTGATGGCACTGCCTTCTTTTTTGATACCATGTTCATACTGATAACGCAGGATTCATCCAGCGGTGTATCATAAGCATAAAAACAAATTTCCATAGACAGAATTCCTTACAGTTAATTCCAAGGAACATCAAAAGCCTGCTTGGAACAGACAAGATTGATAAGAGTGCGCATGAATGCTCCTCCTCTGTCAGGGGCGGGTCCGGGCGGCAGCACCGCGGAGGCATTCTTACCACCCACCACAGGTTAGGTTGGGAACTGCAAGGGGCGGGGCCTGTGGGGGCGGGGCCTGTGAGTGGGAATGTGCTTCCTCTGCTGGGTGTGGGGTGGGGTCTGTGGGGCACGGTCAGTGAATGTTGGGACGGGGCCTGTGGTGTGAATGCTCCTCCTCTGCCGGGGGCAGGTCCAGCCGGGCCGAGCTGCTCTCTCGCTGGCGGCGGCACGGCAGCGACATTTTTACCACCCACCACAGAACTTAGGTTGGGAACTGCAAAGGGGCGGGTTTGGGTGTGTGGTCTGTGGGTGGGGGGCGGGTCTGGGTTTGGGGGCGGGGTCTGGTAATGAGAGCAGGGTCAAAACAATAAACCTGCCAAGACTGGAGGCCCTGTGCGACCACAATTTGGAACTCGCTTCCTCCGTACCTCCGCACTGCCACCTCTTTCCGCATCTTCCGAAAGGATTTTAAAACTCTTCTCTTTCAAAGACACGGCGCCCAATAACTCTGACTGTTTCGTGTTCCTCACTGGAGAACTAGTGTGTCCTTACGCTTAAATTGTGGAATGTGTTTTTTTGGAACCATAATCGCGCCAACTATAGTTTGCATTGTGTAATTTTTTGGCGGATTTATACTCTGTAAATATGTTACCATAATATCTAATCTTATATACTTCGCTCTATTGTAAAGCGCTCTGACACCTCTTGGTAAAGCATGCGCTATCGAAAAATGCCTAAATAAATCCAATGCGCTGCGACCAGGCTGTTGGAGACTCTTCGTGGCCTTGGGGCTCCCAGTCACACGTCCTCAGGTCTGTAGACTAAAGACTGTCTGCTGCTTGCAACTCAGAACTGTCGATTCCTCAGGCTCCAGCGGGCTGCTTTTGGAGGCTTCAGGCATGATAATGAATGCCGCCGTAGTCGCCGAATCTCAAGTTGCACATTCTTACCTTTCTCCTGGGCCACTGCAACCACGGACTTTACCCATTAACTGACCACTTCTATAAATGATGTTTTAGACACAAATGTGTCCACATGAGCATCTTTAATTTGGCTGATCTGGGATGTGACATTTAATAGCAATTCCCCTATATTATATCTCTAGGCACTTTTAACATATGCTTTTCACAATAAATACATCCGACCATATGTTTTTGCATAGCTTTTCTTAATAAACAGATCTGGCATATTGCCTACAATAAAATTGATTTAAATTATTTTAGGGAGCTGGCAGCTAAGCTGAAGCCTTTTGAAAAAATTACATCCTGTTTGTCTCAGCTTCTCACTCTCCTGCGGTTTGCCCAGTGCTGCGGCGGGCTGGGCAGCGCTCCAAGTTAGCAGACTGTAGTTACTTTAAGTAGTTATGATAATTTATTAGCAGGCAGCTAAGATTATCCGTGTTGGGGCCTCTCACATCCTGGTTGGTGCAGTCGGGTCCCACACAGGCCTCGAAAAATCTAAAAAATGTTAGAAGACTTGTAGGACAAGTGACTCAAATAATCTACTCAACCTAATTATAATGCTCTTGACCCCTAAATTGATTTCAAATGATGTGATCCTGGGCAAGTATTTTAATTTCCGCTGGATAAGACTTGAAACCTTTTTTCAAGAATAAACCTTAGCTAGTTCCAAAGTGAAAAGGTACGGCCTCCTGTTCTAGACTTATTTATCTTTTTGTTTCGGCCAGAGCAAGGTGTTGCGGTCTAGTGGGAATATAAAAATGTATTTTGTTCTAAAGGATCATGGGGCCTGTGTCATGGAGTGTCCTGTGAGCATGACCAAGGAGCTTGAAGCAGCCTCTTTGACTCATGGGCAGTGGAGTTGTTTTAGGCAGTCCTTTGCTGAGCTGTGTTTGCCTTTGTTGCACACTAGTTTTGCTGCAGCATTCTGTACCACCTGTAAACGTTTAAATAGGTAGTCTGGCATGCCCACGAAAAGGGCATTGCCATAGTCGAGCCTGCTGACTAGCAGGGCCTGTGTGACTGTTTTCCTGCTTTCCAGGGGGATCCACAGGAATAACCTTTTTAGGAGTTTCAGGGTGGCGAAGCTTTTCCCGCATAGAGTTCCTATGTGGGCCTGCATAGCTAGTGTGTCGTCAATAGTCACACCCAGGTTTTTGGCACAGTACTTGGGTGTGGGGGCGTCTCCTAAAAAGGAAGGCCACCAGGAAGAGTCCCAGATGTGTTTGGTTTCTTCGAGGAGCAGGATCTCGGTTGTGTCTGCATTTAGTTTTGGGCAGTGGTCTGTCATCCAGTCAGCCATTTCGGTAAGGCAGCTAGTAAGTTTAGTTTTGGTGTCTTCATGCCCCTTCCCTATGGTGATTGTAAGTTGTGTGTCATCTGCATAGGAGTAAACCCCAAAGCCCAATTTTGTCCCAATTTGTGCCAGAGTTGAGACATAGGCATTGAACAGCATGGGGCTGAGGGATGTTCCCTGCGGGAGACCGCATGTCAGTTGTTTCGGTTTAGATGAGAAGGCTCCTAGCTGGACCATTTGAGTTCTGTTGCACAGAAAAGAACTGAGCTATTCAAGGGCTTTTCCATTTATCCCATTTTCCGGTAAGTTTTCGAGCAGAAGATGATGAGAGACTGTGTCGAACGCTGCCGACAGGTCTAACAGGATCAGGGACACAGCTTTGCCTTGGTCCAGAGAGTTTCTAATATTGTCCGTGACGGCCAGCAATGTGGCCTCTGTGCTATTGGTAGACCTGAAGCCTGTTGTGGAGGGGTCCGGTATGTTGTTGTCTTCTAGGTATTTGGATTGCTGTCTATTAATCAGCTTCTCCAACACTTTGGAGAGATACAGGAGTTGAGATATGGGTCTGTAGTTGACCGGATTTGTCACATCTGTACCTGCTTTTGTTTTAGCAGCAGGGTCACAATCGCTTGTTTCCATGTTTCCGGGAAAGTTGCTGCTTCCAGGGAGTTGTTGAAAAGCTGCGTGATAGCTGGGGTGAGGGAGGGTATGATCTGTCTTAAAATAAAATGTGGGCAGGATTCAAGGGGGGATCCAGATTTGATATTGTTCATGGCTCTGGCAACTTCTGCTTCTGAAATTGGGGCAGACGGGCTTGCCACCATCACAGACAAGTACAGCCCGAGCTGGAGTTCTGGCTAAGCCAGAACCCACCTCAGAGCCCAAGGTTAACCCTACTATTCCCTTGTTCCTTGTACCACCACTTGTACCTGTGCTAGGGGTCGAAGTTGCCTTAGGGGCAGTGGTAGTAGAATCCTTGGCTTTTGGACAATTTACATCTTTTGTCCAATGGGTCTTTTCTTTACATAAATAGCACCAAGGTTTCTTTTTGCCTTTACCTTTGTTAGACTGTGACACCCCCCTCCACCCCCCTCCACCCCCCGCCCCCATATTTAGGTTTATGGGGCCCCAATGAAGACTTTTGATCTTTACCCTTCTCCAAACCCCCATCAGGAGTCTTAGAATCTTGCTTCTTTTGGTCACCGCCATTGTTCTGGGTTTTCTTCTTCACCCTGGTCCTGACCCACTTATATGCCTTCTTTCCCAATTCTTGGGGAGAAGTCAAATCTGAGAAAACCAGGTACTGATGCAATAACGGACTTTAGCAATTATTAAGTATCTTCTCTCTCATAATTTATTAGACAATCCTACAAAATCATGCTGCCAAGCGACCAGCCTTACAGAGCCTTTATAGCACTATCCACAAAGTCTACCCAGGCCTGAGTCTAAGCCTTCTGGGTGTCTCTGAACTTAATCTTGTATTGCTCAGTGGTTAAGCCAAACCCATCAATGAGAGCACCCTTCAGAACTGAATAATTGTCAGCATCTTCTTGTCTAACAGTGAGGGGCTTATCTCTATTGTCAGCAAAGGAGAGCCACGAGATAGCTGCCCACTGCTCTTGAGGGACCCTCTGTACTTTACATGCCCTCTCTAAAGCAGGTCTCCATTTGTGGATGTCATCCCCAACATGGTAGAGAGGGACAATCTTGCTCAGGCTCCTGTTGTCAAATGAATGTTTCTTAACTCTAGGGACACTGTTGCTGCCACCATGGGGCTCTAGTCCCAACTTTGTTCTAGCTCTCTGGACTTCCAGGGACTTTTTGTCAAGTGCAGTTGCTCTTGCCTGACTCTAAACCTAGCTTTCTCAAGCTCAAGTAACTAGTATTCCCTATCTAAAGAGTGGTCCCTTTAGCTGGATACATAGGTCCCTACTGAGTGCCATGAGCGATCTGATTCTGCAGATGGGGATCGAGATCTCCTTGGTAAACTCTGCACTCTTCCAGGAGGGGTGAAGATTGGCTCCCCTGAGCCTTCTCCCGGATACTCTGGAATATCTGAATTATCCAGGTGGGAACTTTCAGGTTCCTCCTGCAAGGGTTTGAGTCTAAGTCATAAAAGGTGTCCTGAAATGTCCTCATTCCTTGACCCACCCACTCTCTCCAGCTCATCTGACCCAGGGGTCTTCCTAAGGTCATTTATGAGTAACACCTCAGTCAGGCGTTGAGTGTCGGCTGCTCTCCCTGTCTTCAGCTTTCTAGAGGCACACAGGGCTTTCAATTCCTGGAATGAAAGCTCACGGTATCTAGAGGGCAGAGAGCCACTGGTTTCTCCTTTAGTAAACATACTAAGTGTGGTGTGGTGTGTGCACCTACCTAACCTAATGGGAAACTAAACTCTCTTAGGTTGGGGAAGGGTGTGCTAAACCTTTGACTACTCAACCCCAAGTTCAGTAGAACTTACTTATCCAAGCTAGCATTATATGTACCTAGTACTTGTGGTTTTCCAGTTATTCAATACAAGATGTATGTGGTAAAATAATGCAGGGATGAATCTCAACGGCTGCACACCAATGTGAGAAGTTGGCCGGGTATATTCTGTCCACTAGTTAAAGTGGGCACCTTGCACCAGTCCAAACAACCCTTATGGTGATTAGGTGAAAGATAACCTTAGAAAGCTATCCAAGTGGTAGCTGTGGAGAGCACCCGTTGGGCTTAGTCTTGAAGGAATGTTAAGCAACTTGTTTTACCAGAATGCAACCTTATAGTATTGGTTAAATACAGTAAAAACAGTAGTTATAAAAATATGTATTTATTAATATAACACTCTCTAGTATCCTCTATTTGAGGATATAACACACAGCACGCAATACTTTAGCAAAGAAACAATCATATGTAGCACAATACACAGTGGGCTCCAGGGGAAGACCAAACCATATACTAAAATAGTGGTATAAGAACCACGACTTGAGTCAAGACAATGTCTAGGAGGTGTAGAATCGCACAACCCCAAGGAACCACCCAAGGTGAGTACATAGGGACCCCACGGAGGACGCATGCTCCGTACAACTCTATGCGAGAGTCGCAGTTGAAGTTTTAAACATTAAGGACCCTTCCCAGTGGATTACGAAGAAACCCTTTGGAACAAAGAATGTTGGAGAGCCGTGGATACCGTAGTACCAGAGTTACCTATCCCAGGGAAGCTGGGTGCATAGGGCTGAAGTGGTGTCGGAAACCGTTGTTGTTCTCAATGGGAGACTTCAAGGAAATGCCACTGCTGGAAGTAAGAAGAATGTCCAGTGGAATCCACAAGTGGATTCTTGATGGAAGGAACCTGAAAGCAGAGGGGACAGAGTTTGGGTCATTCAGGAGTGACCAGGGGCTCGGGAGACAAATGCCCACCGATGTCGGGTGCCTCTGGTGAGATGAGGTTTTTTTTTTTGGTTTTTAAAAAAAAAACCTTTATTAGAACATTCTTAAAATACAAGTATGGGCCTACAACCGCAGGGGCCGGCCGCTATACAGAAGTAGAACACATTATATCGCGGTACAACATAGCTCATCAGCCGACGACCCTGAGGTTCGGTAACGATTCAGGATAGAACTTGTATTAGAACGCGTGAATAGGACACAGGATATAATAAAGGTTTTATTTTATATTATCTAAATGAACGGATCAGGTGCCACACAATTAAACAGGAGGATACGGGGGACAAGCCCAGAAACAGGATATCCATCTAGAAACAGCCATATGTGGGACTCTGGCGCCAATACTTATGAATCAGAGTAAACAGCAATACGATATACATTTTCGTGAGCGCCAGTTCTCAGGGCCTGCCCACCCGAAAGTCCGACTAACGTAAGAAGCATGGGCACTAAGTTCCAGGACACAGTGAAATCAGAATAAATCACAAACCATACTGATCCTAAAGGAAGAAAGGGAAAGGAGAAAAAGGCCATAGAAAATAAAAAAGGCAAAAAAAAAAAAAAAAAAACTCCAACCCCCCACCCTGCACCCCTGCCGATGGCTACAGCCTAACCCCACTAGCAGCGTGCCTGTCGCCCCAAGTAACTAAAACCCTAAAGCAAGGAGAAAGAAGAATGGAGGAGGGCATATTCGTACGTGCTCCCAGCCCCTTAGTCCCCCCGCCAGAAACCGACACCCCCTATCGCAACACGACGTATATAGCGGGACCCTTATAAAGAAACTAGGGGGCATAGTGACATACCGCCCAGCCCCTTAAGTCAAACAATTGCAGATCGAGTGTCCATAATAGCCATTCCAAACCGTCCTGATTTAATTGATCTCAACCTTGACCCTTACGAACCAGCACACAAACCCTCCCCAGCAAGACCCAAAAGCACACAAACGAGTCATATCGGAGAAGGAAGTCATCGAGAGTCAATCCGTTACCACTTGTAGCCAGTAAGTCCACGAGAGCTTCAGGCACCGAAAGTCTCCCTCTCCTAGCTGGACAGTCCCGAAGTTTTTTGCCACAGGGCCGTAACATCTCCGAGGAGGGAGGAGACGACCACAAGATGAGAGAAGAGTCTACAACACAGGTCTCCGGGGGGGAACGCCATTTGATACCTCCAAAGTCAATAATGAAGGAAGGTGTAGTGGTACACTCACAACCGCGGGGACACCATCTTCTAAGGCATCATCCGATGGTTCCAATACTCGTTCCATCACGGGGTGCTTGCTCAGAGTCAAAATGGCCGCGGTTTGAACGGCTGCAGATTGCTGTTCCAACAGCAAGGCAGGGTCCGGTACCACAAGTAGCATCTCGGATAGGCTCGCATCCGTTTTAGTCAATAAAACATCCACCTGTGAGTGAAACGCCCAAAGTTCTGCCAATATTGACCTCCGCGATAGCTCAGACACCGTTCGATCCATAGTCTCATGCCCAATACCAATCACAATCACCCCCCCGGGTGAATCCGGCATCTCCGGGGGGAGCACACAAGATCGCTAAAGGGCAAGCGTGGACGGTGACCCGTCGTTCTCTACAGCCGCGTTCACCCTGCTTAAAGCCGCAGGCCGGGGTCCCGACCCGCCAAAACCAGGCAGGGAGCCAACACCGAGTCCGCAGGGCGGGGACCCCCACCCACAGGCGGTAGCAAGCAGGGTCACCTCTCCATCAATGCTGAGCAAAGAAAACAATCGCCGCCAAAATCGGGCGCAAAAGAAACCTCCACTACGATTGACCGGACCCTGCCTGGGTCTCTCTGCCGCTGTTGTTGCACTGCAGCCTGGCCTTGGAGATACTCGAGGCCCCGGCTTCACCGCTGGAACAGGCCACAACCCTCAGCTCGATGTAACTTCCTGAAACCAGCCGATAAAAAGTTTTGGATTTCACCATCGGAGTGAGGAACAGTTCATTCACGCAGGGGCTGGGCGCAAAATCAGGATAATGTAGAGGATCTTGTGGCGGGATACAGAGGTCGACGGAGCCGGGAGCTTAAGCAGCCATCTTGTTTGCCGCTCGATGAGGGGGTTTTTGATTCGTCAGCTGCAGGGACCAGGAGACGTCGAGGACGACCAGGAGCCAGATGTGAGCTGTCCCGGATGTCGAGTGCTGAGGGGTCAGTGTCCGGCGGGAACACCAACAAGCCTTGGCAACGGCAACCCACGAAGATGGTCAAGATTGGTTAGGGTCTGGCCCAACAAGGACCAGGAGACTCACCACAGCAAGGGAAGTCAGGGCAAGCCTGGAGCAACCAGGGAAGCCCAAATAAAGCAGTGTTGACCCTCAAGAGGACCCACATGCCGGAGGCACAGGAGTCGCGAGGGGACCTCAGGCAGTTTCACAAAACCTCAGTTCCCAGGGCACAGAGTGCGAGGAGGCCGAAGTCCTTGGTAGGAAATGTGCACAGAGGTTGGGGCTGTCACCCCAATGCACAAATTTGGTGAACGCCAACAAGCATATGCACTTGCAAATGAACGCGGTGCACAGGGGTATGGGTTATGCGGTCCCCACGAGGGATACTGGCCTCAAACTCGGTAAGAGGGCAGCTCGACCTCAGGGAACTTGGGAACCCACCTCCTGTGTTGCTGGAGCCTTTGTAGTCCGCAGGAGCTCAGGATCAGCAGACCGGTTAATTGTGTTACATGCCTGTGAATGCAGGGGAGTGACTCCTTCACTCCTAGAGAGATACTTCTGTAGTCTTTGATGCTCCACAGGTATGGTGCATGGGCACCGACGATGCTTTGGACGGAGAGGGAGACGAAGTCAGGCTCAGTCGAAGTCCAGCAAAGTGCAGAGTGTCCAGACGGTGGAAGTTCAGTGGTTTCTGGTTCAGAATCTTGTCCACGTCGAATCTAGGGTCCTACAGCCAGGTAAGCCCTTTGTTACCCACGTGAGAGGGTTGGACAGAATAAGAGGACCCTCCCAGGAGAGGGTCTAGACAGTGGGGAGGATACTCCAATGTCCTTGTCCAGTTTCGTGCCAGAGCCTGAGCCAACGGCTCTCAGAACGGTTTGAACTGGACTAGGCACAGGGACACTAAATGTGCTTCTCGTGCAGACTTTCTGGCACTGAGGCAGTGCACCCACCCAGCCCCATTACAATATCTATTGCAAATCAGGGTTGCCCAGAAATCTTTAGGGCGTGAAGACTCGGGCAGTTCCTCTGCATATATTTCAAGTTGTATTTTACAGTAGAGTAAGTCCCGGATCCACTTTTTCAGAGTAGCAGTAGTTTTAGACCCCCAGCATTGTGCCACCGCCCGTTTAGCAAACAAGGTCGAGACAGCGACTAAAATATGGTTGCAGGGTTTGAGGTTCTTTACCCAGCCCAGCAGGCAGACATCAGGAGTACACATCACGGATTCAGAGACCACATTAGTAAGCAGAGTTGTGACCTTGGTCCAGAATTGATAGATTCCTGTACAATGCCATGCAAGATGCAGAAACTCTGCATCCCCCTGCCCACACCGAACAAAGCAGGCATTCTCCCGCAGACCAAAGCGCTTCAATTGCAGCGGTGTATAGTATAACTGGTGCAAGTATTTAAAATGGATGATGCGGAGGTTGCAATTTGCAGTTAAGCGGCCTGTCAGGGCACAGCAGAACCTCCACATATCAGGTAAGAATGAAGTTCCTAGTATCGCCACCCATTTATTATTTATAGGGGCCCTGCTCATGCAGAGGCGCCCTCTAACATAAAACCCAGCACCCTGCCTTCAGGATTGATAAGGCCTGAAATAGGGTTGACTGATAGGTTTTATTGATTTAATTATTTATTTATTTATTTATTTATTTATTTACGCGATTTTTAAAGGGTTGCAATTACCCAGGGGTGTCTCGGAGCTGATGCTGTAATTAAGACAACTGGTAAGAGAATACTGACACGGCAACCCTTTCTTTAGTTGCTTCCTAAGAGTGAAAGGGTTACTGAGGATGATAAGATTACTGAGAAAATAACCATGTTTTTAATTGCTTCCTGAAAATGATGAGGGTGGGACTGATCTTTATTTTTAGGGGGAGGGAGTTCCACAGTCTTGCAGCGGCGTTCGTGAAGCATCTGTCTCCCCAGTTAACACTTCTTGTTCTGGATATGTTGAGCAAATGGGCAGTATTGGAGTGGAGCATTCTGGGGGCAATATGAGGTTTAAATGATTTCTTAAGGAATTTAGGTCCAAGGTTGTTAATTGCCTTATAGACAATACAGAGGGATTTGAATTTTGTGCGGCTTCTGATGGGAAGCCAATGCAGATGTTTAATGTGTTTAGGGATGGGACTGAATTTTGAGATGCCCAGTAAAACTCTAGCTGAGGCATTTTGTATCATCTGGAGTTTGGCGATGACCTTTTCTTGTAAGTGTAGTAACTTATAGATATAGTAAACCTATATCTTTCATAAGTGGTGAAGCACCAGCTTACATAGGCTGCAATGTCAGACCTGTAGTTGCATTTTGCATGGACTCTCATGGGTGGCATAATACATGCTGCAGCCCGTGGGAGGCCTCTGGGGTACCTATGCAATGCACTGGGTACATGTGTACCATATACTAGGGACTGATAAGGGTACCCCAGTGTCCAATCTGGAGTGTACCTAGTACGTGTTTTACAGTTTAGGAGGAAAAAGCAGTAGGGTGGGGTCCTGATTAGCAGGATCCCAGCAAGACTAGTCAAAAACAGTGGGTGCAATCAGCAAAAAGTGGGGGGTAACCATAAGAAGCAGTTCCTACTTTCCTACAGTTAGTGATGAGTGGATTGGTTAGTTGTGTAGGATAGAGTTATGTACTGTTCGCAGGTGATGGTAGAAATGTGTGGTAGCTGGGATAGAAGGGTATAAAGGTGTGCTTTAGTAGTGTGTGCTGAGAAATTGGATTGTGCATAGGGTTAGTTTGTAGTCCATGAGTGGAGTACATTGGGTGTGTGTGTGTTACTCTGGTCGTGGATGGGGTTGGGTGTGTGCTGATGAATGAGGAAATGGGCAGCATTTCTGACCCTGTCCCGACCAGCTTCAAACAGACACTCACCCTTGTCCTCTCCACCCTCAGCCTCGATGCACAGGTGAGACACCCTAAGCTTTTTTTTTTTTATGTAGCCCGAACTAGACCCGAAGATATCAGGTATCAGAGTGCTTTACATGAGCACCAGTTTCGTTACAAAAGGACACATTCATTTTGTTAGGCAAGGGGAGATTAAGTGATTTGCCCAGAATCACAGGATTTTGTGCGTTGTTGTCGAGACTCAAACCTGGTTCTCCAGCTTCGAGGTCAACCGCTCTGGCCGTAAGGTTACATCCCCTCCCGTACCCTTGGCCTTGGTCTTTTATATCCCTAGTAGTCAGGTGACCCCTTCAGCCAATGGGAACCCTAGCCCTATCCAATCGCAACACTAACCCTGAACCTTAGGGCCAATAGGAGGCCAAGGACTCAATCAGGTACAAAACTCTAAACCCTACGTCCAATAGAAAGCCTAACCCAAACCCAGTCCCAACCCAGTTCCCTGTCAATCATACAGGAAACCCTAAACCCTATCTCCAATAGAAAACCTAACCCTAGGCCTAGTCCCTACCCTATATTAAGTAACCAATCACACAGAAAACCCTGAGCCCTATTTCCAATAGAAAGCCTAACATTAGCCCTAGTCCTAACCCTAGACTACACAACAATCACACAAAAAACTCTAAGCCCTACGTCCAATAAAAAGCCTAGCCCCAGGAACCAATCCAAAACCCTAAACCTATCCACCAATCAGATCACTAACCCTAAGCCCTACACCAATAGAATCACTGATCCAGGACCCAATCAGAACCCTCAAATAACCAACCAATGAGAACACTAACCATAAACCAATAGAAACACCAGATGCAACCACCAATCAATGCTCCCAATAGTAGTCTATATAGGAATTCACTAAACACCCAGCAAAACCACGGGCATCACCTCCTCCCACGACCTCTGCGACAAGCTTGAATCCTACTTCCATCTGAAAATCATGGGCCTCTACGACCACTTCAATGACCAGACACCTGACGCCGGAACCACCCATGCTTTGTGCTGCCCTCAACGGCTACCAATCCTGATGACGGCATTCGTGGAAGCTTCACCACTACGATTAAGGGGTAGTGAGGTTCAAGATGAAAGCAGCATCGATCAGGTACGACCTTCTGTCAGCAATCCAAATCAGAATGTCAATGGAGACAATCATGCGCACGAATGCATGGTTACACCTATTTCCGAGTTAGTGGAACTCTCCCAGGAAGCTGTTGACAACTTTTTCGAGAGTCTGAATGATATGATGTTCTCACTGGAGCAGAAATAGAGACTTTTGAGCAAGCTCGTACACGGCGTTCCCTGAATTTGGCCTTCAACTTTAATAATACAGTCACATGAACAATTTTCCCTCCAGTTCACGGACAGCATATTTTTCAGCAGCCCCAAAATATTTTTGCATATTTTTCGGGACACTATCTTCTGCTTAAAGTAAAAACTATTCTTAGAGAACTAAAATTTCTAATTTTAGATAGTTTATAGACATTAGCTGCCCGCTGGTATGTTCATAAATATTTTATTCTGTGATGAAATGGTCTCGAACTATTTTTTCTGTATTAAGAGCCATTTCATGTGTAAATTTTCATATACCAAATAGCAATAATGTATACAAATGCGTGATTACTTTAGCATTTTCCTACAGCTTGAGTGCATACTATACATATGACTGCATTTTTTCCGTATATTTGATAATTTCGAAATGCATTTATGTATTTTGGGGTGGTAAGGTATACACAATACTCTATAGTATGTTTTACTATGCATAGATTAGTAAATATGTCCATAGTTAGCGTGGAGTGGGTGTGATGTATTCCTATAGGTTCTGTATCGATCCCCCTATTCCTGACCCTATTCTGGTTAACAAACTAACAAGTTAACTAGCAGCCATCCCATGAGGCAGAAAACCCCCATGATGCAGGAACCGTTATCCGATAAAGCCACACTACGGCACAGGAACGTGTTATCTGATTAAGTCATAACGCTTGCCATCTAATTAGACAAGCGATATTCCTCCAGCCCCTGATAAGGCATACGGAGTTCTCAAAACAAATCAAACCTATGACAGACCTGGGAAAAACCCTGCGGCCATTGTTTTGATTTCACCGAGAACTTCAGCAAAAGAATGTGCTAACGACCTGGTCGTATGACATCCTTATTGACGTATCTATGTCCATCCTTACGTCAATCTCGGCACCTTAAAGGTATAAATATTACCGATATTGCCCTATGCAAACACACGCGGTGGTGACGAGATCGGAGCAGCCAGACTTGCCGAAGCCCAGAGCAGAGCAGACCCCGCTGGCGCAGCCCCGCCTTCCTGACGCGCTGAGAACGAGCAGCTGCCTATTTCTCCTGCCGAGAAATCCAGCTCCGGCGCTTCCGGGTAGCCCTCGCAGGCAGCCTGGAATATCGAGACCAGAGACGAGAGATACCATCCCTCATTCATCCTAGATTCCAGGTACAGAACTGAATAACCCCTCACAGAGAATTCTTTAGTCAGTCACTTGGCAAAACAAACTTAACTTAAACTGTAACTTTCTATTCCCGCCCACGCATTAGACTTAGGTCAGGTACACGGGGTAGGCGTAGCTAGAAACACCAGTTGAGTACGATTAACCAAATGTATATGTGTATGTAATATATTTTATTCATTTTAAACCTTCATATGGCTTAGAAACCATATCAATGTTTTTACAGTATTATTTTATACTTCTGCTTTTATTGTATGCACTTTACTTAACCATAAGTATTGCAATAATATCGATCCATTTCTCTTGTATGAGAAAAGAGACTGATCAATAAATAACATCTTTTATTGAACACGCCCGTCTCTTCCTTTTCTCTACAAACTGATGAGACTAAGAATGCACGTACTGACTGAGTAAAATAAATTGCCTTTTGTTCACACGACTCTCGAGATACACTCTTGATTAGGGGAGAGCAAAGTTGTCATGTTCTATGGTTGTCAGAAACTAAATCCCTTCTTGTCTATCCAGGGAGGTTCAACTCCTCCTTGCCTATTCGAGAAAGTTTCTAGTGAACTCTGAGCTAGCTGGCAAACCCAAAACTTTAAGTCTAATATCGACAGTAGTAGACCTAGTTAACGTCTGGTCTAGGCCTATACTATTGAAGGTATTATTCCAATGCGCAGAGCCTATTGGGATGATAGGAACTACACTACACTTTTAATTGGTTTTTGTTTACCTTCTCCTCACTCATCTCACTACATACTCTAAATTTTTCTTTTTGCTCTGTCAGACCACCTTGTATAATTTGTTTCACTCATAACAATTGTTGCTTTCTTGTTTATAACCTTGCAAATGTAAAGCGCTCTGATACCCTCGGGTGGAGCTAGCGCTATACAAAACCTTGAAAATAAACCTTTGGGACTTTATAAGTGATTAGCCGGAGCTATTGACTTTGGCAATGTTTTTAAGCTATGTTACCCAAGTAGACAGATATGCCTCAGTAGAAAAGAGAGCGTTTGATGTACCCAGTAGATGGACCGTGAAGTTTGCGAACTTTGTTTAGTGTTGGAGCAAATCCTGCAACGTCCTTTTTTGACGTGTTGAACTACTACTGCTGAAACAAGGTCCATGGCGGCACCAATGGGTGAGGTGTACGGGCGTCAAGAGTCCTTTGACCTCAGTGCCAAAGTTACTGTCGCTATAGGGTGTGCCACTTCGTAGGCCTGCCTGCAAGACTGGAGGTGAACTTCAGTATGGATTGTGGTAACCTTTATGGTTAACCCACACCTGCCACTTCTAGGGTCTACCTGCTGGTGCTAAGACACCAGGGCTTTGAAGGTCGACCTGGGCCTCCTAAGGTCTAGCATGGGAATATGCTCCCTCAGGAGAATGGTCTGGTAATGAAAGCTGAACCTGGTTCCCCAGTTCCAAATTCGGCATCTCTGGCCATAGAGCCAAACTCTCACCCCCATTGAACACCATACTGCCCCACTGAGAAAAACTTGCAGTGCCTTCAGCTACAACCCAATTGTGCCCCGCTATAAACACCTGGATGCGACACATTTCAAATTATGCAACAGACAAGAGTAATATGCTGCCTGAAAGAAAAACAAGTAATAACATCCTAGAAAAGTAAACACTTATAGGGAATGCAAGATTAAGTAACACATGTGAAATATAAACAGGAACAACATGGTTACCTCAACACTTTTACACTCGCTATTTAGAAATCAAAGAGTGTTTTGCTTGAAAAGCAAAAGACATGACTACAGGGTCCGGAAGGGACCCGTTCAATGTCCATTGCTTATATCCTTATAAAACGTAAGAGGTATGATTTAAAAAGACCACATCCCTGAACACAGAGCTGTGTTACACATTTTATAAACAAAAGTAAGGAAAACAGTCGATAGGATTGCATTGAACGTTTTCCACTCCACGCACCAACAGAAAGACGAGAAAACGAAAGTACTGTTTTACTGGCAAACTCCGTGAAGTGGCGCTAATGTGTTTACGTGTGAATAAAACCAATCTGGCCACTTTGCGACCCCTCTATTTTGCTTTACTTTGTTATTTTTCTTATTTTGAACCTTTTTTTCTCTTCATCCCGAGGCTGCACTTTGGAATAGAAAAATTTGAGAACTAGACGACAATTCCAGCAAAAGTGTTTCTTTCTCTTTTGGATCCCTTTCACAGGGGAACAAATGAAGGAAAAGAGATGGTAAGAGCCATGTCATGAAGTCACGCTTTCATTCAGCAAGTGAGGAAGAGCGAGACAGAGACAGAGAGAGGGAAGAAGAGGAAGAAAGGAGGGGGCTTCTGACCGCGGCAAAGCAGGAGAAGTGGACACTCAACTTGTCAGAGTAGAAGGCGTAAGTGACTCTTTCTGGCCAGACACACCCAGGCGCGGCCTGCGCGCGATGGGTGTGTGAGTCTAACCTCCCCTGGTATAAAAAAATCAGCAAGAATGTGAATTTAAATTTCCCTCAAATTTGCAGGTAAAGAAGTGTGGTTCTCACAGTGCAGTATAAAGCAGTGCAGTGATAATGCATCTCTCCTCGTGTAGTAAACATCAGTGCAGTGTACACATTTTCACTGTGCATGCCCCCTGTAGTGCAGTACAAAGCAGCCCATTGTGAACATAGTCCTCATAGTGTAGTAAAAGTAGTAGTGTCCTAAGATTTCTCATAGTGTGGTAAAAAGCAGTACATTGCACAGAGATTTCTCAGTGTGGTAAAAGCAGTGCCCTGTGCCCAGATTACCTCTTTAAGCTGTAAATATCCTTTACAGTGCCATGAAAAGCAATGCACTGTGCACATAATTCTTATAGTTAAGTAATAAACACGTGCAATGTGCACAGATTTCACATAGTATTGTAAACAGCAGTCCAGTGCGCAAAGATGTCTCATACAGTATTGAAAGTCATGCAGTGTGCACAGAATTAAAGATTAAGCTGTAAATACCTCCGTGTGCAGTGAAATGCACAGTAACATGCAGGGTTTCCCAGAGAGCAGTAAAAAGCAGCACAGTATGCACAGATTGTTATATAGTGGCTCTCTCCACCTCCTGGAGGGGGGGGGCAGGTTTGGAGTCTGAGGGGGGGGGGCAGGTTTGGAGTCTGAGGGGGGGGCAGGTTTGGAGTCTGAGGGGGGGGGCAGGTTTGGAGTCTGAGGGGGGGGGCAGGTTTGGAGTCTGAGGGGGGGGGCAGGTTTGGAGTCTGAGGGGGGGGCAGGTTTGGAGTCTGAGTGGGGGGGCAGGTTTGGAGTCTGAGGGGGGGGCAGGTTTGGAGTCTGGGGGTGGGGCAGGTTTGGAGTCTGAGGGGGGGGCAGGTTTGGAGTCTGAGGGGGGGGGGCAGGTTTGGAGTCTGAGGGGGGGGCAGGTTTGGAGTCTGAGGGGGGGGGGCAGGTTTGGAGTCTGAGGGGGGGGGCAGGTTTGGAGTCTGAGGGGGGGGCAGGTTTGGAGTCTGAGGGGGGGGCAGGTTTGGAGTCTGAGTGGGGGGGCAGGTTTGGAGTCTGAGTGGGGGGGCAGGTTTGGAGTCTGAGGGGGGGGCAGGGGCAGATCTGGGGTCCGAGGGGGGCAGGTTTGGAGTCTGAGGGGGGGGGCAGGTTTGGAGTCTGAGGGGGGGGGCAGGTTTGGAGTCTGAGGGGGTGGGGGCAGGTTTGGAGTCTGAGGGGGGGGGGGCAGGTTTGGAGTCTGAGTGGGGGGGCAGGTTTGGAGTCTGAGGGGGGGGGCAGGTTTGGAGTCTGAGGGGGGGGGCAGGTTTGGAGTCTGAGGGGGGGGGGCAGGTTTGGAGTCTGAGGGGGGGGGCAGGTTTGGAGTCTGAGGGGGGGGCAGGTTTGGAGTCTGAGGGGGGGGCAGGTTTGGAGTCTGAGTGGGGGGGCAGGTTTGGAGTCTGAGTGGGGGGGCAGGTTTGGAGTCTGAGGGGGGGGCAGGGGCAGATCTGGGGTCCGAGGGGGGCAGGTTTGGAGTCTGAGGGGGGGGGGCAGGTTTGGAGTCTGAGGGGGGGGGCAGGTTTGGAGTCTGAGGGGGTGGGGGCAGGTTTGGAGTCTGAGGGGGGGGGGCAGGTTTGGAGTCTGAGTGGGGGGGCAGGTTTGGAGTCTGAGTGGGGGGGCAGGTTTGGAGTCTGAGGGGGGGGCAGGTTTGGAGTCTGAGGGGGGGGCAGGTTTGGAGTCTGAGGGGGGGGGCAGGTTTGGAGTCTGAGGGGGGGGGCAGGTTTGGAGTCTGAGTGGGGGGGCAGGTTTGGAGTCTGAGGGGGGGGGCAGGTTTGGAGTCTGGGGGTGGGGCAGGTTTGGAGTCTGAGGGGGGGGCAGGTTTGGAGTCTGAGGGGGGGGGGCAGGTTTGGAGTCTGAGGGGGGGGGCAGGTTTGGAGTCTGAGGGGGGGGGGGCAGGTTTGGAGTCTGAGGGGGGGGGCAGGTTTGGAGTCTGAGGGGGGGGCAGGTTTGGAGTCTGAGGGGGGGGCAGGTTTGGAGTCTGAGTGGGGGGGCAGGTTTGGAGTCTGAGTGGGGGGGCAGGTTTGGAGTCTGAGGGGGGGGCAGGGGCAGATCTGGGGTCCGAGGGGGGCAGGTTTGGAGTCTGAGGGGGGGGGGCAGGTTTGGAGTCTGAGGGGGGGGGCAGGTTTGGAGTCTGAGGGGGGGGGGGCAGGTTTGGAGTCTGAGGGGGGGGGGCAGGTTTGGAGTCTGAGTGGGGGGGCAGGTTTGGAGTCTGAGTGGGGGGGCAGGTTTGGAGTCTGAGGGGGGGGCAGGTTTGGAGTCTGAGGGGGGGGGCAGGTTTGGAGTCTGAGGGGGGGGGCAGGTTTGCAGTCTGAGGGGGTGGGGGCAGGTTTGGAGTCTGAGGGGGGCAGGTTTGGAGTATGAGGGGGTGGGGGCAGGTTTGGAGTCTGAGGGGGGGGCAGGTTTGGAGTCTGAGGGGGGCAGGTTTGGAGTCTGAGGGGGGGGGCAGGTTTGGAGTCTGGGGGGGGGCAGGTTTGGAGTCTGAGGGGGGGCAGGTTTGGAGTCTGGGGGTGGGGCAGGTTTGGAGTCTGAGGGGGTGGGGGCAGATCTGGGGGGGCGGTGAGGGTCTGAAGATGAAGAGAGCTGCACAGACCCCCGGAGAGGGGGTCCTTCCGCCTCTGCAGTCAGCTGAACACTGAAAGAAGCCGGAAGGAATGATGCTCGGGTTCAAGGAAGGGCTCGTTCGACCCAAAGTGGTTGAATTGGTTCCCAGTCCGAGCTGGCGGCCCCTGCGTCTACTCGTATCTGCTCACATACATTGGCGCTGTAGCGCCTCGCAGCCCCCGTGTATCAAAGCTCATTCGGTGACATTGTTTTCCTTGAGGGAAGTCAGGCGAGGCCTCTTTTTATCACGGCTCTCGCGCTCCTGATCTCCCCCGCTGTACAACATAATGACAACGTCTCATATCTGCGCATGCACAGGCCACGCGTCATCTCTGCGCATGTGCGGAGTGAAAACACCACTTCCTATCGTTCTCGTGCTCCCGATCTCCCCCGCCTCCCCAACAACATAATGACGAGTCTCATAACTGCGCATGTGCGGAGTGAAGACACTCTTTTCTACCGCTCTCGTGCTCATCTCCCCGCCCCCTAAACAACATCATACAGCGTCTCATAACTGCGCGTGCATAGGGCCGCGCGTCATCTCTGCGCATGTGCGCAGCAAAGACACTACTTCCAATCGCTCTCGCGCTCCTGACCTCCCCCGCCCCCCAAACAACATCATGGCGGCGTCTCTGAGGCCAAAGAGCTGAGAGGCCCAGACCAGACCCTGCAGCAGCACCGGCGGGGACAGCTGCCACCCTGGAGCCAGGGGGTTAAAACCAGAGCCCTGCTGCAGCCCCGGCGGGGACAGCTGCCACCCTGGAGCCAGGAGGTTAAAATGATCCTGTCCAGAGAGCAGCAGTGGGCATCTGTTGGAGGTATCTTCTTCGTTCTTTGTCTAATGACATCATCACCAGAATTGAGTTATCTTCTGTCTTCATAAGTGGCCCTGCTAGTGCTGTAAAAGAGTAACTGCTGCTGCAGCCATCAAGAATGTGAACACATTTTGGGTCTGAAATGAATCTTGGTGAAAGCTTCTGCCAAAAGCCTCCTTACTTTGCACTGGAGGCAATGGGTTATGACAAGGGCCAGTTACAAGAAGAAGTTATGAAAACAAAAAATGCAAGAAAAAAACAATTGTGCTTTCTTCAATGATTTACAAAGTGTCAAACATAAACCTCTGACATTTTACTCATAAATACCCTGAACGCCTATAAATGTCACACATGGGCAAACTGAAAACCAGCCCACTCTGCCCAAACCATCCAGAAACCAGAGCACCCACCCCTAACTTAAACAACTTACTGAAACTACAGAAAACGAGTTAACTGGCTGCTGAGATCCAGTTTCTCTTTGCAGGGAGAGACACACAGCAGACTAATCACAGGGCTCTCCCTCACGCACTTAAATAACATCCTGTTACTTTCTTAAGTGGCAATTGCTCCCACCAACTGCCATCACCTGTCAACCTGGTGTAGTCAATACCAATTTTGCATAATCTGCATGGTGGGGGTGAGATTATGTCTCGTTAGTGTCCTTACATTTCTGGTGCTTTTAAGCAATTTTAAGATACAATTAGAGCTTTTCGTTGCTCAGTGGATAGTAATTTATAATATTTGTTTGTTAACTTCATCTTCATTGCTTGATTTTGCTCGCGAGAAAGTGTCACTCATAGTCTTTGAAATGTCACTCATTATTAAACAAAAATTATAAAAATGTCACACATCGCAACCTATGAGCTATGCTGCTCAATACACAATGGCACAATCTTACAGTTTCATGTGCTTCGCTATTCTCAGCACATGCGCAGTCATAGCCACTTGTAACACACCGTGTGTCCTGCGCATGTGCAGCTACAGCTCATCAGAGTTGTTGTCCTGGCGGCACCTCCAGAGCCCAAGTCCCTCGGTGTGTCCCCGCCCCTCCGCCAGGCTCCACTGCCCCCATCTCAGGGCCGCTCCTCCCTCACCGCCTCTCGCAGGCCGAACGCACAAAAGAGTTGAGGTATGACATGGCCTCGAGGCAGCGGTCAAGAGCATTAAAGTATGAGAACTGAAAGGAGGCGGGGCCTGTGGATGTGCTGACGGGGCCTGTCAGGGGTGGGGCCTGTGGGTAGGGGCGCGGTCTGTGTATGTGGGGGCGGAGTCTGAGTCAGAGGGCGGGGTCCGTGGATATGAGGGCGGGGTCAAAACAATAAACCTGCCCAGCCTGGGGACATTGAATGGTTATTTCCAGAGTGCGCATGAATGCTCCTCCTCTGCCAGGGGCGGGTCCGGGCAGGAGCACCGCGGCGGCATTCTTACCACCCACCACAGGTTAGGTGGGGAACTGCAAGGGGCTGGGCCTGTGAGTGGGAATGCGCCTCCTCTGCCGGGGGCGGGGCCTGTGGGTGTGGAGCGGGGTCTGTGGGGCATGGTCAGTGAATGTTGGGGCGGGGCCTGTGGGTAGGGGCGGGGCCTGTGGTGTGAATGCTCCTCCTCTGCCAGGGGCAGGTCCGGCCGGGCCGTGCTGCGCTCTCGCTGGCGGCGGCACGGCAGCGACATTCTTACCACCCACCACAGAACTTAGGTTGGGAACTGCAAAGGGGCGGGTTCAGGGGTGTGGTCTGTGGGTGGGGGCGGGTCTGGGGGCGGGGTCTGTTAATGAGTGGGGTCAAAACAATAAACCTGCCCAGACTGGAGGCCCTATGCGACCAGAATTTGGAACTCGCTTCCTCCGTACCTCCGCACTGCCACCTCTTTCCGCATCTTCCGAAAGGATTTTAAAACTCTTCTCAGACACGGCTACTAATAACTCTGACTGTTTCATGTTCCTCACTGGAGAACTAGTTTGTCCTTACACTTAAATTGTGGAATGTGTTTTTTTGGAACCGTAATCGCGCCAACTTTAGTTTACATTGTGTAATTTTTAGCGGATTTATACTCTGTAAATATGTTACCATAATATCTAATCTTATATACTTCGCTCTATTGTAAAGCGCTCTGACACCTCTTGGTAAAGCATGCACTATCGAAAAATGCCTAAATAAATCCAATGCGCTGCGACCAGGCTGTTGGAGACTCTTCGTGGCCTTGGGGCTCCCAGTCACACGTCCTCAGGTCTATAGACTAAAGACTGTCTGCTGCTTGCAACTCAGAACTGTCGATTCCTCAGGCTCCAGCAGGCTGCTTTTGGAGGCTTCAGGCATGATAATGAATGCCGCCGTAGTCGCCGAATCTCAAGTTGCACATTCTTACCTTTCTCCTGGGCCACTGAAACCACGGACTTTACCCATTAACTGACCACATCTATAAATGATGTTTTTGACACAAATGTGTCCACATGAGCATCTTTAATTTGGCTGATCTGGGACGTGCCATGTAATAGCAATTCCCCTATATTATATCCCTAGGCACTTTTAAAATATGCTTTTCACAATAAATACATCCGACCGTATGTTTTTGCATAGCTTTTCTTAATAAATAGATCTGGCATATTGCCTACAATAAAATTGATTTAAATTATTTTAGGGAGCTCGCAGCTAAGCTGAAGCCTTTTGAAAAAATTACATCCTGTTTGCCTCAGCTTCTCACTCTCCTGCGGTTTGCCCAGTACTGCGGCGGGCAGGGCAGCGCTCCAAGTTAGCAGACTGTAGTTACTTTAAGTAGTTATGATAATTTATTAGTAGGCAGCTGAGATTATCCGTGTTGGGGCCTCTCACATCCTGGTTGGTACAGTCGGGTCCCACACAGGCCTCGAAAAATCTTGAAAATGTTAGAAGACTTGTAAGACAAGTGACTCAAATAATCTACTCAACCTAATTATAATGCTCTTGACCCCTAAATTGATTTCAAATGATGTGATCCTGGGCAAGTATTTTAATTTTCGCAGGATAAGACTTGAAACCTTTTTTCAAGAATAAACCTTAGCTAGTTCCAAAGTGAAAAGGTACGGCCTCCTGTTCTAGACTTATTTATCTTTTTGTTTCGGCCAGAGCAAGGTGTTGCGGTCTAGTGGGAATATAAAAGTGTATTTTGTTCTAAAGGATCATGGGGCCTGTGTCATGGAGTGTCCTGTGAGCATGACCAAGGAGCTTGAAGCAGGCTCTTTGACGCATGGACAGCCAGTGGAGTTGTTTTAGGCAGTCCTTTGCTGAGCTGTGTTTGCCTTTGTTGCACACTATTTTTGCTGCAGCATTCTGTACCACCTGTAAACGTTTAAATGGGTAGTCTGGCATGCCCACGAAAAGGGCATTGCCATAGTCGAGCCTGCTGACTAGCAGGGCCTGTGTGACTGTTTTCCTGCTTTCCAGGGGGATCCACAGGAATAACCTTTTTAGGAGTTTCAGGGTGGCAAAGCTTTTCCCACATAGAGTTCCTATGTGGGCCTGCATAGATAGTGTGTCGTCAATAGTCACACCCAGGTTTTTGGCACAGTACTTGGATGTGGGGGCGTCTCCTAAAAAGGAGGGCTACCAGGAGAAGTCCCAGATGTGTTTGGTTTGTCCGAGGAGCAGGATCTCGGTTGTGTCTGCATTTAGATTTTTGGCAGTGGTCTGTCATCCAGTCAGCCATTTCGGTAAGGCAGCTAGTAAGTTTAGTTTTGGTGTCTTCATGCCCCTTTGATTGTAAGTTGTGTATCATCCGCATAGGAGCAAACCCCAAAGACCAATTTTTTCCCAATTTGTGCCAGAGGTGAGACATAGGCATTGAACAGCGTGGGGCTGAGGGATGTTCCCTGCGGGAGACCGCATTTCAGTTGTTTCCGTTAGATGAGAAGGCTCCTAGCTGGACCGTTTGGGTTCTGTTGCTCAGAAAAGAACTGAGCCATTCAAGGGCTTTTTCATTTATCCCTTTTTCCTGTAAGTTGTCGAGCAGAAGATGATGACAGACCATGTCGAACGCTGACGACAGGTCTAACAGGATCAGGGCCACAGCTTTTCCTTGGTCCAGCGAGTTCCTAATATTGTCCATGACGGCCAGCAATGTGGCCTCTGTGCTATTGGTAGCCCTGAAGTCTGTTTGGGAGGGATCCAGTAGGTGGTTGTCTTCCAGGTATTTGGATAGCTGTCTATTAATCAGCTTCTCCAACACTTTGGAGAGATACGGGAGTTGAGATATGGGTCTGTAGTTGACCGGGTTTGTCACATCTGTACCTGCTGTTTTTTTTAGCAGCGGGGTCACAATCGCTTGTTTCCATGTTTCTGGGAAAGTTGCTGCTTCTAGGGAGTTGTTGAAAAGCTGCGTGATAGCTGGGGTCAGGGAGGGTATGATCTGTCTTAAATAAAATGTGGGCAGGGGTCAAGGGGGGATCCAGATTTGATATCGTTCATGGTTCTGGCAACTTCTGCTTCTGAAATTGGGACAAAGCTTTTTAGTCGGGTGTGATTATTCGAGGGGGGGTCTGATTCTCCCCTGCTAGTGGGAGCCACTGGGGTGTTTAGGTCTAATGTTGAGTATATTTTCTCTACTTTATCTGTGAAAAAATTACTGATCATTTCACAGTTTTCTGTTGCAGGGTGCAATGTTTGGGACATGCTGGCAGGTTTGCACAGTTCTTTTACGATTTTATAAATCCCAAAAGCACAAAAACAGCAGACCTAGGTCAAGCACAATGGTTCCGTATGTTCTTAATATCAGATGGTGCAACCACTTCCAACATCCGCTGTTCAGGGATGTGAAAATTACAACAGTATACAAAAAACAAAAAGGAAGGTGCACTCTAATGAAGTCAATGGAACGAAGAATATTTTGTGAATGTCTCTTCTTTATTTAAAATATTAGTTGTCTGTGAGCACGGGCACAGCCAACGCGTTTCGTTCCCTTAGTGCCATGGGAACTTCGTCAGGGCATAAATATGAATTTAGGAGAAGCACGATATCAGAATCTGGAAGCGATCGTCCTTGGATAAAAGATTCTTGAATAAATCCTATAGGTACCGCGTCCTTGTTCCCTGAGGTTTCCAAAATAAGCTGTTGCTTCGTATTTGCCTAAAGGACGGGCAATCGTCAAAAGGACTTATTTTATTTGTAAATTCATAAGGGCTTCTTAAAATCAAGTTGTGAACTATCGTGAAATTCGTAATCAATTTAAGGTAGATAAAAAAAGTAGCTAATAGATCTCTGTATCAAGTAGATCTCGCTTATAGTAAGGCGATAGTATAATAGAAATAACACCAAACAGTATCGAGGAACAATCAGAGTGTTAGAGGTCCAAATACGACCTAATGCGGTCGTGAGCCAGGAATACAGCATCTATAATAGGGCTTTTACGATTTTATATAGCTCTTTGGTTGAGTTGCTATTTTCGTTGATTCTTTGTGCATAGTGTGTCCTTTTTGCCTTTTTTATGGCTTGATTGTGTAAGTTTTGAGAACAGTTTTGTAGATTAACTTTTCAGCATCTAGACGGGACATTCTCCAGGTGTGTTCCTTGATTTTGCATTTACTTTTTTAAGTGTTTTGATTTCTGGGGTATACCATTTTTCAGAGGTGGTTCTTTTTATGGATTTAGATTTGATTAAGGGGGCCCATAAGTTCAAGGTGTAGGTGATCTCCGTGTGTAGATTCAGAGCGCCTTTGTTGGTGAGGGGAGTACCTAGGTGTTCTAGGTTGGTGTTTATTGGAGTTTAAATGATTCTGGAGTTACCAGTTTCCAAGGTCTGTAAAAGTCGGGCGCAGGTAGAGAAGGTCTAGCGGGTAACGCAGGCTGAGCAAATGAAAAGGAGACAAGGGAGTGGCCCGTCCATGTCACGGGTTGAATCTCCTCAATCGAGGTAGTTTCAATGTTGGAGAACAGTAGGTCCAATGTGTGGCCTGCATTATGAGTGGGACCTTGGATCCATTGTTTAAATTGGAGAATTTGCATGTCATTGTTTAGATGTGTGGCAGCTAAGTTGTCTGGTTTGTTGAAGTGAATGTTAAAATCTCCGATCACCAGAAAGTTTTTGTATTTGAGACAGACAGGGAATAGTTGTGTGAGCAGATTCGTGCTGAAGTCGGCATGATATCCGGGGGATTATATATCACTGCTCCTCCTAATAGGGTGTGATTACCCTTAGCTACTTGGAATGCTAGTAATTCGTGCTCATCAAGCTGGGCTACATGATTGGGAGGCAGTTGAAGTTGGTCCTAAATATTATTGCGAGGCCCCCTCCTCTTTTCCCTTGCCTATGTTGACGTATGATTTTATATTTCGGGGGGAGTGCGTTGGCTATATCAGGGCAGTTGTTCTCATCTAGCCAGCTTTCAGTTATAAACACTAAGTCTGGGTTCATTTCGTTAATAATGTCCCAGATCTCCACGGAGTGTTTGGGGAGGGATCTGAACTATAGGCATTTGGTTCTTAGGCCGATATTCACCGTTTCGGGTGTGGATTCTATGTGTGCTAGGCTGCACCATTTGCATTTTAAGCATGTGAATGGTCCTTTGATGTTTTCAGGAGAAGCTTTAAAGCATTCTTCGTGGTTGCTTGGGGCATGCCTGTTGAGCTCAGTGAGGAACATCTGTGGAATAGGTTTGCGAGTCTTGCAGGTCCATGCAGCGAGTAGCAGGGGTCCTGGCCCCTGGCCCCGGTCAGGCGCGGATGGGCGCAGACAGGCTTGCCACCATCACAGACAAATACAGCCCAAGCTGCAGTTCTGGCTAAGGCAGAACTCACCTCGGAGCCCAAGGTTAACCCTACTATTCCCTTGTTCCCTGTACCACCACTTGTACCTGTGCTATGGTGCTAAGTTGCCTTAGGGGCAGTGGTAGTAGGTGGAGTTGAATCCTTGGCTTTTGGACAATTGACATCTTTTGTCCAATGGGTCTTTTCTTTACATATCTAGCACCAAGGTTTATTTTTGCCTTTACCTTTGTTAGACTGTGACCCCTCCCCAGATTTAGGTTTATGGGGCCCCAATGAAGACTTTTGATCTTTACCCTTCTCCACACCCCCATCCGGAGTCTTAGAATCTTGCTTCTTTTGGTCACCACCATTGTTCTGGGTTTTCTGCTGCACCCTGGTTCTGACCCACTTATATGCCTTCTTTCCCAATTCTTGGGGAGAAGTCAAATCTGAGTAAACCAGGTACTGATGCAATAACGGACTGTGGCAATTATTAAGTATCTTCTCCCTCATAAGTTATTATACAATCCTACAAAATCATGCTGCCAAGCAACCAGCCTTACAGAGCCTTAATAGCACTGTGCACAAAGTCTACCCAGGCCTGAGTCTGAGCCTTCTGGGTGTCTCTGAACTTAATCTTGTATTGCTCAGTGGTTAAGCCAAACCCATCAATGAGAGCACCCTTCAGAACTGAATAATTGTCAGCATCTTCTTGTCTAACAGCGAGGGGCTTATCTCTATTGTCAGCAATGGAGAGCCACAAGATAGCTGCCCACTGCTCTTGAGGGACCCTCTGTACTTTACATGCCCTCTCTAAAGCAGGTCTCCATTTGTGGATGTCATCCCCAACATGGTAGAGAGGGACAATCTTGCTCAGGTTCCTGTTGTCAAATGAATGTTTCTTAACTCTAGGGACACTGTTGCTGCCACCATGGGGCTCTAGTCCCAACTTTGTTCTAGCTCTCTGGACTTCCAGGGACTTTTTGTCAAGGGCCAGTTGCTCTTGCCTGACTTTAAACCTAGCTTTCTCAAGCTCAAGTAACTGGTATTCCCTATCTAGAGAGTGGTCCCTTTAGCTAGATACAGAGGTCCCTACTGAATGCCCTGAGCGATCTGATTCTGAAGATGGAGATCTAGATCTCCTTGGTAAACTCTGCACTCTTCCAGGAGGGGTTAAGATTGGCTCTCCTGAGCCATCTCCCGGATCCTCTGGAATATCTGAATTGTCCACGTGGGAACCTTCAGGTTCCTCCTGCCAGGGTTTGAGTCTAAGTCATAAAAGGTGTCACCTCCTGACATGTCCTCATTCCTTGACCCACCCACTCTCTCCATCTCATCTGACCCAGGGGTCTTCCTAAGGTCATTTTATGAGTAACACCTCAGTCAGGCGTTGAGTGTTGGCTGCTCTCCCTGTCTTCAGCTTTCTAGAGGCACACAGGGCTTTCAATTCCTGGAATGAAAGCTCACGGTATCCAGAGGGCAGAGAGCCACTGGTTTCTCCTTTAGTAAACATACTAAGTGTGGTGTGGTGTGTGCGCCTACCTAACCTAATGGGAAACTAAACTCTCTTAGGTTGGGGAAGGGTGTGCTAAACCCTTGACTACTCAACCCCAAGTTCAGTAGAACTTACTTATCCAAGCTAGTATTATATGTACCTAGTATTTGTGGTTTTCCAGTTAATCAATAGAAAGATTTATGTAGCAAAATAATGCAGGGTTGAATCCCAACGGAGGCACACCATTGTGAGAAGTTGGCCTGGTATATGCTGTCCACTAGTTAAAGTGGGCACCTTGCTCCAGTCCAAACATCACTTATGGTGATTAGGTTAAAGATAACCTTAAAAAGCTATCCAAGTGGTAGCTGTGGAGAGCACCCGTTGGGCTTAGTCTTGAAGGAACACTCTCTAGTATCCTCTATTTGAGGATATAACACACAGCACGCAATACTTTAGCAATTAAACAATCATAAGTAGCACAATACACAGTGGGCTCCAGGGGAAGGCCAAACCATATACTAAAATAGTGGTATAAGAACCACGACTTGAGTCAAGACTATGTCTAGGAGGTGTAGAATCGTACAACCCCAAGGAACCACCCAAGGTGAGTACGTAGTAACCCCACGGAGGACGCGTGCTCCGTACAACTCTATGGGAGAGTCGCGGTTGAAGTTTTAAACATTAAGGACCCTCCCCAGTGGATTACGAAGAAACCTTTTGGAACAAAGAATGTTGGAGAGCCGTGGATACCGTAGTACCAGTGTTCCCTATCCCAGGGAAGCTGGGTGCATAGGGCTGAAGTGGTGTCGGAAACCGATGTCGTTCTCAATGGGAGACTTCAAGGAAATGCCACTGCTGGAAGGAAGAAGAATGTCCAGTGGAATCCAGAAGTGGATTCTTGATGGAAGGAACCTGAAAGCAGAGGGGACAGAGTTTGGGTCATTCAGGAGTGACCAGGATCTTGGGAGACGAATGCCCACCGATGTCGGGTGCTTCTGGTGAGATAAGGGGGTTCTTGATTCTTCAGCTGCAGGGACAAGGATACGTCGAGGACGACCAGGAGCCAGATGTGAGCTGTCCCGGATGTCGAGTGCTGAGGGGTCAGTGTCCGGCGGGAATACCAACAATCCTAGGCAATGACAACCCACGAAGTTGGTCAAGATTGGTTAGGGTCTGGCCCAACAAGGACCAGGAGACTCACCACAGCAAAGGAAGTCAGGGCAAGCCTGGAGCAACCAGGGGAGCCCAAATAAAGCAGTGTTGACCCTCAAGAGGACCCACATGCGGGAGGCACAGGAGTCGCAAGGGGACCTCAGGCAATTTCCCAAAATCTCAGTTTCCAGGGCACAGATGCGAGGAGGCCAAAGTCCTTGGTAGGAAATGTGCGCAGAGGTTGGGGCTGACACCCCAATGCCCAAATTTGGGGAATGCCAACAAGCATATGCACTTGCAAATGAACGTGGTGAACAGGGGTATGGGTTATGCGGTCCCCACGAGGGATACTTGCCTCAAACTCGGTGAGAGGGCAGCTCGACCTCAGGGAACTTGGGAACCCGCCTCCTGTGTTGTTGGAGCCTTCAGAGTCCGCAGGAGCTCAGGATCAGCAGACCGGTTAATTGTGTTACATGCTTGTAAATGCAGGGGAGTGACTCCTTCACTCCAAGGGAGATACTTCTGTAGTCTTTGATGCTCCACAGGGTCCTACACGGAACCTGTATAGTGCAAGGGCACAGATGATACTTTGGACAGAGAGGGAGACGAAGTCGGGCTCAGTCGAAGTCCAGCAAAGTCCAGAGTGTCCAGACGGTCGAAGTTCAGTGGTTTCTGATTCAGAATCTTGTCCACGTCGAATCTAGGGTCCTACAGCCAGGTAAGCCCTTTGTTACCCACGTGAGAGGGTTGGACAGATTCAGGGGACCCTCCCAGGAGAGGGTCTGGACAGTGGGGAGGATACTCCCATGTCCTTGTCCAGTTTCGTGCCAGAGCCTGAGCCAACGACTCACAGAACTGGTTTGAACTGGACTAGGCACAGGGACACCAAATGTGCTTCTCGTGCAGACTTTCCGGCACTGAGGCAGTGCACCCACCCAGCCCCAATACAGTATCTATTGCAAATCAGGGTTGCCCAGGAGATGCACAAACAACTAGGCCCAGAAATCTTTAGGGCGTGAAGACTCGGGCAGTTCCTCTGCATATATTTCAAGTTGTATTTTACAGTAGAGTAAGTCCCTGATCCACTTTTTCAGAGTAGCAGTAGTTTTAGACCCCCAGCATTGTGCCACCGCCCGTTTAGCAAGCAAGGTCGAGACAGCGACTAAACTATGGTTGCAGGGTTTGAGGTTCTTTACCCAGCCCAGCAGGCAGACATCAGGAGTACACATCACAGATTCAGAGACAACATTAGTAAGCAGAGTTGTGACCTTGGTCCAGAATTGATAGATTCCTGTACAATGCCATGCCAGATGCAGAAACTCTGCATCCCCCTGCCCACACCGAACAAAGCAGACATTCTCCCGCAGACCAAAGCGCTTCAATTGCAGCGCTGTATAGTATAACTGGTGCAAGTATTTAAAATGGATGGTGCGGAGGTTGCAATTTGCAGTTAAGCGGCCTGTTCGGGCACAGCAGAACCTCCACATATCTGGTGAGAATGAAGTTCCTAGTATCGCCACCCATTTATTATTTATAGGGGCCCCGCTCATGCAGAGGCGCCCTCTAACATAAAACCCAGCACCCTGCCTTCAGGATTGATAAGGCCTGCAATAGGGGGGACTGATAGATATAGTAAACCTATATCTTTCATAAGTGGTGAAGCACCAGCTTACACAGGCTGCAATGTCAGACCTGGAGTTGCATTTTGCATGAACTCTCATGGGTGGCATAATACATGCTGCAGCCCATGGGAGGCCTCTGGGGTACCTATGCACTGGGTGCATGTGTACCATATACTAGGGACTGATAAGGGTACCCCACTATCCAATCTGGAGTGTACCTAGTACGTGTTTTACAGTTTAGGAGCAAAAAGCAGATAGGCTGGGGTCGTGATTGGCAGGATCCCAGCCAGACTAGTCAAAAACAGTGGATGCAATCAGCAAAAAGTGGGGGTAACTAACCATAAGAAGCAGTTCCTACTTTCCTACAGTTAGTGAGGAGTGGATTGGTTAGTTGTGTAGGATAGAGTTATGTACTGTTCACAGGTGATGGTAGAAATGTGTGGTAGCTGGGATAGAAGGGTATAAAGGTGTGCTTTAGTAGTGTGTGCCGAGAAATTGGATTGTGCATAGGGTTAGTTTGTAGTCCATGAGTGGAGTACATTTGGTGTGTGTATGGTCGTGGATGGGGTTGGGTGCGTGCTGATGAATGGGGAAATGGGCAGCATTTCAGAACCTAGCCCCGACCAGCTTCAAACAGGCACTCACCCTTGGCCTCTCCGCCCTTAGCCTCGATGCACAGGTGAGACACCCTAAGCTTTTTTTTTTATATAGCCCGAACTAGACCCAAAGATATCAGGTATCAGAGTGCTTTACATGAGCACCAGTTTCATTGCACAAGGACACATTAATTTTGTTAGGCAAGGGGAGATTAAGTGATTTGCCCAGAATCACAGGATGTTGTGCGTTGTTGGCGAGACTCAAACCTTGTTCTCCAGCTTCGAGGTCCACCGCACTAGCCGTAAGGCTACATCCTCTCCCGTAGCCTTTGCCTTGGCCTTTTATATCCCTAGTAGTCAGTTGACCCCTTCAGCCAATGGGAACCCTAGCCCTATCCAATCGCAACACTAATCCTGAACCTTAGGGCCAATAGGAGGCCAAGACCTTACAACCAATCATAGCCCTAGTCCAAGCACTCAATCAGGCTTTAAACCCTACGTCCAATAGAAAGCCTAACCCCAAACCCAGTCCCAACAACCCTGTTCCCTGTCAATCATACAGGAAACCCTAAACCCTATCTCCAATAGAAAACCTAACCCTAGGCCTAGTCCCTACCCTATATTAAGTAACCAATCACACAGGAAACGCCGAGCCCTATTTCCAATAGAAAGCCTAACATTAGCCCTAGTCCTAGCCCTAGACTACATAACAATCGCACAGAACACTCTAAGCCCTACGTCCAATAAAAAGCCTAGCCCTAGGAACCAATCCAAAACCCTAAACCTATCCACCAATCAGATCAATAACCCTAAGCCCTACACCAATGGAATCACTGATCCAGGAACCAATCAGAACCCTCAAATAACCAACCACTGAGAACACTAACCCTAAACCAATAGAAACACCAGATACAACCACCAATCAATGCACCCAATAGTAGTCTATATAGGAATTCACCAAACACCCCAGCAAAGCCACGGGCATCACCTCCTTCCACGACCTCTGCGACAAGCTTGAATCCTACTTCCATCTGAAAATCACGGGCCTCTACGACCACTTCAATGACCAGACACCTGACGCCGGAACCACCCCCTCCCCAGCAATGCCAGACAGCCTACCGTCTCCTCATGGACCCCAGTGACCGCCGAAGACACCACTTCGACCATGAAAGGCATCCACTCAGGAGCCCCCACGAACCCCTGCCTGCCACACATCTACCACAGAGCCGCCATCGCCCCAGAACTACGACGCACCATCAACACCGCCTATAAGACCGGCACCTTCCCCAACAACTGGAAACGTGTAGAAGTCAGACCCCTGCTCAAGAAGCCCTCTGTGGACCCCACTGACCTCAAGAACTACCGACCCATCTCCCTCCTCCCCTTTGCGGCCAAAGTCACTTAGAAGATCGTCAATGCCCAGCTAACAAAATTCATTGAAGGAAACTCCATCCACGCCCCCTCCCAATCCGTATTCTGCAGCAACCACAGCACCGAGACAAATCTACTCGCCACCACAGACAACATCAGCATCCTCCTCGACCTACTTAATCTCTCTGCTGCATTTCACACCGTCTCCCACCGCACAATAACCACCAGACTCCACAAAACCGGCATACAGGGAACCGCCCTTGACTGGATCCGCTCCTTCCTCACTGAAGAACCGAAATAATCAGACTGACACCCTTCTTCTCCAAACCTACGGAAATTAACTGTGGAATACCTCAAGGATTGTTGCTCCGCCCCACGCTCTTCAACATCTTTATGGCCCCCCTCACTGCTATCGTCAAACAGCATGGACTCAGCATAGTATCCTACGCCGACGACACCCAGCTCATCCTCTCCCTCACCGCGGACCCCTGCACCACCAGACTCCGTTTCCGGGAAGGAATGATGGACGTTGCATCCTCGATTAGCAGCAGCTGGCTGAAGCTCAACTGGGAGGAGACAGAGGTCCTCGTCCTTGGACCCTCCCCCTCCGCATGGGACAGTACCTGGTGGCCCGCCGCCCGCGGCAGCCCTCCAACTCCCATGGACCACGCCCGAAACCTTGGAATCGTCCTCGACTCCTCCCTCTCCATGACCCGACAGGTCAACGCCGTCACCTCTAGCTGATTCAACACCCCTGCATCCTCCAAAAGACCTTCAAATGGATCCCTCCTGAAAAAAGGAAGATGGTCCCCTACACACTCATAACCAGCAGACTGGACAACGGAAACACCCTGTACGCCGGGATCAACAGGTCTTTGCTCCACAAACTCCAGACCATACAGAACACCGCAGCCAGACTCTTCCTCTGCATCCCTCGACACGAACACATCACCAAACACCTGCGTAACCGCCACCAGCTTACCGTGGAGAAGATAGTTACTTTCAAGAAACTTACCCATGCCTACAAATGCCTCCACAACACTGGCCCCCAATACCTCAACGAAAAGATCTCCTTCTATGTACCTAAGAGAAACCTCGGATCTGCCGACCTCGCCGAAACCCCACGCAGCAGAAAAGCCAGAACAGGTGGAAGAGCCTTCTCATCGCGGCCAAGACCTGGAACAAGCTTCCAATCGACATCAGACGTTCCCCCTCCGTGAACATCTTCAGGAAGACACTCAAGACCTGGCTCTTTGACGGAAAAGAGCTGCTTCCCCCCTCAGCGCCTTGAGACCCTCATGGGTGAGTAGCGCGCTTACAAGTCCCCTGATTGATTGATTAGATCTAAAAGACACCTACTTTCATATTCCAATTCATCCCGCTCATCGCAAATATCTCAGGTTTATGATAGCAGGCGAACATTACCATTACAAGGTACTTTCATTCGGTGTCACCACGGCCTCCAGAGTGTTCACCAAATGTCTCGCAGTAGCAGCTGCTCATCTCAGAACACAATGTTTATATGTCTTCCCTTACCTGGACGACTGGCTTATCGAAGCGAGCACTTACCAAAACTGTATACTACTCACTCAGACAACAGTACACCTACTTCACCAGTTGGGTTTTACAATAAATGCACAAAAATCTCACCTGTGTCTGGCACAAGTACAATCTTATCTGGGAGCTTCCATCAACACTCTCAAAGCTCTAGCCACTCCAAATATAGCCAGGATTCACAATATCCAGGCCACACTATTACAATTTCAACCCTACCAATCATTACCAGCCAGAGTCTTCATGCTGCTGCAGGGAATGATGGCATCCTGCGTTGCAATCGTACCTCATGCAAGGCTTCACATGCGTCCTCTGCAGCAATGTCCAGCGAGTAAGTGCAATCAATCACAGGGTCTGTTAACCGATGTAGTGTTGGTAGACAGTCGCACCCATCGCTCTCTGCAGTGGTTGAACCCTCAAAACTTAGCAAAAGGGCAGCCTTCCATAGACCTGATTCCACAGACTATACTCACAACAGACGCATCATTAACAGGTTGGGGTGCCCATTTCAATATTACACAGTACAGGGCTGTGGTCGGACAAACACAAACGTCTTCACATCAACTACCTGGAACTTCTAGCAGTGTTCCTAGCACTCAAAGCTTTTCTCACCCAACTTGTAGGCAAGACTGTCTGAGTACGCACAGAGAACATCACAGCAATGTACTACCTACAGAAACAGGGAGGGACTCCCTCTCTCCAGCTGTCACGCTGTCCACAAAGCATTTGGAATTGGGAGATTCACCAAAAAATCTATCTCCTAGCAGAACACCTCCCAGGGGTAGGCCATCAGATTGCAGCCCTGCTTAGCAGATACAGTCTGAGAAGCTAAGAAGTTCTTCTTCCCTACTTTCAAAAATGGGATTTTCCACAGATAGATCTGTTTGCAACAGTACACAACGCAAAATACCCAAACTTTACATCCAGGTTCCCACAACTAGCATCCAAAGGCAATGCCCTTTGGGTGATTTGGTCAGGTATATCTGCTTACGCTTTTCCGCCTCTCCTGCTAATTCCATTACTTGTTCGGAAACTCAGACAAACGTCCCTCACACTGATCCTAATAGCCCCCACATGGGCTCGGAACCTTGGTACTCTCATCCTTAGAACTCTCAGTGGTTCCACATCAAAAGCTACATCTCAAACCTTGACTCCTCACTCAGATCCATGGGGAAGTCGGACATCCAATTCCCAGAGAACTCAACTTAGCGATTTAGCTCCTGAAGTCATAGAGTTTGGTTATTTACAACTACCACCAGACTATAAATATTCTCAAGGTAGCTAGAAAGCCTACTACTAGAGCATGTTATGCAGCAAATGGAAACGTTTTGTTTCCTATTGTAACAACAACAATATCAATTATCTTGATGCTTTTGTGCGGAATAATTTGTTAACTGTTGCATTTACAGCAATGTAGATTAACTTACACATCCATTTGTTTACACCTGGGAGTCGTAGCTGCACACTTGCAAAATAGACAACACCTATCTCTCTTCAGAGTACCAGTGATTAAAGCCTTCATGGAAGGATTAGAAAGGGTTATACCGCGAAGTATTCCCCCTGCTCCAGAGTGGAACTTAAACATAGTTCTTCCAAGGCTAATGGCCCCGCCTTTTGAACCAATGCACAAATGTCAGTTACAATTCCTGTCATGGAAAGTTGCTTTCCTCCTAACGATAAACTCACTAAGGAGAGTTGATGAACTTCAGGCATTACCTATACAAGAGCCTTTCCTTCAACTTCACAACAATAGAGTGGTTCTACGTACCAATCCTAAATTTCTCCTTAAAGTAGTTTCTGCGTAGGGGTAATTCATGTGCGAAATCAAATTAAAATAATATAACATTAGTATTTTCATTATTAATTGAACCATCCTAATTCTTGTATAGAATTTATGTGCTGCAATGATAATAGAAGCAGATAAAAGTAATTAGCAGTATAAGCCCATTGAACAAAATAAATAGTTCCACCATCTTTCTAAAACAATGTACATATGGCAAGCATAGAACAACTGTATGTAGCTATTTCCTACAATGCTTTCCCGTGTGTGTGTCTGTGTGTGTCTGTTGGTGTCTGTGTGTCTGTCTCCCATTCCCTGTAGGGAGAGTATGTAGCTCCCCGTTCTAGAAGAGTCGGTCAAGAAGGAGCACACTGCATTGAATAATTTCTTGGTATGCACTTTTTATTAGTATTACAGGAAATCACAATGATTGATTGTCTCTGTTATATTGTTCTTTCCCACAGGGTCTTCCACTTCAGACCCTTTGGTGAGCCTCGGCCGCCGTCGTCCCTAGGACAGAAGGAAAAGACTCAGGTAAGTGTTTTTGCTTTATGGTTTAGTCAAGGGAGGATGTGAGGGATAAATAATTGCTATGCATAAATGTGAAGGGTGGGGGTAGAGGTTGGAGCAACCAAAAGAAAAAGAGTAGCCGATGATTTCTGCTCTTGTCTTTCTTTTCCGTCTCACTAATTTCCTTTTCCCTCGGTCCTTTTCACCCCTCAGTCTCCCCTCCCGTCCCTCTCTGATTCAGCCCCTTTCCAAAAGCCCCGTAGACCCCCTCGCACCTGGAAGAGCCACATCACTCCGGGCCATGGCGTGGTGACTCCACGTCCTTCAGTGAGGTCTGGTAGTAGATCATGCCTCCAGGTATTCCAAGGCTATTCCCTTCTGGACTACCACTTCCCTTGCAGAGGTACCAACATCATGTCTGGCTACTTGAAACACATGTCGAAGGAGTGTGGCGTGAATTACCGGTTCACTACCCTCTACCACCCACAATGTAATGGCTTTATTTTTTTTGTTTTTTAGAACTGTATTTTAATTTTGTCAACATACAACCTGGCAGTCAGAGTATACAGAGACATATAATACCAATATTTTCTACGTCAGTAGGTTAATCAAGAAGCAGTCAATAATTACACATGCACTAATCTGCTTTCCCATTCTCCAGGTGATCAATAAGTGTCCCATTCCCCTAATTGGGAATGTACCTTGTAATTATCATGTGGAGACACCTCCCTGCTCATCCCTGCTCATCCCCAGTGTCGTAGTGTTCTGCCTCATCAGTTTCAGAGTCAGAGTCTGTGTCTGTTGTCACATTTGGAAGCAGAAGCTAAGAGTTATCTGTATGAGCACGGCAAGTCTTTAGTGTATCCTCAAATTTGTCATCCTTTCTGCTAAGGCGCATATGTGTCTCCTCAGCTAGGGGCCAGCTGAGCGCATCTCTAAGCCAGAGCGCAATCGTTGGTGCATGCTGGGACAGCCATGTGATTGCAATTCTACGTCATGCCAGTACCATAGGCGACTGACCCAATTTATAGGTTATCTTGCGACCTTCTGGCATCTAAAGAGGCTTAATAAGCAGCATTTTGGTGTCAGATCAATACTTAGTTGTGTGGCATGCTCCGTTTCTTTGACAGCTTGTTGCTAGAAGGAGTGTATTGCATCGCAGGGCCATGGTTAATGTAAGAAATCAGCCTCCACAGTGTTGCAGCGCAGGCGTATATCTGGGCAAGACACGACCATTCGATAAAGGTCTTGTGGCGTTAAGTAGGTTCTTCGCAGAAAATTATAATGTATCAGTCAAAAATGGGCATTACTAGAAACCATGCATTATTAGTTCACAGGGCCGCTGCCAGTCTTGATCTTCCATTGGAATGTCAAAGTCTAAATTCCAGACCTCTTGGGTCCGTGTGTAGTGTGTAGTGTCTACTGTACAGTTTAAAATGCAGCCCTTTGGAGGTGCGAGGGGTCGTGGCTTCTCCTCTTCCTTTCGGGGAGGTTACAACCAATACCAGCAGTACCATCCCTATTAGGGACAACCGCGTTACTCCTCCTCCCTGCAACAGCAGTCGTTTCGAAAGCCGCAGGCTGCCTCTTACAAGCAGTACAGAGGGAAATCCTCCTGCTGAAGTAGAGTTTCCTCAATACAGCAGTGCCAACTGCCAACTGTCAACCGCTCTTCCCATCAATCTGACCAAAGTTGGAGGGCGGATCTCCCATTTCTTCTCCAATTGGTCCGCAATAACTACAGATCGATGGGTTTTGGACATGGTGTCCAGAGGCTACACCAAATTCTCCCCCCAGAGGTCCTTCACCTGCCCATCTGAAGGACCTTTTATGCCAAATCAATCTCATCTTAAGGAAAGGAGCAATCAAAGTGTACCGGATTTTCAAGGGGATGCAGGCTTCTATTCAAGATTCTTCCAAATCAAGGAAAAATCGGAGGAGTGGCGCCCCATTCGGGACCTTCGTTCCCTCAAAGAGTTCCTCAAGAAACAAACTTTCCAGATGTTGTCTCTCCTAGAAGTACTTTAATTACTGTCTCAAGAGATTACAAGCAACACTGGACCTTCAAGATGCCTATTTTCATGTCCCTATTCTACGCAGACACAGAAAATTCCTGCGCTTCAGAGTGGCTGGTAGAGATTTCCAATTCCAATTCCTTCCATCTGGCCTTCGCTCTGCACCCGAATGTTCACTAAAGTCTTGGCACCGGTGGCAGCATATCTTGGTCAAGCTGGTGTCCAAATATTTTGCTAACTCGATGACTCCCTTATAAAGGCGCAGTCGTTCGCAGTCGCAACTAGACACACTCAGTCATGCCTGTCTCTGTGTCTTTTCATCAATCTGGAGAAGTCTCAGTTCATCCCCTCTCAAGTGACGACCTTCTTGGGGGCCATCATAGACACAGAGCAAACAAGGGCTTTTGTCTCAAACGAAAGACAACAGCGGATTTCCAAACTGGCAACTCTCCTGCGCACATAAAAGAATGTTTCTGTTCAAATCGCTTCTGGGGATGCTGTCTGCCTGTATTCCCCTAATTCCCAACTGTCGCTTCAAAATGAGACCACAACAGGAGGAACTCGACAACCAATTGCAACAATTCTCAGGGTCCTTCGACGATGTCATCAACATCACGTCTCACATATGAAGAGCATTGCTATGATGGACTCGCATACCAAACATCTCAGCAGTTCATTTGTAGTGGACACTCCAAGTTTCATCCTTACGACAGATGCCTCCCTCGAATGGTGGGTAGCGCATTGAAGGACTGGGCTATTTAAGGCCCAGCGGTGCCAGGGGACAACACCTAGAACCTTCGTGGGATACCTGTTCTGGCGCACTAAAGACAGAGACACGGGACACTTCCTTGTGCGTCAAAGATCAGGGTTTATTACTGCAGGGAGGCAAAAGTCACAAGAAGTACAACAGAGTGTAGGTTCTGAGAGTCTGCTCCCTTTGCATATGTGAGTCGCTCTCTTTTATACAGGATTTTGTCATTGCACAATATGTAAGCAAAAGGTTACAACTCATTTCCCACAGTAAAATTCAAAGGATCGCTTTCATGTATTCAGAGCACCGGAACATAATTACATTAACATCACCAGTTCCAACTGTAAAAGCACATCTTCCCACCATTAGGTACATTCCACTTGAGTTGTAAATAAACAAGAGAAAGAGACAAGAACAGCTGCGAGGAAGTCAGACAACAGGGAAGAGGGAGTGTGAGGATAATATTGGATGCGTAATCGTAGCCTAAAAGGACTTGATCCCAGCACGTGCGAGGTTGAAACAATAGACCGGCACGGCAGGATCACCTCCGAGCGGAGACAACTGCTTTAGCAGTGTCCTCCCCCTACTCATAAAAGACGCATGAAAAGGCATATGCTTCTTCCGTGAAGCTTGGGAACAAAAGGGGTCACGATGCGGACAGTTGCCTGTTCGCTGACTACGTGAGGGCAAGAAACAAAATGGGTGCCGTATCTAAAATGGAACCCGAGCGTCCATTTGAAGAAACCTGTAATTGTAAGGAACTCTTCTGAGTAGTATGACGAAAACGCGTACACTTACACAACTCGTCATTTACGGTTCATTGATACCCCATTTGTCCATATTCAGCGGTGCCCAAAACGTCGTAACGATTTTTACGGAACCTCAGACGCTCCTTTTGCCCTCATGTAGGCAAGAACTAGTCGAAGTCGGAGTCGATTTCGATATTCATCAGATCATTCAGATGTTGTTGGAACATAACTCTATCCATCAATGTCTCCTTGGAAACAGGTGGCCTTCTTATACACGTTGTAGCACAAAGGCCACATAAGGCAGGACCACACTGTACACAAAGGCAACACGTGAACACAAATGTCACGACAACCCCTATAATCATCAGAATCTTCCAACCCCAAGTCAACATTAGACCCCAAAACCATCCTAGAAGCGTCCAATCTCCTTCGTCCTCGTGTATGGACTCCGAGATTTTATGCAACTTTGAGATGGCTTGATAGACAGTTGGAGCGTTATCAGGTATAAAAATGCAGCAGCTCGAATGGATGACCTTACACACACCACCTCTATCCGCTAGTACAACGTCTAGAACCATACGGTTCTGTAACGTCATAAGCCTATCCGCTTGAAGCTCTGCTGTCTGGTTACCAAGGGCACTTGCAGTTATGTTAGCAGTTGACTCTACTACACGAGTTAACTGTCTCAGATTTCTGCTATTGACCATGGGGCCCCAAAACGGTAGAAAACCCTTGAAGAAGTCTCCTGCTTCTTGACCGGAAGCACCTCTTTACTAATGACACCTCTCACAACTCTGGTTTTGTGATAGTCGGCAGCAACAGTGAAAGTCGGGGGCAAGAGATTTGCAATATAGCAGGTACCTGAGAAGTCATGTGGTAACCACGTATATGCTCGGTCATAACATACAAAATAGGTACCCTTGGCAGTCAGAAAGACAGGGGAAGAGAGCATCGGTAGAACGTAAGTATCCACACAAGCACTCTTCCCAAGCTGGGCTCTTGGATTTCGGCCACGACCTTGCAGACAAAAGTGGCCTAGGTGAGGTACAATCCAGATTGGAGATGAGCTTTTAAGCTGCCTATCACCCACTGATATACTATACTCAGCCTCACTAAGGTACTTATAGGTTTGCACCTCCTCTTCTGGGATAAGTGACGTATCGAAGATATCTCTATTTAGATCGGCAATAGCTATCATTAGAGACTTGTGATACGGGCCAGGACCAAAGTTTGCTGAGCGTGGCTCTCGATGGGGGTAGGAATTAGTGCACTACGGAACATGGTTTGGAATGCCCGAACTGACCCTTGGGGGGCTGTACGGAAGGACCAAGTATGGGATACCCCTGTCCATTGTATGTGGCATTAGCCCACACACCCAACAGTTTGTAGTATTTACCACCAACTGATGCTGATGCAAAAGTTGCACAAAGGAATTGTTTCTAAATTCCGCACGTCTGACTTGTTCATGTTGAGGCAGTAGGTGAAAAGAATGTGGAGAAACAGTAGAGACGAAATTTAGATCATGAGAAGGAGAGGTGGGTAAGGCAGGAGGCAGCAATGATAGAAAACCAAAATATACTCCACCCACCAGCAGCATAGAAACAGTTAGGAACAACGTGAAAACCTGTAATAAAAAACACTTTGTTCGAAATGTGCTGTACAATTTAGATCTTTGCACCGTCTTTTCCTCTATCTTCGTCAGCTTGGAGAACTCCATCCTCTAACAACCGTCCGCAACGTTCTTGACGCACTTCGTTCTGGGTAGCGATTATCAATTCCCAAGGGTTCCCGGAAATCGACAAAAGAAATTGACCTAATGTCAATAACTGCTAAACAGAAGGAAGTGCCCGTGCAGCCCTACGGCCAACCCAGATGGCAGGTTTTAATCAGTTAAATAATCAATTTCATATACGTCTCCTGGCTGTTCTGGAAAAGAAATACATACATAATAAAATGTCCACAATGGTCAAGGCAGAATGTGAGGGGATATTTTGAAATCAGAATGATAACAATTTATTCATCTTTATTGCGTGTACGAAGAAAGTATCGGTTTCTTCCGGGTCGAGTCTGATCTTCAAACAGTGGATTGAATGGCGAAAGAATGTTCGATTGCCCAGGCAATTGTTCAGTACTTGTATTCCCCAATGTTGAAGGAAGGGAAATTGTTTGAGAGGAATCAACAGGGGTGTCAGATAAAACTGAAGTGTTTCCTATGGTCTGAGCTTCGCTAAATGGGACAAAGCGCTGGGGAACATCAGTTTCAGACGAGGAAAAACCTTTACGTATCCATGTGTCAGCCGGCAGAGGAAGCGGAACCTTCTTGGTGTGGGTGGCATGCACCCAGTGTTTCCGTCCCTCCAGTCGAACCGCCGTCCTCGTTGCTAGTAGCACCTGGAAGGGTCCCACAAATCTCGGCTCAAGATGGCGTTTTTGTCCGAAATTTCTAGTGAGGACCCAGTCCCCTGGTTGGAGCCGATGACCAGGACCCTCTGTTTGTGACGGCAGAGCCTCAAAGACCTGTTGATGAATCAAACTCAATTTAGCAGTCAGATCATATAGATAATCAATTAACATTGGATATTCAAGTCTGTTCAATTCTCTAGGCCTCGGAACCCCCCAAATGTTCGCAGGACGGCCGAACACAATCTCATATGGGCTAAGCCCTACTCGAGAGTGTACAGTAGCCTTGGTCGATAAGAGAGCTAGAGGCAAAGCGTCAGGCCATGATAAACCAGTTGTTGCCTGAATTTTAGCAAGTTTTAGTTTCAGGGTGCCATTGTATCCTTCCACCAAACCCGCTGACTGAGGATGATTAGCACTATGAAATTTCTGGGATATTCCTAAACCACGACACACACTCTTCATCACGCTTCCCACAAACTCACTTCCGTTGTCTGACCATACAATCCGAGGCATGCCGTACCTGGGGAAATACTCTTTGAGCAGAATTTTAGCTGTGGATAGGGCAGTATTATCCTTAAGAGGGTAAGCCTCAATCCATCTGGAGAACGCACAAACCACAACCAGCACATACTTTAAATTATTGCATCTCTCCATGTGGATGAAGTCTAATTGGATAACTTCGAAAGGACATGTAGGAGGGGCAAAATGACCAGGTGGAGTGTGGGTGCCCTTACCGGGATTATGCATCAAACATACCATGCAATTCTTAACCACTCTCTCTGCACACTTAGTAATCCCATCATTCTTCCATACAGGAGACAACAACTTGCATATGCCCTTCGAGTTAATATGTGCTGTGCCATGGGCCATTGTAACAACAGCAAGCACATATGCATCCGGTAACATCCATCTCTGTTTCTCTGACAAATCAACCCAACATCCATCCTCATCTAATTTTCCCGTGCTTTCTTTCCACTTAGTCTTTTCCATTTCAGTGGCCTCATTCTGTATTTCCTTCACACTCTCCACTGTGTCCTCACACATACTAGTTTCCGCAGGCCATCTCACTGAACTTGTAACATACATTCGATTTGTCAGATCTTTCGCTGTCTCCTTAGCAGTCTCATCTGCAAACGCATTACCACGACCAACATCATCTGTCACTTTTCGATGCGCACTACATTTAATTATGGCCACCTGTTTAGGCAATGTGAGTGCATCTAAAAGGTCATTCACAAGCTGTCCATGCTGAATCTTTGTGCCATGCGACGTTAAGAATCCTCTTTCTTTCCACAATCGCCCAAAACTATGTGCCACACCAAAAGCATACTGGCTGTCTGTGAACACATTCACCCGCTTTCCTCTGGACAACACACACGCTCTCGTCAAGGCGACCAACTCAGCTGCCTGAGCCGAGTTCTGATTTAATCTCGTAGATTCCACAACCGTTCTCAACGTCACTACAGCATACCCAGTCGTCACATCACCATTCGGTAACTTAAAACAGGAACCATCAACATACAAAGTACCATCGGGATCTACCAACGGAGTATCTTTTAGGTCAATACGACCTTTCGTTTCCTCTTCGGTTCTCAGATAACAGTCATGTGGTGCTACATCACTCAAATCCGTATTGATCGGCAATAATGTTGCTGGGTTCAACAGATTACACCGTTTTATCCGTATGTGACTAGCCAGTAACGTCAGCTCATACCCAGACAACCTTGCGCTCGTCAAATGTTGAGTTTTCGTTCGGTTCAAGAGAGTGTCAACTGCATGCGGAACCATCACCGTAAGCATATTATCCATGACCAGACCTGCGGACTGTCGAATGGACGCCGCAGCTGCCGCTGTTGCTCTTAAACAATTCGGCAAAGCTCTAGCTACTGGGTCTAAGGTCGAAGAAAAATATGCGCATGGGCGCTGTTTGTCACCAAATTGTTGCGCCAGAACACTCAACGCACAACCATCCCTCTCGTGAACGTACAGTGTAAATGGCTTACTGTAATCAGGAGTACCTAACACAGGAGCCGAACACAACGCATCACGTAATTCAGAAAAACCTTTTTGACACTCTTCAGTCCATGGCAAAGGAGTCGGAACATCCTTGCACGTGAGAGCTAACAATGGTTTTGCCAATAGTGAAAAATTTGGGATCCATTGTCTGCAGTATGACGTGATACCTAGAAAGGCACGTACATCTCTCTGAGTTTTTGGCACAGTCATTCGGGTAATCGCTGCAATTCTCTCTGGGGTCAACCTTCTCCCTTCTTTTGACAATAAGTGACCTAAGTAGGTTACTTCTTGGCAACAATATTGTAGCTTGGAAGGTGACACCTTGTGATGTAAGTCACATAAATGCCGCAACAATGATACTGTAGCAGTTCTACAAATATCTTCGGTATCAGCGGCGACCAACAGGTCGTCAACGTACTGAATCAAGGCTGCGCCTGCCGGTAATATAAATGAATCAAGTTGACTTTTAAGGGCTTGACTGTAGATCGACGGACTCTCGCAATAGCCCTGTGGTGCGCGTTTCAGTCTAAAACTACGACCACCTAATGAGAATCCGAATAGATCTCTGCTTTCCTCAGCAATCGGGATACTAAAGAAAGCATTCTTTAGGTCGATCACCGTGAACCAGGAGGCAGACACTGGAATCAGGGTCAACAAAGTCGTGATATCAGGGACCACGGGGTATTGTGGAATCACGATTTTATTTACTTCTCTCAAATCGATTATGAAACGGTACACAGGAGGTTTAGATGGATCAGTTCGTTTTAAAATGGGTAACACAGGACTATTACACACATTTCCCCGAGTTTCTTCAACGACATCCTTTTCGATCAGATCGTGTACAATCGTTAATAGCGCCCGTTCTCCCTCAATGGAGATACGATACTGTGGTATACGTGGCAATCGCACATTTGGTTTCAGCTTGATCATATAAGGTGGGATGTCCAAGAGACCCACGTCATTGGGACCTGTGGCCCATAGAGACGCAGGAAGGGAGCTCAATTCCGGTGGGAATTTATCGATCGACAAGTACATAGGAGAGATTACTCTCCGACCTAATGTAAGCTCCACTCCTTCAGGAGAGCAATACAAAGTCGCGTATAACCGTTTCAGCAAATCCAGACCCAAAAGATTCTCACCACAACCAGTTGATAGAATCAATGGAGCCTCCAGTTCACGAGGGCCAATTGCAAGGGGCAAAGGGCTAGATACAGGATTGCTAACAGGGGCGCCAGAGAATCCAACGGAAACATTTGTTAAGCCGGACAAAGGTGCGCCAGGGAGTTTTGAATGCATGATGGAACTTTTCGTCGCACCAGTGTCCAGCAGAAAAGGCTCAACTACGCCAGATGTAGCAACTGCGACGTAAGGCCCACTCTGATCAACCGGAACTGATACTACTCCCTCTCTCTGTCGGTGGCTGTCCTAGTAATGGTCGTTTACAACAGTCTCATGTTCAACGTAATAGTCGTCCGCGTAATACTGCGCTGATTTATCGGACCTTACATTTCGCTGGTCAAAACAATTATTCGCGTCCGAGGACGTAGTAGGGCGCTCAGTCTGATTTTGAAAGGCACCGCGACCTCTACCTCGAGATGCTTGTTGAGGACCACCACGACCCCCTCGTGCCGACACACCATTAAGGCGGTCACGCAAAGCGGGACAATCATATTTTATATGTCCCTCTCTTCTACAATATGCACACTGGTTATACCCAATCATAGATCTAAAGTCAGAGGAGTCAGGACGTGACTGTATTCTGGAGGATTGTGATTGTGGTCTATATTGCTGTTGCAAATCAGTGTGATTTGAACGCGGAGGATACGCTTGCTGCAACAAAACCTTCGTTTTGAGCTCCTTCGTTTTCTTATCTACACGATCACTTTCTTCTTTTTCCCTATTCTCATAATATTGAGCCGTTGCTAATATCTGTGCAGTGGTTGAAACAGCCCCATGCACTTTCTGAATTTTTCAATTTGTTGCGTAGTTCAGGCAACAAATTCAACACGAATTTGTCAACAAACAACCGTTGGCCTCCCTCAGTGCCCATATCCTGACCACTATGATCGACAAATGCCTCTTCGAATCTAGTAAAGAAATCAGAGACACTCTCATCCTTCTTCTGCTTACAAGCTGCTAATTTATCCCAGTTTACCCTCATCGCCGGCATAAGCGTTTTCATGAACGTAATTATTCTCTGGGGCAGATCCGAAATTACCTGCTCAGGCTTAGCCCCACCAACTTGTCGGCCATCAGCCGCTATTATTGCAGCCCAATCACCGCCTAACTCATTCGCATGATTTTCCTGACGAATTTTCGCCCAAACCGGCTGTGGTACAACATTACCGAACAGCATGTCGATGTCGGCGAGGTTCATAATAGTAGCATCTACCAATTGAGACAACTCCTTATAGTAACCCGCCGGATTCTTGCGTGGATCAGGCAAGGACTGTTTGACCTGCAATACTTCTGATCGCTTCCATGGGAGGTGTATCCAAACTCTCTGGAAATATGGAGGAACCACAGGATTAGCATTAGGATCACCTGGCATGTATACTGGCGGAACTTCTCTCATAGGATACTGACCAGGAGCCGCTTTCCAAGTTTCTAAGTCGTCATCATTAAATGACACACGAGAAGGCACTGTGGATCTAAAGGATAACAATCGCTCTAAGGCACGTCGTACATCGCCACCTACAATCATACCGTTCGAAAATTGACTCTGAAGTTCAATCATATCGGGCGGTACGTTATCTAAATTGTCATTATACCATTGTTCCCTCAAAAAGTTACACATTTCTTCGAACACGAATCTCTGTGTAGGCTCATTAAACTGATAAAACGTCTCGAAAACCATGCGTGGAGGGTAGTTGGCAGGATGTCTTATCCACCTATGTGCCAATGTCACTAACGTCTCTTTCTCCCTTCCACTAGGGATCTGACTCCGTCTTTGGGGATTTTCAGAAGTATCGGATGGAAATAACTGACCAAAAAGCGGTGAATAAAGGGTAGCAACAGTGTTAGGGATACGATTACGAACAGAAGGAGAAAGGAGAACAGGAGCCACAACGTTTGAAGTGAAGGCAGACACAGCAGAAGCAGGCAAGATAGTCGGGGTGGCAGGGACAAGAGGCTGAGAAGGTACAGGCAAAGGAGCAGTAGGAATAGAGACAGGTGGTGGGACAAACGTAGGACCAACAACTGGCTGACCCGCAGCCGCCGGAACAACAGGAGGGACAACAGGAGGAACAACAGGCGGAACTACAGGAGGAACTACAGGGGCCGTAGCACCCTGTGCATAAGGGGGCGGCGATTTCATCAAATATGCTAACAAGGGATCCTCCTTTGAATCCTCTTCTTTCTTATCCTGACTAGTTGGTAAAACCGGATAACATTTGTCTATCCTCATATGATGTAATCTAGTAGAAACTTCTATTTCTTTTTCTTCTTTATCTCGCTGACATTGTTGTACAACTTGCATTATCGGGACCATACCGTCTCTTCGATTCTTTTTAGACTGTTTGATTTCTTTCTGCTTGGCCTCTTTACGCCACAACCGAAAGGAATCAAACATAGCTGGCCTAGCTTTCTTTTTAAACAATTTAGCTTCAAGATTATCTAAAATCGCAAGTTCAAAACTTCCGTGCGGTGGCCAACTAAGGACACCATCTTTTTTCGTGTAACGGACCCAATATTTATTATATATAATAGGGCCCACACCATGTCGACTATAGAGCTCATATATCGGAGTTCCAACTGGAGGTATCGGACACGAGTCCTCCAACCGGGAATCCTTGTTGCAACATTTAAAGAAACCGAGAAAACCACTATGGCTAGGCATCATGTACACTAACCTAGTATCAAACTTGAAGGGTTACCGAAGCACTAATTCTTCGTGAAAAACAAAACCCTCGGTTTTTGGCAATTGCAATTGTCAAATAACAACTAAGAACCAACAACTAAGAACCACAAATGCACTGGAATTATGCAAACAACAAAGCTTCAACAAGCTGTAACAACAACTAAGGACTGGGAGCGACCCACAAATACTTAACTGAGGGCTTCAATGGCGTCACCAGGAAGGCCCGTCTATCGTCTCGCTGTACGAAAGGTCTACGCCAGGCGTCGAAAACAGGTCGACAGTCAGGGCATCGGTCCGTCGCAGCCGTCAGGAGGCGGGAATCTTCGCGGGAAAAATCTTCGGACCACTTATTTCGACAACAGGATCGATGAAGCGGGGTGCACCTTTTCCTCGGAGATTTCACACGAAGTTCCTCACAATCGTCAGGCTTTGGACCGGTACCGTCGATGTCGCCCCGAGTTGGGCGCCAACTGAAGGACTGGGCTATTTAAGGCCCAGCGGTGCCAGGGGACAACACCTAGAACCTTCGTGGGATACCTGTTCTGGCGCACTAAAGACAGAGACACGGGACACTTCCTTGTGCGTCAAAGATCAGGGTTTATTACTGCAGGGAGGCAAAAGTCACAAGAAGTACAACAGAGTGTAGGTTCTGAGAGTCTGCTCCCTTTGCATATGTGAGTCGCTCTCTTTTATACAGGATTTTGTCATTGCACAATATGTAAGCAAAAGGTTACAACTCATTTCCCACAGTAAAATTCAAAGGATCGCTTTCATGTATTCAGAGCACCGGAACATAATTACATTAACATCACCAGTTCCAACTGTAAAAGCACATCTTCCCACCATTAGGTACATTCCACTTGAGTTGTAAATAAACAAGAGAAAGAGACAAGAACAGCTGCGAGGAAGTCAGACAACAGGGAAGAGGGAGTGTGAGGATAATATTGGATGCGTAATCGTAGCCTAAAAGGACTTGATCCCAGCACGTGCGAGGCTGAAACAATAGACCGGCACGGCAGGATCACCTCCGAGCGGAGACAACTGCTTTAGCAGTGTCCTCCCCCTACTCATAAAAGACGCATGAAAAGGCATATGCTTCTTCCGTGAAGCTTGGGAACAAAAGGGGTCACGATGCGGACAGTTGCCTGTTCGCTGACTACGTGAGGGCAAGAAACAAAATGGGTGCCGTATCTAAAATGGAACCCGAGCGTCCATTTGAAGAAACCTGTAATTGTAAGGAACTCTTCTGAGTAGTATGACGAAAACGCGTACACTTACACAACTCGTCATTTACGGTTCATTGATACCCCATTCGTCCATATTCAGCGGTGCCCAAAACGTCGTAACGATTTTTACGGAACCTCAGACGCTCCTCTTGCCCTCATGTAGGCAAGAACTAGTCGAAGTCGGAGTCGATTTCGATATTCATCAGATCATTCAGATGTTGTTGGAACATAACTCAATCCATCAATGTCTCCTTGGAAACAGGTGGCCTTCTTATACACGTTGTAGCACAAAGGCCACATAAGGCAGGACCACACTGTACACAAAGGCAACACGTGAACACAAATGTCACGACAACCCCTATAATCATCAGAATCTTCCAACCCCAAGTCAACATTAGACCCCAAAACCATCCTAGAAGCGTCCAATCTCCTTCGTCCTCGTGTATGGACTCCGAGATTTTATTCAACTTTGAGATGGCTTGATAGACAGTTGGAGCGTTATCAGGTATAAAAATGCAGCAGCTCGAATGGATGACCTTACACACACCACCTCTATCCGCTAGTACAACGTCTAGAACCATACGGTTCTGTAACGTCATAAGCCTATCCGCTTGAAGCTCTGCTGTCTGGTTACCAAGGGCACTTGCAGTTAAAAGGGGTCACGATGCGGACAGTTGCCTGTTCGCTGACTACGTGAGGGCAAGAAACAAAATGGGTGCCGTATCTAAAATGGAACCCGAGCGTCCATTTGAAGAAACCTGTAATTGTAAGGAACTCTTCTGAGTAGTATGACGAAAACGCGTACACTTACACAACTCGTCATTTACGGTTCATTGATACCCCATTCGTCCATATTCGGCGGTGCCCAAAACGTCGTAACGATTTTTACGGAACCTCAGCATCTTCAAGCCCTCACAGTCAAGGGGAAATGGGACACCCACCTATGAACTTGGCACATAAACCTTTTGGAGTTACTGGCGATATTCCCGGCTCTGAAGTCCTTTTGCACCCTCATTCAAGGAGCTTCAGTGTTGATCCGAATGGACAAAACAACAAGCATCCTTTATGTGACCAAACAAGGGGGCACGAGATCCACTTTGCTATCCCTACAAGCTCAGCAAATTTGGGATTGGGCGATTCAACATCAGATCACTTTAACAGCAGTCCATGTTCCGGGGGTGTCCAACCTACTAGCGGACTCCCTCAGCAGGTCGGTCTTGTCAAACCACTAGTGGGAACTTCATCAGCCGACGTTGGACCGCATCTTTCAGCTTTGCGGACACCCCAATCTGGATTTATTCGCGACCAATCTGAACCGCAAATGCCCATTCTATGCAAGTTGGCTTCCCCACTCAGTATCGTGCGGGAATGCGTTTTTGATGAACTGGTCAAAAATATATGCTTACGCTTTTTCACCGATTCCTCTAGTCGCAAGGGTACTTTGGAAAATGCAGAAAGAACCCTGCTGCATTCTTCTCATAGCCCCCAGATGGCCTCGCCAGTTCTGGTTTTCAGAGCTCCTCCTTCTGTCGGAGTGCAATCCAATTTGGCTGCTCCCAATTTCGAATCTTCTTACTATGAACCACGGCCTTATCTGCCATCCGGATCCAACTGGCACCTAAGCACTATGAGTTTGCTAACTTGATTATTCCTGTGGACTGCAGGGAGGTCTTCACTAACGCTAGAGCACCCTCCACTATCAAAACCTACAAACTCAAGTGGAAACGGTTCGATCTTTGGTATGAAGCTTCAAATTCTTCAGTTTAACTCGGGTGAGTTTTGGCCAACATCCCCTGCTACTCCATTGGCTCCTAGTAGCGTGGTACGTAATCTGGGAGTCATGGTTGACAACAAATTGACATAAGAAAACTGTCAATAAAACAGCTGGAAGTTGTTTTACTCTGATCAGAGCATTTTGGAAAATCCTTACAATGTTCTTTTAACAGGACAGAGCGCTGATGGTCCGGAGCACCATCCTCAGTAAGCCGGACTATTGTAATGCCCTGTTACTAGAATCCCCGCAATATCTGATTGAGAGATTGCAGAGAGTACAGACCATGGTGGCCAAAATGGTACTAGTACAACCACGCCGCTCCTCCGCCTCCCGGGCACTCTCAGATTTACACTGGCTGCCAGTCTCGCAGAGGATACGATTTAAGGCACTATGTATAGTATTTAAGGCTCCACATGGTCACGGGCCCAAATCTCTGCAGGAGAAACTGACATGGTATGTCCCTCCACGAGCACTGCGCTCCTCATCGACTAATCTGGTGAGGGTGCCTAGAGTTAGGAAAGTCAAATCAGGAGGTAGGGCCTTCAGTGCGGCAACGTCCCGCCTTTGAAATACTCTTCTATTTGATATGAGACAATTAGACAACATCCTGCAGTTTAGAAAAAGGTTAAAAACCTGGCTCTACCCTCGAGTATGCTCCTTGGCATCCTGCTAACTCCTTCCTGGCAGGGGACACTGTCTCTCGGCCCTAAGCTAGTCGCCTGTATCACAGCGCCAGGTTACCCGTAGGGTGTCAGTTGCGCTTTACAAATAATGATAAATTAAATAAATAAATGTTTACCCTGTTCACTCTACGCCAGAGCAGCTTCTGCCTTTTTTCCTACAATTAGCAAAATCAGGCCTCTCTCACTCTACCCCGAAGGTTTTTCTGGCTGCAATTTCCAGATTCCGTCAGGATGGCTCCAATTCTCTTTATTCTTCAAGAATTATTCAACAATTTTTCAAAGGCTTATTTCAGATGTTCCCTAAAATTTGACGCCCGCCTCCTCCTTGGCATCTAAACATTGTGTTGGCATAACTCATGAAGTCCCCATTTGAGCCCATTCGTAGGGCTGATCCTAAATTCATCACTGCTTTTAGCTCTTACTTCGAGTCAGCGAGATACAAGCTTTTACTATCAAACCACCTTTTCTTCAATTCACCTAAGACGCTGTGGTGCTCCGCACTAATCCGACCTTAATTCCTAAAGTTCCATCTGATTTCCACCTGAATGAGCCGTTCATCTTAAAGACTTTTTTCCCTAATCCACAGTTGCCAGCGGAAAAGACTTTACATTCTCTAGATGTTAAGAGTTGTTTGAAATTTTATTTGAAAAGAACAACCAGTATCCGTAAAAGTTCATAGCCTATGGTAGGATGCGTAAAGGACATCCTGTTGCTAAACAGACTATTGCACATTGGATATCTAGAGGAATTTCCTTTTGCAATCAGCAAGCAGGCAAGACACTTCATGTAACGATTATAGCGCACTCTACTAGAGCAGTCTCCTCTTCTACTTATCTCTTTGCTGGTGTGCCTCTTCATCAGATTTGCAGAGCTGCGACCAAGCACTACTGTCTGAAAGCTGCCAACAATTCTGACACTGCTGTGGGGAAAGCGGTGCTACGTAATATTTTTAAGTAAGGTGAGCCTCTGTTTCTTACCTCCTCCTGCACACAATGCATATATTTCTGCTTTTGCAGATGTGCCCATGTTTACATCTATACTCTAATATACGTATATGTATTCTCTCGTACTCTGTTTATGATTTACTTATGGTTTACTAATGCACAATTCTCGAATTACTGCTATCTACTCTGATTCAAGCATGGGAATCTATGCAAGATACCCCGATACTGGAGAAGAACATAAGTTACTTCCCTGAAAACTGTGGTTCTCCAGTATTGGTATCTTTCATAGATTCACATGCGACCCACCCACCTCCCCTCAGAGGCTCCGCTCTTCTCCTTGGCTCTTATGCCACACTTGTGCTAAAAAATCAGAGAGCCTGAGCCTCGAAGGAGAAGGTTCCAGAGGGTGCTTTCGCCCGATTGGCTGGAGTTTGGACCATAACTAATGACTTGGACAAGTTATTAAAGTGACAGGTTTTTTCCTATTAACTTCTATGTTACAATACTTCCTATTGCTCTTTTAGCTATGCTTTCGCTATACTATTGCTATATTGCTATTTATTCTATGTACCGTGGGACTCACACTTCGACGACGGGGAATGATTCAAGCATGTGAATCTATCAAAGATACCAATACTGGAGAACCACAGTTTACAGGTAAGTAACTTATGTTCATCATCCTGATCTTCCAGACCTGAAAAAAGCAGGTAGAGACCACCGTCCCAATCTAGGATTTCATAGACAGATAGTAGTCAATTGTGATGCCAAGGCTTTTAGTTTATCTAGATGGTAGGGGTGGTTTCCCAACTAAGTCGGACAAAAATGAGAGTACCCAATTAGGATCATTTCAGTTTTGTCTGGGTTTAAATTCAGGTGATTACTGTTCATCCAACTACCAGTATGTCACATGGTAGTTTGAAAATTACTAACGGAGGATGCAGACTTGTCGATTTCCAAGATCAGTTGATGATCGTCTGCGTAGTTGAAAGTGCATACCTTCCTTTCGCCTAAGGATTGAATTAGAGGATAGAGATACAGTTTGAAAAGGTGCGGTGACAGGGAGGAGCCCTGTGGCACTCCACAAGTCAATTTGACTTTAGAGATAGAGAATTGGGCAAAGCGTACAGCTTGAGTGCGATCCTCTTGGAAAGACGTAAGCCACGTAAGGGCCAGGCCCTGTATCCCTGTATTACTCACATTGTCCACCAAGAGGACGACGAAGACTCTGTAGAGGAAGGTTAGTCTCATCCTCTTTCATTTGTGGTGGGAGGGTGTCAGGAATACACGTGCCTCTTTTGGGCATTGTTAGCCCCCACTTTTTGCCTGAAAAATATTGTGCTTTCGACTGGAAGTGCACAGAGTCCCTGCCAACCAGGCCCCCTGTGCCAGATCTCCTTCCCTAAACTGTTCCCGTCATTTCCACAATTGGCACCCCTTTAGCTCACATATAAGTTCCTAGTAAGAGTTACCCCTGGTACCAAATTCCTTGTGGTTAAAGAGGGTCCCTAAGGGCTGCTGCACAAAGTATGACACCCTAAGGGACCCCTCACCAAGCACATGCACACTGCCACAGCAGCCTGAGTGTCTCAGTGCAGACAAAACTGAAGAGCCAACCTGTGTGCCATACCCATAAACACTGCTAGAGGGGTGTCTTACCTTATCTGAGGCAGTGAGTTAAATTTAAAGTTTGCAGATTCATATAGTGCGGCTCATCACCCGCAAGGGTTTCCAGACGCTGTCTATGGGCACAGTGAGATAAAGTGATTTGCCCAGAATCACAGGATGTTGCGCTGAAGCAGACACTCGAACCCAGATCCCCAGTTCCCGAGTCAGCAGCTCTGGATGCTGCACCACATCCTCTTCTCCCTGTGAGGGCATAACTGCATGAAATGCCCCTGATGCCCCTGCAATATCCTGGTCAATTCCTGGATATTGTAAGTGACCAGGGAAGTCATAGTACGTACATAGGCTGGACACTCGTCATTATGAGTTTGCCAGCTCCATGATGGCTTCACTGAAATATGTGATGTTTGGCACCAAGCATCTCAACATTATAAACTTGCACTATATCCAGTGTCAATTGTATTACAAATTGCACACAGATGGCCCGTTAGAGGGGCCCCCTGAAACCTACCAATCCTTAGTGTGGTCATTGACTGGCCTGAGTCAGCCTGCTACCACCAGAGTGTGTTCTGACCTCAGGGGAGAGTGCTTGTGCACTCTGAGGCTGAGAACAATGCCTTTTCTGGGTGGAGGTGTTCACGTCTGCCCTGGACAGGAAGAGCCATCCGTGGTGGGGAGCTTCAAATATCTTGCCTCCTTTGTAATGCGACCCCAGCCTCTGCTGTTCGAAGGAGCTGGCCTCCATCCTGTCCTCTCCCCCTTTTTGGTGGCAGGAAAGGCGATAAACCTTTAATAGAATAGGCCCCCCTCTGCCAACTCCACCCCTCGGTGCTGGAGACTAGGTCAAGTACACTTTTCAGTGCCCATCATCATGAAGATGGTGGGACTTGTCCAGTTAGGGCTAGGACTGTGTCCTCCTCTCACAGAAGGTGGGCATGTTAGAGGGCCTAGACACCCAGGCAAAGGGCCCATTGGACACTACCTGTCACTCCCTTGTAACGCCCTAGTTTTTAGGTGGCATCACCAGTCCCTGAACTTCAGTTCCTGATGACCTAAGAAGAGCCAGGCACTACCGATCTGCACCAGCAGGGAAGATTGCAGAGAACTACTGTACACAGGTGTTCCAGGACCTTTTGTCTAAAGTAAAATCTGGATCCCCTACGGACCGCTGCCCACCACACGTCCTAAAAGAAGCCTTCACCGGCCTCCCGGGTCCAGCCCTCTCTCTTCTGAATGAGTCCCTATTCTAGGGTTGTGTCCCTAAAGCCTTTAAAGAGGCAATTGTGGTTCCCCTTCTGAAGAAATCAAGGGCAGACCACCAGATCCTGTTGATTTACCACCCAATCTCCTTACTCCCGTACCTGGCAAAGGTACTGTAGGCTCATGTGGTGAAGTGCCTGTCCAATTTTATTGAACAATAAAACTATCTCGACTCGCAACAAGCTGGGTTTTGGCCTGCCCACTCAACGGAGACCACAATAATGGTGGTATTGGACTCCCTGCGAGAGAAGGCTGACAGGGGTACTCCTCAGGCCCTGGTGCTGTTGGATCTCTCAGTTGCCTTTGACACTGTCGACCATGGTATCTTGGTGGACCATGTCAAGGAGGCTGGCAATCAGGGCTCAGCCCTTAGTTAGATTAGCTCCTTTCTAGAGGATCGCTCCTAGTCAGTCTAGAGCGAGAGTCCACCAGGAGCGGACCTCTTCTGGACTCCTCAACGTTACCTGCAGCCTCTGCAAGGAAACCCCCTCGACCTTGACATGCTCTGGTATGCCTTTTCTGACACCAAAAGGCACCCCTGCAACCATCCGTCCTGGGCTTTGGTGAAGAAAACAAAAGGTGTTGCTACGTCCTCAAGAATCAAAACTTACGATGACAGCTTTTGGTTTCCTTCAACCGGCCTCCTGGCCTGAGCCTGCAGACCTTTTCCAATTTGGCCTGTCTTTTATGCTGTGTTGGCATCCTGCACCCGGATGTCCCCGTACCGCTGGTGGTGTGGTGTAGTCATGGTGCTGCCTTGGGCCATGTCCAGTGTTGGCCTCAACCCCCAGAGACTCGTTCACCCAAGCCGCTGTTACTTACCTGTAAGCAGCCTCTGTCCGATTGCCCAAGTCCCCCTTAATTTGTATTGGGTTTCCAACCTTGAACTTGCACCTGGGCGCCCCTGTGCTGCTGTTGGTGCACTGTTGGTTCTGAACGGAACCATGTCCAATACGACCTTAACTTTCGTAGAATGGTCTTGTAAGTAGATGTTGCCTATACGTATGTTGAATGTTTTCTTCACCCCATAGGTTAATATTGCAAAGTCTGGAAATTGCACAAATTTTCCACTTTTTATATTGAACATATTTCTATTGCAAAACGTATTTACTCAAGATGAAATTCTGTGGGTGTGCAAAATAAATCTAACCAAGTATCATTTTATAAATTGGTCTCAGATTTATTCATTGAGTGTGTGTCATTTATTGCCACTGTGTGTACAACAAATGCTTAAAACTACCCTTGTATACTGCTCCCCCACACTACCACAAGACCAATAGTATCATCTACTTTAGCCTCTGAAAATCTCTGGGGATCCACTGGACTCTGCACACTATACCTCTTTTTGGTGTAGACCCAGGCACAACCAGCAAAAGGAAAACCACATGGTTCACCGACGCCCTCAAAGACTCAAAGAAATCCTGCCGTACTCTCGAAAAAACCTGGTGCCATAAAAGTACGACAGAAAATATGACAGCCCTCAAGACCGCCACTCGCGAACACCACCAGCTGATCCGCACCACCAAAAGGACATCGTTCATAGAGCGGCTGGACAACAACACCCACAACAGCAAGGAACTCTTCAACATCGTAAAAGAGCTCTCCAAACCCAGCGCCAGCAACAGCGACATCACACCGCCGCAAGACTTCTGCAACTCCCTCGCCACGTTCTTCTACCATAGGATCGCAGATATACACGACAGCTTTGACGGCCAGAATCCGCCTCCAGTCACCAAACCAACGTCCCCCACCACCACCCTCAGCGCCTGGACCCCCATCAGCACATAAGACAACACCCACGTCATGAACACCATCCACTCTGGCTCTCCCTCTGACCCATGCCCCCATCACATCTACAACAAAGCCGACACCATCATCGCACCCCAATTCCGGAACATCATAAACAACTCCTTCGCATCAGCCACCTTCCCAGAGAGCTGGAAGCACTCAGAGATCAACGCCCTTCTGAAAAAACTCACAGCAGACCCTAAAGACCTCAAGAACTTCCGCCTCCTCTCTCTTCTTCCCGTCCCGGCAAAAGTCATCGAGAAGACCATCAATAAACAGCTGACTGCATTCCTCAAGGTAAACAACTCGCTCAACCCATCCCAGTCCGCATTTCGAGCCAACTACAGCACGGAGACCACCCTCATCGCAGCCACCGACGACATCAGGACCCTGATGAACAACGGGGAGACAACCGCCCTCATCCTCCTAGACCTCTCAGCCGCCTTTGATACCATCTGCCTCGCACCCTAATAACCCACCTCTACAACACTGGGATCCAGGGAAAAGCCCTGGACTGGATCACCTCGTTCCTCTCCAACAGAACCCAGAGAGTCCGCCACCCGCCGTTCCGCTCCGCGGCCACCAAGATCATCTGCGGCGTACCCCAAGGCTCCTCGCTCAGCCCAACCCTCTTCAAAATCTACATGAGCCCCCTCGCCGCCATCGCACGCAAACGCAACCTCAAAATCATCTCCTACGCCGACGACACCCAGCTGATACTCTCCCTCACCAAAGACCCAGCCACCGCCAAAACCAACCTCCAGGAAGGAATGAAAGACGTTGCAGAATGGATGAAGCTCAGTCGGCTGAAACTGAACTCAGACAAGACAGAGGTCCTCATCCTCGGACAAACCCCATCCCCCTGGGACAACTCCTGGTGGCCCACAGTGCTGGGCACCGCACCGACACCCACAGACCATGCACGCAACCTGGGATTCATCCTGGACTCCTCCCTCACGATGACCAAACAAGTAAACGCCATGTCATCCTCATGCTTCAACACCCCGCGCCTGCTCCAAAAGATCTTCCGGTGGATTCCCACCGAAACCAGAAAGACGGTCACCCAGGCCCTCGTCACCAGCCGACTGGACTACGGGAACACCCTTTAGGCAGGAACCACAGGCAATCTTCAGAAACATCTTCAGCACATACAGAACGCCTCCGCACGACTCATCCGCGACATCCCTTGCCACAGCCACATATCTGCCCACCAGAGAGACCTGCACTGGCTCCCCGTCAGCAAGAGGATCACGTTCAGGCTCCTCACCCATGCACACAAAGCACTCCACAACATGGGCCCAAATACCTCAACAACCGCCTTACGTTCTACACTCCTACCTGCCAGCTCCGCTCCACCAGCCTTGCCCTCATCAACATCCCACGGATTCGCAGAACCACCACGGGAGGAAGATCATTCTCCTACCTGCCCGCCAAGACATGGAACTCCCTCCCCACACACCTACGACTGACTCAGGACCATCTCACCTTCAGGAAACACCTCAAGACCTGGCTATTCAAGCAGTAGCGCCCCCCCTTCAGCGCCTTGAGACCCTCGCGGGTGAGTAGCGCGCTTTATAAATGTATTGATTGATTGATTGATAGTATAGTGAGAGCCGGCTCCCCACGCTCAAGTACTCACACACACTCAGACATAGACAGACACAGACACTCTCTCTCTGTCTCTCTCTCTCACACACATTCTCACACTTACCCACCCTATCTCACATAAGAAACATATATTCAACTTCTAAATGGCACTTTCAACTAGGACCATTAGTAAATAGGTTCATGCAGAATTCATAAGATCCTACTTGTAAGGATATCTGTGCAGTCATCCCCATGACAGGAAAGAAGAAATGCAAATGAATTAATAAAATGCTTTAGGAGGCTAAGCACTCTTAAACTAAGAAATGAATGAAAGATAAACCAGGAATAGAGAGAAACAGAAAAAGAAATAAGAAAGACAAAAAAAAAGAGTAAAATAAAGATAATAAAAACAAGGGAGATAGAAAGTACGAAAGAAAGAAATGAGGCTCCCTTATATTATATTCAGTGGTGCTTGTAATACGGCGGCCAGGATATCCGTCACATTTATGTCTGAGTAACCCGGCCAGCGAACTCTAAATCAGGCTCTTGACACTTTGCAATGTTGCTGCTGTTAACTGTGCACCATTACTTCCTCAGAAGTCACGGGCAAGAGACACCTGGTCGCCTGTAACATACTTTTTATAATTACAAGGGTGTGACAACACCACATAACACCACATAAACAATGAGTGCTGATTAAACCACAGGGTTCAAATAAACCCACACACACACCGTAAGATTAAACCACACAAGCCTCAATAACAGGTAGATAATACAAAGACTGATGGACATAATGAAGCAGACCAAGAGATACATGCACACCACAGACAAGATAAAGGTCTTGATTTCGAGTTTGGTGGACAGGGTTCTCCTTCACAAGCGTGGTGGAGTACCCTGTCCAACAAACGGATGGTCTGCCTGACCTAGTGCTAGTCAGGTGGATTGTCATGTGTCCAGCCTTTCATGAGTGCCATCGGTGTAAATACATCGGATGGCCCTCCCGCTCTAGATCAGGCAGTCTGATGTATTTTTCTCTTCTTCAGGACCACCAGGGAATACCTGGCAGTCATGATGAGAATTTCTTTTTAAATGATCCTCACTACCTGGGAGAAAATTAATCAGGGAGAAAGTTCCAAGGGTATGAGGGTGATTAGTTATTGCTTTTTAAAAACAAACTCCAGCTTTGGAAGCTTGTTTTTGAAAAACACAAAAGTTGGTGAATGGCTGCCTGAAACATCCTCAAGGGATCCAGAGAATTGTAGATCAACTTCCTATAGATGGTTGAGATTGCTTTTTCGGTTGGGGATTAGTTAGCAGCTGGTCCTCCAGTGGGGATGCATCAGGCAACTTCCCCCTTCCCAGATGTGACCTTGCAGAGCGTGACCCACCTGCAAATGTCAGAACCGTTTTTAGTCACCTAATTCATACTTTTGCTGTAGGATCGTGAATGACACAAACGCCTGTCCCCTCCACACATCGCCTGGCCTCTCTAAGGTAATCAATCCCCATTTTGTGAAGCTCTGCCATCCTCCCACTGCACTTAGGAGATCACTATCATACAGTGTTGTCATTTCAGTCCGCTTACCTTCTCAGCCTAAACACTTGGTAGCCTCTCTCCACACCCGTACCAATGTTTGGGTATGAGTAGGTAGAGTGCACTCATACTTTCTTCAATACAACACCGGGGTAGGGTAACCTCTGTTCCCCATGGCCAATCTATCTACCCGGTAAGCAGGATCCTCACGGTCCGCAAAAACCCAGTTGTTGACTGCCACCAGCTGCGTGGCCCAGTAATACTTGAGAATGCTCCGGACTGCTAGTCCACCTTAATAAACTCCCCTCTGTACCTTACTCAGCGCGAAGCGCCACCATCCCGCAACAGGAGCCAAAGTTCTCAGTCTACCTTTTAAAAAGAAAATGTCTGGTGGGATCTTAAAGGACGCTTTTTGCACGATGTACAGGAGGCCCTGGAGGGTCATCACTTCAAATAGGACCACCCAGCCCAGTAAGGAGAGCGGGAGTGCCCGCAAGTGTGGGGCATCCCAGCAAAGCCGGTCTAATTTCGGAAGTATGTTACTGCCTGTTGCTCTCTTGTAATAAACACGCCCAAATATTTAAAGTCATGTTGTGCCACCCCAACTGTGCACCTAGAGTGCAGCCGCAGGGTCCCTGCCACCAGCAGGAATGTTAAGGACTTATTCCAGTCGATCTTATATCCTGAATAATCTCTAAATATGTGAAAAATTTGTAGGATTCGTTCACTCGAGCAGGCTGATTACATGTCCTACAGCAAAACGTCAGCATAGAGGGAGATTTTCTCTTCCCACTCCTAATCAACTGGAATACCCCATATGAGAGGTCCTGGTGCACCAACGCACGTGTGAAGAGCATAGGAGACAAGGAACATCCCTGTCGGACGGCAAAGACTCGGGAGACTGTATTATTGACGCGCATGCGCGCTAGAGGGGCCACATACAAGAGCATGACAGCAGTGCCACTGGTTCAGCAAAGGAATCCCCTGTTGCGTGTGGTACTCCATTAAGGTGTCAGAGATATAAGCGCGTTCCCTGGTGTGGCATAAAACCCGATTGATCAGGATGATCCACTGTTGCAATTACTGTCCGCACGCAGATCGCCAGGGCCTACGTAAGGACCTTAGTCTCAATATTAAGCAGGTAGATAGGTCTATATGACCCACACTCAGTTGCTGGTTCGTTCTTTTTTGGGATGACCACCACCTCAGACGTTCTTTGGTCCTCTGGGAGACACCCTTATTTTCAGGCAGTCTGAGACCTCCTCTGGAGGTACTCCCTGATTTTATCCTTCATGCTTTTATATAATTCTAAGGGGAGCTCATTAGGCCCTGTTGCGTGCCCTGTTTGCAAGGTTCTTATTGTCTTATATATTTAGTCTACTGTCAGGTCTTGGTCTAGTGCGTCTCGGTCCTCATTCGTTAGCATTGGCAGGGTCAGGTCTTTCAGGAAGTCTCTCCCAGTATTTCCGTCCCCTTGTTGTCAGTGTCCTCAAGGATCACTGCCTTGAATTCATCCTATAGCACGCAAGCTGATTCAACAGGCCGCCCGTTCTCCTTAAAATAGAAGTCTGCTCGATCTCACATACGAGCTTTGAACGTCTTCTCTTTTAAATATCACGGATCAACCCTTGGGGGTGGCATGAAGTCAACAACCAGACCATCGAGTTGCACCGCCACCAGCGAATGGTCTGTGATTCCCACTGCTATGTGCTTAGCGACTCTAAAATCATCTTTATGGACAGTTGGGTGAAAAGATAGTGCAGGCATGCCAGACTACCATGTGCTGCAGACAGGTGTGTCCGGTTCTGATACCCTCTTCCCCTCTAGGGGCATTTAGGAGTATCATGAATATAGTATAGGGTCAGTTCTGTCACTCCAGTCACCCCAATGCGTGTATGCTCTGGTGTAAGCGTCTTACCCTTTCACAGGATGAGTCAGTCTTGTCTGGGTCTCTTTCCTGTTTCCCGGCACTTGAATGGCACGTCATAACACTCGAGAGAGCAGTGACCCACCAGCAGGCTTTTGTGGTGCGCTTTTGTCCTGGATGTAGGGCTGCATACTGTAGGGCACCCACTCTGTCTTTTCTTTGCCTTTGCCTGAAGATCAGCAGTCCCAAGGTAGCAGTCACACCTGGCCTGTCGGTAAGTGCAAGCCCTCTGGTGGCCTGACCGTCAGCAATTGAGCCCACACTGTGGCCGGCTGGACCACAGGCATAAGCTCAGACCGGGTGTTCGACACTGGCGTAGTTGTAGTCCCTCATGGGCCTCTGACACAGAGTAGTCAGAAATTTAGCAGCTAAAGGCCCAACACATGCTCTCCAGGAAGCCAGTAGATTTAGACCCTGTTGTGTTAGGAATTTGGCAAATGCAACCTTGAAAACGCTGTTGGCAGCACACAATCGTCCAACTGGTCCTCAACAATCACTTTGTCGTAGAGTTTTATTTTTTGGCTTGAACTGTTGGGAGAGTCTTGGCGGGGCTGGGGGGGGAAGTCCCTCAGACTAGCTGGTCCTGCTGGATGGCTTTCCGGCCCGCCCTACAGATAACGAGGTTGTGTCGAACCTTGCCTCTTCCAGGACAGCCTTGTCCTCCCTTCCCTTTCTTACCAGACAGCCAGGCTTCTAGGCAGACTGACTTCTAGGCTCTTCAGGACAGGTACACAGCTTCTCCATTAAGTAATTCAGCCTGCAGGTGATGTCCCCTCAACTTAGATAGGCTGACACCATCCCTAGTGGCACAGCAGGCACCTGAATACTTTGTAGAGCATTTTATTCCTTGGTAACAGAGGACTTTGAACTAGGGTATAAAAAGGGATAGATGGTCCCACTTGTATACACAACTGGCAGGCAGGAGATGCGGTTTACTCTGTCGCACACTCACATTGCATTTATGCTACGCACACCAACACCCTAAACATGCACTTGATGTTATCGCAAAATATGGGCACAGGTATAGAAATGGAGCATTACATGGGTGTGTCAGTAGGAAGCCACTACACTGACCATGTTCAAAGATCTCATCAGGCAATTGATCCTTACAACAGGGTGCATTGCCACCACCGCTCTAGCTGTTAAACCCATGACAGTCCTCTGCCTTAAATAAGGGCACACAGAAAAGACTCCAGCGCATCCAGAACGCCTCCGCCCGACTCATCCTGGATGTCCCCCGACGCAGCCACATCTCCAGCCACCTGAGGAACCTGCACTGGCTCCCCGTCGACAAGAGGATCACGTTCCGGCTCCTCACCCACACACACAAGTCTCTCCACGACCTGGGCCCCAAGTACCTCAACGACCGCCTGACCTTCTACACGCCCACCCGCCAGCTACGGTCCACCAGCCTCACCCTCGCAGCCGTACCACGCATCCGAAGAGCCACCGCCGGAGGAAGATCCTTCTCTTACCTGGCTGCCAAGACTTGAAACTCCCTCCCCATCCACCTTCGGCTGACCCAGGACCATCTCGCCTTCAGGAAACAACTCAAGACCTGGCTGTTCGAGCAGTAGCATACCCCTCCCCCCAAGCGCCTTGAGACCCTCCCGGGTGAGTAGTGCGCTATACAAATGGCATGATTGATTGATTGATTGGTGTGACCCTCCAGGTCACAGGACCGGTCCAAGACCTCTCATAGTCCCTTGTTAGAAGTTGCACAATACTGGGGTGGCAGAAAAATTCAGTCTAATTTTCCTGTCTGGAAAAAAATGGTGTCCTGTTTTTCTGCACCCGGTACATCCAGGTGCCGAAAAACCTAGCAAAGGATAATCAGATGGAATAAAATGAACCTTAATTTCATTGCCCTTGATTCATACTCTGGACTATAGTTGAGGGATATGTCTAGGCATAGTCCTCGCAATACACAATATATTTGCGTGCGGCAGAGGCCAAACTCAAAAGTCAGAATACCAGATACAAGTAGGTGGTAACTCAGGGCAGGGGAAAATGCCTGTTGTCCATGGAGGGGAAATTCCCGTCCCAGAAATCTAGATTAAAAGTTAATTAATAGTATCCTTTTTTAAATATCTGTTTGGTGCCAGTGCATATGACTTTAATTTCTGCCTTTGGGATTCAATGTTACAAGTACATAGGGTGCATGTATCCTTTGTGAGCTTAATAAAATGTTGAAAATTCTATAAATCCTCACTCCTACATCCAAGTACTCTCAGGCTACCATTCTACACTCTGCTCTGTCTGAAAAACAGCTCAACATTTTCAAAATTCTGCAACTCTGCATTGATATGGCTTGTAAATTATATTTTTTCATGTATTAACTATTTAATTTTAATACTATAGGTGATTGAAATTACTGACGAAAAAAGCAAGATTTAGCACCAGGCAACTGAAGTCAGTGCCATAAGAAGGATTATTTTGAAAAACTGAAGGTCATCCTGCCTTCTACGTTTAAACAATTTCCAAAATCTAGGTGTGGCGAGGAAGTGGGAGCTTAGTAAAGTACTATACTGTAAGTGATATCTCTAATTTAGTATTTCATTAACCCAGAACAAAGCCATATCTGTGCACAGAATAACGTTCATCTAAAACATCATGTAATTCCAGAGAGGAAGCACACACTGCATAAAAGAAAGTTATAACAAAAGGTTTCTTCTGAAGACCATCAAAGAAAAGACGCTGAAAGAAGACTCCGAAGCTGACACGTTAACAACCGAAATATTGGAAAATCACCTTTGTTCAACACCGTTTTTAACCAGTTACGCAAGTTTGAGACTATCTGCCTCTGGGTAGAAAACCACGACCCATTCTGCTCACTCTTGCGAAAACCTTAAAAATTCACCACTTTATTGTGTTCATAACAATCTAAGATTGTTTCCTTTTTATTGTGTACTGTTCTGTAATTCTATGTATATCGCCTCAACATTATCTGCTGTGCGTGAGTGATATGTAAAACAGTTAAAGATAAAAATGGATTAAATGAGCACAGTTGCGCTAAAGGTAATGTAAATACATCCTCGTCTTCAGAACTACAAATCTTAACCTTACACCAAACAAAGAAAGGGTAAAAGGAACTGATGTTCTGCGACTGGTGATCCACAATAGTACTGTGCACGCTGTAATGCCCTCAGTTACTGCCATTACGTCAGTGCAAAAAGGTACTTATCAGTTTAATTATTAAATATCAGACCAAAACCTCATTACTGCAGTGCTAAGAACCTATATAAATAGATTTGAGAAAATCTTCAGTCACAAAATAAGTTGCTGCCGGATAGGCTATTACCTAAAGACTATTATCTGCTAGAAACATTTCGACAGGTGTTACAGGGCTGCTTCCAGACATAGTTTGCTTAATTCAAGTGTTAAGAAGATTAAACACAATTTCTTTTAGAGATAAATGCTGAACATTATCTAAACAAGCCTGACTCTAAAATCGGGTTCCCTCTTACCGTGGCATGTAAGCAAGAGAAAACTAATCGTAGAGATATTAACTCTAGGTATACACCTTATAAAAACACAGACTGTGAAAACAAATTCAGTGTTCAAAACCACGTCAATGAAGGCAAAATAACCTAATTTGGGGGAAAAAGGTACATGTGCCAAAAAAGACACAGCCATAAATCTTATCTCACATAATTTGACAGAATGCACACTGGGGGAATCCACTCTCAGTGCAAAGTATGCCAAAAAAGTTTCAGGCGTAAATCTTATCTCACTGAGCATATGAGAATCCACACTGGGGAAAACCACTCTCCGTGCAAAGTATGCCAAAAAAGTTTCCGGCGTAAATCTTATCTCACTGAGCATATGAGAATCCACACTGGGGAAAAACCTTATCAGTGCTCTGAATGCCAGAAAAGGTTTAGTTTCAAAGCGACTCTATATCAACATGCATTAACCCACTCTGTGGAAAAACCTTACCAGTGCGCTGAATGCCAAAAAAGTTTCTGCCGTAAATCTAAACTCACTGAACATATGAGATTCCACTCTGGTGAAAAACCGTACCAGTGCGCTGAATGCCAGAAATGTTTCAGTGAAAAAAGAGGACTGACTCTACATACAAAGACCCACACTGGGGAAAAACCTTACCAGTGCTCTGAGTGCCAGAAAAGGTTTTGTAACAAACGGAGCCTATCTCGACATGCATTAACCCACTCTGTGGAAAAACCTTATCAGTGCTCTGAATGCCAGAAATGTTACAGTGACCAAAGCAGTCTCACTCGGCATATAAGAACCCACATTGGGGAAAAATCTTTTCAGTGCTCTGAATGCCAGAAATGTTTCAGTAACCAAAGCAGTCTCACTTACCATATAAGAACCCACACTGGGTATAATAAACCTTTTCAGTGCTCTGAATGTCAGAAATGTTTCAGTTACAAAAGCAAACTCACTGAACATACAAGAATCCACACTGGGGAAAACCCTTATCAGTGTTCTGAATGCCCAAAACATTTCAAATTTAAATCACTTCTAACTGCACATTTGAGATTCCACACTGGGGACAAACCTTATCAGTGCTCTGAATGCCCAAAACATTTCAACCGTAAATCACTTCTAACTGCACATTTGAGATTCCACACTGGGGAAAAACCTTATCAGTGCTCTGAATGCCACAAATGTTTCAGTGAAAAAATCAGTCTCACTCAGCATATAAGAATCCATACTGGGGAAAAACCTTATCAGTGCTCTGAATGCCTAAAAGATTTCAGACTTAAATCACTTCTAACTGCACATGTGAGATTCCACACTGGGGAAAAACCTTATCAGTGCTCTGAATGCCAGAAATGTTTCAGTATAAAAAAAGGTCTCACAAGGCACATAAGAATCCACACTGGGGAAAACCGTTATCAGTGCTCTGAATGCCAGAAATGTTTCAGTGAAAAACGCTTTCTCACGGTGCATATAAAAACCCACACAGGGGAACAACCTTATCAGTGCTCTGAATGTCAGAAATGTTTCATAAACAAATCCAGTTTCACTAAGCATATAAGAATCCACACTGGGGAAAAACCTTATCAGTGCTCTGAATGCCCAAAAGATTTCAGACTTAAATCACTTCTAACTGCACATGTGAGATTCCACACTGGGGAAAAACCTTATCAGTGCTCTGAATGCCACACATGTTTCAGTGAAAAAATCAGTCTCACTCAGCATATAAGAATCCATACTGGGGAAAAACCTTATCAGTGCTCTGAATGCCAGAAATGTTTCAGTGACAAAATAAGACTCACTCAACATATAAGAATCCACACTGGCGGAAAACCTTACCAGTGCTCTGAATGCCACAAATGTTTCCGTGTAAAAAGCAATATCACTCAGCATATAAGAACCCACACTGGGGAAAAACCTTATCAGTGCTCTGAATGCCAGAAATGTTTCAGTGAAAAAATCAGTCTCACTCAGCATATAAGAATCCACACTGGGGAAAAACCTTATCAGTGCTCTGAATGCCAGAAATGTTTCAGTGAAAGAGGGACTCTTGCTCGCCATATAAGAATCCACACTGGGGAAAAACCTTATCAGTGCTCCCAATGCCAAAAGTGTTTCAGCCAAAAATCTAATCTCACTGAACATGTGAGAATCCACACTGGTGAATAAAATTATCAGTGCTCTAAATGTCAGAAAAGATTTAGAGGTAGAGATGGATACAAGCGCCATAAGAAAACACACCATCAAAATAATTCAGTGCTCAGAATGCCAGAAAAACATCAATTTTAAACGCAATCTCAGTCTACATAAGCAGATGCACACAGGGGAAAAACATTACCAATGCTGTGAATGCCAGAAATTCCTATTTGACAGGCACAGCCTCGCTAACCATAAGCGACACCATACTGATGAAAACCTTATGAGTGCTCTGAATGCCAGAAAAGCTGCAGAGAAAAACGCTATCTCACCATGAGAAACTCCACACTGGAGAAAATCCTTATGCCATAAAAGGTTGAATCTGAAAGTCAGTGTTATGCTTCATGAGAGATCCCACTCTGGGGAAAAACCTTATGAGTGCCCGAAAACCTTATGAGTGCCCGAAATGCAAGCAAAGTCTTGGTTACAAATTACTTCTCACTAGCGCCTTGATGCCTATGGGTTTAGTTGCACTCTACAAAGCCATAATTCATTCATTCATTCACTTGTCATGAGCGAACTCACATGGGAAAAAAAAACCTTATGTGTGTTCTGAATGTCAGATAAGGTTCAATCACGAATACAATGTCACTTCACATGAGAGAATTCACACTGGACTAAAGCCTTATACAGGAGGGGAAAGCCAGAAACGTTATACTCAGAAAGGAGACCTCACTAAACATAAGAAATGCATCCACACCATGTAAAAAGTAAGGCATATCTTGAATTGCAGAAAAGCTTCTAACAACCTGACTTTACATGAGAGAGCACATATTGTATTTGCAATAGGATTAATCAAGAAACTCTTGCAGGATAACTTAGGCTGCCCGCATGCAACCTCCCAAATTATTTCAGGCCTTGAAATTTTTTAATTGCAACAAAATCCACAATTTCAGTATTTGAAAGTTACAAAACTCTCAAGGTCTTTACTTTACACAGGGAAGTGTTGGTGCTTGCAAAAATCAACTAATTGCCAAAGAAATCACAATATTAATGTCTTAAATATTACTCCACCCAAAAGGTATCTACTCACCCTTGTTTCGTAACTGACTGAAATCTATATTTTCATGATAAGGTTAAGCCTAGGTGGAGTTCCTCAATGAAGAACTCCACAAAGGTACAAAAAAACTCCGGCACTCGACTCAGAGTTCCCCGTACAGCGGAGTGCGTAAGAATCATGCCGTTGGTGGTGATTTTGATCTCCTGGTGTTTGTCTCGCCCTGTAAAAATAATCACGAAAGACACCATGTGCAGCACAAGAGGGTGCAGTTGTTTCTACTCGAGCAGAAGCTTTGTCTATGAGAAGGAAGATTTCTCAACACGAGTGGTTGTGACATGCCGCGACCACTTGCATTGAGAAATCCGACGACCCGCTTTGAGAAATCTCACCAGGAGGTTGATTGTGATCGCCAACTAGACCTTGGCGAGCGCGAGCAAGGAAAAATCTCATCAGGAGGTGGATTTTCCTCTCTCCAGCACATGGCGTTGAAGAGCCTGAGCATTGAAAAAAACCTTGCTACGCTCCACGGAGCGGAGTTCACCACCCAGAATTAGATAATATACAACAGCAGGAAAACATAACAACCCAGCTACTTGCCTTCGATAACGCTCTTTCTGGTGGATACTCCTTTACCTGCAGATTCCTCACCTTGTAAATATTCCCCAGACTGGATCCTCAAACTTTAAAGCAGTCCTGCTTGACGCAGTAATAGACATCATGCAGCTCAGTGTCGACGTCATTCTGCTCCAGATGTGACAAGCGTAGACGCATAGAAGCACTTCCCATGCGCACTGTGAACAACTACAGAAGTCTATGAGTTCATTATCTCACTGGTTTGTATCACATATGCAGACCCTGGGCAGATATTAATTCACCATTTTTATCATGATTAGAATTCAGATGAGGCCTTTTCATTTAAAAAATTCTAATTGTATTCTCAGCAGCAAGGGTATATATAAATTGTTGAGTGATGACAGTGCTCAAGTTGAAAGTGATATGATGATAAAACCGTCCGATCCACATTTTGTTCACAGAAACAGGGCTGTAAATTACTTTTGTACAATACAAGTTAAGCAAAGGCTATTCTTAGAAGACATAATTTATATGAAATAGCCCCTGTATAGTTAATGTTTCGACCGTTCCAGTTAATTACCATGTCTCATCAGAAAGGTAGATCACCGTTTCTCCCATATGCTTCTCAACTATATTGAATACAACCGAGTAAGGATTCTTCTGTATCTCCGGGCAGCGTACCTGGGAGGAACTCACATTCAACAAAGCATTTCCAGCGCCCGTTCGTCGGACAAAACAACTGCAGTCAAACATGTTCAAGTGTGACACTTCCTGATGAGACCATCGGCATTGACTATCTTGTCTGTGAGAAGCTGCACCAGCCCTCTTGTGATGGTGGGCAGGAAGACATTCACCGCCAAGTGAAATGCTCCCAACTCCAACAGCTTGATGTGGAGTTGGGTCTCTGCCACTGACGAGGGTTCCCTAATCTCTGTCTCCCATATGGCCTTCCCATCCCAGAAGTGATACATCCGTCACCACTGTTAAGTCTGGGTGGAATAGGGAGAGGGGTCTGCCACTAACACAATCTAATTCATTGGAGAAAATGTTGTATGCTGCCTACAATAGGGTGAGTCAGCGTCTGGAAGGACACAAAGAGATTTTGCAGCTGTACCAGTTGTAGAGGCAGGTCACTCAGTGGCATGATGTTCTGGACATTGCCTCTATGTGCCATGGCCATGAAAGAACTGCTGTTAGGTTTGCAGCAGGGTCTGGCGCTGGCAGAGTTGAAAAACTCCACTGTAGGCAAAAGGGGACGAGATTTGTGATGAAATTGCGTGGCGGATGGAGACATACCCAAGGAATCTGTCTGGGGCCTAGTCCGCTTTCTTGCTTTAAAGGCGAGAGCCATCAAATAGCTTGTCCATTAACGATGCTCGGGTATCTTTACAGAAGCATATAGACCTAATCCAGGCAATGCACCGAAGTTCCACACTCATATCAATCGCCTGACCAAAGCAATTGGCTGTGTCCAAGTCACAACATATTACAAACTTTGCTGCAACACATCTATCCTGAATAGCTTGTGTTCGCCGGCAGAGTTTAGGCCACTGTTTCCCACAGGGCATGATTATATTTCAGAGAATTGTCATTCAGACCCTCCAGGATTTAGCAATGTGCAAAAAAAATCGCCAGTTTTGTAACAAGCCTGCACTTTTCATAAAAATGCCAGTGAATGCAACCTCGACCTTGCATTGATCCAGCGCTCGCCAATGGGCCAATAAAAGGAGGAGTCTCAGCAGCAGGCAAGTCATGTGTTCTTTCTTTATTTACTCCTCACCGGCCTGCCTGCTGTTTTGCATTCATCTGGAGGGCTTCGGACTCCACCACCTGCCGCTGGACCAAAGGACCTTCCTAGCTGCAGCCTTTACTCTTCTGCAGCCAGAGGAGAGAACAGACTGTACGTCGGAGAAAGGGGCACCAAAAAGATCAGGTAGGTTATACTGGCATGCTGCAGCAGTGTGCATCTGTCTGCTCCACTCTTATAGCTTCCCCATTCTTCCTTATCCTCGCCCAGGGCTGTGGGTGCTCTAGGCAAGGAAATAGAAGGGGGCATGGGCAAACCAGCATGGTGGTCCCTGAGAGGGGCAGTATATTAAGGCAGGGTTCCACCTCACATGGGGGATGTGGTGGGACCCGGGACAAGGCAAGATTTTAATGCATGGGCACACCAGGCCCAGTGGACCAATATTTTTATAAAGAGGCCCACCAAACGTGCCAGTGCCCCATCCACTGCTCACAAAACAACAACGTGTTGAGCCCTCTGGCCTTTCTTTGGTGGCTCCCACTCACACCTCCTAATCCAGCTTTCCCTCACTACTGTTTTGGTGGTAGGGGTCCAGTGTTTTCAGGATACAATGGTGAGGGTAGTGTTTGACAATAGGGACAATGGTAGGTTAGGTGTCAGTTTGGGTGGGGGTGGCAGGATAGAGGGCAGTGTTATGACAGAAGCAGACAGTGTAGCCATGTAGTGTTTTGAGGGTAGGTTGCAGTGTGGAGGAGTAGTTTTAGGGCAAGCAGAAAGGGCCAGTGTTTTGTCGGAACAAATGATGGTGGTGTTATTGGGAAAGAGGCTGTGGTTTTCAAGGTTATTGTGGTGGGGTTGGTGGCAGTGCTGTGGGGTAGGGTGACATGGAAAAGGGCTAGGCTATTCTCACTCCTTTTTGTTCTCGTGTAGAGTCTTGGAGGGTAGATTCTGCTGGTTCTAGAGCTCTTGGGCTGTCTGGTAACTACAATATACTCTTGCTGCTTTAAGGCTCCGGTCGGTCGGGGGTTCAGTACACTTCTGGATAACTCAGAACCTTGTGGGCTGGATCCATATTTTTGAACTCCCACTTGAAAAGGGTGGAGGTAACATATGTGCCCATCTCCCTTTCCACAATTTGCATCATGCCTGTCCTATCTATCCTAGACAATTGTTGAAAGTGTAAAAACGGGCCCCCTTTCACAAGACTGGCCCAACGGAAACTCTTTTTGTTTTGTAGAACATATCTGGTTTTTTTTATTTGCATTTTTCAGATTATTTGATTTTGGGGACATTAAGTGTTTACAACAGGGGTCTTCAACCTTTTCTGTAGTGTACCACATACAAAATTGTGATTCTGTGTACAAATTAGATCTAGCATGCATAAAGAAAGGGGAGTCTTTGGCCAAAATAGCCATTTTCCCTACCCATACTTTTAACACATCTTATACAAAAAATGCTAATTACATTGTCATCCGGAAATAGTCATTAGCGCCTACTCATAACCAAATGCCACTTAGAATTGTCTTTCACTTCAAGCTTTCAAAGGTAAATTGATATAAAAGCAGTATTGAATTTTTTGACGTTGTGTACAAAATTTAGATCATTATTTTTATATGACACACCATAGAAAAAAAGGACTTGTTTATATATACTAAACCTCCAGAAACGTTTGATTAACCAGTTATAAAGTCACGTCTAGCTTAGTTAGTTTATAGTCTTCTTTTTTTTATAGAAATTATTTCACATTGTTACTGGATCTGCATGGCTAAACATTTATAAGCTCCCAAAAGCGAGACCTATTGGCTATGCCAATGCTTGTTAGTGATTGAGTACATTGAGCAGCAGAACTTTTGATTAAGTCCTGATGAATTCCGCAAACATCTCTTTGGAGGGTTAATAGGCTGAAACATGTTGACCTCTTATTGACTCTAAGAGTGCATATATATTCCTCCCACAGTACCCTGTTTTTAATCCTGGCCCAGGGGCGTACAAATAATGGAACCCACATACCCTTTAGCAAGTTTTAACTTTTACTCTGCTTCCCCCACTACCCTGAGCTCATTATTGTGGTATTTAGTATACCTTTCTCTATAACAAAACATGCCTGAACTCCTCCCTCTCAGTGTGGGGGTTGTATCACTGTGCAAGGAGATTCCCAATAAGGAAGCATGCCAACTATGGTGGGTGAGGAAAATCATCCTTTTAAAGGGATATTTTATCTTAGCTAGGTCTTCATTTGAAACAGTAATCACCAGAGACCCAAGGGTTTCTTGATTGTGGTAGAAATACATTTTTACCCCTTCATTGTATGTTCAAGCACCGACCATTGCATGAAATGTTGTGATCTATGTAGGGAAAATACTATGTGCACTGAGAAAATCTGTTAAAATAACAGAAAGTTGATAATCGCATTTAATACCTTCTCAAACCTGGATTTATCTAGAAGAGAAGTCTGTTAATTCTAGCAGATTTTTGATACCACAAGGTATAAGAAATTTGGGGATCTTTATCTGATATCTTTATCAGTAAATTATCTGAAATTATTGAACATAAACTTTTGCAATTATTATTTCCAAAGATAAAGGAAGTTCTATATTTATCTTTTCTAAACTAACCCATTGACTACAATAGCCACCTCTCTCAAATCAATATTGTGCTTGTTTAGTGAGAAAGCTAAATGAACTAGGAGACACCAGGAACTGCGCATCAGTATTTTTCGGAGGAAGCTTCAAGTTAGAGAGTGAAAACACTTTTTAGAATGCCCCAAAAATTGTGATAAAGATATTTCAATGTTTGACAAAAAAAATAGGTACATTTCATGACAATATTGAAATGGGAAATAACAGGAACAAATATTTACAAGACATTACAAAAATATTAGAGACTAAACTTGAATAATATAGGAAATACTGAAGTTCATGTACTAATAATCCATTTGGTAAACAGTGGGTGCTTGTAAAGTCAGCACACTTCTGTGTCTGTGATTGCTTTTAAATAAAGGCATTGTTTAATGCACCCCATTTTACTCTCAGATTCACAAATGTCCCCTTGGGTTACTACCTCCAGTTACTGTTTTTCAGCCTACATATAGTTTCAAAGCCTAATACATACCTTAAGAATGTATTAAATATTCAGAAGGGAAACTATTAACATTTCCCTTCCAAATTCTGAATTGTTAAATGGGCTTAGTACATTTAAAAAATGGGTTTAGCATTTGCAAAATCTGTGAATTACCGAACCAGTGGATTTTTTAAACAATAAAGCCTTTGCTACATGAGGCAATTTTTCTCAATTCCCTCCAAATTAAGTTTACTAATAATGTTAGTTGAACGATAACTGGTGCACGTACCTATTTAGTGTTAGTGTTGCTTCAGATCAAATAAAAAACATCACACATAACTCTTACACAATACTTAAAGACAGAATTTCTGACATCCAGATTTAATGTTTTGTTAAATATATTTGCAATTGTTGTCACTTAAACAGGAACACAGCCAAAGCAGTCTCTGGACATAAAATAGTATGTAATCATAATCTTTAGATACATTTTCTGAGTTTCAGGAACAATGTGTGTCTTCTGGGTTTACTCTAAACCACTATAATAAACATATTCAATCCTTTTAGATTTGATCTGTTTGTACTGGTTTCTATTGCAGACAATATTCTAGATTCAGAGCAAGGATCAATTCCACCTATGGCTTTTAAAATCTATTTGTGTGTGTAACAAGAGGGAGAGAGAGGACTAGATAGCTAGTCCGAGTCCCCGAGGGTTTATATGTGATATGTGAGGGCTTCATGAATACACCAACAAGGTGCCCGTGACAGAACTAATTAGAGTACTGCAACACTTTGGTCAACTTAAGCTAGTCCTCTTTGATTAATCACTTTTAAAATCTATTTATCAATGATCTCTATCAGTATTATCACAACTAAAACTGTAATAGAACTGATCTGAGAGATGGACCTTCAAGTGTTATGCTCAGTCAATTTATTGAACAAACTATGGAGTTAAAATCTGAATAGATTAGATCCACAAGCATTGCCTAACCACTGTATTTTACATCAATAGATTACTTATCAGGACATTTTCTCTGAGTACAATTCAGTCATCTTCCATTTTCCGCGGCGCTCATGCTGGATCTGTTTGAACTCTTTTAAAATATTACATTGAAATGTCCAAAAGCTCAGGAATTCTAGTTTCAAGCCTGGTTACATCAAAAGATGCCCTTCTGTTCCTACATTTTATTGTGCACCATGATTCGGAAATGGCATGTTTTTGCTTTTCGGAGATAAAATTCTAAACATATTTATTGTTGTTGCCATCCGAAAAATGATCACTAATTAGGAAGATAACAACAAGTGGCCTGTGATGGTTGCTGGAATGGAAAGTGTTTAATCAAAAGGTGGATTGAATTAAAGTTTAGGTGACAATTTCACAAAAGTGTATGGATTTTGTATATATTTAAAATTGTTGATCTCTAAGAAGGCCTAAATCAATGAATTGAATTGAAATTCAAGTTTATCATTTGAATCCTATTGTTGGAAAAGATGTGATTTTGAACCCCATGAGGCGGTTTCTTTCCAGAAAGAATTCAGGTTGTAATCATGAGTCAAATAATGCTGAGGAGGTTAAAATATTCAAATTGAATTCTAATTACCGATGAAATGTTCATTGTACAATATATTTCTTAGTATTCTAATGTGCTGACTTTATTGCTTAAGGAAAATAATTAGTATTTGTTTTTCTATATGTTGGAGGCATTACATTAATGAAATCACTGTATCCCACCTTCTTTCCTTTCCTGTTCTTTATGAACGTTTCTATTGTTGAACTTTAAATATTGCCTGAAATTAAGAATTGTGCTCTACATAACTTTGCTGTGTTACAGTATGTTGATTTTTATGTACAAATTTTGTCTCTTATTTGTATAGCAACTGATGTTTTGTTTTGCTTTAATAATCAGCTTATGTTTATTAGGTCTTATTATTCAATAAAATGTTTCAAACACAACAAATGGTAGTTGATATGTATTTACAACTGCAGCATTTTTATTGTATGGGCGCGTTCAAAGGGGCCAAAAATATGGTCTGCGGGTTGACGGAATACCACATTGGCATCAGCAGAAAGAAGTTTGAGCAGGTGATTGGTGGCCATGTAAGGTTGGAGTAGGGGTAACAAAGCATGTATATTGTGTGGACTGTGACTCCTGGAGTTATTGTGAGGGATACCATGCTACCCTGTAAATGAATCCCCTAGTGATTATTATCAACAAACTTTATTCAGTTTTATAAAAGAAAACCATAAAAGTCAAACTACACAAAAATTATCAGAGGGTCTAGTGAGAGAACTAATGTGTACGCAAAATGTAACCTGACAGAAAAACCTAGATGTCCCTAACATGTGTGTATCTATCTAGGGTCATCCCTTCAACAAATCCACATGTGGTCAGGCAAGGATGCCCATCAGTCACCACACGGAACCGCCCTTCATCATTTGGGATTCCTTCAAGACCACCACTAGGAGTGCCACTTAGCTTTCACGGAAGAGGGCCCAGAAGTTGGAAAGGAGCCCTCAACTCGTCAGATAGGTCTTACTGAGGTCTTGCTACTCAATTATGAGGATATTGGCACACAAAAAAGGGGGGGACTGATGTCGCAGTGCACAAGTTCTTCCGTGAAAGCTAAGTGGCAGACTGAGTACGTGTTCAGGAATCACAAAAGCTACCATTCCCTGAGCATACAGGTGGTGTGTGATGCCAAACACATCATCACAGACATTGTTGCAAAATACCCAGGCAGCACGCACAACGCTTTCCTCTTCCGTCATAGTGGGATACACGGTAGACTCACAAGTGGGGAGTTTGGCGAGGGATATTTACTAGGTAAATGCACAGAGGCCACATTTTGTAAGACTAGCATGTGCAGAACTGTGTGTAACCATGTCCATCCCACCTCACAGGTGACAGTGCGGATGCAGTCTGGGACTTCATACTGACGCACTACCTGAATCCTGCCAACGCTGGGGAGCGGCGATACTACAGAGCACCCATAGCAACCAGAGGCACCATTGAACGCACATTTGGGATACTCAAGAGCAGATTCAGATGCCTCCACAAGAGCGGATGGGCACTACAATACAGCCCCAAGACCTGTTGCAAGATAGTGGTAGCATGTGCCATGCTGCAAAACATTGCCACCAGGAAAGGCACACCGGTGGAGCTCAGTGAATCCGATTCATCTGACGTAGAGGGGCCTGGCCCAGGACGTATACCAGCCGGTGTAGCTGGTGCAGCTGCTGGGTGTCAGAGGCGAGATGAAATAACACGCAACTATTTCTAGATGAGTAAATAAGACACAATGCTAGATCCCATTAGTGCGACTGTGTTTTATTCCTTAACTGCAGGATCAATTATGTCACAGCCTGAATGACACCCAATGTCTCTCTCAATGTCACAGTGCTAAATTTTAACAGGAGCAATTGTATAAGAACAGTGGGTAGCTGCACCCATCCAGTGTTCACATATGCTGCACCTCACATGCAGCGCTGTCGTGAGGAAGCCCCTGTTTGGGGTTGCACAGATCGCTCCTCAGTTGGGCCAGTAGGGTTAGTGTTACGGGCACTACGGTGCATATCCATGGTGGGTGGGGGGGTGACGCTGCTCCTCCCTGATAGTGCGTCCTCTTCAGTGGAAGTCAGGACACCAGGCCCAGCGGTGTGAACTGCCCGCAGCTCGTCAACTGCTGATGTGATTTGCACCTGTGCCCTAGCAACGTCCTGGCTGTTGTGGGCCACTTCGCGCTGCATGCAGATGCTGCGCCTGGATAGGACATTGGTGGCAGAGGACAAGCGGTTAACTGCACGTGTGTATAGGTCCAGGGGCTGCATCTCTCTGCGCCTAGCAGCACGGTCAGCCATCATTTCTTCACAGAGTGCCTTCAGGGCACCTGTCATGCCTCTGAAGCCTGCCCTCACTTCCCTCTGTAATGCTTTAATGTTTTTTGCTTGCAGGCGCTGTACCTGCAACATGTGCATCTCCAGGCCTGCAAATACTGTTTCCTCCCCAGGATCTGCACCTCTGCTGGATGTGCGTGACCTGCGCCTGCTTGGGACTTGTAGTAATGGGTCAGCATGTGCAACTTCTTGTCGCTGTGGCTGTGTTGCCTCAGGGGGCACATTATCATCGCTGTCCTGGCCCTCGTCCTCCAAGGGGGGATAGTGGTCGGACAACATGTCTCCTGCGTTGTTTTGGAGGGTTGACGGGGCTTTTGTCCTCCTCTGTGTCCTCCTCTTGCCCTGCTGCTTCAATGTTTGGGGAACCTGCCTGTCTCCCACTGCCTGTAGGCTCTGTTCCAGATGGTGCTGTGGATGTAAAAGCACATATTTATTTACCGTACTGACTTACACTTGACAATTATTAAATGTCACTGTTTTGTATTTCATGTGTCTTGTATTTGCCTTTCCTGAGGTGCACATTCTATTGGGGACTGGCTGGGTGTACATGCACCACAGTTATGTACATGTGACTACATCTCCCATAATGCATTGCTGTGTGTGATTGGGTACCTTCCCTTTGTCCTGCCCCTGGCTTGCTGCTGGGGGTGGGGGGATTGAGGGGTGTCAGGGGTGTGATGGCATGCTTCTTACCTGGTCCTGGTTCCTGATGCTCTGAGCTGTCTAGGTCAGCAACGCCCATTACACCTTCAGGTAGCAGGGTTCCCTCCACCAGTTCATCCAGAGGTGTGCTGTCAGTGGCTGTGGAGGTTCCTCCACCGGTCGTCCTGGACTGCTCCAGCCTGGCAGCCACCTTCTCCTTGGAGCGCTGGCGCAGATAATACCATCGCTTCCTTAGATCGTCAACACTCTTGTGTGTCACCCCTACAGCATTTACTTTCTGCTGAATGTCAGCCCAGATGCGGCACTTGCGTGTTTCAGGCACCTTGAGAGATTTTTTCCCGAATAGCAATTCATGGCTGACCACCATTTCTTGTATTAAAACCTCCAGCTCTGCCTCAGAGAATTTCTGCTTCCTCTTCCTCTGCATTTCAGCCTGCTGTTGCTGCTGTGTTTCCTGGCTGGCCATGTCTCCACTTTCTGCCATTCTGTTCAAAACTGCTGTGTTCACTCTCCAAAACTCCTCTCTCTGACTGTGAATCAGCAACTCAAGTGCAGCATGGGTAGTCACACTGCCTGGTTGTGATGTCATCAAGCTGCACCTGAGTTTCCGATTGGCAAATTCGAAAAAATCGCAATTTTGCGGGTTTTTTCCATTAAGGAATCGCATTTGGGGTTCTCGCAATTTAAATAGCGATTTTTAATGAATCGCTATTTATTTGCGATTTCTTTCATACATTCCATTTTGCGATTCCGAAATTGCGATTCGGTAAAAATCGCAATTTCAGAATCGCAAAATGGTTACTTGATACATAGGGCCCTTGGTCTTTATTTCGGTAAAAAGAACCATAAAAGGTTTTAAGCAAAAGATAAAACAATTCAAACATTCCCACAATACATCGTATTAAACATAACATACAGTACTACTAATTCCTGGATTCTACATGGATTTGGCTGACCAGTATTGTGATGTTCTAAAGATACTTCAAATTTCTCAGTATTACATGATAATATAAAAAAAAAAAATATTTTAAAGCAGATTTGAGGAATAAACATATCAGGTCACTTAATAAAACACCAATACAATCAAATAGATATCTCTAAAATAGTCTTAAAAAATCTTATTTCAATCAAAAAAGACAATTTTATACATGATATTTAAATCAATGTATATTTCATATTATGCTCATAAAGTGCACGTGCCAAGCTCACTGAATTTCCCATTCGGGTTCTCAGCCTAGAATTTCAGACCTTCCCTTTTCCTTATCAAGCTTACGCCAAACAGATACCGACTAACGCTAAAAACCACTGTTTGTGTGGTATCAGATCGTAATAATCTTCCTGCTTCAAGGAAGTATCTAGTACCGAGCAAGCGGCAAATAGGTTTTGTCCATTTCTTCCTACATCGCGCATAGGCTGAACAGAGGAACAGCAGATGTGTTTCATTCTCTATTGCACCTAGATCACATAAAACACATCTTCCCTCCTCCACCTCGCCCAGCGCCCATTTCACAGTATTTGACTTTATTTGTAGGATACCATAGCGATATTTAAGGTATAAAGATTTAGCTAGCTATGGCTGTATTTCATCTAGGAAAGGCTCAAAGTTCCAAACTATTTTCATTTGTAGGAACCGTGTTGTCAATGATCCCACCCTTGAGGAATGGGAAATGGAATCATGTATAAAAGACCAATAGGTTTCCTTTAGGAGGCCGTTGTCAAGCCAGACGGATCATCCCAATAATGCCTTAGTCCCAATTTTAAAAAAACAGTTGTGAATATGCTTTTACCAGGTCAAACCCACACCTTTATTTAATCCTAAGATTTCCTCAAGACCCTCTCTATAATGGATGAGCTCCTCTGTGCACCACAGGTGAACACAAAACAACAATGGTCTTAGGTTAGCCTGATCATCCACACTGACAATTTAAATCCATCAATCCAGGAGTCAGTGGTGTTCGTGTGGGGAGACTTAATATTTTCCTAAGAAACTTGTTTTCGCCCACCTTGAATGTTTCATTTGTCAATGGGTCCCATAGGGGTCTGTTTGGAACTGTCCTTTTCAGGACTGCCTGTCAGTTGTGGTTTTTTTTTATTTCTGTTTTTATTAATTGCAAATGGCAAATAGTAGTATGCATACAGTTCAACCTTATGACATCAGGTGCATGTTGTTTAACAATGAACAATTAGTCAATCAGTCAGTCCAGATACACACTTGTTATTCCTCGACAGTTTCATTTCTACAGATGGTGATACACACAAGTTCCCTCGATATATGTTCCACCCACCTCATTTTTTATCCCACTTTTTGGGACATCCTCTATATTTATACACTCTTTTTTCTGCAATCATACATTTATCCAGTTCTGCAGCCCAAGTCCCTGTCAATGGTCTTTCTGCTACCCCCCAATGCATTGCTATTGCTCTTTTTAACAGTGTGTATCCCAAAGAAACTAGCTGGTGTTCCACCTCCGTATGATCAATCGCTTTCCAAATGTTAAGAAGTTCTAATGGTGGTGTAAGGCTGATCTTTTTCCCTAGAGTGTCCTGCAAGTGTCCTCTTGGACGCCGCTAAAGGTTTTGATTCTATCTCCTGGCGGTATATGGAAGTGGTAGTACATCGTATGGGTGTCCCCTATATTTACACCAATTGGATTAAGCTACTATATGAACAACCTGTGGCGAGAGTGAGGGTGAATGGTAGGACGTCTGAATCATCCCCAATTAGGCGAGGGACGCGGCAGGGATGTCCGCTGTCGCCAATACTTTTTGCTATCGTACTAGAGCCAGTGGCCCGTATATTGCGGCAGCGGCAGCGGCATGCCAAGGCAGCGTTGCGCTTTCACCTGAGACCATTAGCAGTGTCTATGTACGCTGACGATATGGTTTTATATGTGCGGGTTCCAACAATAAAGGGCCCCACCTGAATTGCACCTATCTTGACTAACACAAAGGATCTGATAATAATATTATCTCCTTATCCTCCTAGTGTGTTAGTTTACACTACTATGTTTAGTCATGGTGCCCTTTCAATACTTAAAAGCCATCATCACAGGTCTATACTAACTCGTGAAGAAATGTAGTGTGTAAAGAGAGAGTTCCTCACGGTAACACCCGAGGGGGTTACTGACTAATGATTGCCAGTCTACCCACTTCTCATCATTGGCCACTCTCTCTTTGTTGTGTGTGGGTAAGGATATATAAAAAAGAACTAATGTGCTCCCTTTACAACAAAACTCATATAGTGAAGATATCGTGGACACAGTTAAATTTGCCCACTACACAGACCACATACGTGCTCAAAGAACCCCAGTGAAAACCAAAAAAAAAGAAATTTTTTAGAATTCTCACTTATTAAAACAGGGTGATGCTAACTGGCCATCCAATTTTACTCCTGGCTGCAAGCATTCCCACTTAAAAATGGTTACCAATACACCATCATTTTTGCCAACATGTTTTGTTGCCAAGAATTTACGCAACTTCGTCAGGGCTTTGGGGGTTCTATACTCTTATTCTTCACTCTTGGTAGTTCCCAGGACCTGTGACAACATTAAAAATGAACCAACATTAGATCACCCAAAGGTTACAAATCGAACCACAGTCATTCTGAGAACCAAGAAGGTTCAATGAATATCATTTAATATTCAATCGTCTCAACAGTACCTACAACCATCACTCATTTATGGACCCCGTGTCAAAAGATCACGTGTCCGCCGAGTGGCCCCTCAATGTCGAGCACCCTACAAAGTGTAAAAAAGCATGAGATAAAGCATGTCACATCCCAGTCAATATTCATAGATTGTGTAGTACACATCCCACTTTAAAAACTCCTGCAATGCCTTTGTGTACCCCTGTCTCACTTTAAATATTCCCGTGCTGCATGGTATATGTTCCCGTGTTCGGGTATGACAGCCTGCGGCGCCCTGGGCCCCGAGGGTCTCTTCTGGGCTCCATTGGTTCCAACCCTACCACATCATTCGATTGCACTAAATGCAGGCTCCACACTTCTCTCGGACAAACAACCAACACACTGAAGTGCTTACCGGTGCCGAGTACCTACGACGCGTGTTAAGCTCCGACAATCTGCTCTCACCGCCGCTCTGTTTAAACGCCCATGCTGACCACGCCTACTAGCTCGAGTGTGACGCTTGCGCGTTCACGTCGTCAAGCGTGGCGGCCATCAACGATCAGGATGTGTTTTGTGTGCCAGAATTTGGAAAAAAGTTCTTTCAAAAAAAAATTCATAACTAATGTCCGCATATATATACATCTGTGATTACCATGCGGCCCCTAACCTCGCAGGCAATTTCACAGAGCGATGCGCCTGCGTGTTACTGCTGCTATCAGTTGCGGCCATCTTGGGTGAGGGTGCAATTCTGAATAGAAAGTGAATAAAGGTACAAAATTCAAAATCCGTGACCACTAAGTCTTGCATGCCAGACACTCCAATTGCTCTCGGATCAGGTATTAGCAAAGGGGACAGGGAGCAAGAGGGGGTACATACTGTGCCTATTTATCAAAGGACCCTCATGATCCGACCTCACGTACCTCACATGAAAATGTTGTGAGAATTGTCATAGGGTCACAAATCACCCATGAAAAAATAATACAAATTCTAAAATAAAACCAGGGACTTTTAATAAAATATCATGAGTTTCGGATAATGGGTCTTTCCTCATTTTTCATACTATGTACATATCGGGGCACAGGATTCTCATCGCTTGCTAACCTTATTCCACTCAATTGAATCGTTAAGCCCATCCTGATCTGCTCATTCTGAAAAGATCCATTTGGCCTCTTTTCTTGCCAGAATAGCTTCCAAATTGTGAGTGTCACCTATCACCTTCTCTAATACAGTCCATCTTAAATCCCTTGGGTCATGCCCCTTGTCAGTGAAATGTTGCACTAAGCGTGTTGTCAAGTTTCTTGCTCTAATTGTACTCAGACGTTCCTGAATGCGTATTTTAACCTTTCTGGAGGTTAATCCAATGTGGTGCAAACCACAACTACAAGTCAACCTATAGATCACGTATGAAGTGTTACAATTACTAAAACGATTTTGAAACCAGGTTCTCCCATCGTGTAATGTGACACTTTTCGTCATCTGTGTCAAACCACAGACAGAGCAACCTCCACAGGGATAATGCCCCACTGGCAGTGAATTAGGTGGTGTCTTTATCGGTGTGCACGAGTGGACCAATTTGTCTTTTAAATTAGGAGCTCTTTTAAATGCAAAGCGTGGCACTGGCATTTTGCTAGTAGCTGTGTCCAAAATGGACCAATGTTACGTATAATCTGTCTCATTTTTGTTGACAGCAGGTCAAATGTGGTTACCACCGGAAGACAGGCCTGTCTTTCCCTCATGTTTCTTTCAAGCAAGGCTTCACGCGGGGTGTTTAGTGTCCGTTTCTGCGCCTGCTTAATGACCTTCATAGGATATTTTCTATCCCTCAATTTCGTTAGCAGCTTCTCCGATTGTTCCATAAATGTATCAATTGTTGAGCAATTCCTCAGATAGCGTAAAAATTGGCCAACTGGGAGATTAACCCTGAGGACCCTGGGATGGAAAGAGCGATAATGGAGGAGCGAATTTCGGTCAGTTACTTTACGGTGGACATTTGTTGCCAATTTATGTTCCACCGCAGAGATATCCACATCAAGATATACTGCAGACACGTTACTGATGGTCCAAGTGAACCGCAGGCTTTCATCCGCCTGGTTCAACCATTGCAGGAATGACAACAGCAGGTTGTCTGTACCTGTCCAGATACAGAGGTAAAATGCAACTTCTGCAGTATATCTCGCGTGTTATTGATAAATCTGATGGGGGGGGGGAGAAGCCACGTATTAGTTGGGGTTTCCTGACACGCCATTATGAGAGAGGTGGCTTTAAGGCACCTGACATGCATCTGTATTATTTGTGTGCACAAGCATGGTATGCTTTTTTTTGGCAAAGTGCACCTCCCTATATACCGCATGTCGCAGTTGAAGCTGGGGCAGTGTGGCCTAGTCACACCTCAATTTCGCATTGAAAAATTACCCTTTTTCGGCAAAGTGCCTAGCTGTTGTTTTTTAACCCTAGCTCTGCCGGCACCCAGGGAAACCTAGCAAACCTACACATTTTTTAAAACTAGACACCCAGGGAATCCAGGATGGGGTGATTTGACTGCCTCCCACAAGGTTCTGTTACCCAGAATCCATTGCAAACCTAAAAAATAACACATTTTCCCCACATTTCTTTGGTGGAAAGTTCTGGAATCTGCATGGATCCACAAATTTCCACCCACCCGTGTCCCCCAAAGTCTTCCGAGGAAAATGGTACCTCACTTGTGTGGGTCGGCCTAGTGTCTGCAACAGGAAATGGTGCAAAACGCAACGTGGTCATACCTCAATTTCGCAGAGAAAAATGACCGTTTTTGGCAAAGTGCCTAGCTGTAGTTTTTGAACCCTAGCTCTGCCGGCAGCTAGGGAAACCTAGCAATCCTACACATTTTTTAAAACTAGACACGCAGGGGAATCCAGGATCGGGTGACATGACTGCCTCCCACCAACGGCTCAAAACGCAACGTGGTCACACCTCAATTTCGCATTGAAAAATGACCCTTTTTATGGTGAGCTGGTGTAAGCAGCAGCGAAACCTATATTATTAGCGATTTGTGGGACAGGGGATGGGCACGTGCTGGGCCGTCGGCGATTTCAGCATGTGTGCGCGCACGTACAGGCCCGAGCCGTGCACATCTCCTGTCCCGCTTCCAAAGCAAGTCAGCCTCTCGCAATCGCACGCACACACTCACACGCACGCACACACGTGCACACAGCCACACAAACACACAGCCACACACACATGCACACACACAGCCACACACACATGCACGCACACACAGACACAGCCACACACCCCCCTCTCTCTCACGCAGGCATGCAGCCACACACACATCTACACACACACGCACACACACACAGACACAGCCACCCCTCCCTCTCTCTTACGCAGGCACACAGCCACACACACAGCTACACACACACGCACACACACAAACACAGCCACCCCCCCTCTCTCTCTCACAGGCACACAGCCACACACACATGCACGCACACACACCCCCCCTCCTCTCTCTCACGCAGGCACACAGCCACACATGCACGCACACACACACAGCCACACCCCCCCCTCTCTCTCCAAGCCCCACTCACTTGGCTCTTTTGTCACGACTCCCCTGGTGTTATCTCCGCCGCATCACCTATGCACACATGCAGGGCTTCCCTCACTCATGGGAGCCCCGCACCTGCATCGGCGGCCTCAGCCGCCACGTCTGCCGCTACCGCGGGGCTCTCCCTCAGGCGAGGGAGCCCCGCGTCAACACTGCTGCTCTCTGCCACGCACTCCATGGGCGCGGGCTTCCAGCAGAAGGCGGAAGTCCCTGCCCCACGACTGGCTTCACGCTCCCGAAAGTCTGGTTTTCGCGCCGGGATATCCTTCACCATCGCTCCACTTTATGGCAATCTCTTCGTGTTTCAAATAAATAATTTCAATGTAGTGTTTTCTCACCGGCTAATAAGAATTTCCGCCTTCTTCAAAGGTGCTCTGTAGAGAGAACCCTCACAATCCTCCAAAGTATACTTGCTTTGCCAAAATACGAAGTCTGCCAACTTTCGCATAGCCATTCAGTAAAAGGTAAAATTCGATTAGTCGTGCTAATTTCCATACTAGCAGCCTCCTAATGCCATATGGCGCTACACACAAAGCTAACACAATCTATTCATAACACAAGTAACTGCATGCTTCAAAATACATAGTAACATGATATCGGAACAATGCTAGTCAGAAAATGGTTAAACGCTCGCGGCTGACATCTGCAGAGGTCTTTCGGCCGCAGTTCCAATCACAACAACAAAAGCCAGACTTTTGAGGTCAACAGATTACCATTAACGAGGGGAAAAGAGATAGCGCTTGTCTCTACTTGTTTGCTAAATGTGATCCTTCCATTGATTTGCTGTGTTTTGCTAAATTTAATCTTCTACTTGCTTTTCTTTACTTTTTGTTTACTATCTATCTGTTTCTCTATACTACGTGTCACTTGTTCTAATTGCTCTCATCATAAAGAACAACAACTACACACAAAGCACAGCTCTGTAAATATGCAATTCATAAGTCGCCTTTCAACAACACTATGAGTTCTGTTCTGCAAAATACAAATATACAAATTTGAGATACAACTGGTAAAGTCCTATGGTACGTGCACGTCCTACACCTTCACCAAACTAAACATCGAACAATCCCATCTTAACCTGATCTACAATTGAACTTAACTTAAATCACAATAGCTGTGATCAGACAGACTCCCCACATTCTGTAAGCGCTATGGGGTCTACAGTTGGTATCAATGCACTATGTAAAAGCCTGTAACATTAGCAGTGGAGACAAGAAAGCAGACTAACACTGTTCTTTCTTTCTACCAGCTTTTCCATCCTTCCTTTCACTCCCTCTTCTTTTGATGTAGACACACTTGACTTCATTCCTTGCCTCTCATCTTATCTGTTTGCTTTTCTATTCCTTCTTCTTCTCGTCTTTTTTTTTTTTGCTGCATCCTGTTTCACTGCAGCCTCTGTTCTCACTCCTTTTCTCCTGCTTCTACTCTCAAATTCCTGCCTCTTCCCTTGCACCTTTTTCTGTAGTAAAACAATCCCATCCTTGGCCACACCTCTATGTTCTCATTTCCCTTGTTTTCCTTTCCTAATATCCTTCCTTCATTCCTGCATCGTCCTACCTGTCTTTCGTAACAACCTCTAGCTTTTCCTCCTATTGCATGTCTTCATTTTCTTATGCTTTATTCTCCATAATTCCTCTCTTTCACAGCTTCACTCTCTCTACAAGGAGTCATCTCAGGAAAACATATATTTGTCTTTTTGATGGCTGTTTTAGCTAATCAAAACTAATCCGAGCCACTGCAAACAGTAACTGGAAACAGTGGGCTGATGTGCCAGGCGCGCTGCTGGAGCCCGCTTTGATATCGGCAGTCGGCCGAGCAGCGCCTTTGTGCCCCCTAGTGTCGCAGCGTGGGCTCCGATAACGCCAATGCATATCTCGCATACTTGGAAAAACAGGTACAGAAGGCAGCAGTCAGGAGCTTGTCCCGGTATATATGATACTGTGGACTCTGAAGGGCCAAGCCCCGCTGGTAGCTTTTATCTTGACATGTGACACCGACCCATGCTGTAAGGCACAGTGAAGATGCAGCCTCGCAGTGACAGCGCACTCTTATGATAGGATCTCGGTAGAGCAGTGTCTCACCCAAACACATGTTCAGAGTGGACTTTTTTTGTTGTTGCAGTTTTATATAGCGGGGAGGTTAAAGGACTTGCCCAAAATCACAGGGTGCTTGAGCCTACCACCAGACTCGAACCCAGTTCCCCAGCTTGTAAGTCAGCTGCTATAGCCGTTAAGCCACATCTTTAAATACTGAACCAAATATTTGCCTCCTAGTACATTATTTCCATTCCCCCCCCTTGAACCCTTCTCCCCTCTGCCTTGCACCCTTCTCCCCTCTGCCTTACACCCTTCTCCCCTCTGCCTTACACCCTTCTCCCCTCTGCCTTGCACCCTTCTCGCCCTCTGCCTTGCACCCTTCTCGCCCTCTGCCTTGCACCCTTCTCGCCCTCTGCCTTGCACCCTTCTCGCCCTCTGCCTTGCACCCTTCTCGCCCTCTGCCTTGCACCCTTCTCGCCCTCTGCCTTGCACCCTTCTCGCCCTCCCCCTTACACCCTTCTCCCCTCTGCCTTACACCCTTCTCCCCTCTGCCTTGCACCCTTCTCGCCCTCTGCCTTGCACCCTTCTCGCCCTCTGCCTTGCACCCTTCTCGCCCTCTGCCTTGCACCCTTCTCGCCCTCCCCCTTGCACCCTTCTCCCCTCCGCCTTGTACCCTTCTCCACCTCCACCTTGTTGTGGTATGTTGTCAAGTCCGAGCCCCTCCACACTCTATCTATCTATCGCCCTCACTCTATCTATCAATCTATCTATCTATCGCCCTCACTCCATCTATCTATCTATCTATCTATCTATCTATCTATCTATCGCCCTCTATCTATCTATCTATCTATCTATCTATCTATCTATCTATCTATCTATCTATCTATCTATCGCCCTCACTCTATCTATCAATCTATCTATCTATCTATCTATCTATCTATCTATCTATCTATCTATCTATCTATCTATCGCCATCACTCTATCAATCTATTTATCTATTGCCCTCACTCTATCTATCGCCCTCACTCTATTGCCCTCTATCTATCTATCACCCTCACTCTATCTATCTCTCTATCGCCCTCACTCTATCGCCCTCACTCTATCGCCCTCATTCTACCTATCTATCGCCCTCACTCTATCTATCTATCGCCTTCACTCTGTCTATCTACCGCCCTCACTATATCTATCTATCGCCCTCACTCTATCTATCTATCGCCCTCACTCTAGCGCCCTCTATCTATCGTCCTCTATCTATCGCCCTCTATCTGTCTATCGCCCTCTATCTGTCTATCGCCCTCTATCTATCTATCGCCCTCACTCTATCTATCTATCTATCTCCCTCTATCTATCTATCACCCCCACTCTATCTATCGCCCTCCCTCTATTGCCCTCTATCTATCTATCGCCCTCACTCTATCTATCTCTCTATCGCCCTCACTCTATCTCTCTCTTTCACCCTCACTCTATCTCTCTCTATCGCCCTCACTCTATCTATCTTTTGCCCTCACTCTATCTATCGCCCTCACTCTATCTATCTATCACCTTCACTCTGTCTATCTATCGCCCTCACTCTATCTATCTATCGCCCTCACTCTATCTATCGCCCTCACTCTATCTCTCTGTCTGTCTATCTGTCTATCTATCTAGCTATCAATCTAGCTATCTGTCTATCTATCTATCGACATCACTCTATCTATCGCCCTTTATCTATCGCCCTTACTCTATCTATCTATCGCCCTCACTTTCTCTCTCTATCGCCCTCACTCTATCTGTCTATCTATCTGTCTATCTATCTATCTATCTATCTATCTATCTATCTATCTATCTATCTATCTATCTATCTATCTGTCTATCTATCGCCCTCTATCTATCGCACTCACTCTATCTATCTATCGCCCTCACTTTATCTATCTATCGTCTTCACTCTATCTATCTATCGCCCTCACTCTATCTATATATCGTACTCTATCTATCGCCCTCTATCTATCGGCCTCTATTTATCGCCCTCTATCTGTCTATCGCCCTCTATCTATCGCCCTCTATCTATCATCCTCACACTATGTATCGTCCTCACTCTATTGCCCTCACTCTATCTATCTATCTATCTATCTATCTATCTATCTATCTATCTATCTATCTATCTATCTATCTATCTATCTATCTATCTATCTATCTATCTATCCTATCGCCCTCTATCTATCTATCGCCCTCTATCTAGCTATCGCCCTCACTCTATCACCTTCACTCTATCTATCGCCCTCTATCTATCGCCCTCTATCTATCACCCTCTATCTATCGTCCTCTATCTATCGCCCTCACTCTATCTATCTTTCTATCTATCTATCTATCTATCTATCTATCTATCTATCTATCTATCTATCTATCTATCTCTCTATCGCCCTCTATCAATGTATCGCCCTCTATCGCCCTCTATCTATCTATCTATCTATTTATCTATCTATCTATTGCCCTCTATCGCCCTCCCTCTATCTATCGCCCTCACTCTATCTATCTATCGCCCCTATCTATCGCCCTCACTCTATCTATCTATCTATCTATCTCCCTCTAACAATGTATCGCAGTCTATCTATCTATCGGCATCTATCTATCTATCTATCTATCTATCTATCTATCTATCTATCTATCTATCTATCTATCTATCTATCTATCTATCTATCTATCTATCTATCTATCTATCGCCCTCCCTCTATCTATCTATCGCATCACCACAGCATCGCTCAGCACCACCACAGCATAAATCTGTGCAACCATTCAACAACAACTGGTTCAAATATGTTCTCTCAATGTTTCAAGCTTTATTACAAATGTGACAAAAAGATGTTAATATTTCACTTCTGCAAATCAACAGTTGATGGACAGAATGCAGAACAATGTCATACATTCACCCCAGTACAGAGATCTGGGCCTAAATCCATCGTTTTTTTGCACTCCACACCACCCCAGTTCAGACATGGCCATATGCAAATCAGCCTTGACCCTGTGCCTCATGGGAACAGTCCAGCCCGAACTGCCAAGCCATGTCTTTCCTGGACCGGAATCAAGCATCCTAGGACCGGTTTCTGGCTATCAGCCGTCTTCAGCCAGGATAGCTTGACTCCAGTGGTGTGGAGAGCATGGGACTCACGTCTGAGCATACCCATCCCACTCGGGGTGACAAATGCAAAACAACAGTTGATGGACAGAATGCAGAACAATGTCATACATTCACCCCAGTTCAGAGATCGGGGCCTAAATCCATAGTTTTTTTGCACTCCACACACCCCAGTTCAGACATGGCCATATGCAAATCTACCTTGACCCTGTGCCTCATGGGAACAGTCCAGCCGAACTGCCAAGCCATGTCTTTCCTGGACCGGAATCAAGCATCCTCGGACCGGTTTCTGGCTATCAGCCGTCTTCAGCCAGGATAGCTTGACTCCAGTGGTGTGGAGAGCATGGGACTCACGTCTGAGCATACCCATCCCACTCGGGGTGACAAATGCAAACAACAGTCGATGGACAGAATGCAGAACAATGTCATACATTCACCCCAGTACAGAGATCTGGGCCTTAATCCATCTTTTTTTGTACTCCACACCACCCCAGTTCAGACATGGCCATATGCAAATCAGCCTTGACCCTGTGCCTCATGGGAACAGTCTAGCCCGAACTGCCAAGCCATGTCTTTCCTGGACCGGAATCAAGCATCCTAGGACCGGTTTCTGGCTATCAGCCGTCTTCAGCCAGGATAGCTTGACTCTAGTGGTGTGGAGAGCATGGGACTCACGTCTGAGCATACCCATTGTGCAACATTCCGTCCATCATCTTGTGTATTTTGCTGTTCACCCTATGTGGGAAGGGTATGCCCAGACGTGGGTCCTGTGCTCACTAAGCCACTGGAGTCAAGCTATCCTGGCTGAAGACGGCTGATAGCCAGAAACCAGTCCTAGGATGCTTGATTCCGGTCCAGGAAAGACGTGGCATGGCAGTTCGGTCTGGACTGTTCCCATGAGGCACAGGGTAAAGACTGAATTGCATATGGCCATGTCTGAACTGGGGTGGTTTGGTGAGCAAAATAACAATGGATTAAACCCAGATCTGTGACTGGGGATGAATGTTTTGCCATTGTGCAACATTCTGTCCATCATCTTGTGTATTTTGCTCTTCACCCTGTGGGAAGGGTATGCCCAGACGTGGGTCCCGTGCTCACTAAGCCACTGGAGTCAAGCTATCCTGGCTGAAGACGGCTGATAGCCAGAAACCGGTCCTAGGATGCTTGATTCTGGTCCAGGAAAGACGTGGCTTGGCAGTTCGGTCTGGACTGTTCCCATGAGGCACAGGGTCAAGACTGATTTGCATATGGCCATGTCTGAACTGGGGTGGTTTGGTGAGCAAAATAACGATGGATTAAACCCAGATCTGTGACTGGGGGTGAATGTTTTGCCATTGTGCAACATTCCGTCCATCATCTTGTGTATTTTGCTGTTCACCCTACGTGGGAAGGGTATGCCCAGAGGTGGGTCCCGTGCTCACTAAGCCACTGGAGTCCAGCTATCCTGGCTGAAGACAGCTGATAGCCAGAAACCGGTCCTAGGATGCTTGATTCTGGTCCAGGAAAGACGTGGCTTGGCAGTTCAGTCTGGACTGTTCCCATGAGGCACAGGGTCAAGACTTATTTGCATATGGCCATGTCTGAACTGGGGTGGTTTGGTGAGCAAAATAACGATGGATTAAACCCAGATCTGTGACTGGGGGTGAATGTTTTGCCATTGTGCAACATTCTGTCCATCATCTTGTGTATTTTGCTGTTCACCTTATACGGGAAGGGTATGCCCAGACATGGGTCCCGTGCTCACTAAGCCTCTGGAGTCAAGTTATCCTGGCTGAAGACGGCTAATAGCCAGAAACCGGTCCTAGGATGCTTGATTCTGGTCCAGGAAAGACGTGGCTTGGCAGTTCGGTCTGGACTGTTCCCATGAGGCACAGGGTCAAGACTGATTTGCATATGGCCATGTCTGCACTGGGGTGGTTTGGTGAGCAAAATAACGATGGATTAAACCCAGATCTGTGACTGGGGGTGAATGTTTTTCCATTGTGCAACATTCCGTCCATCATCTTGTGTATTTTGCTGTCCACCCTATGTGGGAAGGGTATGTCCAGACGTGGGTCCCGTGCTCACTAAGCCACTGGAGTCAAGCTATCCTGGCTGAAGACGGCTGATAGCCAGAAACCGGTCCTAGGATGCTTGATTCTGGTCGGGGAAAGACGTAGCTTGGCAGTTCGGTCTGGACTGTTCCCATGAGGCACAGGGTCAAGACTGATTTGCATATGGCCATGTCTGAACTGGGGTGGTTTGTTGAGCAAAATAACCATGGATTAAACCCAAAACTGTGACTGGGGGTGAATGTTTTGCCATTGTGCAACATTCTGTCCATCATCTTGTGTATTTTAATATTTCACTTCTGTTCTTGGATTTTCGTCATTATTAAATAGACTGAACATATTCTTCACAACAGTTCTTTACAAAAGTTTAAGCTATTGCTATTATAAATTACAATAACGTTTATTTAAGTATTAATTATTTAAAAAAATTAAAAGCCATTGTTATTTGTAATATCAATACATATAAGTCACGTAAATACAACAACATTAACATATTGCATTACAAATGCTATAGGTGTTACATTTGCGAAAGTTAAAACAATATGCATTGTAAATGACAAAGCTATTAATTTCGCTATTTTCAAAACCAACACATAAATACAAAATATATCATTTACAATACCAATAGCTCAAACTTTCCTAATGCGAGACCTATTGCATTGCAAATGCTTGTTTTGCAAAGTGCCTAGCTATAGTTTTTGAACCCTACCTCTGCCGGCACCTTAGGAAACTTATACATTTTTGAAAACTAGACACCCAGGGGAATTCAGGATGGAGTGACTCGACTGCCTCCCATCAGATTATGTTACCCAGAATCCCTTGCAAACCTAAAGAATTGTCCAAAAAAAACACATTTTCCCCACATTTCTGTGGTGGAAAGTTCTGGAATCTGTGTGGATCCACAAATTTCCACCCAACCCCCATTCCCCAAAGTATTCCGAGAAAAATTGTACCTCACCTGTGTGGGGCGGCCTAGTGCCTGCGACGGGAAACGGTGCAAAACGCAACGTGGTCATACCTCAATTTCGCAGTGAAAAATGGCCCTTTTTGGCAAAGTGCCTAGCTGTAGTTTTTTAACCCTAGCTCTGCCGGCACCTACGGAAACCTAGCAAACCTATACATTTTTTAAAACTGGACACGCAGGGGAATCCAGGATGGGGTGACATGACTCCCTCCCACCAGGTTCTGTTACTCAGAATCCCTTGCAAACCTAAAGAATTGTACAAAAAAACACATTTTCCACACATTTCTGTGGTGGAAAGTTCTGGAATCTGTGTGGATCCACAAATTTCCACCCACCCCGCGTCCCCCAAAGTCTTATGAGAAAAATGTACCTCACTTGTGTGGGTCGGCCTAGTGCATGCGACAGGAAACGGCGCAAAACGCAACGTGGTCACAACTCAATTTTGCAATGAAAAATTGCCCTTTTTTGGCAAAGTGCCTAGCTGTAGTTTTTTAACCCTAGCGCTTCCGGCACCTAGGGAAACCTAGTAAACCTATACAGTTTTGAAAACTAGACACCCAGGGGAATCCAGGATGGGGTGACTTGACTGCCTCCCACCAGGTTCTGTTACCCAGAATCTCTTGCAAACCTAAAAAATTGCCCAAAAAAACACATTTCCCCCACATTTTTGTGGTGGAAAGTTCTGAAATCTGTGTGGATACACACATTTCCACCCACCCCGCGTTCCCTAAAGTCTTATGAGAAAAATGGTACTTCACTTGTGTGGGTCAGCCTAGTACTCGCGACAGGAAACGGCGCAAAACGCAACTTGGTCACACCTCAATTTTGCAATGAAAAAGGACCCTTTTTTGGCAAAGTCCCTAGCTGTAATTTTTTAACCCTAGCTCTGCCGGCACCTAGGGAAAACTAGCAAACCTATACAGTTTTGAAAACTAGACACCCAGGATGGGGTGACTTGACTGCCTCCCACCAGGTTCTGTTACCCAGAATCCCTTTCAAACCTAAAAAATTACCAAAAAAACACATTTTCCCACACATTTCTGTGGTGGAAAGTTCTGGAATCTGCGTGGATCCACAAATTTTCACCCACCCCGCATTCCCCAAAGTCTTATGAGAAAATGGTACCTTAGTTGTTTGGGTCGGCCTAGTGCCTGCGACAGGAAACGGCGCAAAACGCAACATGGTCACACCTCAGTTTCGCATTGAAAAATAACCCTTTTTCAACAAAGTGCCTAGCTGTAGTTTTTGAACCCTAGCCCTGCCAGCACCTAGGGAAACCTAGCAAACCTATACATTTTTTAAAACTGTACACGCAGGGGAATCCAGGATGGGGTGACATGACTCCCTCCCACCAGGTTCTGTTACTCAGAATCCCTTGCAAACCTAAAGAATTGTACAAAAAACACATTTTCCCCACATTTCTGTGGTGGAAAGTTCTGGAATCTGTGTGGATCCACAAATTTCCACCCACCCCGCGTTCCCCAAAGTCTTATAAGAAAAATGTACCTCACTTGTGTGGGTCAGCCTAGTGCATGCGACAGGAAACGCTGCAAAACGCAAGGTGGTCACACCTTAATTTTGCAATGAAAAATGACCCTTTTTTGGCAAAGTGCCTAGCTGTAGTTTTTTAATCCTAGCTCTGCCGGCACCTAGGGAAACCTAGCAAACCTATACAGTTTTGAAAACTAGACACCCAGGGGAATCCAGGATGGGGTGACTTGACTCCCTCCCACCAGGTTCTGTTACCCAGAATCACTTGCAAACCTAAAAAATTGCCAAGAAAAACACATTTTCCCCCACATTTCTGTGGTGGAAAGTTCTGGAATCTGCTGGATCTACAAATTTTCACCCACCCCGCATTCCCCAAAGTCTTAGTGGAGAAGTGTGGCTCAATGGTTAGAGCGGCAGACCCTGATGCAGAGGTCTAGCCCGGGACCAGGGTTCAATTCCCCGCCTCTGCGGTTCTTGGGCTCAAAATTCCACGGACCTGATCATTCTCGCCTCGGTGCCTATTCCAATCATGGAGTCCCACTCTGCAACTCTGGGCAATAGCTTGCTTAATCTCCACAACGGCCCCCACAACGCTAAGGATGCCTGGCCTCCACCTTGGGGGTGCCCCGGAGTGGACACCTCACAGGGAAAGCCAGGATGGGTTCCACAGCGGTATTAGCACAAGCGCCTTGAGACCCTTGCGGGTGAGTAGTGCGCTATACAAGTATCAATTTACATTTTTTTTTTTTTTTTACATGAGAAAAATGGTACCTTAGTTGTTTGGGTCGGCCTAGTGCCTGCGACAGGAAACGGCGCAAAACGCAACATGGTCACACCTCAGTTTCGCATTGAAAAATAACCCTTTTTCGACAAAGTGCCTAGCTGTAGTTTTTGAACCCTAACCCTGCCAGCACCTAGGGAAACCTAGCAAACCTATACATTTTTTAAAACATGAGGCACAGGGTCAAGACTGATTTGCATATTGCCATGTCTGAACTGGTGTGGCGTGGTGAGCAAAATAACGATGGATTAAACTCAGATCTGTGGTTGTGGGTGAATGTTTTGCCAATGTGCAACATTCCGTCCATCGGCTTATGTGTTTTATTTTTCCCAAAAAAACCCTGGCATCTACAGGGCTTTTTGCCCCTCCCGGACGGGCAGATTGGGGGCTAATGCCACCAATCTGCCCCCCCCCCCCGGGGGGTTGAATGTCCACTAGACGCCAGGGAGTTTTTTGGGCAAATTTTAATTAGGGTGGAGGCTGCCCAAAATGGGCATGCCAATATCCCCACCCTAATTAAAATGTGCCCAAAAAATCCCTGGCGTCTACTGTTTGCCCCCCTGGGGGGCATATTGGGGGCTAATGCCCCCATCTGCCCCTAGGAATGGTGGGAAGGCTATAAGTTTTGCGGAGGAGGGAGTGGGGGCATGGACACACCTGTTTTGGGCAGCTCCCACCCTAATTCTAATTTGCCTAAAAAAATCCCTGGCAACTAGTGGGCTTTTCGTTCCCCCGGGGGTGCAGATTGGGGGCTCATACCCCCATCTACCCCCCAGGGGGGCAGAAAGCCTACTAGACGCCAGGGATTTTATTGAGGACATTTTAATTAGGGTAGGGGTTGCCAAAAATGGGCATGCCAATGCCCCCACCCTAATAAAAAATTTCCCAAAAATCCCTGGGGTCTAGTGGGCTTTTTTCCCCCTGGGGGGGGAGATTGGGGGCTACTACCCCATCTGCTCCCCAGGGAGGGGGGCAGGAAGGCTGCAATTTTTGTGGGGGAGGGGGTGGGGGCATGGACATGCCTGTTTTGGGCTGCCCCCACCCCAATTCCAATTTGCCCCCAAAAAATCCCTGGCGACTAGTGGGCTTTTTGCCCCCTCCAGGGGTGCAGATTGTGGCTAATGCCCCCATCGTCCCCCAGGCAGAGCAGAAAGCCTACTAGACACCAAGGTTTTTTTGGGTAAATTTTACTTAGGGTGGGGGTTGCTAAAAACAGGCATGCCAGTGCCCCCACCCTAAAAAAAATTTGCCCAAAAAAATCCCTGCAGTCTAGTGGGCTTTTTGCACCCCGGGGGGCAGATTGGGGGCTAATGCCCCCACCTGCCCCTCAGGGAGTCTGAAAGTCCACTAGACACCAGGGAGTTTTTTGATCAAATTTTAATGAGGGTGGGGGCTGCCCAAAACGGGCATGCCAATGCCCTCACCCTAATTAAAATTTGCCCAAAAAATCCCATGCGTCTACAGGGGGGCAGGAAGGCTGTAATATTTGCAGGGAAGTGGGTGGGGGCATGGGCATGTCTGTTTTGGGCATACCCATCCTATTTCAAATTTGCCAAAAAATAAATCCCTGGCGACTAGTGGGCTTTTTGCTAATGCCCCCATCTGCCTCCCAGGGGGAGCAGGAAGCCTACTAGACGCCAGGGATTTTTTTGAGCTAATTCTAATTAGGTTGGGGGTTGCCAAAAACGGGCATGCCAATGCCCCCACCGTAATAAAAATGTCCCCAAAAAATCCCTGGTGTCTAGTGCTCCATCTGCCCCCCAGGGGGGGCATGAAGGCTGTAATTTTTTGCCAGGGAGGAGGTGGGGCGTAGGCATGCCCATTTTGGACAGCCCCCACCCTAATTCAGATTTGCCCCGAAATAACCCTGGCTTCTAGTGGGCTTTTTACCCCCTCCAGGGGGGCAGATTGGGGGCTACTGCCCCCCAGGGGGGCAGAAAGGCTGTAATGGTGGCGCGGGTGGGGGCATTGGCGTGGCCGTTACAAGCAGCCCTCACCCTAAAACAAATGGTGCAAAAACAAAATCCCTGGCGTTTAGTGGGCTTTCTGCCCCCCTGGGGGAAGATTGGTGGCTACTGCCCCCTCTGCCTCCCAGGGGGGGCAGAAAGGCTGTACTGGTGGCCGGGGTGGGGGCATTGGCGTGCCCATTTCGGGAAGCCCCCACTCTAAAAGAAAATGGTGCAAAAACAAAATCCGTGGCATTTAATGAGCTTTCTGCCACCCGGGGGGCAGATTGGGGGCTACTGCCCTATCTGTCCCCCAGGGGGTGCAGAAAGACTGTTATTATTGTGGCTGAGGGGTGGGAGCATCGGCAGGCCCTTTTTTGGCAGCCCCCACCCCTAATATATATCCCATAAAAAATCCCTGGTGTCCAGTGGGCTTTCTACCCCCCATGGGGCAGATTGGGGGCTACTTCCCCCATCTACCCCCCAGGGGGGCAGAAAGCCTACTAGACGCCAGGGATTTTATTGAGGACATTTTAATTAGGGTAGGGGTTGACAAAAATGGGGATGCCAATGCCCCCACCCTAATAAAAAATTTCCCAAAAATCCCTGGGGTCTAGTGGGCTTTTTTCCCCCTGCGGGGGGGAGATTGGGGGCTACTACCCCATCTGCTCCCCAGGGAGGGGGGCAGGAAGGCTGCAATTTTTGTGGGGGAGGGGGTGGGGGCATGGACATGCCTGTTTTGGGCTGCCCCCACCCCAATTCAAATTTGCCCCCAAAAAATCCCTGGCGACTAGTGGGCTTTTTGCCCCCTCCAGGGGTGCAGATTGTGGCTAATGCCCCCATCGTCCCCCAGGCAGAGCAGAAAGCCTACTAGACACCAAGGTTTTTTTGGGTAAATTTTACTTAGGGTGGGGGTTGCCAAAAACAGGCATGCCAGTGCCCCCACCCTAAAAAAAATTTGCCCAAAAAAATCCCTGCAGTCTAGTGGGCTTTTTGCACCCCGGGGGGCAGATTGGGGGCTAATGCCCCCACCTGCCCCTCAGGGAGTCTGAAAGTCCACTAGACACCAGGGAGTTTTTTGATCAAATTTTAATGAGGGTGGGGGCTGCCCAAAACGGGCATGCCAATGCCCTCACCCTAATTAAAATTTGCCCAAAAAATCCCATGCGTCTACAGGGGGGCAGGAAGGCTGTAATATTTGCAGGGAAGTGGGTGGGGGCATGGGCATGTCTGTTTTGGGCATACCCATCCTATTTCAAATTTGCCAAAAAATAAATCCCTGGCGACTAGTGGGCTTTTTGCTAATGCCCCCATCTGCCTCCCAGGGGGAGCAGGAAGCCTACTAGACGCCAGGGATTTTTTTGAGCTAATTCTAATTAGGTTGGGGGTTGCCAAAAACGGGCATGCCAATGCCCCCACCGTAATAAAAATGTCCCCAAAAAATCCCTGGTGTCTAGTGCTCCATCTGCCCCCCAGGGGGGGCATGAAGGCTGTAATTTTTTGCCAGGGAGGAGGTGGGGCATAGGCATGCCCATTTTGGACAGCCCCCACCCTAATTCAGATTTGCCCCGAAATAACCCTGGCTTCTAGTGGGCTTTTTACCCCCTCCAGGGGGGCAGATTGGGGGCTACTGCCCCCCAGGGGGGCAGAAAGGCTGTAATGGTGGCGCGGGTGGGGGCATTGGCGTGGCCGTTACAAGCAGCCCTCACCCTAAAACAAATGGTGCAAAAACAAAATCCCTGGCGTTTAGTGGGCTTTCTGCCCCCCTGGGGGAAGATTGGTGGCTACTGCCCCCTCTGCCTCCCAGGGGGGGCAGAAAGGCTGTACTGGTGGCCGGGGTGGGGGCATTGGCGTGCCCATTTCGGGAAGCCCCCACTCTAAAAGAAAATGGTGCAAAAACAAAATCCGTGGCATTTAATGAGCTTTCTGCCACCCGGGGGGCAGATTGGGGGCTACTGCCCTATCTGTCCCCCAGGGGGTGCAGAAAGACTGTTATTATTGTGGCTGAGGGGTGGGAGCATCGGCAGGCCCTTTTTGGGCAGCCCCCACCCCTAATATATATCCCATAAAAAATCCCTGGTGTCCAGTGGGCTTTCTACCCCCCAGGGGGCAGATTGGGGGCTACTTCCCCCATCTATCCCCCCAAGGGGGCAGAAAGACTACTAGACGCCAGGGATTTTATTGAGGACATTTTAATTAGGGTAGGAGTTGCCAAAAATGGGCATGCCAATGCCCCCACCCTAATAAAAAATTTCCCAAAAATCCCTGGGGTCTAGTGGGCTTTTTGCCCCCCCGGGGGGGGGGAGATTGGGGGCTACTACCCCATCTGCTCCCCAGGGAGGGGGGCAGGAAGGCTTCAATTTTTGTGGGGGAGGGGGTGGGGGCATGGACATGCCTGTTTTAGGCAGCCCCCACCCCAATTCAAATTTGCCCCCAAAAAATCCCTGGCGACTAGTGGGCTTTTTGCCCCCTCCAGGGGTGCAGATTGTGGCTAATGCCCCCATCGTCCCCCAGGCCGGGAAGAAAGCCTACTAGACACCAAGGTTTTTTCTGGTAAATTTTACTTAGGGTGGGGGTTGCCAAAAACAGGCATGCCAGTGCCCCCACCCTAAAAAAAATTTGCCCAAAAAAATCCCTGCAGTCTAGTGGGCTTTTTCCACCCTGGGGGGCAGATTGGGGACTAATGCCCCCAACTGCCCCTCAGGGAATCTGAAAGTCCACTAGACACCAGGGAGTTTTTGGTCAAATTTTAATGAGGGTGGGGGCTGCCCAAAACGGGCATGCCAATGCCCTCACCCTAATTACAATTTGCCCAAAAAATCCCTGGCGTCTCCTGGGCTTCCCCCCCCCCCGCCCCAGGGGGACAGGAAGGCTGTAATATTTGCAGGGAAGTGGGTGGGGGCATGGGCATGTCTGTTTTGGGCATCCCCATCCTAATTCAAATTTGCCAAAAAATAAATCCCTGGCGACTAGTGGGCTTTTTGCTAATGCCCCCATCTGCCTCCCAGGGGGAGCAGGAAGCCTACTAGACGCCAGGGATTTTTTTGAGCTAATTCTAATTAGGTTGGGGGTTGCCAAAAACGGGCATGCCAATGTCCCCACCCTAATAAAAATGTGCCCAAAGAAATCCCTGGTGTCTAGTGCTCCATCTCCCCCCCTCCTTTCCGTCCCATCGTTTCCACCAGAGGATCTATTCACGAACCGATCGGTAAATTTATCGATCGGCACCTGCAACCCATGGTTGTAAGCCTTGAAAGTTTCACCAAAGACACCACGGATTTCATCAACAAATTGACATCAATACAAATCAATGAGGGTGAAAAAGTGATACTATGTACAGCCGACGTTAAGAGCTTATATACTTCCATTCCCCATGATGGAGGTATTGAAGCAGTGGAACTGGCATTACTTAAATCAGACATAACAGACCCCTTGAAAACTTTCATTTTGGAACTCATGATTTTTACCTTATATCACAGCTATTTTTCTTTTGAACAACAATGGTACCTACAGATGTCCGGCATGGCCATGGGCAATTGCGCCGCTCCAACGTACGCAAACATCTATATGGGCAACTTTGAACTCAACCACATTCAGACAAACAAAAACTGGACTGACAATTTGAAATTATATGTGCGCTATATAGACGATTTATTCTTCATTTGGAAGGATTCTAGGGAAAACTTAGAACTAGCACTCACAGATCTGAACACTAAAGACGACCGAATTGAATTCACATGGAACATCTCTGACCAAGAAATCACGTTCTTGGATGTACTACTCAAAGTCACCCCCAATGGCATCGAAACAGACCTCTTCCGCAAACCCACCGACCGCAACAATACGTTACAATACAGTAGCTTCCATCAAAATTCTCTTAAGAGACATCTACCATTCAGTCAAATGCTAAGAGTCACACGCATCGTGTCTGACCCCAACACCAGAAACTCTCAAATACAAACCATGGCCACCAGGTTCCTCACCAGAGGATACCCAGAGGAAATCATCAATGAGGCAATGAACAGAGTACATGCTATTCCACGTCCAGAAGCCTTAAAAAGCAAAAAGAAGAATGACAACCAAAGAATGGCCTTAGTCTCAAGATACTCAACTTCCAGCAAAAGTTACAAGAAGATCATTCTGAAGCATTGGCGAATATTGTCATCTGAACCAGACTTCGGGGACCTGTTCAAGGAACCTCCCATTTTCGCTTACACCCGACCGATGAACATCAGGGAGATTTTGTCTAAAACCACCACTGAATTCATAAAACACACAGGCACACGCCCGTGTCATCACTGCAACAATTGCAATAAAATCATTAGAGGCAACACTATTAACCACCCGATGAAAGGCTTTGAGATCAAACTGAACGTAGACGCCACATGGGATTCAACAAACCTCATCTACTTACTCAAATGTCCCTGTGGAAAAATCTACATGGGAAAAACCAGCAGAAAAATAAAAACCCGTTTGAATGAACATAAGTCGAATATTCGCACCAAAAACACCAAATCCAGCGTGGCAACTCACTTTAACGAAGCCAATCACAGCGTGGCCCAACTGAAATATTTGGTCCTGGAAATGGTCCAAAACAAAGAGGGAAGAGACAACAATAAGACTCTCCTACAACGGGAGACATCATGGATTTATAGGCTTCAATCCTTGAAACCTTTTGGTCTTAACGACCGGACTGAATTAAGTTGCTACTTATAGTACCGTTGTGGGTACCTGATTGATACTTTGCACCCTTGTTCTGTTTACTATAGCCATTGCACATTATCACTGGTCTCTATCCTCTGACTCCACTCCACTATGGCCGCCCCATTTTCCTATCCTTTCTTGTCCTTTGTTTGTTTCCACCATCCTCTCTAACCCCCTCCAGAACTCCGCAGTCACTCCGCGAAGCGCCTGGACTATGACCGCTGAAACCGCTCACACTCCACCTGCCTTTCCAGTCTTATCTAGTAAGTGTCCATGACCGCACCTTTTCCATACATTGAGAACGTTCCTTTTGTTCTCTTTCTTTAACGGTCTTCCACCGTTTCTTTCCCCAGCGCTTATGAGAGCCTGATCCTGAACATTCGCACGTAAGCTTTGTTCGCCCTGAACAACCTTCCCTCACCTTCCACCGTCTACCCCGTCTTTTCACCGCTTTGATCACCCTCCTCACCGACCACAGTTAGCTTTCACTCATGATTTCACCCACGTCCCCCCCCCCTCGCCTGAACACGGGTTTGGTTTACATGCACGCGGTTTCATCCTTTCTCGCACCATTTGTTGCACCTATGCCTTGTTAAATTACTATACCTATGTATCGTTGATCTAAGATGCATTTTTTGTATCCTCCCCTGCAGCGCTCCTTGAGAAAGGACTCTCGTAGTCCGAAATGCATCGGAGCATTCTTTAAGTACTTTGGATTATATTGATTTAATGAACTGCGTGATGTAACGCTGAACAATAAGAAACTTTGAAAATAAAAACACAACAAACGTTGAAACTTCTTTATTGAACTTTCTCATTGAACTTTTTTGGAGTCAGCCATACTCCCCGCTGAACCACACAAGTGTGCCCAATTCACAGGGATGCGCCTACGTCTCAGTAGCGCACTGAACTTTGTCTAACATGTGCACTGTGTGCCATGACGAGCTCAGCTCGTCATGAGCACTCAAGGGGTTAATATCCCGGCTCCGGGTAGTGCTGTAGTCTAGGCATGCAGAGTAATTCAGGGGTCGAGGGGTGCTTCAACAGGGTCAAAGTCTATTGTCACTTTCCCCTTTGCATAATTTCTCAGATTTTGTATTACAGACTTATTACAGACTCCAATGTCTCAGCGACTTACGGACAGATCAACCTTAAGTACTCGCCACACACCTCTTTCAACTTGTCACTCACTACTCACTGTTCATTGCTTGTTCGTTGCTATTCGTCGCTGTCAAGAGTACAAGGGAGAATGCTGGCAATCCTTGAGGAGCAAGAGCGGGATCCTGAGACAGTCCCACTACAGATGGCAGATGTAGGCACTTCCCTCCGCTCCTCGGCTCAGCTCTGCTCTGCTCAATGCTTGGTATTGTCGCAGGGTTTCTGTACTCACACAGAACTGTGCACAGAGGAGTAGAACCTCGGCAAATTAGGGTGTCCCAAAACTTACCTTAGCAACCAACTCACCCCTTACCGAGCTAGCTACAGTGTCTCATTGGACATATCAAACTTCCAATGTTTAGACAAACCAGAACATGAACTTACAGTACCTCAGGGTACGTGGGACTCATGAACACTCTTTCGTTATATTATCATTACAAACCAGAACATGGAGTAAAGAAGACACATGTGCATTTGAAATGTTTATTTACTAATGCCGTCTTCTCAGGCGCAGTATCTTAGATAATACAAGTATACTTATTATCAGTAGCAAAATTATCAGCATAGTTACTAAGACATAAAAAGCGAATGGTGACAGCATGTTAACATGCTGTAATGAATAAGAGTTAACAACACTTATATCTCACCCTCCCTAACACATATATTATATTATTAGCTAAGAAGGTCTCTTTGGGTTGTTTTAGGGCGGGCCCATACCTTAGTGTCCTAGCATGAAGGAATCACATCAGCATACACCAGCTCTCTCTGCATGTGCACCGCATCAAGTGTGTTAACAATTCTCGTGCAAAGCAATATCAATCCCGCCTCAAGCCCAAGTTGGCAAAGGCTGCACTTGTGTTATGACTATGAAGGCGTGGAGATCAGACCTCATAACAATACCATATCGTGTTGCTCCTGAAACTTCAGCACTCTCCGTGCAGACATGGTTTATTAAACAAAACTGATATCAGAGCAATAACATATTATTCTCACATACACCACGGCAAACCACTAGGTTGAAAGCTAAGTCAACAATTAAGGGTCGTGTGCAGAAGTTGCAAGAAAGGAAAAATGGCGTTTAAATCTCAAATGTACCTATGCTAACTTAACACGATATAAGGATATATAGGAGCTATACAACACCCCCCCATGATCCGAGAACGGACTAAATAAGATAACAGAAGTGCCATCACATGAGAGCAGAATCCAACAATAAACGAGCATGAATAAAAATTCAATTATAAAAACTAATGCTAAAAAATAGCCCACAAGTATAATGTGGCTCAAGCCAATAGGCAAGCAAAAATAAAATGTCTTGACCAAAAGTCAATAAAATCAAGGAAATGCTATCAATCAGCATGTCAATTTGAGGCAGTGTTTATGATAAGACTGTATATGAAAAGTAAGCTGCAACAGCCTCCAGGAGGAAGTCACTGTCCTCATCCGAAAACAGTTCAGCCATCCAATTTAAAAGATGAAAGGAACATACGTGATCTCCCAGCACCGGATCCTCTATAACCATCAGAGGACAGCTCGGTGGGTTTTCAAGAAAACTTCGTTCCAAGAAATTTTGCGCTGCCGACAACACATCCCAGGGACCCATTAGTCCATGTGCCACCGCCAAGGCCATAATCCTTTCGTCAGAACAAACCAACTCGTGAGCAATGATAGGACTCATCAGTTGATCAAAATCGACGTCAGAAGAAATCGGTCCGCAGAGACACAAATCAATGGCCCAAAGGAAATCACAGGTCAGGCAGCGAAATACAGGCTGGACACAGGTGAAATAGGAGAACCGAAAAGATAATCCAAACGCCGTGCTTAGAGTCGCCAACGGCAGTGTGCCATAGTAATCAAGCATGCGGTCGCGAAACCGCGTCAGTAGCAGTTGAGCGTGGTCTTGCACAGGAAGGACATCCATATTTAAAAAGGCAGAAAACCACCAAAGCGTCAGCCCCTAATGCAAGTAAAAACGGGAACCCTCCAAATAAGGATGAAAAAATAGAATGGAAGAAGGCAGGGATGACTCCAAAAATCTTCTCAAAGGAAGTCACGAGACCACCGCTAACAACTTTAAAAAAATGTGCTAGGCCCGTTGTGGAGGATGCGTTAAAGATAGAACGAACCATGGCTCCGAAATGCAAAGGCAAATCAGTATTTAAAAGAGCCTGAACCTCCGTACGGGTGTTAGCAATGTGAAGCACGAAAGTTTCACGGGCCGAGCTCAAGGCCACCTCTTTCTGGGACAATCGAGCTCTTATTCTAGCCATGCCGCTGAATTCTGCTCCCAAGGTCGGTATCTGTGGCCAAATGGAAGACTCCCTATGTTCACGTGTGGGAGGATAAAGAACATTCCTGCAGCAAATAACTCGCTCACTTACTGTTACTATGAAAGCTATACCTTTAATTAACCCACAACAGTTTTCATTATTGAGCATTAAATAACTACCATTCTCTAACAATTTAAACGTGGGGATGATAGCAGGAACTGGCGTGCCCTGTAAAACGCAAGCCATATTCGGTCGGTCCTTGTTACATGAACCGTGTAACTGTATGTGTCTGCACATTAAAGAATGATCTGGCGTCTCAGTACACTCATCCCCTGTTAGATAAACCTCCTGTTCATCCTTGAAACATCTGTATGTGTATGGGAGTGACCAGACCTCATGAAGAAAACCGCTACCTAAGGGTTCAAAACGACCTATTGGCACATATTTCATACAATTTGAAAACTTATATAAAGCAAAAGGCAGTGTTATTAAACCGTGGATAAGCCACGTAGCAGCAGTGGCTTCTGCCACAGAAAAAGGTAAAGATTCCAACCTTTCAATATGTAGCATAGAAAAGGAAGCATCACGCATTGAAAGCAAGCGTTGTTTGTCTGTCAAATTAAACGGTGCAAATAAAGAGGAAACGTTCATGTATCCCCAGGGAACTTTACCCATTTTCAGAGTCTGAAGTGTCCATGCAAACTGCATGATTGACCGTAATTGATTTTGACCATGGTATAATACTGACACTTCAACATGCACAATATCAACAACAGACGACACAATATTATCTAATGTGTAAATTCTAGAGGAAAGCACGTTAATGCTATTGTCAACAACTGCAAGCACTTTCTCAAGATTCGCCTGATCAATAGCCCTAAGGCGTGAAGCAGCCTCACTCTGTGACAGTTTCCAAATTTCATTGTAAACCCCATATAACCACCTTTTTGACCTGCCACTAGCTGGGCCTTTAATGAAATCATTCAAATCCACGTCTGCATTCAGTTTGGAAAGGTGATACTTAACCGCAGGTAAAGTTGAATGTTTCAGCCAAGCTTGACACAACTTGCCCACAGAGTACGAGGTGACAGTATGACTCAAATCAAACCGGGGATCAGATCTAACAGTCTTAAAACCGTCAGTTATATTTAAAAATCTTTTTTGGCAAGAATCAGCACTACGGTGCCAAAGCAGCCAACCCTTGGGATTCATACTGGAAATGTTAAAGGAGGAATTAAGAAGCAGAGCCTGTATATCTTTAATGGACAATTGAGTAAAATTACTCCAATCCTCATATTCCTCCAACTCCGGGAAAGACGGGGTGTTTAACCTTTTAGATGTAGCCAATCCAAAGCATGTGGTCTGGGAAATGGTTTCATTTAAAAACAAAATATGATTCGGGATGAGACATGCACGGTGCAAAGCCTCAGTGCCTCGTACCTGCCAGGCCCTTGAACCCCAAACCGATTTAAGGTCTATTGTTTCCTTCCATAACTCATAGCCCCCAGTAACTAATTGATCTAGGAAGGCCTTCGAATACAACAATTTTGTATCGGTAAGTCTAACCTTGGACAGTGGCTGTTTGTGAAATTTAAAATAAAAGGACTCGGGATTGGACTGGTTAAAGTCAGTGAAATAAGTATACTTTTTAAGAAACGTTTCTGAACTCCCTTGTGTAGGTGCCGGGCAATGTTCCCACTGAGTAAAATTAACAGCATCCCTTCGGGAAGATGTCTTGTGTAAGAAGTGATTGCCATAATGTTGGTAACAGAACAATTCACCATAATTAGCAGATTCTAAATATAAATCCTCAGCATCAAAAGCAGCATAGTACTTCAAATCAGAAAACAAACTTTCCACAGCATTAACATCCCAATCATCAGAACGAATGTTTTGTTTCACCACATCCCCCATATTCACTCTAAGTACATTACGGACATTAACGACTTCCGTTGGGCCATGAATTTGAAACCGAACTGCATCCCACGCGATTCCATCCAGAACAGGCCATGCTGTGATGTTAACCAAAGTCAAGTCTCTTTTTAATCTGTGTGTAGAATGTGAAGAGGAAAGTGGGGCCAAAGTACCATTTAAATGAGTAATGCAAGTTCTCTCCTCGACATAGTGTCCATTCATAATTCGAAAAAAATAAAACACAAAACCAATTGACATAAAAAGGTAAACCGAAAAAAGGACCAGCCAAATGTATGTCCAAGGAGGTATCAAAAAATGTTTTTTAAACAGGCTAGCATATACTGCAATTTGAGAGGGTTTTTTCGAGGCAAGGGAAGCAGAGTCAAATGAAAATCTGGATTCCGTGGCTAAACGAGCTGGCAGGTCAGGCATGGACAAATCAGTGGGGTATGTATAGTCCAACTCATCAACGTTAGTTCCGGGTAAATTATGTAATAATGGACTGGAAACAGCAGGTAATTCGATGGCCACTTCAGGTTCAATATTAGAAGCAGTGGGCATAATTGAATTTCTCACAATGGAAGGACAGGAAACAGCTGGTGTCATGCTAAGAAGAATCGGCCACTCTGTGTATCTTGACATTGTCAATAGAAATAAACCTGTTTTCCTTACGACCTGGAAGTGGTGGTAAAATGACTGTTCTTGTGCCCTTCACTCCAAGCACTGGGACTGGAGCTCGATAGGAGGGACCAAACTCTTTCTTGTTGTCGATCTTCTCTCGAACCAGTTCTCCAACTTGGGGTAGCCAGCCAACTACCGGGATCTGCAACGCATCATCCGATGTGGAGGGCAAATGTTCCTTTGCAAGACTGTCTCTGGTCTTTTGTAGATTCTGTAAAACATTGCAATGTTCATCTGCGTCAAAGGAAGTGGCGCGAACCACAGAGTCTAGACCGTCAAGGTCAGGGACGTACATCTTGATGCCAAAGAGCATTTCGTATGGGGTCCGCCCACCCAGAGACCTTCTAGGGAGATTATTAAGAGCACGCTGCACGCCATAGAGGTGAGCCAGCCAGTTTCTGCCAGTGCCTATAACTCGGGCTGTCAAAGATTGCTTTAAATCACGGTTCATTCGTTCAACTACACTATTACCCTCAGGTCTGTAGGGTGACGAAAACTTGACTTGGACCCCCATCGAAGTCATGGCATCCTTATACGCCTTAGAGGCGAAAGCCGGACCCTGATCCGAATGGAAGGTACCACAGGCAAAAATCCCTATAAAGATACGCAAATCTCTAATGACAGTCCGTGAATCAGCGCTGCGATGTGGCCATACCCACACAAAGCGTGTGCATGAGTCAACTGCTACTAAGATGTACTTATATGCAGTATCAGATGAAAAAGGACCGCAGTGATCTAAATAAACACAACCTAGCGGTTTATTAGAAATATACAACTGAGTCTGTGGCGGACGCGTAGCAGTTGAAGGTTTAATCTGCTGGCATATGTCACAAAGAAGGACATAATCACGCGTCTGTTTGTACAGTCCCCGCCACCAGAAACGTAGTTGTAATTGCGTTACAGTGGCCGAGACGCCCGCATGCGCAGACGCAACACCCTCATGAGCCGCTGTAATCAAGTCTGCTCTGCGATCCGAGTTGGGAATCAGCCGTTCCCCAACGTCAGGAATTGTCACAAAAGGAACCTTTTCGGGACTTAAGTGGTATTTATACTTCGAAGGGAACCCCGCAGGATGTTTACTTCCCTTCTCAGAGGCAGCAATCGCTGCCAAGATGTCGCTATCAATCTTGGTTTGAGACCTAGTAACTGCTGCAACTAAGTATGTAGATACTGCTGATTTCGCTGCTTCATCAGCAAGCGAGTTGCCAACAGCGTGTACTCCTACGCGCTGATGACCGAGAGTATGAATAACAAAAACGAGTGGCAACGTAGCCTTAAGCTCTGCCACTCGAACCCAGATCATTTTATGTTTTATTGTGCTACCCTTGGAATCATGAAAATCATTTTGAATCCAAAAGAACAAGTTTTCATTGTAAGACTGGACACAGTAGTAAGAATCACTTACAATCAGAGTTGTAACACTTGGATCCGCGTACTCTAACGCTAGTAATAGAGCACGAAGCTCTGCCAATTGTGCGGTGCAATCGCCCAGGGGCATCGTGTGCACTTCCCTGGAAATGAACTCATCATTCAACATAGCACCGACCACAATGGCGCATGCGGAAACGTAGGCATGTTTAGAGCCATGCGCAACCTGCGCCGACCCATCAGTGTAAATGATGCAATGGAAGTCCTCCAAAGGTCGCATAGCCAGAGGAGCAGGATGAACGAATTAATACTGCAAGGACTCTTGCGACCGTAAGGAGGCTTCAAAAATAAACATGACATCCGTGGATGACAATGACGCAGCCCACTGAATCCACCGAGGGTGCAAAGCTTTTGAATTTGGTACACTGGCTTTCGTGACTGCCTCCAAGTGAGGACAGGGTGTTACCACTAGCATGCGTTTCCCCTGAGACAGTGCTCGTTCCTTAAGAATTGCCATCTGTACAGCAGTTAAAACCTTTTCCACTGTGGGAAACCGCAACTCAGCCGAAGTGTACAAGTGTGACTTGTAAGCAATAGGTACTGTGTCACCTTCATTAAAAGTGAGGTATGTGAAACCCACCGTCCCAGGAATTATTCTTATTACCAGGTTGGTGTGGTTATCACGAGTCAGTAAATATTTAGAAGCGAGCAGATCAGCCTGCAAGGATTGCAAAATGGCTGAATGCTCAGGCAGCCAGCATGATTTTGAGAAAGTTGGTTGTATCAAAGCATACAAAGGCTTGATACGCTGGGCATATTCCGGAATGTAAGTTCTGCCGAAATTCAAAAAACCCAGCAAAGACTGTAATTTTTTCAGTGTTGTAGGAGCGCGCAATTGTGCGCATTTCTCCAAGAAGTGAGGAGCCAAACCTCTACCTTCATTGTTCAGCTCATAGCCGAGGAACAACACCGTGTGTTCTGCAATGTGCGATTTTGCAAAATTAAATTTGTAACCCATATCAGCAAAGGTACAAATTATGGAATTCACTCGACACAGATGCATCCAAATCTCGTCGTCTGTGAGATAAATATCATCTACATAAGAACATGCATCTGGATCGATTCCCTCCAACAGAGTGACTATTCTGGAGGTGAAGAATCCAGGACTATTTTTGTAGCCCATTGGGAGTCGCCGGAAGCGTTTTTGCACCCCAGCGGACGTAAAACTTGTCCACTGGGAGCTAAAGTCATCCAGTCTGTGGGCATAAAAACCATTGGAAATGTCAAGCGTTGTCTTGAAACGCTTACGCACTAGACTATCCACTAGGGCAGAGCCGTGAGTATTCTGTACTGCACAGTTACGGCAATGCGAGTTCAAATGCCGGTAATCCAATACCAAACGATATGACCCGTCAGGTTTGGTCACAGTAAAAAGGGGATTATTCATTGGTGACACACACGTTTCAATAACTCCCTGATATTCCAATTGTTCAAGGATTTCTGCGACGGCTGCTTTAGCTTCACGCCGTATGGGATATTGAGGCTGAGGCTGCGGCTCAGACCGCAAAGGAATTTCGTGGCAAGGGGACAATTTGTCCCAACCACATTGGTTGCGGTAGAGAGCCGGTGCAAGAGCCCGAGCCCACTCTTCTGCAAAATGCTGCGCATGCTCAGTCGAGACAGTGTGCGCGAAACTGGGAAGGATCACCTCCTCCCCTCGCGGAGCTGCGAGCACAAAAGGTGGGGGCCAGTCAGCCTCGGAAAGCAAAATGTCGTACGTAGACGAAAGGTTCTCCCAAAACACCCCTCTGACAGTACGCTGTATGTCACCTTCAATTAACAGGACAATTTCAAAAAGTCTTTCAGGGGGAGCTAATCTCGTATCGGCTGTTTCTATTACAACAAACACTTCAGTCGCTGTCACCCTCAGTAGTGGACGGAGCGCCTCTCTGACTATGGTAATCTCCGCCGCGCTGTCCAGCAAGGTCAGAGCCCACGTCAGATTCCGAAGCCGCGTTCTCACTATCTGTGGCATATCTATGCGCTGTTAAGGCTGCGACTTTCTTTTTCGCAAACTGCGGACGCTTAGGCGTAGAATCCTCCTGCTTCACTCCGCCGTCCGTCTGGCGGGACTGACCACGTCCTTGTTGGCCACCACGTCCACGTCCACCCCCTCCTCCTCCACCGGTCTTCGGGGCCGATGTTTCCTGAAAGGAACGAGGAGAGCGTTGATCAGAACCCTGAAATCGATCAGGTGATTTAATCATCGCGCGATCGCGCAAATCATAAACTTTTTCTGTCGGCGCAGGTGCTTGTACTGCAGGAAAAGAATCCTGAGTCTGTGTATTCTTCTTCCCCTGTGTCTGTTTCTTAGGCCAATTTTGTTTTTTGGACTTGGGCTGGACATCTGTCACTGCAGATTGTCCCTGAGGTAGTTTTTTCTCCTTTACTGGAAAATATTTCAGACCTCTACTTGTGCGGCCAATTGTCTTATAAGCGGCCACCACAATCTTTGCTAACTGGCGGGGTTTGTCGGCATCGGGCAGAGCAGCCAAAGCATTCGACACCTGAAAGTTAACTGCATCTCCTTTAACATTGGAGAGAATGAGATCACTTACAATCTCAAAAGAACCACACAGGCGCATACCCAATTCAACCGCTGCCTCAGGACCGTGATCATTCTGAACACGTCTAATGATTTCAGGCAGGGCAGTCATAGACGGGGTGCCGAAGCACCTTGTATAAACTGCCGCAAATGTTTTTCCCCAACTTTCACAGTCAACAAGTTCAGGAGTTATATCCTTCGGTAGAGTAATCGTTAACATTCTATGTTTATCAGCAGGAGTAGAATTCGGAAAAACCGCCTCCAGTTGATCAAACTTCTCTGCTAGCCAGAATGGGAAGTCATCGTTGTCAACTGGACGCGCACCAAAAACCGAATTAACCATCACTGGATTGAGACGCATTCCGCCTCGATCCACGGGAGCGGCCGCACCCCCCTGGGGACCACCAGGAAGATGTCGACCGATGTATTGCACTAAAGCACGAATCACGGAAATGGAAACAACATGTAGCCTGCGAATTTCTGCTAGGGTACAAGCCCCGTGATTCGGGTGCGGGGTAAAGCCACCCAACGCAGGCCAATTCGTTCCTGGAATTGAGAGCGGACCTAACCTCGCTGCGGACAAAGAGTGGGGGAGGGCGCCATCAAACCAAACTCGATGCTGCCAATGATCAATAGGTATTTCCAATGCCCTGTACGGCGTATACTCAGCCGGGACATCCGAGGCGGTGTAGGAGTGGAACAAACCAGAATTAGCGTCCACAGCCGGAAACGTAACCCAAGAGTAAAACAACTCGTAAGGAAACGCCGGATCTGCACATACCACGAAAATCACAGCCATCCCATCTACTGGGACCTGGTACGTCTGAAGATGGTTGCGTACCGCTACGCGACTATGCTGCGCAATAGCCACCGCCGCCATGACAACACTGGAAACAGGAAAACACAAAGAAAACTTTGTAGCACAACTGGGTAGTAATTCAAAGAAACCGTTTAAGAAAGAATCAAGCTTGAATAAAGACCTATTTAAAAAAATAGGTAGGTTTCACCGACACCCCGTTTTCCGGAAACGGATGTGAAGGGGTTAAGGCATGAACGATAAACTACTCGAGTGTCATGATATAAGACCACCGAAACCGTTGGGCGCCATGTCGCAGGGTTTCTGTACTCACACAGAACTTTGCACAGAGGAGTGGAACCTCGGCAAATTAGGGTGTCCCAAAACTTACCTTAGCAACCAACTCACCCCTTACCGAGCTAGCTACAGTGTCTCATTGGACATATCAAACTTCCAATGTTTAGACAAACCAGAACATGAACTTACAGTACCTCAGGGTACGTGGGACTCATGAACACTCTTTCGTTATATTATCATTACAAACCAGAACATGGAGTAAAGAAGACACATGTGCATTTGAAATGTTTATTTACTAATGCCGTCTTCTCAGGCGCAGTATCTTAGATAATACAAGTATACTTATTATCAGTAGCAAAATTATCAGCATAGTTACTAAGACATAAAAAGCGAATGGTGACAGCATGTTAACATGCTGTAATGAATAAGAGTTAACAACACTTATATCTCACCCTCCCTAACACATATATTATATTATTAGCTAAGAAGGTCTCTTTGGGTTGTTTTAGGGCGGGCCCATACCTTAGTGTCCTAGCATGAAGGAATCACATCAGCATACACCAGCTCTCTCTGCATGTGCACCGCATCAAGTGTGTTAACAATTCTCGTGCAAAGCAATATCAATCCCGCCTCAAGCCCAAGTTGGCAAAGGCTGCACTTGTGTTATGACTATGAAGGCGTGGAGATCAGACCTCATAACAATACCATATCGTGTTGCTCCTGAAACTTCAGCACTCTCCGTGCAGACATGGTTTATTAAACAAAACTGATATCAGAGCAATAACATATTATTCTCACATACACCACGGCAAACCACTAGGTTGAAAGCTAAGTCAACAATTAAGGGTCGTGTGCAGAAGTTGCAAGAAAGGAAAAATGGCGTTTAAATCTCAAATGTACCTATGCTAACTTAACACGATATAAGGATATATAGGAGCTATACAACAGTATATACGTAAAATCAGGCGGCAGGCCAAGGCTCCTCTGTGCTCCTCTGTGTCTCTGTGCCCTGGAGCAGCCGCCGCACCAGCAGCACCGCAGGCCAAGCTTCCTTTGACCCCTGCAGCGGCCGCCGCACGAGCAGCACCAGCAGCGCCTTAGCACAGCGGTGCGGGCAGCGGACGTTCCTGCCCCCACAGCGATCCATAGAACTTAAAGCGCCCGTATAACAGGACGCGGGTGAAGCGGGAGAAACCTTCGGCAGTGGGAACCGGTCAAAAAACAAACCCTGGCAGTCGTCCCAGACTCCTCTCCGCTTGCTTGTCAACTCCTGCTCGGCTCGGCCCCTCGCCTCTACTCGATACGCTCTGCCGAATTACAGGCCGACAACGACTGTGAACACCAACATAGGGAAGAATTGTGTGTTTCCCCCAGTTAGAAAAAAACCAGCATAAGTCTTGGCTGCTTCTGCTGCACCCAGAGTCTTATGTGTCTTTTCAGTCTAATTTTTCTGTCTGGAAAAAAATTGTGTCCTGATTTTCTGCACCCAGTAAATCCAGGTGCAGAAAAACCTAACAACTGATAATCAAGTGGAATAAAATGAACACATAAAAGTACGCCTTGATTCATACTCTGGACCATAGTTGAGGGATTGGTCTAGACATAATCCTCGCAGCACACAATAGATTTGCTTGAAATTTGCTTGAGATTTGCCAAAACTCAAAAGTCAGGATACCAGATACAAGTAGGTGGTAACTCAGGGCAGGGTAAAACGCCTGTTGTCCGTAGAGGAGTCATTCCGTTCCCAGAAATCTGCATTACAAATTAATTAATAGTATATATATATATATTTTTATCTGTTTAGTGCCAGTCCATACGACTTTAATATTTGTCTTTGGGATTCTATGTTACAACTCCATTGGGTACATGTATCCTTAATAAAATGTTTAAAATTCTACAAATCCTCACTCCTACATCCAAGTACTCTCATGCTACCATTCCACACTATGCTCTGCCTGAAAAACAGCTCAACTTTTTCAAAATTCTGCATTGATTTGGCTTGTACATTATATTTTTGGAAATGTACATGTATTAACTATTTAATTTTAATACTTTGGGTGATTGAAATTACGGACGAAGAAAGCAAGATTTAGCACTAAGCAACTGAATGTCAGTGCCATAAGAAGGATTATTTTGAAAAACTGAAGGACATCCAGCATTCTACGTTTAAACAATTTCCAAATATCTAAGTGTGTCGAGGAAAGTACTATACCTGTAAGTGAAGTCTCTAATTTTGCTTTTCATTAACCCAGAGCAAAGGCATATCTGTGCACACAGCATCAGAAATAATTTAGAAAGACCACTTCAGCATCCTCATCTGAAATATTATCAGAAAGACAAATTGCCTCAGCATGACAGACTAACGTTCATCTAAAGCATCATGTAATTCTTGAGAGGAAGCACACACTGCATCAAAGAAAGTTACAACAAAAGTTTCTTCTGGATACCGCAAAGAAAAGACGCTGAAAGAAGACTCTGAAGCTGACACGTTAACAACCAAAAGATTGGAAAATTACCTTTGTTCAACAACCGTTTTAACCAGTTTCGCAAGTTTGAGACTATCTACCTCGGGATATAACACCTCGACCCACTCTGCTCACTCTTGCAAAAACCTTAAAAGTTCACCATTTTATTGTGTTCATGACCATCTCAGATTGTTTCCTTTTTATTGAGTACTGTTCTGTAATTCTATGTAAATCACCTCAACATTATCTGTTGTGCAGGAGTGATATGTAAAACTGTTAAATATAAAAATGGATTAAAGGAGCACCGTTGCGCTATAGCTAATGTAAATAAATCCTCATCTTCAGGACTACAAACCTTAACCTTACACCAAACATAGAATTGGTAAAAAGGAGCTGATGTTCTGTGACTAATGATTTTCAATATTACTGTGCACGGTCTAACCCCCTCAGTTACTGCCTTTACGTCAGTGCAAAAAGGTACTTATCAGTTTATTAATTAAATATCAGACTAACACCTTATTACTGCATTGCTAAGAACCTATTCAAATAGACTTGAGAAAAACTTCAGTCACAAAATAAGTTGCTGCCGGATAGGCTATCACCTAAAGACTATTATCTGGTAGAAAAATTTCAACATGTGTTACAGGGCTGCTTCCAGACATATTTTGCTCAATTCAATTGTTAAGAAAATTACACACAATTTCTTTTACAGGTAAATGCTGAACATTATCTAAACAAGCTCGACTCTAAAATCAGGTTCACCCTTACCGTGGCATATAAGCAAGAGAAAACTAAACGTAGAGATATTAACTCTAGGAATAAACCTTATAAAAACACGGACTGTGAGAACAATTTCAGTGTTCAAACCCGCCTCAATCGAGGCAAAATAACCGAAGTTGGGGAAAAAAGTTACCTGTGCCAAAAAAGATACAGCCATAAATCTTATCTCACAGAATTTGACAGAATGCACACTGGGGGAAACCACTCTCAGTGCAATGTATGCCAAAAAAGTTTCAGGCGTAAATCTTATCTCACTGAGCATATGAGAATCCACACTGGAGAAAAACCTTATCAGTGCGTTGAATGCCAGAAAAGGTTTAGTATCAAACCAAGCCTATATCGACATGCATTAACCCACTCTCTGGAAAAACTTTACCAGTGCGGTGAATGCCAAAAAAGTTTCAACCGTAAATCTTATTTCACTGAACATATGAGAATCCACTCTGGGGAAAACCCTTATCAGTGCTCTGAATGCCAGGAAAGGTTTTGTAACAAACAAAGTCTTTCTCGACATGTAATAACCCACTCTGGCAAAAAACCTTACCAGTGCTCTGAATGCCAGAAATGTTTCATTTACAAAACCAGTCTCACTCGTCATAGAATAATCCACACTGGGAATAAACCTTATCAGTGCATGGATTGCCAGAAATGTTTCATTGACAAAAACAGTCTCACTCGGCATAGAAGAACCCACACTGGGGATAAACCTTTTCAGTGCTCTGAATGCCAGAAATGTTTCAGTTGCAAAAGCAGACTAATTGAACATACAAGAATCCACTCTGGAGAAAACCCTTATCATTGCTCTGAATGCCCAAAACAGTTCAACCGTAAATCACTTCTAACTGCACATTTGAGATTCCACACTGGGGAAAAACCTTATCAGTGCTCTGAATGCCAGGAAAGGTTTTGTAACAAACAAAGTCTTTCTCAACATACAATAACCCATTCTGTGGAACAACCTTATCAGTGCTCTGAGTGCCAGAAATGTTTCAGTATAAAAAGTAGTCTCACACGGCATACAAAGATCCACTCTGGGGAAAAACGTTATCAGTGCACTGAATGCCACAAATGTTTCAGTGAAAGAAGCTATCTCACTCACCATACAAGAACGCACACTGGGGAAAAACCTTATCAGTGCCCTGAATGCCCAAAAGATTTCAAACTTAAATCACTTCTAACTGCACATGTGAGATTCCACACTGGGGAAAAACCTTATCAGTGCTCTGAATGCCAGAAATGTTTCAGTGAAAAAAGACATCTCACGCTGCATATACAAACCCACACTGGGGAAAAACCTTATCAGTGCTCTGAATGCCAGAAATGTTTTAGTGAAAAAAGACATCTCATGCTGCATATATTGACCCACACTGGGGAAAACCCCTATCAGTGCTCTGAATGCCAGAAATGTTTCAGTGACAAAGGAAGTCTTTCTCGACATACAATAACCCACACTGTGGAAAAACCTTATCAGTGCTCTGAATGCCCAAAATATTTCAAACTTAAATCACTTCTAACTGCACATGTGAGATTCCACACTGGGGAAAAACCTTATCAGTGCTCTGAATGCCAGAGATGTTTCAGTGACAAAATGAGACTCACTAAACATACAAGGATTCACACTTGGGTAAAACGTTATCAGTGCACTGAATGTGACAAATGTTTCAGTGAAAAAAGCAGTCTCACTCAGCATATAAGAACCCACACTGGGGAAAAACCTTATCAGTGCTTTGAATGCCACAAAGGTTTCAGTCAAAAAAACAGTCTCATTCATCATATAAGAACCCACACTGGGGAAAAACCTTTTCAGTGCTCTGAATGCCAGATATGTTTCATTCAAAAAAGAAGTCTCACTTACCATATAAGAATCCACACTGGGGAAAAACCTTATCAGTGCTCCGAATGCCAAAAATGTTTCAGCCAAAAATCTCATCTCACTGAACATGTGAAAATCCATACTGGTGAAAAAAATTATCAGTGCTCTAAATGTCAGAAAAGATTCAGGGGTAGAGATGGTTACAAGCGCCATAAGAAAACACACCATCTAAATAAATCAGTTCTCCGAATGCCAGAAAAGCATTAATTTTAAACTCAATTTCACTCTTCATGAACAGACGCTCACAGGGGTAAAACATTACCAATGCTGTGAATGCCAGAAATTCCTATTTGATAGGCACAGCCTCACTAACCATAAGCGACTCTATATTGATGGAAAACCTTATGAGTGCTCTGAATGCCAGAAAAGCTGCAGAGAAAAACGTTATCTCACCATGAGAAAATTGACACTGGAGAAAATCCTTATGCCATAAAAGCTTGAATCTGAAAGACAGTGTTATGCTTCATGAGAGATCCCACTCTGGGGTAAAACCTTATGAGTGCTCAAAATGCAAGCAAAGTATTGGTTACAAATTACTTCTCACTTGACATGAGCGAACTCACACGAGGGAATAAAAGCCTTATGTGTTTTCTGAATGTCAGATAAGGTTTAGTCTTGAATACAATGTCACTTCACAAGAGAGAAGTCACACTGGACTAAAACCTTATACAGGAGGAGAAAGCCAGAAACGTTTTACTCAGAAAGGAGATCTCACTAAACATGAGAAATACATCCACATGAGGTGAAAAGTAAGACGTATCTTGAGTTGCAGAAAAGCTTCTAGCAATCTGACTTTACATGAGAGAGCACATTTATTAGTTGCAATAGGATTCATCAAAAAACTCTTGCAGGATAACTTAGGCTGCCCACATGCAACCTCCAAAGAAATTTCAGGCCTGGAAATATTTTTAATTGCAACAGAATCCACAATTTGAGTATCTGAAAGTTACACAACTCTCAAGGTCTTTACTTTAGACAAAGAAGTGTCAGTGGTTGCAAAAATCAACTGATTGCCAAAAAAATCACAATAATAATGTCTTAAATTTTACTCCACCCAAAAGGTTTCTACTCACCCTTGTTTCTTAACATATGACTGATATCTATATTTTCACGATAAGATTAAGCCTATGCAGAGTTCCTCAATGAGGAACTCTGCAAAGTGATAAAAAACTCTGGCGGTCTACGCGGAGTTCCACTAGCAGTGGAGTGCGTAAGGGTCATGCCGTTTGTGGTGATTTTGATCTCCTGGTGTTTGTCCCGCCCTGTAAAAATAATCTCGAATGGCACCATGTGCAGCGCAAGAGGGTGCAGCTGCTTCTACTCGAGCGGCAGCTTTGTCAATGTGAAGGAAGGTTTCTCAACGCGAGTGGTTGTGACCTGCCGCGACCACTCGCATTGAAAAATCCGACCACCCGCTTTGAGAAATAGCCCCAGGAGGTTGATTTTGCTCGCCAACTAGACCATGGCAGGCGTGAGCAAGTTAAAATCTCATCAGGAGGTGGATTTTCCCCGCTCCAGCACATGACGTTGAAGAGCGCGAGCGTAGAAAAAACCTTGCTATGCTCCATGAACCGGAGTTTTTAGGATCTATGCGAGCTCCGTGGAAAACTCCGCGAGCAGAGTTCACCACCCAGAATGAGATAATATACGACACCATGAAAACATAACAAACCAGTTACTTGCCTTCGGTAACGCTCTTTCTGGTGGATACTCCTTTACCTGCAGATTCCTCACCTTGTGAATATCCCCCACACCCCAGACCGAATCCTCAAACTTTAAAGCAGTCCTGCTGCACGCAGTAGGAGACATCATGCAGCTCAGTGTCGACATCATTCTGCTCCAGAAGTGACAAGCGGAGACTCCTATAAGCACTTACCATGCGCTCTGTGAACAACTACAGAGGTCTCTGAGTTCATTATCTCACAGGTCTGTATCACATATGCAGGCCCTGGGCAGATATTAATTCACCATTTTTATCATGATTAGAATTCAGATTAAGTCTTTTCATTTCCAAAAATTCTAATTGTATTCTTAGCAGCAAGGGTATATATAAATCGTTGAGTGATGACTGCGCAGTGCTCAAGATGAAAGTGATATGATGATAAAACAGTCCGATCCACATTTTGTACACAAAAACAGGGCTGTAAATACTTTCGTACAATACAAGTTAAGCAAAGGCGATTCTTAGAAGACATAATTTATATGAAATAGTCCCTGTATAGTCAATGTTTCGACCCTTCCAGTTAATTACCGTGGTCTCATCAGGACGGTAGATCGGCGCCTCTCCAAATTGCCCATACCACGGTAGGGTAGGGGTCAGTTTGGGTGGGGGTGGCAATATCTGTCTTTTTTCCAGATGCTTGGAAAAAGGCATCGATTTTGCCACTTCTAAAGACTCCTTCCCTCGATCCCTAAGATGTAAAGTATTACAGATCCAAATTGGTCTTTTCTCTTCCCAAGGAAATTTTAGAAAAGGCCATGAATCAGGAGATCACCACCGTCTTCGAAAATACGGACTGTCTGGATCCTGCTCAACACGAGTTTAGACCTTACTACTGTACAGAGTCAACCTTATCGGCAGTGACTGAAGACATCAGATCCATTATAGATAGAGGAGATTAATGCAGCCTTGATCTTATTGGATCTTTTGGCTTTATTTGATACGGTTAACCATTTCTCTTTAGTAAGCCGTTTAGAAAATATAAGCATCAACAGTACTGGTCTGAAACTGACCAGGTTCTTTTTGTCAAACAGAGGGCAATTTGTACCTTTGGAAGATTTTACCTTTGCCCCATTTTCACTTCCTTGTGGGGTCTCGGGGATCTTCAATAAGTCCGACTTTGCCTAATGCCTATAGCATTATTATATTATATTATATTATATTCATTGAACTAGTTTGATCCTGTTGGTTCTCTACATTCTTTTATGCCAGTGATACCCAAATAGTGGTATCGGTTACTGCAGAACACTGAAAAAGTGGCAAAAGATTTTAGAACAAGTATGACTAGCATCACTAATTGGATGCAGAAGAATTTCTTAAAATTGGATACAGAAAAAACAGAGTTAGTGCTATTTTGTAAGGATTCCTCCTTCTGGAACACCTTTTGGTGGCCACACAGTCTCAAGCCTTTTCCACTCCGAGTCCGGAAGGCTAAAAATTTGGGTATTCGTCTTTGACTCAAAACTCACTTTTATTGACCACTCCAATCAGGTAACCTCTTCCTGTTTCCTTATGTTAAAACATTCAAAGAAAATCTTGCCCTTCCTTCCCATGGAGCTTAGGAAAAGTGTCATCCTGGTTCTTGTGGTATCTAAAATGGATTATTTTATTGATCTTTATATGGGCTCCCAGTTGTCTTCTCAATAAGTTGCAAACAGTCCAAAATGTGGCAGCAGGAGTGCTGAAGAACCTCCCCAAATTCTGCTCAGCCTTTGAAGCCATTTATGACTTCCATTGGCTGCCTATTAGGGAAAGAATTACATTCAAAGCCTTACCATAAGGCACTGCATCAGGTTGGCCCTCCCTTCCTACAAGATGTTCAAATGATATGCCCCTTCTCGTACTCTATGGTCCAGCAATACTAGGCAAATATGTATACCCAGAATAAAAAGTGTCCATTGGGGAGGAAGACGTTTCTTCTACTCCACTTCCAAATGGTGGAACTCTATCCAGTCATTTGAGGTCAGCCTAAACTATTGAAGTTCAGGAAGGAACTTAAGTCTTTTCTTTTCAGCCCATAGTTTAATGTTCTCATCTAACTGCTAGGCAAATATTTAGGTATTTTATATCCCCTACTGTCAGGTTTCAAATGACACTAGTGCCAAGATGCCTTTTTGGTAATTGTGTGCTTGATAAAAAAAATTACATTAACATTATCAGACTCTGCTAGCTGCAGCCTGATGATGATAATATAAAATAAACACAGCCTTCCCTTAACTTTAAAAGGAAAATATGACCTTGTTCTTACTTAAAAATTAACTCAAAGCTGTGAGTTAATCCAGTGGTGTCTGGGAGCTGCTGGTAACTCGCGATTGACTGGTTGAAGACACCTGTTTTACATTTTATAAAATTCAGCCAAAAGCCATTCCAATAATGTAGGTGTTTGTTGTTTTGGGGTGAGGAGTCTGTTGTGATTTTGAGCCCATACATTCATGTTTCATCCTTTTTACATCTTGAGTTCTTATGCGTCCACTGTATTCCTGTTTACACTGTTTCTTTTTTTGGTGTTTTTAAAAACCTTTTCTAAGAACATGCATTGACGAGGTTTCATTTTTTTTCTCCCAGTTGATTTATTTTCTCCCTCCTTTGTGGATTTTTTTGCAAACTGTTCAATTTTTTCCATTCTTTGGCAACTCCAGTGTAGCATAGTGCATAGGTTTCAGTATTTATTTCCCTTTTTTGCTGAGGGTGATTTTAGTATGAATTCGGACTTTCCTTACGCACTTTTGCTCTGACTTTTTCCTAATCCAGTTGGGTTGCCATAAGGCAGACGTTGTATTTGAAATTCATCTTCCCCTTGTCACCTGATCTTATTCTCTGGTTTTTTTCTGACCTATATTTATACTCGGTTTGTACAAATTTGCTTCAAACATTTTTAGTTTCCCTTTCTTTGCAGGTGGTTGATCTTGCCCATTTTCATTTCTCTGTGTTTATGCAACCTCATTTGAAAGAATGTAAAGGTTTCCATTGTGATTTCATATCTGTTGCTTTTTTTTTTTGTTGCACGTACTTTAGAGCAGACTTGGTTGCTTTTTGAAATTAGTTTTACCAGAAAACACAAGGAGATGATGGATGGAGTGCTGAAACTTTTCAGACACTCGCCTCCAGTCACAGATCTGGGTTGAGTCCGTCATCGTTCTTTAGCTCATTTCGCCACCCCCAGTTCAAACCAGGCCATATGCAATTCAGTCTTGCCCCTATGCCTCATGGGAACAGTCCAGACCGTACTGCCAAGCCAGGTCTTCCATGGACCGGAAACCATCATCCTGGGACCGGTTTCGGATTAACACCCGTCATCAGCCAGGCTAGCTTGAATCCCAGGATGCTTGTTTCCAGTCCAGTTGAGACCTGACTTGGCAGTTCCGTCTGGACTGTTCCCATGAGACACAGGGTTAAGACTGATTTTTATATGGCTGGGCTTGAACTGGGGTGGAGAAGTGAGCTTAAGAACGATGATGAATTCAACCCAGATCTGTGACTGGGGGTGAGTGTCTGAAAAGTTTCAGCCATTCGTCCATCATCTCCTTGTGTTTGCTTTGTTTGCCCTAAGTTGGCAGGGTACGCCCAGACATGGGTCCCTTGCTTACTTTGCCACTGGATTCAAGCTAGCCTGGCCGATGAGGGGTTTTACCCTGAAACTGGTCCCAGGATGCTTCCATCTGAAAGAGAGACTATTAGTTATAGAATCCTTACCTTAGAATTAACCCCAAGCTGCAGACCGGATCCAGAGAAATGTTTTCTTAGCAGTACACCTGCGCTTTAGTAGGTGGGGTCGGTCGACTCCGTGTCTGGCGTCGTAGTCGCCGGGATGACGTCTCAGTGTCTACTTAGACGCCACACTTGCGCGCTGACATCAATTTCTTTTCGCGCCAGCCAACCCAGATCGGGAGAGGGCGTGCCTTTTAGTCAGTTTTTGACTAAACCCTTTTTCGACTTTGGTCGACCTCTTTTTTTCAGTCTTTGACTTTTGGCAGCACGAGGGATGTCCCATCCTCGGACCGGTTTCAAGCCCTGTGACTCTGGACTCAAGTTGATGTCGGTCACCGCTCTGCATCTCGTGTGCCTTTGGTTCCTGGAGCGCGACCACGATGCAAAGTAGTGCTCCGACTGCCCAGCCATGAACCTGAAGTCTTTGCCCGAGCGGTCCCGAAAGCATTTGGAGGCCTGGCAGTCCACTCCGCGCAGCTCGAAGTCCCCATCGAGAGGAAGGTCGCTGAGTCATCACCATTCCTCTTCGAAGCCTTTGCACTCCTCAAGTAAGTTGATGCACAATAAGAAGGCAAAGATGCATCATTGCTCTTCGCCTTCTCTCTGTCCGTTGGCCTACGCGTCGGCCTACGCGTTTTCTGGGTTTACTCTAAAGCGCTATAATAAACATATTCAATCCTTTTAGATTTGATCTGTTTGTACTGGTTTCTATTGCAGACAATAATCTAGATTTAGACGAAGGATCAATTCCACCTATGGCTTTTAAACTCTATCAATGATCCCTATTAGTGTTATCGCAACTAAAACTGTAATAGAACTGATCTGAGAGATGGACCTTCAAGTATTATGCTCAGTCAGTTTATTAAACAAACTATGGGGTTAAAATCTGAATAGATTATATCCACAAGCATTGCCTGACCACTGTATTTTACATTACTAGATTACTTATCAGCACATTGTCACTCATTTTCTTTTTTTCGAGGACCACGTGCTGGGTCTGTTTGAACTCTTTTAAAATATGACATTTAAATGTCCAAAAGTTCAGGAATTCTAGTTTCAAGCCTGGTCAAACCTTAATGAATGTTACACCAAAAGATGCCCTTCTGTTCCTACATTTTATTTTGCACCATGATTCAGAAATGGTATGTTTTTGCTTTTGGAGGTTAAATTCTCAACATATTTATTGTTGTTGCCATCCGAAAAATTATCACTAATTAAGAAGATAACAAGTGGTCCTGTGATGCTTGCTAGAATGGGAAGTGTTTGATTAGAAGGTGGATTGAATTAGGTGCCAATTTCACAAAAATGTATGGATTTTGTATATATTTAAAATTGTTGATTTCCAAGAAGGCCTAAATCAATAAATTGAATTGAAATTCAAGTTAACATTTGAATCCTATTGTTGGAAAAGATGTGATTTTGAACCCCATGAGGCAGTTCCTTTCCAGAAAGCATTCAGGTTGTAATCATGAGTCAAATAATGCTGAGGAGGTTAAAATATTCAAATTGAATTCAAATTACACATGAAATGTTCATTGTCCAATATATTTCTCGTAGTATTTTAGTGTGCAGACTTTATTGCTTAAAAAAATAATTAGTATTTCTTGTTCTTTATGAACGTTTCTATTGTTGAACTTTAAAGATTGCCCGAAATTAAGAATTGTGCTCTACATAACTTTGCTGTGTTACATTATGTTGATTTTATGTACAACTTTTGTCTCTTATGTGTATGGCAACTGATGTTTTGTTTTGCTTTAATAATCAGCTTATGTTTATTAGGTTTTATTATTCAATAAAATGTTTCAAACACAACAAATGGTAGTTGATATGTATTTACAACTGCAGCATTTTTATTGTATGGGCAGCTTCAAAGGGGCCAAAAATATGGTCTGTTGGATGACGGAGGACCACATTGGCATCAGCAGGGGGAGGTTTGGGCAGGTGATTGGGGATACATGTACGGTTGGAAGTAGGGGAAACAAAGCATGTACATTGTGTGGACTGTGACTCCTGGAGTTATTGTGAGGGATACCATGCTACCCTGTAAATTAATCCCCTAGTGATTATTATCAACAAACCTTATTCGGTTTTATAAAAGTAAATGATAAAAGTCATTTACAAAATGATAAACCACCTTCCAAGTTACAGATTGACAAATATAATATGTCTAGTTAATCAAAACCCAAGATACAAATTCATGAATTACAGTACAGAAGTTCATCTCAGCTTGACCTAAGGCTAACAGCGACCAGTAAAAAGTTAAGCGTATGCAAAACAGTGTCATTAGAGAGTAGTTATAAAAAGATAAGAGCTGGTCTCACCCGCCTAAAACCTGCTTTTTACGTCTCGGCCTACGAAGGCTGCGCTTGGGCAGTCCCGCTGTCGAGAGTTTATGTTTTTTAGTATGGGAGCTTGAACCTGCCCCTCTTTTCCATTGGCTGGCCTCCTAAACGGAGGCCAGGCATTGGAGGAGAGGGGCGTCACTCTGTTTAAGCCCGGTCTTTTTGGGATTCGGGGGTGTGTTTTTTACATTCTTTCTCTTTTCTTTCTTTCCTCTTCCCATTGGCTGGAATTGTACCTTCCAGCCAATGGGAAGAGAAGAGAACGAAAAACACGCCTCCGAGGCATTCCTGCTTCGCCTTGGAGAAACGTGGTGGTGTCATGGCAGAGCTCCCCCCCCAGTCTGAAAAGGACGGGGCTTATCCACAGCTGCTGCCACCATTTTGCTTGTCTCATTTCCTGTTTTCCTATCTCGTTGCCATTCTTTCTTTCGTTGATTTCCCCTCTCCATATTTGCAACATTTTTCTCGTTCTGTCTATCCCATTACCATTGCCTTCATTCTCCCTCCATCCCAGGCTGTCCCTTCCTTTAGCAATGCACCATCCTCACCACTCATCTCGCTGCCCGTCCCCGCCCCCTCAGATCAGCACCTAATGAGCTACCGCCAAGGCTACGGAGTGACAGGCACGGACGGAGCCCTGCGGCTGACTCATTATCTTCCTCCAGGACAAGCTACCAGAGGCTAGTATCACCTCGCGACCCTGGGAACGCGGTCTGCCACCCGGCGAGCCCTCACCTGCACCCACACACTGCCGTCAGCCTCTATCCAGTACCCCCAACCAGCACAGACCCCCACTCTCAGGGAGGAGTCGTTTCACTCGCACCAACCCTCCCTGACATGGGCGCCCAGACTTACACCCACATCACAAGTGAGACCCTCACTCCCCTTGGAGCAGGAGTCGAACCCTTCCGGAATCGAGGAAGGAGTCGCTCGCCTTCAGTCCGTGGACTGAGTTTGGGAAGAAAACTCTCTCACCTAACAACATGTTGGTGGTCACGCACCAAGAAAAGCCCAACCGGATTGGCTACACGCAGGTAAAAAAAACACACAGCACCAGACCGCAGCGTGAATACGGAACTGCACGTCATTTATTTTTTTCTGAAGTTTTTGTTGGTTCGTGCTATTTACGTTACTTTGTGCTCTGTGGTTTTGCTTTCGTAAAAGGTCGAAGGTCGATAGGTGTTTGAGACCAATGGGAACCGTGCCTGATGTTTCTGAGGAGTGGTGCCGCGGCCGGGGTGACTGATGCTGGACGCTGGGGCTCCGGCTCCGGAGACAGGTAAGCCCAGCCCAGCACCACCCTCTGAGCTTCGCCCTTGTCATTTGCCCTTTTTTTCCCACTCTGGACCTGTAAGGCTCCGACAGCGCCGGGACACTCTTCAGAGTAGCCGTGCGCTATAGAAGCACCCCCCTATAACATATAACATAACACCATGCGACTCTGGGCAATAGTTTACTTAATCTTCCCAGCGGCCCCCAGCGCCAGGATGCCTTCGGGTAGCTGTGCGCTTTACAAATACTGGATTTATATAACTACGTAAGACTAGGTTAGCTGTGGCAGTATCGGTGGCCTCCCACACGGAGCCGATTTGAAAATAAAAATGCAAGTAGCACGCTACTGTGTGGCACATGGGTGCCGTGCATAATTTTAAAAAGACATGCACGTAAATAGGATTACATATGTGAGTTGCCGGCCACCAGCTTGCTATTAGGCGCACAAGCGCGCGCGACGTGCACAGCAAGCCATATGGTAGCTGTGCACATCACGCGTGTGCTTGTGCGCGAGATAGTAAGCTGGTCGCCGGGAAAGTAGCACTTTTCAAAGCAGCTACTAAATGTCTCGGCCAGACTAGCACATGTGCTGGATCAGGCCGAGACCTAAAAAGTATCAGCTGCCTGTATTTACTTAGGAACGGTGGAACTGAGTCTGCTACTGAAGAATCCTGCCATCCTATTTGTGTGTCCTCCAATGCGCAGTAACACAACAGGACACAGTTAATTAGTCTGAATAGTTTAATCGTGGGAACAACGAGCCACTGCTCCTCTCATGACAGAAGAGAGGCACCAACTGACTCTTCATGGAACTTAGACACAGAGAAGCTCCATGACAACACATGGGATTCTGTATGGAATCCAAAACAAGCATATCTAAGCATAACATATTACCTCTTTTTGTAAAGAAAACAAACAATAAAATGCATAGCAAATAATGAGAGAAAGCCGGAAGCATAAAAAAATTGGAAAAATACAAGAGTACAAGAAAAATGTATGGTAGAATACAGTTAATGCAGATTATGCACAAAACATAAACATGAGAAGCATGAAAAATGCCACAAAGTTGATCATAAACATAAAGAAGATTGCGAGTGATTGCTGAAAAGTTCAACGCAGCTTCCAGGGAAGCCGTCTAACACACATAGACTTCCTTGGCACCTGACTTGTCGCATTGGTTTCAGACACATTACTTGGAGAAACATTTGCAGGTCCTGTCAGATAAGAAGATACAGAAACATTTGCAGGTCCCGTCAGAGAAGAAGATACAGAAACAGTTGCAGGTCCTGTCGGAGAAGAAGATACAGAAACAATTGCAGATCCTGTCGGAGAAGAAGATACATTTGCTGGTCCCGTTGGAGAATTGGTATTGCCTGCAGACACGTTAGTCAAACCAGAAGGTTTATTCACTGCAGACTAAACTTTGACAATTTTTATCCAGATTCCACCAATGTCCACCCCTTACCATAACGGCACCACCACAGACTTTCTCTACACAAATGGGTTCACCAAAGGACATGCCACCTTTTCTTACAAAATTCGTGTTTTTAATACGAACCATGTCCCCAGGAGACAATCCAACTGTCTTCGCAGATTTCTTCAGATTATACCGGCCAGACATCTTCTTCTGTGATACTTTAACACGAGACTCCAAAGCAACATTATCCACACAACATGAAACTTTGTTAGAAACGGTTCTTAACAGCCAAGCCTGATAAAGAGTAGAAGTAGGTACTTTACCTTTAAGTGAAACAAAAGGTGCAATTTTTGTAAGCGAATGTGGCGTTGTGCGATAAAACCACAACATGGATCTGACTGCACCCTCCACATCAAAACTGTTGTGTTTAGCCCACTTGATACATTCCACTACTACTCTGTTCATTCTCTCAACTAAACTGTTGGTTTGTGGGTGTCCAACAGAACTTCTTAAATGCTTCACTCCGGATTCACTTAAAAACTCATTCATTTCTTGATTAACAAATTGCACACCATTATCTGAAAGTATTGCCTCCGAAACCCTTCCCTCATAAAAGTCTCTTTAAGGAAGAGTATGGCATTGCTAGCAGTGGGAGACGCACACAACTTGACTTCAGGCCATTTGCTGTGAAAGTCCATTAATACAAACGCAAAACGTAAGTTGTGGGGAAGAAAATTGAATGGCCCAACCAAATCAGTGCCCACCTTAAGCCATGGCTTCGTAGGAAAAGAGATGGGTTGAAGAGGAGGTGTAACAACTGTCAAAGCCTTTTCTGCTCCTCTACATACAACACACTCCTTGACCCTCCCTTCTATGTCTTTGTCCATAGAGGGCCACCAATAGTGTAGTCTGAGACGTTTCTCATCCTCGTCGCCAAAATTATGTTGTGTCCTCCAAGGCGCAGTAACACAACAGGACACAGTTAATTAGTCTGAATAGTTTAATCGTTGAAACAACGAGCCACCGCTGCGCTCATGACAGAAGAGAGGCACCAACTGACTCTTCATGGATCTTAGATACAGAGAAGCTCCATGACAACACATGGGATTCTGTATGGAATCCAAACAAGCATATCTAAACATAACACTATTGGCCTGTGAAGGAAGAAGCCTGTTAACATTTTATTTATTTTGAAAGTATTCTGTAGTGCAAACATGACCAATTCATGTATCAGAGTGCTTTACAGTTTATATTACAAGAGGGGAACAAGCAATCAGAAACAGAACCAACAAAGCAAAAAATACATAATAATGAAGAGTCAAGGGATTCTCACCACCATAGAAGCTGTGCCACAGATCAGCAACTGTGACATCAGTGTCCACTGGAATAACTAGTCCAAAGCAGAGATTTCTTCATCAAGAACCTTTTGACTTCCTTTTTGAAGAGGACAATGGAAGGATTCACCCTGACTTCAGGGGGGAGGGAGTTCCAAATCCTCAGTGCTATACCTGAGAAGGCTCGATTGTAGGTTTTTTCTTCTTGAATTTTGTTTGTTTGAGCAATAGTGTGCTGGAGCTTCTGGAGGCTTTTGCACCGCATTTGAGCTCCTGTTTCTGCGTGAGGTACAGAGGGGTGTTGAAGTGAAGGCTCTGTGTGCCATGCTTGCAATTTTGTATTGTATCCGAGCTTCATATGGCAGCCAGTTCAAGGACAAAAGGTCAGGGGTCGGCTCAGTCTTATGAACTACTCTTTATGGGCAGTTCTGTTGCTAGAATTTGGTTTTGAAGCTTTATGCTCCTTTGAATTCACACTCTAATCCTATTCTATTCTGTGGTGGGCAGACTGTCACACCCAACCTTCACCGCAATACATGGGACAGTGGGAAACTTTAGCCATCTCACGATGAGGCTTGGCATTTAATCTTCGTTTTACCAAAATATGCTGGTTGTGAAATCTATACTTAGTCTGGACAGTTTCCACAGCACAGTGGCATATCTCTTGGTGAGAGGAGTTCCTGAGTCCAACCATCAGAACAACTCACAACCCCATTGTGTAGTGACCGAGATGGAAACTTAAATCGAACTAAACACTGGTAGTAAGTATGTGATGATAAAACTGCGCTGTAAAACAATGATAATTTCATTTGACCCTTGGGGAGAGAACACCCAGTCTCATAATACACTCACTAAAATATGATGTAGTGAGAAAGTAATGAATCTTGAAACAAGGATTTCTACTCTGTGGTTCATCAATTTTCTTGTAGATAGTCAAATAACATCCTTACTATGTCTCTGTGCCCTAATTTCTATTATTTTATAGAGGTGGGCGAGCCAGTGAAGGGTGCCCGGCTTTAGCTCAGCTCGGAGTTTACTCGGATCCTCGGGTCAAAGCAAGCCAAGCCGTTTGTCTGCCTCGGAGGCCTTCTTTAGGGGTGACTGACATACATTAAAAATCACGTTTGACTTTGCCCCAAATGGTGAAGACAGAGTTGGGATCCAGCAGTTTACACTCTTCTGCAGTCTGCATTTGCCATCTTCTTGTCAGTAGTTTACTTGGGCTACTCAGGGGGGCACGAATAGTGCTTCAGGCCCTGGTTACCCCTTTAACACCCATGCTCTGGGTACCATTGATACCATGTAGTAGGGACTTATAAGGGGGTTAAAGTCATTGCCAATTGGGGATGGCAATTCACATATATCAAATTTCAGCCTGCTCCAGAGCACTTTCAGAGTCCTAACCAACAGCATCTGGAGCAACAAGTTTGGGGGTGACCATCCAATAAGTGTACTGTCTGCATGATGATGACTGAGGCAGACTTGGGGCCTGCGTCCTGTGAGCCCTCTCTATATTAAAGTACGGGGATAGCTCTCTGTTTAGAATCCATGTTTTAAACTAGTCTCCCCAGTTTGTTGTCCTTCCGTGCCCTTTGGCAGTCCCCCCAGCCACAGATTATTTCTGCACGATCGGCCTTCTGCATCTTCCATGCATTGTCGGCTCATTCAATCTTTTATGCTCGTGTAGCGGTGCCTGCCACATCTTGCAGGGAGGAACTTCGGCCCTCTGCCTCCATAGCTTGCCAAGATAAGTTACAGAAGTATTGACAGAGGAGCGAAACACCTACCCCATAAATCTTGTCTGTCAAGTCTTTGTGGTTGTCTTTGATCACTTGGAGTACTGCTGCTGTGTAAACTGTCACTTCCTGTGGTAGTAGGGGAGGCCCTGTACTCCTCTCTCTGCCGACCCAGCAAGTGCCACCAGTTTGGTGTATTTATCTATCTGTCCCTATCCCCCTGCAGCCTTCTCCTTCACCATGTTGGCAATCCAATAGCCAGCATGAGTATTTGCTCCCTTGGGCACTCACACATCCTCAGTTTCTGTCCCAGGGCAAACGGTTGCCTCTGGTGCAGTGCTGGGCCAGATCAATGCCACTCCCCTCACTCCTCACCTCTGTGTCTGTCAGCAAGGATTAGGCCGTCGTTATCCAGCGCCATCGCCAAGTTGGTCCTCTTCCCTTAGAGGCTCCCACAGGGGGCCAGAATTGGTGTGAGGAGAAGGCCGCCTCGCGTATAGAGGCAAAAATAAGAGAGGTGCCTATTTGCCTCTTGCGTCCCCAACTGAATGTCATTTGGTGACTGCCAACCTCACGGTCCACTCTGAGGTCTTGGCAGGTATTTTCAGCCCTGTCTTCTCTCTCAGGGGAGCCAGCAGCAGTGGGGGATATAGCCGAGTTCGATCCCCAGTCCCCAGCCGCCACAGCGGGAGTCCCCATGGGATGACCGCTCCTTCTCAATGTCTCTTTATTGGCCGCTGACCGTGTTTTCAGCTCCTTCTCAACTCATGGTGGGTCCAGCAGCAAGAAACAGTGATGGGGGGCAGGTAGTCAGCCACCAGCAAGGGCTGATCCCTCTCCAGAGGGGCAGGATACTGGAGGATATTCAGGGCCCGCACAAAGCCCGTTTAGATTGCAGCGGCCAGGAAAAAGATCTTCAATTAGTGTAGTGTGGAGACCACTGATAAGTTTCCTATATTTGCCCATTTTGTCTCAGTTGGAGTTAGTAGTAGAGTCCGAGATGATATTTGATTCACTCTGGAGGTCTTGAGGGCACAGTTCAACTGCTGGTAATTTGCAGAGGTCGAGTTCCTCTCGGAGAGTTTCAAATGTTTTGAGGGCCTCCTCAGGAAGGACCTAGCTGCTACATTTGGAAGGCCAGGGGTGAGACGATCTATTATTCCCCAGTGGAGACATCGTCCAACAGCAGGAGTAATCAGCTGTATCATCTATATGGGTACAATCTTGAAGAATCAATTCCCATGCTGGTGTTTGGTCTGGACTCCTCATCCCCTTCTGAGCTTCGGCTTTTAGTATTGTTTCCTCTGCATGTGGCCCATTTGATTAGTTCATTTCCCCACTCTTGGAATGTGGGTCCCCTGAGGGGTTCCAAAATAGGGTTGTCTAGCTTCGTGCATGAACCAGGGCTATATCTGCACATCCCGAGGAAATCATATTGGCCTTAGGTTTAGGAAATATGCCTAGGAGGCAAGCTGCTGGGGAATTGTATGTTATGCCCTGTTGCAGCAATTATGTAACCTGTCTCTGTTTCCCAACTTTTGGTCCAGTTCATTTTGTACCTGTACGCTGTAAAGTTTGATATGGTGGCCATGAGTGCTGGCAGCGAACGTTCTAGGGAGGCTAAAGAGAGGAGTATGTTGTCTGCTTACAACATAATTTCCAGGTTTCCGGCTTTGGTTTCAGTTCCCCAAATGTCTTCTGAGCAGTATAGGGTGAATGTGAGGGGCTCTGGGGCTATCAGGAAGAGTATTGGTTAAAAGGGGCATCCCTGCCTCATGCTAGGTCCAATGAGGTTCTTTCTCTTTCTTTCCCTTTTGCTCTCCTCCACTTCTTTTCTTGTCTGGCATCTGTTTGTTCTCATCCAAGTGTGCACTTCACATTATCTGTTGTATGCATGCTCAGAATTTAGATTTTACTAAGTGTCAAGATTTAGAAAGTCTAGACTATTATGCATTTCATCCCTAGCTTTATCAACATCTACTTTAAATTCAGTTACAATATGACTGCACTTCCCAGAACCCATTTGAATGCATGACTACAGATAACTGCGCCTGGTGCACTGTCATGGCACACTATGTCTCGTTGTTAATCCTCCCGTGCATGCAGCAAGTCCTCTTCTCTGATAATGAACATTGAAAACAAGATGCATAGGCTTTTCTGGTTTCCGTTTCTATGTGTTCTAAATGAAGAACACTTTGGTGCCATTAAGCTGTGTTGCTGTATGATGCAGCTGAGACAGTAAAGACCCTTGGGGCCCGCGGCAGGCTTTGGATCATTTGCTGGAGGGTTTCACGCTGTGAATTAATTTTATTTTACATTGTTGACTTGTGTCAACGGCATTTTGTGTGTATTTGAAAAGCAGTGCTAAGCATGTGGGATTTTGTAAAAGTGTGCAGGGGCTGTGTACTTGCCGGGCATGTGTGTGAGTCGCAGAAGGCCCTTTATCTTAGTGTGCTGTGCAGCGTGCACTGTTGTGGTGCATTCTCCATCTTGTGTCAACAATGACCACACCTCAGTATTGTTCCATTAAATGTGGCCACGCTGGTTTGTTCAGGTGATGTTGCAAAGCGTGAGTAGGATGAGAGACCTATGGAAAGTCATGGGTAATACGTGGTTCAAAAATCTTATTCACGGGCTTAAAGCTGGAAAAGGAATGTTGAAAGCAGGAATATTGTAGCGAGGTGCAAATGAATAAATGTAAGAACCGGTCCTACCTTTATGGTTAAAAGCGTGGAGAACAGCCGAGGTATAGGAGGTCTGGACAGAGCCATTTGACTAGAGTGTTTTGGGTGCTGGGCATGGTCCAGGAGTGAAAGGATGCTAACAGGCTTTCGGCCACCATCCGTGCACTCGCTGCACAGATGCACCACAGCTTATAACTCGTATGCAGCCTATCTCAAGCTCTAAAGTTAGAGGTAGAACAACTAAACAACAGACCAGCCCAGCCTCAAAACTGGCAAACTAAAACTAGCTAAAAAACATTTGAGAAAAGTAAAACCAGAAAGTAAATAAAATCAATCAACTGCTGCTCTACAGCATAATGTGGAAGTTATTTATTTATCTAAAGTTTTACATAGTGCAAACATGACTCAGGATGTTATCAGAGCACTTTACAAATTATCAGGGTGCAAGAAAGAGGCAAGGCCGACAATAATAAACAATACTAACAATCACAGTAACAATACAGGAAGTAGCAGTATCCAATCGGGGGAAGAACGCCTATTAGTCCAAAATAGCGCTACATAAACGATTAGGGTGAGAGGAATCAGTGATGGCGGGGAAATGAGTGGGGCATAAAATAAATACAGAACATTAATACATGAAATACATTTTTGGAAAAAAAACAACTGCTTGTGCAGGCTGGTCCTTCTCGCACCGGTCCTCTTCTATTCCAACGCCACAACCAGTGCCCCAGCTAACCTACTTAACCAATCGACGCACTGCTCTCTGCCTGAGAGAAGCTCCAGCATTGGAGGGAGAGGTGTGTCTTGGGGCTGCCGAGGACAGTAAAGGCATGTGCAGGCTCTCAACCCATCTGTCTAAGACGGCTGAGTTGAGAGGTTTATAATGCGTATTTCAGGCTGCCCTTCGGAAGACGGTCGGCCAAAGGGACATGCGCACTATAAACTAGTGCACAGGAAGCCCACCACTCCTGCCACTCAGCAGGCTCCGCCCCTTCCTGAGTCAGGACGGGGGGACGTAAAATTAAATGGTGATGAATTAACTTAATTATCATGGTATTTTTAGTCTTAGTGGCTTTTCTGGGGGCGTTTAAGTGGGGTGACGCTCCTTCCCTCCAATGGAGGCGCCACTCGCAGAGACACAGGTAAGACAGGCAATAATAAATAATAATGACCACCGCAATAACAGTATCAAGAGAGCTAAAGCAAGAATGTGTTCATTAGTAGCACTTTCACTTATTTTTTAAAAGATGCAGTTGAAGAGTAAAATCGGATTTCAGATAGTAGGAAATTCGAGATTCTCGGGGCATTGCCAGAGTAGGCTCGATTGTAAGTTTTCTTCTTGAATTTCTGCAGTTTCAACAGTAAAGACGTGGTGCTTCTTGAGGTTCTAGAGCCACTCGGCAGCTCCAGTTTTTTGTTCGATGTACCTCAGGGTGTTGGAGTGTATGGCTTTGTGTGTCATGCATGCAAATTAAAAATTAATTTGTGCCTCGGTAGGGAGCCAGTTAATTGATTTCAAAGAAGATGTGATGTGGTTTTTGCATTTATATGCAGTAATAAGCCTTGCAGCTGAGTTAAGGGAGACCCTAAGGGGTCCAACTTTGATCTAAGAAGGCCGCAAAGGGTTCAATTTCCATAGTCCAGCCTGGAAATCACTAGGGCTTGAGCACCTGACTTTAAGTCATTGAGGCGGAGGAAGGGTTTGATATTCCTTAAAATGCCCATGTGTAAGTAAGCTCCTCTGGTATCTGAACTGACATGCTCCTGCATGTTCAAGTTCTTGTACAGCATTTATTCCCAGTGATTTTGTGGAATAGATGACAGGCGGTATGCAATTTAGGGCTGTTAAATGTTTCATTCATTCATTGATTGTTTTGTGATTGTTTGGGGGTGCAATTAAAGGAGTTGGGTTTTGAGAGTATTTAGCTTGTAGTGGTTGCAGGACAATGTTGATTTTTTTGTAGAGTTGCATTGAGAGACATAAAATCTTCAAAGGCGGAGATTCTCAGGTAATGTTGGGTGTCATTGGCGTACATGTGATAAATGATGTTTAATGATTTCAAATTTTCAGTTAACGATTCTACAAACAGGTTAAAGAGAGCGGCTGCGAGCGAGGAACGCTACGGAACCCCTAATGAGACAGGTGTGGAGTTGGACAGCGAATGATTAATGTTTATTCTTTGTGATCTATTGTAGAGGAAGGAGGCGAAGTGTCTAGGACGGGACCAGAAAGCCCCATCCTGCTTTGCAGTAAGTCAAGGAGGCTGTCATGTTTCACCGTATCAAATGCTGATGAGAGGTCAAGGAGGATTAGAAGGCAGGATTCATTTTTATCAAGCATTTGTAACACAATGCCAGCTATGTGAGCCATGGCTGCTTCAGTGCTGTGTCCCTGATGGAAGCCAGATAGGAATTGGTTTAAGATTGGAATTGCTCTGTGATTGCATAGCTGGGTATGGGCACAATTCTAGAGGAACATTGAAAGAGTCGGGATGCTAGAGATCGGGCGGAAGTTATGCAAATCAGTGTGGTCCGCTGTGGTTTTTGAAGAATGGAAGTTATCTGTCCAAACTTGAGGCAGTCTGGTATAGTGTCGTGAATTAATGAATGATTTACTATTTTGGTTTAGAGTGGGAGAAGAGGGTTTTTAATCTCAATGAAAAGATTTGAAGAAAGCGGATCGCTGAAGTGGTTTGAAGGTTTAAGTGTTGACAGGATTTTTAGTATGGTCGTTTCATCAAAGGATTTGAATGAACACCACGGGGAATATTTTTGGAGGCGTGTGTAGGACGCTCGGGCCACACGGGTGGGTGGGGACTGACATGTGAAGGCTTCGGGAGGAAATCCAATGCAGTATTTAAGTTACTTTGAATCTTTTCCGCCTTTCCCAGGAAGAAGGCGGCAAGTTCTTTGCGGTTAGGCTGCAGATTAGACCCAGAAAGCAGATTGGGTTTCCTATTAGACTGCAATTTAACAAGTTCAAACAGTTTTTAGGTCGATTCCTGGCATTGTTTAGATGTTTCCTAAAAAAGTTTGCTTTTGAGCTATGTATGCATTTGTTGTAAATGATTCTTAGAGATCTCAGGTACTTGAGGTGTTCGAGCAAGGAGGAGAATCTCCATGACCATTCAGCCAATCTTAGATTGCATCTTTCCGTGTTTAGACTACCATTGTACCAAGGCTCGGAGTCTTTGGTGGATACTCTTTTTAGTTGGAGAGGTGCCATAGTCTAGAATGTTTGTTATTGAATTAGTGTAATGATCAGTAAGGTCCTGGACATCTGACATGTCTTCGGGAGGGGGAAGGATAGAGTTGCTGATAGATGTTAGTTCATTCAGGTTTATGTTTCAAGGGTTCCTTTTCCAGTGTCTAATTTTTTTATTTGAACCTTTTTTTAGGACAGTTATGAGCAAAGTGATGCAGTGATGGTCTGTCCAATCACATGGAATGATAGATTCAAGTTGAATGGAATTAGCTTTAGAGATAATTACATCCAAGGTCGCTCCATGGTTGTGGGTAGGACTTTCGCATATTTGGATAAAGTTTAGATCAGCTAGGAAGGTTTTTAGGCTAATCACTGATTGGTCATTTGGGTCATTCCAGTAGAGGTTGAAGTCACCAAGGAAGATTTGGACGCAGTATACACCGGAGTTGGTTGTGATGATTTCCATAATTTGTTCAATGGATGGGAGGTTATCTCCTGGAGGATGGTAAAACGCATGCAGTTCGTATCGAGGCCTATCTTTACTCAGGATATCGATGCCTAGATATTCACACGAGATGAGAGTAACGTTTTGTGCTTGCTTCACAGAGAGATTATTGCAGTGAGTACAGGAGTTACCTCCACCATGTCTGTTTCGTCTATCTAATCTGATGATGTCATAGCTGGGCGGTGCTAGAATGTCGAGCGTTGGTGTGGAGGAGTCATTTAGACAAGTTTCAGTCAGGACTATCAGGTCAAGATCATGAGTAAGGAAAAGGTCAGCAATATACACTGCGTGTTTAGATGCCGATCTGCGATTGAGTAGTGTACTTTTCAGGTGGGTATGGAGGCAGCCTGAGTGATGGGAATTTGCTTGAAGTTGGAATTGTTACCTGCTCTGGGATTCGGCCTAGGATCTCTATGTGGATTTGACTGAAGGAGGAGGAAGTAAGTGTTGTTGCCCGATAGAGAATCTTTCATCCTGATGTGTCGAGTGGAGGCGTGGGGGTAGGGAATTGTCTTCCAGGTCAAATGAGGAGACATTGTGATTGCTGAGATCCCATTGGATGTGCGGGGTGACATCCGTCACACGTGATTGTTATTGGATTGCTAAAGGGAGTGTCTATTCTTACCTATCGGCCTGGTGGGACATCAACAATTAGTGAGCTCTGAGGTGAGGGATATTAGGCTTTAAACCTCAGCCTTAAATTGATGAAGCTCCTGAGGGATCTCAGTGAGTTTGGAGTCCTTAGTAATGTGGGAACAGGAGGCGATGATGTGGGTCAGGGGGCCACGAGAGAGGGTGCTCTGGTCTATGGCGTTAGGGAGCAGCTGTGGTGGGAGAACCAGGAGAGGGGGGAATAGAGCTGGAGTCATGATTGAGGAGTGGGGGTGTGGGGCTCATAAACTGGTTGCTGAGGACATAGGAGCCATGTTATTGGTCAAGTTAGGGGGTTCCAAGATAGCCTTTCATCATCAAATACTTTATTTTCGATCACAAAGATCTTATAAAGTGCAAGGTGCTATAAAAGAAGCACAAGCAGTAATAATACCATCCAAATACTATATACAAAAATGCTTAAAAAATATACAGAATTCAATATACAACATTATTTAAGAAAAATTAAGTCGCTAAAATAGCACCAGCTTTAGCATACAATGATTTAGAAGACTATGTAAAATATTTAGAGTGTTTGATCCATAATGCAAACCAGAATCTGGCCAGGCCAAATACCACTACCCTTGTGTATCCGTGGCTAATATTCTCAAAGCCTCCAAATAGTGACCCAGACCGACCAGTCTGCATAATGGCACAATCCACTCAGTCCTCAGTTTTTTGTAGTGAGGGCAGAAAAACAACAGGTGGACTATTGATTCTGGACAAGCATTACATGCCGGGCACTGGTCGTCTACGGACATAGTGCAACACCACTTTTTGCAGAATAGTTTAGTTGCCAAGGTTTAAAATTATATTGTATAAATAATTTCCTTGCCAAAGTTTGATCAATGTTTTTTTTCATAAAATGCAGCAAATTTAAAATTTGTAAATTCTTGGGTCAAAGTGCCCACCCATCTGGCCACCTCATTCTCCATAATGCCGTCCCATTAGATCTTTTTTACTCTGCACTGTAGAATAAGGCCAAGTTTTTCTGGGGAGGTCCAGTATTCCTCCATCCTAAGACTCTTCAGTAGATTCTTCAAACAGCTAAACCATGGGATGGAGTTAACCTGGGATCGCTTTAGGAGATCTATCGTCTCTGTTCTGTATGGTGTAAGCTCGGTTGACAAGTCCAGAACCCATAAACTAGGCAGCCCCGAGACCGGTTCATCCTCTCTGACATTATTTTTATTTTTTTTATAATTCTTTTTATTATTTTAAAGCAAAAAAATAAACAGACATATCCGGTGCCATATATACATCCAATGATAACAGGGTGAATTGGTACAAGAACAGGATAGACGTATAGCAGCAAAAATATTCGAGAGGCCCACACTATTAAGCACAAAATAGAATTTTCATCATTATAATCGAGAAACAATTTAGATGCGGGCCCTCAAAACCCTCCCACCCATGAAATCAAAACAGCAGGAGAACCATGGCGACCAGATACTAGCGGTTAGGAATCAAAGTCAGTATATTTCGCTAATATTACAAGTAAAGGAAAGACTAGGAAAAAAAATTGAGAAAAAAGAGAGAAAAAAACATATGGGCGATAACAAAAAGAAAACAATAAACCCATCCCCCCACCCTGCACCCCTGCAAACGGCTATCGCCTAACCCCCAGTAGCAGCGTGCCTGTCACCCCAACTAACTAGGTTCTAAAAGAAGAATCTACCAAAGTAGAGAAAAGAAGTGGAGGAGGGCATATTCGTACGGACTCCCGGTCACCCCCCCGCCAGAACCAAGAATCCCCAGATTGAAGTTAAGAAATCTATCGAAAAACAAATATGTATCTCAACTAGGGAAACTTCAAACACCGCCCAGCCTTCCTAAAACATAAATTTAGCAGATCCCGTGTCCATCGATACCCGAGTCAAACCCAGTCTTTCAAGCTCATCCTTGCCCCTTCCGATCAGACGCATGAGTCCCCTCCGGACAAACCACCTCTTCCACAGGACAGTCCGAGTACGAAGAAACTGTAATAGAACTCAATGCAAGACAAAGCAGAAAAATGAAAGTGCCGTGAATATCGTTAGGTCCAGAGACTCCCTTCCCCGTTATGAACTCCCATCGTTGATTCGTCCGCCATCTTAGCGGCTCCGATGTATAGGGAAATGACGCAGTTTCATTCCGATAACAGTTTTCATCAAAAGTCTCTTGAATGGGAACACCAAGTAGTCCTTCCATGGTCCGCAACGATCGTAGGCTTAACAATCCATTGGTGGCATCGAGCTTGTTCTCATCGTCCAAAACACTGGGCAAAGGCTCTGATACCTCACACAACACGGGGTCCACTTCCTTCATCAGAGTGGCCATCTTGGGTATCTCGAATGACACCGTTTCTTGTGGTGGAGTAGGGTCCGGTCCAATTTGTACCATCTCGGCCAGGCGCGCCACCATCGTCTGAAAGCGGCCTTCAACATACACATGAATTGACTCAATAACCGCCAACACAGTTCGTAGTGACGGGTCACCCACGGTCCGTTCTACCACTCTTCGATCGGTGTCGGTCATGATTGCTTCCCTCAGCGAGCTCGATCTCTCAGAGGGGGACGGGCGGATAGGGAACGGTCGACTGCAGAGGGAGACTTATTAGTTGTTCCGATGATATCCTAGGTCCGCCACCGCAGGTGGAGATCTCAACCCAGCGAACACCAGCGGGCCCGTTACCGGGTCACCGGGCAGGACCCCCGTCCACCGCTGCAAGCATTGGGCTGTCACCCCTCCTCTGACTTTCACCAAAGCAGCCACGCGTCATCCACATCAATCCGAAAAAGCAGAAACATTTTTCCACTCTGGTAGACCGGACCCAATCACACCAAGACAGCCGATGTTGTTCAACTGAAACCCGGGTGGGCCAGTACTTGAGACCCCAGCTTCCGGGCAGATCTAGGCCGCAAACTTCCACTCGACATATCTTCGTCAGCCGAGCAAGTAGAGGTCACGGGATAGCACCAGTAATCTCACGGCAGGTTCATACACACGGTGGCTGGGCGCAAAGACAGGATAAATGACAGGATATTCCGGCGGGAGTCAGAGGTCGGCGGAGCCAGGAGCCTACGCGGCCCTCTCTGACATTATTGATGATCATGCCTTGATGGATCCATGGTGGTTGGCGCACCTGAGGGACTCGGACTATACTTTCACCTTCTGCGTCCATTGTAAACGTTTAAACCTTGATCCTCCCAAACAGTACATCTGATCATGATCTTCTGCAACTCAACTACAGCAAGGTATAAAGCCCCTGAATACAAGCAAAGACTGTGCTAATATCTGAGCCAGTACTTGGAGAAGAACGCTGGGTCCATCTCCTATGCAAAGGTGCTGTGGGAGGGCAGGAAGGCCTCTGAGAGGCAATTTGATGAACAATGTGGCTGCCTATCAGTTCCACTGTGAGGCTTAACCGCGGTTGTTGACGGACCTCTCGCTTCACGTGGCTCAGACGTATAACGCATTGCTGACACCTGCTCTTCTCAAGGAGCTGCTCGGGGCAAGTATGATCTGAACTCCCATTACTCAGTGGAGGCCCAGAGGGATACGCTCTGTGGACGATATAGTAGGGGACGGTGAGTTGGCCCCCTTTGCTACTCTCATGCATGATTATGGGATGCCACAATCGCATCACTGACAGTACCGACAGCCTATGCTAAGCCTCCGACACATGCTGGGTGCTCCTCCTTATGATCTTGAGACTATCCCAATGTTGCGTAATACTCTGATGTGGAAAGGATTCAAGGATACTAGGGGCCCGATTCTGATGTGGTGTGGAAAGCTTCCCGACTAAATGGGTATGGGAATGGTTTCCAACAAACTCGGATCGGGAGAGTCCAACCGACAGAGTATGATACATCTGGATGCTTCCAGATACGATTTGGTTGGACTCCCATTGACTTCAATGGGAACCTATGTTCCTAACTGCATCGTAATTGGGCCGTAGGTGGGAATGCTTTCATAACTGCATCGTAATCGGGCCCTCAGTTGGAAAGACACGTTCCCGATCCGATTTGGATGGAGCAAATCTCGTTAGGAGGCCTTCCTAACCACATCAGAATCAAGCCCTAAGGTGGGGTTGTATGTTACAGCTGCGGACAGCCTTTTTTCAAGCACCACTTCCCACACTTTATGCCGTTTGTTGGGCCTCCCACTCTCTGAGTTGGACTGGCATGACCTTTAGGAAGATCAAGGCAGTTTCCCCCAGGAGGTCAGGTTGAAATTCAAGTTCCTACACTACTGGCACTGAACGCCGGAGTGAATCTATAAAGCAAATATGGCAGACGATTCCAAGTGCATTTTGCATTTTCTGCGGACTGTACAGTACTTTGTTCTACTGAGGCTCCGTTTGGGATACCTTGATGACCAACCTAGGGGTGGCACCGCAATTGATGGCCCGTCTGACCTTGCTTCACAAAATGTCAGTATTCCAGCATTTAATGGTAAGAGTAAGCTGGCTACAGCCTTCGTAGTGGGAGTTGTTTTTTTGGGGGGCGACCATGGGGCCTGGAACCCTGACTTTTCTCTCCTGTTCCTATGTCTCCCTTCCCCTCGCATTCCCCCGCTTACTCCTTCCCTGATCATCTGCGGGATCTTATGGGACATATCACCTCTATCTGGAGGGGTTATTTCATTTATTGTTTTTCCTGTTTTCAATGTCTTCTCACAAGTTCTAGTTTACACAGTATCTTGGACTCTGCTGAATCGATAAACTTTTATACCTGTTATAAGCTCATTGTATGAAAAATCAATAAAGAATAGAGGTATTAAAAAAAGACGCAGGGAATAGTGTCACTTAACATTTGACTTTGACAATACCAAAGGAAGAGACATTACTGAATTTATAGACATGATCAGAACACATGTAAAGTGATAAAATTGACAACTAAGTCTCACTAAGACAGACATTCAATTTAACATTCTTCTGAACTGTGTGCAGTACTCATGGCGAGATATGAGAAACGTTTGCTCTGTGCTGAATAGTCATGTGTGAAGTTCTAGTTAATCCCCATAGTTTGGAAGAATGGGCTAGGGTTGAGTGAGACTTCAGCACAACCTCCAAATGTGTTAGTGTCACTCATGATGAGTGAGGCTTGAGGATGTATACACGTCCAAACCAATGTCACTGTTGAGGCACTCAAGGCTGCTTGCATGACAATGCTACAAAGAGTTGACGCATTCACTAATCAATGGTGTGTTGATGACAAGCGTATTATGATATAGGGGCCTATATGAAGGTGAACAATATTTTTGAGTAGTGAAATGCCCCTCTCCTGTTCTTCAGACCAGTAACACCCATTCATTTTTATGATACAATGCAAACTGTGTGAGACATTTCTGGTTCATACTTGGTTGCCATATCTTAGGAATTAATTGTTTCAAAGATAAATTGTTTACTTTTTTGTCAGTGAATCTTTGTTGAGAGAGGGAGGTGGTCACTATAAACAAAACAACAAAGCCTGGAAGAGACCGGTATCTTGATAATTTAGGAGACAGTTGTGCTCTTCAGCGCTTAACCGCAGTGCAAATTCTCCCGCAGTGCAGGAGAATTAATGAGTGGGCGGGGCTGCGTCGGCCGACTGACTTGTGCAGCACCTGCGAGGTAGAGCTGTTGGCCGGCGCGAGCACAGAATGGGTTAAATCAGAAACTCAAAACCTAATTATGACCTAAATATCAGTCTTGTTCAAGGATATAAAATGTATCAAATATAAGGAGTAAGCCACAGACACAAGAAAATTAGAAATAAGCTACTCCTTTAATTGTCGCTTTGACACATGACCTATGCCTCATTGTCACTGATCTGATGTTTAAAACTCCATGGTATTTTTCTGTTTACTTTCCTATGTACCACGTTGTAGATTTGAAAATCCTGCAAATTAATTATTCAAAAAAATAAATAAGCTGTCCAGTTTAATTGCAAAACTGACCGATATGCTTATACATTCATTGAAATACAGATATATTCATTGAAATATAGATATATTCTTTGAAATACAGATATATTCATTGAAATACAGACTGTCACTTCCAGGTGTCACCTTTCTGTAAATACTCTTAAGTCCTTTACGTCAGTGTTCGGAAGATGTTCATCTGAAGTGAAGCTATAAATACTTTTTTACAGCAGCAGCCAAGTGTGAGGCCCTGTACTTGAACTGTCTGACCCTTAAAAACATTCACGTCTGTGACATCTGAAATCCCAGGTCTTTTCAGGTATAAATGTTTGTTTGTGTGAAATGTATTCACTCCTGGAGCCTGAAGGCGGCGGTTCCGTCAGCGGCCACCAGAGGGCGATCCTCGCCCGCTGATGAAACTCACTGAGCTGCACATTGGATGAAAGGAAGAAGGGTTTCCTCTTCCGGGTCAGCGGCGGCAGAGACAGCACCAGCAGCGGTGGTGACATCACTTCCGGCCTCTCCCGGTGTGTCCAGCCTGCTGCAGAGGAGGAAGGAGCCCTGTCTGGTGGGCAGTTACCTCTATCTACAGACCCTCACAGACCCCCCTCAGATCCCGAGATCTGCCCCCCTCAGACCCCAGATCTTCCCCAGCCCCCCCACCCCCCATCCCAGGGGGAGAAGAGAGCCTGGACATGTCTGCACCGGTCTCTGCTCAGGTAGGAGATTGTCCGCACCTTCTGCTGTGTTTGTAGAAATAGACTGAATAATCCTGGGGAGAATCTCTGCAGGAGCTGGGCTGAGCTGGGCTCTTCTATCCAGGGGCCCCTGGGGCTGAGCTGTGCCCTTCTATCCGGGGCCCCTGGGGCTGAGCTGGGCCCTTCTATCCGGGGCCCCTGAGGCTGAGCTGGGCACTTCTATCCTGGGCCCCTGGGCCCCTGGGGCTGAGCTGGGCTCTTCTATCCGGGGGCCCTGGGGCTGAGCTGGGCTCTTCTATCCGGGCCCCTGGGGCTGAGCTGGGCTCTTCTATCCGGGGGCCCCTGGGGCTGAGCGGGCTCTTCTATCCGGGGGCCCCTGGGGCTGAGCGGGCTCTTCTATTCGGGGGCCCCTGGGGCTGAGCTGGGCTCTTCTATCCGGGGGCCCCTGGGACTGAGCTGGGCTCTTCTATCCAGGGGCCCCTGGGGCTGAGCTGGGCTCTTCTATCCAGGGCCCCTGGGGCTGAGCTGGGCTCTTCTATCTGGGGGCCCCTGGGGCTGAGCTGGGCTCTTCTATCCAGGGGCCCCTGGGGCTGAGCTGGGCTCTTCTATCCGGGGGCCCCTGGAGCAGAGCTCAATCAATCAATCAATCATTGACACTTATAGAGCGCGCTACCTACCCGTAGGGTCTCAAGGCGCTGGGGGGGGGGCGGGGGGGGGGTGCCGCTGATGCTCGAACAGCCAGGTCTTCAGCTTCTTCCTGAAGGAGAGGTGGTCTTGGGTCAGGCGCAGGTCGGTCGGGAGGGAGTTCCAGGTCTTGGCGGCCAGGTAGGAGAAGGACCTTCCTCCTGTAGTCGCTCTTCGGATGCGGGGGACGGCGGCGAGGGCGTGGTTGGCTGATCGGAGGTGGCGTTTGGGAGCGTAGAAGTTGACTCGGCTGTTGAGGTAGCTCGGGCCTTGGTCGTGTAGGGCTTTGTGTGCGTGGGTGAGGAGGCGGAAGGTGATTCTTTTGTTGACGGGGAGCCAGTGAAGGTCTCTCAGATGTCCGGAGATGTGGCTGGTTCGTGGGATGTCGAGGATGAGTCTGGCTGAGGCGTTCTGGATCCGCTGGAGTCTCTTCTGGAGCTTGGCGGTGGTCCCGGCGTAGAGGGCATTGCCGTAGTCCAGTCGGCTGGTGACGAGGGCCTGGGTGACGGTCTTCCTGGTCTCGGTGGGGATCCACCAGAAGATCTTCCGTAGCATGCGTAGGATGTTGAAGCATGCCGAGGAGACGTTGTTCACTTGCCTGGTCATGGAGAGGGAGGAGTCCAGGATGAAGCCCAGGTTGCGTGCATGGTCTGTCGGTTTGGGTGCGGTGCCCAGGGCGGGGGGCCACCAGGAGTCGTCCCAGGCGGAGGGTGAGGAGCCCAGGATGAGGACCTCCGTCTTGTCCGAGTTCAGTTTCAGGCGGCTGGTCGTCATCCACTCGGCTACCTCTTTCATTCCTTCGTGCAGGTTGGCTCTGGCGGCGGCGGGGTCGTTCGTCAGGGAGAGGATCAGCTGAGTATCGTCGGCGTAGGAGATTATGCTGAGGTTGTGTTTGCGTACGATGGCCGCGAGGGGGCTCATGTAGACGTTGAAGAGGGTGGGGCTCAGAGATGATCCTTGGGGGACGCCGCAGATGACTTCGGAGGCCTCTGACTTGTACGGTGGTAGGCGGACTCTCTGTGTTCTTCCGTCGAGGAAGGAGATGATCCATTCCAGTGCCTTCCCCTGGATTCCGGCGTTGTTGAGACGCTGCACTAGGGTGCGCGGGCTGGGAGCTGGGCTCTTCTATCCGGGGGGCCCTGGGGGGCTGAGCTGGGCTCTTCTATCTGGGGGCCCCTGGTGCTGAGCTGGGCTCTTCTATCCGAAGGCCCTGGGGCTGAGCTCGGCTCTTCTATCCGGGGCCCCTGGGGCTGAGCTCGGCTCTTCTATCTGAGGGCCCTGGGGCTGAGCTGGGCTCTTTTATCCGGGGGCCCTGGTGCTGAGCTGGGCTCTTCTATTCGGGGGCCATGGGGCTGAGTTGGGCTCTTCTATTCTGGGGCCCCTGGGGCTGAGTTGGGCTCTTCTATCCTGGGCCCCTGGGGCTGAGCTGGGCTCTTCTATCCGGGGGCCCTGGGGCTGAGCTGGGCTCTTCTATCCGGGGGCCCCTGGGGCTGAGCTGGGCTCTTCTATCCGGGGCCCCTGGGGCTGAGCTGGGCTTTTCTATCTATCTGAGGCCCCTGGGGCTGAGCTGAACTCTTCTATCTGGGGTCCTGGGGCTGAGCTAAGCTCTTCTCTCCGGGGCCCCTGGGGCTGAGCTGGGCTCTTCTATCCAGGGGCCCCTGGGGCTGAGCTGGGCTCTTCTATCTGGGGGCCCCTGGGGCTGAGCTGGGCTCTTCTATCTGGGGTCCCTGGTTCTGAGCTGGGCTTTTCTATCCGGGGGCTCCTGGGGCTGAGATGGGCTCTTCTATCCGGGGCCCCTGGGGCTGAGCTGGGCTCTTCTATCTGGGGGACCCTGGGGCTGAGCTGGGCTGTTCTATCTGGTGCCCCTAGGGCTGGGCGCTTCTATCCGGGGGTCATGGGGCTGAGCTGGGCTCTTCTATCCGGGGCCCCCTGGGGCTGAGCTGGGCTCTTCTATCCGGGGACCCTGGGGCTGAGCTGGGCTCTTCTATTGCGGGGGCCCCTGGGGCTGAGCTGGGCTCTTCTATCCGGGGCCCCTGGGGCTGAGCTGGGCTCTTCTATCTGGGGCCTCTGAGGATGAGCTGGGCTCTTCTATCTGGGGGCCCCTGGGGCTGAGCTGGGCTCTTCTATCCGGGGCCTCTGAGGATGAGCTGGGCTCTTCTATCCTAGGGCCCCTAGGGCTGAGCTGGGCTCTTCTATCCGGGGGCCCCTGGGGCTGAGCTGTGCTCTTCTATCCGGGGGCCCCTGGGGCTGAGCTGTGCTCTTCTATCCGGGGGCCTCTGGGGCTGAGTTGGGCTCTTCTATCCAGGGGCCTCTGGGGCTGAGCTGGGCTGTTCTATCTGGTGCCCCTGGGGCTGGGCTCTTCTATCCGGGGGCCATGGGGCTGAGCTGGGCTTTTCTATCCGGGGCCCCCTGGAGCTGAGCTGGGCTCTTCTATCCGGGGCCCCTAGGGCTGAGCTGGGCTCTTCTATTGCAGGGTCCCCTGGGGCTGAGGTGGGCTCTTCTATCCGGGGCCCCTGGGGCTGAGCTGGGCTCTTCTATCCTAGGGCCCCTAGGGCTGAGCTGGGCTCTTCTATCCAGGGGCCTCTGGGGCTGAGCTGTGCTCTTCTATCCGGGGGCCCCTGGGGCTGAGTTGGGCTCTTCTATCCAGGGGCCTCTGGGGCTGAGCTGGGCTGTTCTATCTGGTGCCCCTGGGGCTGGGCTCTTCTATCCGGGGGCCATGGGGCTGAGCTGGGCTTTTCTATCCGGGGCCCCCTGGAGCTGAGCTGGGCTCTTCTATCCGGGGCCCCTAGGGCTGAGCTGGGCTCTTCTATTGCAGGGTCCCCTGGGGCTGAGGTGGGCTCTTCTATCCGGGGCCCCTGGGGCTGAGCTGGGCTCTTCTATCCTAGGGCCCCTAGGGCTGAGCTGGGCTCTTCTATCCGGGGCCCTGGGGCTGAGCTGGTCTCTTCTATCTGGGGGACCCTGGGGCTGAGCTGGGCTCTTCTATCCGGGGGCCCCTGGGGCTGAGCTGGGCTCTTCTATCCAAGGGCCCCTGGGGCTGGGCTGGGCTCTTCTATCCAGGGCCCCTAGGGCTGAGCTGGGCTCTTCTATCTGAGGCCTCTGGGGCTGAGCTGGGCTCTTCTATCCGTGGGGCATGGGGGGATTTTCTTCTGGCCCTGGGGTGTTTGTGGGCATCATTTGTGTCACAAAACCCTATTCTATCGTTTGTGTTAAAGAGGAACTCTGTGCACTGCATCTTTCTTCCCTGAACGAAATCCCCTTGAATACTGGGAGACCCTGGGGGACAACTAGCCCACCAGGAACCTGCAGTTTACGCCAGGGGGGTATTCTGAGACGCCGCCCCTTTTTACACCTCTCTGCAACGCAGCTTTGTGGCGCTTAATGGAGGTAGCTGGTAGGCTAGTTGCGCCCTAGGGACCTTCAGGATTCAAGGGGAGTTAATCCCCCAACTTAAAAAACGCCACGGGGCGCGTTTGCACAATGGTGAATGTAGGGGGCGGGGCCTGAGGTGACATGTGTGCAAACACGCCCTGTGGAGCGTTTTAAGTTGGGGAATTAATACCTCTTCAATCCTGAGGGTCCCTGGGGGCCAACTAGCCCCGGAGCTGCGTTGCAGAGTATTGTAAAAAGGGGCATGGCCTCAGAACACCTCTATGCAACGCAGCTCTCTGGGGCATACTAGAGGTACCTGGTGGGCTAGTTGGCCCCCAGGGACCCTCAGGATTGAGGAGGAATTAATTCTCCAACTTAAAACGCGCCACAGGGCGTGTTTACAGACATGTCACCTCAGGCCACGCCCCCTTCCTTCACCATTGTGCAAACGCGCCCCGTGGCGAGTTGTAAATTTGGGAATTAATTCTCTTTCAATACTTAGGGTCCCTGAGGGCCAACTAGCCCACCAGGTACCTCCAGTGTGCACCACTGTGCTGCGTTGCAGACAGGTGTTCAGCGCCCACGCTCCTTTTTACATCTCTCTGCAACGCAGCTCTGTGGTGCTTACTGTAGTTACCTAGTGGGCTAGTTTGACCCTAGGGACCCTTAGGATTCAAGGGGACTTAATTTCCCTACTTAGAACGGGCACAGGGCGCTTTTACACAGTGGTGAAGGGAGGGGACGGACCTGAGGTGAGGTGATCAAACACGCCCTATGGCGTGTTTTAAGTTGGGGAATTAATTCCCCTCCAATCCTGAGGGCCCCTGGGGGCCAAGTAGCCCACCAGGTGCTTCCAGTAAGTGACACTGTGAGAGGTCTGTCTGTTGCATATGACTCACAGTAAGAGGGTGTTTAGAGTATAAGAAACCTGTGCACTCTGTGCTGATGTTTGCTCACACTGCGAGGGGCATTTACTTTTTGTGGAAACCCTTCAAACACTGTACCACTTAGGGTGGAGTCATTCGAAGAGCCAGGTCTTCAACTTCTTGCTTAACTCAAGGAGCCAGGAGGAGGCTCTGATGTGGCTCTGATGTGTTGAGGGAAGTCGCTCCATGCTTTAGGAGCGATGTATGAGAAGGTGTGGCCTCCGGATCTGTTTCTGTGTATGTCTGCGATGTGTCTGAGTATGAGTCCGGCTGAGCGGGGGTACCTAGGGGTTTGACGGAAGGAGTTGTGGTTGTTAATATAGGCAGGGCCTTTTTTGTGTAGTGCTGTGAATGTGTGGTTGAGTAGTTTGAACTGTGGATGCGTATGTATCTGGAGCCAGTGGAGTCCTCTCAGGTGCGGGTGATATGTGTTCTGAGTGAGAGGTTGAGGATGAGTCTGGCAGCTGCGTTCTGGGTGGTTTGCAGCCTTCTGGTGAGCTGTTTGACGATTTCTGCAGAGAGAGTTCCCGTTGTCCAGACTACTGGGGATGAGAGCATAGATGATGGGCGTCTGGTGTTGCTTGGCAGCCATTTGAAGATTTTCTTCAGCCTTTTCAGGGTGTGAAAGCAGTGACGACGTTGGCCTGGGCGATCATGAACCCTAGGTTACGTGTGTGCAAGCTGGGGGTGGGAGTCGGTCCTAGGGTGGTAGGCCATCTGGTGGATTCCCATGTGCAGGTGTTGTTTTCAAAGATCAACACATCTGTCTTGTCAGTGTTGAGTTGGAAACAGTTGGATTTCATCCATGTCATTCCGTTCGGTAAGCATGTTCCTTGTGTTGTGGGTTTTATTCAGAGAGGGACAGTATTAGTTGCATGTTGTCTGTGTAGAAGAGGAGGGTGATGTATTAAGTGTGGATGACTTTGGACAGTGGGATTATGTAAGTTTTGAAGAGGGTCTGACTGAGAGATGAACCTTTGGTGCTCCACAGATGAGATTTCCGGTTTCCAAGGACTATGATGTCAGATTGACTGTCTGAGTTCTTTTTGCCAGGAAGGAGCAGATCTATCATAAGCAGGTTCTTGAATCCCGATCTCGTGAAGGTATCCGATGAGGATGAGGTGTAATACCATGTTAAACGCCGCCAAGAGGTCCAATAGAATTAAGGTCCACTCTCTGCTCTGTCTATGATTATGTGTATAGCATAGGTGGGTGCGATGAGTGCTGTTTCCATGCTGTGGTTGGGCATTAATCCGGACTCGGTGGCCTTGAGGAGCTGGTTGTTGATGAGGTAGTTGGTCAGACGCCTGTTGATGGTTTTCTCTAGGACTTTGGCCGTGTATGGTAGGAGGGAGCTCGGTCAGTAGTTGTAGAGTTTGTTAAGGTCCATGGAGGGTTTATTCAGCAGGCCTGTTCCAGCTGCCTGTTTCAAGGCTCCTGGGAAAAGGGCTGCATTGATGGAATCGATCAGGATGGGAGTGAGGACTTCACTGATGGAGTGTAGGTCTTTTTTAGGTCTCGCCAACGCAGTGCGCTTGCGCTATATAGGAAAAAGACCTTTTGTATTCGATTCACTTTTCGCCCTAAAAACGTGCACGCGTTGCATTGCTTTCAATGGCAACGCGTGCACGTTTGACGATTCCCTTGCGGGAGTGAGCTTTGACACCATATGTTTGTAATTAACTTGTAAACATATGGTATCCCTGCTCGCTCCCGCAAGGGAGGACACTGGCGCAGGCCCCCTCCTCTCTCCCCTCCACCTGCTGCCTCCTTTCAGTGCGAGGCGCGCGTGCGCTTGTTTTTCTTGTACTGAAAAATTGTAAAACTTACACAAAGTCTGCCAGGGCACTGAAATGCGCTGTTCCCAACACTAGATGCAATAATTTGCACTTCAGAAGATTAGTGCTCGTCTCTTACAGGCACATGCATCAAGCTAGGATTTTGCGAGTCATTAATTGCGATTATTAAGGAATCACAATTAAGGACTCGCAAAAGCCTATGCATGTAGAAATCGCAATAAAATAGCAATTCCTACACATTCCTGATTTACGAGTCGCAAATTGCGATTCGCAAATAAGGAATGGCTATCCATTCATTTCTATGGGCATGAATGGGAAATTGCATACGCAATTTGCGAGTACCAAATTGCTCATTCAATTTCAAGGGTGCAAGGGTGTCAAAAGGACGCCCTGTTGCACCCCTGAAATTGATCTGTGCAGTGCACACACATGTCCCAAGGACATGTGTGTGTGTACTCTACAACTTTGAAAAATACACCTTAGTGCATTTTTCAAAGTTTTTGCAAATTACCATGAAGTTCAACTTCATGGTAATTTGCGACCCCTAGTAGCGAAATCGCTACTTCAAAGTGGTTCTTACATTGCATTTAACGAATCGCATTCCTTAAATGCAATCGCAATTTGAGAACTCACAATTAATTGCGAATTCTCAAATTGAGAGGGCCTTGACCCTTGATGCATCGCAAAAGCTAATTTTGCGTCGCAAACGGACGATTTTTGCGAATCGTACTGTTTGCGATTGCAAAAAGCTTTGATGCATGTGCCTGTTAGTTCCCAGAGACTATTCTTCTTGGACACCACTTCATGCGAGAACAGACAACCCTCTCTGTCCTGCCCGTATTTGTTTTTCCTCTTGTTAACTTTTTTAAGATCAATCCATATTGATTTCTTTATTTGTCTTTTTTTTATAATAGAGAGGTGGAGGCTGCCCACAATGGGCATGTCTATGTCCACACCCCAAACACAACAGGGACAGTCTGTCTGGCCCTCTGGGAGGTAGATGGGGGTTATTACCCCGGATCAGTCTCCCCGGGGGCAGAAAGCCTACTAGACGCCAGGGATTTGTTTTCCTCTCTGAAAGAGGGGTGGGGCCTTCCCAGAATGGGCATGCTAATATCTCTACTCCCCAAAACAAAAGGGACAGTCTATCTGTCCCTGCCAGGGGCAGATAGGGGTTATTACCCCCGATCTGTCCCGGGGGGGGGCACTAGACACTAGATATTTCATTTTTATTATAAAAGAGGGGTGGGGGCTACCCACAATGGGCAAAGCCATGGCCCCATTCACAATTATAAAATGAATGTCCACTAGGCCCCGGGGATTTCTTGTTTCCAAAATGTATGCCAATATCCCCACCTCCAAACAAAAAATGGGACAGTCTTTCTGCCCACCTTGAGGGGGCAGATAGGGGTAGTTACCCTCGATTTGCACCCAGGGGCAGAAAGCCTAATAGACACCAGGATTTTTTTTAATAAAAGATGGGTGAGATGCCAATGCCCCCTACCCCAAAAGGGCAATAGCCCTGATCTGCTCCGGGGGGGCAGAAAGCCCACCAGGAACAAGAGATATGTTTATGTGGTTAGGCAGGGTTGCTCTCCTTTTTTTGTGAACAACTTTTTGCTGCTTCTGCTCCCCCTCCTTCTTGGGGCTGATCAGCGATATTTTCAAGCTAATCTGCATAAAAACTCTAGACACTAGCTTCTGTCTGTGAACTGGAGTGCGGCTGATGGTCGGTGTTTACTGGCGTTTGGCGGACTGTGTGTGAACCTGCATTTGGCTGGTGATCTGTGTAGACTTGCGCTTAGCTGGCAGTGTGTGTGGACTAGTGCTTGGCTGGCAGTGTGCGTGGACCGTCGCTTGGCTATCGGTCTGCATTGATGGACCATGTCTTCCGTGTGTGTGTGTGTGGACTTTTGATTTGCTGGCGTTATGTTGCTTGGCTGGCGATGTACGTGGATGTTGGGTTGCTGGCGATGTACATGGATGGTGCTTGGCTGGTGGTGTGCATGGATGGCGCTTGGCTGGTGGTGTGCATGGATGGTGCTAGGCTGGTGGTGTGCATGGATGGCACTTGGCTGGTGGTGTGGGTTGCGTGAAACCTCCAGCGTTTTACTACCCAGAAGCTCCTGCAAAACGCCAGTTTAGCTAAAAAGTCACACTTTCCTCACATTTCTGTGTGGAAAAGTTGTGGGATCACCGTGCCGGCACAAATTTCCCACCACCAAGCGTACTCCTCAGTTTCCTGATAAAAATGATACCTCAATTGTGTGGCTGCCCAAAACAGAGAACCTAAAAACTTATAAAATAAAACACTGAGGGGGACCAAAGAGTGTCCAAAAGGGCAGTTTTTTTTATATAAGTTATTAGGCTGACTCTGCTTTGGGCACCCACACAAGTGAGGTATCATTTTTATCAGGAGACTGAGGGGAACGCTGGGTGGTGGGAAATGTGTGCCGGGCAGTAATCTCACAAACTTGGCACACAGAAATGGGAGGAAAATGTGACCTTTTAGCTAAATTTGAGATTTGCAGGGGATTCTGGATAAGAAATCTTTGTGGGATCCATGCAAGCCACACATCCCTGGACTCCACCAGGTGTCTAGTTTTCAGAAATGTCTATGTTTAGTAGGTTTACATTGATGGCATGCAAGCCAGGGCCAAAATACGCAGGTGCTGCCAATCTATCACAAAACAACCTATTTTTGCGAAGGGAGTTTTTTACCAAGCCCTCACACATTTCCTACCACCCAAAGTTCTCCCAGCTCTCCTGATAGAAATGCTACCTCACTTGTGTGGGAAGGCTAAGGGCCTGCGACAGGGAAGGTCCCAAAACACATTGTGAAGACATCAACATTATTTATCACAAAATGACCTTGTTTTGCAAGGTGGGCATCTGCATATTTGGTCCCTGGCTCGGTGGCCATCTAGGGCAACCTACCAAACTCAGACATTTCTGAAAACTAGACACCTAGGGAGTCCAAGGATGTGTGGTTTGCATGGGTTCCACAAAGTTGTGTTACCCAGAATTCCTTGCAAATCTCAAATTTAGCTAAACAATTACATTTTTCTCACAGTTCTGTGTGGGTACACCATGCTGGCACAAATTTCCTACCCCCCGCATTCCTCTCGGTCTCCCAATAAAAATGATGCCTCACTTGTTTGGGTAGCCAAAGGTCTGCGACTGGGAAAGGCCAAAAACGTAGAGACTGAGGAAATAGCACAGCAAGCTCTAAGCACCCTATTTTTTATTATTTTTTTAGGCGATTCTGCATTGGACACCCAAACAAGTGAGGTATCATTTTTATTTTTTAAGGGGCACTCTGGGTGGTAGGAAATCTGTACCGGCATAGTGATCTCAAACAGAAACTTGAAGATAATATAATTTTGATTAGCAAAATTTGAGATTTGTAGGGGATTCTTGGTAAGAAAACATTGGGAGATCCACACCTCCCTGGACTCTCCCAGGTGTTTTTTTTTTTTAGAAATGTCTGGGTTTGGTAGGTTTCCCTAGATGGCTGCCAAGCCTGTGACCAAAAGCACAGGTGACTCCCTTGCAAAACCATGTCTTTTTGTGATCGAACATTTTGAAGTCTCCACAGTACGTTTTGGGCAATTTCCTGTTGCTATGTTTCCCTTCGTGCCGGGTGAACTAGGGTCTAAAATCCACAGGGAGGCACGTTGCGAAAGAAGGGTCCGTTTTCCTTGCAAAAAATTATGTAACCACATTTCTTTTATTATGGACCGTTTCCTGTTGCGGGCTCTAAACCTACTCACATAAGTGGGGTACCAATTTTATCGAGACACTTGGTGGAATGCTGGGAGGGTGGAATTTTGTGGCTCCCCACAGATTCCAGAACTTTCCATCACAGAAATGTGAGGGAAATGTTTTTTGTTTTACAAAGTTTGAGGTTTGCAAGGGATTCTGGGTAACAGAACCTGGTGAAAGCCACAGAAGTCACCCCATTCTGGATTCCCCTGGGTGTCTAGTTTTCAAAAAATATCCATGTTGCATTTTGACCCATTTCCTGTCACAGGCTTTAGGCCTACTCACACAAGTGAGGTACCGTTTTTATCGGTAGACTTAGGGGAACCCAGAATAGTAGAACAAGTGTTATTAGCAGCTGTTTTTCTAGGAATTTCTGCCTTCGAAAATATAACACAGTGGGTAAAAAAGACATTTTGAAAAATGCCCACCAAATTAACATGCTGCTTCAAAACTCCTTATCTTGTTCCCAATATGAGAAATACATAGGTTTACTTGATACCTATTTTTCTCTCTTTATATTTTACCAAATGAATTGCTGTCTCCCCGGTACACAATGAATGACCATTGCAAGGTGCAGCTCAGTTATTGGCTCTGGGTATATTGCTTTAAAAAATCTAAGATAGTAGAAGAAGTTACAGGTGAAAATCTAGGCACAAATGGCTGTTGTTTTGAACTCAAATTCAATATATTTTAGTTCAACTGTTACTTTCTATAGGAAAACCTTGAAGGATCTACATAATTCACCCCTTGCTAAATTCAGAATTATGTCTTTTTTCATAAATCTATTGCTTTCCGGGATCCATTATTGGTCTTACACCCATTTCTACCACTAACTGGAAGGCGGTTGAAAGCACAAAAAATAGGAAAATAGCTTATTTCCTAATAAAATGCCAAAACCTTGTAGAACATTTTGGTTTTCTGACAAATATTTGCCTGTTCGTGAAAGCTGGGAAGATCATGATTTTAACCAAAAAAGGGAGTGGCACAGAGGGACAAAAGGCCTGGCAGCGAGGGGGCTAAGGTAAAGGGTGACCACAGGGCAAGGAGGATGGTGAGGACTATGAAACATGCCAATCCTAATAGCAGACAGTGCGTCAATAAAACAATACATTATAAGGAAGTAGTATGTAAGGAGGAGGCTGCCGGGAACACTTAAGTGTAGATCAACATAATGTCTAATCCACGCAATCTGTCAGCGCGGCTCCCGGCCCCACTGTCCACAGGGGACCAGAGATCACATGAACAGGAGGGTATACATCATACTTGGGTACAATTGTACATGCACCAACTCACACAGGCTGCAATGTAGTCAGAGTTTGGAGGGTCCCTTATGGGTGGCATAACACATGGTGCAGCCTATGGGGGTCCCCTGGAGTTCCTTGGCCCCAGGTATCTAGTACCATATACTAGGGACGTACAAGGGTACATCAGCAGCCAATTAGGAATGTACCAAAGTACTCACCTTAGCCAATTTAGGAAGGAAGCACAGTGACTGGGGTCCTGATTAGCAGGATCTCAGTCAGACTAGTCAGGAAAAACTGTATGACACCAGGAAAAAGTGGGGGTAACAATGAAAGCAGATCCTACTTTCCCACCCCCTACCCCTTCTCCCCACCCCTCTAGAGAGTAGCATGGGTAGTGTGTTGGTCTCTGCTCGGGCACAGTGCAGGGGAGTATGCAGCCACCTCTTAGTGTCCGGCACAGAGGCCGCTTTCCAAGACATTGCTATTCGTCACTTGAAAAGTACGTATGCAAGGTCTTTGAACCTGTGTAAGTGTTTGCCCCCTCTTTGCTTTAGGGTGAAGGCCTAGCAGGCAGGATTCAGGGGTAGTTGACAGTGTATGATCTGCAAGTTCTGCTATGGTGGCTGTAACCTCGAGCCATGACACCTGTAGTGGTGGGCACTCCCACACCATATGTTAGAAACCGGCATCAGCCAGTTTACAGCACCGATATTCTGGTGTCGAATCAGGAAACACGCTCTTGATACGGTGGGGGGAGAGTTAACTTTAATGTGTGTAGTTAAATTGAGTAAATTGGAATCGAGGGTTCCAGGACACTTGGCTAACATGTTGTAGCGCCTGTATGCATGACTTGAGCGGTTGCGGGAGCACAGCGTTCATCTAGCCAATGCTGTCCCCCGTGTTCAGCTGGTGAAAGGTTGATTGTCGGCATTTAAAACACCTTCCTGTTGCCCTATTATTCAAACAATCGTTAAAGATTGGCTGAGGTGGAGTGCTCAGTGCTGTGTTATTGGAAGCCAGCATCCTACTTTCCGCTTCTATATCTCAGAATATTACTGAGCTAGAAATGTTTTATTTCTGAGAGATCTTGGCCGCACCCGCTCTACATGTCATAGAGGGAAAGCTGCTGAGGAATTAGCACGCATGCTGCTAGTTTCAGGCTCTTCGATCACAATGCAGTAACAATCCACTATCCAGCTACCTCACCTATCACTCGTTGACTCTGTGCCTGCCTTGGACCCGATAGGGAGCTCAGCTGCTTTTTAGTTAGGTTTGTGCTGTACAAATACCACATGCATAGCACCTTTTTCAAAGGAAGAGCACTTTGGTGACATCAACTTTGCTGCTGCATAACGCAGTTGAGATAGTAAAGAACCTTGGTGGCATGCTGCACGCTTCGGATCATTTGGCGGTGCATTTCACACTGTGAAATACTTTGATTTTACATTGTTGAGCTGTGCCTATGGCATTTTGTGTGTATTTGAAAAGCAATGCTAAGCATCTGGCCCTTTGTAAAAGCTGTGTACTTGCCGGGCATGTGTGACAGTCGCAGAGGGCACTTTATCTTTATCTTATGTGCAGGCTGAACGGGAGGGGAGGTGGGGTTGGGGTAATTTATAAAGATACCTTGAAGACGGGGACTATTGATATTGATGTGGTTACTGGACTGGAACCATTCGTTATGACCATTAAAAATGATTCTGGTCTTATTTCGATGGGGATTATCTGTTACAGACCCCCGGGCTTTTAGTGTTCAGCAGCAGCAATCACTATTGGATACCCTCACTAATATGGCAGCCACGCATCATAGATTAGTACTTTTGGGTGATTTTAATTTGTGGTTAAATGGCTCTCTCGACTCTGGTTTTTATAATGTACTTCACTCATATGAAGGTCTTGGCCTCTTGCAGCCGGTCTCCAAGGCCACTCATAAAGCTGGGCATCTTCTTGATTTCATTTTCTCAGAAGCCCATCCTCTGCATATTGGCGAAATTCTGCTTATGGAATGGACGGATCACTTTCTGATTAAATTCGTTGTTAACTTTAAAACCCTTAATACTCAGGTATCTCACTCCACAACAGAATATATCAGTAGAGATTGGAAGGCTCTCACACGGATGAGGGGTTCTGATATTGTGTTCAAGGTCAGGGATTGTTTCTCATTAGACAAGCCAGTTGAGGAGAATTATGCCTCTCTGTGTCTGAGATCACCTCGGCCTTGGACTCTTGTGCCCCCCTAAAAAAACATAGATGTAGGGGCAGGGCCCCGTGGTTTAACGATACTTTGAAAGACCTGTAATTAGCGTGCAAACAGGCTGAGAGGAGATGGAGGAGAGGCTACAAGGAGATGGACAAGCTCCTGTGGAAACTCGAAATTATGGATTATAAGAAGGAGATCAGAAGGTCTAAGGCTGACTATTTCTCTTCCTTAATCTGCAATGCCTCTAACAGCTCTAGAAACATTTTTCACATCCTGAGCAGTCTTACTAGCCCTGACTATTCTAAGAATGTGATACCCCCTCTCAAGAACTCTGTGAGCACCTGGCCAGGTTCTTCCAGGAGAAAATCCAACTGATCATTGATGATCTGGAGGGTGGCCATCAGGCAGCAGGGAGTGTAGTCTCAGGCTATGAGCGTTGACGCCCCTGTGGTGAGTGACTCTGAAGGTGTGGATATTAGCACCGCTTGTCAGGCCGCTAAATATCTATCTGAGTTTGTGCTTCTGGCGGCGGAGGATTTCAGTAGGGTGGCACGGGGTATTTCCTCCGGTTCTCCCTTGGACCGAGTATCACACAAGATTTGGAAGGAGTTTGAGGAAGAACTGTTTCCAACTCTCCGCTTGATCTGTAATCAGTCTTTAGCCAGTGGTGTGGTCCCTCCCCAATGGAAGCAAGCTCTGGTGACACCTCTGCTGAAGAAGTCTTCTCTTGATCCAGAGTGTTGTAAGAACTATAGGCCTATTTCCTTGTTGCCGTTCCCGGCCAAGATTGTGGAACATGTGGTCAGTAACACTCTTTCTAGGCACCTGGAGCAACATAACTTGCTGGAGGAGGTGCAGTTCGGATTTCGGCCAGTCCACGGTACCGAGACGGCCTTGGTGACCGTTATGGATGACCTTCAGAGGTGGGCAGACAGGGGTCAGGCAGCAGTGCTGATCCTGCTCAACCTGTCTGACGCCTTTGATACGGTCAACCATGAGATCCTGCTAAGAAGATTGAGCGAGGTTGGGGTGAGGGGCTGTGCCTTACGATGGTTTCGGTCTTTTCTACAGGACAGACAGCAGGTGGTGTCACTCCCTCCTTTTCAATCTGCCTTCTCCAACGTGTCGTATGGTGTGCCACAGGGTTCAGCAATTAGCCCTTTTTTATTTAATATTTATTTGAAACCCCTGATTGCAGTCATCAAAGCATACAATATTGACATCGTAAACTATGCTGACGACACGCAGCTGATTCTCTCCTTTGAGGGAGAGGACTCGACGTCAGTGGATGTGTTTCACAACTGTCTGCGGGACACAGCCCTTTGGCTTAAGGACAACTCATTACAATGTAATGCAGGGAAGACTGAGGTGATTTCCTGCTCAGTGAGCAGGATTCATCATGTCCTTCCTTGCAATTTTTGGCCCTCTGGTAATTCAACCGCAGTTCGGCCTGTAAAAACGGTCCGTAACCTGGGCATTATGTTTGACAACAAACTTACTATGGAAGCTCAGGTTACAAAAATGACAGCTTGCTGTTTTGTGATCATTAGATCCCTGCAGAAAATCTTCCCTTTGCTACCTCCTCAGGCGCGTGCGCTAGTGGTAAGGTGTCCGATTCTCAGTAGGTTAGACTACTGTAATGCCCTATTGCTTGACTCCCCGAAGTTCCTTTTGGACAGACTACAGAGGATCCAGTCAGCAGCAGCCAAGATAGTCCTAGGGCTGCCTAGAAAGTCCTCTACATCTACGGCCTTGGAAGAACTGCACCGGCTTCCTCTGAGACAGAGAGTTCAATTTAAATCTCTCTGCCTTGTCTTTAAAGCCCTTCATGGGATGGGTCCTGCGCTCACGCGGAAAAAAATTGATTGGTATATCCCTACAAGAAGGGTCTGCTCCTCATCAGCGAGACTGATGAAGGCACCGAGGTTTAGGAAAGTCAGGTTAGGGGGTAGATCCTTTTGTGTGGCAGCGGCCAAACTGTGGAACGAGCTCCCGTGGGAGATCAGACAAATTTGGGAGCTCCTCCCTTTTAGAAGAAGTTTAAAAACCTGGCTGTTCCCCAAGACTAAGGGCCAGATGTAGGAGCCCTAATACCGGTCGGAATTCGGCCGTTACGACCGGTATTTGGGTTTTGCAATGGAGGGGGCTTAAAATTACAGAATCGGTATATTTACCGATTCGGTAAAATTACTGATTCGGTAAATTACCGAATCGGTAAATATACCGATTCTGTAATTCTAGATGTAGCTAGCACTTCAAAGAGTGCCACAGGCCCTTAATAGTCGGTATTTTACCACACAATACTATTGTGTGGTAAAATACCGAATTCGGGTGTGCATGCACATCTGTGCATGCACACCTGTGCCATGTGACATACAGACATGCCCTTAGGGCCTGCATGTGTGCCACATGTCACACAAGCCTGTACTTGGGGTGCTAGAGGGTGTCAAAGTGACACCCCCTGCACCCTTGCAGGATTCGGTATTTACCGATTCGGTAAATACCGATTCGGTATTTCCAATTGATTCCTATGGGCTTCAAGGCCCATAGGAATCAATGGGCAATACCTACATCTGCCTCCTTCTAATTTACAGATTCATAAATACCGAATCGGTAAAATTGGGTATTTATGAATCGGTAAATTAGAATTACCTACATCTAGCCCTAAGTCGCCTGGCCATGTATCCGACACACCTGTACTCTGAGTTGCTTAGCACCAGGATGCCTTCAAGGTGACAGTGCTCTTTATAAGCTGTATAAATAAAAATAAATAATAAACAGTGTGTGCTGTTCTGGTGCATTCTCCATCTTGTGGAAAGAATGAGCGCACCTCAGTATTGTTCCATTAAATGTGGCCACGGTGGTTTGTACAGGTGATGTTGAAAAGCTTGAGTAGGAGGGGAGACCCATGAAAGGTCATGGGAATTGCATGGTTGTAAAATCTTGTTCGCAGGTTTTGTGCTGGAAAAGGAATGTTGAAAGCAGGGCTATTCATGTGAGATGCAGGTGAATACATTTAAGAACAGGCCCTACCTTGTATGGAGGGCAGGAGAGGTGCAGGGTATATGAACAGAGCAGTTTGACGTAAGAGATGTTTTTAAGAGAGTGTTTGGGGTGCTTGGCATGGTCCAGGGGTGAAAGGGCGATAACAGGCTTGGCTTTGGCGCACCATCTCTGCTCTTGCTACGCTGATGCACAACAGCTGTCTACTAGTAGGCCGCCCGGCTAGTGTGCTATCTCGAGCTCTAAAGTTAGAGGTGAGACAACTAAACAACAGAGCAGCCCAGCTCAATCTGCTAGTCCATCCGTGGAACTCCCTCCCCTGTAGATAATACTGACAAATATTTGAGAGAAGTAAAACCACAAAGTAAGTTACAATCATTAAACTGCTGCTCTACTGCATATTGTGGGTGTAGTGGATGAAGCCAGGCACCTCTGCGAGCAGCAATATTTGATTTATGGCACAACATCCTGATGTCCACCCTGCTGTCTCAAGTCTTCCTGATCCATCTCACATCTCTTACTCAAAGAGCTGTTCTTGTTTTAACAAAACCTTGACCATATGCATCTACCTAAAGCTGTAACTAGTGTATGAGTGCTATGCGTGCGCCCTTTTTTTTTTTACTAACTTACTCATGAACACCTTTGCTGAAATAAGTAAGATGTGAAAGTCAAAGCACCTTTTATGTAAATTTCTGTGTATGGTTAAATATGCCTTCATAAGTTTCAGAAATGGTATTTAAGAGATATTTATACAATCAATTAAAAATTGTGTATGCACATTCCGTTATGTTTCCCTTTAAGTAATTTTAAATCTCTTTACATCCAACAGAAAACAATCTTTGATTGTACGAAATGTTTCAGAATGAGGAAGATAACACTGTAAATCTGCAAAGACGAAGTCCGAAATATTGAGTTCTAGTATTCAGGAAAACATAAGTGCCATCAGAGACAGCCGAACCTGAACATAAACTGAGACATCCTGAAAGAAGAGACAAGGGACACGAGAAATTCAGTGATTCCACGAGTCTCAGCTGTGCACCTACATGCCTCAAAACAAAGAAATAACCTCTAGGAAATTAAGACAACACTGATAAACCTCCTCTTGTGTAAACATGTCCAATAACAGCTTTGATCATGAGGTTAGTATGAGGTGGTTACAGCAGTGCTCTGCTTCCTAAAATAATACCAGGCCACCATTCAGTGCTAGAGGTGTATTGCAAACTGTTTCCGACCAATCCACAGCAACCATTGAAAAGCGCAACGGAGTGGAGTCAGACAAGTGAAGGTTAAAAGAAATAGGGGTTCAGCTGTCTAAAATACAGAGCACTGTTCCACTGTGCACCGGCCAGAAGGACAATGAATCTTTACCCGCAAGCATGCAGAACCATTATCCAGTCTAAAGACACAATCGCCCTCGAAGAAGCCTTACACACGTTATGTGATTGGAAAGTAGTTGGTGACCATTGCACTTTATTCTTTAATCGTAAAACAAACGTGCAAAATACGACTCATACAGGGAATGCAAGAATAACACAAGTGCTTTATCAGTCATGTTGGCCCTTCAGGATGTACAGTCAATGGATGTAAACAAGTATATACCAGAGCAAGAGACGCTAACCAAGAGAGAAGTCTCAGACACATGCAGTGAGAGCTTTAGTTTGTCATCAATATTAAAACCCCATCAGCAAGCACACACAGGGAAAAAACTATTCAAATGCACTGAATGTGTAAAGAGCTTTATTCAGTTATCAGGCCTAAAAAGACATCAACGAACACACCCAGGGGAAAAACCATATCATTGCACTGAATGTATGAAGAGGTTTAATCAATTATCACACCTAAAACAGCATCAGCGAACACACACTGGGGAAAAACCATTCCAGTGCAGTGAATGTGGAAGAAGTTTTAGTGATTCATCAGCATTAAGGAGACATCTGCGAACACACACAGGGGGAAAACCATTCCAGTGCAGTGAATGTAAGAAGAGGTTTAATCAATTATCACACCTAAAACAGCATCAGCGAATACACACTGGGGAAAAACCATTCCAGTGCAGTGAATGTGGAAGAAGTTTTAGTGATTCATCAGCATTAAGGAGACATCTGCGAACACACACAGGGGAAAAACCATTCCAGTGCAGTGAATGTGAGAAGAGGTTTATTCAATTATCAGACCTAAAACAGCATCAGAGAACACACACTGGGGAAAAACCATACCAGTGCAGTGAATGTGACGAGAGGTTTATTCAATTATCAGACCTAAAACAGCATCAGAGAACACACACTGGGGAAAAACCATTCCAGTGCAGTGAATGTGGAAGAAGTTTTAGTGTTTCATCAGCATTAAGGAAACATCTGCGAACACACACAGGGGAAAACCCATTCCAGTGCAGTGAGTGTGGAAGAAGTTTTAGTGATTCATCAGCATTAAGGCAACATCTGCGAACACACACAGGGGAAAAACCATTCCAGTGCAGTGAATGAGGAAGATGTTTTAGTGAATCTTCAACATTAAGGATTCATCAGCAAACACACACAGGGGAAAAACCATTCAAGTGCAGTGAATGTTTGAAGAGCTTTAGTCGATTATCAGACCTAAAATACCATCTGAGAACACACACAGGAGAAAAACCATATAATTGCACTGAATGTGTGAAGAGGTTTAATCAATTATCACACCTAAAACAGCATCAGCGAACACACACAGGGGAAAAACCATTCCAGTGTAGTGAATGTGAAAGAAGTTTTAGTAATTCTTCAACATTAAGGATTCATCAGCGAACACACACAGGGGAAAAACCATTCAAGTGCAGTGAATGTTTGAAGAGCTTTAGTCAATCATCACACCTAAAACAGCATCAGAAAACACACACAGGAGAAAATCCATTCAAGTGCAGTGAATGTGAGAAGAGGTTTATTCGATTGTCAGACCTAAAACAGCATCAGAATACACACACTGGGGAAAACCCATTCAAGTGCAATGGGTGTAGGAAGAGCTTTATATATTTATCAAGCCTAAAACGGCACCAGAGAACTCACACTGGAGAAAAACCATGCCAGTGCAGTGAATCTGAAAGTAGTTTTAGTGAATCTTCAACATTAAGGATTCATCCGCGAACACACACAGGAAAAAACATTCAAGTGCAGTGAATGTATGAAGAGCTTTAGTCGATTATCAGACCGAAATCACCATCAAAGAACACACACAGGAGAAAAACCATATAATTGCAGAGAATGTTTGAAGAGGTTTAGTCGATTATCACAACTAAAACAGCATCAGAGGACACACACTAGGGAAAAACCATATCATTGCCATGAATGTAAAAGTAGCTTTAGTGAATCATTAACATTAAGAAAATATCAACGAATACACACTGTAAACACCATTCAAGTGCAAGGAATGTGACAATGGATATATACACATGTGAGCAAGGGCTTGCGTAGCCCGGAACGCGTAATGCACTTTTTCCAGCTGTATCTGCCAAAATAAAGAAAACCTGTAACTGATCCTGTGGTCCGTCTCCTGTGTGAACGCCTCGCTGGTCCGTGTGGATTGGAAGTGGCGTGGAGGAGTTTTCGTGTGTATATATATATATAGCGTTCGTGTGAAATCTGAGGATACTATTTCTGCCAGAACCGCTGCTACGATGGAGAAGTGTCTGCCAAACTGGATTGTGACGACACAATGGACAACCGATTACTTAAACCGGCTTTCCCAGACACAAACATCCGAAGCAGCTGACGAGTGGGGAGAAAAGCGGATTATAAGGCTCCCAAACTACCCAGAGATACAACAACATCAGAGAGGCATGTTTCATTTTCAAAGCGAGAATTGTAAGCTGATAGTAAAGAACCAACATCGCTATTAACAAAGACAATGAATGAAATAACCAAAGAAACAGACACTCCAAGATGGCGGCCAAAAATCTCAATGTATTTCCCTCGGGCCGAACACTGGGTGGGAGGAGCCCAACCTAGGCTTTTTAAAGAACTGAAAAAACATATACCTCTTACGTTACAAGACAGCATCTGAGGAAGTCGGAAAGACGAAACGCGTCATGCTGTATTTAATAAAAGACGTCAGAACCCCCACGTGTGCTCCGTGACTGTTCCTCGTGATGGGACAAATGGTGGAAACTTATTCACGTGCATGCTGCTTGCACGAAGGAGGCACCCGTCAAATCAAAGTGTTCGACAGGACAGGCAGCGTTCGTGTGAAATCTGAGGATACTATTTCTGCCAGAACCGCTGCTACGATGGAGAAGTGTCTGCCAAACTGGATTGTGACGACACAATGGACAACCGATTACTTAAACCGGCTTTCCCAGACACAAACATCCGAAGCAGCTGACGAGTGGGGAGAAAAGCGGATTATAAGGCTCCCAAACTACCCAGAGATACAACAACATCAGAGAGGCATGTTTCATTTTCAAAGCGAGAATTGTAAGCTGATAGTAAAGAACCAACATCGCTATTAACAAAGACAATGAATGAAATAACCAAAGAAACAGACACTCCAAGATGGCGGCCAAAAATCTCAATGTATTTCCCTCGGGCCGAACACTGGGTGGGAGGAGCCCAACCTAGGCTTTTTAAAGAACTGAAAAAACATATACCTCTTACGTTACAAGACAGCATCTGAGGAAGTCGGAAAGACGAAACGCGTCATGCTGTATTTAATAAAAGACGTCAGAACCCCCACGTGTGCTCCGTGACTGTTCCTCGTGATGGGACAAATTGTGGAAACTTATTCACGTGCATGCTGCTTGCACGAAGGAGGCACCCGTCAAATCAAAGTGTTCGACAGGTCAGGCAGCGTTCGTGTGAAATCTGAGGATACTATTTCTGCCAGAACCGCTGCTACGATGGAGCAGTGTCTGCCAAACTGGATTGTGACGACACAATGGACAACCGATTACTTAAACCGGCTTTCCCAGACACAAACATCCGAAGCAGCTGACGAGTGGGGAGAAAAGCAGATTATAAGGCTCCCAAACTACCCAGAGATACAACAACATCAGAGAGGCATGTTTCATTTTCAAAGCGAGAATTGTAAGCTGATAGTAAAGAACCAACATCGCTATTAACAAAGACAATGAATGAAATAACCAAAGAAACAGACACTCCAAGATGGCGGCCAAAAATCTCAATGTATTTCCCTCGGGCCGAACACTGGGTGGGAGGAGCCCAACCTAGGCTTTTTAAAGAACTGAAAAAACATATACCTCTTACGTTACAAGACAGCATCTGAGGAAGTCGGAAATACGAAACGCGTCATGCTGTATTTAATAAAAGACGTCAGAACCCCCACGTGTGCTCCGTGACTGTTCCTCGTGATGGGACAAATTGTGGAAACATATATATATATATATATATATATCCACTCGATCCTCCCGCTGAACGAAGGGACGACAAGCCACACCAGCCAGGTACGATTTAGAATTTCTTTATTGGGCACAAAAACAGACGCGTTTCGAGCACACGGGCTTTTGGTCACATGACCACCACGGACATTTTGCAAGCAATATAGTGAGCAAAATAATAACAAGGGAAGAGAGACTCTGTGTTTAACGCCACACAGAGTTCCCGAATGCGCCATTACAAAAATAAATTAATGTAAAAGGAACATTGTGTTTAACAGTGTAGGGCACATTTCCAAGGTGTGTGGTATAAAGCAGCAAATTACATTAATGTTTACATTTGAAGACAATGAAGGGTATAGTACCCCAATTCCATACTGCGTTCAAAGGAACTTAAAGAACATGGAGGAGACAATGTCCGACTGGTGAAGGAAACGATTCATAAGTGACAGACAGTAGATGCTGAGTAGTAGAACAAAAAGAATTATTAAGTGAAAAAGAATAGTAAGAGATAAGAAAGGAAGGAGAGAGAGCTCTAATCCGGTCAGGTATAGTACCCATGACGAACCCATCTTGCATGCTATTTAGCTAGCCACTACTCCCATATCCTTATATATCCTAATTCCTTTCTACGGTCAGTAGTCTGAGAGTGTCACATTTGAAAGCAGAGACTAAAGAGACTAGTGGTTGTAAACTCTACGGCCTTCGAAAATAATGTACTCTTTACCTACAGAGTATCACCCCTTCTACTCGTTTTACCGATGGGAAATCAATATTGAAATGTGGTATCTATATTAAGATTCGATATAGATCCGTGCTCATATCTCTAGTGTATATAGTTTTGTGGATTGCGTTGTGCTCGTAACAATATCTTCTATCCGTGATATACATTTGTGCTCCATTCACAGCCAAGTTTCTAAAAAAGATAAAGATAAGAAAAAAAAGGTTTTTTTTTATTACTATTCATAAATATTTCAGGTCAAAAAAGGCATCAGAAAACACACACAGGAATCATTCAAATGCAGTGAATGTAGAAGTAGATGTTATGTATATATAAGTACTGACCAGCAAACACACACGTGAAAAGCCATGTCATTGCAGTAAATGTGTGAAGATCTTTTGTCAACTTTCAAAGCTACAAAGACGTCAGCCTCTCTTCAGAAGAGTGCAGGATCAATAATGACGGTTGCAGAGCTACAACTGTGTGACAGCCAGGCCGAGCACTTCACTTCAGAAGAGTACAGGATCAATTATGAAGGTCACGGAGCTGCAGCTGTGTGATAGCCAGGCCGAGTACTTCACTTCAGAAGAGTGCAGGATCAATTATGAAGGTCACGGAGCTGCAGCTGTGTGATAGCCAGGCCGAGCACACTTCAGAAGTGTGCAGGATCAATAATGAAGGTCACAGATCTGCCGCTGTTTGATAGGCAGGCCTAGTACTTCACCCCAGAAGAGTGCAGGATCATTAATAACGGTGACGGAGCTGCAGCTGTGTGATAGCCAGGCCGAGCACACTTCAGAAGAGTTCAAGATCAATAATGAAGGTCTCAGAGCTGCAGCTGTGTGATAGCCAGGCTGAGTACTTCACTTCAGAAGAGTGCAGGATCAATAATGAAGGTCTCAGAGCTGCAGCTGTGAGATAGCCAGGCTGAGCACACGGTGTCTGTTCACCAGATACAGAATATTAATGAAAGTCTCCAACCTGCATGCTGTGTGATAGACAGGGTGAGCACGCGGCTTCTCTTCAGGAGTGTGAGGAATCATTTATAAAAGTCACTGATAGTTGACACTGTTTGTGTGATAGTTAAGCAAAATCACCATTTTACATTCTTGGACGACGATTTGTTGATGGCTAATGGAGCTCGATTTTGACATGATTGTTCCACAAAAGAAATTAAAAAAAAGATTGATTGTATAAAAATAATATAAAGGTAGAACCAATCACAATGCTATAAAATGTACACAATAATGAGTACGTTTTACATATTAAAAAGAAAGGCATGTGTTTAAGATATGTAATAGAATAAAAAAATGATTTGGATTTTGGCATTTTACTGCTGATTGTAAAGAAATGATATTGCGCCCCTAAACTCAAGATAATTTGTGTTGTCAGCATGGAGTCTAGCAGAGGTGGCATTAGAAGGGGGCCCTGTCTCGACAGTGTGACTGCTGTCAGCATGGAGTTTGGCATAGGTGGCATTAGAAGGGGGTCCTGTCTCGACAGTGTGACTGCTGTCAGCAGAGAGTCTGGCAGAGGTGGCATTAGAAGGGGGCCCTGTCTCGACAGTGTGACTGCTGTCAGCATGGAGTTTGGCAGAGGTGGCATTAGAAGGGGGTCCTGTCTCGACAGTGTGACTGCTGTCAGCAGAGAGTCTGGCAGAGGTGGCATTAGAGGGGGGTCCTGTCTCGACAGTGTGACTGTTGTCAGCAGGTAGTCTGGCAGAGGTGACATTAGAAGGGGTTCACGTCTCGACAGTGTGACTGCTGTCAGCAGGGAGTCTGGCAGAGGTGGCATTAGAAGGGGGTCCTGTCTCGACAGCGTGATTGCTGTCAGCAGGGAGTCTGGCAGAGGTGCCATTAGAAAGGGGTCCTGTCTCAACAGTGTGACTGCTCTCAGAATGGCTCTGCTTTCGGTGTTCACATGACTGACAAGGTTTCTTTGAGATGGGACTAGCTCTTGTGTGTTAATAGAGAGATAAGTGCTACTTGTGATACAAAGACCTGGGCTTCACTTCTTTCAATTCAGTCCAGGACCAGAGCCACGGGTCACGGAACAGGAGGGACTCACCGGGACTCACCGGGCACACTCCGTCGCTGCTGCTGCTGCTGGGGCCCACATGCTGTGAGTGCTGCACGCCGCCGTTGCTTTCCACCTGCACGGCCGCCGGCAGACTACAGCTCCCAGCAGCCTGTGAGGGGCATTTCCGGTAGCTACGCGCCCGGAGGCGCAGAAAAAGAACGAGGCTCCCACTGAGGAGCGGGGGGACACAGTCCAGTCCAGGACCAGAGCCACGGGTCACGGAACAGGAGGGACTCACCGGGACTCACCGGGCACACTCCGTCGCTGCTGCTGCTGCTGGGGCCCACATGCTGTGAGTGCTGCACGCCGCCGTTGCTTTCCACCTGCACGGCCGCCGGCAGACTACAGCTCCCAGCAGCCTGTGAGGGGCATTTCCGGTAGCTACGCGCCCGGAGGCGCAGAAAAAGGACGAGGCTCCCTCCGCGTCGCGGGACGCGCGCGGGACTGCGCCGGGCGAAGCCCGGGCAAAGGGCGGGCCCTCTGTGGCCCTCAGAGGCCAGAGGAGGACGGGACGGGCCACTACACTTGGTTTTACTACAGGAGGAGGTACAGTCAGATGCTAACCTTTCCCCCTCTATTGCTTTGATCTGTACATTGTTGCCCTCGGTATCCTGTCTCCCAACCACGATGTCAATCTGGGAAGAATTGAATGCCATGTGCGGTACAAACTATGCCCAGGATTTATTAACTCCCCCTATAGTGGTCAGAGACAATGAACAAGTAAATTTCACACCTCCCGCATCCCCCGAACCAACTTTCTGCAGCCCCCATTTATCCGCCCCAAACCCTGTCTCACTAACTTCGGATAAAGCGGAGACTCGATCAAATGACCCCGTATCCCCCCTTCATTTGACCCTGCTGGCCCAAATTGAACGAATGTTAAACAGTGCTCTATCACCACTGGTCGTAAAAATTAATGATCTGGGGGAGAGGCTGACCAGGATCGAAAACACTGTAATAAGGTCCCTCCCACCAAATGCCAACACCATGATATCCACATGCTCTACCCTTACTAACATCCATGAAAGGCCTATGAACAATGCTTCCAGCATACTTCCCACTTGTGACCCCCCTCCTATACCACCCACTCTAAGTGGTCGCAACGCTCCTCTTAATCTAAAACATACCCCTCACAGACTCCTGGAAAGAAGGCATCAAATGGACCTACCCCCGGAAGCCGCGCCATACGTTACCGTGCTTTCTGGGGTCCCTGAACTCACCCCGGGTAAACGTGAACTACAGCAGGACCTAATGAATAAAGCCATTTTCTGGCTTAAAAACCATAGACATTTCCCATCTGTTTTAGACGGCGGGATATTGAGCGTCAGGAGGGTGGGGTGGCTTGGTTCTCTGCCCAAAAATGTTCCAGGAGATCTGATTTTAATTAAGTTTAAAGACAGAAACATTGCCCCCTTTTTACGTTCTACCCAACACAAAGTTGGAGATGGCTCCATCCGTATCTGGGATCTGCATGACTTTTATCCTGGCCCCGGTGTATCAAATTACTATCATACCTGATGATAAAGGAGGATTCTGTGTATTTTGGAGTAGGATCTTGAATAGTTGATTCGTCAAACTGTTTTAGCTTGTCCTAAACAGTCTGTTTTCCTTTTAACTATGCTTTGATTTGCTGGACTAGTTCTTTGTATGTTTGTATCTTTTCTCTGCTGCTTTTATGGTTTTAAATTCAAAAGCCGAATAAAGCTTACTTGAACAGTCATTTTTGTCCAACCAATGTATCATCTCTTAGGAAAGTTAAAAATATGTCTGTGGCTTGGCACTCCCCTTGTTAACAATTCATAAAAATGTCATAAAATGTTCAGTACTTGTAAGTATTCTGCTACAAGAGGGATGTAGACATAGATTTGTCATATTCCAAAGAGACTTTTTTTAAGGGTCTTATTTAGTGCAACTTTATATACTGGGTGTGTTATATCTAGACCACCGTATCTGTGATGGACGTGGAATAAAGGAGCCAAAGTACAAAGAGTTTCTCAGAAAGCTGTGAGCACCTTGTAAGGGTGAACAGTTATAAAGCTATGGTTATTTAAGGGTTGGCTTTTTGTCGAAATCTTTATGCCACAATCATATCCAGAATGTCGGTCTTCCTGTGTCCAGGACTAACCGATTGTTTCAAGCTTTTTTCATAGTATGGAAGGAAGGCTGTTCCTCAAAGCCCCTATAAGAACATACGGTGCTAAAGTTCGAGCAAAAGCAATTTATGGCGCCCTCCGCTGGTGTTACTGAGCAGCACCTGCTTGAACTGTTGTCGTATGTAACTTGTAAAAGAGAATTCTGTGGGTTCCTCTGGGGAATAATCATTCCATAGTCCTACGGAAGCTTAACTTTAAATGTATAATTGACTATAATGGAACTGAAAGCCCTCCTGGACTGGGCCAAGATAGGGATAAGTAGTCTCTACTGATGATTGTCTTTGTTATCAGATGAGCTCGAGTGTGGATGATTGGCACAAGGATCGCTGTCATCACACAGTTTATCCAGCTCAAATCTGTGTAAGGAATTGTGTTAAAATGTCCTCATTTTGTGCACATATTCACTCCAGTACTTCTAAAGCCAGGACACCATATCTAAATATTCATACAATTGAATATAATTACTAGTGAGGCCGAGTCATTTAGAAATTTTAGAGAACCAAAACATTTGACACAAAAAATTGTGATATGAAAATTATTGTATTTGGTTCTTTTGATTGCGTAAACCTTTTTCTGACCCTGGTTCACTTTAAAACAGGTGGTAGCCGATATACCTATAAAGCTGGTTTGAGATACAGCCCAGCACACTAGGTCAATGTCCGGTAGACTAGGACGAGGTCACTTTCAGAACTTGGAAATGAAACCTTTAGTTACCGTTAAATGCTAGAAAGAGCATGGCACATCCACAGAGCCAGACTTCCGTCCACCATGGCACTTTTGGTATGGAAGGCTTTGTGAACCAATGATATTCAAGTATAGAAAGATGACTCCCTATCGACTTGGCTACCTGTCCTGTATGGCATGGTGGGTGTTCACCGAGAACTGGTTTCTCAATCTAGGCGGAGGGCACTCGGTATGCTCAAACTGATTTAAAAGGTAGTTTGGTTGATGAACACGACAACTGTCCCTAGCTTTTACTGCAGTGTACAGAATAAAAAGGTCATACATTTCTGAAACACCTGGTTGCTGACTCTGAAGGGACGGATAAAATGATAACAAAGCAGCAATTTGCCAACAGTTATGTATTGAGATACATTTTCACTGTATTAAAGCCCTTAAAATGAAAAAAAATTTTTTAAGAAAGCTACTGTGAGACTCTAACTTTCCTCCTAACCTCAGATGATCTGGACGTTCTGTAGTAAATGGCCAACAGTGTGACACAAACAAACTATAGAGTTTTAGGTCTAAAGTGACTTCATTAGCCTAAACATTCCTATCACCCATAAGTTGGAGGATGTTGCTGGTAGCCTATTCCCGCAAGTTTGATTTAACTATCGGCGTGATTAACCATGGAATCTATTTAGTCAGTTTATGTATCTTTGAATGTTTAATCAAACTTTTAATGAGTTTTAGACGTTGGACGTATCTTATCCTTTGATCCACCAGTTCCTTGTTTCCTACCAGTGCTTATGAATTGATTAGTTGTTGTTAAACTGCATTTCAGTTGTTTACTTGTTCTTCTGTACTATTGCTATATCAATTTCGTGAAATATTAATTAATTCCTGAATAAATCTTGATTCATTCATTCACTCACATTCTGTCAGCTCTTATGTGATTTTTTTTTAGGATCTGAGAATGCTTGAAATGTATGTCCAGGGCAGGGGGCCTCAAACTGGGGGGTGGGCCCTCCTAGGGGTTCCTGAGATGATCCCAGGTGGGGCTCTAGGCTCTGGTCAAAAGAAGCATTATATTGATAACTGTGCTATGTTTTAAGCTGTTTTGTTGTTTATATCCTAGCTAGGAGTATGTGTCAAAAGGGACGGGACTCAAAATTTTTTTCAAAACCCCCACCCCCACTTCGAATAAACACACTGTGGGTATTTGTACCCATTATTAGAACATTGGAATGTTGGGAGCTCCGTTAAAGCAGCGCCGGGCTTGTAATGGCTGGTATAAGTCCGGAGCACCAACATCCCAATGTTTGTCTTCATGTTTTTCTCTTTTTAATTTAGAACATTCTACCCTTAGTGGGTGTAATCTTCTAATTGCCTTATAGCCCTTCTACCTCTGGATACACCGGTCGTTAAAGGCCCTGACCCTGTTACAGGCCTGAGACGCATGCCCTTGCAGCGCACCATAAGGCTATATTAAAGCCTGCCTGACCAGAATAGTATCTTTGTCAATCATGTATTTGATTGCATTCTTAAAACAGTACTTAACTGCAATGTTTAAATAAGTCTAGACATATTTAAACACTGCCAAATGAATAGAATAATTTTGAAAAATTCTGAGGGGTGCCCGACGATCGCTGTGGGGATGGGGGCGTGGAATTAAAAGGTTTTAAGACCACTGGTCTAGGGTGTTCCTCATCGGAGAGGTGTGAGGGGCCTGATGTAACACTGTTGGTTAGTCAATTCTTAAAGGAGAGGGCACCGAGACTCAAAGCCGATGGATTTCAATGTCAAACCTGTTTATCACCACTTAATCATCCTCACTGATCGCAATAAGTGACTGGATCAGGCCCCCTCCTCCCACATCCAGATGTGCTGCCAGCTGGGTATATTCAGCACAGGTTTGGAAATCAAGATTTGAGATGTTAAACATGAAAGTAATAGAAACATGTACACTTTACAAAGGAATGGTGATGGTGATGCCAAGCCCTGTGTGACACTGTTAGTACTGCTAGTAAGAGTGTGTACATTTATCTGCTAACAGCGCCGCTCCATGGGAAAGGTCAGCCGTCCCTCTTCATACCTGCAAACCCAACCTATTCTAGACCCTCTCCAGCAGCACCTGTAGGCAGCTGGTGAGTGAACACTAAACTCTCTCTCATAAACCCACCCTATTCTAGACTCTCTCCAGCAGGTCCTGTAGGAGACTGGTGAGTGAACAACAGACAGTCCCTCTGTCAGTTCCAACTTATTACAACCCTCTTCAGCAACACCTGTAGCAGACAGGGGGTGAACACTTCAGGATAACGCAACAAAACTAGGGCTGCTGATCGACCCCGATTGGAGGCTCAGAGCAGCTGGTCCCAGAGATCCACGAGGACTAGTTTGATCCCGTGTGGGGGCAGAAACTTCACCGGTTCCTGTCCAGAAATGCTGAGTGCTCACAAGGGACAGACAGACCTTCTTCTGGAAGATCATGGGCGTTGAATGCTTATGACCGATGGCCCTCTCAAAATAATTTACTGACAGTACATATGCCACTAGTACAGCGGCTGATGTCAAACTCTTTAAGGGGGAAGAGTTGCGTTCCCTAAACCGCTGCAGTTAGAGCTGACCCTGGGAAACCACCCAAACTTCACGCAACTTGGCCTCCACTGGTTCTTTTGGTCGGGCACCGCCAGAACCTCCTTTAGGCTTACTTCAGGAAGTAGTGGGTTTGAAACTCTGTGACTTGGATTACAGTCCGTCTTTGTGTAAGTAGCCCTAAAGTTGTAGGGTGCTTCATGGGGTTAGCATTAGAGTTGGAATAGGAATGTCCCCTGCATTGTTTTCGGAGTTTCATTAAGCTGCACTCGACCCAGGATCATAGTGCTTTATATGAGCACCAGTGCGTTACAGATGGACACATTCATTTTTGTTAGGCACTGGGATATTGAATGATTTGCCCAGAATCACAGGATGTCTCACATGACGGATTAGAGGGCCATGCCCTAACGTAGCTAAACCAGAACCCCTAAATGTGCGCTGCCAGCTTTGCTCAGTTTGACTTCTAATTATTATAGCAGCGCTTCAGCCCTTGACAGCTCAGGAAGCCATAAAAATGTGTGACTTTGCATTTCAATATGGTGATGCGGACCACCACATTGAAATGCGTTAGTCTAACCGCTGATGCGTGGTACTTGTCAGGCCTGCTCCCCTCAACGCAGGCACCCTTGCACTATGGTGCAGGGCTGCCTGCATTGGCGCTAGGCAGCTAAATTCAGCACCAGCACAGGGTGAAATGCAAAGCTGCATCGTATTCTTGTAAATACGGTGTAGTCCTGCATTTTAGAAGTGGAGAGCGTGGCGTTAAACCAAGGAGGCCAACGCCGTGCTCCACCACTTCCTTGTAAATATGCCCCTTAATGACAACAGCCTGACCCATTTTATCAAGAGGCAGAAAATCCTCTCATTTCAGAAGATGCACCGCCTTGATGTAGCATTGCTCCAGGACACACACCTGTCACCTATTGAACATGATAAATTCAGAAGGGATTGGGTGAGTACGGTACTACATGCCAGCAGGATCCTGACTACCCTTACACAGCCACCTACTCCTTTGGAACATGGGGAGTGGGTTGGACATCTTATTTTACAACTTCCTGGAGGTTTGCACACTGCGGACACGGCGGGACCCCCTGGGCAGATATATAACTTTGTCAAGGTTCAGATACCCATTGAATCTTTGTGTGTGGGCTCTGTCTATGCCCTGGCAGCTGACCAAACTCCCGCTCTCCTTTTGGACAGCCAGGGTATTCATGAGGGGGGTGCTGGAATATGGCACCTTAAGAAATCCAGAAACCATACTACCAGGCAGCCCCGAGACCGGTTCATCCTCTCCGACATTATTGATGATCATGCCTTGATGGATCCATGGTGGTTGGCGCACCTGAGGGACATGGAGACTATACTTTCACCTCCTGCGTCCATTGCAAACGTTTACGCCTTGATCCTCCCAAACAGTACCTCTGATCATGATCTTCTGCTACTCGACCATAAACTTCGATTGTTGCAAACCCCTCAGGCCTGTTGGCATATGTATACAGCATGGTATAAAGCCCCTGAAAACAAGCACAGATGGTGCCAATATCTGAGCCAGTACTTGGAGGAGAACGCTGGGTCCATCTCCTCTGCACAGGTGCTGTGGGAGGGCAGGAAGGCCTTTGAGAGGTAATTTGATGAATGATAAGTGCCACTGTGAGGCATAACAGCGTTGGTTGACTGACCTCATGCTTCACCTGGCTCAGACGTATAACGCATTGCTGACCCCTGCTCTTCTCAAGGAGCTGCTTGGGGCCAAGTATGATCTGAACTCCCATTACACAGTGGAGGGCCAGAGGGATACGATCTGTTGACGATATAGTAGGGGACGTTGAGTTGGCCCCCTTTGCTACTCTCATGCGTGATTATGGGCTGCCACAATCGCATCACTGACAGTGTCGACAGCCTATGCATAGCCTGCCACACATGCTTGGTGCTCCCCCTTATGATCTTAAGACTGCCCCAATGTTGAGTTATACACTGATGTGGAAAGGATTCAAGGACACTAGGGGCCCGATTCTGATGCGGTGTGGAAAGCTTCCCCACCAAATGGGTTTGGGAATGGTTTCCAACCAAATCGGATCGGGAGATTCCAACCACCCGAGTATGATGCATCGGGATGCTTCCAGATATGATTTGGTTGGACTCCCATTGACGTCAATGGGAGCCTATGTTCCTAACCTCATCTTAATCGGGCCTGAGGTGGGAATGCTTTCGTAATCGCATCGTAATAGGGCCCTCAGTTGGTAAGACACGTTCCCGATCCGATTTGGACATAGAAAATGCCGTTTGGAGGCCTTCCTAACCACATCAGAATCAGGCCCTAAGGTGGGATTGTATGTTACAGCTGCGGACAGCCTTTTTTAAAGCACTGCTGCCTTCAATCTATGCTGTTTGCTGGAGCAGAGGTTGGGCCTCTCACTCTCTGAGCAGGACTCCCATGACCTTTGGAAAGATCATGGCAGTGTACCTCAGGAGGTCAGGTTGAAATCAGTTATTTCAAGTTCCTACCCCACTGGCACTGGACGCCGGAGTGGATCTATAAAGCAGACGATTCCAAGTGCTGGAGGTGCTGATGGTGTAGCGCACTCGCCTGTGACATTTTGGATTTCCTGTGGACTGTACAGTACTTTGTGCTACTGCGGCTCCGTTTGGGATAACTTGATGACCAACCAAGGGGTGGCACCGCAATTCATGGCCCCTCAGACCTTGCTTCACAAAATGTCAATATTCCAGGATTTAGCACCTCATAGTCAGAGTAAGCTGGCTACGGCCGTCATAGTGGGAGTTGGTTTTTTGGGGGGCGACCATGGGGCCTGGCACCCTGACTTTTCTCTCCTGTTTCCATGTCCCTTCCCCTCCTGTTCCCCCTCGTCCTCCCTCCCTGATCTTCTGCGGGATCTTCTAGGACACATCACCTCTATCTGGAGATGTTATTTTATTTATCATTTTCCTGTTATAAATGTCGTCCCACCAGTTCTAGTTTACACAGTGTCTTGGACTCTGCTGAATTGATAAACTTCAATCCCTGTTATATGCTCATTGTGTATGAAAAGTCAATAACAAAATTAGATATTTAAAAAAGACACAGGGAGTGGTGTCACTTAACATTTGACTTTGACAATTCCAAAGGAAAATACATTACTGAATTTATAGGCATGATCAGAACACATGTAAAGTTATAAAATTGACAACCAAGTCTCACTAAAATAGACATTCAATGTAACATTCTACTGAACTGTGCGCAGTACTCATGGTGAAATATGAGAAAAGTGTTGCCAACAAAATATGGGACGGAGGGTCTGCTCTGTGCTGAATAGTCACGTGTGAAGTTCTAGTTAATCCCCATAGTTTGGAAGAATGGGCCAGGTTTGAGTGAGACTGCAGACCGATCTCCAAATGTGTGAGTGTCACTCGTGATGAGTGAGGCTTGAGGGCTCTGATGTATGCAAGTCCAAACTAATGTCGCTGTTGAGGCACTCAAGTCTGCTTGCATGACAATGCTACAAAGAGTTGACGCACTCACTAATCAACGGTGTACTGATTACGAGTGTACTATGATATACGGGCCTATGTGAAGGAGAACAATATTTTCGAGTAGTGAAATGCCCCTCCCCTGTTCTTCAGACCAGTAACACCCACTCATTTTTATGATACAATGCAAACTGTGTGAGACATTTCTGGTTCATACTTGATATCTCTATCTTAGGAATTAATTGTTTCAAAGATAAATTGTTTTCTTTTTTGTCAGTGAATCTTTGTTGAGAGAGGGAGGTGGTTACTGTAAACAAAACAACAAAGCCTGGAAGAGGCCGCTATCTTGATAATTTAGGAGAAAGTTGGGCCCTTAACCGCTTAACCACAGTGCGAATTCTCCCGCAGAGCGGGAGAATTAATGAGTAGGCGGGGCTGCGTCGGCCAACAGACTTGTGCAGCACCTGCGAGGTAGTGCTTGCGACAGCTGTTGGCTGGCGAGAGCACGGAATGGGTTAAAGCAGAAACTCAAAACCTAATTATAACCTAAATTTCAGTCTTGTTCGAGTATAAGGAATAAGCCACAGACACATGAAAATAAATAAGCTGTTCCTTTAGTTGTCGCTTTGACTTATGACCTGTGCCTCATTGTCACTGATCTGGTATTTTCCTCTGTTTACTTTCCTATGTACCACGCTGTATATTTGAAAATACTGCAAATAAATTATTCAAGATAAATAAATAAGCTGCCCAGTTTAATTGCAAATCTGACCGATATGCTCATATATTCATTGAAATACAGACTGCCACTTCCAGTTGTCACCTTTCTGTAAATACTCTTAAGTCCTTTACATCAGTGTTTGGAAGATGCTCATCTGAAGTGAAGCTATAAATACTTTTTTACAGCAGCAGCCAAGTGTGAAGCCCTGTACTTGGACTTTCTGACCCTTAAAAACATGCACGTCTGTGACATCTGAAATCCCAGGTCTTTACAGGTATAAATGCTTGTTTGTGTGAAATGTATTCACTGCTGGAGCCTGAAGGCGGCGGTTCCGTCAGCGGCCACCAGAGGGCGCTACTCGCCTGCTGGTGAAACTCACTGAGCTGCACGTTGGATGAAAGGAGAAGGGTTTCCTCTTCCAAGTCAGCGGCGGCAGAGACAGCACCAGCAGCGGAGTTGACATCACTTCCTGTCTCTCCTGGTGTTCAACCTGCTACAGAGGAGGAAGGAGCCCTGTCTGTCTGTGCAGTTACCTTCATCTCGAGAACCCCTTCAGACCCCAGATCTGCCCCTCAAACCTTCTCTTGTAACACACTGTATGCTACCTCTCACATTTTGTTTGCTTTTGATACTTGCACTAGTGCCACCACTGCCTACGTAATGTTTGTTCTTGTACTGGAGTGTCTGCCATTTATTGCAGCATTATACCTCTACTTGTACTTTGTACGCTTTTGTAATCTGAACACATATCACTTTTTCCTCCTGTAATGTACCGATTGCTACCTCATGTATTTTGGTTGCTCACTATTGCCACTTTTGAATCATGTAACTTAATGTTTGCTTTTGTAATTTGTTCACTTGTAATTTTCTCCTCATGTATCAATACTGTTCCTATTGTGAAGCACTCTGACACCTTTGGGTAAAGTCCACGCTATATAAAATCGCATAAATAAATGAGATGTGTGCAAACACGCCCTGTGGGGAATTAATACCTCTTCCATCCTGAGGGTCCCTGGGGGCCAGCTAGCCCCGGAGCTGCGTTGCAGAGTATTGTAAAAAGGGGCATGGCCTCAGAACACCTCTATGCAATGCAGCTCTGGCGCATACTAGAGGTACCTGGTGGGCTAGTTGTCCCCCAGGGACCCTCAGGATTGAGGAGGAATTAATTCTCCAACTTAAAACGCGCCACAGGGCGTGTTTGCAGACATGTCACCTCAGGCCACGCCCCCTTCCTTCACCATTGTGCAAATGCGCCCCGTGGCGAGTTGTAAGTTGGGGAATTAATTCTCTTTCAATATTGATGGTCCCTGAGAGCCAACTAGCCCACCAGGTACCTCCAGTGTGTGCCACGGAGACAGGTTGCAGACAGGTGTTCAGCGCCCACGCTCCTTTTTACATCTCTCTGCAACGCAGCTCTGTGGTGCTTACTGGAGGTACCTAGTGGGCTAGTTTGACCCTAGGGACCCTTAGGATTCAAGGGGACTTGATTTCCCAACTTAGAACGGACACAGGGCGCTTTTACACAGTGGTGAAGGGAGGGGACGGGCCTGAGGTGAGGTGTGCAAACACTCCCTGTGGCGTGTTTTAAGTTGGGGAATTAATTCCCCTTCAATCCTGAGGGCCCCTGGGGGCCAAGTAGCCCACCAGGTGCTTCCAGTAAGTAACACTGCGAGAGGTCTGTCTGTTGCATATGACTCACAGTAAGAGGGTGTTTAGAGTTTAAGAAATCTCTGCACTCTGTGCTGATGTTTGCTCACACTGCGAGGGGCATTTACTTTTTGTGGAAACCCTTCAAACACTGTACCACTTAGGGTGGAGTCATTCGAAGAGCCAGGTCTTCAACTTCTTGCTTAACTCAAGAAGCGAGGAGGAGGCTCTGATGTGGCTCTGATGTGTTGAGGGAAGTCGATCCATGCTTTAAGAGCGATTTTTGAGAAGGTGTGGCCTCCGGTTCTGTTTCTGTGTATGTCTGTGATGTGTCTGAGTAGGAGTCCGGCTGAGCGGGGGTACCTAGGGGTTTGACAGAAGTAGTTGTGGTTGTTAATAAAGGCAGTGCCTTTTTTGTGTAGTGCTGTGAATGTGTGGGTGAGTAGTTGGAACTGTGGGTGCTTATGTATCTGGAGCCAGTGGAGTTCCCTCAGGTGTGGTGTGATATGTGTTCTGAGTGAGAGGATGAGTGTGGCAGCTGCGTTCTGGGTGGTTTGCAGCCTTCTGGTGAGCTGTTTGATGATTTCTGCAGAGAGAGTTCCCGTTGTCAAGACTACTGGGGATGAGTGCATGGCTTCTGGTGTTGCTTGGGAGCCATTTGAAGATTTTCTTCAGCCTTTTCAGGGTGTGAAAGCAGTGACGACGTTGGCCTGGGCGATCATGAACCCTAGGTCACGTGTGTACAAGCTGGGGGTGGGAGTCGGTCCTAGGGTGGAAGGCCATCTGGTGGATTCCCATGTGCAGATGTTGTTTTCAAAGATCAACACATCTGTCTTGTCAGTGTTGAGTTGGAAACAGTTGGATTTCATCCATGTCATTCCGGTCGGTAAGCGTGTACCTTGTGTTGTGGGTTTTATTCAGAGAGGGACAGTATTAGTTGCATGTTGTCTGTGTAGAAGAGGAGGGTGATGTATTAAGTGTGGATGACTTTGGACAGTGGGGTTATGTAAGTTTTGAAGAGGGTCCGGCTGAGAGATGAACCTTTGGTGCTCCACAGATGAGATTTCCGGTTTCCAAGGACTATGATGTCAGATTGACTGTCTGAGTTCTTTTTGCCAGGAAGGAGCAGATCTATCATAAGCAGGTCCTTGAATCCCGATCTCGTGAAGGTGTCCATGAGGATGAGGTGTAATACTATGTTAAACGCCGCCAAGAGGTCCAATAGAATTAAGGCCCACTCTCTGCTCTGTCTATGATTATGTGTATAGCATAGTTGGGTGCGATGAGTGCTGTTTCGATGCTGTGGTTGGGCATTAATCCGGACGCGGTGGCCTAATGAGCTGGTTGTTGATGAGGTAGTTGGTCAGATGCCTGTTGATGGTTTTCTCTAGGACTTTGGCCGTGTATGGTAGGAGGGAGCTCGGTCAGTAGTTGTAGAGTTTGTTAAGGTCCATGGAGGGTTTATTCAGCAGGGCTGTACCAGCTGCCTGTTTCAAGGCTTTTGGGAAACGGGCTGCATTGATGGAATCGATCAGGATGGGAGTGAGGACTTCACTGATGGAGTGTAGGTCTTTTTTAGGTCTCGCCTACGCAGCGCGCTTGCGCTATATAGGAAAAAGACCTTTTGTATTCCATTCACTTTTCGCTCTAAAAACGTGCACGCGTTGCATTGCTTTCAATGGCAACGCGTGCACGTTTGACGATTCCCTTGCGGGAGTGAGCTTTGACACCATATGTTTGTAATTAACTTGTAAACATATGGTATCCCTGCTCGCTCCGCAAGGGAGGAAAACGGTGCAGGCCCTCTCCCCTCTCCCCTCCCCCTCCTGCCTCCTTTCAGCACGAGGCGCATGCGCGCTTGTTTTTCTTGTACTGAAAAAGTGTAAAACTTACACAAAGTCTGCCTGGGCACTGAAATGCACTGTTCCCAACACTAGATGCAATAATTTGCACTTCAGAAGATTAGTGCTCGTCTCTTACAGGCACATGCATCAAGCTAGGATTTTGTGAGTCCTTAATTACGATTATTAAGGAATCGCAATTAAGCTTTCGAAAAAGCCTATGCATGTACAAATCGCTATTAAAATAGCGATTCCTACACATTCCTGATTTACGAGTCGCAAATTGCGATTCGCAAATAAGGAATGGCTTCCCATTCATTCCTATGGGCCTACAGGCCAATGGGAATGAATGGGAAATTGCATGCGCAATGTGCGAGTACCAAATTGCTCATCCAATTTCAAGGGTGCAATGGTGTCAAAAGGACACACTGTTGCACCCCTGAAATTGATCTGTGCAGTGCACACACATGTCCCAAGGACATGTGTGTGTGTGTAACCTACAACTTAGAAAAATGCACCTTAGTGCATTTTTCAAAGTTTTTGCAAATTACCATGAAGTTCAACTTCATGGTAATTTGCGACCCCTAGTAGTGAAATCGCTACTTCAAAGTGATACTTACATTGCATTTAACGAATCGCATTCCTTAAATGCAATCGCAATTTGAGAACTCACAATTAATTGCAAATTCTCAAATTGCGATGGCCTTGACCCTTGATGCATCGCAAAAGCTAATTTTGCGGTCGCAAATGGCCGATTTTTGCGAATCGTACCGTTTGCAATTGCAAAAAGCTTTGATGCATGTGCCTGTTAGTTCCCAGAGACTATTCTTCTTGGACACAACTACATGCGAGAACAGACATCCCTCTCTGTCCTGCCCGTATTTGTTTTCCTCTTGTTAACTTTTTTCCAGTTGTAGTACCCTGACAAGATCAATCCATATTGATTTCTTTATTTGTCTTCACAGTGACAGTCTGCGGTATCCGTCTTGCGGCGGTGTTTGTTTAAACACAGTGCTACTGCAAATATCTGATGTAAATCTACTAAGCTCTGTATCCAGTTCCGTGGATTTCCCACTTACATGACCAAATGACTGTGATGCGAAACTTCAGCGAGGTAATAATTATGATGAACATATTTAAAAGCACAATAATTCTGATTGTCACAGTAGCTGCACTGTAATGCAAATTATTTGCAACTGCAGTTATGTAGTGCTTTTTAAACCACCTTGAAATGCCGAAGCGCTGTGATGGACCACGACTGAGCTCACTGGGATTAACATGAACTTGATTCTCGGCCAAGGCGGATAATAAACTTGCTCCTCAGGCCCCTCCTTGCCCAGTGGCATGCCCACTGAAGTTTAAAAATGCAAACTTGAAAAATCCCCCAGATGCTGTACATACGAAAACATCAGTATTCCTAAATCACTTCAAAATATCCTATTAGCCCAATTAAATCTGCCCCCCCAAAAGCACGGTAAGGTAGAAACGCCAAAGTACAAGGCAAGAACATTGGCCAACTGTTGCCGAAAGTGCCCCCTCCTCCCCCGCTTTCCATGTGGCCCCGCCGGACCCACTAGGGTGCTCCCCCCAGCTGTGCAGCTCAGCTCCCTCTCCCCTCTGTTGCTGCAGGATGTTTATCCATCGCAGGCTAGAGAGGGGTGCAGGGTCTCAGGGTGACATGTCCCGGCCTGACACCTTTGCACCTCCATCTCAAATGTACAACAACAACAGCTTCTATGTGGCAGGCTCTGCAGGTCTGTGCATGGAAAGGGGGTGCAGAAGAGGGGGCTTTAGAGACCAGGGTAAGGTGGCACAGACCACTTTAATATTAGCAGCACAGGTGTGGCACTTTATAAATCACAGCAGCACGGCTGCCCTCACTATCCTCCTCGCTTGACAAACGTGTGCGTGAGTGTGTGCGTGGTGTCCTGAAACAGCATGAAGCTTGCAAGGCGCCCCACTCAAAACGACTCTCTTAAGAATAAGGCAGCACTTCTTTGGAATGTGATGCCAAAGGTACCCAGCTTCTAAGAGCTACACAGAACAGGCATTACTTAAAGCCGCACCCAGTTTAACTCATTCCGCTGACCTCAGAAGGATGAAAGGCAGAGCTCACTCTACCGGGGTTAGAATATGTGATGGCAGATTGCAGCAGTTGTGTCACCCACTTGTTGTCTACCCTTCATTGAGCAATACAAGCAGCCAAAGAAATAACAGCACCTACACAAACGGAGTTTAGGGGGCCTGCAAGCATGGTTTTCCATGATATTGTTTATTTAGCTTCCATAAATACATTTTATTGCGCGGTAAAATATTTCTCTGCAAGGGCATTTTTCGCGTCTGAGACCGGTTCTCAGTTCATCAGTTTTATTTCAAATGAACTCGCAGCAGAGCATTTTATAGCAAAGCACCGAATGAAGTGGTATGCTTCAAGACAAGCCGCCATCTTTGTCCTTTCAATTGCTCAAAAATGGCCTCCATCATCCCTGACCTGGACTCTTCTCTGTTTTATCTGCATCTCGGCACATTTTTTTGCTAACCATTCGACGAGCTCCGAGCTCTGATAAAAGCGGTTAATATTTACTGGAACCTATAGTCCTGTTTGATAATGGAATACACAAGACTATAAGTACCAGAATTCAAACCAAACAAGCATTGGCATAGCCAATAGGTCTCGCCTTTGAGACCTTATAAGTGTTTAGCCATGCAACAGTTGATGTTGTTGCACCAAGGATATTGTGCTGCATAACTAAATACTTATAAGGTGCCAAAAGCGAGACCTATTGGCTATGCCAATGCTTGTGTAAAGTGTGGTGAGGTGGGTCTGATGGGGCACCGGAGTGGATGGCCTTCATGGTTGTGGCAGCCTCGTTTGTGGTGATGGCGTTCCACATGGCCAGGGTCCATTCTTTGGCTGAGATTAGAAGCCTAGCTGTGAGGTTCAAGGGGTCATGTCGAGGGTTGATGTTGTCGTATATGGATGTGATCTTGCTCCAAAAGGATTTACAGAGATTGGTGCAGGGGTCTTGTAATGAGGGATGTTGCTGGTGGTGGCTGCAGGCACCATGAATTCTCTGATGATGGTGAAGATGTATTTGCTGCTGCTGTTGTTGGCTTAGATGCAGTTGGCATGGGCTGTTCATTAGGCATTTCAGACTTACTGGTGTCTTGGCTCATTCACCACTTGCTTTCCAGTTGCTTAAAAACATCATGTGTGGTTGAACACCTTGAACACAGATTCATGTTTCTTGTGATCAGCAAAGGAAAGGGGATTTGAGCAAACAGCACGTAGGAGCAAGAAATGACAGAATGCCTATACAATGTGAGAAAAAGGTCAAATGTTTAGCTGATGTTCACAATGTAGGTTACAGGTTAACAACTCAATGTTATTTGAGACCTCAGCTTGTGCAGCTAAACATAATTAATGTTTTTGGCTTTGTATCTCTCCCTAAGAGGGTATCAGCATCTTCTGTATATTTTAGCTGCTCCTTTTTGTACCTCTTGGTGAAAGTCCAAACCCTATTTATCGTTGTAGCTCTGGTTGAACATTGACCTTATTGTGTCTTTTACTGTGTTGCGCTGTGTCTGATTTCTAATCTGTTCCAGCTCATGCCTTGACTGCTTTGCCTTACTACTTCAAGAGTCATTTACTCCAAGGAAGCAGCCTGGTCATTCAGTTGAAGTGATGTAGCATTGGAGTCCCTGCTGAACACTGTGCCTGCCAGTAATACTGCCACATCACCACTGACAGATCACAAGACCCCAAGAAAAGGCATCTCCAGGCCCTGTATCCGACGGCTCCTGCCTGAGAGTACCCAGGTGGAGTGTCCAGGAGAGTGTTTTCAGCTGTTCTGGTCAGCTCTTCCTCCTGTGAGAGCTGATGCGCCAAATGATATATTTCCATCTTTGGAAGTCCCAGTCCACCTGAAGTAGCGGCTTGGAGTTTGGACATGGCCATTCCTGCTGTCTCACCTTGCCAGAAGTATGTTTCAATGGCTGTGTCTATTAGGCATAGTTCTGATGCCAGGACCAGTATATGCAGCCCGCTGAAAATGTAGTTAAACCTCGGGCTGCCACCATGTTCACAGTTTGGACTCGTCCCCCATAGCAAGAATTGTGGCTTGCTCCATTTAGTGAACTCCATGTGCATTTGATCAGTCAGTGCAGTCATATTGTCTTTGATCATCGTTGGAACATTGGTAGTAATCAATATTCATGATATTTCATTTTGGTGGGGATTTACTGAAATGGATGTGCACGAGGGCTTCCCTCGTGGTATAGATCCTCAAGGGTAAGACTTAACTTTTGGTCCAGTTCATTTTGTACCTGGTAAATGCTGTAAACTCTGATATGGTGAACATCCGCGCTGGCAGTTGTCCACATACAGCTTAATTCCCAGGTTGCCGGCTATGATTTCAGTTTCCCAAAGGTCTTCAAAGCAGCTTATGGTGAATGTGAGGGGCTCTCGGGCGATCAGGAAGAGTATGGGTGAAAGAGGACATCCCTGCCTCGTGCTTTGACCAATGGGTTTCTTTCCCTCCCTTTCCCTTTTGCTCTTCTCCACTTCTTTTTTTTATGGCATCTATTTGTTCTCATCCATGTGCACACTTCACATTATGTGTTGTTTGCATGCTCTTAATTTAGATTTTCCTAAGTGTAGCGTCAAAGTATTATGCGTTACATCCCTAGCTTTATCAGCATCAGCATTTTTTTTAAAATAGTGTTTATTAATGTTTTCCTTTAACATTCATGGCCTGTTAGGCAGTGGTAGATATACATAATATGCCACAACAGCTTAGAGCGCAGTACATCTTCCACATCTGTTACAAATATGAAGCTGTTGTCAGTTCTGTAGCATTCTATTGTACCACTATTAAACAACGCAAACTTTACAAACTTGAGTTCGAACGTGCTTACAGTCATGAAGTGCCATGTGGGTTTGTTGAATGGGCTTATGGGGCAGGTTATGTCTACGTATTCAGCGTGTTGTGGTTTGTCAGGTGGTGGTCTCTGTCTCCGAGTCATTGATATTTATGCATTGGAGGGATTAGTTGACGGTGTAGTCATTTCGGTGGACGGGTATATCAAGACTGCTTCTCGCCAGGGCCGGACTGGGAACTGAAAGCAGCCCTGGCAAATTTTGCCAGACCAGCCCCCGTCCCGCGCGTAGCCGACCGCTACTAAAGGCAGGGTTTGGGGTGAGGGGGGTTGTCCTTTGAACACAGCCTGAAAACCTTTGAGATATGCATATAATAGCCAAAAAAGAAATAATCCCCTTGACCAGTGATCCAGCGGCCTATAGAAAATATATCATAAACAACGCTACCCAACTTCATAACCTATAAACAAAATTCTATACTAAATTTGGACCCATTTATAAACCTGACATATTTTGGGCCTACTGAATCAGGTGGTCAGATTAAATCTATATACACATTATCTACAAACTATATACATTTTTATACATCTGCGAAAAGAATATTGTCATTAGAATAAAACTTTATCATTTAAACGACCACCATTGGCGACGTGATCTAGCTAATAGTAACCTACACTTCTGAATAACCAAGACCAGCTTGTTTGTCAAAAGTAAGATTTTATTTACTAAATTATGGTATATAAGTTGATAGTTTTATAAATGAATTTTATTAGCAATAAAGCTAGCATGATTGTAAAGAATAATGAGTAAAATACAATTTAAGCAAGTAAATCAAAATTAAAGTAAATATGTAAAGTTTAGCATTTCTAAAACCTAATTCCCTAACTGAGCTAAATAGATAGAATTTAAAGTAAAGCTCTTTGAGGATTCTTACGTGCTCCACGCAAAGTCCGACAGCACATCACCCTCATCGGAAAGTCAGAAAGCAGCAGCCAGCCCATTCCTAGGGGCATGACTTTTTATACCTTTCTACGCTAACTAAACTACGCAAAGGAAAGTTTTCAGAAATCTTCGACGTCCCATTGGCTGAGAGTGACAAGTGACATGTCACCCACTTTTCAAAACTTCCATTAAGTCACTTTTCTTAGAGACCATTGTCCCTTCCGAGTGCAACCAGGAGCTTCCTAGGATTGCAACATTTGTATAAAGTCATTCTCGCAGCGTCCATTGACTTCCAATTGACTTCCGCGGATGCCAAGTTAAGGACTGACAAAATGTTCTTTTTCGACCTTGGCCATGTCCGACAGAATAATGATAGCACGTTAGTTTTTGCTTTGTGAACGCAGCTTTTGACGAATAATTTATTTCAGAATGGGCGTCTCAGCACTTTTGCAGAAGTAAAATTCAGCATATTGTAGTTCGGGCAGACAAGGCCCAAAAGCAGACAACTTATGTTTTCTAATATAAAACAAACACAAGAAAAGTATTAATGTAAGAAATAATGTAGATTCTGTATCCACCCCAGGATTTACTAACTAATTAACCCACCCGATTAATCAAAATGTTACCTAGCCATTGCAAACAATTAAAGCAGCGTTTATATCTACCAGTCTCCGTTATTCCATGAGAATAACTTAAATGCACCTAGAATAGTAGAATTGACATCACATAGACAAGGAAAAGCAAAACAAGCACATGCTTCTTTTAAGTTTGCAGCAGTTAGTAATGACAAAAATGAAAACAATAAATTATTTTATTATTTTGCACGAACAAAAAAAGATGCAACAATTATGCACGTTTATGAGCACACATGTTAGTCCCCCCATGTGTAAAGTTTAATCTAAGTTGTATTAGCACGACATATCACAAATCATTAATATTATTATTCATGTTATGGAAATGTGACTTCACGAGTTTAAACAAAATTTTGTTTTCTATCTCGCTCCATCAACTCCCTCATCTGGTGATTAACAAATCACCACACCAGCACTCAAAATTTTGGTAAATTAAATTTCTAAGAAATCGATTCAAATTCATTTGTATCAGTAAACCTAAAAATCTGTTTCTGCATAATCTTTGGAATTAGCATAACGCTCTCTATGTAACTCTTGTAATTCGATCTCTCTTTCTTCTTCTTTTCTGAGTTTATAAATTCTTTTCTTTTCTTTCAACTGTTTCTTTCTTTTATGTAACAAACAACCTATTTTGGTCAAAATAAAAATGAATACTATTATAATCAAAGGAGCCAGAATCTTGCCAAGAATTGAACTTCCAATATTATGAAACCAGTTTTTAATTGCTTGAAACCTTTTTTAAAATTTCCCTGTAAAATCATCTTCTTCTAAAGGAATTATCTCTGAATGCATTTGTGTAATATTCTTAATATACATTTCAATATTCTTACTTTCATCAGGTATATATGTACAACAATGTTGTACATGTAAAATGCCACAGACTCCTCCCTCTTTTGCTAGGAGAATGTCTAAAGCAAGGCGGTCTTGAATTACCATGGATCTAATTGCAATAACTTCAACATTCACTAATTGAAACCCATCAGCTGTGTCAGTTGATAATCTATCAACTATAGTGGACAATTTTCTGATTCTCCCTGCATTTAGGGTTATACCAACAAAAGGTATTACAGCTTGAAAAATATCTCCCAGAACTTCAGTAAAAGTTTCTCTTTTAACTCTATTTACATAATTATGAATTTTAAACAATCCTTCTGAATCTCTGTCAACATGAAACACTTTAGGAAAAACAATTCCCACATAACAAGTTCCATACCAGTGGTCTGGAAGGTTGTAATAGGCTTTGTCACCACAAACAAAATAAATCCCAGGAAAGATAGGATCTTTTCCACCTTTGAATCCCCAACCTCCCAAAATCTGATAAGTATCTTCACAGTTACTTGCACCTACAAAATAATTATCAAAAAGTGTATTATCTCTTCTAATGCAAAGTTTTCCACTAACTGGTTTGTCTATGTGAATTGCAATATTTTCAAGCATTTTGCCATTTAACTTCTCATCCTCTTTTTGCCAGAAACTTGACTTAGTCTGCTTGACTAATTCATTCCTCTTATAAATTGCTCTTCTCTCTTCAACCATATTCAAAAATTTCTTTCCTTCAGCACTTAATTTGCATGTTAGATTATTCTTGTAAGCATACTCGTAAGTGAGTTCGTTAGTAACAAGGAAAAATTCTCTCATTTGTTTTGCTTTCTTATGCTTATTTAAAACATTATCAATCTTAATATTTGCAAAAATTTCATCATAATTTGAATAGTAATATTCTAAACGTCCAGTTTGATAAAATAAACTAGTTAATACACTACATGTTACAGCATAAGTGAGAGGAAGCATATTATATGTTACTCCCTCAGAAACAGAAGCAGGTAACTTAACACAGACGTAGCAGTCTTTTGCATCCATTACCTTAACATATTCACTCAATAGCTTTGTGAATGTATTACTTGAGAAATCACCAATTGATTTATCTTGATGAATGTTAGGCTGATGATCAATAACTTTTGCAGACGCACTATGTTTAGTTTGACTAACCAGAGCTTTGTTTGTTATGTTAACTTTGTGTAATTCTCTATTCATCTCTAAAGGGATAATCACAGCTAGAACCAACCAGAGCAGAACTAAAATGAGCAGACACACCAGAGTCATCTTACAGCATCTTTTAAAATCAGAACACTTTGAAGTGCTCTCCTTAACATAAGGCATTCTTGGTTAATTTTAGCTTCAAAAAAAATAATAAAAATAAAAATAAATTTTAAAATTCTTAATTTATATTTACACCCCCCTTTTAAAATATTTTTTTTTTTTTTTTTTAAAACCCTAGACAAGATTTCTTCGACCTTATGTCATACATAAGTTTTCTTCAACTAAACAGTTTTTCTTCGACCTTGTGTCAACTAACAAATTTTCTTCAGCCTTTTGCCAATTTAATATTTCTGTACTTCAATCATTGTCACTAATTTCTTGGATTTCGTTTTCTTCTTCACTACTATCATATATGTCAATAACAGGTGGAATTACTAAGTAAGTCCACTCAGGAGACTTGTATTTCTGGTTTGGTCTTATTATTCTCTTCCCTTTTCTCGATATCACTTCAATTTTTCTTCCAACTCCAACTTCTTTTCCAGGACTCTTTTGACTACTGATTTCTTCAACTTGTTCTTTTGGCTTTTTGATCAATCTGACTCTCAATCTTCCACCTGGCCAGTAGTCTGCTTTTCTCACGTACTTCTTCTTTGGTTCAGAATTATTTGATTCTGACTTCCAAGTCCTTTTCTTTCTGTTTTCACTTTCACCTTCCACGTCACTTTCTTCAGTTTCGTAGTCTGAAATTTCAATTGACTCAGGAACTTCTCTATTCGGCAATTTCACTCCTTCAGGAACTTCACTTTGTCTTCCATCACTGGTACTCGGTAATTCGTTTTCCTCCTCTTCCTCAATTACCCCCAACTTCCCAGATTTCGGATTTCTGTTCCTTACTTCAGAGTTTGTTCTCTGCCTTTCGATACTCTCCTGGTCTGAAACTTCTTTTTGTTCTGCTTCTTTGTCTTCAATGGAGACAACCGAATCCTCAGTTATCTTTCCTTTTAACAGATTCTCTTCACCTTCAGAATCTATTTCAATTATTTCCAAGTCTTTTCTTGTCAAATTTCCATTCACTGGCACAGTTTCCAGATGTCGACTTTCTTGTCGATCTTCAGAATCTGGAATTATTTCACCTTCTGTTTCGCCTTCTGCTTCAGAATCAGAATCGTCTGTTGTATCACTTTCAACATCAGAACTCTCAGGAGTTGGTACTGGAATAGTATGACTAGGATGAATCCAGCGTTTCAATCCTCTGCACTTTACAGCATTAGTAGTGATCAAAATTATCTGCCTAGGTTTCTGCCATCTAGGAGCTAGACAATTCCTTCTCCGATGTACTTTCGTTCTGACCCAATCTCCAGGTCTCAGATCATGTGTCAAAACCTTTTCATCTGATTGAGCTTCAGTTCCCACCTGATTAGACACAGAAGTTACCATATCAGATAACCTTTTACAGTAATCCAAAATAGCACTGTCATTTATGCTCAACAGTTTACCTACAGGTACAAAAGCTTGCCTCATAACTCTTCCCATTAAAATTTCATGAGGACTCAAACCTGTCTTTTTATCTGGTGTACTTCTTAATGACATCAAAACAAGTGGAAGAGCATCAGTCCACTTTACACCTGTTTCAAGACACATTTTTCCAATTCTGTTTTTAATTGTTCCATTTATTTGTTCAACTACTCCTGATGCCTCTGGTCTGTATGCACAATGTATTTTCTGCTCAATGCTCAAAGCTTCGCAAATTAACTTCATCAGTTTGTTATCAAAATGGCTTCCTCCATCACTTTCAATAGTGACTGGAAAACCGTACCTTGGGATGATTTCTCTGAGCATTAGTTTTGCCACTGTAATTGAATCACAATGTCGTGTAGGGAAAGCCTCTACCCATCTTGAAAATAAGCATACAATTACAAGCACATATTTCAAACAATTGTGTAATGGCATTTCAATGAAATCCATTTGTAACCTGGTAAAGGGACCACCCTCTCGACCAATTATTCCTGTCCCCACCACTGATTTTCTGTTTGGGTTCATTTGTTGGCATGACAAACACCTTTGACAAAAAGATTCTGCAATAGTTCTAAACTTGGTATTGAACCATGTTTCTCTGAAAAGTCTAACCATAGAATCTCTTCCGAGATGTGCTGGACCATGATATAATCTGGCCATGTCAGCAATCAAACAATTTGGTAAGACTACTCTGCCATCTTTGTAAACCCACACTCCATCTTCTTCACGTGGTCTACAATCTGATCTTAACCACAAGTCTTTTTCTTCATCTTCTGCTTCATTTTGTAAATCTCTAATCTCATGCCATGTTTCTACAACAGTTGTTAGCATTAATGAATTTGAATCAGTTTCTTTACTCCTCTCCCGATTGTATGAATAATTTTTCCTTGCGCAGTATTTAGCTGTTTCATCTGCGAAGGCATTTCCCTTGGAAATATAATCAGTTCCTCTAGTGTGCGCTGCACACTTAACAATGGCGATTTCTTTTGGCAATTGTATTGCTTCAATTAATCTCCTAATGAAAACTGCATTTTTAATTGGTGATCCTGTTGATGTCATGTATCCTCTCTGTGACCAGAGTTGTCCATAATCATGCACAACTCCGTACCCATACTGACTATCAGTAATGATGGTAACTCTTATATCCTTTGATATTTCACATGCACGAATTAAAGCAATCAATTCAGCCACCTGTGCTGAACGAACTCCTTCAAGACATGATGCTTCTTCGACATCTACGACTGTACAAACTGAATATGAAGCTTTTAAGACACCTCCTTCGGATCTTAAGCATGACCCATCTACAAAGTAGACAAAATCCGATTCAGACAAAGGTCTGTCTTTGATGTCTTTTCTTGGTTTTGTGCAGAATTCCATGACATCTAAACATTCATGTTCTGTTTCAATGTCATCAATAATTTCAGAATCAGGCAGTAATGTAGAAGGATTCAGATTTAAACATCTTGAAATCGAAACATTATCTGCTCCCAGTATGATTTTCTCATACTTTGTCAATCTGCTACTTGTTAGATGTTGAGTCTTACCTCTTGTCAGTAATATTTCAACTGAATGAGGCACAAAAACTTTCACAGGAAATCCCATAATGATCCCCTCACTTTGTTCGAGGCTGATACTTGTAGCTGCAACTGCTTTCAAACAACCTGGTAATGCTTTAGCAATTGGATCAAGAACTGCAGAGAAGTATGCAATAGGTTTCTTTAAATTTCCATGTCTCTGAATTAACACAGATAATGCACATCCTTCTCTCTCACTGCAATACAGTTCGAAATCTTTCTCATAATTTGGCATACCTAAAGCAGGAGCTTGACATAAGCTCTTTTTCAGGTTCTCAAAAGAATCCATCTCAGCATCATTGAGAATAATTGGATCTTTTACATCTGACTTTGTCAGTCTTTGTAGTGGTTTTGCAATTACTGAAAATCCACTTATCCATTGTCGACAGTAACCAACCATTCCCAAGAACATTCTGACCTGTCTTTGTGTTCTTGGTGGTAACATTGCTTGAATCATTTTTATTCTCTCTATTGTTACTTGTCTATTTCCCTTTGCAATTCTGTGACCCAGATATTTTACTTCTTGTTTGCAAAACTGTAGTTTTGCTGGGGACACTTTATGTCCCTCTTCTGCAAGGCGATTTAACAGAATTATTGTGTCTGTTACACAATTTTCTCTTGTCTTTGCAGCTATTAACAAATCATCAATATACTGCACTAGCGTAGACCTACCAGGTAAGTCTAGGTCTTCTAATGATCTTTTTAACAGTTCGTTAAAGATTGAAGGACTTTCTGTATAGCCCTGAGGGATTCTTGACCATCCGAGGGTCTTACCTTGGAATCTGAAAGCAAAGATTTCATAACTGTCTGGATGTAAGGGAACAGTAAAGAATGCATTGCAAAGGTCAATGACTGTATACCATTCGGCATCATGTGGAATCTGAAATAGAATTACTGCTGGATTTGGAACCACAGGACAACATGGAACGACAATTTGATTAATCTTTCTCAAATCTTGTACGATTCTAAATGTTCCGTTAGACTTTTTAACTCCCATAATTGGTGAATTACAAGAGCTACTCTCCATTTCCTTTAATACACCTTGTTTGATTAATTTTTCAATTATAGGTGTAATACCTTCAATTATTTCTGTTTTCATTTTATATTGTGGAGTGTTTGGAAATTCTATTCCCTGTTTCAATGTAATTTTTACTGGATCTACGTTTTTCATCAGACCCATCTCATTTCCAGTAAAATCCCATATTTCAGATTTCACTGTTCCTTTAAGTTCTTCAGGTAAATCTTTTTCTTCAAATGCAGGAAACAATTTTGTTTCTTGTGCTTCCATCATCATCATTGTCATTCTGTATAAACCATCTTCCTCCATTGTTTGTAACTCAACTCCATCAGGAGAACAATATATTCTACAATTCATTTTACATAGGATATCTCTGCCCAATAGATTCACTGGACTACTATTACAAACCACAAATCTGTGTTTGTCTCTGTAATTTCCAATTTCAACTGGTACTGGATGAGTTAAGTCAGTTTTAATTTGCTGATTACTTACTCCGACAACTTGGATGGTATCCCCAGAGAGAGGTAGGTTTTCAATTTCCACTGATCTAACAGTAGAACGGGTAGCACCAGTGTCCACTAGAAAAGTGATGTCTACATCATTAACTTTCCCATTTACAAAAGGACCAGACTGGTCAACCTCAAGAGTGGCTCCAACAACACACTCTTCCTCCTCTCTCGGGCACCGTCAACAATAATCATCAGAATCGCTGTCTTGACTTTCTGTTAATAAAAACTGTTGTGAAGCATTTTGCATTTGAACCCTTTGCTGCTTTTGCTGTTTTTGTGGTTTTATTACCTGTTCACTTCCCTGAAATCCCACATTAGGATTATATTTTTGAACTCCCCCACAATTCGGAAAAGGTGGTTGTGGCAATTGGTCTTGACGATTATTCACCTGTTGTTGTTGCTGTTGCTGTAACTGTCGCTGAATATTAAATTCGTTTAACCCCTGTTGCATCTGTAGCTGTCGCTGCAGGTCAACACCATTCTGCATCTGTGGATTCAATAAGGGATTCTTTAAGTTTTTAGGAGGATGAGGACACTCGTCTCTCCAATGTCCAATTTCGCCACAATTAAAACAAGGTAATCTTTGTTTCAACTCCTCAATCTTTGGGCTAAATTTCTTTGGGAAATTATTATTTTTAAACTTTCCTTGTATCTGGTTTGTATTTCCAGTTTGAACAAAATTAGTGTTCTTATTACCCATGCTGGCAATCTGTTGCTCAGCCACCTTTACCTGAGCCCACATGGCTTTCTCCTTCAGCTTCTTCTGTTTTACTTCTATTTCATCGCTACAATACTTAGCTTTTCTTAGAATATCATCTACAGATAGTGATTGCCATCCGACAATACTATTTCTGATCATTTCTCCAATTTCAGGTTTTAGTCCATAAACAAATCTATAGACAAAATGGCTCATGTCTTTTTCATCTAATTTTTCATAACCACTGTATTGTTTAAAGATTAACAGTAGTCTTTCATAAAAAGAATGAACTGATTCTTTTGTTTCTTGTTCTGTCCTTTCTATTTTAACCCAATCGACTTCTTTGGGTGGAATTTTGTTTTTCATCCAAACAATTACTTTCTCATAGAAATCCATTACAAGTGGATTTGGAGCACCTGTTTCTTTAATTCGCTCAGGTTCTGTTTTTGGCCAACTAATCGATATTTTACATTCTGTCCAAAGATCAGATGGAACGACAATATCAAAAAATCCATCTAAATCAATCCACAGAACTTTTGACACTTTGATGAATCTATCGACTTGCCTGTACCACTCAACTGGTTTCTCCCTCAATTTTGGAAAGTCATTTGTAAATAACAGAATGTCCTGTCTTGACCAAGGGACATGAACATATCCTCCACCTGCAATTTCTCTCATTGGAAATTGTTTTGACAATTTTTCCAATCTTTCATCTTCCTTCTTTTTCGTCCATTTTACTCTCCATTTATTCAGTTCTCCTAGCTTTTTGATATAGACAATCAAATCTTTAATATGAACTATTCTTCCCATTGAGTTTAAACTCTCAATGTCACTTTCTGAAAAGTCTAATCTGTAATGTTTCGCAAAATTCTTTTGTTTACTCACATCGATTTCAAGTTCTGCTGCTAGATCCTCTAGTTGATCATATTTATTTTTTGTTTTCCATTGTATGCTTTTGCAAATGAACAGTAGTTCATCATCTCGATAGTAATTTAAACTATCTGGACCAATTGTTCCAATTATTAATTCTTCGATATTCGCTTTTAATTTGGCCACATCAAGTTTTGGTGTGGTTACCCTGACTTCAGGACTCCCTATATCTGATATAGCACCCATTGGTGTTTTTGGAGATAAATCCTCATTAAAGGTTAAATCAGGCATTCTCGATTTAGAAGAGTTTATTTCAGATAAGTCTGAATAAAATTTTTCAGCAGCCTTTTGAATTTCAGTATTTAAAGGAATAGTTAATCCAGTTTTGTTTGTTTCCTTTTGGTCAAATACGGGCTGAACAGGACCAATTGTTACTGGAACTGTCACAGCTTCCATGCCTTTTGTCATTCTTTTTATTAATTCTTCTTTTGATCTTAAATATTCATTATAATCAACATCTTCAACATTTCTTGCCTCTCTTGTATAATCTTTTGGAGCTTCTCTTGCTCTTGGAGCCATTGTAAAATGTCTACCTTCATTTCGAGCATTTTCGAATTCTGGTCTTTTAGGAGTTTCAATGATTTCACAATTATTTGGATAAAGTTTAGGAGCTTCATTAATTGGAGGTGCACTCGGTGAAGTTTCAGTAGAAACCACTGGAGTAGACCATGATCTAGGAGGTCTTAAAGGCTGATTCTTTCTAGCAGTTGTATATATTTCTTCCATAACTGCATCCTCAGATTCACTTTCCATAGATTTCCCTGTAGGAGTACCCATTACCATTTCATGAATTAAATACAATCCTTCACTCATGTTTCCCTGTCTCCACATTCGTAATCTATCTTCATGAGTTTCTCTTCTCCAAGGTGGATTTTTAGAAGGTCTTTTAATTCCACTAGCTTCTCTTTGTAACTGATACATCTCGTCTTCCCACTCAACTAAAGCTTCAAATTGAGTTGGTCTCGGTTTCGGAACAAGAGCATTCATTTTCTCTCGTAAATTTCTTAAAACTTTTACATTAAATGAACCATCATCAGGCCAAGTTAAAACACCGTCGTTCTTAGTATAACGTTTCCAACTATCAAACCATAAGACAGTATGATATCCATATTCACCTTCCATATACGCTGCAGGTGTTTTATACTTATGAAGTAGTTTACCACCTCGCGTTTCGATTTTCTTGTCAGGTGAAAATAAATTCTTAAACTTTTGAAATAATGTTGGCTTTTTCTCAACATGTTTAAAATGATAACTCATTTTTAAGAGTTTAATTTAATTCACAAATTCGTTCGTAAAATATTTCCGGGATGTTCCGTAAAACAACCAATCCGTGCGCGAAACACACCAACAAGCCAATGACAGTTGAGCTACGTCACTTTTCTGCTCAACCAATAAATTTGGAGTTTTTCCGAAGGACCAATCAGCTCACAGGTCGTCAGAGACTCAAGAGCCAATCAGAATATAGCTTGTGACGTAGGTCACCCAATCCCAGCGCGGCTCTGTGACGTACACAGCAGCTGCGGTTTCTCGTTTCTCACTACTGGCGCTTACCCCTCCTTCACAAAATCTTTTCACAGCGCCATTTTAAGGACACTTTTCAGTGTAAATTAATTCTTAACAATGACTATAAAGACAACATCTGTTCGTTTCACTATTTAGGATAGTTTACATACATTCAAGTATCCACACTTCGGAATAGACGGCGCTATTCACACTAAGGATAATATTCAATTGTTAGTAGAGTAACCTTACCCCACCCTTCTAACACGTATAATTATGAACTCGCTTTGCTCTGAACCCACCGCGAAGTGAAAGTTCTAAGAGTTCCACTTGAACATAAAATACAATTCAAACTCGCACTTTCACACTGAAAATTCCCTAATTTCAAACACACATGAAATCCGTACAGGACTCTCACCTGTTTATAGAGATCATGCACCGTTAGCAAAATAACGACGTTATCCGTACAGGGCTCTCACCTGTTTATAGATATGAAACATGTACCCGTACAGGACTCTAACCTGTTTATAGATAATCATGCACCGACGCTAATTTACCCTTCACTCGAGCTCGGATATAACTAATACTCTTATCACAGTGAGTTTTATGGAAGGCGCTTTGTCCCTATTCTCATGCTGCTTTAATTTCTTAGAAAACCCTCACTTTACAAAATTCAGACCTAGCCCTAAAACTGTGCTGCTCGGCGACAACACTATGGTACACGGCGATACCTCTTGTGATACTCGGCGATATCACTACAAACAGAACAGATGGCTTGCGTGACTAATTTCTCGCCACACAATCTATACCGGTATAGCTTATAGATAGCACGAAAAACGAACTCAACATGTGTTATAACATCGATCCTATTTCCATACCATAATACTTTAGTAACCCTTAGCAACCACCATATTACCTTGGTTACTCTTAGCAACCATCAATTTCTGCTACCAGAGAATTGATCCAGCGGCCTATAGAAAATATATCATAAACAACGCTACCCAACTTCATAACCTATAAACAAAATTCTATACTAAATTTGGACCCATTTATAAACCTGACATATTTTGGGCCTACTGAATCAGGTGGTCAGATTAAATCTATATACACATTATCTACAAACTATATACATTTTTATACATCTGCGAAAAGAATATTGTCATTAGAATAAAACTTTATCATTTAAACGACCACCATTGGCGACGTGATCTAGCTAATAGTAACCTACACTTCTGAATAACCAAGACCAGCTTGTTTGTCAAAAGTAGGATTTTATTTACTAAATTATGGTATATAAGTTGATAGTTTTATAAATGAATTTTATTAGCAATAAAGCTAGCATGATTGTAAAGAATAATGAGTAAAATACAATTTAAGCAAGTAAATCAAAATTAAAGTAAATATGTAAAGTTTAGCATTTCTAAAACCTAATTCCCTAACTGAGCTAAATAGATAGAATTTAAAGTAAAGCTCTTTGAGGATTCTTACGTGCTCCACGCAAAGTCCGACAGCACATCACCCTCATCGGAAAGTCAGAAAGCAGCAGCCAGCCCATTCCTAGGGGCATGACTTTTTATACCTTTCTACGCTAACTAAACTACGCAAAGGAAAGTTTTCAGAAATCTTCGACGTCCCATTGGCTGAGAGTGACAAGTGACATGTCACCCACTTTTCAAAACTTCCATTAAGTCACTTTTCTTAGAGACCATTGTCCCTTCCGAGTGCAACCAGGAGCTTCCTAGGATTGCAACATTTGTATAAAGTCATTCTCGCAGCGTCCATTGACTTCCAATTGACTTCCGCGGATGCCAAGTTAAGGACTGACAAAATGTTCTTTTTCGACCTTGGCCATGTCCGACAGAATAATGATAGCACGTTAGTTTTTGCTTTGTGAAAGCAGCTTTTGACGAATAATTTATTTCAGAATGGGCGTCTCAGCACTTTTGCAGAAGTAAAATTCAGCATATTGTAGTTCGGGCAGACAAGGCCCAAAAGCAGACAACTTATGTTTTCTAATATAAAACAAACACAAGAAAAGTATTAATGTAAGAAATAATGTAGATTCTGTATCCACCCCAGGATTTACTAACTAATTAACCCACCCGATTAATCAAAATGTTACCTAGCCATTGCAAACAATTAAAGCAGCGTTTATATCTACCAGTCTCCGTTATTCCATGAGACTTAAATGCACCTAGAATAGTAGAATTGACATCACATAGACAAGGAAAAGCAAAACAAGCACATGCTTCTTTTAAGTTTGCAGCAGTTAGTAATGACAAAAATGAAAACAATAAATTATTTTATTATTTTGCACGAACAAAAAAAGATGCAACAATTATGCACGTTTATGAGCACACATGTTAGTCCCCCCATGTGTAAAGTTTAATCTAAGTTGTATTAGCACGACATATCACAAATCATTAATATTATTATTCATGTTATGGAAATGTGACTTCACGAGTTTAAACAAAATTTTGTTTTCTATCTCGCTCCATCAACTGACAATATGTTATCAATACACAATAATTAACAATACATCAAATTATTGAATACCACATTCAATACGTACAGTCCAAAAGCATTTGTTAAAAAATCTTAGATTAAAATTTAAGCAAAACATTACATCACAATTATGACATGATAAATAGTTTAAAATACAGTTTATATAATAGAGGGAGATTGAGCAGCTCAAATTACACATATTGTTATGACCAGCATAACAGAGACAACAACACATGTAAGACACAACAGCTTCTCATTCACTAATGCACATCATGTGGGACTAACGTTTTAAACCACAGCTAGTGATACATTGATCTAATTTATCTACACGTCTATGTTGGTCCTTAGATTGTGCATGCAGCTTCTGCAGGCACAATCTAAGGACCAATATTGACGTGTAGATACAGATTAGATCAATGTATCACTAGCTGTGTGGTCTCTGTTATGCGCACATTTTGCTACTTGCAAAGGAATAACCACAAGGCCTACAGACCCAATTCATGAACGGGGATGCGGACTGTGAGTGGATTCTGCTTTCGCTTTTCCAACCTAGCCATGCCCAAGCTGCGAGTGACCACTGCAGTGCTTAATTTGAGCCTGTGGTTTCCGGGGCTCAGCACTCAATTGTCAACACCGGTTCTTCTGACAATCTGACACATGGTGGTGCTGTTTGTCTACTTTTGAGAGGAGCACTACAACAGTAGTTATTTTATTCAATATACATTTAAAAATGGCTAATGCCTGCCAACCAAGCTATTCTTGTAGCTTTAGGGGCCTGGAATAGTCCAATTGTCATTCTTCTAGGAGTGTGGTGGTTAAAAGCTGTATTGGTACATTCAGGGACAGTAGCTAGTTCAGTGGCCTCCTGACGAGAGCCTTGACACAAATTCTTTTTTTTTTTACACATTAAGCACTGGACTACTGGTCAGTCTTTCAGAGTCTCATGAGGTCATGGGCATGGCAATTGGGGCTTGCTGATGTCAGCAGTCTCCCGCATCCATCATCACGTCATCCATTGATGTGCACTGGTCTTACACTACTGCCGTCTAGGCATGGGACACTCCTGGAAATACTCCCGAAGGGAGGGTGGGAGGCCAAGCCTGTGGTAGGAGATAGTAACAACTTCTTTACAGATGATCCTAGTTCACAGATATATTGGCCCTGCTGCAATAGGGACACTGTGTAAGTAAACCATTCAGAATGTGGCACTTGCCTGCCATGAATGGGTGGGATATCTTCACCAAAGTTGGGGTCACCTGGAAACATTTGCTAGACCTCCTGACCAGGATAGAAACACTACAGATGTTTATTTATGATCTAACATCTTCTGCTTACAGCTCATATACACACTGTGTCGAGGTGTGCACCCTCTTCTGTAGGACCACTGGCATTATGAAATTCGGAGGCCTTTTCAACATAAATTTTGGACTTACTGCACTTGCCACATAAGCCACCGTTTACTGCACAATTTCAGATTTCTACAGTAAAACATATTTAGCTCAACAACATCAAAGATTAAACAACGACAAGATAGTGTTGTGAAATGACAGACCATTTGCAAAGATGGTTTTCAGTTGCTGGTTGCTGTGTTGAGGTCTGTTACCAGTGGGTGAAACTTTAACCCAGGCAGTATTAATGTAGTTTTAGCAAACTGAACCAAAGAGTCATCAGATGTGCCTTTTATTAATGTTTTTTAAGTAATAATGCCTTTTTTCGAAAGCGGTGTCTGAGAGATACACCCAACAAAACCTTAATTTAATATACCTGGTCCCCAAATCACAGGAGTAAATACATGGAATGGTTTCCTTAACAGCACATGATTAATCCCAGTAACCAACAATAACCAATAAACACTGGAATAATCCCTAACCTTGAGTTCTGAGCAGAGTCGGCCTTTGCCAGGGTAGAGCCCTGGGTGGAAAGAAAGTTGGAACCCTCGATGCTGGTGAATAAATAAGGTTATGGGGGAGCCCCTTTTGTGCACACAGGGCATCCCTCTGCTTTTTGCATAAAGAGTAGTGACTGGCCTCTGAACACATCTTGACTCCCCCCCACCCTACTAAATTATGCACAGATTAGCATTTTTCGTTGGGGCTAGGTTATTTGTTGGAGAGGGTGGGGTTAGTAGCGTGTGTCAGGAGGGGGTGAGAGGAGAAGGCAGTGCAAGAAAGCAGGCTGAGGGGAATTAAAAACTGCACCTGCCGCAGTACTGGAGCCAGGGACTCTACTGTCTTCAGGACTTTAATACAGGCAGTTCCCTACGCCCCTCTGAAAATTGCTGGCCTGGACCCAGGACCCCGCTCGCCCGTGCCAAAAGGCGGCCCTGGTTCTGAGCTAAAATGTTACACGCCATAAAGCGCTTTAACGCCTTGTGTTGTTGAGAGCAGTAAGCGCTGTGTACATGCAATCAGAATAGCGCTTTGTCTAAAATCAGCCACGCGCCTCCTGTATTACGTGCCGCACGCCCCTTTTCTGTAGTCATCCAGAAAGTGGGCGGGCAGACGAGGCCGCATCGGCGATTTAACTACATGGTCTCGTCTTTATTTCAGTTCCAATCTTCTGTAATCATGATAGGCGTTAAATCTGTTTATGTCATTTCAGGCTTGGAAGAACGGCAGCTTAAAGAGCCTACGTCTCAGTTGGTTGTGGGAGTGCGTTCCAGTGTGCTCCCTGCTGCGACAGGATCTGCTGGGTTTAGGGCCTACGTTTTTTTTTAATGTTATTTGGGATTCACTGTTCTAGGGAAACTTCGTGTGAGAGTCTGGAAAAGGAAGCTCCTTTACCCCGCCAAAATGCCAAGGAGTGCTGAAGTGGTAACACTCGCCCTTTGACCCATAGTGACTACAGAGGGTTGTATCCTTGTGCCACCCTTTGCCCCTAACGGCTGCTGTGAGGTCAAGCGGATGTCAAGAAATGGAAACTACTGCCTGTTCTTGTCACTGTCTGCTTTCATGACACCCGAGGCCACAGCTTCCTTGATGTCTGCCCTACACTCTTGTCGTTCACAGGTTGCCGCCGCATTTCCAGACAATACCGAGGTGAAACGGCATGAAATCGTTCCAGGAAGTCTAGTGCTTGTCCGGAATTTCGATCGTTCAAGTCCGCTGGAGCCTCGCTGGAAGGAACCGAAGCAAGTCCTTCTGACCACCCGTACGGCCGTGAAGTTGGAGGGCCGTAAGGGGTGGGTCCATCTGTCTCACGTCAAGAAATTTCATGGACTAAAACCTAAAACTTTTGCCAAGGATTGCATTTTACCTAAAGACTGCCAAAATACTATTCTCAAGGACTGTCCCGCAAATGACATTGATACCAAGCCTCCCCTGTTAGAGGAAACTCCACAGCAGGAGTATAAAAGTAAGCTCCGGTCTAGTAAAATAAGTCAGCCAGTTTAATTGTCTAAGTCCTCCCCTAGGTGAAACGGTTAGACAGGTATCTGACATGTATGAAATAGACCCCCATAGTGAGAGAGTTAGTCAAAACTCAATCCGATGTATCGTTTTTCTAAGTTTTATATTGTTTCTCAGCCTGATGGTTACCTGCACGAGTTATGCATTTCATTTATGTTTTCCAATTTCTCATGTAAATAAGTATTCTAATGCTACAGTAGAGCACACGTTTAGTGATCTGCCTCCTCACGAACTATCCTATCGTCTTGCTATGCGCAACAATTCATTTATCCGTATGTTACATTATTCACACCAGACCAGCAATGCCACAAATTGTTGGGTGTGTGGTCGACTCCCCCCTTTCCAGACACCGAAGGGAGTTCTGCCACTGTTTCCTTATCCGTTTTCACATAATGGCTCATGTGGAGCATGGTCCACGTTAACGTCATCCTCAACTGATATGTCCCTTCTGAACAGTACATGTTTTCCAGACAAGCAAGGTCTTCCCCACAGAACAGGGTTAGATCTAGAAAATGAAGTTTATAATTTAGGTAATTATTCTTCGAATTTCATGGTCCTGAATGTTCAGTCTGATCCTACTCCAGACTTACCTGCTATTTCAGTATTGTGAGAAGTTGGCCTGGTAGGGGATGTTTCCAATTCTGGAACCACCTACTACCTGACCAAACAATCCCTTATGGTGTCTGGTTGTAAGTCAACCTTATTAGACAAGCTATCCTAGGGGTAGCATGGACTAAGCAGCCTAAAGGCTTAACTTAAGAGGTCGTGTTAAGCGAGCTGTTTTACCACATACAATCCTGTAATACCAAATGAAAGGACACCACACAAGTATATATTATAAAAATATATGTGTTTATTACTAAAAACAATCCCCAGTATTCTTTATGAATAAAGGGGCACAAGCGTTAAATCAAAAGCACTGTTTAAACATACAAGTTGCACAATTATGGATGAGGGCGGGTGGCCACTCAAACCATATACTAAACAAGTGGTATAAGAGAGGCCACTCGAACAGTGGTTAGGCCTAGGGCCTAGGGAATCGCTGGGAGCAGTCAGGACAAGCAATGCTGAAGTCGGGAATGGCCCTCGGGATTCGGGAGATGTGCGGAAAGCGCACGCATGCACCAATGTTAACCAATGGTGCGTAAAAGTCATAGAGTTAAAGTTTAAGGACACTTCCGCTGGACCTAGAGGAACAAAACTTAACACACAGACCCTAGAGATGTGCACCAGTGTGGGAACACCGGCGGAGCAAAGTTACCTCACCCACAGGAAGTGGGTGCACAGGGTCGAAGTGGCGTCGGGTTTTGACACGCAGGCTCTTGGTGCTTGAAGCTGAAAGGGCTGCAGGCGGGTTAAAGATGAAGTGTCCGGTGGAGTCCAAGGGTGGACTCAAGTTGTAGAGTACCTGAAAGCAGAGGGGACAGAGTCTGGGTCACTCAGCAGTGACCAGGGTGGAACCAGGACGGAACCAGGCAATGTCGGGCGCAATCAGGTGGTCGTCGAGGAGCTTCTCTCCGCTGTCACGTGGGCTCTGGGGCATCTGCGACGTCCAGGAGCAGGTCACGATCTGTCCCACGCAGGCTCTCACCGTCGGTGCAGTCGGCTTCAAGTTTGGAGCAAACAAGCCTTGGCAAGAGCAATCCACGCGGGATCGGAAGATTGCTTCTCACTCGGACCAGGAAGGTCAGAGTCGGGGCTCCTTTTCAGGGGAGCTGGTGTGGATCTGGAGCAACCAGATTCACGAGTCTTCTTAGTTAGTTCGTCGGCACAGGGACCACTAGCCAGCCGGCAAGTGACCGGGCCAACGCGTTGAGCCAAATAGAGCCAAAGGGCCCCACGCAGCACTCGTCGAGTGTGGAGGGCTGAACTTCGGCTCAGGAGCAGCTCAGGGTGGGGGCTTCTCAAACCCCGGTGCACAGCTTCGAGGGTCACTCGTGGGCTGCACGGTCAGCGTCTCGTGGTCAATTCAAGATGGCGTGCCCCACGCTTCCGGTCGCCTCCACGGGTCTCAGCTCTGCAGGGACTGTGGATCGGGCTGTTGGAAGGCAGGCAAGCTTGATCTCGTCGATCTCAGTCGCTCGAGTTCCGGCGGGAACTGCAACTAAGTAGACGTCGAGGGCTGGATGGTGCCTGCTGCTGCAGGGTGGTCACTCCTTGACCACAAGGGAGATTTTTCGGGCTTCCACGATGAGATGGAGGGCGAAGGGTCCAGAATTGCGTTTCAAATGTTTCTTCCAGGAAATCTGATGTGCATTGGCACTGCTCCCACTCTTATTCCAATCTGGGGGGCGTGATTACCTGCTAGGTCCCCTCCTATGGGTGGGACCCAGGAAGTGGGTGGATACACCCCCTTCCTTTGATCCAGGCCGCCCTGGCACGAGGGCTGGAGTGCCCCAGAACCGGTTTGGCCGGATTATGCAAGGGGCAGCCTTGTGCGCCCCAGGCAGTGTCTGGTTTCTTTCAAACCTCCCTGCTACAATCCACTATCTCCTGTCTGGAGGGTGGTGACACCCTCCTGTGACAGGAAACCCTTTGTCCAGGCCCCATCTGCTGAGTTTCGGTCAACTGCAGGGGTCCAGACATTTGTCTGTGGCAGAGGCATCCATTTTGTGGATCTTAAGGTCTTTGGAGAAATTAACCGCATTTAGTAAAGGAACATGTCTTACCCCTCTAGAGGGGTGGAATGCCATCCCCGTCGCCAGAACTGGCGAGGGGATGGTATTCCAAATCGTATGACACCTTACACGACATGTTTTGATAAAGCCAAACCAAAGTTGCTATATAACCGCGAGGATTATAAGGCACTTAAGAGTATATGGTATGGCATTATCCTGAAACAGCTTAGGGAGTTGTTCCCGACAGCTGCAGACAGGCTCAGCTCATGCCAGAGCTCCATCTCACATGAAACCACGCACTCTGCCTCCAGGATTGATGAGGCCTTCCATAGGAGTGGCTCACAGGTTAATAAGTGTCCAGATATAGGTTTAGATATAGGTATACTACATCTAAGCAAGGGGTGATTACACCACCTTACCCCAGCTGAGTGATCAGCCAGTTGTGTCAATTTAAGAACCAGCCAGGGGTGGCAAAAGATATGCTGCAGCCCCTGGTAGGCCTTGGTGGCTCCTATGCCCTGGGCACCTATAGTGCATTATACAGGGGCTGACAAGGAGTCCATTTCCAATTGTGGTATGTACCTAGGGTACATGGAATCCATTTTACAGAGAGAGCAGATGGCCTGGGGCCCTGATTAGCAGGGAACCAGGTCAACTAAGTCAAAAAACCAGCTAAACACAGGCAAAAAATCCGGGGTAACCATAGTCAGGTAGCCACCTTCCTACATAACCCCCCCCCAAACGAAAGGAGATAAGGCTATCCTTGGCCAGGTAAGCCTATATTGCCTGAGTGGCCATATAAGGAAGTACCTGCACTAGCATGGGTACCCCCTGTCTCATGGTCCACTAAGCAGTCCCTCACCCTTGGGGTATTAGAGGGTCTCCACCATAGGGAATCACTACCTTGGGTGTGTTTATGCAAAGTTAAAGGCTGGTTTGGATATGGAGTATTGAAGTGAGGCTCTACTAATTTAGGGCTTAGCTTCCTCCAATTATCTTCCACCATGTGTGCCTTTCTCTCTTTAACTGAGTTGCACTGTGCTCTCAGGGTCAACCTCTGGCTACCTAAAGCTGGAGGCTGGGTCCCTCTGTTTGGCTTGCTGGAGGGACAGTTCAGGTTTGGGCCCCTTGGGTCCCAGGTTTGGCTGTGCCCAACAGAATCCATCTGTGGGAGGTCCCTAACTGTTTTTAAGGGGGCTCCCTCAGGAGTTTTTAAAGTTTTCACCTTACTAGGGCTACTAGTTTTGGTGCACCTAATCTTTTGATGGAGGTGCTTTATTTGACAGGGGGCCCTCTGGGTCTCACTGTCCTTCTTGTCCTCTGCAGCCCTGGGCTGGCTAAGGCAAGGGAGAGAGGGGCAGGTTACCTGCTCCAGACTGGGTCCCACCTGAGAAGGGTCCACCGCCATCAGAGGCTCTGTCAGGCCAGGCCTAACAACCTCTGGGGCAGTTCCTTCATCAGGGGTAAGATCAGTTCCCTGAGGAGGCTGATCCTGTCCTAAAGTCTGGTGAGGGGGAGATTTCTCTTCCTCCTCCATGCTCTCAGTTTGTGTGGAGTTATCCATCATTTCAGGTTTCACAACACACATGTTGGTTTGAGTTTGGGCTGTGGCCATCACAGCCCCACCAACCTTTTCAGGAGGAGACTCAGTTTGGGTTTCTGCTGTTATCATAACAGCTTTGCTATTCTGTTCAGGAAGAGCTTTTGCTAAAGATGGGGCAGAGAGTTTCTCAGCCCTACCAACCTTTTCAGGAAGGACATCTTGAATTGGGGCTGTAGCCATTACAGCCCCACAAACCTTTCCATTGGAATTTACCATTCTAGAATGGATTTCCTGTTCAACCCCAGCCCAGGCTGAGATTTCCAAATCATTACCAAGTAGGCAGTCTACAGGCAAGTTTGATGACACTCTAGAGATTTACTCAATGACCATAGAGAGCGGACCGGGGCATAACTAGAGATGCATTCAATGACCATCGAGAGCGGACCAGGACATAACTGTAGATTTACTCAATGATCATAGAGTTGCGGGCCAGGATATAACGAGAGATTTACTCAATGATGAGCGGACCAGGATATAACTAGAGATTTACTCAAAGACCATAGAGAGCGGGCCAGGATATAACTAGAGATTTACTCAATGACCATAGAGAGCGGACCAGGACATAACTAGAGATTTACTCAATGACCATAGAGAGTGGACCATGACATAACTTTAGATTTACTCAATGACCATAGAGAGCGGACCAGGACATAACTAGAGATTTACTCAATGATCATAGAGAGCGGACCAGGACATAACTGTAGATTTACTCAAAGACCATAGAGAGCAGACCAGTACATAACTAGAGATTTACTCAATGACCATAGAGAGCGGACCAGGACATAACTAGAGATTTACTCAATGACCATAGAGAGCGGACCAGGACATAACTAGAGATTTACTCAATGACCATAGAGAGCGGACCAGGACATAACTGTACATTTACTCAATGACCATAGAGAGCGGACCAGGACATAACTAGAGATTTACTCAATGACCATAGAGAGCGGACCAGGACATAGCTGTAGATTTACTCAATGACCATAGAGAGCGGACCAGGACATAACTAGAGATTTACTCAATGACCATAGAGAGCGGACCAGGACATAACTAGAGATTTACTCAATGACCATAGAGAGCGGACAAGGACATAACTAGAGATTTACTCAATGACCATAGAGAGCGGACCAGGACATAACTGGAGATTTACTCAATGACCATAGAGAGCGGACCAGGACATAACTGTACATGTACTCTATGACCATAGAGAGCGGACCAGGACATAACTAGAGATTTACTCAATGATCATAGAGAGCGGACCAGGACATAACTGTAGATTTACTCAATGACCATGGAGAGCGGACCAGGACATAGCTAGAGATTTACTCAATGACCATAGAGAGCGGACCAGGACATAACTAGAGATTTACTCAATGACCATAGAGAGCGGACCAGGACATAACTAGAGATTTACTCAATGACCATAGAGAGCGGACCAGGACATAACTGTACATTTACTCAATGACCATAGAGAGCGGACCAGGACATAACTAGAGATTTACTCAATGACCATAGAGAGCGGACCAGGACATAGCTGTAGATTTACTCAATGACCATAGAGAGCGGACCAGGACATAACTGGAGATTTACTCAATGACCATAGAGAGCGGACCAGGACATAACTAGAGATTTACTCAATGACCATAGAGAGCGGACCAGGACATAACTAGAGATTTACTCAATGACCATAGAGAGCAGACCAGGACATAACTAGAGATTTACTCAATAACCATAGAGAGCGGACCAGGACATAACTAGAGATTTACTCAATGACCATAGAGAGCGGACCAGGACATAGCTGTAGACTTACTCAATGACCATAGAGAGTGGACCAGGACATAACTAGAGATTTACTCAATGACCATAGAGAGTGGACCAGGGCATAACTAGAGATTTACTCAATGACTACAGAGAGCGGACCAGGACATAATTAGAGATTTACGCAATGACCATAGAGAGCGGATCAGGACATAACTAGAGATTTACTCAATGACCATAGAGAGCGGACCAGGACATAACTAAAGATTTCCTCAATGATCATAGAGAGCGGGCCAGGACATAAAGAGTGATTTACTCAATGATCATAGAGAGCGGACCAGGACATAACTGTAGATTTACTCAATGACCATAGAGAGCGGACCAGGACATAACTCTAGATTTACTCAATGACCATAGAGAGCAGACCAGGACATAACTAGAGATTTCCTCAATGATCATAGAGAACGGACCAGGACATAACTAGAGATTTACTCAATGACCATAGGGAGCGGACCAGGACATAACTGTAGATTTACTCAATGACCATAGAGAGCAGACCAGGACATAACTAGAGATTTACTCAATGACCATAGAGAGTGGACCAGGACATAACTAGAGATTTACTCAATGACCATAGATAGCAGACCAGGACATAACTAGAGATTTACTCAATGACCATAGAGAGCGGACCAGGATATAACTAGAGATTTACTCAATGACCATAGAGAGCGGACCAGGACATAACTAGAGATTTACTCAATGACCATAGAGAGCGGACCAGGACATAACTGTACATTTACTCAATGACAATAGAGAGCGGACCAGGACATAACTAGAGATTTACTCAATGACCATAGAGAGCAGACCAGGATATAACTAGAGATGTACTCAATGACCATAGAGAGCGGGCCAGGATAAAACTAGAGATTTACTCAATGACCACAGAGAACAGACCAGAACATAACTAGAGATTTACTCAATGACCATAGAGAGTGGACCAGGACATAACTAGAGATTTACTCAATGACCATAGAGAGCGGACCAGGACATAACTAGAGATTTACTCAATGACCATAGAGAGTGGACCAGGACATAACTGTAGATTTACTCAATGACCATAGAGAGCAGACCAGGACATAACTAGAGATTTACTCAATGACAATAGAGAGCGGACCAGGACATAACTGTACATTTACTCAATGACAATAGAGAGCGGACCAGGACATAACTAGAGATTTACTCAATGACAATAGAGAGCAGACCAGGATATAACTAGAGATGTACTCAATGACCATAGAGAGCGGGCCAGGATATAACTAGAGATTTACTCAATGACCACAGAGAACAGACCAGAACATAACTAGAGATTTACTCAATGACCATAGAGAGTGGACCAGGACATAACTAGAGATTTACTCAATGACCATAGAGAGTGGACCAGGACATAACTGTAGATTTACTCAATGATCATAGAGAGCGGGCCAGGACATAACTAGAGATTTACTCAATGACCATAGAGAGCGGACCAGGACATAGCTGTAGATTTACTCAATGACCATAGAGAGCGGACAGGACATAACTAGAGATTTTCTCAATGACCATAGAGAGCGGACCAGGACATAACTAGAGATTTACTCAATGACCATAGAGAGCGGACCAGGACATAACTAGAGATTTACTCAATGACCATAGAGAGTGGACCAGGACATAACTAGAGATTTACTCAATGACCATAGATAGCAGACCAGGACATAACTAGAGATTTACTCAATGACCATAGAGAGCGGACCAGGATATAACTAGAGATTTACTCAATGACCATAGAGAGCGGACCAGGACATAACTAGAGATTTACTCAATGACCATAGAGAGCAGACCAGGATATAACTAGAGATGTACTCAATGACCATAGAGAGCGGGCCAGGATATAACTAGAGATTTACTCAATGACCACAGAGAACAGACCAGAACATAACTAGAGATTTACTCAATGACCATAGAGAGTGGACCAGGACATAACTAGAGATTTACTCAATGACCATAGAGAGCGGACTAGTACATAACTGTAGATTTACTCAATGATCATAGAGAGCGGGCCAGGATATAACTAGAGAATTACTCAATGACCATAGAGAGCGGACCAGGATAAAACTAGAGATTTGCTCAATGACAATAGAGAGCGGGCCAGGATATAACTCGAGATTTACTCAATGACCACAGAGAGCCGACCAGGACATAACTAGAGATTTACTCATTGACCATAGGGAGCGGACCAGGACATAACTGTAGATTTACTCAATGACCATAGAGAGCGGACCAGGACATAACTAGAGATTTACTCAATGACCATAGAGAGCGGACCAGGACATAACTAGAGATTTACTCAATGGCCATAGAGAGCGGACCAGGACATAACTAGAGATTTACTCAATGACAATAGAGAGCGGACCAGGACATAACTGTTCATTTACTCAATGACCATAGAGAGCGGACCAGGACATAACTAGAGATTTACTCAATGACCATAGAGAGCGGACCAGGACATAGCTGTAGATTTACTCAATGACCATAGAGAGCGGACCAGGACATAACTAGAGATTTTCTCAATGACCATAGAGAGCGGACCAGGACATAACTAGAGATTTACTCAATGACCATAGAGAGCGGACCAGGACATAACTAGAGATTTACTCAATGACCATAGAGAGTGGACCAGGACATAACTAGAGATTTACTCAATGACCATAGATAGCAGACCAGGACATAACTAGAGATTTACTCAATGACCATAGAGAGCGGACCAGGATATAACTAGAGATTTACTCAATGACCATAGAGAGCGGACCAGGACATAACTAGAGATTTACTCAATGACCATAGAGAGCAGACCAGGATATAACTAGAGATGTACTCAATGACCATAGAGAGCGGGCCAGGATATAACTAGAGATTTACTCAATGACCACAGAGAACAGACCAGAACATAGCTAGAGATTTACTCAATGACCATAGAGAGTGGACCAGGACATAACTAGAGATTTACTCAATGACCATAGAGAGCGGACTAGGACATAACTGTAGATTTACTCAATGATCATAGAGAGTGGGCCAGGATATAACTAGAGATTTACTCAATGACCATAGAGAGCGGACCAGGATATAACTAGAGATTTGCTCAATGACAATAGAGAGCGGGCCAGGATATAACTCGAGATTTACTCAATGACCACAGAGAGCCGACCAGGACATAACTAGAGATTTACTCATTGACCATAGGGAGCGGACCAGGACATAACTGTAGATTTACTCAATGACCATAGAGAGCGGACCAGGACATAACTAGAGATTTACTCAATGACCATAGAGAGCGGACCAGGACATAACTAAAGATTTACTCAATGGCCATAGAGAGCGGACCAGGACATAACTAGAGATTTACTCAATGACCATAGAGAGCGGACCAGGACATAACTGTTCATTTACTCAATGACCATAGAGAGCGGACCAGGACATAACTAGAGATTTACTCAATGACCATAGAGAGCGGACCAGGACATAGCTGTAGATTTACTCAATGACCATAGAGAGCGGACCAGGACATAACTAGAGATTTTCTCAATGACCATAGAGAGCGGACCAGGACATAACTAGAGATTTACTCAATGACCATAGAGAGCGGACTAGGACATAACTAGAGATTTACTCAATGTCCATAGAGAACGGACCAGGACATAACTAGAGATTTACTCAATGACCATAGAGAGCGGACCAGGACATAACTGTACATTTACTCAATGACCATAGAGAGCGGACCAGGACATAACTAAAGGTTTACTCAATGGCCATAGAGAGAGGACCAGGACATAACTAGAGATTTACTCAATGACCATAGAGAGTGTACCAGGACATAACTGTAGATTTACTCAATGATCATACAGAGCGGGCCAGGATATAACTAGAGATTTACTCAATGACCATAGATAGCGGACCAGGACATAACTAGAGATTTACTCAATGACCATAGAGAGCGGACCAGGACATAACTGTACATTTACTCAATGACCATAGAGAGCGGACCAGGACATAACTAGAGATTTACTCAATGACCATAGAGAGCGGATCAGGATATAACTAGAGATTTACTCAATGACCATAGAGAGGGGACCAGGATATAACTAGATATTTACTCAATGATCATAGAGAGCGGACCAGGACATAACTGTAGATTTACTCAATGACCATAGAGAGCGGACCAGGACATAACTAGAGATTTACTCAATGACCATAGAGAGCAGACCTGGACATAACTAGAGATTTACTCAATGACCGTAGATAGCAGACCAGGACATAACTAGAGATTTACTAAATGACCATAGAGAGCGGACCAGGATATAACTAGAGATTTACTCAATGACCATAGATTGCGGACCAGGACATAACTAGAGATTTACTCAATGACCATAGAGAGCTGACCAGGATATAACTAGAGATGTACTCAATGACCATAGAGAGCGGGCCAGGATATAACTAGAGATTTACTCAATGACCACAGAGAACGGACTAGGACATAACTAGAGATTTACTCAATGACCATAGAGAGTGGACCAGGACATAACTAGAGATTTACTCAATGACCATAGAGAGTGGACCAGGACATTACCAGAGATTTACTCAATGACCATAGAGAGCGGGCAAGGACATAACTAGAGATTTACTCAATGACCATAGAGAGCGGGCCAGGATATAACTAGAGATTTGCTCAATGACGATAGAGAGCGGGCCAGGATATAACTCAAGATTTACTCAATGACCACAGAGAGCGGACCAGGACATAACTAGAGATTTACTCATTGACCATAGGGAGCGGACCAGGACATAACTGTAGATTTACTTAATGACCATAGAGAGCGGACAAGGACATAACTAGAGATTTACTCAATGATCATAGAGAGCGGACCAGGACATAACTGTAGATTTACTCAATGACCATAGAGAGCGGACCTGGACATAACTAGAGATTTACTCAATGACCATAGAGAGCGGACCAGGACATAACTAGAGATTTACTCAATGGCCATAGAGAGCGGACCAGGACATAACTAGAGATTTACTCAATGACAATAGAGAGCGGACCAGGACATAACTGTTCATTTACTCAATGACCATAGAGAGCGGACCAGGACATAACTAGAGATTTACTCAATGACCATAGAGAGCGGACCAGGACATAGCTGTAGATTTACTCAATGACCATAGAGAGCGGACCAGGACATAACTAGAGATTTTCTCAATTACCATAGAGAGCGGACCAGGACATAACTAGAGATTTACTCAATGACCATAGAGAGCGGACCAGGACATAACTAGCGATTTACTCAATGACCATAGAGAGTGGGCCAGGACATAACTAGAGATTTACTCAATGACCATAGATAGCAGACCAGGACATAACTAGAGATTTACTCAATGACCATAGAGAGCGGACCAGGATATAACTAGAGATTTACTCAATGACCATAGAGAGCGGACCAGGACATAACTAGAGATTTACTCAATGACCATAGAGAGCAGACCAGGATATAACTAGAGATGTACTCAATGACCATAGAGAGCGGGCCAGGATATAACTAGAGATTTACTCAATGACCACAGAGAACAGACCAGAACATAACTAGAGATTTACTCAATGACCATAGAGAGCGGACTAGGACATAACTGTAGATTTACTCAATGATCATAGAGAGTGGGCCAGGATATAACTAGAGATTTACTCAATGACCATAGAGAGCGGACCAGGATATAACTAGAGATTTGCTCAATGACAATAGAGAGCGGGCCAGGATATAACTCGAGATTTACTCAATGACCACAGAGAGCCGACCAGGACATAACTAGAGATTTACTCATTGACCATAGGGAGCGGACCAGGACATAACTGTAGATTTACCCAATGACCATAGAGAGCGGACCAGGACATAACTAGAGATTTACTCAATGACCATAGAGAGCGGACCAGGACATAACTAAAGATTTACTCAATGGCCATAGAGAGCGGACCAGGACATAACTAGAGATTTACTCAATGACCATAGAGAGCGGACCAGGACATAACTGTTCATTTACTCAATGACCATAGAGAGCGGACCAGGACATAACTAGAGATTTACTCAATGACCATAGAGAGCGGACCACGACATAGCTGTAGATTTACTCAATGACCATAGAGAGCGGACCAGGACATAACTAGAGATTTTCTCAATGACCATAGAGAGCGGACCAGGACATAACTAGAGATTTAGTCAATGACCATAGAGAGCGGACTAGGACATAACTAGAGATTTACTCAATGTCCATAGAGAACGGACCAGGACATAACTAGAGATTTACTCAATGACCATAGAGAGCGGACCAGGACATAACTGTACATTTACTCAATGACCATAGAGAGCGGACCAGGACATAACTAAAGGTTTACTCAATGGCCATAGAGAGAGGACCAGGACATAACTAGAGATTTACTCAATGACCATAGAGAGTGTACCAGGACATAACTGTAGATTTACTCAATGATCATACAGAGCGGGCCAGGATATAACTAGAGATTTACTCAATGACCATAGATAGCGGACCAGGACATAACTAGAGATTTACTCAATGACCATAGAGAGCGGACCAGGACATAACTGTACATTTACTCAATGACCATAGAGAGCGGACCAGGACATAACTAGAGATTTACTCAATGACTACAGAGAGCGGACCAGGACATAACTAGAGATTTACGCAATGACCATAGAGAGCGGATCAGGATATAACTAGAGATTTACTCAATGACCATAGAGAGGGGACCAGGATATAACTAGATATTTACTCAATGATCATAGAGAGCGGACCAGGACATAACTGTAGATTTACTCAATGACCATAGAGAGCGGACCAGGACATAACTAGAGATTTACTCAATGACCATAGAGAGCGGGCCTGGACATAACTAGAGATTTACTCAATGACCGTAGATAGCAGACCAGGACATAACTAGAGATTTACTCAATGACCATAGAGAGCGGACCAGGATATAACTAGAGATTTACTCAATGACCATAGATTGCGGACCAGGACATAACTAGAGATTTACTCAATGACCATAGAGAGCTGACCAGGATATAACTAGAGATGTACTCAATGACCATAGAGAGTGGACCAGGACATAACTAGAGATTTACTCAATGACCATAGAGAGTGGACCAGGACATTACCAGAGATTTACTCAATGACCATAGAGAGCGGGCAAGGACATAACTAGAGATTTACTCAATGACCATAGAGAGCGGGCCAGGATATAACTAGAGATTTGCTCAATGACGATAGAGAGCGGGCCAGGATATAACTCGAGATTTACTTAATGACCACAGAGAGCGGACCAGGACATAACTGTACATTTACTCAATGACCATAGAGAGCGGACCAGGAGATAACTAGAGATTTACTCAATGACCATAGAGAGCGGACCAGGACATAGCTGTAGATTTACCCAATGACCATAGAGAGCGGACCAGGACATAACTGGAGATTTACTCAATGACCATAGAGAGCGGACCAGGACATAACTGTACATTTACTCTATGACCATAGAGAGCGGACCAGGACATAACTGTAGATTTACTCAATGACCATAGAGAGCGAACCAGGACATAACTGTAGATTTACTCAATGACCATAGAGAGCGGACCAGGACATAACTGTAGATTTACTCAATGACCATAGAGAGCGGACCAGGACATAACTAGAGATTTACTCAATGACCATAGAGAGCTGACCAGGACATAACTAGAGATTTACTCAATGACCATAGAGAGCGGACCAGGACATAACTAGAGATTTCCTCAATGATCATAGAGAACGGACCAGGACATAATTAGAGATTTACTCAATGACCATAGAGAGCGGACCAGGACATAACTGTAGATTTACTCAATGACCATAGAGAGCGGACCAGGACATATCTAGAAATTTACTCAATGACCATAGAGAGCGGACCAGGACATAACTAAAGATTTCCTCAATGATCATAGAGAGCGGGCCAGGACATAACTAGAGATTTACTCAATGATCATGGAGAGCGGACCAGGACATAACTGTAGATTTACTCAATGACTATAGAGAGCGGACCAGGACATAACTGTAGATTTACTCAATGACCATAGAGAGCGGACCAGGACATAACTGTAGATTTACTCAATGACCATAGAGAGCGGACCAGGACATAACTAGAGATTTACTCAATGACCATAGAGAGCTGCCCAGGACATAACTAGAGATTTACTCAATGACCATAGAGAGCGTACCAGGACATAACTAGAGATTTCCTCAATGATCATAGAGAACGGACCAGGACATAACTAGAGATTTACTCAATGACCATAGAGAGCGGACCAGGACATAACTGTAGATTTACTCAATGACCATAGAGAGCGGACCAGGACATATCTAGAGATGTACTCAATGACCATAGAGAGCGGACCAGGACATAACTAGAGATTTACTCAATGACCATAGATAGCAGACCAGGTCATAACTAGAGATTTACTCAATGATCATAGAGAGCGGACCAGGACATAACTGTAGATTTACTCAATGACCATGGAGAGCGGACCAGGACATAGCTAGAGATTTACTCAATGACCATAGAGAGCGGACCAGGACATAACTAGAGATTTACTCAATGACCATAGAGAGCGGACCAGGACATAACTAGAGATTTACTCAATGACCATAGAGAGCGGACCAGGACATAACTGTACATTTACTCAATGACCATAGAGAGCGGACCAGGACATAACTAGAGATTTACTCAATGACCATAGAGAGCGGACCAGGACATAGCTGTAGATTTACTCAATGACCATAGAGAGCGGACCAGGACATAACTGGAGATTTACTCAATGACCATAGAGAGCGGACCAGGACATAACTAGAGATTTACTCAATGACCATAGAGAGCGGACCAGGACATAACTAGAGATTTACTCAATGACCATAGAGAGCAGACCAGGACATAACTAGAGATTTACTCAATAACCATAGAGAGCGGACCAGGACATAACTAGAGATTTACTCAATGACCATAGAGAGCGGACCAGGACATAACTAGAGATTTACTCAATGACCATAGAGAGCGTACCAGGACATAACTAGAGATTTCCTCAATGATCATAGAGAACGGACCAGGACATAACTAGAGATTTACTCAATGACCATAGAGAGCGGACCAGGACATAACTGTAGATTTACTCAATGACCATAGAGAGCGGACCAGGACATATCTAGAGATGTACTCAATGACCATAGAGAGCGGACCAGGACATAACTAGAGATTTACTCAATGACCATAGATAGCAGACCAGGTCATAACTAGAGATTTACTCAATGATCATAGAGAGCGGACCAGGACATAACTGTAGATTTACTCAATGACCATGGAGAGCGGACCAGGACATAGCTAGAGATTTACTCAATGACCATAGAGAGCGGACCAGGACATAACTAGAGATTTACTCAATGACCATAGAGAGCGGACCAGGACATAACTAGAGATTTACTCAATGACCATAGAGAGCGGACCAGGACATAACTGTACATTTACTCAATGACCATAGAGAGCGGACCAGGACATAACTAGAGATTTACTCAATGACCATAGAGAGCGGACCAGGACATAGCTGTAGATTTACTCAATGACCATAGAGAGCGGACCAGGACATAACTGGAGATTTACTCAATGACCATAGAGAGCGGACCAGGACATAACTAGAGATTTACTCAATGACCATAGAGAGCGGACCAGGACATAACTAGAGATTTACTCAATGACCATAGAGAGCAGACCAGGACATAACTAGAGATTTACTCAATAACCATAGAGAGCGGACCAGGACATAACTAGAGATTTACTCAATGACCATAGAGAGCGGACCAGGACATAGCTGTAGACTTACTCAATGACCATAGAGAGTGGACCAGGACATAACTAGAGATTTACTCAATGACCATAGAGAGTGGACCAGGGCATAACTAGAGATTTACTCAATGACTACAGAGAGCGGACCAGGACATAATTAGAGATTTACGCAATGACCATAGAGAGCGGATCAGGACATAACTAGAGATTTACTCAATGACCATAGAGAGCGGACCAGGACATAACTAAAGATTTCCTCAATGATCATAGAGAGCGGGCCAGGACATAAAGAGTGATTTACTCAATGATCATAGAGAGCGGACCAGGACATAACTGTAGATTTACTCAATGACCATAGAGAGCGGACCAGGACATAACTCTAGATTTACTCAATGACCATAGAGAGCAGACCAGGACATAACTAGAGATTTCCTCAATGATCATAGAGAACGGACCAGGACATAACTAGAGATTTACTCAATGACCATAGGGAGCGGACCAGGACATAACTGTAGATTTACTCAATGACCATAGAGAGCAGACCAGGACATAACTAGAGATTTACTCAATGACCATAGAGAGTGGACCAGGACATAACTAGAGATTTACTCAATGACCATAGATAGCAGACCAGGACATAACTAGAGATTTACTCAATGACCATAGAGAGCGGACCAGGATATAACTAGAGATTTACTCAATGACCATAGAGAGCGGACCAGGACATAACTAGAGATTTACTCAATGACCATAGAGAGCGGACCAGGACATAACTGTACATTTACTCAATGACAATAGAGAGCGGACCAGGACATAACTAGAGATTTACTCAATGACCATAGAGAGCAGACCAGGATATAACTAGAGATGTACTCAATGACCATAGAGAGCGGGCCAGGATAAAACTAGAGATTTACTCAATGACCACAGAGAACAGACCAGAACATAACTAGAGATTTACTCAATGACCATAGAGAGTGGACCAGGACATAACTAGAGATTTACTCAATGACCATAGAGAGCGGACCAGGACATAACTAGAGATTTACTCAATGACCATAGAGAGTGGACCAGGACATAACTGTAGATTTACTCAATGACCATAGAGAGCAGACCAGGACATAACTAGAGATTTACTCAATGACAATAGAGAGCGGACCAGGACATAACTGTACATTTACTCAATGACAATAGAGAGCGGACCAGGACATAACTAGAGATTTACTCAATGACAATAGAGAGCAGACCAGGATATAACTAGAGATGTACTCAATGACCATAGAGAGCGGGCCAGGATATAACTAGAGATTTACTCAATGACCACAGAGAACAGACCAGAACATAACTAGAGATTTACTCAATGACCATAGAGAGTGGACCAGGACATAACTAGAGATTTACTCAATGACCATAGAGAGTGGACCAGGACATAACTGTAGATTTACTCAATGATCATAGAGAGCGGGCCAGGACATAACTAGAGATTTACTCAATGACCATAGAGAGCGGACCAGGACATAGCTGTAGATTTACTCAATGACCATAGAGAGCGGACAGGACATAACTAGAGATTTTCTCAATGACCATAGAGAGCGGACCAGGACATAACTAGAGATTTACTCAATGACCATAGAGAGCGGACCAGGACATAACTAGAGATTTACTCAATGACCATAGAGAGTGGACCAGGACATAACTAGAGATTTACTCAATGACCATAGATAGCAGACCAGGACATAACTAGAGATTTACTCAATGACCATAGAGAGCGGACCAGGATATAACTAGAGATTTACTCAATGACCATAGAGAGCGGACCAGGACATAACTAGAGATTTACTCAATGACCATAGAGAGCAGACCAGGATATAACTAGAGATGTACTCAATGACCATAGAGAGCGGGCCAGGATATAACTAGAGATTTACTCAATGACCACAGAGAACAGACCAGAACATAACTAGAGATTTACTCAATGACCATAGAGAGTGGACCAGGACATAACTAGAGATTTACTCAATGACCATAGAGAGCGGACTAGTACATAACTGTAGATTTACTCAATGATCATAGAGAGCGGGCCAGGATATAACTAGAGAATTACTCAATGACCATAGAGAGCGGACCAGGATATAACTAGAGATTTGCTCAATGACAATAGAGAGCGGGCCAGGATATAACTCGAGATTTACTCAATGACCACAGAGAGCCGACCAGGACATAACTAGAGATTTACTCAATGACCATAGAGAGCGGACCAGGACATAACTGTACATTTACTCAATGACTATGAAGAGCGGACCAGGACATAACTAGAGATTTACTCAATGACCAGAGAGAGCGGACCAGGATATAACTAGAGATTTACTCAATGACCATAGAGAGCGGACCAGGACATAACTGTAGATTTACTCAATGATCATAGAGAGCGGGCCAGGATATAACTAGAGATTTACTCAATGACCATAGAGAGCGGACCAGGATAAAACTAGAGATTTGCTCAATGACAATAGAGAGCGGGCCAGGATATAACTCGAGATTTACTCAATGACCACAGAGAGCCGACCAGGACATAACTAGAGATTTACTCATTGACCATAGGGAGCGGACCAGGACATAACTGTAGATTTACTCAATGACCATAGAGAGCGGACCAGGACATAACTAGAGATTTACTCAATGACCATAGAGAGCGGACCAGGACATAACTAGAGATTTACTCAATGGCCATAGAGAGCGGACCAGGACATAACTAGAGATTTACTCAATGACAATAGAGAGCGGACCAGGACATAACTGTTCATTTACTCAATGACCATAGAGAGCGGACCAGGACATAACTAGAGATTTACTCAATGACCATAGAGAGCGGACCAGGACATAGCTGTAGATTTACTCAATGACCATAGAGAGCGGACCAGGACATAACTAGAGATTTTCTCAATGACCATAGAGAGCGGACCAGGACATAACTAGAGATTTACTCAATGACCATAGAGAGCGGACCAGGACATAACTAGAGATTTACTCAATGACCATAGAGAGTGGACCAGGACATAACTAGAGATTTACTCAATGACCATAGATAGCAGACCAGGACATAACTAGAGATTTACTCAATGACCATAGAGAGCGGACCAGGATATAACTAGAGATTTACTCAATGACCATAGAGAGCGGACCAGGACATAACTAGAGATTTACTCAATGACCATAGAGAGCAGACCAGGATATAACTAGAGATGTACTCAATGACCATAGAGAGCGGGCCAGGATATAACTAGAGATTTACTCAATGACCACAGAGAACAGACCAGAACATAGCTAGAGATTTACTCAATGACCATAGAGAGTGGACCAGGACATAACTAGAGATTTACTCAATGACCATAGAGAGCGGACTAGGACATAACTGTAGATTTACTCAATGATCATAGAGAGTGGGCCAGGATATAACTAGAGATTTACTCAATGACCATAGAGAGCGGACCAGGATATAACTAGAGATTTGCTCAATGACAATAGAGAGCGGGCCAGGATATAACTCGAGATTTACTCAATGACCACAGAGAGCCGACCAGGACATAACTAGAGATTTACTCATTGACCATAGGGAGCGGACCAGGACATAACTGTAGATTTACTCAATGACCATAGAGAGCGGACCAGGACATAACTAGAGATTTACTCAATGACCATAGAGAGCGGACCAGGACATAACTAAAGATTTACTCAATGGCCATAGAGAGCGGACCAGGACATAACTAGAGATTTACTCAATGACCATAGAGAGCGGACCAGGACATAACTGTTCATTTACTCAATGACCATAGAGAGCGGACCAGGACATAACTAGAGATTTACTCAATGACCATAGAGAGCGGACCAGGACATAGCTGTAGATTTACTCAATGACCATAGAGAGCGGACCAGGACATAACTAGAGATTTTCTCAATGACCATAGAGAGCGGACCAGGACATAACTAGAGATTTACTCAATGACCATAGAGAGCGGACTAGGACATAACTAGAGATTTACTCAATGTCCATAGAGAACGGACCAGGACATAACTAGAGATTTACTCAATGACCATAGAGAGCGGACCAGGACATAACTGTACATTTACTCAATGACCATAGAGAGCGGACCAGGACATAACTAAAGGTTTACTCAATGGCCATAGAGAGAGGACCAGGACATAACTAGAGATTTACTCAATGACCATAGAGAGTGTACCAGGACATAACTGTAGATTTACTCAATGATCATACAGAGCGGGCCAGGATATAACTAGAGATTTACTCAATGACCATAGATAGCGGACCAGGACATAACTAGAGATTTACTCAATGACCATAGAGAGCGGACCAGGACATAACTGTACATTTACTCAATGACCATAGAGAGCGGACCAGGACATAACTAGAGATTTACTCAATGACCATAGAGAGCGGATCAGGATATAACTAGAGATTTACTCAATGACCATAGAGAGGGGACCAGGATATAACTAGATATTTACTCAATGATCATAGAGAGCGGACCAGGACATAACTGTAGATTTACTCAATGACCATAGAGAGCGGACCAGGACATAACTAGAGATTTACTCAATGACCATAGAGAGCAGACCTGGACATAACTAGAGATTTACTCAATGACCGTAGATAGCAGACCAGGACATAACTAGAGATTTACTAAATGACCATAGAGAGCGGACCAGGATATAACTAGAGATTTACTCAATGACCATAGATTGCGGACCAGGACATAACTAGAGATTTACTCAATGACCATAGAGAGCTGACCAGGATATAACTAGAGATGTACTCAATGACCATAGAGAGCGGGCCAGGATATAACTAGAGATTTACTCAATGACCACAGAGAACGGACTAGGACATAACTAGAGATTTACTCAATGACCATAGAGAGTGGACCAGGACATAACTAGAGATTTACTCAATGACCATAGAGAGTGGACCAGGACATTACCAGAGATTTACTCAATGACCATAGAGAGCGGGCAAGGACATAACTAGAGATTTACTCAATGACCATAGAGAGCGGGCCAGGATATAACTAGAGATTTGCTCAATGACGATAGAGAGCGGGCCAGGATATAACTCAAGATTTACTCAATGACCACAGAGAGCGGACCAGGACATAACTAGAGATTTACTCATTGACCATAGGGAGCGGACCAGGACATAACTGTAGATTTACTTAATGACCATAGAGAGCGGACAAGGACATAACTAGAGATTTACTCAATGATCATAGAGAGCGGACCAGGACATAACTGTAGATTTACTCAATGACCATAGAGAGCGGACCTGGACATAACTAGAGATTTACTCAATGACCATAGAGAGCGGACCAGGACATAACTAGAGATTTACTCAATGGCCATAGAGAGCGGACCAGGACATAACTAGAGATTTACTCAATGACAATAGAGAGCGGACCAGGACATAACTGTTCATTTACTCAATGACCATAGAGAGCGGACCAGGACATAACTAGAGATTTACTCAATGACCATAGAGAGCGGACCAGGACATAGCTGTAGATTTACTCAATGACCATAGAGAGCGGACCAGGACATAACTAGAGATTTTCTCAATTACCATAGAGAGCGGACCAGGACATAACTAGAGATTTACTCAATGACCATAGAGAGCGGACCAGGACATAACTAGCGATTTACTCAATGACCATAGAGAGTGGGCCAGGACATAACTAGAGATTTACTCAATGACCATAGATAGCAGACCAGGACATAACTAGAGATTTACTCAATGACCATAGAGAGCGGACCAGGATATAACTAGAGATTTACTCAATGACCATAGAGAGCGGACCAGGACATAACTAGAGATTTACTCAATGACCATAGAGAGCAGACCAGGATATAACTAGAGATGTACTCAATGACCATAGAGAGCGGGCCAGGATATAACTAGAGATTTACTCAATGACCACAGAGAACAGACCAGAACATAACTAGAGATTTACTCAATGACCATAGAGAGCGGACTAGGACATAACTGTAGATTTACTCAATGATCATAGAGAGTGGGCCAGGATATAACTAGAGATTTACTCAATGACCATAGAGAGCGGACCAGGATATAACTAGAGATTTGCTCAATGACAATAGAGAGCGGGCCAGGATATAACTCGAGATTTACTCAATGACCACAGAGAGCCGACCAGGACATAACTAGAGATTTACTCATTGACCATAGGGAGCGGACCAGGACATAACTGTAGATTTACCCAATGACCATAGAGAGCGGACCAGGACATAACTAGAGATTTACTCAATGACCATAGAGAGCGGACCAGGACATAACTAAAGATTTACTCAATGGCCATAGAGAGCGGACCAGGACATAACTAGAGATTTACTCAATGACCATAGAGAGCGGACCAGGACATAACTGTTCATTTACTCAATGACCATAGAGAGCGGACCAGGACATAACTAGAGATTTACTCAATGACCATAGAGAGCGGACCACGACATAGCTGTAGATTTACTCAATGACCATAGAGAGCGGACCAGGACATAACTAGAGATTTTCTCAATGACCATAGAGAGCGGACCAGGACATAACTAGAGATTTAGTCAATGACCATAGAGAGCGGACTAGGACATAACTAGAGATTTACTCAATGTCCATAGAGAACGGACCAGGACATAACTAGAGATTTACTCAATGACCATAGAGAGCGGACCAGGACATAACTGTACATTTACTCAATGACCATAGAGAGCGGACCAGGACATAACTAAAGGTTTACTCAATGGCCATAGAGAGAGGACCAGGACATAACTAGAGATTTACTCAATGACCATAGAGAGTGTACCAGGACATAACTGTAGATTTACTCAATGATCATACAGAGCGGGCCAGGATATAACTAGAGATTTACTCAATGACCATAGATAGCGGACCAGGACATAACTAGAGATTTACTCAATGACCATAGAGAGCGGACCAGGACATAACTGTACATTTACTCAATGACCATAGAGAGCGGACCAGGACATAACTAGAGATTTACTCAATGACTACAGAGAGCGGACCAGGACATAACTAGAGATTTACGCAATGACCATAGAGAGCGGATCAGGATATAACTAGAGATTTACTCAATGACCATAGAGAGGGGACCAGGATATAACTAGATATTTACTCAATGATCATAGAGAGCGGACCAGGACATAACTGTAGATTTACTCAATGACCATAGAGAGCGGACCAGGACATAACTAGAGATTTACTCAATGACCATAGAGAGCGGGCCTGGACATAACTAGAGATTTACTCAATGACCGTAGATAGCAGACCAGGACATAACTAGAGATTTACTCAATGACCATAGAGAGCGGACCAGGATATAACTAGAGATTTACTCAATGACCATAGATTGCGGACCAGGACATAACTAGAGATTTACTCAATGACCATAGAGAGCTGACCAGGATATAACTAGAGATGTACTCAATGACCATAGAGAGTGGACCAGGACATAACTAGAGATTTACTCAATGACCATAGAGAGTGGACCAGGACATTACCAGAGATTTACTCAATGACCATAGAGAGCGGGCAAGGACATAACTAGAGATTTACTCAATGACCATAGAGAGCGGGCCAGGATATAACTAGAGATTTGCTCAATGACGATAGAGAGCGGGCCAGGATATAACTCGAGATTTACTTAATGACCACAGAGAGCGGACCAGGACATAACTGTACATTTACTCAATGACCATAGAGAGCGGACCAGGAGATAACTAGAGATTTACTCAATGACCATAGAGAGCGGACCAGGACATAGCTGTAGATTTACCCAATGACCATAGAGAGCGGACCAGGACATAACTGGAGATTTACTCAATGACCATAGAGAGCGGACCAGGACATAACTGTACATTTACTCTATGACCATAGAGAGCGGACCAGGACATAACTGTAGATTTACTCAATGACCATAGAGAGCGAACCAGGACATAACTGTAGATTTACTCAATGACCATAGAGAGCGGACCAGGACATAACTGTAGATTTACTCAATGACCATAGAGAGCGGACCAGGACATAACTAGAGATTTACTCAATGACCATAGAGAGCTGACCAGGACATAACTAGAGATTTACTCAATGACCATAGAGAGCGGACCAGGACATAACTAGAGATTTCCTCAATGATCATAGAGAACGGACCAGGACATAATTAGAGATTTACTCAATGACCATAGAGAGCGGACCAGGACATAACTGTAGATTTACTCAATGACCATAGAGAGCGGACCAGGACATATCTAGAAATTTACTCAATGACCATAGAGAGCGGACCAGGACATAACTAAAGATTTCCTCAATGATCATAGAGAGCGGGCCAGGACATAACTAGAGATTTACTCAATGATCATGGAGAGCGGACCAGGACATAACTGTAGATTTACTCAATGACTATAGAGAGCGGACCAGGACATAACTGTAGATTTACTCAATGACCATAGAGAGCGGACCAGGACATAACTGTAGATTTACTCAATGACCATAGAGAGCGGACCAGGACATAACTAGAGATTTACTCAATGACCATAGAGAGCTGCCCAGGACATAACTAGAGATTTACTCAATGACCATAGAGAGCGTACCAGGACATAACTAGAGATTTCCTCAATGATCATAGAGAACGGACCAGGACATAACTAGAGATTTACTCAATGACCATAGAGAGCGGACCAGGACATAACTGTAGATTTACTCAATGACCATAGAGAGCGGACCAGGACATATCTAGAGATGTACTCAATGACCATAGAGAGCGGACCAGGACATAACTAGAGATTTACTCAATGACCATAGATAGCAGACCAGGTCATAACTAGAGATTTACTCAATGACCATAGAGAGCGGACAAGGACATAACTAGAGATTTACTCAATGACCATAGAGAGCGGACCAGGATATAACTAGAGATTTACTCAATGACCATAGAGAGCGGACCAGGATATAACTAGAGATTTACTCAATGACCACAGGGAACGTACCAGGACATAACTAGAGATTTACTCAATGACCATAGAGAGCGGACCGGGGCATAACTAGAGATGCATTCAATGACCATCGAGAGCGGACCAGGACATAACTGTAGATTTACTCAATGATCATAGAGTTGCGGGCCAGGATATAACGAGAGATTTACTCAATGATGAGCGGACCAGGATATAACTAGAGATTTACTCAATGACCATAGAGAGCGGACCAGGACATAACTAGAGATTTACTCAATGACCATAGAGAGTGGACCATGACATAACTTTAGATTTACTCAATGACCATAGAGAGCGGACCAGGACATAACTAGAGATTTACTCAATGATCATAGAGAGCGGACCAGGACATAACTGTAGATTTACTCAAAGACCATAGAGAGCAGACTAGTACATAACTAGAGATTTACTCAATGACCATAGAGAGCGGACCAGGACATAACTAGAGATTTACTCAATGACCATAGAGAGCGGACCAGGACATAACTAGAGATTTACTCAATGACCATAGAGAGCGGACCAGGACATAACTGTACATTTACTCAATGACCATAGAGAGCGGACCAGGACATAACTAGAGATTTACTCAATGACCATAGAGAGCGGACCAGGACATAGCTGTAGATTTACTCAATGACCATAGAGAGCGGACCAGGACATAACTAGAGATTTACTCAATGACCATAGAGAGCGGACCAGGACATAACTAGAGATTTACTCAATGACCATAGAGAGCGGACAAGGACATAACTAGAGATTTACTCAAAGACCATAGAGAACGGACCAGGACATAACTAGAGATTTACTCAATGACCATAGAGAGCGGACCAGGACATAACTGTACATGTACTCTATGACCATAGAGAGCGGACCAGGACATAACTAGAGATTTACTCAATGACCATAGAGAGCGGATCAGGACATAACTGTAGATTTACTCAATGACCATAGAGAGCAGACCAGGACATAACTAGAGATGTACTCAATGATCATAGAGAGCGGACCAGGACATAACTGTAGATTTACTCAATGACCATGGAGAGCGGACCAGGACATAGCTAGAGATTTACTCAATGACCATAGAGAGCGGACCAGGACATAACTAGAGATTTACTCAATGACCATAGAGAGCGGACCAGGACATAACTAGAGATTTACTCAATGACCATAGAGAGCGGACCAGGACATAACTGTACATTTACTCAATGACCATAGAGAGCGGACCAGGACATAACTAGAGATTTACTCAATGACCATAGAGAGCGGACCAGGACATAGCTGTAGATTTACTCAATGACCATAGAGAGCGGACCAGGACATAACTGGAGATTTACTCAATGACCATAGAGAGCGGACCAGGACATAACTAGAGATTTACTCAAACACCATAGAGAGCTGACCAGGACATAACTAGAGATTTACTCAATGACCATAGAGAGCAGACCAGGACATAACTAGAGATTTACTCAATAACCATAGAGAGCGGACCAGGACATAACTAGAGATTTACTCAATGACCATAGAGAGCGGACCAGGACATAGCTGTAGACTTACTCAATGACCATAGAGAGTGGACCAGGACATTACTAGAGATTTACTCAATGACCATAGAGAGTGGACCAGGACATAACTAGAGATTTACTCAATGACTACAGAGAGCGGACCAGGACATAATTAGAGATTTACGCAATGACCATAGAGAGCAGATCAGGACATAACTAGAGATTTACTCAATGACCATAGAGAGCGGACCAGGACATAACTAAAGATTTCCTCAATGATCATAGAGAGCGGGCCAGGACATAAAGAGTGATTTACTCAATGATCATAGAGAGCGGACCAGGACATAACTGTAGATTTACTCAATGACCATAGAGAGCGGACCAGGACATAACTCTAGATTTACTCAACGACCATAGAGAGCAGACCAGGACATAACTAGAGATTTCCTCAATGATCATAGAGAACGGACCAGGACATAACTAGAGATTTACTCAATGACCATAGGGAGCGGACCAGGACATAACTGTAGATTTACTCAATGACCATAGAGAGCAGACCAGGACATAACTAGATATTTACTCAATGACCATAGAGAGTGGACCAGGACATAACTAGAGATTTACTCAATGACCATAGATAGCAGACCAGGACATAACTAGAGATTTACTCAATGACCATAGAGAGCGGACCAGGATATAACTAGAGATTTACTCAATGACCATAGAGAGCGGACCAGGACATAACTAGAGATTTACTCAATGACCATAGAGAGCGGACCAGGACATAACTGTACATTTACTCAATGACAATAGAGAGCGGACCAGGACATAACTAGAGATTTACTCAATGACCATAGAGAGCAGACCAGGATATAACTAGAGATGTACTCAATGACCATAGAGAGCGGGCCAGGATAAAACTAGAGATTTACTCAATGACCACAGAGAACAGACCAGAACATAACTAGAGATTTACTCAATGACCATAGAGAGTGGACCAGGACATAACTAGAGATTTACTCAATGACCATAGAGAGCGGACCAGGACATAACTAGAGATTTACTCAATGACCATAGAGAGTGGACCAGGACATAACTGTAGATTTACTCAATGACCATAGAGAGCAGACCAGGACATAACTAGAGATTTACTCAATGACAATAGAGAGCGGACCAGGACATAACTGTACATTTACTCAATGACAATAGAGAGCGGACCAGGACATAACTAGAGATTTACTCAATGACCATAGAGAGCAGACCAGGATATAACTAGAGATGTACTCAATGACCATAGAGAGCGGGCCAGGATATAACTAGAGATTTACTCAATGACCACAGAGAACAGACCAGAACATAACTAGAGATTTACTCAATGACCATAGAGAGTGGACCAGGACATAACTAGAGATTTACTCAATGACCATAGAGAGCGGACCAGGACATAACTGTAGATTTACTCAATGATCATAGAGAGCGGGCCAGGACATAACTAGAGATTTACTCAATGACCATAGAGAGCGGACCAGGACATAGCTGTAGATTTACTCAATGACCATAGAGAGCGGACAGGACATAACTAGAAATTTTCTCAATGACCATAGAGAGCGGACCAGGACATAACTAGAGATTTACTCAATGAACATAGAGAGCGGACCAGGACATAACTAGAGATTTACTCAATGACCATAGAGAGTGGACCAGGACATAACTAGAGATTTACTCAATGACCATAGATAGCAGACCAGGACATAACTAGAGATTTACTCAATGTCCATAGAGAGCGGACCAGGATATAACTAGAGATTTACTCAATGACCATAGAGAGCGGACCAGGACATAACTAGAGATTTACTCAATGACCATAGAGAGCAGACCAGGATATAACTAGAGATGTACTCAATGACCATAGAGAGCGGGCCAGGATATAACTAGAGATTTACTCAATGACCACAGAGAACAGACCAGAACATAACTAGAGATTTACTCAATGACCATAGAGAGTGGACCAGGACATAACTAGAGATTTACTCAATGACCATAGAGAGCGGACTAGTACATAACTGTAGATTTACTCAATGATCATAGAGAGCAGGCCAGGATATAACTAGAGATTTACTCAATGACCATAGAGAGCGGACCAGGATATAACTAGAGATTTGCTCAATGACAATAGAGAGCGGGCCAGGATATAACTCGAGATTTACTCAATGACCACAGAGAGCCGACCAGGACATAACTAGAGATTTACTCAATGACCATAGAGAGTGGACCAGGACATAACTGTACATTTATTCAATGACTATGAAGAGCGGACCAGGACATAACTAGAGATTTACTCAATGACCAGAGAGAGCGGACCAGGATATAACTAGAGATTTACTCAATGACCATAGAGAGCGGACCAGGACATAACTGTAGATTTACTCAATGATCATAGAGAGCGGGCCAGGATATAACTAGAGATTTACTCAATGACCATAGAGAGCGGACCAGGATAAAACTAGAGATTTGCTCAATGACAATAAAGAGCGGGCCAGGATATAACTCGAGATTTACTCAATGACCACAGAGAGCCGACCAGGACATAACTAGAGATTTACTCATTGACCATAGGGAGCGGACCAGGACATAACTGTAGATTTACTCAATGACCATAGAGAGCGGACCAGGACATAACTAGAGATTTACTCAATGACCATAGAGAGCGGACCAGGACATAACTAGAGATTTACTCAATGGCCATAGAGAGCGGACCAGGACATAACTAGAGATTTACTCAATGACAATAGAGAGCGGACCAGGACATAACTGTTCATTTACTCAATGACCATAGAGAGCGGACCAGGACATAACTAGAGATTTACTCAATGACCATAGAGAGCGGACCAGGACATAGCTGTAGATTTACTCAATGACCATAGAGAGCGGACCAGGACATAACTAGAGATTTTCTCAATGACCATAGAGAGCGGACCCGGACATATCTAGAGATTTACTCAATGACCATAGAGAGCGGACCAGGACATAACTTGAGATTTACTCAATGACCATAGAGAGTGGACCAGGACATAACTAGAGATTTACTCAATGACCATAGATAGCAGACCAGGACATAACTAGAGATTTACTCAATGACCATAGAGAGCGGACCAGGATATAACTAGAGATTTACTCAATGACCATAGAGAGCGGACCAGGACATAACTAGAGATTTACTCAATGACCATAGAGAGCAGACCAGGATATAACTAGAGATGTACTCAATGACCATAGAGAGCGGGCCAGGATATAACTAGAGATTTACTCAATGACCACAGAGAACAGACCAGAACATAACTAGAGATTTACTCAATGACCATAGAGAGTGGACCAGGACATAACTAGAGATTTACTCAATGACCATAGAGAGCGGACTAGGACATAACTGTAGATTTACTCAATGATCATAGAGAGTGGGCCAGGATATAACTAGAGATTTACTCAATGACCATAGAGAGCGGACCAGGATATAACTAGAGATTTGCTCAATGACAATAGAGAGCGGGCCAGGATATAACTCGAGATTTACTCAATGACCACAGAGAGCCGACCAGGACATAACTAGAGATTTACTCATTGACCATAGGGAGCGGACCAGGACATAACTGTAGATTTACTCAATGACCATAGAGAGCGGACCAGGACATAACTAGAGATTTACTCAATGACCATAGAGAGCGGACCAGGACATAACTAAAGATTTACTCAATGGCCATAGAGAGCGGACCAGGACATAACTAGAGATTTACTCAATGACCATAGAGAGCGGACCAGGACATAACTGTTCATTTACTCAATGACCATAGAGAGCGGACCAGGACATAACTAGAGATTTACTCAATGACCATAGAGAGCGGACCAGGACATAGCTGTAGATTTACTCAATGACCATAGAGAGCGGACCAGGACATAACTAGAGATTTTCTCAATGACCATAGAGAGCGGACCAGGACATAACTAGAGATTTACTCAATGACCATAGAGAGCGGACTAGGACATAACTAGAGATTTACTCAATGTCCATAGAGAACGGACCAGGACATAACTAGAGATTTACTCAATGACCATAGAGAGCGGACCAGGACATAACTGTACATTTACTCAATGACCATAGAGAGCAGACCAGGACATAACTAAAGGTTTACTCAATGGCCATAGAGAGAGGACCAGGACATAACTAGAGATTTACTCAATGACCATAGAGAGTGTACGAGGACATAACTGTAGATTTCCTCAATGATCATAAAGAGCGGGCCAGGATATAACTAGAGATTTACTCAATGACCATAGATAGCGGACCAGGACATAACTAGAGATTTACTCAATGACCATAGAGAGCGGACCAGGACATAACTGTACATTTACTCAATGACCATAGAGAGCGGACCAGGACATAACTAGAGATTTACTCAATGACTACAGAGAGCGGACCAGGACATAATTAGAGATTTACGCAATGACCATAGAGAGCGGATCAGGATATAACTAGAGATTTACTCAATGACCATAGAGAGGGGACCAGGATATAACTAGATATTTACTCAATGATCATAGAGAGCGGACCAGGACATAACTGTAGATTTACTCAATGACCATAGAGAGCGGACCAGGACATAACTAGAGATTTACCCAATGACCATAGAGAGCGGACCTGGACATAACTAGAGATTTACTCAATGACCGTAGATAGCAGACCAGGACATACCTAGAGATTTACTCAATGACCATAGAGAGCGGACCAGGATATAACTAGAGATTTACTCAATGACCATAGATTGCGGACCAGGACATAACTAGAGATTTACTCAATGACCATAGAGAGCTGACCAGGATATAACTAGAGATGTACTCAATGACCATAGAGAGCGGGCCAGGATATAACTAGAGATTTACTCAATGACCAAAGAGAACGGTCTAGGACATAACTAGAGATTTACTCAATGACCATAGAGAGTGGACCAGGACATAACTAGAGATTTACTCAATGACCATAGAGAGTGGACCAGGACATTACCAGAGATTTACTCAATGACCATAGAGAGCGGGCAAGGACATAACTAGAGATTTACTCAATGACCATAGAGAGCGGGCCAGGATATAACTAGAGATTTGCTCAATGACGATAGAGAGCGGGCCAGGATATAACTCGAGATTTACTCAATGACCACAGAGAGCGGACCAGGACATAACTAGAGATTTACTCATTGACCATAGGGAGCGGACCAGGACATAACTGTAGATTTACTTAATGACCATAGAGAGCGGACAAGGACATAACTAGAGATTTACTCAATGATCATAGAGTGCGGACCAGGACATAACTGTAGATTTACTCAATGACCATAGAGAGCGGACCAGGACATAACTAGAGATTTACTCAATGACCATAGAGAGCGGACCAGGACATAACTAGAGATTTACTCAATGACCATAGAGAGCGGACCAGGACATAACTAGAGATTTACTCAATGACCATAGAGAGCGGACCAGGACATAACTGTTCATTTACTCAATGACCATAGAGAGCGGACCAGGACATAACTAGAGATTTACTCAATGACCATAGAGAGCGGACCAGGACATAGCTGTAGATTTACTCAATGACCATAGAGAGCGGACCAGGACATAACTAGAGATTTACTCAATGACCATAGAGAGCGGACCAGGACATAACTAGAGATTTACTCAATGACCATAGAGAGCGGACCAGGACATAACTAGAGATTTACTCAATGACCATAGAGAGCGGACCAGGACATAACTGTACATTTACTCAATGACCATAGAGAGCGGACCAGGACATAACTAGAGATTTACTCAATGACCGGAGAGAGCGGACCAGGATATAACTAGAGATTTACTCAATGACCATAGAGAGGTGACCAGGACATAACTAGAGATTTACTCAATGACCATAGAGAGCGGACCAGGACATAACAAGAGATTTACTCAATGACCACAGAGAGCGGACAAGGACATAACTAGAGATTTACTCAATGACCATAGAGAGCGTACCAGGACATAACTGTAGATTTACTCAATGATCATAGAGAGCGGGCCAGGATATAACTAGAGATTTACTCAATGACCATAGATAGCGGACCAGGACATAACTAGAGATTTACTCAATGACCATAGAGAGCGGACCAGGACATAACTGTACATTTACTCAATGACCATAGAGAGCAGGCCAGGATATAACTAGAGATTTACTCAATGACCACAGAGAACGGACCAGGACATAACTAGAGATTTACTCAATGACCATAGAGAGTGGACCAGGACATAACTAGAGATTTACTCAATGACCATAGAGAGTGGACCAGGACATAACTAGAGATTTACTCAATGACCATAGAGAGTGGGCCAGGACATAACTAGAGATTTACTCAATGACCATAGAGAGCGGGCCAGGATATAACTAGAGATTTGCTCAATGGCGATAGAGAGCGGGCCAGGATATAACTCGAGATTTACTCAATGACCACAGAGAGCGGACCAGGACATAACTAGAGATTTACTCATTGACCATAGGGAGCGGACCAGGACATAACTGTAGATTTACTTAATGACCACAGAGATCGGACAAGGACATAACTAGAGATTTACTCAATGATCATAGAGAGCGGACCAGGACATAACTGTAGATTTACTCAATGACCATAGAGAGCGGACCAGGACATAACTAGAGATTTACTCAATGACCATAGAGAGAGGACCAGGACATACCAAGAGATTTACTCAATAACCACAGAGAGCGGACCAGGACATAACTAGAGATTTACTCAATGACCATAGAGAGCGTACCAGGACATAACTGTAGATTTACTCAATGATCATAGAGAGCGGGCCAGGATATAACTAGAGATTTACTCAATGACCATAGATAGCGGACCAGGACATAACTAGAGACTTACTCAATGACCATAGAGAGCGGACCAGGACATAACTGTACATTTACTCAATGACCATAGAGAGCGGACCAGGACATAACTAGAGATTTACTCAATGACCATAGAGAGCGGACCAGGACATAACTAGAGATTTACTCAATGACCATAGAGAGCGGACCAGGACATAACTAGAGATTTACTCAATGACCAGAGAGAGCAGACCAGGACATAACTAGAGATTTACTCAATGACCATAGAGAGGAGACCAGGACATAACTAGAGATTTACTCAAAGACCATAGAGAGCGGACCAGGACATAGCTGTAGACTTACTCAATGACCATAGAGAGTGGACCAGGACATAACTAGAGATTTACTCAATGACCATAGAGAGCGGACCAGGACATAACTGTACATTTACTCAATGACCATAGAGAGCGGACCAGGACATAACTAGAGATTTACTCAATGACCACAGAGAGCGGACCAGGACATAACTAGAGATTTACTCAATAACCATAGAGAGGGACCAGGACATAACTGTAGATTTACTCAATGACCATAGAGAGCGGACCAGGACATAACTAGAGATTTACTCAATGACCATAGAGAGCGGACCAGGACATAACTAGAGATTTACTCAATGGCCATAGAGAGCGGACCAGGACATAACTAGAGATTTACTCAATGACAATAGAGAGCGGACCAGGACATAACTGTTCATTTACTCAATGACCATAGAGAGCGGACCAGGACATAACTAGAGATTTACTCAATGACCATAGAGAGCGGACCAGGACATAGCTGTAGATTTACTCAATGACCATAGAGAGCGGACCAGGACATAACTAGAGATTTTCTCAATGACCATAGAGAGCGGACCAGGACATAACTAGAGATTTACTCAATGACCATAGAGAGCGGACCAGGACATAACTAGAGATTTACTCAATGACCATAGAGAGTGGACCAGGACATAACTAGAGATTTACTCAATGACCATAGATAGCAGACCAGGACATAACTAGAGATTTACTCAATGACCATAGAGAGCGGACCAGGATATAACTAGAGATTTACTCAATGACCATAGAGAGCGGACCAGGACATAACTAGAGATTTACTCAATGACCATAGAGAGCAGACCATGATATAACTAGAGATGTACTCAATGACCATAGAGAGCGGGCCAGGATATAACTAGAGATTTACTCAATGACCACAGAGAACAGACCAGAACATAACTAGAGATTTACTCAATGACCATAGAGAGCGGACTAGGACATAACTGTAGATTTACTCAATGATCATAGAGAGTGGGCCAGGATATAACTAGAGATTTACTCAATGACCATAGAGAGCGGACCAGGATATAACTAGAGATTTGCTCAATGACAATAGAGAGCGGGCCAGGATATAACTCGAGATTTACTCAATGACCACAGAGAGCCGACCAGGACATAACTAGAGATTTACTCATTGACCATAGGGAGCGGACCAGGACATAACTGTAGATTTACTCAATGACCATAGAGAGCGGACCAGGACATAACTAGAGATTTACTCAATGACCATAGAGAGCGGACCAGGACATAACTAAAGATTTACTCAATGGCCATAGAGAGCGGACCAGGACATAACTAGAGATTTACTCAATGACCATAGAGAGCGGACCAGGACATAACTGTTCATTTACTCAATGACCATAGAGAGCGGACCAGGACATAACTAGAGATTTACTCAATGACCATAGAGAGCGGACCAGGACATAGCTGTAGATTTACTCAATGACCATAGAGAGCGGACCAGGACATAACTAGAGATTTACTCAATGACCATAGAGAGCGGACCAGGACATAACTAGAGATTTACTCAATGACCATAGAGAGCGGACTAGGACATAACTAGAGATTTACTCAATGTCCATAGAGAACGGACCAGGACATAACTAGAGATTTACTCAATGACCATAGAGAGCGGACCAGGACATAACTGTACATTTACTCAATGACCATAGAGAGCGGACCAGGACATAACTAAAGGTTTACTCAATGGCCATAGAGAGAGGACCAGGACATAACTAGAGATTTACTCAATGACCATAGAGAGTGTACCAGGACATAACTGTAGATTTACTCAATGATCATACAGAGCGGGCCAGGATATAACTAGAGATTTACTCAATGACCATAGATAGCGGACCAGGACATAACTAGAGATTTACTCAATGACCATAGAGAGCGGACCAGGACATAACTGTACATTTACTCAATGACCATAGAGAGCGGACCAGGACATAACTAGAGATTTACTAAATGACTACAGAGAGCGGACCAGGACATAATTAGAGATTTACGCAATGACCATAGAGAGCGGATCAGGATATAACTAGAGATTTACTCAATGACCATAGAGAGGGGACCAGGATATAACTAGATATTTACTCAATGATCATAGAGAGCGGACCAGGACATAACTGTAGATTTACTCAATGACCATAGAGAGCGGACCAGGACATAACTAAAGATTTACTCAATGACCATAGAGAGCGGGCCTGGACATAACTAGAGATTTACTCAATGACCGTAGATAGCAGACCAGGACATAACTAGAGATTTACTCAATGACCATAGAGAGCGGACCAGGATATAACTAGAGATTTACTCAATGACCATAGATTGCGGACCAGGACATAACTAGAGATTTACTCAATGACCATAGAGAGCTGACCAGGATATAACTAGAGATGTACTCAATGACCATAGAGAGCGGGCCAGGATATAACTAGAGATTTACTCAATGACCACAGAGAACGGACTAGGACATAACTAGAGATTTACTCAATGACCATAGAGAGTGGACCAGGACATAACTAGAGATTTACTCAATGACCATAGAGAGTGGACCAGGACATTACCAGAGATTTACTCAATGTCCATAGAGAGCGGGCAAGGACATAACTAGAGATTTACTCAATGACCATAGAGAGCGGGCCAGGATATAACTAGAGATTTGCTCAATGACGATAGAGAGCGGGCCAGGATATAACTCGAGATTTACTTAATGACCACAGAGAGCGGACCAGGACATAACTAGAGATTTACTCATTGACCATAGGGAGCGGACCAGGACATAACTGTAGATTTACTTAATGACCATAGAGAGCGGACAAGGACATAACTAGAGATTTACTCAATGATCATAGAGAGCGGACCAGGACATAACTGTAGATTTACTCAATGACCATAGAGAGCGGACCAGGACATAACTAGAGATTTACTCAATGACCATAGAGAGCGGACCAGGACATAACTAGAGATTTACTCAATGACCATAGAGAGCGGACCAGGACATAACTAGAGATTTACTCAATGACCATAGATAGCGGACCAGGACATAACTGTTCATTTACTCAATGACCATAGAGAGCGGACCAGGACATAACTAGAGATTTACTCAATGACCATAGAGAGCGGACCAGGACATAGCTGTAGATTTACTCAATGACCATAGAGAGCGGACCAGGACATAACTAGAGATTTACTCAATGACCATAGAGAGCGGACCAGGACATAACTAGAGATTTACTCAATGACCATAGAGAGCGGACCAGGACATAACTAGAGATTTACTCAATGACCATAGAGAGCGGACCAGGACATAACTGTACATTTACTCAATGACCATAGAGAGCGGACCAGGACATAACTAGAGATTTACTCAATGACCAGAGAGAGCGGACCAGGATATAACTAGAGATTTACTCAATGACCATAGAGAGGTGACCAGGACATAACTAGAGATTTACTCAATGACCATAGAGAGCGGACCAGGACATAACAAGAGATTTACTCAATGACCACAGAGAGCGGACAAGGACATAACTAGAGATTTACTCAATGACCATAGAGAGCGTACCAGGACATAACTGTAGATTTACTCAATGATCATAGAGAGCGGGCCAGGATATAACTAGAGATTTACTCAATGACCATAGATAGCGGACCAGGACATAACTAGAGATTTACTCAATGACCATAGAGAGCGGACCAGGACATAACTGTACATTTACTCAATGACCATAGAGAGCGGGCCAGGATATAACTAGAGATTTACTCAATGACCACAGAGAACGGAGCAGGACATAACTAGAGATTTACTCAATGACCATAGAGAGTGGACCAGGACATAACTAGAGATTTACTCAATGACCATAGAGAGTGGACCAGGACATAACTAGAGATTTACTCAATGACCATAGAGAGTGGGCCAGGACATAACTAGAGATTTACTCAATGACCATAGAGAGCGGGCCAGGATATAACTAGAGATTTGCTCAATGACGATAGAGAGCGGGCCAGGATATAACTCGAGATTTACTCAATGACCACAGAGAGTGGACCAGGACATAACTAGAGATTTACTCATTGACCATAGGGAGCGGACCAGGACATAACTGTAGATTTACTTAATGACCACAGAGATCGGACAAGGACATAACTAGAGATTTACTCAATGATCATAGAGAGCGGACCAGGACATAACTGTAGATTTACTCAATGACCATAGAGAGCGGACCAGGACATAACTAGAGATTTACTCAATGACCATAGAGAGAGGACCAGGACATAACAAGATATTTACTCAATAACCACAGAGAGCAGACCAGGACATAACTAGAGATTTACTCAATGACCATAGAGAGCGTACCAGGACATAACTGTAGATTTACTCAATGATCATAGAGAGCGGGCCAGGATATAACTAGAGATTTACTCAATGACCATAGATAGCGGACCAGGACATAACTAGAGACTTACTCAATGACCATAGAGAGCGGACCAGGACATAACTGTACATTTACTCAATGACCATAGAGAGCGGACCAGGACATAACTAGAGATTTACTAAATGACCATAGAGAGAGGACCAGGGCATAGCTGTAGATTTACTCAATGACCATAGAGAGCGGACCTGGACATAACTAGAGATTTACTCAATGACCATAGAGAGCGGACCAGGACATAACTAGAGATTTACTCAATGACCATAGAGAGCGGACCAGGACATAACTAGAGATTTACTCAATGACCAGAGAGAGCAGACCAGGACATAACTAGAGATTTACTCAATGACCATAGAGAGGGGACCAGGACATAACTAGAGATTTACTCAAAGACCATAGAGAGCGGACCAGGACATAGCTGTAGACTTACTCAATGACCATAGAGAGTGGACCAGGACATAACTAGAGATTTACTCAATGACCATAGAGAGCGGACCAGGACATAACTGTACATTTACTCAATGACCATAGAGAGCGGACCAGGACATAACTAGAGATTTACTCAATGACCACAGAGAGCGGACCAGGACATAACTAGAGATTTACTCAATAACCATAGAGAGCGACCAGGACATAACTGTAGATTTACTCAATAATCATAGAGAGCGGACCAGGACATAACTAGAGATTTACTCAATGACCATAGAGAGCGGGCCAGGACATAACTAGAGATTTACTCAATGACGATAGAGAGCGGACCAGGACATAACTAGAGATTTACTCAATGACCATAGAGAGCGGATCAGGACATAACTGTACATTTACTCAGTGACCATAGAGAGCGGACCAGGACATAACTAGAGATTTACTCAATGACAATAGAGAGCGGACCAGGACATAACTAGAGATTTACTCAATGACCATAGAGAGCGGACCAGGACATATCTGGAGATTTACTCAATGACCATATAGAGCAGACCAGGACATAACTAGAGATTTACTCAATGACCATAGAGAGCGGACCAGGACATAACTGTACATTTACTCAATGACCATAGAGAGCAGACCAGGACATAACTAGAGATTTACTCAATGACTACAGAGAGCGGACCAGGACATAATTAGAGATTTACGCAATGACTATAGAGAGTGGATCAGGACATAACTAGAGATTTACTCAATGACCATAGAGAGCGGACCAGGACATAACTAAAGATTTCCTCAATGATCATAGAGAGCGGGCCAGGACATAACTAAAGATTTACTCAATGACCATAGAGAGCGGACCAGGACATAACTGTAGATTTACTCAATGACCATAGAGAGCGGACCAGGACATAACTAGAGATTTACTCAATGACCATAGAGAGCAGACCAGGACATAACTAGCGATTTACTCAATGACCATAGATAGCAGACCAAGACATAACTAGAGATTTACTCAATGACCATAGAGAGCGGACCAGGATATAACTAGAGATTTACTCAATGACCATAGAGAGCGGACCAGGACATAACTAGAGATTTACTCAATGACCATAGAGAGCGGACCATGTTATAACTAGAGATTTGCTCAATGACCATAGAGTGCGGACCAGGATATAACTCGAGATTTACTCAATGACCACAGAGAGCGGACCAGGATATAACTGTTCATTTACTCAATGACCATAGACAGCGGACCAGGACATAACTAGAGATTTACTCAATGACCATAGAGAGCGGACCAGGACATAACTAGAGATTTACTCAATGACCATAGAGAGCGGAACAGGACATAACTGTACATGTACTCTATGACCATAGAGAGCGGACCAGGACATAACTAGAGATTTACTCAATGACCATAGAGAGCGGATCAGGACATAACTGTAGATTTACTCAATGACCATAGAGAGCGGACCAGGACATAACTAGAGATTTACTCAATGATCATAGAGAGCGGACCAGGACATAACTGTAGATTTACTCAATGAACATGGAGAGCGGACCAGGACATAGCTAGAGATTTACTCAATGACCATAGAGAGCGGACCAGGACATAACTAGAGATTTACTCAATGACCATAGAGAGCGGACCAGGACATAACTGTAGATTTACTCAATGACCATAGAGGGCGGACCAGGACATAACTAGAGATTTACTCAATGACCATAGAGAGCGGACCAGGACATGCTGCGGGGTAAGATGGCTGCCGTGGCGTGGGCTGTGTGAGCAGCTCGCTCCCTACTCCAGGCTCCCGGGGAGGAAGAACATTCTGCAACCAGTTAGCCCATTACTGTTCTGCGAAGGAATATTTACAAAACTACAAACTTCAATCTCTGCTTTAATCTCGGTTTGTCTCATGTGCGTTTGCTGCAAGAAAGTAGCAAGTAATGTCAAGTAACTGACATCGAGTGATTTACTGCCTTATCTGATTCAGCTGGTGATTACGCACTGCTCCCCGCAGCCCGCAGCTTGTGGATGCTGATCGGATTGTTCCTTTCTCGGCGGCGCCCCTTTGTGGCGTTTCCCTGTGCTGATACCCGGTCTACGAAGCTACATGGTCCGAGGACGTGGAGGGACCCGTAAAAAGAAAATGCCACCTAAGGAGCCCAGAGAACCGGCCAAAACTATGACCAGGAGTACTACTTCAAAAGCTGCAGCAGGAGCTCCGAGAAATTGCACAGATACGGCTCTGGCAGGTGGTAAAAAAATGCCGGTAAGCACCAGAGCTGACACTGATCTATCTGATTCAGCGAAAGTGAGGGCTTTAACTGTACCGGCGCTATTCGAGAAACAGAATGCAAGAAATCGTAAGGTGAGCACGCTGCATGACTCTGATAAAATAACTAGAATGGGCGAGATTTCAGATGAATCTGTACAAAATTTAAACAGTGATGTCACTGACGGCGGGCTAATGCAGTCAGAAATAATGGTCTTGACAACAGGAGACAGCTGCATTCTGGGGGATGTAGTTCCTACTGAACAGTGTAGTGCAATGCTGGGTTCTAGTGCTGGTGTGCTGTTGGAGAATATAAATGTGTATGACCGGGCTGAAGTATTGTTTACACCAGCGACATTAGAGGATCCCGTATTACCGGAGGCAATAGAAAACTTTTATTCTTTGTCTGACCATTCATCAGACGAGACTGTGGATTGTAGTAAAGACTGGGCGGAGTACATCGATGAAAGCAGCTCTCCTGAAATAGAATCCGAAGGGTCATGGCCTAAAGGAGTATCGCCACTCTCAAATATCTCCACTATCAAAAGACGAAAAAAACGGGGGTCACAACGCACGATTGGCAGGGTCAGTGAGGACTGCCCCGAAATATTCCAAAGATCAGATGTAACGACTCCTGTATCATTGGAGCCAGCGGATCAAGCAGGATAAAAGGCCGTTGAAGATTTTGAAAAGAAGACAATTCCTACGAATACGGAAGAAATAACCTTAACCACTATTTATCAAACGATGATGAGTCATCGCGCTGAGAGTAAACTAGAGAATCAGCGCACACAGGCGACCTGCTCTAAAGTTAAAAACGCCATACGCCGAGCCATCAAACTTTGTACCGAAACGGCCAGCAGAGTAACAGAGGCCGAGGCAAGAATTTCGGCACTCGAGGAAGAGACCTTGGCACAAAAGCACAAATTAGACAGTGTCAAAGCTCATAAGGAGGATATTTTATACAAACTGTCTGGGCTGGAAACCAGGCGCGCAGGAACAATTTGGTTTCCTGGGTATTCCAGAGAAAAAAGAAGGGATGGATGCAAGAAGATTCATTATTGAACTACTGACTGATGCATTTCCTGATCTTACTTCCTGGGATTGGTCAAAAGAAGTGCAGAGAGCACACAGATTTCCGTTTAATGTTAGAAAACCTAGGCAGGGAGCAGAAGAATATCCCAGGGCTATATTGGTTTGCTTTAATAATTTTCTCGCTAGGGAAGCGATTTATAGTCTAGCCCGTCCTGATAAAAAAGCTGAGGCTAAGAATTGCACTTTTTTTGTGCGAACTGATTTTTGCCAGGCCACTGTTTCCCAGCGCTGGCACTTAAGGCAATTAATACCCGATTTTCAAAAGAAAGGGGCCACTGTGTTTTTGCAGAATCCAGCTAAACTAAAAACAGTATTTAAAGGACAGACTAAATTTTTTTATTCTGAAATTAAAGCAAATGAATATTTAGATTCTCTCTGAGGATCCTCGCTGAGGATCAAAAAATAAAAATAAAAGGAAAAAAAAAATAAGAACTGGATTAATTAATGAAAATGCTTAGTCAGAAGCTTAGCTATTATAATTCAGTTCTATTTCTGTTTTTTGATCTAATTATGTAAGTATTGTGACTTAACTTGCGCTCTGTTGCCTTATGATACATGATGTATGATGTATTCATTATGCTGCTATCTGATTGCAGAAGAGTATAGTTTTTCTTCTGTTGCTGTTCTTTTCCTTGTTCTTCTCTTCCTGGGGCTCCTGTGGATGGGGGGGGTACGGTATCCATACCTAAACAGGAACTGCTAGTTCCTGAGCCTCATGTGTTGGGGAGGGGGTCGGGGGTTGGGTTCGGGGAGGGGGGTGTGGAAGGCACGGGGGGTGGTGGGGGTGTAAGGCAGTGGTAGTTGTTAAAGAAGTGAAAAAAGTTAATATAATGGTTACAAACCTTAATCAAAGAAGGCCATTAATGTCAAATCTGAAAATACTTTGGTTTTATAATGGATAAAAAGATAAACATTTGTACGTTAAATATAAATGGACTTAATGATCCTAAAAAGTTAGGGATTCTGTCTGAATTAATTCAGCTATCACGGATTGATATCCTTTGTCTACAGGAGACGCATATTTCTTGGGACAAAAGAAAAATACTGAATAGTCTGGGTCTTGATCTGTTAGTTTGTTCTAAGCAGACTGGTATAAAAAGAGGGGTTGCGATCTGTATGAGAAAAAGGGTTGGGAAATCTATTAGAACATTATCCGATAAATGGGGGAGATGGGGGCTGGTGGAAATGATTGTAGAATGTAATACATTTACGATGTGTTGTCTATATGGTCCCAATCTGGATGACAATGAGGTATTCGATACTATTAACTTAGAACTTGCTACTTGGAGTCAACCGTTAATTCTCTGTGGTGACTTGAACATTAACATGGAGTCTGATTGGAATATCCGTGCCCAGGGGATGTATGCTGGCCGAAAAATTAGGACATACAGAGCTTTAAGAGCTTTAGTGGTAGGAAATGGGCTATTTGATGTATGGAATAATTTTTTCCCTACTGACCCTGGATATACTTTCTTTTCATCACCACATCAAAAATTTGTCCGATTAGATTATTTTTTTATCTCTTCTTTTTTTTGGGACAGGGCTAATATTGACATTATGCCTCAATCACTTTCTGACCACAATCCACTTATATTAGAATTATCCTTATCTTCCCAGTGCTGTAATCCCAACCGTCAATGGTCGTTCCAAAGGAATTTACTTCTAAATGATCAATATCTGCTACATATGGCTAAAATTATTCAGGACTTTTTTATTTGCAACAGTGGGACGGCCTCAACCCAGATTGTTTGGGATACATTTAAATCAGTCGTTAGAGGGAAAACTACCAATTTTTCTAACTTTTATCGGAAAAAAATTCAAGAGGAATTCAAGAATAATTCTGATCTGGTTAGGTCGGCAGAGCTTAAATTGGCTATCTCTATCAACAGGGGCTTTGGAGTTGAGGAAGCTCAACATCTGTTAACTATTGAACGAGCCTCTCCATATACATATTTAGCCGATCAGGTCGCTATTAAGTTCAAACAACATAAAGCAGAATGCTATGAATTTAATGATCAGACAGGTAAAATTCTAGCTCAACGGTTGAGACAAAAAGCAGTTTCGAATGATGTTACAAATATTATTGACCTAGCTGGTGTAACCCAAGAAACGCAAACAGGGATACTGGCTGCGTTTAGTGACTTTTACAAACTACTATATAATAAAAAGGAGGATGAGGATATTCAAGATAGGGCTCCATCGGAGTATTTAAGGAACATTGATAATCTTTCCATTGCTGACTCAGATATAATGTTTTTAAGTGCTCCTATTTCTTGGGAAGAAATTGAAGCGGCTATTCTGGGTTTAGCACCAGGAAAAGCAATGGGACCAGATATGATTCCCCTAGAGTTTTATCGGACATTCCGAAACATGCTTAAACCTCAATTACTTGAGATCTTTCAGCAAGCTTTTCTAGGGCATCCCCCTACTTCTTGGTCTTTGGCCACTATAGTGATTTTCAAGAAAAAAGGAAAGGATAGTAAGGAAATGGGATCTTATAGGCCGATCTCTTTGATCACATCAGACAGCAAAATGTTTTCAAAAATTTTAGCAAACAGATTAGTTGATATAATGCCAAAGATAGTATCCAAGATCCAGCATGGTTTTATAAAAAAGCGGGACACTACTGATCATGTCAGACGCATTATTACTTTGTTAGACTGGGCACAGGCCACAGGATCCCCAGTCGGCGCTGTATTTCTAGACGCTGAAAAAGCTTTTGACAGGGTCGACTGGGGATTTCTGTGGTCCGTATTGGTTTGGAAAGGGTTTCCCAAAGAATATATCTGTGCAGTTCAAGCGTTATATAATAGCCCAAAAGCTGTTATATGTGTAGCCACTGGTACATCAGATCCTTTCCCGATCACAAGGGGGACAAGGCAGGGGTGTCCCTGCTCCCCCCTGCTGTTCGCGCTTTATCTAGAGCCATATTTAAATAGGCTAATAAATGAACCTAGGATTACCCCGGTTATGCTACATCATGTACCCCATAAAGTCTTCGCATATGCCGATGATGTGGCAATTGTCACGACAGATGTAGCAACTGCTGTACCTAAAATCATAGAACTTGCCCAAGATTATGGGCAATTCTCCAGATATAAATTAAATATTACAAAGACCCAGTTTTTACATTCAGTTGAAGGTAGACCAGAAAATGTAATATTCGCAACTACAGCGTCTTATCTTGGAGTGACAATCTCTGCCAAAGTTGAAGATATTGTTGGCTTGAATACAGACACCTTATTAGTTTCTGTTAATAGGACTCTTGAGAGGCTGAACAATTTACATTTATCACTATATGGTCGAACAAATGTAATAAAAATGGTTATATTTCCCAAATTTTTGTATTTGTTCCGCAGTATTCCAGTTTTGTTTTCTTCTGCCTTTTTCAATAAACTAGAGAGATCTATCTCCAGGTTCATATGGGGATACCGGAGAGTAAGAAGATCTCTGAATTGGTGTACTATGTCTAAATTAAGAGGAGGACTGGGGGTCCCAAATTTTTGACTATACTATTGGGCAATCTTTTTAAAGACTATGGGTATTCTAATCTTTCCAGATATGTGTTTGGAGGAAGCAATGGCTCCCTCCATTTATGAAATGTTGTTAGGAATAGAAGTCCGACAGTGCTTTCTGAGACTGTTAGAACCAAGTTATTATAAGAAAACAAAGTTTAAAGTTTTGATTTCAGCCTGGCAAATTTGGAAACAATTTAGCAAAAAGTTTTGCTTTAATCCGAAGTTGAATTATTACACACCATTTTTTAAAAACTCATCGCTCCCCGAAATTTTCGGTGATTCTGTTATGCAGAGGTGGAATAATCTTAAGATCAGCTCCTTCGGGGATCTATTTCAGAATGGGCAAATGGTACCATACTCGTTCTTGCAGGATAAATACAGTCTAACAAGGAGCGATTTCTTCAAATATCTCCAAATCCATAGCTTCATAGTGTCTAAAAATCTTTTTAATAACAGTTCTATGAATAAAATGGATGTACTTGAAAGCTGTATCAGGAAAAATAGAATTGGCACAATATACCAATTGATGTTGAATAGATTAAAAGACGATCTCGAGTTATTTACTGATAAATGGCAAAGGAACTTTGGAATAGCTGAGGTTGACATTTCTAGATCTTTAGAGCTGGCCAGTCTGGTGCTATTCAATGGGTCTTTTAAAAGTCAACATTTTATGGCTGCTTTCGACTTATACTATACACCATCGAAATTGGCGCTATGGAAAGCTAAAGGGGGCATAAAATGTAGTTGTTGTAGTTATGCTGCTGCTAACGCAATCCATATGTTTATTCAATGCCCAAAATTTAACCAATTTATACGAGATGTGCAAGGTTTCCTAGATAGCATTCTAGAATCAACTATAGTACTGTCACCAGAATTAGTGATACTGGGAATTCAGGCTGAACAAGTTGGTATCAGAACAATTGAAGAAGAAGGCTTTTTATTTTTAGCCATGTCTGTGTATAGATACTGTATCACCTCACGCTGGCTGGATGTAGACCCTCCGGTTTTTTATCATTGGCAATCCAAGTTGTTAAGTGTATATCGGTTGGAAAATGCGGTATATAAACTCAAAGGCCGGCGTAAGAGGCTGTTTGGTCAAAAATTATGGGCACCTATTGGCAACTGGATCTAACTGATTTATAATGCTTCTTAAAAACAAAAACAAAAAACATGGACTTTAGGACAATGCTATTCTTTTACTTGGTACCAAATTTGTATTATTTATGTGAAAATGACGATGCATTTACTTTGCCATTCTATGTATTTTATTATGAATAACTGTATCTGTATTTTGCAACTTTCCACTGCCAAATAAAATCCAAATTAATTTTTTTTTTTAAAAGAGAGCGGACTAGGACATAACTAGAGATTTACTCAATGACCATAGATAGCAGACCAGGACGTAACTAGAGATTTACTCAATGACCATAGAGAGCGGACCAGGATATAACTAGAGATTTACTCAATGACCATAGAGAGCGGACCAGGACATAGCTGTAGATTTACTCAATGACCATAGAGAGCGGACCAGGACATAACTGTAGATTTACTCAATGACCATAGAGAGCGGGCCAGGATATAACTAGAGATTTACTCAATGACCACAGAGAACGGACCAGGACATAACTAAAGATTTACTGAATGACCATAGAGAGCGGACCAGGACATAGCTGTAGATTTACTGAATGACCATAGAGAGCGGACCAGGACATAACTAGAGATTTACTCAATGATCATAGAGAGCGGACCAGGACATAACTGTAGATTTACTCAATGACCATAGAGAGCGGACCAGGACATAACTGTAGATTTACTCAATGACCATAGAGAGCGGACCAGGACATAACTGTAGATTTACTCAATGACCATAGAGAGCGGACCAGGACATAACTAGAGATTTACTCAATGACCATAGAGAACGGACCAGGACATAACTAGAGATTTACTCAATGACCACAGAGAGCGGACCAGGACATAACTAGAGATTTACTCAATGACCATAGAGAGCGGACCAGGACATAACTAGAGATTTACTCAATGACCACAGAGAGTGGACCAGGACATAACTAGAGATTTACTCAATGACCACAGAGAGTGGACCAGGACATAACTAGAGATTTACTCAATGACCATAGAGAGCGGACCAGGACATAACTAGAGATTTACTCAATGACCATAGAGAGCGGACCAGGACATAACTAGAGATTTACTCAATGACCACAGAGAGCGGACCAGGACATAACTAGAGATTTACTCAATGACCACAGAGAGTGGACCAGGACATAACTAGAGATTTACTCAATGACCATAGAGAGCTGACCAGGACAAAACTAGAGATTTACTCAATGACCATAGAGAGCGGACCAGGACATAACTAGAGATTTCCTCAATGATCATAGAGAACGGACCAGGACATAATTAGAGATTTACTCAATGACCATAGAGAGCGGACCAGGACATAACTGTAGATTTACTCAATGACCATAGAGAGCGGACCAGGACATATCTAGAGATTTACTCAATGACCATAGAGAGCAAACCAGGACATAACTAAAGATTTCCTCAATGATCATAGAGAGCGGGCCAGGACATAACTAGAGATTTACTCAATGATCATGGAGAGCGGACCAGGACATAACTGTAGATTTACTCAATGACCATAGAGAGCGGACCAGGACATAACTGTAGATTTACTCAATGACCATAGAGAGCGGACCAGGACATAACTGTAGATTTACTCAATGACCATAGAGAGCGGACCAGGACATAACTAGAGATTTACTCAATGACCATAGAGAGCTGACCAGGACATAACTAGAGATTTACTCAATGACCATAGAGAGCGGACCAGGACATAACTAGAGATTTCCTCAATGATCATAGAGAACGGACCAGGACATAACTAGAGATTTACTCAATGACCATAGAGAGCGGACCAGGGCATAACTGTAGATTTACTCAATGACCATAGAGAGCGGACCAGGACATATCTAGAGATTTACTCAATGACCATAGAGAGCGGACCAGGAAATAACTAGAGATTTACTCAATGACCATAGATAGCAGACCAGGTCATAACTAGAGATTTACTCAATGACCATAGAGAGCGGACCAGGACATAACTAGAGATTTACCCAATGACCATAGAGAGCGGACAAGGACATAACTAGAGATTTACTCAATGACCATAGAGAGCGGACCAGGATATTACTAGAGATTTACTCAATGACCATAGAGAGCGGGCCAGGATATAACTAGAGATTTACTCAATGACCACAGGGAACGTACCAGGACATAACTAGAGATTTACTCAATGACCATAGAGAGCGGACCAGGGCATAACTAGAGATGCATTCAATGACCATCGAGAGCGGACCAGGACATAACTGTAGATTTACTCAATGATCATAGAGTTGCGGGCAAGGATATAACGAGAGATTTACTCAATGATGAGCGGACCAGGATATAACTAGAGATTTACTCAAAGACCATAGAGAGCGGGCCAGGATATAACTAGAGATTTACTCAGTGACCATAGAGAGCGGACCAGGACATAACTAGAGATTTACTCAATGACCATAGAGAGCGGACCATGACATAACTTTAGATTTACTCAATGACCATAGAGAGCGGACCAGGACATAACTAGTGATTTACTCAATGATCATAGAGAGCCGACCAGGACATAACTGTAGATTTACTCAAAGACCATAGAGAGCAGACCAGTACAAAACTAGAGATTTACTCAATGACCATAGAGAGCGGACCAGGACATAACTAGAGATTTACTCAATGACCATAGAGAGCGGACCAGGACATAACTGTACATTTGCTCAATGACCATAGAGAGCGGACCAGGACATAACTAGAGATTTACTCAATGACCATAGAGAGCGGACCAGGACATAGCTGTAGATTTACTCAATGACCATAGAGAGCGGACCATTACATAACTAGAGATTTACTCAATGACCATAGAGAGCGGACCAGGACATAACTAGAGATTTACTCAATGACCATAGAGAGCGGACAAGGACATAACTAGAGATTTACTCAATGACCATAGAGAGCGGACCAGGACATAACTAGAGATTTACTCAATGACCATAGAGAGCAGACCAGGACATAACTGTACATTTACTCTATGACCATAGAGAGCGGACCAGGACATAACTGTAGATTTACTCAATGACCATAGAGAGCGGACCAGGACATAACTGTAGATTTACTCAATGACCATAGAGAGCGGACCAGGACATAACTGTAGATTTACTCAATGACCACAGAGAGCGGACCAGGACATAACTAGAGATTTACTCAATGACCATAGAGAACGGACCAGGACATAACTAGAGATTTACTCAATGACCACAGAGAGTGGACCAGGACATAACTAGAGATTTACTCAATGACCATAGAGAGCGGACCAGGACTTAACTAGAGATTTACTCAATGACCACAGAGAGTGGACCAGGACATAACTAGAGATTTACTCAATGACCACAGAGAGTGGACCAGGACATAACTAGAGATTTACTCAATGACCATAGAGAGCGGACCAGGACATAACTAGAGATTTACTCAATGACCATAGAGAGCGGACCAGGACATAACTAGAGATTTACTCAATGACCACAGAGAGTGGACCAGGACATAACTAGAGATTTACTCAATGACCACAGAGAGTGGACCAGGACATAACTAGAGATTTACTCAATGACCATAGAGAGCGGACCAGGACATAACTAGAGATTTACTCAATGACCATAGAGAGCGGACCAGGACATAACTAGAGATTTACTCAATGACCACAGAGAGTGGACCAGGACATAACTAGAGATTTTCTCAATGACCATAGAGAGCTGACCAGGACAAAACTAGAGATTTACTCAATGACCATAGAGAGCGGACCAGGACATAACTAGAGATTTCCTCAATGATCATAGAGAATGGACCAGGACATAATTACAGATTTACTCAATGACCATAGAGAGCGGACCAGGACATAAATGTAGATTTACTCAATGACCATAGAGAGCGGACCAGGACATATCTAGAGATTTACTCAATGACCATAGAGAGCGGCCCAGGACATAACTAAAGATTTCCTCAATGATCATAGAGAGCGGGCCAGGACATAACTAGAGAGTTACTCAATGATCATGGAGAGCGGACCAGGACATAACTGTAGATTTACTCAATGACCATAGAGAGCGGACCAGGACATAACTGTAGATTTACTCAATGACCATAGAGAGCGGACCAGGACATAACTAGAGATTTACTCAATGACCATAGAGAGCTGACCAGGACATAACTAGAGATTTACTCAATGACCACAGAGAGTGGACCAGGACATAACTAGAGATTTTCTCAATGACCATAGAGAGCTGACCAGGACAAAACTAGAGATTTACTCAATGACCATAGAGAGCGGACCAGGACATAACTAGAGATTTCCTCAATGATCATAGAGAATGGACCAGGACATAATTAGAGATTTACTCAATGACCATAGAGAGCGGACCAGGACATAAATGTAGATTTACTCAATGACCATAGAGAGCGGACCAGGACATATCTAGAGATTTACTCAATGACCATAGAGAGCGGCCCAGGACATAACTAAAGATTTCCTCAATGATCATAGAGAGCGGGCCAGGACATAACTAGAGAGTTACTCAATGATCATGGAGAGCGGACCAGGACATAACTGTAGATTTACTCAATGACCATAGAGAGCGGACCAGGACATAACTGTAGATTTACTCAATGACCATAGAGAGCGGACCAGGACATAACTAGAGATTTACTCAATGACCATAGAGAGCTGACCAGGACATAACTAGAGATTTACTCAATGACCATAGAGAGCAGACCAGGACATAACTAGAGATTTCCTCAATGATCATAGAGAACGGACCAGGACATAACTAGAGATTTACTCAATGACCATGGAGAGCGGACCAGGACATAACTGTAGATTTACTCAATGACCATAGAGAGCGGACCAGGACATATCTAGAGATTTACTCAATGACCATAGAGAGCGGACCAGGACATAACTAGAGATTTACTCAATGACCATAGATAGCAGACCAGGTCATAACTAGAGATTTACTCAATGACCATAGAGAGCGGACCAGGACATAACTAGAGATTTACCCAATGACCATAGAGAGCGGACCAGGATATAACTAGAGATTTACTCAATGACCATAGAGAGCGGGCCAGGATATAACTAGAGATTTACTCAATGACCACAGGGAACGTACCAGGACATAACTAGAGATTTACTCAATGACCATAGAGAGCGGACCAGGGCATAACTAGAGATGCATTCAATGACCATCGAGAGCGGACCAGGACATAACTGTAGATTTACTCAATGATCATAGAGTTGCGGGCCAGGATATAACGAGAGATTTACTCAATGATGAGCGGACCAGGATATAACTAGAGATTTACTCAAAGACCATAGAGAGCGGGCCAGGATATAACTAGAGATTTACTCAATGACCATAGAGAGCGGACCAGGACATAACTAGAGATTTACTCAATGACCATAGAGAGCGGACCATGACATAACTTTAGATTTTCTCAATGACCATAGAGAGCGGACCAGGACATAACTAGAGATTTACTCAATGATCATAGAGAGCGGACCAGGACATAACTGTAGATTTACTCAAAGACCATAGAGAGCAGACCAGTACAAAACTAGAGATTTACTCAATGACCATAGAGAGCGGACCAGGACATAACTAGAGATTTACTCAATGACCATAGAGAGCGGACCAGGACATAACTGTACATTTGCTCAATGACCATAGAGAGCGGACCAGGACATAACTAGAGATTTACTCAATGACCATAGAGAGCGGACAAGGACATAACTAGAGATTTACTCAATGACCATAGAGAGCGGACCAGGACATAACTAGAGATTTACTCAATGACCATAGAGAGCGGACCAGGACATAACTAGAGATTTACTCAATGATCATAGAGAGCGGACCAGGACATAACTGTAGATTTACTCAAAGACCATAGAGAGCAGACCAGTACAAAACTAGAGATTTACTCAATGACCATAGAGAGCGGACCAGGACATAACTAGAGATTTACTCAATGACCATAGAGAGCGGACCAGGACATAACTGTACATTTGCTCAATGACCATAGAGAGCGGACCAGGACATAACTAGAGATTTACTCAATGACCATAGAGAGCGGACAAGGACATAACTAGAGATTTATTCAATGACCATAGAGAGCGGACCAGGACATAACTAGAGATTTACTCAATGACCATAGAGAGCGGACAAGGACATAACTAGAGATTTAGTCAATGACCATAGAGAGCGGACCATTACATAACTAGAGATTTACTCAATGACCATAGAGAGCGGACCAGGACATAACTAGAGATTTACTCAATGACCATAGAGAGCGGACAAGGACATAACTAGAGATTTACTCAATGACCATAGAGAGCGGACCAGGACATAACTAGAGATTTACTCAATGACCATAGAGAGCAGACTAGGAAATAACTGTACATTTACTCTATGACCATAGAGAGCGGACCAGGACATAACTGTAGATTTACTCAATGACCATAGAGAGCGGACCAGGACATAACTGTAGATTTACTCAATGACCATAGAGAGCGGACCAGGACATAACTGTAGATTTACTCAATGACCACAGAGAGCGGACCAGGACATAACTAGAGATTTACTCAATGACCATAGAGAACGGACCAGGACATAACTAGAGATTTACTCAATGACCACAGAGAGTGGACCAGGACATAACTAGAGATTTACTCAATGACCATAGAGAGCGGACCAGGACTTAACTAGAGATTTACTCAATGACCACAGAGAGTGGACCAGGACATAACTAGAGATTTACTCAATGACCACAGAGAGTGGACCAGGACATAACTAGAGATTTACTCAATGACCATAGAGAGCGGACCAGGACATAACTAGAGATTTACTCAATGACCATAGAGAGCGGACCAGGACATAACTAGAGATTTACTCAATGACCACAGAGAGTGGACCAGGACATAACTAGAGATTTACTCAATGACCACAGAGAGTGGACCAGGACATAACTAGAGATTTACTCAATGACCATAGAGAGCGGACCAGGACATAACTAGAGATTTACTCAATGACCATAGAGAGCGGACCAGGACATAACTAGAGATTTACTCAATGACCACAGAGAGTGGACCAGGACATAACTAGAGATTTTCTCAATGACCATAGAGAGCTGACCAGGACAAAACTAGAGATTTACTCAATGACCATAGAGAGCGGACCAGGACATAACTAGAGATTTCCTCAATGATCATAGAGAATGGACCAGGACATAATTAGAGATTTACTCAATGACCATAGAGAGCGGACCAGGACATAAATGTAGATTTACTCAATGACCATAGAGAGCGGACCAGGACATATCTAGAGATTTACTCAATGACCATAGAGAGCGGCCCAGGACATAACTAAAGATTTCCTCAATGATCATAGAGAGCGGGCCAGGACATAACTAGAGAGTTACTCAATGATCATGGAGAGCGGACCAGGACATAACTGTAGATTTACTCAATGACCATAGAGAGCGGACCAGGACATAACTGTAGATTTACTCAATGACCATAGAGAGCGGACCAGGACATAACTAGAGATTTACTCAATGACCATAGAGAGCTGACCAGGACATAACTAGAGATTTACTCAATGACCACAGAGAGTGGACCAGGACATAACTAGAGATTTTCTCAATGACCATAGAGAGCTGACCAGGACAAAACTAGAGATTTACTCAATGACCATAGAGAGCGGACCAGGACATAACTAGAGATTTCCTCAATGATCATAGAGAATGGACCAGGACATAATTAGAGATTTACTCAATGACCATAGAGAGCGGACCAGGACATAAATGTAGATTTACTCAATGACCATAGAGAGCGGACCAGGACATATCTAGAGATTTACTCAATGACCATAGAGAGCGGCCCAGGACATAACTAAAGATTTCCTCAATGATCATAGAGAGCGGGCCAGGACATAACTAGAGAGTTACTCAATGATCATGGAGAGCGGACCAGGACATAACTGTAGATTTACTCAATGACCATAGAGAGCGGACCAGGACATAACTGTAGATTTACTCAATGACCATAGAGAGCGGACCAGGACATAACTAGAGATTTACTCAATGACCATAGAGAGCTGACCAGGACATAACTAGAGATTTACTCAATGACCATAGAGAGCAGACCAGGACATAACTAGAGATTTCCTCAATGATCATAGAGAACGGACCAGGACATAACTAGAGATTTACTCAATGACCATGGAGAGCGGACCAGGACATAACTGTAGATTTACTCAATGACCATAGAGAGCGGACCAGGACATATCTAGAGATTTACTCAATGACCATAGAGAGAGGACCAGGACATAACTAGAGATTTACTCAATGACCATAGATAGCAGACCAGGTCATAACTAGAGATTTACTCAATGACCATAGAGAGCGGACCAGGACATAACTAGAGATTTACCCAATGACCATAGAGAGCGGACCAGGATATAACTAGAGATTTACTCAATGACCATAGAGAGCGGGCCAGGATATAACTAGAGATTTACTCAATGACCACAGGGAACGTACCAGGACATAACTAGAGATTTACTCAATGACCATAGAGAGCGGACCAGGGCATAACTAGAGATGCATTCAATGACCATCGAGAGCGGACCAGGACATAACTGTAGATTTACTCAATGATCATAGAGTTGCGGGCCAGGATATAACGAGAGATTTACTCAATGATGAGCGGACCAGGATATAACTAGAGATTTACTCAAAGACCATAGAGAGCGGGCCAGGATATAACTAGAGATTTACTCAATGACCATAGAGAGCGGACCAGGACATAACTAGAGATTTACTCAATGACCATAGAGAGCGGACCATGACATAACTTTAGATTTACTCAATGACCATAGAGAGCGGACCAGGACATAACTAGAGATTTACTCAATGATCATAGAGAGCGGACCAGGACATAACTGTAGATTTACTCAAAGACCATAGAGAGCAGACCAGTACAAAACTAGAGATTTACTCAATGACCATAGAGAGCGGACCAGGACATAACTAGAGATTTACTCAATGACCATAGAGAGCGGACCAGGACATAACTGTACATTTGCTCAATGACCATAGAGAGCGGACCAGGACATAACTAGAGATTTACTCAATGACCATAGAGAGCGGACAAGGACATAACTAGAGATTTACTCAATGACCATAGAGAGCGGACCAGGACATAACTAGAGATTTACTCAATGACCATAGAGAGCGGACCAGGACATAACTAGAGATTTACTCAATGATCATAGAGAGCGGACCAGGACATAACTGTAGATTTACTCAAAGACCATAGAGAGCAGACCAGTACAAAACTAGAGATTTACTCAATGACCATAGAGAGCGGACCAGGACATAACTAGAGATTTACTCAATGACCATAGAGAGCGGACCAGGACATAACTGTACATTTGCTCAATGACCATAGAGAGCGGACCAGGACATAACTAGAGATTTACTCAATGACCATAGAGAGCGGACAAGGACATAACTAGAGATTTATTCAATGACCATAGAGAGCGGACCAGGACATAACTAGAGATTTACTCAATGACCATAGAGAGCGGACAAGGACATAACTAGAGATTTAGTCAATGACCATAGAGAGCGGACCAGGACATAACTAGAGATTTACCCAATGACCATAGAGAGCGGACAAGGACATAACTAGAGATTTACTCAATGACCATAGAGAGCGGACCAGGATATTACTAGAGATTTACTCAATGACCATAGAGAGCGGGCCAGGATATAACTAGAGATTTACTCAATGACCACAGGGAACGTACCAGGACATAACTAGAGATTTACTCAATGACCATAGAGAGCGGACCAGGGCATAACTAGAGAGGCATTCAATGACCATCGAGAGCGGACCAGGACAAAACTGTAGATTTACTCAATGATCATAGAGTTGCGGGCCAGGATATAACGAGAGATTTACTCAATGATGAGCGGACCAGGATATAACTAGAGATTTACTCAAAGACCATAGAGGGCGGGCCAGGATATAACTAGAGATTTACTCAATGACCATAGAGAGCGGACCAGGACATAACTAGAGATTTACTCAATGACCATAGAGAGCGGACCATGACATAACTTTAGATTTACTCAATGACCATAGAGAGCGGACCAGGACATAACTAGAGATTTACTCAATGATCATAGAGAGCGGACCAGGACATAACTGTAGATTTACTCAAAGACCATAGAGAGCAGACCAGTACAAAACTAGAGATTTACTCAATGACCATAGAGAGCGGACCAGGACATAACTAGAGATTTACTCAATGACCATAGAGAGCGGAACAGGACATAACTGTACATTTGCTCAATGACCATAGAGAGCGGACCAGGACATAACTAGAGATTTACTCAATGACCATAGAGAGCGGACCAGGACATAGCTGTAGATTTACTCAATGACCATAGAGAGCGGACCATTACATAACTAGAGATTTACTCAATGACCATAGAGAGCGGACCAGGACATAACTAGAGATTTACTCAATGACCATAGAGAGCGGACAAGGACATAACTAGAGATTTACTCAATGACCATAGAGAGCGGACCAGGACATAACTAGAGATTTACTCAATGACCATAGAGAGCGGACCAGGACATAACTGTACATTAACTCTATGACCATAGAGAGCGGACCAGGACATAACTGTAGATTTACTCAATGACCATAGAGAGCGGACCAGGACATAACTGTAGATTTACTCAATGACCATAGAGAGCGGACCATTACATAACTAGAGATTTACTCAATGACCATAGAGAGCGGACCAGGACATAACTAGAGATTTACTCAATGACCATAGAGAGCGGACAAGGACATAACTAGATATTTACTCAATGACCATAGAGAGCGGACCAGGACATAACTAGAGATTTACTCAATGACCATAGAGAGCGGACCAGGACATAACTGTACATTAACTCTATGACCATAGAGAGCGGACCAGGACATAACTGTAGATTTACTCAATGACCATAGAGAGCGGACCAGGACATAACTGTAGATTTACTCAATGACCATAGAGAGCGGACCAGGACAGCACTGTAGATTTACTCAATGACCATAGAGAGCGGACCAGGACATAACTAGAGATTTACTCAATGACCATAGAGAACGGACAAGGACATAACTAGAGATTTACTCAATGATCATAGAGAGCGGACCAGGACATAACTGTAGATTTACTCAAAGACCATAGAGAGCAGACCAGTACAAAACTAGAGATTTACTCAATGACCATAGAGAGCGGACCAGGACATAACTAGAGATTTACTCAATGACCATAGAGAGCGGACCAGGACATAACTGTACATTTGCTCAATGACCATAGAGAGCGGACCAGGACATAACTAGAGATTTACTCAATGACCATAGAGAGCGGACAAGGACATAACTAGAGATTTACTCAATGACCATAGAGAGCGGACCAGGACATAACTAGAGATTTACTCAATGACCATAGAGAGCGGACCAGGACATAACTAGAGATTTACTCAATGATCATAGAGAGCGGACCAGGACATAACTGTAGATTTACTCAAAGACCATAGAGAGCAGACCAGTACAAAACTAGAGATTTACTCAATGACCATAGAGAACGGACCAGGACATAACTAGAGATTAACTCAATGACCATAGAGAGCGGACCAGGACATAACTGTACATTTGCTCAATGACCATAGAGAGCGGACCAGGACATAACTAGAGATTTACTCAATGACCATAGAGAGCGGACAAGGACATAACTAGAGATTTACTCAATGACCATAGAGAGCGGACCAGGACATAACTAGAGATTTACTCAATGACCATAGAGAGCGGACAAGGACATAACTAGAGATTTAGTCAATGACCATAGAGAGCGGACCAGGACATAACTAGAGATTTACCCAATGACCATAGAGAGCGGACAAGGACATAACTAGAGATTTACTCAATGACCATAGAGAGCGGACCAGGATATTACTAGAGATTTACTCAATGACCATAGAGAGCGGGCCAGGATATAACTAGAGATTTACTCAATGACCACAGGGAACGTACCAGGACATAACTAGAGATTTACTCAATGACCATAGAGAGCGGACCAGGGCATAACTAGAGATGCATTCAATGACCATCGAGAGCGGACCAGGACATAACTGTAGATTTACTCAATGTTCATAGAGTTGCGGGCCAGGATATAATGAGAGATTTACTCAATGATGAGCGGACCAGGATATAACTAGAGATTTACTCAAAGACCATAGAGGGCGGGCCAGGATATAACTAGAGATTTACTCAATGACCATAGAGAGCGGACCAGGACATAACTAGAGATTTACTCAATGACCATAGAGAGCGGACCATGACATAACTTTAGATTTACTCAATGACCATAGAGAGCGGACCAGGACATAACTAGAGATTTACTCAATGATCATAGAGAGCGGACCAGGACATAACTGTAGATTTACTCAAAGACCATAGAGAGCAGACCAGTACAAAACTAGAGATTTACTCAATGACCATAGAGAGCGGACCAGGACATAACTAGAGATTTACTCAATGACCATAGAGAGCGGACCAGGACATAACTGTACATTTGCTCAATGACCATAGAGAGCGGACCAGGACATAACTAGAGATTTACTCAATGACCATAGAGAGCGGACCAGGACATAGCTGTAGATTTACTCAATGACCATAGAGAGCGGACCATTACATAACTAGAGATTTACTCAATGACCATAGAGAGCGGACCAGGACATAACTAGAGATTTACTCAATGACCATAGAGAGCGGACAAGGACATAACTAGAGATTTACTCAATGACCATAGAGAGCGGACCAGGACATAACTAGAGATTTACTCAATGACCATAGAGAGCGGACCAGGACATAACTGTACATTAACTCTATGACCATAGAGAGCGGACCAGGACATAACTGTAGATTTACTCAATGACCATAGAGAGCGGACCAGGACATAGCTGTAGATTTAGTCAATGACCATAGAGAGCGGACCAGGACATAACTAGAGATTTACCCAATGACCATAGAGAGCGGACAAGGACATAACTAGAGATTTACTCAATGACCATAGAGAGCGGACCAGGATATTACTAGAGATTTACTCAATGACCATAGAGAGCGGGCCAGGATATAACTAGAGATTTACTCAATGACCACAGGGAACGTACCAGGACATAACTAGAGATTTACTCAATGACCATAGAGAGCGGACCAGGGCATAACTAGAGATGCATTCAATGACCATCGAGAGCGGACCAGGACATAACTGTAGATTTACTCAATGATCATAGAGTTGCGGGCCAGGATATAACGAGAGATTTACTCAATGATGAGCGGACCAGGATATAACTAGAGATTTACTCAAAGACCATAGAGGGCGGGCCAGGATATAACTAGAGATTTACTCAATGACCATAGAGAGCGGACCAGGACATAACTAGAGATTTACTCAATGACCATAGAGAGCGGACCATGACATAACTTTAGATTTACTCAATGACCATAGAGAGCGGACCAGGACATAACTAGAGATTTACTCAATGATCATAGAGAGTGGACAAGGACATAACTGTAGATTTACTCAAAGACCATAGAGAGCAGACCAGTACAAAACTAGAGATTTACTCAATGACCATAGAGAGCGGACCAGGACATAACTAGAGATTTACTCAATGACCATAGAGAGCGGACCAGGACATAACTGTACATTTGCTCAATGACCATAGAGAGCGGACCAGGACATAACTAGAGATTTACTCAATGACCATAGAGAGCGGACCAGGACATAGCTGTAGATTTACTCAATGACCATAGAGAGCGGACCATTACATAACTAGAGATTTACTCAATGACCATAGAGAGCGGACCAGGACATAACTAGAGATTTACTCAATGACCATAGAGAGCGGACAAGGACATAACTAGAGATTTACTCAATGACCATAGAGAGCGGACCAGGACATAACTAGAGATTTACTCAATGACCATAGAGAGCGGACCAGGACATAACTGTACATTAACTCTATGACCATAGAGAGCGGACCAGGACATAACTGTAGATTTACTCAATGACCATAGAGAGCGGACCAGGACATAGCTGTAGATTTAGTCAATGACCATAGAGAGCGGACCAGGACATAACTAGAGATTTACCCAATGACCATAGAGAGCGGACAAGGACATAACTAGAGATTTACTCAATGACCATAGAGAGCGGACCAGGATATTACTAGAGATTTACTCAATGACCATAGAGAGCGGGCCAGGATATAACTAGAGATTTACTCAATGACCACAGGGAACGTACCAGGACATAACTAGAGATTTACTCAATGACCATAGAGAGCGGACCAGGGCATAACTAGAGATGCATTCAATGACCATCGAGAGCGGACCAGGACATAACTGTAGATTTACTCAATGATCATAGAGTTGCGGGCCAGGATATAACGAGAGATTTACTCAATGATGAGCGGACCAGGATATAACTAGAGATTTACTCAAAGACCATAGAGGGCGGGCCAGGATATAACTAGAGATTTACTCAATGACCATAGAGAGCGGACCAGGACATAACTAGAGATTTACTCAATGACCATAGAGAGCGGACCATGACATAACTTTAGATTTACTCAATGACCATAGAGAGCGGACCAGGACATAACTAGAGATTTACTCAATGATCATAGAGAGTGGACCAGGACATAACTGTAGATTTACTCAAAGACCATAGAGAGCGGACCAGGACATAACTAGAGATTTACCCAATGACCATAGAGAGCGGACCAGGATATAACTAGAGATTTACTCAATGACCATAGAGAGCGGGCCAGGATATAACTAGAGATTTACTCAATGACCACAGGGAACGTACCAGGACATAACTAGAGATTTACTCAATGACCATAGAGAGCGGACCAGGGCATAACTAGAGATGCATTCAATGACCATCGAGAGCGGACCAGGACATAACTGTAGATTTACTCAATGATCATAGAGTTGCGGGCCAGGATATAACGAGAGATTTACTCAATGATGAGCGGACCAGGATATAACTAGAGATTTACTCAAAGACCATAGAGAGCGGGCCAGGATATAACTAGAGATTTACTCAATGACCATAGAGAGCGGACCAGGACATAACTAGAGATTTACTCAATGACCATAGAGAGCGGACCATGACATAACTTTAGATTTACTCAATGACCATAGAGAGCGGACCAGGACATAACTAGAGATTTACTCAATGATCATAGAGAGCGGACCAGGACATAACTGTAGATTTACTCAAAGACCATAGAGAGCAGACCAGTACAAAACTAGAGATTTACTCAATGACCATAGAGAGCGGACCAGGACATAACTAGAGATTTACTCAATGACCATAGAGAGCGGACCAGGACATAACTGTACATTTGCTCAATGACCATAGAGAGCGGACCAGGACATAACTAGAGATTTACTCAATGACCATAGAGAGCGGACAAGGACATAACTAGAGATTTACTCAATGACCATAGAGAGCGGACCAGGACATAACTAGAGATTTACTCAATGACCATAGAGAGCGGACCAGGACATAACTAGAGATTTACTCAATGATCATAGAGAGCGGACCAGGACATAACTGTAGATTTACTCAAAGACCATAGAGAGCAGACCAGTACAAAACTAGAGATTTACTCAATGACCATAGAGAGCGGACCAGGACATAACTAGAGATTTACTCAATGACCATAGAGAGCGGACCAGGACATAACTGTACATTTGCTCAATGACCATAGAGAGCGGACCAGGACATAACTAGAGATTTACTCAATGACCATAGAGAGCGGACAAGGACATAACTAGAGATTTATTCAATGACCATAGAGAGCGGACCAGGACATAACTAGAGATTTACTCAATGACCATAGAGAGCGGACAAGGACATAACTAGAGATTTAGTCAATGACCATAGAGAGCGGACCAGGACATAACTAGAGATTTACCCAATGACCATAGAGAGCGGACAAGGACATAACTAGAGATTTACTCAATGACCATAGAGAGCGGACCAGGATATTACTAGAGATTTACTCAATGACCATAGAGAGCGGGCCAGGATATAACTAGAGATTTACTCAATGACCACAGGGAACGTACCAGGACATAACTAGAGATTTACTCAATGACCATAGAGAGCGGACCAGGGCATAACTAGAGAGGCATTCAATGACCATCGAGAGCGGACCAGGACAAAACTGTAGATTTACTCAATGATCATAGAGTTGCGGGCCAGGATATAACGAGAGATTTACTCAATGATGAGCGGACCAGGATATAACTAGAGATTTACTCAAAGACCATAGAGGGCGGGCCAGGATATAACTAGAGATTTACTCAATGACCATAGAGAGCGGACCAGGACATAACTAGAGATTTACTCAATGACCATAGAGAGCGGACCATGACATAACTTTAGATTTACTCAATGACCATAGAGAGCGGACCAGGACATAACTAGAGATTTACTCAATGATCATAGAGAGCGGACCAGGACATAACTGTAGATTTACTCAAAGACCATAGAGAGCAGACCAGTACAAAACTAGAGATTTACTCAATGACCATAGAGAGCGGACCAGGACATAACTAGAGATTTACTCAATGACCATAGAGAGCGGAACAGGACATAACTGTACATTTGCTCAATGACCATAGAGAGCGGACCAGGACATAACTAGAGATTTACTCAATGACCATAGAGAGCGGACCAGGACATAGCTGTAGATTTACTCAATGACCATAGAGAGCGGACCATTACATAACTAGAGATTTACTCAATGACCATAGAGAGCGGACCAGGACATAACTAGAGATTTACTCAATGACCATAGAGAGCGGACAAGGACATAACTAGAGATTTACTCAATGACCATAGAGAGCGGACCAGGACATAACTAGAGATTTACTCAATGACCATAGAGAGCGGACCAGGACATAACTGTACATTAACTCTATGACCATAGAGAGCGGACCAGGACATAACTGTAGATTTACTCAATGACCATAGAGAGCGGACCAGGACATAACTGTAGATTTACTCAATGACCATAGAGAGCGGACCATTACATAACTAGAGATTTACTCAATGACCATAGAGAGCGGACCAGGACATAACTAGAGATTTACTCAATGACCATAGAGAGCGGACAAGGACATAACTAGATATTTACTCAATGACCATAGAGAGCGGACCAGGACATAACTAGAGATTTACTCAATGACCATAGAGAGCGGACCAGGACATAACTGTACATTAACTCTATGACCATAGAGAGCGGACCAGGACATAACTGTAGATTTACTCAATGACCATAGAGAGCGGACCAGGACATAACTGTAGATTTACTCAATGACCATAGAGAGCGGACCAGGACAGCACTGTAGATTTACTCAATGACCATAGAGAGCGGACCAGGACATAACTAGAGATTTACTCAATGACCATAGAGAACGGACAAGGACATAACTAGAGATTTACTCAATGATCATAGAGAGCGGACCAGGACATAACTGTAGATTTACTCAAAGACCATAGAGAGCAGACCAGTACAAAACTAGAGATTTACTCAATGACCATAGAGAGCGGACCAGGACATAACTAGAGATTTACTCAATGACCATAGAGAGCGGACCAGGACATAACTGTACATTTGCTCAATGACCATAGAGAGCGGACCAGGACATAACTAGAGATTTACTCAATGACCATAGAGAGCGGACAAGGACATAACTAGAGATTTACTCAATGACCATAGAGAGCGGACCAGGACATAACTAGAGATTTACTCAATGACCATAGAGAGCGGACCAGGACATAACTAGAGATTTACTCAATGATCATAGAGAGCGGACCAGGACATAACTGTAGATTTACTCAAAGACCATAGAGAGCAGACCAGTACAAAACTAGAGATTTACTCAATGACCATAGAGAACGGACCAGGACATAACTAGAGATTAACTCAATGACCATAGAGAGCGGACCAGGACATAACTGTACATTTGCTCAATGACCATAGAGAGCGGACCAGGACATAACTAGAGATTTACTCAATGACCATAGAGAGCGGACAAGGACATAACTAGAGATTTACTCAATGACCATAGAGAGCGGACCAGGACATAACTAGAGATTTACTCAATGACCATAGAGAGCGGACAAGGACATAACTAGAGATTTAGTCAATGACCATAGAGAGCGGACCAGGACATAACTAGAGATTTACCCAATGACCATAGAGAGCGGACAAGGACATAACTAGAGATTTACTCAATGACCATAGAGAGCGGACCAGGATATTACTAGAGATTTACTCAATGACCATAGAGAGCGGGCCAGGATATAACTAGAGATTTACTCAATGACCACAGGGAACGTACCAGGACATAACTAGAGATTTACTCAATGACCATAGAGAGCGGACCAGGGCATAACTAGAGATGCATTCAATGACCATCGAGAGCGGACCAGGACATAACTGTAGATTTACTCAATGTTCATAGAGTTGCGGGCCAGGATATAATGAGAGATTTACTCAATGATGAGCGGACCAGGATATAACTAGAGATTTACTCAAAGACCATAGAGGGCGGGCCAGGATATAACTAGAGATTTACTCAATGACCATAGAGAGCGGACCAGGACATAACTAGAGATTTACTCAATGACCATAGAGAGCGGACCATGACATAACTTTAGATTTACTCAATGACCATAGAGAGCGGACCAGGACATAACTAGAGATTTACTCAATGATCATAGAGAGCGGACCAGGACATAACTGTAGATTTACTCAAAGACCATAGAGAGCAGACCAGTACAAAACTAGAGATTTACTCAATGACCATAGAGAGCGGACCAGGACATAACTAGAGATTTACTCAATGACCATAGAGAGCGGACCAGGACATAACTGTACATTTGCTCAATGACCATAGAGAGCGGACCAGGACATAACTAGAGATTTACTCAATGACCATAGAGAGCGGACCAGGACATAGCTGTAGATTTACTCAATGACCATAGAGAGCGGACCATTACATAACTAGAGATTTACTCAATGACCATAGAGAGCGGACCAGGACATAACTAGAGATTTACTCAATGACCATAGAGAGCGGACAAGGACATAACTAGAGATTTACTCAATGACCATAGAGAGCGGACCAGGACATAACTAGAGATTTACTCAATGACCATAGAGAGCGGACCAGGACATAACTGTACATTAACTCTATGACCATAGAGAGCGGACCAGGACATAACTGTAGATTTACTCAATGACCATAGAGAGCGGACCAGGACATAGCTGTAGATTTAGTCAATGACCATAGAGAGCGGACCAGGACATAACTAGAGATTTACCCAATGACCATAGAGAGCGGACAAGGACATAACTAGAGATTTACTCAATGACCATAGAGAGCGGACCAGGATATTACTAGAGATTTACTCAATGACCATAGAGAGCGGGCCAGGATATAACTAGAGATTTACTCAATGACCACAGGGAACGTACCAGGACATAACTAGAGATTTACTCAATGACCATAGAGAGCGGACCAGGGCATAACTAGAGATGCATTCAATGACCATCGAGAGCGGACCAGGACATAACTGTAGATTTACTCAATGATCATAGAGTTGCGGGCCAGGATATAACGAGAGATTTACTCAATGATGAGCGGACCAGGATATAACTAGAGATTTACTCAAAGACCATAGAGGGCGGGCCAGGATATAACTAGAGATTTACTCAATGACCATAGAGAGCGGACCAGGACATAACTAGAGATTTACTCAATGACCATAGAGAGCGGACCATGACATAACTTTAGATTTACTCAATGACCATAGAGAGCGGACCAGGACATAACTAGAGATTTACTCAATGATCATAGAGAGTGGACCAGGACATAACTGTAGATTTACTCAAAGACCATAGAGAGCAGACCAGTACAAAACTAGAGATTTACTCAATGACCATAGAGAGCGGACCAGGACATAACTAGAGATTTACTCAATGACCATAGAGAGCGGACCAGGACATAACTGTACATTTGCTCAATGACCATAGAGAGCGGACCAGGACATAACTAGAGATTTACTCAATGACCATAGAGAGCGGACCAGGACATAGCTGTAGATTTACTCAATGACCATAGAGAGCGGACCATTACATAACTAGAGATTTACTCAATGACCATAGAGAGCGGACCAGGACATAACTAGAGATTTACTCAATGACCATAGAGAGCGGACAAGGACATAACTAGAGATTTACTCAATGACCATAGAGAGCGGACCAGGACATAACTAGAGATTTACTCAATGACCATAGAGAGCGGACCAGGACATAACTGTACATTAACTCTATGACCATAGAGAGCGGACCAGGACATAACTGTAGATTTACTCAATGACCATAGAGAGCGGACCAGGACATAGCTGTAGATTTAGTCAATGACCATAGAGAGCGGACCAGGACATAACTAGAGATTTACCCAATGACCATAGAGAGCGGACAAGGACATAACTAGAGATTTACTCAATGACCATAGAGAGCGGACCAGGATATTACTAGAGATTTACTCAATGACCATAGAGAGCGGGCCAGGATATAACTAGAGATTTACTCAATGACCACAGGGAACGTACCAGGACATAACTAGAGATTTACTCAATGACCATAGAGAGCGGACCAGGGCATAACTAGAGATGCATTCAATGACCATCGAGAGCGGACCAGGACATAACTGTAGATTTACTCAATGATCATAGAGTTGCGGGCCAGGATATAACGAGAGATTTACTCAATGATGAGCGGACCAGGATATAACTAGAGATTTACTCAAAGACCATAGAGGGCGGGCCAGGATATAACTAGAGATTTACTCAATGACCATAGAGAGCGGACCAGGACATAACTAGAGATTTACTCAATGACCATAGAGAGCGGACCATGACATAACTTTAGATTTACTCAATGACCATAGAGAGCGGACCAGGACATAACTAGAGATTTACTCAATGATCATAGAGAGTGGACCAGGACATAACTGTAGATTTACTCAAAGACCATAGAGAGCAGACCAGTACAAAACTAGAGATTTACTCAATGACCATAGAGAGCGGACCAGGATATAACTAGAGATTTATTCAATGACCATAGAGAGCGGACCAGGACATAACTGTATATTTGCTCAATGACCATAGAGAGCGGACCAGGACATAACTAGAGATTTACTCAATGACCATAGAGAGCGGACCAGGACATAGCTGTAGATTTACTCAATGACCATAGAGAGCGGACCATTACATAACTAGAGATTTACTCAATGACCATAGAGAGCGGACCAGGACATAACTAGAGATTTACTCAATGACCATAGAGAGCGGACAAGGACATAACTAGAGATTTACTCAATGACCATAGAGAGCGGACCAGGACATAACTAGAGATTTACTCAATGACCATAGAGAGCGGACCAGGACATAACTGTACAATAACTCTATGACCATAGAGAGCGGACCAGGACATAACTGTAGATTTACTCAATGACCATAGATTGCGGACCAGGACATAACTGTAGATTTACTCAATGACCATAGAGAGCGGACCAGGACAGCACTGTAGATTTACTCAATGACCATAGAGAGCGGACCAGGACATAACTAGAGATATACTCAATGACCATAGAGAACGGACCAGGACATGACTAGAGATTTACTCAATGACCACAGAGAGTGGACCAGGACATAACTAGAGATTTACTCAATGACCATAGAGAGCGGACCAGGACATAACTAGAGATTTACTCAATGACCACAGAGAGTGGACCAGGACATAACTAGAGAGTTACTCAATGACCACAGAGAGTGGACCAGGACATAACTAGAGATTTACTCAATGACCATAGAGAGCGGACCAGGACATAACTAGAGATTTACTCAATGACCATAGAGAGCGGACCAGGACATAACTAGAGATTTACTCAATGACCACAGAGAGTGGACCAGGACATAACTAGAGATTTTCTCAATGACCATAGAGAGCTGACCAGGACAAAACTAGAGATTTACTCAATGACCATAGAGAGCGGACCAGGACATAACTAGAGATTTCCTCAATGATCATAGAGAATGGACCAGGACATAATTAGAGATTTACTCAATGACCATAGAGAGCGGACCAGGACATAACTGTAGATTTACTCAATGACCATAGAGAGCGGACCAGGACATATCTAGAGATTTACTCAATGACCATAGAGAGCGGCCCAGGACATAACTAAAGATTTCTTCAATGATCATAGAGAGCGGGCCAGGACATAACTAGAGATTTACTCAATGATCATGGAGAGCGGACCAGGACATAACTGTAGATTTACTCAATGACCATAGAGAGCGGACCAGGACATAACTGTAGATTTACTCAATGACCATAGAGAGCGGACCAGGACATAACTGTAGATTTACTCAATGACCATAGAGAACGGACCAGGACATAACTAGAGATTTACTCAATGACCATAGATAGCTGACCAGGACATAACTAGAGATTTACTCAATGACCATAGAGAGCGGACCAGGACATAACTAGAGATTTCCTCAATGATCATAGAGAACGGACCAGGACATAACTAGAGATTTACTCAATGACCATAGAGAGCGGACCAGGACATAACTGTAGATTTACTCAATGACCATAGAGAGCGGACCAGGACATATCTAGAGATTTACTCAATGACCATAGAGAGCGGACCAGGACATAACTAGAGATTTACTCAATGACCATAGATAGCAGACCAGGTCATAACTAGAGATTTACTCAATGACCATAGAGAGCGGACCAGGACATAACTAGAGATTTACCCAATGACCATAGAGAGCGGACAAGGACATAACTAGAGATTTACTCAATGACCATAGAGAGCGGACCAGGATATAACTAGAGATTTACTCAATGACCATAGAGAGCGGGCCAGGATATAACTAGAGATTTACTCAATGACCACAGGGAACGTACCAGGACATAACTAGAGGTTTACTCAATGACCATAGAGAGCGGACCAGGGCATAACTAGAGATGCATTCAATGACCATTGAGAGCGGACCAGGACATAACTGTAGATTTACTCAATGATCATAGAGTTGCGGGCCAGGATATAACGAGAGATTTACTCAATGATGAGCGGACCAGGATATAACTAGAGATTTACTCAAAGACCATAGAGAGCGGGCCAGGATATAACTAGAGATTTACTCAATGACCATAGAGAGCGGACCAGGACATAACTAGAGATTTACTCAATGACCATAGAGAGCGGACCATGACATAACTTTAGATTTACTCAATGACCATAGAGAGCGGACCAGGACATAACTAGAGATTTACTCAATGATCATAGAGAGCGGACCAGGACATAACTGTAGATTTACTCAAAGACCATAGAGAGCAGACCAGTACAAAACTAGAGATTTACTCAATGACCATAGAGAGCGGACCAGGACATAACTAGAGATTTACTCAATGACCATAGAGAGCGGACCAGGACATAACTAGAGATTTACCCAATGACCATAGAGAGCGGACAAGGACATAACTAGAGATTTACTCAATGACCATAGAGAGCGGACCAGGATATTACTAGAGATTTACTCAATGACCATAGAGAGCGGGCCAGGATATAACTAGAGATTTACTCAATGACCATAGGGAACGTACCAGGACATAACTAGAGATTTACTCAATGACCATAGAGAGCGGACCAGGGCATAACTAGAGATGCATTCAATGACCATCGAGAGCGGACCAGGACATAACTGTAGATTTACTCAATGATCATAGAGTTGCGGGCCAGGATATAACGAGAGATTTACTCAATGATGAGCGGACCAGGATATAACTAGAGATTTACTCAAAGACCATAGAGGGCGGGCCAGGATATAACTAGAGATTTACTCAATGACCATAGAGAGCGGACCAGGACATAACTAGAGATTTACTCAATGACCATAGAGAGCGGACCATGACATAACTTTAGATTTACTCAATGACCATAGAGAGCGGACCAGGACATAACTAGAGATTTACTCAATGATCATAGAGAGTGGACCAGGACATAACTGTAGATTTACTCAAAGACCATAGAGAGCAGACCAGTACAAAACTAGAGATTTACTCAATGACCATAGAGAGCGGACCAGGACATAACTAGAGATTTACTCAATGACCATAGAGAGCGGACCAGGACATAACTGTATATTTGCTCAATGACCATAGAGAGCGGACCAGGACATAACTAGAGATTTACTCAATGACCATAGAGAGCGGACCAGGACATAGCTGTAGATTTACTCAATGACCATAGAGAGCGGACCATTACATAACTAGAGATTTACTCAATGACCATAGAGAGCGGACCAGGACATAACTAGAGATTTACTCAATGACCATAGAGAGCGGACAAGGACATAACTAGAGATTTACTCAATGACCATAGAGAGCGGACCAGGACATAACTAGAGATTTACTCAATGACCATAGAGAGCGTACCAGGACATAACTGTACATTAACTCTATGACCATAGAGAGCGGACCAGGACATAACTGTAGATTTACTCAATGACCATAGAGAGCGGACCAGGACATAACTGTAGATTTACTCAATGACCATAGAGAGCGGACCAGGACAGCACTGTAGATTTACTCAATGACCATAGAGAGCGGACCAGGACATAGCTAGAGATATACTCAATGACCATAGAGAACGGACCAGGACATAACTAGAGATTTACTCAATGACCACAGAGAGTGGACCAGGACATAACTAGAGATTTACTCAATGACCATAGAGAGCGGACCAGGACATAACTAGAGATTTACTCAATGACCACAGAGAGTGGACCAGGACATAACTAGAGAGTTACTCAATGACCACAGAGAGTGGACCAGGACATAACTAGAGATTTACTCAATGACCATAGAGAGCGGACCAGGACATAACTAGAGATTTACTCAATGACCATAGAGAGCGGACCAGGACATAACTAGAGATTTACTCAATGACCACAGAGAGTGGACCAGGACATAACTAGAGATTAACTCAATGACTACAGAGAGTGGACCAGGACATAACTAGAGATTTTCTCAATGACCATAGAGAGCTGACCAGGACAAAACTAGAGATTTACTCAATGACCATAGAGAGCGGACCAGGACATAACTAGAGATTTCCTCAATGATCATAGAGAATGGACCAGGACATAATTAGAGATTTACTCAATGACCATAGAGAGCGGACCAGGACATAACTGTAGATTTACTCAATGACCATAGAGAGCGGACCAGGACATATCTAGAGATTTACTCAATGACCATAGAGAGCGGCCCAGGACATAACTAAAGATTTCCTCAATGATCATAGAGAGCGGGCCAGGACATAACTAGAGATTTACTCAATGATCATGGAGAGCGGACCAGGACATAACTGTAGATTTACTCAATGACCATAGAGAGCGGACCAGGACATAACTGTAGATGTACTCAATGACCATAGAGAGCGGACCAGGACATAACTGTAGATTTACTCAATGACCATAGAGAACGGACCAGGACATAACTAGAGATTTACTCAATGACCATAGATAGCTGACCAGGACATAACTAGAGATTTACTCAATGACCATAGAGAGCGGACCAGGACATAACTAGAGATTTCCTCAATGATCATAGAGAACGGACCAGGACATAACTAGAGATTTACTCAATGACCATAGAGAGCGGACCAGGACATAACTGTAGATTTACTCAATGACCATAGAGAGCGGACCAGGACATATCTAGAGATTTACTCAATGACCATAGAGAGCGGACCAGGACATAACTAGAGATTTACTCAATGACCATAGATAGCAGACCAGGTCATAACTAGAGATTTACTCAATGACCATAGAGAGCGGACCAGGACATAACTAGAGATTTACCCAATGACCATAGAGAGCGGACAAGGACATAACTAGAGATTTACTCAATGACCATAGAGAGCGGACCAGGATATAACTAGAGATTTACTCAATGACCATAGAGAGCGGGCCAGGATATAACTAGAGATTTACTCAATGACCACAGGGAACGTACCAGGACATAACTAGAGGTTTACTCAATGACCATAGAGAGCGGACCAGGGCATAACTAGAGATGCATTCAATGACCATCGAGAGCGGACCAGGACATAACTGTAGATTTACTCAATGATCATAGAGTTGCGGGCCAGGATATAACGAGAGATTTACTCAATGATGAGCGGACCAGGATATAACTAGAGAATTACTCAAAGACCATAGAGAGCGGGCCAGGATATAACTAGAGATTTACTCAATGACCATAGAGAGCGGACCAGGACATAACTAGAGATTTACTCAATGACCATAGAGAGCGGACCATGACATGACTTTAGATTTACTCAATGACCATAGAGAGCGGACCAGGACATAACTAGAGATTTACTCAATGATCATAGAGAGCGGACCAGGACATAACTGTAGATTTACTCAAAGACCATAGAGAGCAGACCAGTACAAAACTAGAGATTTACTCAATGACCATAGAGAGCGGACCAGGACATAACTAGAGATTTACTCAATGACCATGGAGAGCGGACCAGGACATAACTGTACATTTGCTCAATGACCATAGAGAGCGGACCAGGACATAACTAGAGATTTACTCAATGACCATAGAGAGCGGACCAGGACATAGCTGTAGATTTAGTCAATGACCATAGAGAGCGGACCAGGACATAACTAGAGATTTACTCAATGACCATAGAGAGCGGACCAGGACATAACTAGAGATTTACTCAATGACCATAGAGAGCGGACAAGGACATAACTAGAGATTTACTCAATGACCATAGAGAGCGGACCGGGACATAACTAGAGATTTACTCAATGACCATAGAGAGCGGACCAGGACATAACTGTACATTTACTCTATGACCATAGAGAGCGGACCAGGACATAACTGTAGATTTACTCAATGACCATAGAGAGCGGACCAGGACATAACTGTAGATTTACTCAATGACCATAGAGAGCGGACCAGGACATAACTAGAGATTTACTCAATGACCATAGAGAGCTGACCAGGACATAACTAGAGATTTACTCAATGACCATAGAGAGCGGACCAGGACATAACTAGAGATTTCCTCAATGATCATAGAGAACGGACCAGGACATAATTAGAGATTTACTCAATGACCATAGAGAGCGGACCAGGACATAACTGTAGATTTACTCAATGACCATAGAGCGCGGACCAGGACATATCTAGAGATTTACTCAATGACCATAGAGAGCGGACCAGGACATAACTAAAGATTTCCTCAATGATCATAGAGAGCGGGCGAGGACATAAGTAGAGATTTACTCAATGATCATGGAGAGCGGACCAGGACATAACTGTAGATTTACTCAATGACCATAGAGAGCGGACCAGGACATAAATGTAGATTTACTCAATGATCATAGCGAGCGGACCAGGACATAACTGTAGATTTACTCAATGACCATAGAGAGCGGACCAGGATATAACTAGAGATTTACTCAATGACCATAGAGAGCTGACCAGGACATAACTAGAGATTTACTCAATGACCATAGAGAGCGGACCAGGACATAACTAGAGATTTCCTCAATGATCATAGAGAACGGACCAGGACATAACTAGAGATTTACTCAATGACCATAGAGAGCGGACCAGGACATAACTGTAGATTTACTCAATGACCATAGAGAGCGGACCAGGACATATCTAGAGATTTACTCAATGACCATAGAGAGTGGGCCAGGATATAACTAGAGATTTACTCAATGACCACAGGGAACGTACCAGGACATAACTAGAGATTTACTCAATGACCATAGAGAGCGGACCAGGGCATAACTGGAGATGCATTCAATGACCATCGAGAGCGGACCAGGACATAACTGTAGATTTACTCAATGATCATAGAGTTGCGGGCCAGGATATAACGAGAGATTTACTCAATGATGAGCGGACCAGGATATAACTAGAGATTTACTCAAAGACCATAGAGAGCGGGCCAGGATATAACTAGAGATTTACTCATTGACCATAGAGAGCGGACCAGGACATAACTAGAGCTTTACTCAATGACCATAGAGAGCGGACCATGACATAACTTTAGATTTACTCAATGACCATAGAGAGCGGACCAGGACATAACTAGAGATTTACTCAATGATCATAGAGAGCGGACCAGGACATAACTGTAGATTTACTCAAAGACCATAGAGAGCAGACCAGTACAAAACTAGAGATTTACTCAATGACCATAGAGAACGGACCAGGACATAACTAGAGATTTACTCAATGACCATAGAGAGCGGACCAGGACATAACTCTACATTTGCTCAATGACCATAGAGAGCGGACCAGGACATAACTAGAGATTTACTCAATGACGATAGAGAGCGGACCAGGACATAGCTGTAGATTTACTCAATGACCATAGAGAGCGGACCAGGACATAACTAGAGATTTACTCAATGACCATAGAGAGCGGACCAGGACATAACTAGAGATTTACTCAATGACCATAGAGAGCGGACAAGGACATAACTAGAGATTTACTCAATGACCATAGAGAGCGGACCAGGACATAACTAGAGATTTACTCAATGACCATAGAGAGCGGACCAGGACATAACTGTACATTTAGTCTATGACCATAGAGAGCGGACCAGGACATAACTGTAGATTTACTCAATGACCATAGAGAGCGGACCAGGACATGACTGTAGATTTACTCAATGACCATAGAGAGCGGACCAGGACATAACTGTAGATTTACTCAATGACCATAGAGAGCGGACCAGGACATAATTAGAGATTTACTCAATGACCATAGAGAGCGGACCAGGACATAACTGTAGATTTACTCAATGACCATAGAGAGCGGACCAGGACATATCTAGAGATTTACTCAATGACCATAGAGAGCGGACCAGGACATAACTAGGTATTTACTCAATGACCATAGAGAGCGGACCAGGACATAACTAGAGATTTACTCAATGACCATAGAGAGCTGACCAGGACATAACTAGAGATTTACTCAATGACCATAGAGAGCGGACCAGGACATAACTAGAGATTTCCTCAATGATCATAGAGAACGGACCAGGACATAACTAGAGATTTACTCAATGACCATAGAGAGCGGACCAGGACATAACTGTAGATTTACTCAATGACCATAGAGAGCGGACCAGGACATATCTAGAGATTTACTCAATGACCATAGAGAGTGGGCCAGGATATAACTACAGATTTACTCAATGACCACAGGGAACGTACCAGGACATAACTAGAGATTTACTCAATGACCATAGAGAGCGGACCAGGGCATAACTAGAGATGCATTCAATGACCATCGAGAGCGGACCAGGACATAACTGTAGATTTACTCAATGATCATAGAGTTGCGGGCCAGGATATAACGAGAGATTTACTCAATGATGAGCGGACCAGGATATAACTAGAGATTTACTCAAAGACCATAGAGAGCGGGCCAGGATATAACTAGAGATTTACTCATTGACCATAGAGAGCGGACCAGGACATAACTAGAGATTTACTCAATGACCATAGAGAGCGGACCATGACATAACTTTAGATTTACTCAATGACCATAGAGAGCGGACCAGGACATAACTAGAGATTTACTCAATGATCATAGAGAGCGGACCAGGACATAACTGTAGATTTACTCAAAGACCATAGAGAGCAGACCAGTACAAAACTAGAGATTTACTCAATGACCATAGAGAGCGGACCAGGACATAACTAGAGATTTACTCAATGACCATAGAGAGCGGACCAGGACATAACTCTACATTTGCTCAATGACCATAGAGAGCGGACCAGGACATAACTAGAGATTTACTCAATGACCATAGAGAGCGGACCAGGACATAGCTGTAGATTTACTCAATGACCATAGAGAGCGGACCAGGACATAACTAGAGATTTACTCAATGACCATAGAGAGCGGACCAGGACATAACTAGAGATTTACTCAATGACCATAGAGAGCGGACAAGGACATAACTAGAGATTTACTCAATGACCATAGAGAGCGGACCAGGACATAACTAGAGATTTACTCAATGACCATAGAGAGCGGACCAGGACATAACTGTACATTTAGTCTATGACCATAGAGAGCGGACCAGGACATAACTGTAGATTTACTCAATGACCATAGAGAGCGGACCAGGACATGACTGTAGATTTACTCAATGACCATAGAGAGCGGACCAGGACATAACTGTAGATTTACTCAATGACCATAGAGAGCGGACCAGGACATAATTAGAGATTTACTCAATGACCATAGAGAGCGGACCAGGACATAACTGTAGATTTACTCAATGACCATAGAGAGCGGACCAGGACATATCTAGAGATTTACTCAATGACCATAGAGAGCGGACCAGGACATAACTAGGTATTTACTCAATGACCATAGAGAGCGGACCAGGACATAACTAGAGATTTACTCAATGACCATAGAGAGCGGACCAGGACATAACTAGAGATTTACTCAATGACCATAGAGAGCGGACCAGGACATAACTAGAGATTTACTCAATGACCATAGAGAGCGGACCAGGACATAGCTGTAGATTTACTCAATGACCATAGAGAGCGGACCAGGACATAACTAGAGATTAACTCAATGACCATAGAGAGCGGACCAGGACATAACTAGAGATTTACTCAATGACCATAGAGAGCGGACAAGGACATAACTAGAGATTTACTCAATGACCATAGAGAGCGGACCAGGACATAACTAGAGATTTACTCAATGACCATAGAGAGCGGACCAGGACATAACTGTACATTTACTCTATGACCATAGAGAGCGGACCAGGACATAACTAGAGATTTACTCAATGACCATAGAGAGCGGATCAGGACATAACTGTAGATTTACTCAATGACCATAGAGAGCGGACCAGGACATAACTAGAGATTTACTCAATGACCATAGAGAGCGGACAAGGACATAACTAGAGATTTACTCAATGACCATAGAGAGCGGGCCAGGATATAACTAGAGATTTACTCAATGACCAGAGGGAATGTACCAATACATAACTAGAGATTTACTCAATGACCATAGAGAGCGGACCAGGGCATAACTAGAGATGCATTCAATGACCATCGAGAGCGGACCAGGACATAACTGTAGATTTACTCAATGATCATAGAGTTGCGGGCCAGGATATAACGAGAGATTTACTCAATGATGAGCGGACCAGGATATAACTAGAGATTTACTCAAATACCATAGAGAGCGGGCCAGGATATAACTAGAGATTTACTCAATGACCATAGAGAGCGGACCAGGACATAACTGTAGATTTACTCAATGACCATAGAGAGCGGACCAGGACATAACTGTAGATTTACTCAATGACCATAGAGAGCGGACCAGGACATAACTAGAGATTTACTCAATGACCATAGATAGCTGACCAGGACATAACTAGAGATTTACTCAATGACCATAGAGAGCGGACCAGGACATAACTAGAGATTTCCTCAATGATCATAGAGAACGGACCAGGACATAACTAGAGATTTACTCAATGACCATAGAGAGCGGACCAGGACATAACTGTAGATTTACTCAATGACCATAGAGAGCGGACCAGGACATATCTAGAGATTTACTCAATGACCATAGAGAGCGGACCAGGACATAACTAGAGATTTACTCAATGACCATAGATAGCAGACCAGGTCATAACTAGAGATTTACTCAATGACCATAGAGAGCGGACCAGGACATAACTAGAGATTTACCCAATGACCATAGAGAGCGGACAAGGACATAACTAGAGATTTACTCAATGACCATAGAGAGCGGACCAGGATATAACTAGAGATTTACTCAATGACCATAGAGAGCGGGCCAGGATATAACTAGAGATTTACTCAATGACCACAGGGAACGTACCAGGACATAACTAGAGGTTTACTCAATGACCATAGAGAGCGGACCAGGGCATAACTAGAGATGCATTCAATGACCATCGAGAGCGGACCAGGACATAACTGTAGATTTACTCAATGACCATAGAGAGCGGACCAGGACATAATTAGAGATTTACTCAATGATCATAGAGAGCGGACCAGGACATAACTGTAGATTTACTCAAAGACCATAGAGAGCAGACCAGTACAAAACTAGAGATTTACTCAATGACCATAGAGAGCGGATCAGGACATAACTAGAGTTACTCAATGACCATGGAGAGCGGACCAGGACATAACTGTACATTTGCTCAATGACCATAGAGAGCGGACCAGGACATAACTAGAGATTTACTCAATGACCATAGAGAGCGGACCAGGACATAGCTGTAGATTTAGTCAATGACCATAGAGAGCGGACCAGGACATAACTAGAGATTTACTCAATGACCATAGAGAGCGGACCAGGACATAACTAGAGATTTACTCAATGACCATAGAGAGCGGACAAGGACATAACTAGAGATTTACTCAATGACCATAGAGAGCGGACCAGGACATAACTAGAGATTTACTCAATGACCATAGAGAGCGGACCAGGACATAACTGTACATTTACTCTATGACCATAGAGAGCGGACCAGGACATAACTGTAGATTTACTCAATGACCATAGAGAGCGGACCAGGACATAACTGTAGATTTACTCAATGACCATAGAGAGCGGACCAGGACATAACTAGAGATTTACTCAATGACCATAGAGAGCTGACCAGGACATAACTAGAGATTTACTCAATGACCATAGAGAGCGGACCAGGACATAACTAGAGATTTCCTCAATGATCATAGAGAACGGACCAGGACATAATTAGAGATTTACTCAATGACCATAGAGAGCGGACCAGGACATAACTGTAGATTTACTCAATGACCATAGAGCGCGGACCAGGACATATCTAGAGATTTACTCAATGACCATAGAGAGCGGACCAGGACATAACTAAAGATTTCCTCAATGATCATAGAGAGCGGGCCAGGACATAACTAGAGATTTACTCAATGATCATGGAGAGCGGACCAGGACATAACTGTAGATTTACTCAATGACCATAGAGAGCGGACCAGGGCATAACTAGAGATGCATTCAATGACCATCGAGAGCGGACCAGGACATAACTGTAGATTTACTCAATGACCATAGAGAGCGGACCAGGACATAACTAGAGATTTACTCAATGACCATAGAGAGCGGACAAGGACATAACTAGAGATTTACTCAATGACCATAGAGAGCGGACCAGGACATAACTAGAGATTTACTCAATGACCATAGAGAGCGGACCAGGACATAACTGTACATTTAGTCTATGACCATAGAGAGCGGACCAGGACATAACTGTAGATTTACTCAATGACCATAGAGAGCGGACCAGGACATGACTGTAGATTTACTCAATGACCATAGAGAGCGGACCAGGACATAACTGTAGATTTACTCAATGACCATAGAGAGCGGACCAGGACATAATTAGAGATTTACTCAATGACCATAGAGAGCGGACCAGGACATAACTGTAGATTTACTCAATGACCATAGAGAGCGGACCAGGACATATCTAGAGATTTACTCAATGACCATAGAGAGCGGACCAGGACATAACTAGGTATTTACTCAATGACCATAGAGAGCGGACCAGGACATAACTAGAGATTTACTCAATGACCATAGAGAGCGGACCAGGACATAACTAGAGATTTACTCAATGACCATAGAGAGCGGACCAGGACATAACTAGAGATTTACTCAATGACCATAGAGAGCGGACCAGGACATAGCTGTAGATTTACTCAATGACCATAGAGAGCGGACCAGGACATAACTAGAGATTAACTCAATGACCATAGAGAGCGGACCAGGACATAACTAGAGATTTACTCAATGACCATAGAGAGCGGACAAGGACATAACTAGAGATTTACTCAATGACCATAGAGAGCGGACCAGGACATAACTAGAGATTTACTCAATGACCATAGAGAGCGGACCAGGACATAACTGTACATTTACTCTATGACCATAGAGAGCGGACCAGGACATAACTAGAGATTTACTCAATGACCATAGAGAGCGGATCAGGACATAACTGTAGATTTACTCAATGACCATAGAGAGCGGACCAGGACATAACTAGAGATTTACTCAATGACCATAGAGAGCGGACAAGGACATAACTAGAGATTTACTCAATGACCATAGAGAGCGGGCCAGGATATAACTAGAGATTTACTCAATGACCAGAGGGAATGTACCAATACATAACTAGAGATTTACTCAATGACCATAGAGAGCGGACCAGGGCATAACTAGAGATGCATTCAATGACCATCGAGAGCGGACCAGGACATAACTGTAGATTTACTCAATGATCATAGAGTTGCGGGCCAGGATATAACGAGAGATTTACTCAATGATGAGCGGACCAGGATATAACTAGAGATTTACTCAAATACCATAGAGAGCGGGCCAGGATATAACTAGAGATTTACTCAATGACCATAGAGAGCGGACCAGGACATAACTGTAGATTTACTCAATGACCATAGAGAGCGGACCAGGACATAACTGTAGATTTACTCAATGACCATAGAGAGCGGACCAGGACATAACTAGAGATTTACTCAATGACCATAGATAGCTGACCAGGACATAACTAGAGATTTACTCAATGACCATAGAGAGCGGACCAGGACATAACTAGAGATTTCCTCAATGATCATAGAGAGCGGACCAGGACATATCTAGAGATTTACTCAATGACCATAGAGAGCGGACCAGGACATAACTAGAGATTTACTCAATGACCATAGATAGCAGACCAGGTCATAACTAGAGATTTACTCAATGACCATAGAGAGCGGACCAGGACATAACTAGAGATTTACCCAATGACCATAGAGAGCGGACAAGGACATAACTAGAGATTTACTCAATGACCATAGAGAGCGGACCAGGATATAACTAGAGATTTACTCAATGACCATAGAGAGCGGGCCAGGATATAACTAGAGATTTACTCAATGACCACAGGGAACGTACCAGGACATAACTAGAGGTTTACTCAATGACCATAGAGAGCGGACCAGGGCATAACTAGAGATGCATTCAATGACCATCGAGAGCGGACCAGGACATAACTGTAGATTTACTCAATGACCATAGAGAGCGGACCAGGACATAATTAGAGATTTACTCAATGATCATAGAGAGCGGACCAGGACATAACTGTAGATTTACTCAAAGACCATAGAGAGCAGACCAGTACAAAACTAGAGATTTACTCAATGACCATAGAGAGCGGATCAGGACATAACTAGAGTTACTCAATGACCATGGAGAGCGGACCAGGACATAACTGTACATTTGCTCAATGACCATAGAGAGCGGACCAGGACATAACTAGAGATTTACTCAATGACCATAGAGAGCGGACCAGGACATAGCTGTAGATTTAGTCAATGACCATAGAGAGCGGACCAGGACATAACTAGAGATTTACTCAATGACCATAGAGAGCGGACCAGGACATAACTAGAGATTTACTCAATGACCATAGAGAGCGGACAAGGACATAACTAGAGATTTACTCAATGACCATAGAGAGCGGACCAGGACATAACTAGAGATTTACTCAATGACCATAGAGAGCGGACCAGGACATAACTGTACATTTACTCTATGACCATAGAGAGCGGACCAGGACATAACTGTAGATTTACTCAATGACCATAGAGAGCGGACCAGGACATAACTGTAGATTTACTCAATGACCATAGAGAGCGGACCAGGACATAACTAGAGATTTACTCAATGACCATAGAGAGCTGACCAGGACATAACTAGAGATTTACTCAATGACCATAGAGAGCGGACCAGGACATAACTAGAGATTTCCTCAATGATCATAGAGAACGGACCAGGACATAATTAGAGATTTACTCAATGACCATAGAGAGCGGACCAGGACATAACTGTAGATTTACTCAATGACCATAGAGCGCGGACCAGGACATATCTAGAGATTTACTCAATGACCATAGAGAGCGGACCAGGACATAACTAAAGATTTCCTCAATGATCATAGAGAGCGGGCCAGGACATAACTAGAGATTTACTCAATGATCATGGAGAGCGGACCAGGACATAACTGTAGATTTACTCAATGACCATAGAGAGCGGACCAGGGCATAACTAGAGATGCATTCAATGACCATCGAGAGCGGACCAGGACATAACTGTAGATTTACTCAATGACCATAGAGAGCGGACCAGGACATAACTAGAGATTTACTCAATGATTATAGAGAGCGGACCAGGACATAACTGTAGATTTACTCAAAGACCATAGAGAGCAGACCAGTACAAAACTAGAGATTTACTCAATGACCATAGAGAGCGGACCAGGACATAACTGTACATTTACTCTATGACCATAGAGAGCGGACCAGGACATAACTGTAGATTTACTCAATGACCATAGAGAGCGGACCAGGACATAACTAGAGATTTACTCAATGACCATAGAGAGCGGACAAGGACATAACTAGAGATTTACTCAATGACCATAGAGAGCGGACCAGGACATAGCTGTAGATTTAGTCAATGACCATAGAGAGCGGACCAGGACATAACTAGAGATTTACTCAATGACCATAGAGAGCGGACCAGGACATAACTAGAGATTTACTCAATGACCATAGAGAGCGGACAAGGACATAACTAGAGATTTACTCAATGACCATAGAGAGCGGACCAGGACATAACTAGAGATTTACTCAATGACCATAGAGAGCGGACCAGGACATAACTGTACATTTACTCTATGACCATAGAGAGCGGACCAGGACATAACTGTAGATTTACTCAATGACCATAGAGAGCGGACCAGGACATAACTGTAGATTTACTCAATGACCATAGAGAGCGGACCAGGACATAACTAGAGATTTACTCAATGACCACAGAGAGTGGACCAGGACATAACTAGAGATTTACTCAATGACCATAGAGAGCGGACCAGGACATAACTAGAGATTTACTCAATGACCACAGAGAGTGGACCAGGACATAACTAGAGAGTTACTCAATGACCACAGAGAGTGGACCAGGACATAACTAGAGATTTACTCAATGACCATAGAGAGCGGACCAGGACATAACTAGAGATTTACTCAATGACCATAGAGAGCGGACCAGGACATAACTAGAGATTTACTCAATGACCACAGAGAGTGGACCAGGACATAACTAGAGATTTACTCAATGACTACAGAGAGTGGACGAGGACATAACTAGAGATTTTCTCAATGACCATAGAGAGCTGACCAGGACAAAACTAGAGATTTACTCAATGACCATAGAGAGCGGACCAGGACATATCTAGAGATTTACTCAATGACCATAGAGAGCGGACCAGGACATAACTAGAGATTTACTCAATGACCATAGATAGCAGACCAGGACATAACTAGAGATTTCCTCAATGATCATAGAGAATGGACCAGGACATAATTAGAGATTTACTCAATGACCATAGAGAGCGGACCAGGACATAACTGTAGATTTACTCAATGACCATAGAGAGCGGACCAGGACATATCTAGAGATTTACTCAATGACCATAGAGAGCGGCCCAGGACATAACTAAAGATTTCCTCAATGATCATAGAGAGCGGGCCAGGACATAACTAGAGATTTACTCAATGATCATGGAGAGCGGACCAGGAAATAACTGTAGATTTACTCAATGACCATAGAGAGCGGACCAGGACATAACTAGAGATTTACTCAATGACCATAGAGAGCGGACCATGACATGACTTTAGATTTACTCAATGACCATAGAGAGCGGACCAGGACATAACTAGAGATTTACTCAATGATCATAGAGAGCGGACCAGGACATAACTGTAGATTTACTCAAAGACCATAGAGAGCAGACCAGTACAAAACTAGAGATTTACTCAATGACCATAGAGAGCGGACCAGGACATAACTAGAGATTTACTCAATGACCATGGAGAGCGGACCAGGACATAACTGTACATTTGCTCAATGACCATAGAGAGCGGACCAGGACATAACTAGAGATTTACTCAATGACCATAGAGAGCGGACCAGGACATAGCTGTAGATTTAGTCAATGACCATAGAGAGCGGACCAGGACATAACTAGAGATTTACTCAATGACCATAGAGAGCGGACCAGGACATAACAAGAGATTTACTCAATGACCATAGAGAGCGGACAAGGACATAACTAGAGATTTACTCAATGACCATAGAGAGCGGACCGGGACATAACTAGAGATTTACTCAATGACCATAGAGAGCGGACCAGGACATAACTGTACATTTACTCTATGACCATAGAGAGCGGACCAGGACATAACTGTAGATTTACTCAATGACCATAGAGAGCGGACCAGGACATAACTGTAGATTTACTCAATGACCATAGAGAGCGGACCAGGACATAACTAGAGATTTACTCAATGACCATAGAGAGCTGACCAGGACATAACTAGAGATTTACTCAATGACCATAGAGAGCGGACCAGGACATAACTAGAGATTTCCTCAATGATCATAGAGAACGGACCAGGACATAATTAGAGATTTACTCAATGACCATAGAGAGCGGACCAGGACATAACTGTAGATTTACTCAATGACCATAGAGCGCGGACCAGGACATATCTAGAGATTTACTCAATGACCATAGAGAGCGGACCAGGACATAACTAAAGATTTCCTCAATGATCATAGAGAGCGGGCCAGGACATAACTAGAGATTTACTCAATGATCATGGAGAGCGGACCAGGACATAACTGTAGATTTACTCAATGACCATAGAGAGCGGACCAGGACATAAATGTAGATTTACTCAATGATAATAGCGAGCGGACCAGGACATAACTGTAGATTTACTCAATGACCATAGAGAGCGGACCAGGATATAACTAGAGATTTACTCAATGACCATAGAGAGCTGACCAGGACATAACTAGAGATTTACTCAATGACCATAGAGAGCGGACCAGGACATAACTAGAGATTTCCTCAATGATCATAGAGAACGGACCAGGACATAACTAGAGATTTACTCAATGACCATAGAGAGCGGACCAGGACATAACTGTAGATTTACTCAATGACCATAGAGAGCGGACCAGGACATATCTAGAGATTTACTCAATGACCATAGAGAGTGGGCCAGGATATAACTAGAGATTTACTCAATGACCACAGGGAACGTACCAGGACATAACTAGAGATTTACTCAATGACCATAGAGAGCGGACCAGGGCATAACTAGAGATGCATTCAATGACCATCGAGAGCGGACCAGGACATAACTGTAGATTTACTCAATGATCATAGAGTTGCGGGCCAGGATATAACGAGAGATTTACTCAATGATGAGCGGACCAGGATATAACTAGAGATTTACTCAAAGACCATAGAGAGCAGGCCAGGATATAACTAGAGATTTACTCATTGACCATAGAGAGCGGACCAGGACATAACTAGAGATTTACTCAATGACCATAGAGAGCGGACCATGACATAACTTTAGATTTACTCAATGACCATAGAGAGCTGACCAGGACATAACTAGAGATTTACTCAATGATCATAGAGAGCGGACCAGGACATAACTGTAGATTTACTCAAAGACCATAGAGAGCAGACCAGTACAAAACTAGAGATTTACTCAATGACCATAGAGAGCGGACCAGGACATAACTAGAGATTTACTCAATGACCATAGAGAGCGGACCAGGACATAACTCTACATTTGCTCAATGACCATAGAGAGCGGACCAGGACATAACTAGAGATTTACTCAATGACCATAGAGAGCGGACCAGGACATAGCTGTAGATTTACTCAATGACCATAGAGAGCGGACCAGGACATAACTAGAGATTTACTCAATGACCATAGAGAGCGGACCAGGACATAACTAGAGATTTACTCAATGACCATAGAGAGCGGACAAGGACATAACTAGAGATTTACTCAATGACCATAGAGAGCGGACCAGGACATAACTAGAGATTTACTCAATGACCATAGAGAGCGGACCAGGACATAACTGTACATTTAGTCTATGACCATAGAGAGCGGACCAGGACATAACTGTAGATTTACTCAATGACCATAGAGAGCGGACCAGGACATGACTGTAGATTTACTCAATGACCATAGAGAGCGGACCAGGACATAACTGTAGATTTACTCAATGACCATAGAGAGCGGACCAGGACATAATTAGAGATTTACTCAATGACCATAGAGAGCGGACCAGGACATAACTGTAGATTTACTCAATGACCATAGAGAGCGGACCAGGACATATCTAGAGATTTACTCAATGACCATAGAGAGCGGACCAGGACATAACTAGGTATTTACTCAATGACCATAGAGAGCGGACCAGGACATAACTAGAGATTTACTCAATGACCATAGAGAGCTGACCAGGACATAACTAGAGATTTACTCAATGACCATAGAGAGCGGACCAGGACATAACTAGAGATTTCCTCAATGATCATAGAGAACGGACCAGGACATAACTAGAGATTTACTCAATGACCATAGAGAGCGGACCAGGACATAACTGTAGATTTACTCAATGACCATAGAGAGCGGACCAGGACATATCTAGAGATTTACTCAATGACCATAGAGAGTGGGCCAGGATATAACTAGAGATTTACTCAATGACCACAGGGAACGTACCAGGACATAACTAGAGATTTACTCAATGACCATAGAGAGCGGACCAGGGCATAACTAGAGATGCATTCAATGACCATCGAGAGCGGACCAGGACATAACTGTAGATTTACTCAATGATCATAGAGTTGCGGGCCAGGATATAACGAGAGATTTACTCAATGATGAGCGGACCAGGATATAACTAGAGATTTACTCAAAGACCATAGAGAGCGGGCCAGGATATAACTAGAGATTTACTCATTGACCATAGAGAGCGGACCAGGACATAACTAGAGATTTACTCAATGACCATAGAGAGCGGACCATGACATAACTTTAGATTTACTCAATGACCATAGAGAGCGGACCAGGACATAACTAGAGATTTACTCAATGATCATAGAGAGCGGACCAGGACATAACTGTAGATTTACTCAAAGACCATAGAGAGCAGACCAGTACAAAACTAGAGATTTACTCAATGACCATAGAGAGCGGACCAGGACATAACTAGAGATTTACTCAATGACCATAGAGAGCGGACCAGGACATAACTCTACATTTGCTCAATGACCATAGAGAGCGGACAAGGACATAACTAGAGATTTACTCAATGACCATAGAGAGCGGACCAGGACATAGCTGTAGATTTACTCAATGACCATAGAGAGCGGACCAGGACATAACTAGAGATTTACTCAATGACCATAGAGAGCGGACCAGGACATAACTAGAGATTTACTCAATGATCATAGAGAACGGACCAGGACATAACTAGAGATTTACTCAATGACCATAGAGAGCGGACCAGGACATAACTGTAGATTTACTCAATGACCATAGAGAGCGGACCAGGACATATCTAGAGATTTACTCAATGACCATAGAGAGTGGGCCAGGATATAACTAGAGATTTACTCAATGACCACAGGGAACGTACCAGGACATAACTAGAGATTTACTCAATGACCATAGAGAGCGGACCAGGGCATAACTAGAGATGCATTCAATGACCATCGAGAGCGGACCAGGACATAACTGTAGATTTACTCAATGATCATAGAGTTGCGGGCCAGGATATAACGAGAGATTTACTCAATGATGAGCGGACCAGGATATAACTAGAGATTTACTCAAAGACCATAGAGAGCGGGCCAGGATATAACTAGAGATTTACTCATTGACCATAGAGAGCGGACCAGGACATAACTAGAGATTTACTCAATGACCATAGAGAGCGGACCATGACATAACTTTAGATTTACTCAATGACCATAGAGAGCGGACCAGGACATAACTAGAGATTTACTCAATGATCATAGAGAGCGGACCAGGACATAACTGTAGATTTACTCAAAGACCATAGAGAGCAGACCAGTACAAAACTAGAGATTTACTCAATGACCATAGAGAGCGGACCAGGACATAACTAGAGATTTACTCAATGACCATAGAGAGCGGACCAGGACATAACTCTACATTTGCTCAATGACCATAGAGAGCGGACAAGGACATAACTAGAGATTTACTCAATGACCATAGAGAGCGGACCAGGACATAGCTGTAGATTTACTCAATGACCATAGAGAGCGGACCAGGACATAACTAGAGATTTACTCAATGACCATAGAGAGCGGACCAGGACATAACTAGAGATTTACTCAATGACCATAGAGAGCGGACAAGGACATAACTAGAGATTTACTCAATGACCATAGAGAGCGGACCAGGACATAACTAGAGATTTACTCAATGACCATAGAGAGCGGACCAGGACATAACTGTACATTTAGTCTATGACCATAGAGAGCGGACCAGGACATAACTGTAGATTTACTCAATGACCATAGAGAGCGGACCAGGACATGACTGTAGATTTACTCAATGACCATAGAGAGCGGACCAGGACATAACTGTAGATTTACTCAATGACCATAGAGAGCGGACCAGGACATAATTAGAGATTTACTCAATGACCATAGAGAGCGGACCAGGACATAACTGTAGATTTACTCAATGACCATAGAGAGCGGACCAGGACATATCTAGAGATTTACTCAATGACCATAGAGAGCGGACCAGGACATAACTAGGTATTTACTCAATGACCATAGAGAGCGGACCAGGACATAACTAGAGATTTACTCAATGACCATAGAGAGCGGACCAGGACATAACTGTACATTTACTCAATGACCATAGAGAGCGGACCAGGACATAACTAGAGATTTACTCAATGACCATAGAGAGCGGACCAGGACATAGCTGTAGATTTACTCAATGACCATAGAGAGCGGACCAGGACATAACTAGAGATTAACTCAATGACCATAGAGAGCGGACCAGGACATAACTAGAGATTTACTCAATGACCATAGAGAGCGGACAAGGACATAACTAGAGATTTACTCAATGACCATAGAGAGCGGACCAGGACATAACTAGAGATTTACTCAATGACCATAGAGAGCGGACCAGGACATAACTGTACATTTACTCTATGACCATAGAGAGCGGACCAGGACATAACTAGAGATTTACTCAATGACCATAGAGAGCGGATCAGGACATAACTGTAGATTTACTCAATGACCATAGAGAGCGGACCAGGACATAACTAGAGATTTACTCAATGACCATAGAGAGCGGACAAGGACATAACTAGAGATTTACTCAATGACCATAGAGAGCGGACCAGGATATAACTAGAGATTTACTCAATGACCATAGAGAGCGGGCCAGGATATAACTAGAGATTTACTCAATGACCAGAGGGAATGTACCAATACATAACTAGAGATTTACTCAATGACCATAGAGAGCGGACCAGGGCATAACTAGAGATGCATTCAATGACCATCGAGAGCGGACCAGGACATAACTGTAGATTTACTCAATGATCATAGAGTTGCGGGCCAGGATATAACGAGAGATTTACTCAATGATGAGCGGACCAGGATATAACTAGATATTTACTCAAATACCATAGAGAGCGGGCCAGGATATAACTAGAGATTTACTCAATGACCATAGAGAGCGGACCAGGACATAACTGTAGATTTACTCAATGACCATAGAGAGCGGACCAGGACATAACTGTAGATTTACTCAATGACCATAGAGAGCGGACCAGGACATAACTAGAGATTTACTCAATGACCATAGATAGCTGACCAGGACATAACTAGAGATTTACTCAATGACCATAGAGAGCGGACCAGGACATAACTAGAGATTTCCTCAATGATCATAGAGAACGGACCAGGACATAACTAGAGATTTACTCAATGACCATAGAGAGCGGACCAGGACATAACTGTAGATTTACTCAATGACCATAGAGAGCGGACCAGGACATATCTAGAGATTTACTCAATGACCATAGAGAGCGGACCAGGACATAACTAGAGATTTACTCAATGACCATAGATAGCAGACCAGGTCATAACTAGAGATTTACTCAATGACCATAGAGAGCGGACCAGGACATAACTAGAGATTTACCCAATGACCATAGAGAGCGGACAAGGACATAACTAGAGATTTACTCAATGACCATAGAGAGCGGACCAGGATATAACTAGAGATTTACTCAATGACCATAGAGAGCGGGCCAGGATATAACTAGAGATTTACTCAATGACCACAGGGAACGTACCAGGACATAACTAGAGGTTTACTCAATGACCATAGAGAGCGGACCAGGGCATAACTAGAGATGCATTCAATGACCATCGAGAGCGGACCAGGACATAACTGTAGATTTACTCAATGACCATAGAGAGCGGACCAGGACATAACTAGAGATTTACTCAATGATCATAGAGAGCGGACCAGGACATAACTGTAGATTTACTCAAAGACCATAGAGAGCAGACCAGTACAAAACTAGAGATTTACTCAATGACCATAGAGAGCGGATCAGGACATAACTAGAGTTACTCAATGACCATGGAGAGCGGACCAGGACATAACTGTACATTTGCTCAATGACCATAGAGAGCGGACCAGGACATAACTAGAGATTTACTCAATGACCATAGAGAGCGGACCAGGACATAGCTGTAGATTTAGTCAATGACCATAGAGAGCGGACCAGGACATAACTAGAGATTTACTCAATGACCATAGAGAGCGGACCAGGACATAACTAGAGATTTACTCAATGACCATAGAGAGCGGACAAGGACATAACTAGAGATTTACTCAATGACCATAGAGAGCGGACCAGGACATAACTAGAGATTTACTCAATGACCATAGAGAGCGGACCAGGACATAACTGTACATTTACTCTATGACCATAGAGAGCGGACCAGGACATAACTGTAGATTTACTCAATGACCATAGAGAGCGGACCAGGACATAACTGTAGATTTACTCAATGACCATAGAGAGCGGACCAGGACATAACTAGAGATTTACTCAATGACCATAGAGAGCTGACCAGGACATAACTAGAGATTTACTCAATGACCATAGAGAGCGGACCAAGACATAACTAGAGATTTCCTCAATGATCATAGAGAACGGACCAGGACATAATTAGAGATTTACTCAATGACCATAGAGAGCGGACCAGGACATAACTGTAGATTTACTCAATGACCATAGAGCGCGGACCAGGACATATCTAGAGATTTACTCAATGACCATAGAGAGCGGACCAGGACATAACTAAAGATTTCCTCAATGATCATAGAGAGCGGGCCAGGACATAACTAGAGATTTACTCAATGATCATGGAGAGCGGACCAGGACATAACTGTAGATTTACTCAATGACCATAGAGAGCGGACCAGGGCATAACTAGAGATGCATTCAATGACCATCGAGAGCGGACCAGGACATAACTGTAGATTTACTCAATGACCATAGAGAGCGGACCAGGACATAACTAGAGATTTACTCAATGATTATAGAGAGCGGACCAGGACATAACTGTAGATTTACTCAAAGACCATAGAGAGCAGACCAGTACAAAACTAGAGATTTACTCAATGACCATAGAGAGCGGACCAGGACATAACTAGAGTTACTCAATGACCATGGAGAGCGGACCAGGACATTACTGTACATTTGCTCAATGACCATAGAGAGCGGACCAGGACATAACTAGAGATTTACTCAATGACCATAGAGAGCGGACCAGGACATAGCTGTAGATTTAGTCAATGACCATAGAGAGCGGACCAGGACATAACTAGAGATTTACTCAATGACCATAGAGAGCGGACCAGGACATAACTAGAGATTTACTCAATGACCATAGAGAGCGGACAAGGACATAACTAGAGATTTACTCAATGACCATAGAGAGCGGACCAGGACATAACTAGAGATTTACTCAATGACCATAGAGAGCGGACCAGGACATAACTGTACATTTACTCTATGACCATAGAGAGCGGACCAGGACATAACTGTAGATTTACTCAATGACCATAGAGAGCGGACCAGGACATAACTGTAGATTTACTCAATGACCATAGAGAGCGGACCAGGACATAACTAGAGATTTACTCAATGACCACAGAGAGTGGACCAGGACATAACTAGAGATTTACTCAATGACCATAGAGAGCGGACCAGGACATAACTAGAGATTTACTCAATGACCACAGAGAGTGGACCAGGACATAACTAGAGAGTTACTCAATGACCACAGAGAGTGGACCAGGACATAACTAGAGATTTACTCAATGACCATAGAGAGCGGACCAGGACATAACTAGAGATTTACTCAATGACCATAGAGAGCGGACCAGGACATAACTAGAGATTTACTCAATGACCACAGAGAGTGGACCAGGACATAACTAGAGATTTACTCAATGACTACAGAGAGTGGACGAGGACATAACTAGAGATTTTCTCAATGACCATAGAGAGCTGACCAGGACAAAACTAGAGATTTACTCAATGACCATAGAGAGCGGACCAGGACATAACTAGAGATTTCCTCAATGATCATAGAGAATGGACCAGGACATAATTAGAGATTTACTCAATGACCATAGAGAGCGGACCAGGACATAACTGTAGATTTACTCAATGACCATAGAGAGCGGACCAGGACATATCTAGAGATTTACTCAATGACCATAGAGAGCGGCCCAGGACATAACTAAAGATTTCCTCAATGATCATAGAGAGCGGGCCAGGACATAACTAGAGATTTACTCAATGATCATGGAGAGCGGACCAGGAAATAACTGTAGATTTACTCAATGACCATAGAGAGCGGACCAGGACATAACTGTAGATTTACTCAATGACCATAGAGAGCGGACCAGGACATAACTGTAGATTTACTCAATGACCATAGAGAACGGACCAGGACATAACTAGAGATTTACTCAATGACCATAGATAGCTGACCAGGACATAACTAGAGATTTACTCAATGACCATAGAGAGCGGACCAGGACATAACTAGAGATTTCCTCAATGATCATAGAGAACGGACCAGGACATAACTAGAGATTTACTCAATGACCATAGAGAGCGGACCAGGACATAAATGTAGATTTACTCAATGACCATAGAGAGCGGACCAGGACATATCTAGAGATTTACTCAATGACCATAGAGAGCGGACCAGGACATAACTAGAGATTTACTCAATGACCATAGATAGCAGACCAGGTCATAACTAGAGATTTACTCAATGACCATAGAGAGCGGACCAGGACATAACTAGAGATTTACCCAATGACCATAGAGAGCGGACAAGGACATAACTAGAGATTTACTCAATGACCATAGAGAGCGGACCAGGATATAACTAGAGATTTACTCAATGACCATAGAGAGCGGGCCAGGATATAACTAGAGATTTACTCAATGACCACAGGGAACGTACCAGGACATAACTAGAGGTTTACTCAATGACCATAGAGAGCGGACCAGGGCATAACTAGAGATGCATTCAATGACCATCGAGAGCGGACCAGGACATAACTGTAGATTTACTCAATGATCATAGAGTTGCGGGCCAGGATATAACGAGAGATTTACTCAATGATGAGCGGACCAGGATATAACTAGAGATTTACTCAAAGACCATAGAGAGCGGGCCAGGATATAACTAGAGATTTACTCAATGACCATAGAGAGCGGACCAGGACATAACTAGAGATTTACTCAATGACCATAGAGAGCGGACCATGACATAACTTTAGATTTACTCAATGACCATAGAGAGCGGACCAGGACATAACTAGAGATTTACTCAATGATCATAGAGAGCGGACCAGGACATAACTGTAGATTTACTCAAAGACCATAGAGAGCAGACCAGTACAAAACTAGAGATTTACTCAATGACCATAGAGAGCGGACCAGGACATAACTAGAGATTTACTCAATGACCATAGAGAGCGGACCAGGACATAACTAGAGATTTACCCAATGACCATAGAGAGCGGACAAGGACATAACTAGAGATTTACTCAATGACCATAGAGAGCGGACCAGGATATTACTAGAGATTTACTCAATGACCATAGAGAGCGGGCCAGGATATAACTAGAGATTTACTCAATGACCATAGGGAACGTACCAGGACATAACTAGAGATTTACTCAATGACCATAGAGAGCGGACCAGGGCATAACTAGAGATGCATTCAATGACCATCGAGAGCGGACCAGGACATAACTGTAGATTTACTCAATGATCATAGAGTTGCGGGCCAGGATATAACGAGAGATTTACTCAATGATGAGCGGACCAGGATATAACTAGAGATTTACTCAAAGACCATAGAGGGCGGGCCAGGATATAACTAGAGATTTACTCAATGACCATAGAGAGCGGACCAGGACATAACTAGAGATTTACTCAATGACCATAGAGAGCGGACCATGACATAACTTTAGATTTACTCAATGACCATAGAGAGCGGACCAGGACATAACTAGAGATTTACTCAATGATCATAGAGAGTGGACCAGGACATAACTGTAGATTTACTCAAAGACCATAGAGAGCAGACCAGTACAAAACTAGAGATTTACTCAATGACCATAGAGAGCGGACCAGGACATAACTAGAGATTTACTCAATGACCATAGAGAGCGGACCAGGACATAACTGTATATTTGCTCAATGACCATAGAGAGCGGACCAGGACATAACTAGAGATTTACTCAATGACCATAGAGAGCGGACCAGGACATAGCTGTAGATTTACTCAATGACCATAGAGAGCGGACCATTACATAACTAGAGATTTACTCAATGACCATAGAGAGCGGACCAGGACATAACTAGAGATTTACTCAATGACCATAGAGAGCGGACAAGGACATAACTAGAGATTTACTCAATGACCATAGAGAGCGGACCAGGACATAACTAGAGATTTACTCAATGACCATAGAGAGCGTACCAGGACATAACTGTACATTAACTCTATGACCATAGAGAGCGGACCAGGACATAACTGTAGATTTACTCAATGACCATAGGGAGCGGACCAGGACATAACTGTAGATTTACTCAATGACCATAGAGAGCGGACCAGGACAGCACTGTAGATTTACTCAATGACCATAGAGAGCGGACCAGGACATAGCTAGAGATATACTCAATGACCATAGAGAACGGACCAGGACATAACTAGAGATTTACTCAATGACCACAGAGAGTGGACCAGGACATAACTAGAGATTTACTCAATGACCATAGAGAGCGGACCAGGACATAACTAGAGATTTACTCAATGACCACAGAGAGTGGACCAGGACATAACTAGAGAGTTACTCAATGACCACAGAGAGTGGACCAGGACATAACTAGAGATTTACTCAATGACCATAGAGAGCGGACCAGGACATAACTAGAGATTTACTCAATGACCATAGAGAGCGGACCAGGACATAACTAGAGATTTACTCAATGACTACAGAGAGTGGACCAGGACATAACTAGAGATTTTCTCAATGACCATAGAGAGCTGACCAGGACAAAACTAGAGATTTACTCAATGACCATAGAGAGCGGACCAGGACATAACTAGAGATTTCCTCAATGATCATAGAGAATGGACCAGGACATAATTAGAGATTTACTCAATGACCATAGAGAGCGGACCAGGACATAACTGTAGATTTACTCAATGACCATAGAGAGCGGACCAGGACATATCTAGAGATTTACTCAATGACCATAGAGAGCGGCCCAGGACATAACTAAAGATTTCCTCAATGATCATAGAGAGCGGGCCAGGACATAACTAGAGATTTACTCAATGATCATGGAGAGCGGACCAGGACATAACTGTAGATTTACTCAATGACCATAGAGAGCGGACCAGGACATAACTGTAGATTTACTCAATGACCATAGAGAGCGGACCAGGACATAACTGTAGATTTACTCAATGACCATAGAGAACGGACCAGGACATAACTAGAGATTTACTCAATGACCATAGATAGCTGACCAGGACATAACTAGAGATTTACTCAATGACCATAGAGAGCGGACCAGGACATAACTAGAGATTTCCTCAATGATCATAGAGAACGGACCAGGACATAACTAGAGATTTACTCAATGACCATAGAGAGCGGACCAGGACATAACTGTAGATTTACTCAATGACCATAGAGAGCGGACCAGGACATATCTAGAGATTTACTCAATGACCATAGAGAGCGGACCAGGACATAACTAGAGATTTACTCAATGACCATAGATAGCAGACCAGGTCATAACTAGAGATTTACTCAATGACCATAGAGAGCGGACCAGGACATAACTAGAGATTTACCCAATGACCATAGAGAGCGGACAAGGACATAACTAGAGATTTACTCAATGACCATAGAGAGCGGACCAGGATATAACTAGAGATTTACTCAATGACCATAGAGAGCGGGCCAGGATATAACTAGAGATTTACTCAATGACCACAGGGAACGTACCAGGACATAACTAGAGGTTTACTCAATGACCATAGAGAGCGGACCAGGGCATAACTAGAGATGCATTCAATGACCATCGAGAGCGGACCAGGACATAACTGTAGATTTACTCAATGATCATAGAGTTGCGGGCCAGGATATAACGAGAGATTTACTCAATGATGAGCGGACCAGGATATAACTAGAGATTTACTCAAAGACCATAGAGAGCGGGCCAGGATATAACTAGAGATTTACTCAATGACCATAGAGAGCGGACCAGGACATAACTAGAGATTTACTCAATGACCATAGAGAGCGGACCATGACATGACTTTAGATTTACTCAATGACCATAGAGAGCGGACCAGGACATAACTAGAGATTTACTCAATGATCATAGAGAGCGGACCAGGACATAACTGTAGATTTACTCAAAGACCATAGAGAGCAGACCAGTACAAAACTAGAGATTTACTCAATGACCATAGAGAGCGGACCAGGACATAACTAGAGATTTACTCAATGACCATGGAGAGCGGACCAGGACATAACTGTACATTTGCTCAATGACCATAGAGAGCGGACCAGGACATAACTAGAGATTTACTCAATGACCATAGAGAGCGGATCAGGACATAGCTGTAGATTTAGTCAATGACCATAGAGAGCGGACCAGGACATAACTAGAGATTTACTCAATGACCATAGAGAGCGGACCAGGACATAACTAGAGATTTACTCAATGACCATAGAGAGCGGACAAGGACATAACTAGAGATTTACTCAATGACCATAGAGAGCGGACCGGGACATAACTAGAGATTTACTCAATGACCATAGAGAGCGGACCAGGACATAACTGTACATTTACTCTATGACCATAGAGAGCGGACCAGGACATAACTGTAGATTTACTCAATGACCATAGAGAGCGGACCAGGACATAACTGTAGATTTACTCAATGACCATAGAGAGCGGACCAGGACATAACTAGAGATTTACTCAATGACCATAGAGAGCTGACCAGGACATAACTAGAGATTTACTCAATGACCATAGAGAGCGGACCAGGACATAACTAGAGATTTCCTCAATGATCATAGAGAACGGACCAGGACATAATTAGAGATTTACTCAATGACCATAGAGAGCGGACCAGGACATAACTGTAGATTTACTCAATGACCATAGAGCGCGGACCAGGACATATCTAGAGATTTACTCAATGACCATAGAGAGCGGACCAGGACATAACTAAAGATTTCCTCAATGATCATAGAGAGCGGGCCAGGACATAACTAGAGATTTACTCAATGATCATGGAGAGCGGACCAGGACATAACTGTAGATTTACTCAATGACCATAGAGAGCGGACCAGGACATAAATGTAGATTTACTCAATGATCATAGCGAGCGGACCAGGACATAACTGTAGATTTACTCAATGACCATAGAGAGCGGACCAGGATATAACTAGAGATTTACTCAATGACCATAGAGAGCTGACCAGGACATAACTAGAGATTTACTCAATGACCATAGAGAGCGGACCAGGACATAACTAGAGATTTCCTCAATGATCATAGAGAACGGACCAGGACATAACTAGAGATTTACTCAATGACCATAGAGAGCGGACCAGGACATAACTGTAGATTTACTCAATGACCATAGAGAGCGGACCAGGACATATCTAGAGATTTACTCAATGACCATAGAGAGTGGGCCAGGATATAACTAGAGATTTACTCAATGACCACAGGGAACGTACCAGGACATAACTAGAGATTTACTCAATGACCATAGAGAGCGGACCAGGGCATAACTAGAGATGCATTCAATGACCATCGAGAGCGGACCAGGACATAACTGTAGATTTACTCAATGATCATAGAGTTGCGGGCCAGGATATAACGAGAGATTTACTCAATGATGAGCGGACCAGGATATAACTAGAGATTTACTCAAAGACCATAGAGAGCGGGCCAGGATATAACTAGAGATTTACTCATTGACCATAGAGAGCGGACGAGGACATAACTAGAGATTTACTCAATGACCATAGAGAGCGGACCATGACATAACTTTAGATTTACTCAATGACCATAGAGAGCGGACCAGGACATAACTAGAGATTTACTCAATGATCATAGAGAGCGGACCAGGACATAACTGTAGATTTACTCAAAGACCATAGAGAGCAGACCAGTACAAAACTAGAGATTTACTCAATGACCATAGAGAGCGGACCAGGACATAACTAGAGATTTACTCAATGACCATAGAGGGCGGACCAGGACATAACTCTACATTTGCTCAATGACCATAGAGAGCGGACCAGGACATAACTAGAGATTTACTCAATGACCATAGAGAGCGGACCAGGACATAGCTGTAGATTTACTCAATGACCATAGAGAGCGGACCAGGACATAACTAGAGATTTACTCAATGACCATAGAGAGCGGACCAGGACATAACTAGAGATTTACTCAATGACCATAGAGAGCGGACAAGGACATAACTAGAGATGTACTCAATGACCATAGAGAGCGGACCAGGACATAACTAGAGATTTACTCAATGACCATAGAGAGCGGACCAGGACATAACTGTACATTTAGTCTATGACCATAGAGAGCGGACCAGGACATAACTGTAGATTTACTCAATGACCATAGAGAGCGGACCAGGACATGACTGTAGATTTACTCAATGACCATAGAGAGCGGACCAGGACATAACTGTAGATTTACTCAATGACCATAGAGAGCGGACCAGGACATAATTAGAGATTTACTCAATGACCATAGAGAGCGGACCAGGACATAACTGTAGATTTACTCAATGACCATAGAGAGCGGACCAGGACATATCTAGAGATTTACTCAATGACCATAGAGAGCGGACCAGGACATAACTAGGTATTTACTCAATGACCATAGAGAGCGGACCAGGACATAACTAGAGATTTACTCAATGACCATAGAGAGCGGACCAGGACATAACTGTACATTTACTCAATGACCATAGAGAGCGGACCAGGACATAACTAGAGATTTACTCAATGACCATAGAGAGCGGACCAGGACATAGCTGTAGATTTACTCAATGACCATAGAGAGCGGACCAGGACATAACTAGAGATTAACTCAATGACCATAGAGAGCGGACCAGAACATAACTAGAGATTTACTCAATGACCATAGAGAGCGGACAAGGACATAACTAGAGATTTACTCAATGACCATAGAGAGCGGACCAGGACATAACTAGAGATTTACTCAATGACCATAGAGAGCGGACCAGGACATAACTGTACATTTACTCTATGACCATAGAGAGCGGACCAGGACATAACTAGAGATTTACTCAATGACCATAGAGAGCGGATCAGGACATAACTGTAGATTTACTCAATGACCATAGAGAGCGGACCAGGACATAACTAGAGATTTACTCAATGACCATAGAGAGCGGACAAGGACATAACTAGAGATTTACTCAATGACCATAGAGAGCGGACCAGGATATAACTAGAGATTTACTCAATGACCATAGAGAGCGGGCCAGGATATAACTAGAGATTTACTCAATGACCAGAGGGAATGTACCAATACATAACTAGAGATTTACTCAATGACCATAGAGAGCGGACCAGGGCATAACTAGAGATGCATTCAATGACCATCGAGAGCGGACCAGGACATAACTGTAGATTTACTCAATGATCATAGAGTTGCGGGCCAGGATATAACGAGAGATTTACTCAATGATGAGCGGACCAGGATATAACTAGAGATTTACTCAAATACCATAGAGAGCGGGCCAGGATATAACTAGAGATTTACTCAATGACCATAGAGAGCGGACCAGGACATAACTGTAGATTTACTCAATGACCATAGAGAGCGGACCAGGACATAACTGTAGATTTACTCAATGACCATAGAGAGCGGACCAGGACATAACTAGAGATTTACTCAATGACCATAGATAGCTGACCAGGACATAACTAGAGATTTACTCAATGACCATAGAGAGCGGACCAGGACATAACTAGAGATTTCCTCAATGATCATAGAGAACGGACCAGGACATAACTAGAGATTTACTCAATGACCATAGAGAGCGGACCAGGACATAACTGTAGATTTACTCAATGACCATAGAGAGCGGACCAGGACATATCTAGAGATTTACTCAATGACCATAGAGAGCGGACCAGGACATAACTAGAGATTTACTCAATGACCATAGATAGCAGACCAGGTCATAACTAGAGATTTACTCAATGACCATAGAGAGCGGACCAGGACATAACTAGAGATTTACCCAATGACCATAGAGAGCGGACAAGGACATAACTAGAGATTTACTCAATGACCATAGAGAGCGGACCAGGATATAACTAGAGATTTACTCAATGACCATAGAGAGCGGGCCAGGATATAACTAGAGATTTACTCAATGACCACAGGGAACGTACCAGGACATAACTAGAGGTTTACTCAATGACCATAGAGAGCGGACCAGGGCATAACTAGAGATGCATTCAATGACCATCGAGAGCGGACCAGGACATAACTGTAGATTTACTCAATGACCATAGAGAGCGGACCAGGACATAACTAGAGATTTACTCAATGATCATAGAGAGCGGACCAGGACATAACTGTAGATTTACTCAAAGACCATAGAGAGCAGACCAGTACAAAACTAGAGATTTACTCAATGACCATAGAGAGCGGATCAGGACATAACTAGAGTTACTCAATGACCATGGAGAGCGGACCAGGACATAACTGTACATTTGCTCAATGACCATAGAGAGCGGACCAGGACATAACTAGAGATTTACTCAATGACCATAGAGAGCGGACCAGGACATAGCTGTAGATTTAGTCATTGACCATAGAGAGCGGACCAGGACATAACTAGAGATTTACTCAATGACCATAGAGAGCGGACCAGGACATAACTAGAGATTTACTCAATGACCATAGAGAGCGGACAAGGACATAACTAGAGATTTACTCAATGACCATAGAGAGCGGACCAGGACATAACTAGAGATTTACTCAATGACCATAGAGAGCGGACCAGGACATAACTGTACATTTACTCTATGACCATAGAGAGCGGACCAGGACATAACTGTAGATTTACTCAATGACCATAGAGAGCGGACCAGGACATAACTGTAGATTTACTCAATGACCATAGAGAGCGGACCAGGACATAACTAGAGATTTACTCAATGACCATAGAGAGCTGACCAGGACATAACTAGAGATTTACTCAATGACCATAGAGAGCGGACCAGGACATAACTAGAGATTTCCTCAATGATCATAGAGAACGGACCAGGACATAATTAGAGATTTACTCAATGACCATAGAGAGCGGACCAGGACATAACTGTAGATTTACTCAATGACCATAGAGCGCGGACCAGGACATATCTAGAGATTTACTCAATGACCATAGAGAGCGGACCAGGACATAACTAAAGATTTCCTCAATGATCATAGAGAGCGGGCCAGGACATAACTAGAGATTTACTCAATGATCATGGAGAGCGGACCAGGACATAACTGTAGATTTACTCAATGACCATAGAGAGCGGACCAGGGCATAACTAGAGATGCATTCAATGACCATCGAGAGCGGACCAGGACATAACTGTAGATTTACTCAATGACCATAGAGAGCGGACCAGGACATAACTAGAGATTTACTCAATGATTATAGAGAGCGGACCAGGACATAACTGTAGATTTACTCAAAGACCATAGAGAGCAGACCAGTACAAAACTGGAGATTTACTCAATGACCATAGAGAGCGGACCAGGACATAACTAGAGTTACTCAATGACCATGGAGAGCGGACCAGGACATAACTGTACATTTGCTCAATGACCATAGAGAGCGGACCAGGACATAACTAGAGATTTACTCAATGACCATAGAGAGCGGACCAGGACATAGCTGTAGATTTAGTCAATGACCATAGAGAGCGGACCAGGACATAACTAGAGATTTACTCAATGACCATAGAGAGCGGACCAGGACATAACTAGAGATTTACTCAATGACCATAGAGAGCGGACAAGGACATAACTAGAGATTTACTCAATGACCATAGAGAGCGGACCAGGACATAACTAGAGATTTACTCAATGACCATAGAGAGCGGACCAGGACATAACTGTACATTTACTCTATGACCATAGAGAGCGGACCAGGACATAACTGTAGATTTACTCAATGACCATAGAGAGCGGACCAGGACATAACTGTAGATTTACTCAATGACCATAGAGAGCGGACCAGGACATAACTAGAGATTTACTCAATGACCATAGAGAGCTGACCAGGACATAACTAGAGATTTACTCAATGACCATAGAGAGCAGACCAGGACATAACTAGAGATTTCCTCAATGATCATAGAGAACGGACCAGGACATAATTAGAGATTTACTCAATGACCATAGAGAGCGGACCAGGACATAACTGTAGATTTACTCAATGACCATAGAGCGCGGACCAGGACATATCTAGAGATTTACTCAATGACCATAGAGAGCGGACCAGGACATAACTAAAGATTTCCTCAATGATCATAGAGAGCGGGCCAGGACATAACTAGAGATTTACTCAATGATCATGGAGAGCGGACCAGGACATACCTGTAGATTTACTCAATGACCATAGAGAGCGGACCAGGACATAAATGTAGATTTACTCAATGATCATAGAGAGCGGACCAGGACATAACTGTAGATTTACTCAATGACCATAGAGAGCGGACCAGGATATAACTAGAGATTTACTAAATGACCATAGAGAGCTGACCAGGACATAACTAGAGATTTACTCAATGACCATAGAGAGCGGACCAGGACATAACTAGAGATTTCCTCAATGATCATAGAGAACGGACCAGGACATAACTAGAGATTTACTCAATGACCATAGAGAGCGGACCAGGACATAACTGTAGATTTACTCAATGACCATAGAGAGCGGACCAGGACATATCTAGAGATTTACTCAATGACCATAGAGAGCGGACCAGGACATATCTAGAGATTTACTCAATGACCATAGAGAGCGGGCCAGGATATAACTAGAGATTTACTCAATGACCACAGGGAACGTACCAGGACATAACTAGAGATTTACTCTATGACCATAGAGAGCGGACCATGACATAACTTTAGATTTACTCAATGACCATAGAGAGCGGACCAGGACATAACTAGAGATTTACTCAATGATCATAGAGAGCGGACCAGGACATAACTGTAGATTTACTCAAAGACCATAGAGAGCAGACCAGTACAAAACTAGAGATTTACTCAATGACCATAGAGAGCGGACCAGGACATAACTAGAGATTTACTCAATGACCATAGAGAGCGGACCAGGACATAACTGTACATTTGCTCAATGACCATAGAGAGCGGACCAGGACATAACTAGAGATTTACTCAATGACCATAGAGAGCGGACCAGGACATAGCTTTAGATTTACTCAATGACCATAGAGAGCGGACCAGGACATAACTAGAGATTTACTCAATGACCATAGAGAGCGGACCAGGACATAACTAGAGATTTACTCAATGACCATAGAGAGCGGACAAGGACATAACTAGAGATTTACTCAATGACCATAGAGAGCGGACCAGGACATAACTAGAGATTTACTCAATGACCATAGAGAGCGGACCAGGACATAACTGTACATTTAGTCTATGACCATAGAGAGCGGACCAGGACATAACTGTAGATTTACTCAATGACCATAGAGAGCGGACCAGGACATGACTGTAGATTTACTCAATGACCATAGAGAGTGGACCAGGACATAACTGTAGATTTACTCAATGACCATAGAGAGCGGACCAGGACATAATTAGAGATTTACTCAATGACCATAGAGAGCGGACCAGGACATAACTGTAGATTTACTCAATGACCATAGAGAGCGGACCAGGACATATCTAGAGATTTACTCAATGACCATAGAGAGCGGACCAGGACATAACTAGGTATTTACTCAATGACCATAGAGAGTGGACCAGGACATAACTAGAGATTTTCTCAATGACAATAGAGAGCGGACCAGGACATAACTGTACATTTACTCAATGACCATAGAGAGCGGACCAGGACATAACTAGAGATTTACTCAATGACCATAGAGAGCGGACCAGGACATAGCTGTAGATTTACTCAATGACCATAGAGAGCGGACCAGGACATAACTAGAGATTAACTCAATGACCATAGAGAGCGGACCAGGACATAACTAGAGATTTACTCAATGACCATAGAGAGCGGACAAGGACATAACTAGAGATTTACTCAATGACCATAGAGAGCGGACCAGGACATAACTAGAGATTTACTCAATGACCATAGAGAGCGGACCAGGACATAACTGTACATTTACTCTATGACCATAGAGAGCGGACCAGGACATAACTAGAGATTTACTCAATGACCATAGAGAGCGGATCAGGACATAACTTTAGATTTACTCAATAACCATAGAGAGCGGACCAGGACATAACTAGAGATTTACTCAATGACCATAGAGAGCGGACAAGGACATAACTAGAGATTTACTCAATGACCATAGAGAGCGGACCAGGATATAACTAGAGATTTACTCAATGACCATAGAGAGCGGGCCAGGATATAACTAGAGATTTACTCAATGACCAGAGGGAACGTACCAATACATAACTAGAGATTTACTCAATGACCATAGAGAGCGGACCAGGGCATAACTAGAGATGCATTCAATGACCATCGAGAGCGGACCAGGACATAACTGTAGATTTACTCAATGATCATAGAGTTGCGGGCCAGGATATAACGAGAGATTTACTCAATGATGAGCGGACCAGGATATAACTAGAGATTTACTCAAATACCATAGAGAGCGGGCCAGGATATAACTAGAGATTTACTCAATGACCATAGAGAGCGGGCCAGGATATAACTAGAGATTTACTCAATGACCACGGAGAACGGACCAGGACATAACTAAAGATTTACTCAATGACCATAGAGAGCGGACCAGGACATAGCTGTAGATTTACTCAATGACCATAGAGAGCGGACCAGGACATAACTAGAGATTTACTCAATGATCATAGAGAGCGGACCAGGACATAACTGTAGATTTACTCAATGACCATAGAGAGCGGACCAGGACATAACTGGAGATTTACTCAATGACCATAGAGAACGGACCAGGACATAACTGTAGATTTACTCAATGACCATAGAGAGCGGACCAGGACATAACTAGAGATTTACTCAATGACCATAGAGAGCTGACCAGGACAAAACTAGAGATTTACTCAATGACCATAGAGAGCGGACCAGGACATCACTAGAGATTTCCTCAATCATCATAGAGAACGGACCAGGACATAATTAGAGATTTACTTAATGACCACAGAGAGCGGACCAGGACATAACTGTAGATTTACTCAATGACCATAGAGAGCGGACCAGGACATATCTAGAGATTTACTCAATGACCATAGAGAGCGGACCAGGACATAACTAAAGATTTCCTCAATGATCATAGAGAGCGGGCCAGGACATAACTAGAGATTTACTCAATGATCATGGAGAGCGGACCAGGACATAACTGTAGATTTACTCAATGACCATAGAGAGCGGAACAGGACATAACTGTAGATTTACTCAATGACCATAGAGAGCGGACCAGGACATAACTGTAGATTTACTCAATGACCATAGAGAGCGGACCAGGACATAACTAGAGATTTACTCAATGACCATAGAGAGCGGACCAGGACATAACTAGAGATTTCCTCAATGATCATAGAGAACAGACCAGGACATAACTAGAGATTTACTCAATGACCATAGAGAGCGGACCAGGACATAACTGTAGATTTACTCAATGACCATAGAGAGCGGACCAGGACATATCTAGAGATTTAATCAATGACCATAGAGAGCGGACCAGGACATAACTAGAGATTTACTCAATGACCATAGATAGCAGACCAGGTCATAACTAGAGATTTACTCAATGACCATAGAGAGCGGACCAGGACATAACTAGAGATTTACCCAATGACCATAGAGAGCGGACAAGGACATAACTAGAGATTTACTCAATGACCACAGAGAGCGGACCAGGGCATAACTAGAGATGCATTCAATGACCATCGAGAGCGGACCAGGACATAACTGTAGATTTACTCAATGATCATAGAGAGCGGATCAGGACATAACTGTAGATTTACTCAATGACCATAGAGAGCGGACCAGGACATAACTAGAGATTTACTCAATGACCATAGAGAGCGAACAAGGACATAACTAGAGATTTACTCAATGACCATAGAGAGCGGACCAGGATATAACTAGAGATTTACTCAATGACCATAGAGAGCGGGCCAGGATATAACTAGAGATTTACTCAATGACCACAGGGAACGTACCAATACATAACTAGAGATTTACTCAATGACCATAGAGAGCGGACCAGGGCATAACTAGAGATGCATTCAATGACCATCGAGAGCGGACCAGGACATAACTGTAGATTTACTCAATGATCATAGAGTTGCGGGCCAGGATATAACGAGAGATTTACTCAATGATGAGCGGACCAGGATATAACTAGAGATTTACTCAAAGACCATAGAGAGCGGGCCAGGATATAACTAGAGATTTACTCAATGATCATGGAGAGCGGACCAGGACATTACTGTAGATTTACTCAATGACCATAGAGAGCGGAACAGGACATAACTGTAGATTTACTCAATGACCATAGAGAGCGGACCAGGACATAACTGTAGATTTACTCAATGACCATAGAGAGCGGACCAGGACATAACTAGAGATTTCCTCAATGATCATAGAGAACAGACCAGGACATAACTAGAGATTTACTCAATGACCATAGAGAGCGGACCAGGACATAACTGTAGATTTACTCAATGACCATAGAGAGCGGACCAGGACATATCTAGAGATTTAATCAATGACCATAGAGAGCGGACCAGGACATAACTAGAGATTTACTCAATGACCATAGATAGCAGACCAGGTCATAACTAGAGATTTACTCAATGACCATAGAGAGCGGACCAGGACATAACTAGAGATTTACCCAATGACCATAGAGAGCGGACAAGGACATAACTAGAGATTTACTCAATGACCATAGAGAGCGGACCAGGGCATAACTAGAGATGCATTCAATGACCATCGAGAGCGGACCAGGACATAACTGTAGATTTACTCAATGATCATAGAGAGCGGATCAGGACATAACTGTAGATTTACTCAATGACCATAGAGAGCGGAACAGGACATAACTGTAGATTTAATCAATGACCATAGAGAGCGGACCAGGACATAACTGTAGATTTAGGCAATGACCATAGAGAGCGGACCAGGACATAACTAGAGATTTACTCAATGACCATAGAGAGCGGACCAGGACATAACTAGAGATTTACTCAATGACCATAGAGAGCGGACAAGGACATAACTAGAGATTTACTCAATGACCATAGAGAGCGGACCAGGGCATAACTAGAGATGCATTCAATGACCATCGAGAGCGGACCAGGACATAACTGTAGATTTACTCAATGATCATAGAGAGCGGATCAGGACATAACTGTAGATTTACTCAATGACCATAGAGAGCGGACCAGGACATATCTAGAGATTTACTCAATGACCATAGAGAGCGGACCAGGATATAACTAGAGATTTACTCAAAGACCATAGAGAGCGGGCCAGGACATAACTAGAGATTTACTCAATGATCATGGAGAGCGGACCAGGACATAACTGTAGATTTACTCAATGACCATAGAGAGCGGAACAGGACATAACTGTAGATTTACTCAATGACCATAGAGAGCGGACCAGGACATAACTGTAGATTTACTCAATGACCATAGAGAGCGGACCAGGACATAACTAGAGATTTACTCAATGACCATAGAGAGCGGACCAGGACATAACTAGAGATTTCCTCAATGATCATAGAGAACGGACCAGGACATAACTAGAGATTTACTCAATGACCATAGAGAGCGGACCAGGACATAACTGTAGATTTACTCAATGACCATAGAGAGCGGACCAGGACATATCTAGAGATTTAATCAATGACCATTTAGAGCGGACCAGGACATAACTAGAGATTTACTCAATGACCATAGATAGCAGACCAGGTCATAACTAGAGATTTACTCAATGACCATAGAGAGCGGACCAGGACATAACTAGAGATTTACCCAATGACCATAGAGAGCGGACAAGGACATAACTAGAGATTTACTCAATGACCATAGAGAGCGGACCAGGGCATAACTAGAGATGCATTCAATGACCATCGAGAGCGGACCAGGACATAACTGTAGATTTACTCAATGATCATAGAGAGCGGATCAGGACATAAGTGTAGATTTACTCAATGACCATAGAGAGCGGACCAGGACATAACTAGAGATTTACTCAATGACCATAGAGAGCGAACAAGGACATAACTAGAGATTTACTCAATGACCATAGAGAGCGGACCTGGATATAACTAGAGATTTACTCAATGACCATAGAGAGTGGGCCAGGATATAACTAGAGATTTACTCAATGACCACAGGGAACGTTCCAATACATAACTAGAGATTTACTCAATGACCATAGAGAGCGGACCAGGGCATAACTAGAGATGCATTCAATGACCATCGAGAGCGGACCAGGACATAACTGTAGATTTACTCAATGATCATAGAGTTGCGGGCCAGGATATAACGAGAGATTTACTCAATGATGAGCGGACCAGGATATAACTAGAGATTTACTCAAAGACCATAGAGAGCGGGCCAGGATATAACTAAAGATTTACTCAATGACCACGGAGAACGGACCAGGACATAACTAAAGATTTACTCAATGACCATAGAGAGCGGACCAGGACATAGCTGTAGATTTACTCAATGACCATAGAGAGCGGACCAGGACATAACTAGAGATTTACTCAATGATCATAGAGAGCGGACCAGGACATAACTGTAGATTTACTCAATGACCATAGAGAGCGGACCAGGACATAACTGTAGATTTACTCAATGACCATAGAGAACGGACCAGGACATAACTGTAGATTTACTCAATGACCATAGAGAGCGGACCAGGACATAACTAGAGATTTACTCAATGACCATAGAGAGCTGACCAGGACAAAACTAGAGATTTACTCAATGACCATAGAGAGCGGACCAGGACATCACTAGAGATTTCCTCAATGATCATAGAGAACGGACCAGGACATAATTAGAGATTTACTCAATGACCATAAAGAGCGGACCAGGACATAACTGTAGATTTACTCAATGACCATAGAGAGCGGACCAGGACATATCTAGAGATTTACTCAATGACCATAAAGAGCGGACCAGGACATAACTAAAGATTTCCTCAATGATCATAGAGAGCGGGCCAGGACATAACTAGAGATTTACTCAATGATCATGGAGAGCGGACCAGGACATAACTGTAGATTTACTCAATGACCATAGAGAGCGGAACAGGACATAACTGTAGATTTACTCAATGACCATAGAGAGCGGACCAGGACATAACTGTAGATTTACTCAATGACCATAGAGAGCGGACCAGGACATAACTAGAGATTTACTCAATGACCATAGAGAGCTGACCAGGACATAACTAGAGATTTACTCAATGACCATAGAGAGCGGACCAGGACATAACTAGAGATTTCCTCAATGATCATAGAGAATGGACCAGGACATAACTAGAGATTTACTCAATGACCATAGAGAGCGGACCAGGACATAACTGTAGATTTACTCAATGACCATAGAGAGCGGACCAGGACATATCTAGAGATTTAATCAATGACCATAGAGAGCGGACCAGGACATAACTAGAGATTTACTCAATGACCATAGATAGCAGACCAGGTCATAACTAGAGATTTACTCAATGACCATAGAGAGCGGACCAGGACATAACTAGAGATTTACCCAATGACCATAGAGAGCGGACAAGGACATAACTAGAGATTTACTCAATGACCATAGAGAGCGGACCAGGGCATAACTAGAGATGCATTCAATGACCATCGAGAGCGGACCAGGACTTCACTGTAGATTTACTCAATGATCATAGAGAGCGGATCAGGACATAACTGTAGATTTACTCAATGACCATAGAGAGCGGACCAGGACATAACTAGAGATTTACTCAATGACCATAGAGAGCGGACAAGGACATAATTAGAGATTTACTCAATGACCATAGAGAGCGGACCAGGATATAACTAGAGATTTACTCAATGACCATAGAGAGCGGGCCAGGATATAACTAGAGATTTACTCAATGACCACAGGGAACGTACCAATACATAACTAGAGATTTACTCAATGACCATAGAGAGCGGACCAGGGCATAACTAGAGATGCATTCAATGACCATCGAGAGCGGACCAGGACATAACTGTAGATTTACTCAATGATCATAGAGTTGCGGGCCAGGATATAACGAGAGATTTACTCAATGATGAGCGGACCAGGATATAACTAGAGATTTACTCAAAGACCATAGAGAGCGGGCCAGGATATAACTAGAGATTTACTCAATGACCATAGAGAGCGGGCCAGGATATAACTAGAGATTTACTCAATGACCACGGAGAACGGACCAGGACATAACTAAAGATTTACTCAATGACCATAGAGAGCGGACCAGGACATAGCTGTAGATTTACTCAATGACCATAGAGAGCGGACCAGGACATAACTAGAGATTTACTCAATGATCATAGAGAGCGGACCAGGACATAACTGTAGATTTACTCAATGACTATAGAGAGCGGACCAGGACATAACTGTAGATTTACTCAATGACCATAGAGAACGGACCAGGACATAACTGTAGATTTACTCAATGACCATAGAGAGCTGACCAGGACAAAACTAGAGATTTACTCAATGACCATAGAGAGCGGACCAGGACATTACTAGAGATTTCCTCAATGATCATAGAGAACGGACCAGGACATAATTAGAGATTTACTCAATGACCATAGAGAGCGGACCAGGACATAACTGTAGATTTACTCAATGACCATAGAGAGCGGACCAGGACATATCTAGAGATTTACTCAATGACCATAGAGAGCGGACCAGGACATAACTAAAGATTTCCTCAATGATCATAGAGAGCGGGCCAGGACATAACTAGAGATTTACTCAATGATCATGGAGAGCGGACCAGGACATAACTGTAGATTTACTCAATGACCATAGAGAGCGGAACAGGACATAACTGTAGATTTACTCAATGACCATAGAGAGCGGACCAGGACATAACTGTAGATTTACTCAATGACCATAGAGAGCGGACCAGGACATAACTAGAGATTTACTCAATGACCATAGAGAGCTGACCAGGACATAACTAGAGATTTACTCAATGACCATAGAGAGCGGACCAGGACATAACTAGAGATTTCCTCAATGATCATAGAGAATGGACCAGGACATAACTAGAGATTTACTCAATGACCATAGAGAGCGGACCAGGACATAACTGTAGATTTACTCAATGACCATAGAGAGCGGACCAGGACATATCTAGAGATTTAATCAATGACCATAGAGAGCGGACCAGGACATAACTAGAGATTTACTCAATGACCATAGATAGCAGACCAGGTCATAACTAGAGATTTACTCAATGACCATAGAGAGCGGACCAGGACATAACTAGAGATTTACCCAATGACCATAGAGAGCGGACAAGGACATAACTAGAGATTTACTCAATGACCATAGAGAGCGGACCAGGGCATAACTAGAGATGCATTCAATGACCATCGAGAGCGGACCAGGACATCACTGTAGATTTACTCAATGATCATAGAGAGCGGATCAGGACATAACTGTAGATTTACTCAATGACCATAGAGAGCGGACCAGGACATAACTAGAGATTTACTCAATGACCATAGAGAGCGGACAAGGACATAATTAGAGATTTACTCAATGACCATAGAGAGCGGACCAGGATATAACTAGAGATTTACTCAATGACCATAGAGAGCGGGCCAGGATATAACTAGAGATTTACTCAATGACCACAGGGAACGTACCAATACATAACTAGAGATTTACTCAATGACCATAGAGAGCGGACCAGGGCATAACTAGAGATGCATTCAATGACCATCGAGAGCGGACCAGGACATAACTGTAGATTTACTCAATGATCATAGAGTTGCGGGCCAGGATATAACGAGAGATTTACTCAATGATGAGCGGACCAGGATATAACTAGAGATTTACTCAAAGACCATAGAGAGCGGGCCAGGATATAACTAGAGATTTACTCAATGACCATAGAGAGCGGGCCAGGATATAACTAGAGATTTACTCAATGACCACGGAGAACGGACCAGGACATAACTAAAGATTTACTCAATGACCATAGAGAGCGGACCAGGACATAGCTGTAGATTTACTCAATGACCATAGAGAGCGGACCAGGACATAACTAGAGATTTACTCAATGATCATAGAGAGCGGACCAGGACATAACTGTAGATTTACTCAATGACTATAGAGAGCGGACCAGGACATAACTGTAGATTTACTCAATGACCATAGAGAACGGACCAGGACATAACTGTAGATTTACTCAATGACCATAGAGAGCTGACCAGGACAAAACTAGAGATTTACTCAATGACCATAGAGAGCGGACCAGGACATTACTAGAGATTTCCTCAATGATCATAGAGAACGGACCAGGACATAATTAGAGATTTACTCAATGACCATAGAGAGCGGACCAGGACATAACTGTAGATTTACTCAATGACCATAGAGAGCGGACCAGGACATATCTAGAGATTTACTCAATGACCATAGAGAGCGGACCAGGACATAACTAAAGATTTCCTCAATGATCATAGAGAGCGGGCCAGGACATAACTAGAGATTTACTCAATGATCATGGAGAGCGGACCAGGACATAACTGTAGATTTACTCAATGACCATAGAGAGCGGAACAGGACATAACTGTAGATTTACTCAATGACCATAGAGAGCGGACCAGGACATAACTGTAGATTTACTCAATGACCATAGAGAGCGGACCAGGACATAACTAGAGATTTACTCAATGACCATAGAGAGCTGACCAGGACATAACTAGAGATTTACTCAATGACCATAGAGAGCGGACCAGGACATAACTAGAGATTTCCTCAATGATCATAGAGAACGGACCAGGACATAACTAGAGATTTACTCAATGACCATAGAGAGCGGACCAGGACATAACTGTAGATTTACTCAATGACCATAGAGAGCGGACCAGGACATATCTAGAGATTTAATCAATGACCATAGAGAGCGGACCAGGACATAACTAGAGATTTACTCAATGACCATAGATAGCAGACCAGGTCATAACTAGAGATTTACTCAATGACCATAGAGAGCGGACCAGGACATAACTAGAGATTTACCCAATGACCATAGAGAGCGGACAAGGACATAACTAGAGATTTACTCAATGACCATAGAGAGCGGACCAGGGCATAACTAGAGATGCATTCAATGACCATCGAGAGCGGACCAGGACATAACTGTAGATTTACTCAATGATCATAGAGTTGCGAGCCAGGATATAACAAGAGATTTACTCAATGATGAGCGGACCAGGATATAACTAGAGATTTACTCAAAGACCATAGAGAGCGGGCCAGGATATAACTAGAGATTTACTCAATGACCATAGAGAGCGGACCAGGACATAACTAGAGATTTACTCAATGACCATAGAGAGCGGACCATGACATAACTTTAGATTTACTCAATGACCATAGAGAGCGGACCAGGACATAACTAGAGATTTACTCAATGATCATAGAGAGCGGACCAGGACATAACTGTAGATTTACTCAAAGACCATAGAGAGCAGACCAGTACAAAACTAGAGATTTACTCAATGACCATAGAGAGCGGACCAGGACATAACTAGAGATTTACTCAATGACCATAGAGAGCGGACCAGGACATAACTGTACATTTGCTCAATGACCATAGAGAGCGGACCAGGACATAACTAGAGATTTACTCAATGACCATAGAGAGCGGACCAGGACATAGCTGTAGATTTACTCAATGACCATAGAGAGCGGACCAGGACATAACTAGAGATTTACTCAATGACCATAGAGAGCGGACCAGGACATAACTAGAGATTTACTCAATGACCATAGAGAGCGGACAAGGACATAACTAGAGATTTACTCAATGACCATAGAGAGCGGACCAGGACATAACTAGAGATTTACTCAATGACCATAGAGAGCGGACCAGGACATAACTGTACATTTAGTCTATGACCATAGAGAGCGGACCAGGACATAACTGTAGATTTACTCAATGACCATAGAGAGCGGACCAGGACATAACTGTAGATTTACTCAATGACCATAGAGAGCGGACCAGGACATAACTGTAGATTTACTCAATGACCATAGAGAGCGGACCAGGACATAACTAGAGATTTACTCAATGACCATAGAGAGCTGACCAGGACATAACTAGAGATTTACTCAATGACCATAGAGAGCGGACCAGGACATATCTAGAGATTTCCTCAATGATCATAGAGAACGGACCAGGACATAATTAGAGATTTACTCAATGACCATAGAGAGCGGACCAGGACATAACTGTAGATTTACTCAATGACCATAGAGAGCGGACCAGGACATATCTAGAGATTTACTCAATGACCATAGAGAGCGGACCAGGACATAACTAGAGATTTACTCAATGACCATAGAGAGCGGACCAGGACATAACTAGAGATTTACTCAATGACCATAGAGAGCGGACCAGGACATAACTGTACATTTACTCAATGACCATAGAGAGCGGACCAGGACATAACTAGAGATTTACTCAATGACCATAGAGAGCGGACCAGGACATAGCTGTAGATTTACTCAATGACCATAGAGAGCGGACCACGACATAACTAGAGATTAACTCAATGACCATAGAGAGCGGACCAGGACATAACTAGAGATTTACTCAATGACCATAGAGAGCAGACAAGGACATAACTAGAGATTTACTCAATGACCATAGAGAGCGGACCAGGACATAACTAGAGATTTACTCAATGACCATAGAGAGCGGACCAGGACATAACTGTACATTTACTCCATGACCATAGAGAGCGGACCAGGACATAACTAGAGATTTACTCAATGACCATAGAGAGCGGATCAGGACATAACTGTAGATTTACTCAATGACCATAGAGAGCGGACCAGGACATAACTAGAGATTTACTCAATGACCATAGAGAGCGGACAAGGACATAACTAGAGATTTACTCAATGACTATAGAGAGCGGACCAGGATATAACTAGAGATTTACTCAATGACCATAGAGAGCGGGCCAGGATATAACTAGAGATTTACTCAATGACCACAGGGAACGTACCAATACATAACTAGAGATTTACTCAATGACCATAGAGAGCGGACCAGGGCATAACTAGAGATGCATTCAATGACCATCGAGAGCGGACCAGGACATAACTGTAGATTTACTCAATGATCATAGAGTTGCGGGCCAGGATATAACGAGAGATTTACTCAATGATGAGCGGACCAGGATATAACTAGAGATTTACTCAAAGACCATAGAGAGCGGGCCAGGATATAACTAGAGATTTACTCAATGACCATAGAGAGCGGGCCAGGATATAACTAGAGATTTACTCAATGACCACGGAGAACGGACCAGGACATAACTAAAGATTTACTCAATGACCATAGAGAGCAGACCAGGACATAGCTGTAGATTTATTCAATGACCATAGAGAGCGGACCAGGACATAACTAGAGATTTACTCAATGATCATAGAGAGCGGACCAGGACATAACTGTAGATTTACTCAATGACCATAGAGAGCGGACCAGGACATAACTGTAGATTTACTCAATGACCATAGAGAGCGGACCCGGACATAACTGTAGATTTACTCAATGACCATAGAGAGCGGACCAGGACATAACTAGAGATTTACTCAATGACCATAGAGAGCGGACCAGGACATAACTGTACATTTGCTCAATGACCATAGAGAGCGGACCAGGACATAACTAGAGATTTACTCAATGACCATAGAGAGCGGACCAGGACATAGCTGTAGATTTACTCAATGACCATAGAGAGCGGACCAGGACATAACTAGAGATTTACTCAATGACCATAGAGAGCGGACCAGGACATAACTAGAGATTTACTCAATGACCATAGAGAGCGAACAAGGACATAACTAGAGATTTACTCAATGACCATAGAGAGCGGACCTGGATATAACTAGAGATTTACTCAATGACCATAGAGAGTGGGCCAGGATATAACTAGAGATTTACTCAATGACCACAGGGAACGTTCCAATACATAACTAGAGATTTACTCAATGACCATAGAGAGCGGACCAGGGCATAACTAGAGATGCATTCAATGACCATCGAGAGCGGACCAGGACATAACTGTAGATTTACTCAATGATCATAGAGTTGCGGGCCAGGATATAACGAGAGATTTACTCAATGATGAGCGGACCAGGATATAACTAGAGATTTACTCAAAGACCATAGAGAGCGGGCCAGGATATAACTAAAGATTTACTCAATGACCACGGAGAACGGACCAGGACATAACTAAAGATTTACTCAATGACCATAGAGAGCGGACCAGGACATAGCTGTAGATTTACTCAATGACCATAGAGAGCGGACCAGGACATAACTAGAGATTTACTCAATGATCATAGAGAGCGGACCAGGACATAACTGTAGATTTACTCAATGACCATAGAGAGCGGACCAGGACATAACTGTAGATTTACTCAATGACCATAGAGAACGGACCAGGACATAACTGTAGATTTACTCAATGACCATAGAGAGCGGACCAGGACATAACTAGAGATTTACTCAATGACCATAGAGAGCTGACCAGGACAAAACTAGAGATTTACTCAATGACCATAGAGAGCGGACCAGGACATCACTAGAGATTTCCTCAATGATCATAGAGAACGGACCAGGACATAATTAGAGATTTACTCAATGACCATAGAGAGCGGACCAGGACATAACTGTAGATTTACTCAATGACCATAGAGAGCGGACCAGGACATATCTAGAGATTTACTCAATGACCATAAAGAGCGGACCAGGACATAACTAAAGATTTCCTCAATGATCATAGAGAGCGGGCCAGGACATAACTAGAGATTTACTCAATGATCATGGAGAGCGGACCAGGACATAACTGTAGATTTACTCAATGACCATAGAGAGCGGAACAGGACATAACTGTAGATTTACTCAATGACCATAGAGAGCGGACCAGGACATAACTGTAGATTTACTCAATGACCATAGAGAGCGGACCAGGACATAACTAGAGATTTACTCAATGACCATAGAGAGCTGACCAGGACATAACTAGAGATTTACTCAATGACCATAGAGAGCGGACCAGGACATAACTAGAGATTTCCTCAATGATCATAGAGAATGGACCAGGACATAACTAGAGATTTACTCAATGACCATAGAGAGCGGACCAGGACATAACTGTAGATTTACTCAATGACCATAGAGAGCGGACCAGGACATATCTAGAGATTTAATCAATGACCATAGAGAGCGGACCAGGACATAACTAGAGATTTACTCAATGACCATAGATAGCAGACCAGGTCATAACTAGAGATTTACTCAATGACCATAGAGAGCGGACCAGGACATAACTAGAGATTTACCCAATGACCATAGAGAGCGGACAAGGACATAACTAGAGATTTACTCAATGACCATAGAGAGCGGACCAGGGCATAACTAGAGATGCATTCAATGACCATCGAGAGCGGACCAGGACATCACTGTAGATTTACTCAATGATCATAGAGAGCGGATCAGGACATAACTGTAGATTTACTCAATGACCATAGAGAGCGGACCAGGACATAACTAGAGATTTACTCAATGACCATAGAGAGCGGACAAGGACATAATTAGAGATTTACTCAATGACCATAGAGAGCGGACCAGGATATAACTAGAGATTTACTCAATGACCATAGAGAGCGGGCCAGGATATAACTAGAGATTTACTCAATGACCACAGGGAACGTACCAATACATAACTAGAGATTTACTCAATGACCATAGAGAGCGGACCAGGGTATAACTAGAGATGCATTCAATGACCATCGAGAGCGGACCAGGACATAACTGTAGATTTACTCAATGATCATAGAGTTGCGGGCCAGGATATAACGAGAGATTTACTCAATGATGAGCGGACCAGGATATAACTAGAGATTTACTCAAAGACCATAGAGAGCGGGCCAGGATATAACTAGAGATTTACTCAATGACCATAGAGAGCGGGCCAGGATATAACTAGAGATTTACTCAATGACCACGGAGAACGGACCAGGACATAACTAAAGATTTACTCAATGACCATAGAGAGCGGACCAGGACATAGCTGTAGATTTACTCAATGACCATAGAGAGCGGACCAGGACATAACTAGAGATTTACTCAATGATCATAGAGAGCGGACCAGGACATAACTGTAGATTTACTCAATGACTATAGAGAGCGGACCAGGACATAACTGTAGATTTACTCAATGACCATAGAGAACGGACCAGGACATAACTGTAGATTTACTCAATGACCATAGAGAGCGGACCAGGACATAACTAGAGATTTACTCAATGACCATAGAGAGCTGACCAGGACAAAACTAGAGATTTACTCAATGACCATAGAGAGCGGACCAGGACATTACTAGAGATTTCCTCAATGATCATAGAGAACGGACCAGGACATAATTAGAGATTTACTCAATGACCATAGAGAGCGGACCAGGACATAACTGTAGATTTACTCAATGACCATAGAGAGCGGACCAGGACATATCTAGAGATTTACTCAATGACCATAGAGAGCGGACCAGGACATAACTAAAGATTTCCTCAATGATCATAGAGAGCGGGCCAGGACATAACTAGAGATTTACTCAATGATCATGGAGAGCGGACCAGGACATAACTGTAGATTTACTCAATGACCATAGAGAGCGGAACAGGACATAACTGTAGATTTACTCAATGACCATAGAGAGCGGACCAGGACATAACTGTAGATTTACTCAATGACCATAGAGAGCGGACCAGGACATAACTAGAGATTTACTCAATGACCATAGAGAGCTGACCAGGACATAACTAGAGATTTACTCAATGACCATAGAGAGCGGACCAGGACATAACTAGAGATTTCCTCAATGATCATAGAGAACGGACCAGGACATAACTAGAGATTTACTCAATGACCATAGAGAGCGGACCAGGACATAACTGTAGATTTACTCAATGACCATAGAGAGCGGACCAGGACATATCTAGAGATTTAATCAATGACCATAGAGAGCGGACCAGGACATAACTAGAGATTTACTCAATGACCATAGATAGCAGACCAGGTCATAACTAGAGATTTACTCAATGATCATAGAGAGCGGACCAGGACATAACTGTAGATTTACTCAAAGACCATAGAGAGCAGACCAGTACAAAACTAGAGATTTACTCAATGACCATAGAGAGCGGACCAGGACATAACTAGAGATTTACTCAATGACCATAGAGAGCGGACCAGGACATAACTGTACATTTGCTCAATGACCATAGAGAGCGGACCAGGACATAACTAGAGATTTACTCAATGACCATAGAGAGCGGACCAGGACATAGCTGTAGATTTACTCAATGACCATAGAGAGCGGACCAGGACATAACTAGAGATTTACTCAATGACCATAGAGAGCGGACCAGGACATAACTAGAGATTTACTCAATGACCATAGAGAGCGGACAAGGACATAACTAGAGATTTACTCAATGACCATAGAGAGCGGACCAGGACATAACTAGAGATTTACTCAATGACCATAGAGAGCGGACCAGGACATAACTGTACATTTAGTCTATGACCATAGAGAGCGGACCAGGACATAACTGTAGATTTACTCAATGACCATAGAGAGCGGACCAGGACATAACTGTAGATTTACTCAATGACCATAGAGAGCGGACCAGGACATAACTGTAGATTTACTCAATGACCATAGAGAGCGGACCAGGACATAACTAGAGATTTACTCAATGACCATAGAGAGCTGACCAGGACATAACTAGAGATTTACTCAATGACCATAGAGAGCGGACCAGGACATATCTAGAGATTTCCTCAATGATCATAGAGAACGGACCAGGACATAATTAGAGATTTACTCAATGACCATAGAGAGCGGACCAGGACATAACTGTAGATTTACTCAATGACCATAGAGAGCGGACCAGGACATATCTAGAGATTTACTCAATGACCATAGAGAGCGGACCAGGACATAACTAGAGATTTACTCAATGACCATAGAGAGCGGACCAGGACATAACTAGAGATTTACTCAATGACCATAGAGAGCGGACCAGGACATAACTGTACATTTACTCAATGACCATAGAGAGCGGACCAGGACATAACTAGAGATTTACTCAATGACCATAGAGAGCGGACCAGTACATAGCTGTAGATTTACTCAATGACCATAGAGAGCGGACCACGACATAACTAGAGATTAACTCAATGACCATAGAGAGCGGACCAGGACATAACTAGAGATTTACTCAATGACCATAGAGAGCAGACAAGGACATAACTAGAGATTTACTCAATGACCATAGAGAGCGGACCAGGACATAACTAGAGATTTACTCAATGACCATAGAGAGCGGACCAGGACATAACTGTACATTTACTCCATGACCATAGAGAGCGGACCAGGACATAACTAGAGATTTACTCAATGACCATAGAGAGCGGATCAGGACATAACTGTAGATTTACTCAATGACCATAGAGAGCGGACCAGGACATAACTAGAGATTTACTCAATGACCATAGAGAGCGGACAAGGACATAACTAGAGATTTACTCAATGACTATAGAGAGCGGACCAGGATATAACTAGAGATTTACTCAATGACCATAGAGAGCGGGCCAGGATATAACTAGAGATTTACTCAATGACCACAGGGAACGTACCAATACATAACTAGAGATTTACTCAATGACCATAGAGAGCGGACCAGGGCATAACTAGAGATGCATTCAATGACCATCGAGAGCGGACCAGGACATAACTGTAGATTTACTCAATGATCATAGAGTTGCGGGCCAGGATATAACGAGAGATTTACTCAATGATGAGCGGACCAGGATATAACTAGAGATTTACTCAAAGACCATAGAGAGCGGGCCAGGATATAACTAGAGATTTACTCAATGACCATAGAGAGCGGGCCAGGATATAACTAGAGATTTACTCAATGACCACGGAGAACGGACCAGGACATAACTAAAGATTTACTCAATGACCATAGAGAGCAGACCAGGACATAGCTGTAGATTTATTCAATGACCATAGAGAGCGGACCAGGACATAACTAGAGATTTACTCAATGATCATAGAGAGCGGACCAGGACATAACTGTAGATTTACTCAATGACCATAGAGAGCAGACCAGGACATAACTGTAGATTTACTCAATGACCATAGAGAGCGGACCCGGACATAACTGTAGATTTACTCAATGACCATAGAGAGCGGACCAGGACATAACTAGAGATTTACTCAATGACCATAGAGAGCGGACCAGGACATAACTGTACATTTGCTCAATGACCATAGAGAGCGGACCAGGACATAACTAGAGATTTACTCAATGACCATAGAGAGCGGACCAGGACATAGCTGTAGATTTACTCAATGACCATAGAGAGCGGACCAGGACATAACTAGAGATTTACTCAATGACCATAGAGAGCGGACCAGGACATAACTAGAGATTTACTCAATGACCATAGAGAGCGAACAAGGACATAACTAGAGATTTACTCAATGACCATAGAGAGCGGACCTGGATATAACTAGAGATTTACTCAATGACCATAGAGAGTGGGCCAGGATATAACTAGAGATTTACTCAATGACCACAGGGAACGTTCCAATACATAACTAGAGATTTACTCAATGACCATAGAGAGCGGACCAGGGCATAACTAGAGATGCATTCAATGACCATCGAGAGCGGACCAGGACATAACTGTAGATTTACTCAATGATCATAGAGTTGCGGGCCAGGATATAACGAGAGATTTACTCAATGATGAGCGGACCAGGATATAACTAGAGATTTACTCAAAGACCATAGAGAGCGGGCCAGGATATAACTAAAGATTTACTCAATGACCACGGAGAACGGACCAGGACATAACTAAAGATTTACTCAATGACCATAGAGAGCGGACCAGGACATAGCTGTAGATTTACTCAATGACCATAGAGAGCGGACCAGGACATAACTAGAGATTTACTCAATGATCATAGAGAGCGGACCAGGACATAACTGTAGATTTACTCAATGACCATAGAGAGCGGACCAGGACATAACTGTAGATTTACTCAATGACCATAGAGAACGGACCAGGACATAACTGTAGATTTACTCAATGACCATAGAGAGCGGACCAGGACATAACTAGAGATTTACTCAATGACCATAGAGAGCTGACCAGGACAAAACTAGAGATTTACTCAATGACCATAGAGAGCGGACCAGGACATCACTAGAGATTTCCTCAATGATCATAGAGAACGGACCAGGACATAATTAGAGATTTACTCAATGACCATAGAGAGCGGACCAGGACATAACTGTAGATTTACTCAATGACCATAGAGAGCGGACCAGGACATATCTAGAGATTTACTCAATGACCATAAAGAGCGGACCAGGACATAACTAAAGATTTCCTCAATGATCATAGAGAGCGGGCCAGGACATAACTAGAGATTTACTCAATGATCATGGAGAGCGGACCAGGACATAACTGTAGATTTACTCAATGACCATAGAGAGCGGAACAGGACATAACTGTAGATTTACTCAATGACCATAGAGAGCGGACCAGGACATAACTGTAGATTTACTCAATGACCATAGAGAGCGGACCAGGACATAACTAGAGATTTACTCAATGACCATAGAGAGCTGACCAGGACATAACTAGAGATTTACTCAATGACCATAGAGAGCGGACCAGGACATAACTAGAGATTTCCTCAATGATCATAGAGAATGGACCAGGACATAACTAGAGATTTACTCAATGACCATAGAGAGCGGACCAGGACATAACTGTAGATTTACTCAATGACCATAGAGAGCGGACCAGGACATATCTAGAGATTTAATCAATGACCATAGAGAGCGGACCAGGACATAACTAGAGATTTACTCAATGACCATAGATAGCAGACCAGGTCATAACTAGAGATTTACTCAATGACCATAGAGAGCGGACCAGGACATAACTAGAGATTTACCCAATGACCATAGAGAGCGGACAAGGACATAACTAGAGATTTACTCAATGACCATAGAGAGCGGACCAGGGCATAACTAGAGATGCATTCAATGACCATCGAGAGCGGACCAGGACATCACTGTAGATTTACTCAATGACCATAGAGAGCGGATCAGGACATAACTGTAGATTTACTCAATGACCATAGAGAGCGGACCAGGACATAACTAGAGATTTACTCAATGACCATAGAGAGCGGACAAGGACATAATTAGAGATTTACTCAATGACCATAGAGAGCGGACCAGGATATAACTAGAGATTTACTCAATGACCATAGAGAGCGGGCCAGGATATAACTAGAGATTTACTCAATGACCACAGGGAACGTACCAATACATAACTAGAGATTTACTCAATGACCATAGAGAGCGGACCAGGGCATAACTAGAGATGCATTCAATGACCATCGAGAGCGGACCAGGACATAACTGTAGATTTACTCAATGATCATAGAGTTGCGGGCCAGGATATAACGAGAGATTTACTCAATGATGAGCGGACCAGGATATAACTAGAGATTTACTCAAAGACCATAGAGAGCGGGCCAGGATATAACTAGAGATTTACTCAATGACCATAGAGAGCGGGCCAGGATATAACTAGAGATTTACTCAATGACCACGGAGAACGGACCAGGACATAACTAAAGATTTACTCAATGACCATAGAGAGCGGACCAGGACATAGCTGTAGATTTACTCAATGACCATAGAGAGCGGACCAGGACATAACTAGAGATTTACTCAATGATCATAGAGAGCGGACCAGGACATAACTGTAGATTTACTCAATGACTATAGAGAGCGGACCAGGACATAACTGTAGATTTACTCAATGACCATAGAGAACGGACCAGGACATAACTGTAGATTTACTCAATGACCATAGAGAGCGGACCAGGACATAACTAGAGATTTAATCAATGACCATAGAGAGCTGACCAGGACAAAACTAGAGATTTACTCAATGACCATAGAGAGCGGACCAGGACATTACTAGAGATTTCCTCAATGATCATAGAGAACGGACCAGGACATAATTAGAGATTTACTCAATGACCATAGAGAGCGGACCAGGACATAACTGTAGATTTACTCAATGACCATAGAGAGCGGACCAGGACATATCTAGAGATTTACTCAATGACCATAGAGAGCGGACCAGGACATAACTAAAGATTTCCTCAATGATCATAGAGAGCGGGCCAGGACATAACTAGAGATTTACTCAATGATCATGGAGAGCGGACCAGGACATAACTGTAGATTTACTCAATGACCATAGAGAGCGGAACAGGACATAACTGTAGATTTACTCAATGACCATAGAGAGCGGACCAGGACATAACTGTAGATTTACTCAATGACCATAGAGAGCGGACCAGGACATAACTAGAGATTTACTCAATGACCATAGAGAGCTGACCAGGACATAACTAGAGATTTACTCAATGACCATAGAGAGCGGACCAGGACATAACTAGAGATTTCCTCAATGATCATAGAGAACGGACCAGGACATAACTAGAGATTTACTCAATGACCATAGAGAGCGGACCAGGACATAACTGTAGATTTACTCAATGACCATAGAGAGCGGACCAGGACATATCTAGAGATTTAATCAATGACCATAGAGAGCGGACCAGGACATAACTAGAGATTTACTCAATGACCATAGATAGCAGACCAGGTCATAACTAGAGATTTACTCAATGACCATAGAGAGCGGACCAGGACATAACTAGAGATTTACCCAATGACCATAGAGAGCGGACAAGGACATAACTAGAGATTTACTCAATGACCATAGAGAGCGGACCAGGGCATAACTAGAGATGCATTCAATGACCATCGAGAGCGGACCAGGACATAACTGTAGATTTACTCAATGATCATAGAGTTGCGAGCCAGGATATAACGAGAGATTTACTCAATGATGAGCGGACCAGGATATAACTAGAGATTTACTCAAAGACCATAGAGAGCGGGCCAGGATATAACTAGAGATTTACTCAATGACCATAGAGAGCGGACCAGGACATAACTAGAGATTTACTCAATGACCATAGAGAGCGGACCATGACATAACTTTAGATTTACTCAATGACCATAGAGAGCGGACCAGGACATAACTAGAGATTTACTCAATGATCATAGAGAGCGGACCAGGACATAACTGTAGATTTACTCAAAGACCATAGAGAGCAGACCAGTACAAAACTAGAGATTTACTCAATGACCATAGAGAGCGGACCAGGACATAACTAGAGATTTACTCAATGACCATAGAGAGCGGACCAGGACATAACTGTACATTTGCTCAATGACCATAGAGAGCGGACCAGGACATAACTAGAGATTTACTCAATGACCATAGAGAGCGGACCAGGACATAGCTGTAGATTTACTCAATGACCATAGAGAGCGGACCAGGACATAACTAGAGATTTACTCAATGACCATAGAGAGCGGACCAGGACATAACTAGAGATTTACTCAATGACCATAGAGAGCGGACAAGGACATAACTAGAGATTTACTCAATGACCATAGAGAGCGGACCAGGACATAACTAGAGATTTACTCAATGACCATAGAGAGCGGACCAGGACATAACTGTACATTTAGTCTATGACCATAGAGAGCGGACCAGGACATAACTGTAGATTTACTCAATGACCATAGAGAGCGGACCAGGACATAACTGTAGATTTACTCAATGACCATAGAGAGCGGACCAGGACATAACTGTAGATTTACTCAATGACCATAGAGAGCGGACCAGGACATAACTAGAGATTTACTCAATGACCATAGAGAGCTGACCAGGACATAACTAGAGATTTACTCAATGACCATAGAGAGCGGACCAGGACATATCTAGAGATTTCCTCAATGATCATAGAGAACGGACCAGGACATAATTAGAGATTTACTCAATGACCATAGAGAGCGGACCAGGACATAACTGTAGATTTACTCAATGACCATAGAGAGCGGACCAGGACATATCTAGAGATTTACTCAATGACCATAGAGAGCGGACCAGGACATAACTAGAGATTTACTCAATGACCATAGAGAGCGGACCAGGACATAACTAGAGATTTACTCAATGACCATAGAGAGCGGACCAGGACATAACTGTACATTTACTCAATGACCATAGAGAGCGGACCAGGACATAACTAGAGATTTACTCAATGACCATAGAGAGCGGACCAGGACATAGCTGTAGATTTACTCAATGACCATAGAGAGCGGACCACGACATAACTAGAGATTAACTCAATGACCATAGAGAGCGGACCAGGACATAACTAGAGATTTACTCAATGACCATAGAGAGCAGACAAGGACATAACTAGAGATTTACTCAATGACCATAGAGAGCGGACCAGGACATAACTAGAGATTTACTCAATGACCATAGAGAGCGGACCAGGACATAACTGTACATTTACTCCATGACCATAGAGAGCGGACCAGGACATAACTAGAGATTTACTCAATGACCATAGAGAGCGGATCAGGACATAACTGTAGATTTACTCAATGACCATAGAGAGCGGACCAGGACATAACTAGAGATTTACTCAATGACCATAGAGAGCGGACAAGGACATAACTAGAGATTTACTCAATGACTATAGAGAGCGGACCAGGATATAACTAGAGATTTACTCAATGACCATAGAGAGCGGGCCAGGATATAACTAGAGATTTACTCAATGACCACAGGGAACGTACCAATACATAACTAGAGATTTACTCAATGACCATAGAGAGCAGACCAGGGCATAACTAGAGATGCATTCAATGACCATCGAGAGCGGACCAGGACATAACTGTAGATTTACTCAATGATCATAGAGTTGCGGGCCAGGATATAACGAGAGATTTACTCAATGATGAGCGGACCAGGATATAACTAGAGATTTACTCAAAGACCATAGAGAGCGGGCCAGGATATAACTAGAGATTTACTCAATGACCATAGAGAGTGGGCCAGGATATAACTAGAGATTTACTCAATGACCACGGAGAACGGACCAGGACATAACTAAAGATTTACTCAATGACCATAGAGAGCAGGCCAGGACATAGCTGTAGATTTATTCAATGACCATAGAGAGCGGACCAGGACATAACTAGAGATTTACTCAATGATCATAGAGAGCGGACCAGGACATAACTGTAGATTTACTCAATGACCATAGAGAGCGGACCAGGACATAACTGTAGATTTACTCAATGACCATAGAGAGCGGACCCGGACATAACTGTAGATTTACTCAATGACCATAGAGAGCGGACCAGGACATAACTAGAGATTTACTCAATGACCATAGAGAGCGGACCAGGACATAACTGTACATTTGCTCAATGACCATAGAGAGCGGACCAGGACATAACTAGAGATTTACTCAATGACCATAGAGAGCGGACCAGGACATAGCTGTAGATTTACTCAATGACCATAGAGAGCGGACCAGGACATAACTGGAGATTTACTCAATGACCATAGAGAGCGGACCAGGACATAACTAGAGATTTACTCAATGACCATAGAGAGCGGACAAGGACATAACTAGAGATTTGCTCAATGACCATAGAGAGCGGACCAGGACATAACTAGAGATTTACTCAATGACCATAGAGAGCGGACCAGGACATAACTGTACATTTAGTCTATGACCATAGAGAGCAGACCAGGACATAACTGTAGATTTACTCAATGACCATAGAGAGCGGACCAGGACATAACTGTAGATTTACTCAATGACCATAGAGAGCGGACCAGGACATAACTGTAGATTTACTCAATGACCATAGAGAGCGGACCAGGACATAACTAGAGATTTACTCAATGACCATAGAGAGCTGACCAGGACATTACTAGAGATTTACTCAATGACCATAGAGAGCGGACCAGGACATAACTAGAGATTTCCTCAATGATCATAGAGAACGGACCAGGACATAATTAGAGATTTACTCAATGACCATAGAGAGCGGACCAGGACATAACTGTAGATTTACTCGATGACCATAGAGAGCGGACCAGGACATATCTAGAGATTTACTCAATGACCATAGAGAGCGGACCAGGATATACCTAAAGATTTCCTCAATAATCATAGAGAGCGGGCCAGGACATAACTGTAGATTTACTCAATGACCATAGAGAGCGGACCAGGACATAACTGTAGATTTACTCAATGACCATAGAGAGCGGACCAGGACATAACTAGAGATTTACTCAATGACCATAGAGAGCTGACCAGGACATTACTAGAGATTTACTCAATGACCATAGAGAGCGGACCAGGACATAACTAGAGATTTCCTCAATGATCATAGAGAACGGACCAGGACATAATTAGAGATTTACTCAATGACCATAGAGAGCGGACCAGGACATAACTGTAGATTTACTCGATGACCATAGAGAGCGGACCAGGACATATCTAGAGATTTACTCAATGACCATAGAGAGCGGACCAGGACATACCTAAAGATTTCCACAATAATCATAGAGAGCGGGCCAGGACATAACTAGAGATTTACTCAATGATCATGGAGAGCGGACCAGGACATAACTGTAGATTTACTCAATGACCATAGAGAGCGGACCAGGACATGAATGTAGATTTACTCAATGATCATAGAGAGCGGACCAGGACATAACTGTAGATTTACTCAATGACCATAGAGAGCGGACCAGGATATAACTAGAGATTTACTCAATGACCATAGAGAGCTGACCAGGACATAACTAGAGATTTACTCAATGACCATAGAGAGCGGACCAGGACATAACTAGAGATTTCCTCAATGATCATAGAGAACGGACCAGGACATAACTAGAGATTTACTCAATGACCATAGAGAGCGGACCAGGACATAACTGTAGATTTACTCAATGACCATAGAGAGCGGACCAGGACATATCTAGAGATTTACTCAATGACCATAGAGAGCGGACCAGGACATAACTAGAGATTTACTCAATGACCATAGATAGCAGACCAGGTCATAACTAGAGATTTACTCAATGACCATAGAGAGCGGACCAGGACATAACTAGAGATTTACTCAATGACCATAGAGAGCGGACAAGGACATAACTAGAGATTTACTCAATGACCATAGAGAGCGGACCAGGATATAACTAGAGATTTACTCAATGACCATAGAGAGCGGCCAGGATATAACTAGAGATTTACTCAATGACCACAGGGAACGTACCAGGACATAACGAGAGATTTACTCAATGACCATAGAGAGCGGACCAGGGCATAACAAGAGATGCATTCAATGACCATCGAGAGCGGACCAGGACATAACTGTAGATTTACTCAATGATCATAGAGTTGCGGGCCAGGATATAACGAGAGATTTACTCAATGATGAGCGGACCAGGATATAACTAGAGATTTACTCAAAGACCATAGAGAGCGGGCCAGGATATAACTAGAGATTTACTCAATGACCATAGAGAGCGGACCAGGACATAACTAGAGATTTACTCAATGACCATAGAGAGCGGACAATGACATAACTTTAGATTTACTAAATGACCATAGAGAGCGGACCTCTACATAACTAGAGATTTACTCAATGATCATAGAGAGCGGACCAGGACATAACTAGAGATTTACTCAATGACCATAGAGAGCGGACCAGGACATAACTGAACATTTACTCAATGACCATAGAGAGCGGACCAGGACATAACTAGAGATTTACTCAATGACCATAGAGAGCGGACCAGGACATAACTGTACATTTACTCAATGACCATAGAGAGCGGAGCAGGACATAACTAGAGATTTACTCAATGACCATAGAGAGCGGACCAGGACATAGCTGTAGATTTACTCAATGACCATAGAGAGCGGACCAGGACATAACTAGAGATTAACTCAATGACCATAGAGAGCGGACCAGGACATAACTAGAGATTTACTCAATGACCATAGAGAGCGGACAAGGACATAACTAGAGATTTACTCAATGACCATAGAGAGCGGACCAGGACATAACTAGAGATTTACTCAATGACCATAGAGAGCCGACCAGGACATAACTGTACATTTACTCTATGACCATACAGAGCGGACCAGGACATAACTAGAGATTTACTCAATGACCATAGAGAGCGGATCAGGACATAACTGTAGATTTACTCAATGACCATAGAGAGCGGACCAGGACATAACTAGAGATTTACTCAATGACCATAGAGAGCGGACAAGGACATAACTAGAGATTTACTCAATGACCATAGAGAGCGGACCAGGATATAACTAGAGATTTACTCAATGACCATAGAGAGCGGGCCAGGATATAACTAGAGATTTACTCAATGACCACAGGGAACGTACCAATACATAACTAGAGATTTACTCAATGACCATAGAGAGCGGACCAGGGCATAACTAGAGATGCATTCAATGACCATCGAGAGCGGACCAGGACATAACTGTAGATTTACTCAATGATCATAGAGTTGCGGGCCAGGATATAACGAGAGATTTACTCAATGATGAGCGGACCAGGATATAACTAGAGATTTACTCAAAGACCATAGAGAGCGGGCCAGGATATAACTAGAGATTTACTCAATGACCATAGAGAGCGGACCAGGACATAACTAGAGATTTACTCAATGACCATAGAGAGCGGACCATGACATAACTTTAGATTTACTCAATGACCATAGAGAGCGGACCGCTACATAACTAGAGATTTACTCAATGATCATAGAGAGCGGACCAGGACATAACTGTAGATTTACTCAAAGACCATAGAGAGCAGACCAGTACATAACTAGAGATTTACTCAATGACCATAGAGAGCGGACCAGGACATAACTAGAGATTTACTCAATGACCATAGAGAGCGGACCAGGACATAACTAGAGATTTACTCAATGACCATAGAGAGCAGACCAGGACATAACTGTACATTTACTCAATGACCATAGAGAGCGGACCAGGACATAACTAGAGATTTACTAATGATCATAGAGAGCGGACCAGGACATAGCTGTAGATTTACTCAATGACCATAGAGAGCGGACCAGGACATAACTGGAGATTTACTCAATGACCATAGAGAGCGGACCAGGACATAACTAGAGATTTACTCAATGACCATAGAGAGCGGACAAGGACATAACTAGAGATTTACTCAATGACCATAGAGAGCGCACCAGGACATAACTAGAGATTTACTCAATGACCATAGAGAGCGTACCAGGACATAACTGTACATTTACTCTATGACCATAGAGAGCGGACCAGGACATAACTAGAGATTTACTCAATGACCATAGAGAGCGGATCAGGACATAACTGTAGATTTACTCAATGACCATAGAGAGCGGACCAGGACATAACTAGAGATTTACTCAATGATCATAGAGAGCGGACCAGGACATAACTGTAGATTTACTCAATGACCATGGAGAGCGGACCAGGACATAGCTAGAGATTTACTCAATGACCATAGAGAGCGGACCAGGACATAACTAGAGATTTACTCAATGACCATAGAGAGCGGACCAAGACATAACTAGAGATTTACTCAATGACCATAGAGAGCGGATCAGGACATAACTGTACATTTACTCAATGACCATAGAGAGCGGACCAGGACATAACTAGAGATTTACTCAATGACCATAGAGAGCGGACCAGGACATAGCTGTAGATTTACTCAATGACCATAGAGAGCGGACCAGGACATAACTGGAGATTTACTCAATGACCATAGAGAGCGGACCAGGACATAACTAGAGATTTACTCAATGACCATAGAGAGCGGACCAGGACATAGCTGTAGATTTACTCAATGACCATAGAGAGCGGACCAGGACATAACTAGAGATTTACTCAATGACCATAGAGAGCGGACCAGGACATAACTAGAGATTTACTCAATGACCATAGAGAGCGGACAAGGACATAACTAGAGATTTACTCAATGACCATAGAGAGCGCGCCAGGACATAACTAGAGATGTACTCAATGACCATAGAGAGCGTACCAGGACATAACTGTACATTTACTCTATGACCATAGAGAGCGGACCAGGACATAACTAGAGATTTACTCAATGACCATAGAGAGCGGATCAGGACATAACTGTAGATTTACTCAATGACCATAGAGAGCGGACCAGGACATAACTAGAGATTTACTCAATGATCATAGAGAGCGGACCAGGACATAACTGTAGATTTACTCAATGACCATGGAGAGCGGACCAGGACAAAGCTAGAGATTTACTCAATGACCATAGAGAGCGGACCAGGACATAACTAGAGATTTACTCAATGACCATAGAGAGCGGACCAGGACATAACTAGAGATTTACTCAATGACCATAGAGAGCGGATCAGGACATAACTGTACATTTACTCAATGACCATAGAGAGCGGACCAGGACATAACTAGAGATTTACTCAATGACCATAGAGAGCGGACCAGGACATAGCTGTAGATGTACTCAATGACCATAGAGAGCGGACCAGGACATAACTGGAGAATTACTCAATGACCATAGAGAGCGGACCAGGACATAACTAGAGATTTACTCAATGACCATAGAGAGCGGACCAGGACATAACTAGAGATTTACTCAATGACCATAAAGAGCAGACCAGGACATAACTAGAGATTTACTCAATGACCATAGAGAGCGGACCAGGACATAACTAGAGATTTACTCAATGACCATAGAGAGCGGACCAGGACATAGCTGTAGACTTACTCAATGACCATCGAGAGTGGACCAGGACATAACTAGAGATTTACTCAATGACCATAGAGAGCGGACCAGGACATAACTAGAGATTTACTCAATGACCATAGAGAGCGGACCATGACATAACTGTAGATTTACTCAATGACCATAGAGAGCGGACCAGGACATAACTAGAGATGTACTCAATGATCATAGAGAGCGGACCAGGACATAACTGTAGATTTACTCAAAGACCATAGAGAGCAGACCAGTACATTACTAGAGATTTACTCAATGACCATAGAGAGCGGACCAGGGCATAACTAGAGATGCATTCAATGACCATCGAGAGCGGACCAGGACTTAACTGTAGATTTACTCAATGATCATAGAGTTGCGGGCCAGGATATAACGAGAGATTTACTCAATGATGAGCGGACCAGGATATAACTAGAGATTTACTCAAAGACCATAGAGAGCGGGCCAGGATATAACTAGAGATTTACTCAATGACCATAGAGAGCGGACCTCTACATAACTAGAGATTTACTCAATGATCATAGAGAGCGGACCAGGACATAACTGTAGATTTACTCAAAGACCATAGAGAGCAGACCAGTACATAACTAGAGATTTACTCAATGACCATAGAGAGCGGACCAGGACATAACTAGAGATTTACTCAATGACCATAGAGAGCGGACCAGGACATAACTAGAGATTTACTCAATGACCATAGAGAGCGGACCCGGACATAACTGTACATTTACTCAATGACCATAGAGAGCGGACCAGGACATAACTAGAGATTTACTCAATGACCATAGAGAGCGGACCAGGACATAGCTGTAGATTTACTCAATGACCATAGAGAGCGGACCAGGACATAACTAGAGATTTACTCAATGATCATAGAGAGCGGACCAGGACATAACTGTAGATTTACTCAAAGACCATAGAGAGCAGACCAGTACATAACTAGAGATTTACTCAATGACCATAGAGAGCGGACCAGGACATAACTAGAGATTTACTCAATGACCATAGAGAGCGGACCAGGACATAGCTGTAGATTTACTCAATGACCATAGAGAGCGGACCAGGACATAACTAGAAATTTACTCAATGACCATAGAGAGCGGACCAGGACATAACTAGAGATTTACTCAATGACCATAGAGAGCAGACAAAGACATAACTAGAGATTTACTCAATGACCATAGAGAGCGGACCAGGACATAACTAGAGATTTACTCAATGACCATAGAGAGCGGACCAGGACATAACTGTACATTTACTCTATGACCATAGAGAGCGGACCAGGACATAACTAGAGATTTACTCAATGACCATAGAGAGCGGATCAGGACATAACTGTAGATTTACTCAATGACCATAGAGAGCGGACCAGGACATAACTAGAGATTTACTCAATGACCATAGAGAGCGGACAAGGACATAACTAGAGATTTACTCAATGACCATAGAGAGCGGACCAGGATGTAACTTGAGATTTACTCAATGACCATAGAGAGCGGGCCAGGATATAACTAGAGATTTACTCAATGACCACAGGGAACGTACCAGGACATAACTAGAGATTTACTCAATGACCATAGAGAGCGGACCAGGGCATAACTAGAGATGCATTCAATGACCATCGAGAGCGGACCAGGACATAACTGTAGATTTACTCAATGATCATAGAGTTGCGGGCCCAGGATATAACGAGAGATTTACTCAATGATGAGCGGGCCAGGATATAACTAGAGATTTACTCAAAGACCATAGAGAGCGGGCCAGGATATAACTAGAGATTTACTCAATGACCATAGAGAGCGGACCAGGCCATAACTAGAGATTTACTCAATGACCCTAGAGAGCGGACCATGACATAACTTTAGATTTACTCAATGACCATAGAGAGCGGACCTCTACATAACTAGAGATTTACTCAATGATCATAGAGAGCGGACCAGGACATAACTGTAGATTTACTCAAAGACCATAGAGAGCAGACCAGTACATAACTAGAGATTTACTCAATGACCATAGAGAGCGGACCAGGACATAACTAGAGATTTACTCAATGACCATAGAGAGCGGACCAGGACATAACTAGAGATTTACTCAATGACCATAGAGAGCGGACCAGGACATAACTAGAGATTTACTCAATGACCATAGAGAGCGGACCAGGACATAGCTGTAGATTTACTCAATGACTATAGAGAGCGGACCAGGACATAACTAGAGATTTACTCAATGACCCTAGAGAGCGGACCAGGACATAACTTGAGATTTACTCAATGACCATAGAGAGCGGACCAGGACATAACTAGAGATTTACTCAATGACCATAGAGAGCAGACCAGGACATAACTGTACATTTACTCAATGACCATAGAGAGCGGACCAGGACATAACTAGAGATTTACTAATGATCATAGAGAGCGGACCAGGACATAGCTGTAGATTTACTCAATGACCATAGAGAGCGGACCAGGACATAACTAGAGATTTACTCAATGACCATAGAGAGCGGACCAGGACATAACTAGAGATTTACTCAATGACCATAGAGAGCGGACAAGGACATAACTAGAGATTTACTCAATGACCATAGAGAGCGCACCAGGACATAACTAGAGATTTACTCAATGACCATAGAGAGCGTACCAGGACATAACTGTACATTTACTCTATGACCATAGAGAGCGGACCAGGACATAACTAGAGATTTACTCAATGACCATAGAGAGCAGACCAGGACATAACTGTACATTTACTCAATGACCATAGAGAGCGGACCAGGACATAACTAGAGATTTACTAATGATCATAGAGAGCGGACCAGGACATAGCTGTAGATTTACTCAATGACCATAGAGAGCGGACCAGGACATAACTAGAGATTTACTCAATGACCATAGAGAGCGGACCAGGACATAACTAGAGATTTACTCAATGACCATAGAGAGCGGACAAGGACATAACTAGAGATTTACTCAATGACCATAGAGAGCGCACCAGGACATAACTAGAGATTTACTCAATGACCATAGAGAGCGTACCAGGACATAACTGTACATTTACTCTATGACCATAGAGAGCGGACCAGGACATAACTAGAGATTTACTCAATGACCATAGAGAGCGGATCAGGACATAACTGTAGATTTACTCAATGACCATAGAGAGCGGACCAGGACATAACTAGAGATTTACTCAATGATCATAGAGAGCGGACCAGGACATAACTGTAGATTTACTCAATGACCATGGAGAGCGGACCAGGACATAGCTAGAGATTTACTCAATGACCATAGAGAGCGGACCAGGACATAACTAGAGATTTACTCAATGACCATAGAGATACCGGACCAGGACATAACTAGAGATTTACTCAATGACCATAGAGAGCGGATCAGGACATAACTGTACATTTACTCAATGACCATAGAGAGCGGACCAGGACATAACTAGAGATTTACTCAATGACCATAGAGAGCGGACCAGGACATAGCTGTAGATTTACTCAATGACCATAGAGAGCGGACCAGGACATAACTGGAGATTTACTCAATGACCATAGAGAGCGGACCAGGACATAACTAGAGATTTACTCAATGACCATAGAGAGCGGACCAGGACATAGCTGTAGATTTACTCAATGACCATAGAGAGCGGACCAGGACATAACTAGAGATTTACTCAATGACCATAGAGAGCGGACCAGGACATAACTAGAGATTTACTCAATGACCATAGAGAGCGGACAAGGACATAACTAGAGATTTACTCAATGACCATAGAGAGCGCACCAGGACATAACTAGAGATGTACTCAATGACCATAGAGAGCGTACCAGGACATAACTGTACATTTACTCTATGACCATAGAGAGCGGACCAGGACATAACTAGAGATTTACTCAATGACCATAGAGAGCGGATCAGGACATAACTGTAGATTTACTCAATGACCATAGAGAGCGGACCAGGACATAACTAGAGATTTACTCAATGATCATAGAGAGCGGACCAGGACATAACTGTAGATTTACTCAATGACCATGGAGAGCGGACCAGGACAAAGCTAGAGATTTACTCAATGACCATAGAGAGCGGACCAGGACATAACTAGAGATTTACTCAATGACCATAGAGAGCGGACCAGGACATAACTAGAGATTTACTCAATGACCATAGAGAGCGGATCAGGACATAACTGTACATTTACTCAATGACCATAGAGAGCGGACCAGGACATAACTAGAGATTTACTCAATGACCATAGAGAGCGGACCAGGACATAGCTGTAGATTTACTCAATGACCATAGAGAGCGGACCAGGACATAACTGGAGAATTACTCAATGACCATAGAAAGCGGACCAGGACATAACTAGAGATTTACTCAATGACCATAGAGAGCGGACCAGGACATAACTAGAGATTTACTCAATGACCATAGAGAGCGGACCAGGACATAACTAGAGATTTACTCAATGACCATAAAGAGCAGACCAGGACATAACTAGAGATTTACTCAATGACCATAGAGAGCGGACCAGGACATAACTAGAGATTTACTCAATGACCATAGAGAGCGGATCAGGACATAACTGTACATTTACTCAATGACCATAGAGAGCGGACCAGGACATAACTAGAGATTTACTCAATGACCATAGAGAGCGGACCAGGACATAGCTGTAGATTTACTCAATGACCATAGAGAGCGGACCAGGACATAGCTGTAGATTTACTCAATGACCATAGAGAGCGGACCAGGACATAACTAGAGATTTACTCAATGACCATAGAGAGCGGACCAGGACATAACTAGAGATTTACTCAATGACCATAGAGAGCGGACAAGGACATAACTAGAGATTTACTCAATGACCATAGAGAGCGCACCAGGACATAACTAGAGATGTACTCAATGACCATAGAGAGCGTACCAGGACATAACTGTACATTTACTCTATGACCATAGAGAGCGGACCAGGACATAACTAGAGATTTACTCAATGACCATAGAGAGCGGATCAGGACATAACTGTAGATTTACTCAATGACCATAGAGAGCGGACCAGGACATAACTAGAGATTTACTCAATGATCATAGAGAGCGGACCAGGACATAACTGTAGATTTACTCAATGACCATGGAGAGCGGACCAGGACAAAGCTAGAGATTTACTCAATGACCATAGAGAGCGGACCAGGACATAACTAGAGATTTACTCAATGACCATAGAGAGCGGACCAGGACATAACTAGAGATTTACTCAATGACCATAGAGAGCGGATCAGGACCTAACTGTACATTTACTCAATGACCATAGAGAGCGGACCAGGACATAACTAGAGATTTACTCAATGACCATAGAGAGCGGACCAGGACATAGCTGTAGATTTACTCAATGACCATAGAGAGCGGACCAGGACATAACTGGAGAATTACTCAATGACCATAGAAAGCGGACCAGGACATAACTAGAGATTTACTCAATGACCATAGAGAGCGGACCAGGACATAACTAGAGATTTACTCAATGACCATAGAGAGCGGACCAGGACATAACTAGAGATTTACTCAATGACCATAAAGAGCAGACCAGGACATAACTAGAGATTTACTCAATGACCATAGAGAGCGGACCAGGACATAACTAGAGATTTACTCAATGACCATAGAGAGCGGATCAGGACATAACTGTACATTTACTCAATGACCATAGAGAGCGGACCAGGACATAACTAGAGATTTACTCAATGACCATAGAGAGCGGACCAGGACATAGCTGTAGATTTACTCAATGACCATAGAGAGCGGACCAGGACATAACTGGAGATTTACTCAATGACCATAGAGAGCGGACCAGGACATAACTAGAGATTTACTCAATGACCATAGAGAGCGGACCAGGACATAGCTGTAGATTTACTCAATGACCATAGAGAGCGGACCAGGACATAACTAGAGATTTACTCAATGACCATAGAGAGCGGACCAGGACATAACTAGAGATTTACTCAATGACCATAGAGAGCGGACAAGGACATAACTAGAGATTTACTCAATGACCATAGAGAGCGCACCAGGACATAACTAGAGATGTACTCAATGACCATAGAGAGCGTACCAGGACATAACTGTACATTTACTCTATGACCATAGAGAGCGGACCAGGACATAACTAGAGATTTACTCAATGACCATAGAGAGCGGATCAGGACATAACTGTAGATTTACTCAATGACCATAGAGAGCGGACCAGGACATAACTAGAGATTTACTCAATGATCATAGAGAGCGGACCAGGACATAACTGTAGATTTACTCAATGACCATGGAGAGCGGACCAGGACAAAGCTAGAGATTTACTCAATGACCATAGAGAGCGGACCAGGACATAACTAGAGATTTACTCAATGACCATAGAGAGCGGACCAGGACATAACTAGAGATTTACTCAATGACCATAGAGAGCGGATCAGGACATAACTGTACATTTACTCAATGACCATAGAGAGCGGACCAGGACATAACTAGAGATTTACTCAATGACCATAGAGAGCGGACCAGGACATAGCTGTAGATTTACTCAATGACCATAGAGAGCGGACCAGGACATAACTGGAGAATTACTCAATGACCATAGAGAGCGGACCAGGACATAACTAGAGATTTACTCAATGACCATAGAGAGCGGACCAGGACATAACTAGAGATTTACTCAATGACCATAAAGAGCAGACCAGGACATAACTAGAGATTTACTCAATGACCATAGAGAGCGGACAAGGACATAACTAGAGATTTACTCAATGACCATAGAGAGCGCACCAGGACATAACTAGAGATGTACTCAATGACCATAGAGAGCGTACCAGGACATAACTGTACATTTACTCTATGACCATAGAGAGCGGACCAGGACATAACTAGAGATTTACTCAATGACCATAGAGAGCGGATCAGGACATAACTGTAGATTTACTCAATGACCATAGAGAGCGGACCAGGACATAACTAGAGATTTACTCAATGATCATAGAGAGCGGACCAGGACATAACTGTAGATTTACTCAATGACCATGGAGAGCGGACCAGGACAAAGCTAGAGATTTACTCAATGACCATAGAGAGCGGACCAGGACATAACTAGAGATTTACTCAATGACCATAGAGAGCGGACCAGGACATAACTAGAGATTTACTCAATGACCATAGAGAGCGGATCAGGACCTAACTGTACATTTACTCAATGACCATAGAGAGCGGACCAGGACATAACTAGAGATTTACTCAATGACCATAGAGAGCGGACCAGGACATAGCTGTAGATTTACTCAATGACCATAGAGAGCGGACCAGGACATAACTGGAGAATTACTCAATGACCATAGAAAGCGGACCAGGACATAACTAGAGATTTACTCAATGACCATAGAGAGCGGACCAGGACATAACTAGAGATTTACTCAATGACCATAGAGAGCGGACCAGGACATAACTAGAGATTTACTCAATGACCATAAAGAGCAGACCAGGACATAACTAGAGATTTACTCAATGACCATAGAGAGCGGACCAGGACATAACTAGAGATTTACTCAATGACCATAGAGAGCGGATCAGGACATAACTGTACATTTACTCAATGACCATAGAGAGCGGACCAGGACATAACTAGAGATTTACTCAATGACCATAGAGAGCGGACCAGGACATAGCTGTAGATTTACTCAATGACCATAGAGAGCGGACCAGGACATAACTGGAGATTTACTCAATGACCATAGAGAGCGGACCAGGACATAACTAGAGATTTACTCAATGACCATAGAGAGCGGACCAGGACATAGCTGTAGATTTACTCAATGACCATAGAGAGCGGACCAGGACATAACTAGAGATTTACTCAATGACCATAGAGAGCGGACCAGGACATAACTAGAGATTTACTCAATGACCATAGAGAGCGGACAAGGACATAACTAGAGATTTACTCAATGACCATAGAGAGCGCACCAGGACATAACTAGAGATGTACTCAATGACCATAGAGAGCGTACCAGGACATAACTGTACATTTACTCTATGACCATAGAGAGCGGACCAGGACATAACTAGAGATTTACTCAATGACCATAGAGAGCGGATCAGGACATAACTGTAGATTTACTCAATGACCATAGAGAGCGGACCAGGACATAACTAGAGATTTACTCAATGATCATAGAGAGCGGACCAGGACATAACTGTAGATTTACTCAATGACCATGGAGAGCGGACCAGGACAAAGCTAGAGATTTACTCAATGACCATAGAGAGCGGACCAGGACATAACTAGAGATTTACTCAATGACCATAGAGAGCGGACCAGGACATAACTAGAGATTTACTCAATGACCATAGAGAGCGGATCAGGACATAACTGTACATTTACTCAATGACCATAGAGAGCGGACCAGGACATAACTAGAGATTTACTCAATGACCATAGAGAGCGGACCAGGACATAGCTGTAGATTTACTCAATGACCATAGAGAGCGGACCAGGACATAACTGGAGAATTACTCAATGACCATAGAGAGCGGACCAGGACATAACTAGAGATTTACTCAATGACCATAGAGAGCGGACCAGGACATAACTAGAGATTTACTCAATGACCATAAAGAGCAGACCAGGACATAACTAGAGATTTACTCAATGACCATAGAGAGCGGACCAGGACATAACTAGAGATTTACTCAATGACCATAGAGAGCGGACAAGGACATAGCTGTAGACTTACTCAATGACCATAGAGAGTGGACCAGGACATAACTAGAGATTTACTCAATGACCATAGAGAGCGGACCAGGACATAACTAGAGATTTACTCAATGACCATAGAGAGCGGACCATGACATAACTGTAGATTTACTCAATGACCATAGAGAGCGGACCAGGACATAACTAGAGATGTACTCAATGATCATAGAGAGCGGACCAGGACATAACTGTAGATTTACTCAAAGACCATAGAGAGCAGACCAGTACATTACTAGAGATTTACTCAATGACCATAGAGAGCGGACCAGGGCATAACTAGAGATGCATTCAATGACCATCGAGAGCGGACCAGGACATAACTGTAGATTTACTCAATGATCATAGAGTTGCGGGCCAGGATATAACGAGAGATTTACTCAATGATGAGCGGACCAGGATATAACTAGAGATTTACTCAAAGACCATAGAGAGCGGGCCAGGATATAACTAGAGATTTACTCAATGACCATAGAGAGCGGACCTCTACATAACTAGAGATTTACTCAATGATCATAGAGAGCGGACCAGGACATAACTGTAGATTTACTCAAAGACCATAGAGAGCAGACCAGTACATAACTAGAGATTTACTCAATGACCATAGAGAGCGGACCAGGACATAACTAGAGATTTACTCAATGACCATAGAGAGCGGACCAGGACATAACTAGAGATTTACTCAATGACCATAGAGAGCGGACCCGGACATAACTGTACATTTACTCAATGACCATAGAGAGCGGACCAGGACATAACTAGAGATTTACTCAATGACCATAGAGAGCGGACCAGGACATAGCTGTAGATTTACTCAATGACCATAGAGAGCGGACCAGGACATAACTAGAGATTTACTCAATGATCATAGAGAGCGGACCAGGACATAACTGTAGATTTACTCAAAGACCATAGAGAGCAGACCAGTACATAACTAGAGATTTACTCAATGACCATAGAGAGCGGACCAGGACATAACTAGAGATTTACTCAATGACCATAGAGAGCGGACCAGGACATAGCTGTAGATTTACTCAATGACCATAGAGAGCGGACCAGGACATAACTAGAAATTTACTCAATGACCATAGAGAGCGGACAAGGACATAACTAGAGATTTACTCAATGACCATAGAGAGCAGACAAAGACATAACTAGAGATTTACTCAATGACCATAGAGAGCGGACCAGGACATAACTAGAGATTTACTCAATGACCATAGAGAGCGGACCAGGACATAACTGTACATTTACTCTATGACCATAGAGAGCGGACCAGGACATAACTAGAGATTTACTCAATGACCATAGAGAGCGGATCAGGACATAACTGTAGATTTACTCAATGACCATAGAGAGCGGACCAGGACATAACTAGAGATTTACTCAATGACCATAGAGAGCGGACAAGGACATAACTAGAGATTTACTCAATGACCATAGAGAGCGGACCAGGATGTAACTAGAGATTTACTCAATGACCATAGAGAGCGGGCCAGGATATAACTAGAGATTTACTCAATGACCACAGGGAACGTACCAGGACATAACTAGAGATTTACTCAATGACCATAGAGAGCGGACCAGGGCATAACTAGAGATGCATTCAATGACCATCGAGAGCGGACCAGGACATAACTGTAGATTTACTCAATGATCATAGAGTTGCGGGCCCAGGATATAACGAGAGATTTACTCAATGATGAGCGGGCCAGGATATAACTAGAGATTTACTCAAAGACCATAGAGAGCGGGCCAGGATATAACTAGAGATTTACTCAATGACCATAGAGAGCGGACCAGGACATAACTAGAGATTTACTCAATGACCCTAGAGAGCGGACCATGACATAACTTTAGATTTACTCAATGACCATAGAGAGCGGACCTCTACATAACTAGAGATTTACTCAATGATCATAGAGAGCGGACCAGGACATAACTGTAGATTTACTCAAAGACCATAGAGAGCAGACCAGTACATAACTAGAGATTTACTCAATGACCATAGAGAGCGGACCAGGACATAACTAGAGATTTACTCAATGACCATAGAGAGCGGACCAGGACATAACTAGAGATTTACTCAATGACCATAGAGAGCGGACCAGGACATAACTAGAGATTTACTCAATGACCATAGAGAGCGGACCAGGACATAGCTGTAGATTTACTCAATGACTATAGAGAGCGGACCAGGACATAACTAGAGATTTACTCAATGACCCTAGAGAGCGGACCAGGACATAACTTGAGATTTACTCAATGACCATAGAGAGCGGACAAGGACATAACTAGAGATTTACTCAATGACCATAAAGAGCAGACCAGGACATAACTAGAGATTTACTCAATGACCATAGAGAGCGGACCAGGACATAACTGTACATTTACTCTATGACCATAGAGAGCGGACCAGGACATAACAAGAGATTTACTCAATGACTATAGAGAGCGGATCAGGACATAACTGTAGATTTACTCAATGACCATAGAGAGCGGACCAGGACATAACTAGAGATTTACTCAATGATCATAGAGAGCGGACCAGGACATAACTGTAGATTTACTCAATGACCATGGAGAGCGGACCAGGACATAGCTAGAGATTTACTCAATGACCATAGAGAGCGGACCAGGACATAACTAGAGATTTACTCAATGACCATAGAGAGCGGACCAGGACATAACTAGAGATTTACTCAATGACCATAGAGAGCGGATCAGGACATAACTGTACATTTACTCAATGACCATAGAGAGCGGACCAGGACATAACTAGAGATTTACTCAATGACCATAGAGAGTGGACCAGGACATAGCTGTAGATTTACTCAATGACCATAGAGAGCGGACCAGGACATAACTGGAGATTTACTCAATGACCATAGAGAGCGGACCAGGACATAACTAGAGATTTACTCAATGACCATAGAGAGCGGACCAGGACATAACTAGAGATTTACTCAATGACCATAAAGAGCAGACCAGGACATAACTAGAGATTTACTCAATGACCATAGAGAGCAGACCAGGACATAACTAGAGATTTACTCAATGACCATAGAGAGCGGACCAGGACATAGCTGTAGACTTACTCAATGACCATAGAGAGTGGACCAGGACATAACTAGAGATTTACTCAATGACCATAGAGAGCGGACCAGGAAATAACTAGAGATTTACTCAATGACCATAGAGAGCGGACCATGACATAACTGTAGATTTACTCAATGACCATAGAGAGCGGACCAGGACATAACTAGAGATGTACTCAATGATCATAGAGAGCGGACCAGGACATAACTGTAGATTTACTCAAAGACCATAGAGAGCAGACCAGTACATAACTAGAGATTTACTCAATGACCATAGAGAGCGGACCAGGACATAACTAGAGATTTACTCAATGACCATAGAGAGCGGACCAGGACATAACTAGAGATTTACTCAATGACCATAGAGAGCGGACGAGGACATAACTGTACATTTAATCAATGACCATAGAGAGCGGACCAGGACATAACTAGAGATTTACTCAATGATCATAGAGAGCGGACCAGGACATAACTGTAGATTTACTCAAAGACCATAGAGAGCAGACCAGTACATAACTAGAGATTTTCTAAATGACCATAGAGAGCGGACCAGGACATAACTAGAGATTTACTCAATGACCATAGAGAGTGGACCAGGACATAACTAGAGATTTACTCAATGACCATAGAGAGCGGACCAGGACATAACTGTACATTTACTCAATGACCATAGAGAGCGGACCAGGACATAACTAGAGATTTACTCAATGACCATAGAGAGCGGACCAAGACATAGCTGTAGATTTACTCAATGACCATAGAGAGCGGACCAGGACATAACTAGAGATTTACTCAATGACCATAGAGAGCGGACCAGGACATAACTAGAGATTTACTCAATGACCATAGAGAACGGACAAGGACATAACTAGAGATTTACTCAATGACCATAGAGAACGGACCAGGACATAACTAGAGATTTACTCAATGACCATAGAGAGCGGACCAGGACATAACTGTACATTTACTCTATGACCATAGAGAGCGGACCAGGACATAACTAGAGATTTACTCAATGACCATAGAGAGCGGATCAGGACATAACTGTAGATTTACTCAATGACCATAGAGAGCGGACCAGGACATAACTGTAGATTTACTCAATGACCATAGAGAGCGGACCAGGACATAGGTAGAGATTTACTCAATGACCATAGAGAGCGGACCAGGACATAACTAGAGAGTTACTCAATGACCATAGAGAGCGGACCAGGACATAACTGTACATTTACTCAATGACCATAGAGAGCGGACCAGGACATAACTAGAGATTTACTCAATGACCATAGAGAGCGGACCAGGACATAGCTGTAGATTTACTCAATGACCATAGAGAGCGGACCAGGACATAGCTAGAGATTTACTCAATGACCATAGAGAGCGGACCAGGACATAACTAGAGATTTACTCAATGACCATAGAGAGCGGACCAGGACATAACTAGAGAGTTACTCAATGACCATAGAGAGCGGACCAGGACATAACTGTACATTTACTCAATGACCATAGAGAGCGGACCAGGACATAACTAGAGATTTACTCAATGACCATAGAGAGCGGACCAGGACATAGCTGTAGATTTACTCAATGACCATAGAGAGCGGACCAGGACATAACTAGAGATTTACTCAATGACCATAGAGAGCGGACCAGGACATAACTAGAGATTTACTCAATGACCATAGAGAGCAGACCAGTACATAACTAGAGATTTACTCAATGACCATAGAGAGCGGACCAGGACATAACTAGAGATTTACTCAATGACCATAGAGAGCGGACCAGGACATAACTAGAGATTTACTCAATGACCATAGAGAGCGGACCATGACATAACTGTAGATTTACTCAATGACCATTGAGAGCGGACCAGGACATAACTAGAGATTTACTCAATGATCATAGAGAGCGGACCAGGACATAACTGTAGATTTACTCAAAGACCATAGAGAGCAGACCAGTACATAACTAGAGATTTACTCAATGACCATAGAGAGTGGACCAGGACATAACTAGAGATTTACTCAATGACCATAGAGAGCGGACCAAGACATAACTAGAGATTTACTCAATGACCATAGAGAGCGGGCCAGGATAACTAGAGATTTACTCAATGAACACAGAGAGCGGACCAGGACATAACTAGAGATTTACTCAATGACCATAAAGAGCGGACCATGACATAACTGTAGATTTACTCAATGACCATAGAGAGCGGACCAGGACATAGCTGTAGATTTACTCAATGACCATAGAGAGCGGACCAGGACATAACTGGAGATTTACTCAATGACCATAGAGAGCGGACCAGGACATAACTAGAGATTTACTCAATGACCATAGAGAGAGGACCAGGACATAACTAGAGATTTACTCAATGACCATAAAGAGCAGACCAGGACATAACTAGAGATTTACTCAATGACCATAGAGAGCAGACCAGGACATAACTAGAGATTTACTCAATGACCATAGAGAGCGGACCAGGACATAGCTGTAGACTTACTCAATGACCATAGAGAGTGGACCAGGACATAACTAGAGATTTACTCAATGACCATAGAGAGCGGACCAGGAAATAACTAGAGATTTACTCAATGACCATAGAGAGCGGACCATGACATAACTGTAGATTTACTCAATGACCATAGAGAGCGGACCAGGACATAACTAGAGATGTACTCAATGATCATAGAGAGCGGACCAGGACATAACTGTAGATTTACTCAAAGACCATAGAGAGCAGACCAGTACATAACTAGAGATTTACTCAATGACCATAGAGAGCGGACCAGGACATAACTAGAGATTTACTCAATGACCATAGAGAGCGGACCAGGACATAACTAGAGATTTACTCAATGACCATAGAGAGCGGACGAGGACATAACTGTACATTTAATCAATGACCATAGAGAGCGGACCAGGACATAACTAGAGATTTACTCAATGATCATAGAGAGCGGACCAGGACATAACTGTAGATTTACTCAAAGACCATAGAGAGCAGACCAGTACATAACTAGAGATTTTCTAAATGACCATAGAGAGCGGACCAGGACATAACTAGAGATTTACTCAATGACCATAGAGAGTGGACCAGGACATAACTAGAGATTTACTCAATGACCATAGAGAGCGGACCAGGACATAACTGTACATTTACTCAATGACCATAGAGAGCGGACCAGGACATAACTAGAGATTTACTCAATGACCATAGAGAACGGACAAGGACATAACTAGAGATTTACTCAATGACCATAGAGAACGGACCAGGACATAGCTGTAGATTTACTCAATGACCATAGAGAGCGGACCAGGACATAACTAGAGATTTACTCAATGACCATAGAGAGCGGACCAGGACATAACTAGAGATTTACTCAATGACCATAGAGAACGGACAAGGACATAACTAGAGATTTACTCAATGACCATAGAGAACGGACCAGGACATAACTAGAGATTTACTCAATGACCATAGAGAGCGGACCAGGACATAACTGTACATTTACTCTATGACCATAGAGAGCGGACCAGGACATAACTAGAGATTTACTCAATGACCATAGAGAGCGGATCAGGACATAACTGTAGATTTACTCAATGACCATAGAGAGCGGACCAGGACATAACTAGAGATTTACTCAATGATCATAGAGAGCGGACCAGGACATAACTGTAGATTTACTCAATGACCACAGAGCGCAGATCAGTACATAACTGTAGATTTACTCAATGACCATAGAGAGCGGACCAGGACATAGGTAGAGATTTACTCAATGACCATAGAGAGCGGACCAGGACATAACTAGAGAGTTACTCAATGACCATAGAGAGCGGACCAGGACATAACTGTACATTTACTCAATGACCATAGAGAGCGGACCAGGACATAACTAGAGATTTACTCAATGACCATAGAGAGCGGACCAGGACATAGCTGTAGATTTACTCAATGACCATAGAGAGCGGACCAGGACATAGCTAGAGATTTACTCAATGACCATAGAGAGCGGACCAGGACATAACTAGAGATTTACTCAATGACCATAGAGAGCGGACCAGGACATAACTAGAGAGTTACTCAATGACCATAGAGAGCGGACCAGGACATAACCGTACATTTACTCAATGACCATAGAGAGCGGACCAGGACATAACTAGAGATTTACTCAATGACCATAGAGAGCGGACCAGGACATAGCTGTAGATTTACTCAATGACCATAGAGAGCGGACCAGGACATAACTAGAGATTTACTCAATGACCATAGAGAGCGGACCAGGACATAACTAGAGATTTACTCAATGACCATAGAGAGCAGACCAGTACATAACTAGAGATTTACTCAATGACCATAGAGAGCGGACCAGGACATAACTAGAGATTTACTCAATGACCATAGAGAGCGGACCAGGACATAACTAGAGATTTACTCAATGACCATAGAGAGCGGACCATGACATAACTGTAGATTTACTCAATGACCATTGAGAGCGGACCAGGACATAACTAGAGATTTACTCAATGATCATAGAGAGCGGACCAGGACATAACTGTAGATTTACTCAAAGACCATAGAGAGCAGACCAGTACATAACTAGAGATTTACTCAATGACCATAGAGAGTGGACCAGGACATAACTAGAGATTTACTCAATGACCATAGAGAGCGGACCAAGACATAACTAGAGATTTACTCAATGACCATAGAGAGCGGGCCAGGATAACTAGAGATTTACTCAATGACCACAGAGAGCGGACCAGGACATAACTAGAGATTTACTCAATGACCATAAAGAGCGGACCATGACATAACTGTAGATTTACTCAATGACCATAGAGAGCGGACCAGGACATAACTAGAGATTTACTCAATGATCATAGAGAGCGGACCAGGACATAACTGTAGATTTACTCAAAGACCATAGAGAGAAGACCAGTACATAACTAGAGATTTACTCAATGACCATAGAGAGCGGACCAGGACATAACTAGAGATTTACTCAATGATCATAGAGAGCGGACCAGGACATAACTGTAGATTTACTCAATGACCATGGAGAGCGGACCAGGACATAGCTAGAGATTTACTCAATGACCATAGAGAGCGGACCAGGACATAACTAGAGATTTACTCAATGACCATAGAGAGCGGACCAGGACATAACTAGAGATTTACTCAATGACCATAGAGAGCGGACCAGGACATAACTAGAGATTTACTCAATGATCATGGAGAGCGGACCAGGACATAACTGTAGATTTACTCAATGACCATAGAGAGCGGAACAGGACATAACTGTAGATTTACTTAATGACCATAGAGAGCGGACCAGGACATAACTGTAGATTTACTCAATGACCATAGAGAGCGGACCAGGACATATCTAGAGATTTACTCAATGACCATAGAGAGCAGACCAGGACATAACTAGAGATTTACTCAATGACCATAGATAGCAGACCAGGTCATAACTAGAGATTTACTCAATGACCATAGAGAGCGGACCAGGACATAACTAGAGATTTACCCAATGACCATAGAGAGCGGACAAGGACATAACTAGAGATTTACTCAATGACCATAGAGAGCGGACCAGGATATAACTAGAGATTTACTCAATGACCATAGAGAGCGGGCCAGGATATAACTAGAGATTTACTCAATGACCACAGGGAACATACCAGGACATAACTAGAGATTTACTCAATGACCATAGAGAGCGGACCAGGGCATAACTAGAGATGCATTCAATGACCATCGAGAGCGGACCAGGACATAACTGTAGATTTACTCAATGATCATAAAGTTGCGGGCCAGGATATAACGAGAGATTTACTCAATGATGAGCGGACCAGGATATAACTAGAGATTTACTCAAAGACTATAGAGAGCGGACCAGGACATAACTGTACATTTGCTCAATGACCATAGAGAGCGGACCAGGACATAACTAGAGATTTACTCAATGACCATAGAGAGCGGACCAGGACAAAGCTGTAGATTTACTCAATGACCATAGAGAGCGGACCAGGACATAACTAGAGGTTTACTCAATGACCATAGAGAGCGGACCAGGACATAACTAGAGATTTACTCAATGACCATAGAGAGCGGACAAGGACATAACTAGACTTTTACTCAATGACCATAGAGAGCGGACCTGGACATAACTAGAGATTTACTCAATGACCATAGAGAGCGGACCAGGACATAACTGTAGATTTACTCAATGACCATAGAGAGCGGACCAGGAAATAACTGTAGATTTACTCAATGACAATAGAGAGCGGACCAGGACATAACTAGAGATTTACTCAATGACCATAGAGAGCTGACCAGGACATAACTAGAGATTTACTCAATGACCATAGAGAGCGGACCAGGACATAACTAGAGATTTCCTCAATGATCATAGAGAGCGGACCAGGACATAACTGTAGATTTACTCAATGACCATAGAGAGCGGACCAGGAAATAACTGTAGATTTACTCAATGACCATAGAGAGCAGACCAGGACGTAACTAGAGATTTACTCAATGACCATAGAGAGCTGACCAGGACGTAACTAGAGATTTACTCAATGACCATAGAGAGCTGACCAGGACATAACTAGAGATTTACTCAATGACCATAGAGAGCGGACCAGGACATAACTAGAGATTTCCTCAATGATCATAGAGAACGGACCAGGACATATGTAGAGATTTACTCAATGACCATAGAGAGCGGACCAGGACATAACAAAAGATTTCCTCAATGATCATAGAGAGCGGGCCAGGACATAAATAGAGATTTACTCAATGATCATGGAGAGCGGACCAGGACATAACTGTAGATTTACTCAATGACCATAGAGAGCGGACCAGGACATAACTGTAGATTTACTCAATGATCATAGAGAGCAGACCAGGACATAACTGTAGATTTACTCAATGACCATAGAGAGCGGACCAGGACATAACTAGAGATTTACTCAATTACCATAGAGAGCGGACCAGGACATAACTAGAGATTTCCTCAATGATCATAGAGAACGGACCAGGACATAACTAGAGATTTACTCAATGACCATAGAGAGCGGTCCAGGACATAACTGTAGATTTACTCAATGACCATAGAGAGCGGACCAGGACATATCTAGAGATTTACTCAATGACCATAGAGAGCGGACCAGGACATAACTAGAGATTTACTCAATGACCATAGATAGCAGACCAGGTCATAACTAGAGATTTACTCAATGACCATAGAGAGCGGACCAGGACATAACTAGAGATTTACTCAATGACCAAAGAGAGCGGACAAGGACATAACTAGAGATTTACTAAATGACCATAGAGAGCGGACCAGGATATAACTAGAGATTTACTCGATGACCATAGAGAGCGGGCCAGGATATAACTAGAGATTTACTCAATGACCATAGAGAGCGGACCAGGACATAACTAGAGATTTACTCATTGACCATAGATAGCTGACCAGGACATAAATAGAGATTTACTCAATGACCATAGAGAGCGGACCAGGACATAACTAGAGATTTCCTCAATGATCATAGAGAACGGACCAGGACATAATTAGAGATTTACTCAATGACCATAGAGAGCGGACCAGGACATAACTGTAGATTTACTCAATGACCATAGAGAGCGGACCAGGACATATCTAGAGATTTACTCAATGACCATAGAGAGCGGACCAGGACATAACAAAAGATTTCCTCAATGATCATAGAGAGCGGGCCAGGACATAACTAGAGATTTACTCAATGATCATGGAGAGCGGACCAGGACATAACTGTAGATTTACTCAATGACCATAGAGAGCGGACCAGGACATAACTGTAGATTTATTCAATGATCATAGAGAGCGGACCAGGACATAACTGTAGATTTACTCAATGACCATAGAGAGCGGACCAGGACATAACTAGAGATTTACTCAATGACCATAGAGAGCTGACCAGGACAAAACTAGAGATTTACTCAATGACCATAGAGAGCGGACCAGGACATAACTAGAGATTTCCTCAATGATCATAGAGAACAGACCAGGACATAACTAGAGATTTACTCAATGACCATAGAGAGCGGACCAGGACTTAACTGTAGATTTACTCAATGACCATAGAGAGCGGACCAGGACATATCTAGAGATTTACTCAATGACCATAGAGAGCGGACCAGGACATAACTAGAGATTTACTCAATGACCATAGATAGCAGACCAGGTCATAACTAGAGATTTACTCAATGACCATAGAGAGTGGACCAGGACATAACTAGAGATTTACTCAATGACCATAGAGAACGGACAAGGACATAACTAGAGATTTACTAAATGACCATAGAGAGCGGACCAGGATATAACTAGAGATTTACTCGATGACCATAGAGAGCGGGCCAGGATATAACTAGAGATTTACTCAATGACCACAGGGAACGTACCAGGACATAACTAGAGATTTACTCAATGACCATAGAGAGCGGACCAGGGCATAACTAGAGATGCATTCAATGACCATCGAGAGCGGACCAGGACATAACTGTAGATTTACTCAATGATCATAGAGTTGCGGGCCAGGATATAACGAGAGATTTACTCAATGATGAGCGGACCAGGATATAACTAGAGATTTACTCAATGACCATAGAGAGCTGACCAGGACATAACTAGAGATTTACTCAATGACCATAGAGAGCGGACCAGGACATAACTAGAGATTTCCTCAATGATCATAGAGAACGGACCAGGACATAATTAGAGATTTACTCAATGACCATAGAGAGCGGACCAGGACATAACTGTAGATTTACTCAATGACCATAGAGAGCGGACCAGGACATAATTAGAGATTTACTCAATGACCATAGAGAGCGGACCAGGACATAACTAGAGATTTCCTCAATGATCATAGAGAACGGACCAGGACATAACTAGAGATTTACTCAATGACCATAGAGAGCGGACCAGGACTTAACTGTAGATTTACTCAATGACCATAGAGAGCGGACCAGGACATATCTAGAGATTTACTCAATGACCATAGAGAGCGGACCAGGACATAACTAGAGATTTACTCAATGACCATAGATAGCAGACCAGGTCATAACTAGAGATTTACTCAATGACCATAGAGAGCGGACCAGGATATAACTAGAGATTTACTCAATGACCATAGAGAGCGGACAAGGACATAACTAGAGATTTACTAAATGACCATAGAGAGCGGACCAGGATATAACTAGAGATTTACTCGATGACCATAGAGAGTGGGCCAAGATATAACTAGAGATTTACTCAATGACCACAGGGAACGTACCAGGACATAACTAGAGATTTACTCAATGACCATAGAGAGCGGACCAGGGCATAACTAGAGATGCATTCAATGACCATCGAGAGCGGACCAGGACATAACTGTAGATTTACTCAATGATCATAGAGTTGCGGGCCAGGATATAACGAGAGATTTACTCAATGATGAGCGGACCAGGATATAACTAGAGATTTACTCAAAGACCATAGAGAGCGGGCCAGGATATAACTAGAGATTTACTCAATGACCATAGAGAGCGGGCCAGGATATAACTAGAGATTTACTCAATGACCACAGAGAGCGGACCAGGACATAACTAGAGATTTACTCAATGACCATAAAGAGCGGACCATGACATAACTGTAGATTTACTCAATGACCATAGAGAGCGGACCAGGACATAACTAGAGATTTACTCAATGATCATAGAGAGCGGACCAGGACATAACTGTAGATTTACTCAAAGACCATAGAGAGCAGACCAGTACATAACTAGAGATTTACTCAATGACCATAGAGAGCGGACCAGGACATAACTAGAGATTTACTCAATGATCATAGAGAGCGGACCAGGACATAACTGTAGATTTACTCAATGACCATGGAGAGCGGACCAGGACATAGCTAGAGATTTACTCAATGACCATAGAGAGCGGACCAGGACATAACTAGAGATTTACTCAATGACCATAGAGAGCGGACCAGGACATAACTAGAGATTTACTCAATGACCATAGAGAGCGGACCAGGACAAAACTAGAGATTTCCTCAATGATCATAGAGAACGGACCAGGACATAACTAGAGATTTACTCAATGACCATAGAGAGCGGACCAGGACATAACTGTAGATTTACTCAATGACCATAGAGAGCGGACCAGGACATAACTAGAGATTTACTCAATGACCATAGAGAGCGGACCAGGACATAGCTGTAGATTTACTCAATGACCATAGAGAGCGGACCAGGACATAACTGGAGATTTACTCAATGACCATAGAGAGCGGACCAGGACATAACTAGAGATTTACTCAATGACCATAGAGAGCGGACCAGGACATAGCTGTAGATTTACTCAATGACCATAGAGAGCGGACCAGGACATAACTAGAGATTTCCTCAATGATCATAGAGAACGGACCAGGACATAATTAGAGATTTACTCAATGACCATAGAGAGCGGACCAGGACATAACTGTAGATTTACTCAATGACCATAGAGAGCGGACCAGGACATATCTAGAGATTTACTCAATGACCATAGAGAGCGGACCAGGACATAACAAAAGATTTCCTCAATGATCATAGAGAGCGGGCCAGGACATAACTAGAGATTTACTCAATGATCATGGAGAGCGGACCAGGACATAACTAGATTTACTCAATGACCATAGAGAGCGGACCAGGACAAAACTGTAGATTTATTCAATGATCATAGAGAGCGGACCAGGACATAACTGTAGATTTACTCAATGACCATAGAGAGCGGACCAGGACATAACTAGAGATTTACTCAATGACCCTAGAGAGCTGACCAGGACAAAACTAGAGATTTACTCAATGACCATAGAGAGCGGACCAGGACATAACTAGAGATTTCCTCAATGATCATAGAGAACAGACCAGGACATAACTAGAGATTTACTCAATGACCATAGAGAGCGGACCAGGACTTAACTGTAGATTTACTCAATGACCATAGAGAGCGGACCAGGACATATCTAGAGATTTACTCAATGACCATAGAGAGCGGACCAGGACATAACTAGAGATTTACTCAATGACCATAGATAGCAGACCAGGTCATAACTAGAGATTTACTCAATGACCATAGAGAGTGGACCAGGACATAACTAGAGATTTACTCAATGACCATAGAGAACGGACAAGGACATAACTAGAGATTTACTAAATGACCATAGAGAGCGGACCAGGATATAACTAGAGATTTACTCGATGACCATAGAGAGCGGGCCAGGATATAACTAGAGATTTACTCAATGACCACAGGGAACGTACCAGGACATAACTAGAGATTTACTCAATGACCATAGAGAGCGGACCAGGGCATAACTAGAGATGCATTCAATGACCATCGAGAGCGGACCAGGACATAACTGTAGATTTACTCAATGATCATAGAGTTGCGGGCCAGGATATAACGAGAGATTTACTCAATGATGAGCGGACCAGGATATAACTAGAGATTTACTCAATGACCATAGAGAGCTGACCAGGACATAACTAGAGATTTACTCAATGACCATAGAGAGCGGACCAGGACATAACTAGAGATTTCCTCAATGATCATAGAGAACGGACCAGGACATAATTAGAGATTTACTCAATGACCATAGAGAGCGGACCAGGACATAACTGTAGATTTACTCAATGACCATAGAGAGCGGACCAGGACATAATTAGAGATTTACTCAATGACCATAGAGAGCGGACCAGGACATAACTAGAGATTTCCTCAATGATCATAGAGAACGGACCAGGACATAACTAGAGATTTACTCAATGACCATAGAGAGCGGACCAGGACTTAACTGTAGATTTACTCAATGACCATAGAGAGCGGACCAGGACATATCTAGAGATTTACTCAATGACCATAGAGAGCGGACCAGGACATAACTAGAGATTTACTCAATGACCATAGATAGCAGACCAGGTCATAACTAGAGATTTACTCAATGACCATAGAGAGCGGACCAGGATATAACTAGAGATTTACTCAATGACCATAGAGAGCGGACAAGGACATAACTAGAGATTTACTAAATGACCATAGAGAGCGGACCAGGATATAACTAGAGATTTACTCGATGACCATAGAGAGTGGTCCAGGATATAACTAGAGATTTACTCAATGACCACAGGGAACGTACCAGGACATAACTAGAGATTTACTCAATGACCATAGAGAGCGGACCAGGGCATAACTAGAGATGCATTCAATGACCATCGAGAGCGGACCAGGACATAACTGTAGATTTACTCAATGATCATAGAGTTGCGGGCCAGGATATAACGAGAGATTTACTCAATGATGAGCGGACCAGGATATAACTAGAGATTTACTCAAAGACCATAGAGAGCGGGCCAGGATATAACTAGAGATTTACTCAATGACCATAGAGAGCGGGCCAGGATATAACTAGAGATTTACTCAATGACCACAGAGAGCGGACCAGGACATAACTAGAGATTTACTCAATGACCATAAAGAGCGGACCATGACATAACTGTAGATTTACTCAATGACCATAGAGAGCGGACCAGGACATAACTAGAGATTTACTCAATGATCATAGAGAGCGGACCAGGACATAACTGTAGATTTACTCAAAGACCATAGAGAGCAGACCAGTACATAACTAGAGATTTACTCAATGACCATAGAGAGCGGACCAGGACATAACTAGAGATTTACTCAATGATCATAGAGAGCGGACCAGGACATAACTGTAGATTTACTCAATGACCATGGAGAGCGGACCAGGACATAGCTAGAGATTTACTCAATGACCATAGAGAGCGGACCAGGACATAACTAGAGATTTACTCAATGACCATAGAGAGCGGACCAGGACATAACTAGAGATTTACTCAATGACCATAGAGAGCGGACCAGGACAAAACTAGAGATTTCCTCAATGATCATAGAGAACGGACCAGGACATAACTAGAGATTTACTCAATGACCATAGAGAGCGGACCAGGACATAACTGTAGATTTACTCAATGACCATAGAGAGCGGACCAGGACATATCTAGAGATTTACTCAATGACCATAGAGAGCGGACCAGGACATAACTAGAGATTTACTCAATGACCATAGATAGCAGACCAGGTCATAACTAGAGATTTACTCAATGACCATAGAGAGCGGACCAGGACATAACTAGAGATTTACCCAATGACCATAGAGAGCGGACAAGGACATAACTAGAGATTTACTCAATGACCATAGAGAGCGGACCAGGATATAACTAGAGATTTACTCAATGACCATAGAGAGCGGGCCAGGATATAACTAGAGATTTACTCAATGACCCTAGAGAGCGGACCATGACATAACTTTAGATTTACTCAATGACCATAGAGAGCGGACCTCTACATAACTAGAGATTTACTCAATGATCATAGAGAGCGGACCAGGACATAACTGTAGATTTACTCAAAGACCATAGAGAGCAGACCAGTACATATCTAGAGATTTACTCAATGACCATAGAGAGCGGACCAGGACATAACTAGAGATTTACTCAATGACCATAGATAGCAGACCAGGTCATAACTAGAGATTTACTCAATGACCATAGAGAGCGGACCAGGACATAACTAGAGATTTACTCAATGACCAAAGAGAGCGGACAAGGACATAACTAGAGATTTACTAAATGACCATAGAGAGCGGACCAGGATATAACTAGAGATTTACTCGATGACCATAGAGAGCGGGCCAGGATATAACTAGAGATTTACTCAATGACCATAGAGAGCGGACCAGGACATAACTAGAGATTTACTCATTGACCATAGATAGCTGACCAGGACATAAATAGAGATTTACTCAATGACCATAGAGAGCGGACCAGGACATAACTAGAGATTTCCTCAATGATCATAGAGAACGGACCAGGACATAATTAGAGATTTACTCAATGACCATAGAGAGCGGACCAGGACATAACTGTAGATTTACTCAATGACCATAGAGAGCGGACCAGGACATATCTAGAGATTTACTCAATGACCATAGAGAGCGGACCAGGACATAACAAAAGATTTCCTCAATGATCATAGAGAGCGGGCCAGGACATAACTAGAGATTTACTCAATGATCATGGAGAGCGGACCAGGACATAACTGTAGATTTACTCAATGACCATAGAGAGCGGACCAGGACATAACTGTAGATTTATTCAATGATCATAGAGAGCGGACCAGGACATAACTGTAGATTTACTCAATGACCATAGAGAGCGGACCAGGACATAACTAGAGATTTACTCAATGACCATAGAGAGCTGACCAGGACAAAACTAGAGATTTACTCAATGACCATAGAGAGCGGACCAGGACATAACTAGAGATTTCCTCAATGATCATAGAGAACAGACCAGGACATAACTAGAGATTTACTCAATGACCATAGAGAGCGGACCAGGACTTAACTGTAGATTTACTCAATGACCATAGAGAGCGGACCAGGACATATCTAGAGATTTACTCAATGACCATAGAGAGCGGACCAGGACATAACTAGAGATTTACTCAATGACCATAGATAGCAGACCAGGTCATAACTAGAGATTTACTCAATGACCATAGAGAGTGGACCAGGACATAACTAGAGATTTACTCAATGACCATAGAGAACGGACAAGGACATAACTAGAGATTTACTAAATGACCATAGAGAGCGGACCAGGATATAACTAGAGATTTACTCGATGACCATAGAGAGCGGGCCAGGATATAACTAGAGATTTACTCAATGACCACAGGGAACGTACCAGGACATAACTAGAGATTTACTCAATGACCATAGAGAGCGGACCAGGGCATAACTAGAGATGCATTCAATGACCATCGAGAGCGGACCAGGACATAACTGTAGATTTACTCAATGATCATAGAGTTGCGGGCCAGGATATAACGAGAGATTTACTCAATGATGAGCGGACCAGGATATAACTAGAGATTTACTCAATGACCATAGAGAGCTGACCAGGACATAACTAGAGATTTACTCAATGACCATAGAGAGCGGACCAGGACATAACTAGAGATTTCCTCAATGATCATAGAGAACGGACCAGGACATAATTAGAGATTTACTCAATGACCATAGAGAGCGGACCAGGACATAACTGTAGATTTACTCAATGACCATAGAGAGCGGACCAGGACATAATTAGAGATTTACTCAATGACCATAGAGAGCGGACCAGGACATAACTAGAGATTTCCTCAATGATCATAGAGAACGGACCAGGACATAACTAGAGATTTACTCAATGACCATAGAGAGCGGACCAGGACTTAACTGTAGATTTACTCAATGACCATAGAGAGCGGACCAGGACATATCTAGAGATTTACTCAATGACCATAGAGAGCGGACCAGGACATAACTAGAGATTTACTCAATGACCATAGATAGCAGACCAGGTCATAACTAGAGATTTACTCAATGACCATAGAGAGCGGACCAGGATATAACTAGAGATTTACTCAATGACCATAGAGAGCGGACAAGGACATAACTAGAGATTTACTAAATGACCATAGAGAGCGGACCAGGATATAACTAGAGATTTACTCGATGACCATAGAGAGTGGGCCAGGATATAACTAGAGATTTACTCAATGACCACAGGGAACGTACTAGGACATAACTAGAGATTTACTCAATGACCATAGAGAGCGGACCAGGGCATAACTAGAGATGCATTCAATGACCATCGAGAGCGGACCAGGACATAACTGTAGATTTACTCAATGATCATAGAGTTGCGGGCCAGGATATAACGAGAGATTTACTCAATGATGAGCGGACCAGGATATAACTAGAGATTTACTCAAAGACCATAGAGAGCGGGCCAGGATATAACTAGAGATTTACTCAATGACCATAGAGAGCGGGCCAGGATATAACTAGAGATTTACTCAATGACCACAGAGAGCGGACCAGGACATAACTAGAGATTTACTCAATGACCATAAAGAGCGGACCATGACATAACTGTAGATTTACTCAATGACCATAGAGAGCGGACCAGGACATAACTAGAGATTTACTCAATGATCATAGAGAGCGGACCAGGACATAACTGTAGATTTACTCAAAGACCATAGAGAGCAGACCAGTACATAACTAGAGATTTACTCAATGACCATAGAGAGCGGACCAGGACATAACTAGAGATTTACTCAATGATCATAGAGAGCGGACCAGGACATAACTGTAGATTTACTCAATGACCATGGAGAGCGGACCAGGACATAGCTAGAGATTTACTCAATGACCATAGAGAGCGGACCAGGACATAACTAGAGATTTACTCAATGACCATAGAGAGCGGACCAGGACATAACTAGAGATTTACTCAATGACCATAGAGAGCGGACCAGGACAAAACTAGAGATTTCCTCAATGATCATAGAGAACGGACCAGGACATAACTAGAGATTTACTCAATGACCATAGAGAGCGGACCAGGACATAACTGTAGATTTACTCAATGACCATAGAGAGCGGACCAGGACATAACTAGAGATTTACTCAATGACCATAGAGAGCGGACCAGGACATAGCTGTAGATTTTCTCAATGACCATAGAGAGCGGACCAGGACATAACTGGAGATTTACTCAATGACCATAGAGAGCGGACCAGGACATAACTAGAGATTTACTCAATGACCATAGAGAGCGGACCAGGACATAGCTGTAGATTTACTCAATGACCATAGAGAGCGGACCAGGACATAACTAGAGATTTCCTCAATGATCATAGAGAACGGACCAGGACATAATTAGAGATTTACTCAATGACCATAGAGAGCGGACCAGGACATAACTGTAGATTTACTCAATGACCATAGAGAGCGGACCAGGACATATCTAGAGATTTACTCAATGACCATAGAGAGCGGACCAGGACATAACAAAAGATTTCCTCAATGATCATAGAGAGCGGGCCAGGACATAACTAGAGATTTACTCAATGATCATGGAGAGCGGACCAGGACATAACTGTAGATTTACTCAATGACCATAGAGAGCGGACCAGGACATAACTGTAGATTTATTCAATGATCATAGAGAGCGGACCAGGACATAACTGTAGATTTACTCAATGACCATAGAGAGCGGACCAGGACATAACTAGAGATTTACTCAATGACCATAGAGAGCTGACCAGGACAAAACTAGAGATTTACTCAATGACCATAGAGAGCGGACCAGGACATAACTAGAGATTTCCTCAATGATCATAGAGAACAGACCAGGACATAACTAGAGATTTACTCAATGACCATAGAGAGCGGACCAGGACTTAACTGTAGATTTACTCAATGACCATAGAGAGCGGACCAGGACATATCTAGAGATTTACTCAATGACCATAGAGAGCGGACCAGGACATAACTAGAGATTTACTCAATGACCATAGATAGCAGACCAGGTCATAACTAGAGATTTACTCAATGACCATAGAGAGTGGACCAGGACATAACTAGAGATTTACTCAATGACCATAGAGAACGGACAAGGACATAACTAGAGATTTACTAAATGACCATAGAGAGCGGACCAGGATATAACTAGAGATTTACTCGATGACCATAGAGAGCGGGCCAGGATATAACTAGAGATTTACTCAATGACCACAGGGAACGTACCAGGACATAACTAGAGATTTACTCAATGACCATAGAGAGCGGACCAGGGCATAACTAGAGATGCATTCAATGACCATCGAGAGCGGACCAGGACATAACTGTAGATTTACTCAATGATCATAGAGTTGCGGGCCAGGATATAACGAGAGATTTACTCAATGATGTGCGGACCAGGATATAACTAGAGATTTACTCAATGACCATAGAGAGCTGACCAGGACATAACTAGAGATTTACTCAATGACCATAGAGAGCGGACCAGGACATAACTAGAGATTTCCTCAATGATCATAGAGAACGGACCAGGACATAATTAGAGATTTACTCAATGACCATAGAGAGCGGACCAGGACATAACTGTAGATTTACTCAATGACCATAGAGAGCGGACCAGGACATAATTAGAGATTTACTCAATGACCATAGAGAGCGGACCAGGACATAACTAGAGATTTCCTCAATGATCATAGAGAACGGACCAGGACATAACTAGAGATTTACTCAATGACCATAGAGAGCGGACCAGGACTTAACTGTAGATTTACTCAATGACCATAGAGAGCGGACCAGGACATATCTAGAGATTTACTCAATGACCATAGAGAGCGGACCAGGACATAACTAGAGATTTACTCAATGACCATAGATAGCAGACCAGGTCATAACTAGAGATTTACTCAATGACCATAGAGAGCGGACCAGGATATAACTAGAGATTTACTCAATGACCATAGAGAGCGGACAAGGACATAACTAGAGATTTACTAAATGACCATAGAGAGCGGACCAGGATATAACTAGAGATTTACTCGATGACCATAGAGAGTGGTCCAGGATATAACTAGAGATTTACTCAATGACCACAGGGAACGTACCAGGACATAACTAGAGATTTACTCAATGACCATAGAGAGCGGACCAGGGCATAACTAGAGATGCATTCAATGACCATCGAGAGCGGACCAGGACATAACTGTAGATTTACTCAATGATCATAGAGTTGCGGGCCAGGATATAACGAGAGATTTACTCAATGATGAGCGGACCAGGATATAACTAGAGATTTACTCAAAGACCATAGAGAGCGGGCCAGGATATAACTAGAGATTTACTCAATGACCATAGAGAGCGGGCCAGGATATAACTAGAGATTTACTCAATGACCACAGAGAGCGGACCAGGACATAACTAGAGATTTACTCAATGACCATAAAGAGCGGACCATGACATAACTGTAGATTTACTCAATGACCATAGAGAGCGGACCAGGACATAACTAGAGATTTACTCAATGATCATAGAGAGCGGACCAGGACATAACTGTAGATTTACTCAAAGACCATAGAGAGCAGACCAGTACATAACTAGAGATTTACTCAATGACCATAGAGAGCGGACCAGGACATAACTAGAGATTTACTCAATGATCATAGAGAGCGGACCAGGACATAACTGTAGATTTACTCAATGACCATGGAGAGCGGACCAGGACATAGCTAGAGATTTACTCAATGACCATAGAGAGCGGACCAGGACATAACTAGAGATTTACTCAATGACCATAGAGAGCGGACCAGGACATAACTAGAGATTTACTCAATGACCATAGAGAGCGGACCAGGACAAAACTAGAGATTTCCTCAATGATCATAGAGAACGGACCAGGACATAACTAGAGATTTACTCAATGACCATAGAGAGCGGACCAGGACATAACTGTAGATTTACTCAATGACCATAGAGAGCGGACCAGGACATATCTAGAGATTTACTCAATGACCATAGAGAGCGGACCAGGACATAACTAGAGATTTACTCAATGACCATAGATAGCAGACCAGGTCATAACTAGAGATTTACTCAATGACCATAGAGAGCGGACCAGGACATAACTAGAGATTTACCCAATGACCATAGAGAGCGGACAAGGACATAACTAGAGATTTACTCAATGACCATAGAGAGCGGACCAGGATATAACTAGAGATTTACTCAATGACCATAGAGAGCGGGCCAGGATATAACTAGAGATTTACTCAATGACCCTAGAGAGCGGACCATGACATAACTTTAGATTTACTCAATGACCATAGAGAGCGGACCTCTACATAACTAGAGATTTACTCAATGATCATAGAGAGCGGACCAGGACATAACTGTAGATTTACTCAAAGACCATAGAGAGCAGACCAGTACATAACTAGAGATTTACTCAATGACCATAAAAAGCGGACCAGGACATAACCAGAGATTTACTCAATGACCATAGAGAGCGGACCAGGACATAACTAGAGATCTACTCAATGACCATAGAGAGCGGACCAGGACATAACTAGAGATTTACTCAATGACCATAGAGAGCGGACCAGGACATAGCTGTAGATTTACTCAATGACTATAGAGAGCGGACCAGGACATAACTAGAGATTTACTCAATGACCCTAGAGAGCGGACCAGGACATAACTTGAGATTTACTCAATGACCATAGAGAGCGGACAAGGACATAACTAGAGATTTACTCAATGACCATAGAGAGCGGACCAGGACATAACTAGAGATTTACTCAATGACCATAGAGAGCGGACCAGGACATAACTGTACATTTACTCTATGACCATAGAGAGCGGACCAGGATATAACAAGAGATTTACTCAATGACCATAGAGAGCGGATCAGGACATAACTGTAGATTTACTCAATGACCATAGAGAGCGGACCAGGACATAACTAGAGATTTACTCAATGATCATAGAGAGCGGACCAGGACATAACTGTAGATTTACTCAATGACCATGGAGAGCGGACCAGGACATAGCTAGAGATTTACTCAATGACCATAGAGAGCGGACCAGGACATAACTAGAGATTTACTCAATGACCATAGAGAGCGGACCAGGACATAACTAGAGATTTACTCAATGACCATAGAGAGCGGATCAGGACATAACTGTACATTTACTCAATGACCATAGAGAGCGGACCAGGACATAACTAGAGATTTACTCAATGACCATAGAGAGCGGACCAGGACATAGCTGTAGATTTACTCAATGACCATAGAGAGCGGACCAGGACATAACTGGAGATTTACTCAATGACAATAGAGAGCGGACCAGGACATAACTAGAGATTTACTCAATGACCATAGAGAGCGGACCAGGACATAACTAGAGATTTACTCAATGACCATAAAGAGCAGACCAGGACATAACTAGAGATTTACTCAATGACCATAGAGAGCGGACCAGGACATAACTAGAGATTTACTCAATGACCATAGAGAGCGGACCAGGACATAGCTGTAGACTTACTCAATGACCATAGAGAGTGGACCAGGACATAACTAGAGATTTACTCAATGACCATAGAGAGCGGACCAGGACATAACTAGAGATTTACTCAATGACCATAGAGAGCGGACCATGACATAACTGTAGATTTACTCAATGACCATAGAGAGCGGACCAGGACATAACTAGAGATGTACTCAATGATCATAGAGAGCGGACCAGGACATAACTGTAGATTTACTCAAAGACCATAGAGAGCAGACCAGTACATAACTAGAGATTTACTCAATGACCATAGAGAGCGGACCAGGACATAACTAGAGATTTACTCAATGACCATAGAGAGCGGACCAGGACATAACTAGAGATTTACTCAATGACCATAGAGAGCGGACGAGGACATAACTGTACATTTACTCAATGACCATAGAGAGCGGACCAGGACATAACTAGAGATTTACTCAATGATCATAGAGAGCGGACCAGGACATAACTGTAGATTTACTCAAAGACCATAGAGAGCAGACCAGTACATAACTAGAGATTTTCTAAATGACCATAGAGAGCGGACCAGGACATAACTAGAGATTTACTCAATGACCATAGAGAGTGGACCAGGACATAACTAGAGATTTACTCAATGACCATAGAGAGCGGACCAGGACATAACTGTACATTTACTCAATGACCATAGAGAGCGGACCAGGACATAACTAGAGATTTACTCAATGATCATAGAGAGCGGACCAGGACATAACTGTAGATTTACTCAATGACCATGGAGAGCGGACCAGGACATAGCTAGAGATTTACTCAATGACCATAGAGAGCGGACCAGGACATAACTAGAGATTTACTCAATGACCATAGAGAGCGGACCAGGACATAACTAGAGATTTACTCAATGACCATAGAGAGCGGATCAGGACATAACTGTACATTTACTCAATGACCATAGAGAGCGGACCAGGACATAACTAGAGATTTACTCAATGACCATAGAGAGCGGACCAGGACATAGCTGTAGATTTACTCAATGACCATAGAGAGCGGACCAGGACATAACTGGAGATTTACTCAATGACAATAGAGAGCGGACCAGGACATAACTAGAGATTTACTCAATGACCATAGAGAGCGGAACAGGACATAACTAGAGATTTACTCAATGACCATAAAGAGCAGACCAGGACATAACTAGAGATTTACTCAATGACCATAGAGAGCGGACCAGGACATAACTAGAGATTTACTCAATGACCATAGAGAGCGGACCAGGACATAGCTGTAGACTTACTCAATGACCATAGAGAGTGGACCAGGACATAACTAGAGATTTACTCAATGACCATAGAGAGCGGACCAGGACATAACTAGAGATTTACTCAATGACCATAGAGAGCGGACCATGACATAACTGTAGATTTACTCAATGACCATAGAGAGCGGACCAGGACATAACTAGAGATGTACTCAATGATCATAGAGAGCGGACCAGGACATAACTGTAGATTTACTCAAAGACCATAGAGAGCAGACCAGTACATAACTAGAGATTTACTCAATGACCATAGAGAGCGGACCAGGACATAACTAGAGATTTACTCAATGACCATAGAGAGCGGACCAGGACATAACTAGAGATTTACTCAATGACCATAGAGAGCGGACGAGGACATAACTGTACATTTACTCAATGACCATAGAGAGCGGACCAGGACATAACTAGAGATTTACTCAATGATCATAGAGAGCGGACCAGGACATAACTGTAGATTTACTCAAAGACCATAGAGAGCAGACCAGTACATAACTAGAGATTTTCTAAATGACCATAGAGAGCGGACCAGGACATAACTAGAGATTTACTCAATGACCATAGAGAGTGGACCAGGACATAACTAGAGATTTACTCAATGACCATAGAGAGCGGACCAGGACATAACTGTACATTTACTCAATGACCATAGAGAGCGGACCAGGACATAACTAGAGATTTACTCAATGACCATAGAGAGCGGACCAGGACATAGCTGTAGATTTACTCAATGACCATAGAGAGCGGACCAGGACATAACTAGAGATTTACTCAATGACCATGGAGAGCGGACCAGGACATAACTAGAGATTTACTCAATGACCATAGAGAACGGACAAGGACATAACTAGAGATTTACTCAATGACCATAGAGAACGGACCAGGACATAACTAGAGATTTACTCAATGACCATAGAGAGCGGACCAGGACATAACTGTACATTTACTCTATGACCATAGAGAGCGGACCAGGACATAACTAGAGATTTACTCAATGACCATAGAGAGCGGATCAGGACATAACTGTAGATTTACTCAATGACCATAGAGAGCGGACCAGGACATAACTAGAGATTTACTCAATGATCATAGAGAGCGGACCAGGACATAACTGTAGATTTACTCAATGACCACAGAGAGCAGATCAGTACATAACTGTAGATTTACTCAATGACCATAGAGAGCGGACCAGGACATAGGTAGAGATTTACTCAATGACCATAGAGAGCGGACCAGGACATAACTAGAGAGTTACTCAATGACCATAGAGAGCGGACCAGGACATAACTGTACATTTACTCAATGACCATAGAGAGCGGACCAGGACATAACTAGAGATTTACTCAATGACCATAGAGAGCGGACCAGGACATAGCTGTAGATTTACTCAATGACCATAGAGAGCGGACCAGGACATAGCTAGAGATTTACTCAATGACCATAGAGAGCGGACCAGGACATAACTAGAGATTTACTCAATGACAATAGAGAGCGGACCAGGACATAACTAGAGAGTTACTCAATGACCATAGAGAGCGGACCAGGACATAACTGTACATTTACTCAATGACCATAGAGAGCGGACCAGGACATAACTAGAGATTTACTCAATGACCATAGAGAGCGGACCAGGACATAGCTGTAGATTTACTCAATGACCATAGAGAGCGGACCAGGACATAACTAGAGATTTACTCAATGACCATAGAGAGCGGACCAGGACATAACTAGAGATTTACTCAATGACCATAGAGAGCAGACCAGTACATAACTAGAGATTTACTCAATGACCATAGAGAGCGGACCAGGACATAACTAGAGATTTACTCAATGACCATAGAGAGCGGACCAGGACATAACTAGAGATTTACTCAATGACCATAGAGAGCGGACCATGACATAACTGTAGATTTACTCAATGACCATTGAGAGCGGACCAGGACATAACTAGAGATTTACTCAATGATCATAGAGAGCGGACCAGGACATAACTGTAGATTTACTCAAAGACCATAGAGAGCAGACCAGTACATAACTAGAGATTTACTCAATGACCATAGAGAGTGGACCAGGACATAACTAGAGATTTACTCAATGACCATAGAGAGCGGACCAAGACATAACTAGAGATTTACTCAATGACCATAGAGAGCGGGCCAGGATATAACTAGAGATTTACTCAATGACCACAGAGAGCGGACCAGGACATAACTAGAGATTTACTCAATGACCATAAAGAGCGGACCATGACATAACTGTAGATTTACTCAATGACCATAGAGAGCGGACCAGGACATAACTAGAGATTTACTCAATGATCATAGAGAGCGGACCAGGACATAACTGTAGATTTACTCAAAGACCATAGAGAGAAGACCAGTACATAACTAGAGATTTACTCAATGACCATAGAGAGCGGACCAGGACATAACTAGAGATTTACTCAATGATCATAGAGAGCGGACCAGGACATAACTGTAGATTTACTCAATGACCATGGAGAGAGGACCAGGACATAGCTAGAGATTTACTCAATGACCATAGAGAGCGGACCAGGACATAACTAGAGATTTACTCAATAACCATAGAGAGCGGACCAGGACATAACTAGAGATTTACTCAATGAACATAGAGAGCGGACCAGGACATAACTAGAGATTTACTCAATGATCATGGAGAGCGGACCAGGACATAACTGTAGATTTACTCAATGACCATAGAGAGCGGACCAGGACATAACTGTAGATTTACTTAATGACCATAGAGAGCGGACCAGGACATAACTGTAGATTTACTCAATGACCATAGAGAGCGGACCAGGACATAACTGTAGATTTACTCAATGACCATAGAGAGCGGACCAGGACATAACTAGAGATTTACTCAATGACCATAGAGAGCTGACCAGGACATAACTAGAGATTTACTCAATGACCATAGAGAGCGGACCAGGACATAACTAGAGATTTCCTCAATGATCATAGAGAACGGACCAGGACATAACTAGAGATTTACTCAATGACCATAGAGAGCGGACCAGGACATAACTGTAGATTTACTCAATGACCATAGAGAGCGGACCAGGACATATCTAGAGATTTACTCAATGACCATAGAGAGCAGACCAGGACATAACTAGAGATTTACTCAATGACCATAGATAGCAGACCAGGTCATAACTAGAGATTTACTCAATGACCATAGAGAGCGGACCAGGACATAACTAGAGATTTACCCAATGACCATAGAGAGCGGACCAGGACATAACTGTAGATTCACTCAATGACCATAGAGAACGGACCAGGACATAACTGTAGATTTACTCAATGACCATAGAGAGCGGACCAGGACATAACTAGAGATTTACTCAATGACCATAGAGAGCGGACCAGGATATAACTAGAGATTTACTCAATGACCATAGAGAGCGGGCCAGGATATAACTAGAGATTTACTCAATGACCACAGGGAACATACCAGGACATAACTAGAGATTTACTCAATGACCATAGAGAGCGGACCAGGGCATAACTAGAGATGCATTCAATGACCATCGAGAGCGCACCAGGACATAACTGTAGATTTACTCAATGATCATAAAGTTGCGGGCCAGGATATAACGAGAGATTTACTCAATGATGAGCGGACCAGGATATAACTAGAGATTTACTCAAAGACTATAGAGAGCGGGCCAGGATATAACTAGAGATTTACTCAATGACCATAGAGAGCGGACCAGGACATAACTAGAGATTTACTCAATGACCAAAGAGAGCGGACATTGGCATAACTTTAGATTTACTCAATGACCATAGAGAGCGGACCAGGACATAACTAGAGATTTACTCAATGATCATAGAGAGCGGACCAGGACATAACTGTAGATTTACTCAAAGACCATAGAGAGCAGACCAGTACAAAACTAGAGATTTACTCAATGACCATTGAGAGCGGACCAGGACATAACTAGAGATTTACTCAATGACCTTAGAGAGCGGACCAGGACATAACTAGAGATTTACTCAATGACTATAGAGAGCGGACCAGGACATAACTGTACATTTGCTCAATGACCATAGAGAGCGGACCAGGACATAACTAGAGATTTACTCAATGACCATAGAGAGCGGACCAGGACATAACTAGAGATTTACTCAATGACCATAGAGAGCGGACCAGGACATAGCTGTAGATTTACTCAATGACCATAGAGAGCGGACCAGGACATAACTAGAGGTTTACTCAATGACCATAGAGAGCGGACCAGGACATAACTAGAGATTTTCTCAATGACCATAGAGAGCGGACAAGTACATAACTAGACTTTTACTCAATGACCATAGAGAGCGGACCTGGACATAACTAGAGATTTACTCAATGACCATAGAGAGCGGACAAGGACATAACTATAGATTTACTCAATGACCATAGAGAGCGGACCAGGAAATAACTGTAGATTTACTCAATGACCATAGAGAGCGGACCAGGACATAACTAGAGATTTACTCAATGACCATAGAGAGCTGACCAGGACATAACTAGAGATTTACTCAATGACCATAGAGAGCGGACCAGGACATAACTAGAGATTTCCTCAATGATCATAGAGAGCGGACCAGGACATAACTGTAGATTTACTCAATGACCATAGAGAGCGGACCAGGAAATAACTGTAGATTTACTCAATGACCATAGAGAGCGGACCAGGACGTAACTAGAGATTTACTCAATGACCATAGAGAGCTGACCAGGACATAACTAGAGATTTACTCAATGACCATAGAGAGCGGACCAGGACATAACTAGAGATTTCCTCAATGATCATAGAGAACGGACCAGGACATAATTAGAGATTTACTCAATGACCATAGAGAGCGGACCAGGACATAACTGTAGATTTACTCAATGACCATAGAGAGCGGACCAGGACATATGTAGAGATTTACTCAATGACCATAGAGAGCGGACCAGGACATAACAAAAGATTTCCTCAATGATCATAGAGAGCGGGCCAGGACATAAATAGAGATTTACTCAATGATCATGGAGAGCGGACCAGGACATAACTGTAGATTTACTCAATGACCATAGAGAGCGGACCAGGACTTAACTGTAGATTTACTCAATGATCATAGAGAGCGGACCAGGACATAACTGTAGATTTACTCAATGACCATAGAGAGCGGACCAGGACATAACTAGAGATTTACTCAATGACCATAGAGAGCAGACCAGGACATAACTAGAGATCTCCTCAATGATCATAGAGAACGGACCAGGACATAACTAGAGATTTACTCAATGACCATAGAGAGCGGACCAGGACATAACTGTAGATTTACTCAATGACCATAGAGAGCGGACCAGGACATATCTAGAGATTTACTCAATGACCATAGAGAGCGGACCAGGACATAACTAGAGATTTACTCAATGACCATAAATAGCAGACCAGGTCATAACTAGAGATTTACTCAATGACCATAGAGAGCGGACCAGGACATAACTAGAGATTTACTCAATGACCATAGAGAGCGGACAAGGACATAACTAGAGATTTACTAAATGACCATAGAGAGCGGACCAGGATATAACTAGAGATTTACTCGATGACCATAGAGAGCGGGCCAGGATATAACTAGAGATTTACTCAATGACCATAGAGAGCGGACCAGGACATAACTAGAGTTTTACTCAATGACCATAGATAGCTGACCAGGACATAAATAGAGATTTACTCAATGACCATAGAGAGCGGACCAGGACATAACTAGAGATTTCCTCAATGATCATAGAGAACGGATCAGGACATAATTAGAGATGTACTCAATGACCATAGAGAGCGGACCAGGACATAACTGTAGATTTACTCAATGACCATAGAGAGTGGACCAGGACATATCTAGAGATTTACTCAATGACCATAGAGAGCAGACCAGGACATAACAAAAGATTTCCTCAATGATCATAGAGAACGGGCCAGGATATAACTAGAGATTTACTCAATGATCATGGAGAGCAGACCAGGACATAACTGTAGATTTACTCAATGACCATAGAGAGCGGACCAGGACATAACTGTAGATTTACTCAATGATCATAGAGAGCGGACCAGGACATAACTGTAGATTTACTCAATGACCATAGAGAGCGGATCAGGACATAACTAGAGATTTACTCAATGACCATAGAGAGCTGACCAGGACATAACTAGAGATTTACTCAATGACCATAGAGAGCGGACCAGGACATAACTAGAGATTTCCTCAATGATCATAGAGAACGGACCAGGACATAACTAGAGATTTACTCAATGACCATAGAGCGCGGACCAGGACTTAACTGGAGATTTACTCAATGACCATAGAGAGCGGACCAGGACATATCTAGAGATTTACTCAATGACCATAGAGAGCGGACCAGGACATAACTAGAGATTTACTCAATGACCATAGATAGCAGACCAGGGCATAACTAGAGATTTACTCAATGACCATAGAGAGCGGACCAGGATATAACTAGAGATTTACTCAATGACCATAGAGAGCGGACAAGGACATAACTAGAGATTTACTTAATGACCATAGAGAGCGGACCAGGATATAACTAGAGATTTACTCGATGACCATAGAGAGCGGGCCAGGATATAACTAGAGATTTACTCAATGACCACAGGGAACGTACCAGGACATAACTAGAGATTTACTCAATTACCATAGAGAGCGGACCAGGGCATAACTAGAGATGCATTCAATGACCATCGAGAGCGGACCAGGACATAACTGTAGATTTATTCAATGATCATATAGTTGCGGGCCAGGATATAACGAGAGATTTACTCAATGATGAGCGGACCAGGATATAACTAGAGATTTACTCAAAGACTATAGAGAGCGGGCCAGGATATAACTAGAGATTTACTCAATGACCATAGAGAGCGGACCAGGACATAACTAGAGATTTACTCAATGACCAAAGAGAGCGGACCTTGGCATAACTTTAGATTTACTCAATGACCATAGAGAGCGGACCAGGACATAACTAGAGATTTACTCAATGATCATAGAGAGCGGACCAGGACATAACTGTAGATTTACTCAAAGACCATAGAGAGCAGACCAGTACAAAACTAGAGATTTACTCAATGACCATTGAGAGCGGACCAGGACATAACTAGAGATTTACTCAATGACCTTAGAGAGCGGACCAGGACATAACTAGAGATTTACTCAATGACTATAGAGAGCGGACCAGGACATAACTGTACATTTGCTCAATGACCATAGAGAGCGGACCAGGACATAACTAGAGATTTACTCAATGACCATAGAGAGCGGACCAGGACATAACTAGAGATTTACTCAATGACCATAGAGAGCGGACCAGGACATAGCTGTAGATTTACTCAATGACCATAGAGAGCGGACCAGGACATAACTAGAGGTTTACTCAATGACCATAGAGAGCGGACCAGGACATAACTAGAGATTTACTCAATGACCATAGAGAGCGGACAAGTACATAACTAGACTTTTACTCAATGACCATAGAGAGCGGACCTGGACATAACTAGAGATTTACTCAATGACCATAGAGAGCGGACCAGGACATAACTATAGATTTACTCAATGACCATAGAGAGCGGACCAGGAAATAACTGTAGATTTACTCAATGACCATAGAGAGCGGACCAGGACATAACTAGAGATTTACTCAATGACCATAGAGAGCTGACCAGGACATAACTAGAGATTTACTCAATGACCATAGAGAGCGGACCAGGACATAACTAGAGATTTCCTCAATGATCATAGATAGCGGACCAGGACATAACTGTAGATTTACTCAATGACCATAGAGAGCGGACCAGGAAATAACTGTAGATTTACTCAATGACCATAGAGAGCGGACCAGGACGTAACTAGAGATTTACTCAATGACCATAGAGAGCTGACCAGGACATAACTAGAGATTTACTCAATGACCATAGAGAGCGGACCAGGACATAACTAGAGATTTCCTCAATGATCATAGAGAACGGACCAGGACATAATTAGAGATTTACTCAATGACCATAGAGAGCGGACCAGGACATAACTGTAGATTTACTCAATGACCATAGAGAGCGGACCAGGACATATGTAGAGATTTACTCAATGACCATAGAGAGCGGACCAGGACATAACAAAAGATTTCCTCAATGATCATAGAGAGCGGGCCAGGACATAAATAGAGATTTACTCAATGATCATGGAGAGCGGACCAGGACATAACTGTAGATTTACTCAATGACCATAGAGAGCGGACCAGGACATAACTGTAGATTTACTCAATGATCATAGAGAGCGGACCAGGACATAACTGTAGATTTACTCAATGACCATAGAGAGCGGACCAGGACATAACTAGAGATTTACTCAATGACCATAGAGAGCAGACCAGGACATAACTAGAGATCTCCTCAATGATCATAGAGAACGGACCAGGACATAACTAGAGATTTACTCAATGACCATAGAGAGCGGACCAGGACATAACTGTAGATTTACTCAATGACCATAGAGAGCGGACCAGGACATATCTAGAGATTTACTCAATGACCATAGAGAGCGGACCAGGACATAACTAGAGATTTACTCAATGACCATAAATAGCAGACCAGGTCATAACTAGAGATTTACTCAATGACCATAGAGAGCGGACCAGGACATAACTAGAGATTTACTCAATGACCATAGAGAGCGGACAAGGACATAACTAGAGATTTACTAAATGACCATAGAGAGCGGACCAGGATATAACTAGAGATTTACTCGATGACCATAGAGAGCGGGCCAGGATATAACTAGAGATTTACTCAATGACCATAGAGAGCGGACCAGGACATAACTAGAGTTTTACTCAATGACCATAGATAGCTGACCAGGACATAAATAGAGATTTACTCAATGACCATAGAGAGCGGACCAGGACATAACTAGAGATTTCCTCAATGATCATAGAGAACGGATCAGGACATAATTAGAGATGTACTCAATGACCATAGAGAGCGGACCAGGACATAACTGTAGATTTACTCAATGACCATAGAGAGTGGACCAGGACATATCTAGAGATTTACTCAATGACCATAGAGAGCAGACCAGGACATAACAAAAGATTTCCTCAATGATCATAGAGAACGGGCCAGGATATAACTAGAGATTTACTCAATGATCATGGAGAGCAGACCAGGACATAACTGTAGATTTACTCAATGACCATAGAGAGCGGACCAGGACATAACTGTAGATTTACTCAATGATCATAGAGAGCGGACCAGGACATAACTGTAGATTTACTCAATGACCATAGAGAGCGGATCAGGACATAACTAGAGATTTACTCAATGACCATAGAGAGCTGACCAGGACATAACTAGAGATTTACTCAATGACCATAGAGAGCGGACCAGGACATAACTAGAGATTTCCTCAATGATCATAGAGAACGGACCAGAACATAACTAGAGATTTACTCAATGACCATAGAGAGCGGACCAGGACTTAACTGGAGATTTACTCAATGACCATAGAGAGCGGACCAGGACATATCTAGAGATTTACTCAATGACCATAGAGAGCGGACCAGGACATAACTAGAGATTTACTCAATGACCATAGATAGCAGACCAGGTCATAACTAGAGATTTACTCAATGACCATAGAGAGCGGACCAGGATATAACTAGAGATTTACTCAATGACCATAGAGAGCGGACAAGGACATAACTAGAGATTTACTTAATGACCATAGAGAGCGGACCAGGATATAACTAGAGATTTACTCGATGACCATAGAGAGCGGGCCAGGATATAACGAGAGATTTACTCAATGACCACAGGGAACGTACCAGGACATAACTAGAGATTTACTCAATTACCATAGAGAGCGGACCAGGGCATAACTAGAGATGCATTCAATGACCATCGAGAGCGGACCAGGACATAACTGTAGATTTATTCAATGATCATATAGTTGCGGGCCAGGATATAATGAGAGATTTACTCAATGATGAGCGGACCAGGATATAACTAGAGATTTACTCAATGACCATAGAGAGCGGACCAGGACATAACTAGAGATTTCCTCAATGATCATAGAGAACGGACCAGGACAAAATTAGAGATTTACTCAATGACCATAGAGAGCGGACCAGGACATAACTGTAGATTTACTCAATGACCATAGAGAGCAGACCAGGACATAACTAGAGATTTACTCAATGACCATAGAGAGCGGACCAGGACATAACTAGAGATTTCCTCAACGATCATAGAGAACGGACCAGGACATAACTAGAGATTTACTCAATGACCATAGAGAGCGGACCAGGACTTAACTGTAGATTTACTCAATGACCATAGAGAGCGGACCAGGACATATCTAGAGATTTACTCAATGACCATAGAGAGCGGACCAGGACATAACTAGAGATTTACTCAATGACCATAGATAGCAGACCAGGTCATAACTAGAGATTTACTCAATGACCATAGAGAGCGGACCAGGACATAACTAGAGATTTACTCAATGACCATAGAGAGCGGACAAGGACATAACTAGAGATTTACTAAATGACCATAGAGAGCGGACCAGGATATAACTAGAGATTTACTCGATGACCATAGAGAGTGGGCCAGGATATAACTAGAGATTTACTCAATGACCACAGGGAACGTACCAGGACATAACTAGAGATTTACTCAATGACCATAGAGAGCGGACCAGGGCATAACTAGAGATGCATTCAATGACCATCGAGAGCGGACCAGGACATAACTGTAGATTTACTCAATGATCATAGAGTTGCGGGCCAGGATATAGCGAGAGATTTACTCAATGATGAGCGGACCAGGATATAACTAGAGATTTACTCAAAGACCATAGAGAGCGGGCCAGAATATAACTAGAGATTTACTCAATGACCATAGAGAGCGGGCCAGGATATAACTAGAGATTTACTCAATGACCACAGAGAGCGGACCAGGACATAACTAGAGATTTACTCAATGACCATAAAGAGCGGACCATGACATAACTGTAGATTTACTCAATGACCATAGAGAGCGGACCAGGACATAACTAGAGATTTACTCAATGATCATAGAGAGCGGACCAGGACATAACTGTAGATTTACTCAAAGACCATAGAGAGCAGACCAGTACATAACTAGAGATTTACTCAATGACCATAGAGAGCGGACCAGGACATAACTAGAGATTTACTCAATGATCATAGAGAGCGGACCAGGACATAACTGTAGATTTACTCAATGACCATGGAGAGCGGACCAGGACATAGCTAGAGATTTACTCAATGACCATAGAGAGCGGAGCAGGACATAACTAGATATTTACTCAATGACCATAGAGAGTGGACCAGGACATAACTAGAGATTTACTCAATGACCATAGAGAGCGGACCAGGACATAACTAGAGATTTACTCAATGATCATGGAGAGCGGACCAGGACATAACTGTAGATTTACTCAATGACCATAGAGAGCGGACCAGGACATAACTGTAGATTTACTTAATGACCATAGAGAGCGGACCAGGACATAACTGTAGATTTACTCAATGACCATAGAGAGCGGACCAGGACATAACTAGAGATTTACTCAATGACCATAGAGAGCTGACCAGGTCATAACTAGAGATTTACTCAATGACCATAGAGAGCGGACCATGACATAACTAGAGATTTCCTCAATGATCATAGAGAACGGACCAGGACATAACTAGAGATTTACTCAATGACCATAGAGAGCGGACCAGGACATAACTGTAGATTTACTCAATGACCATAGAGAGCGGACCAGGACATATCTAGAGATTTACTCAATGACCATAGAGAGCGGACCAGGACATAACTAGAGATTTACTCAATGACCATAGATAGCAGACCAGGTCATAACTAGAGATTTACTCAATGACCATAGAGAGCGGACCAGGACATAACTAGAGATTTACCCAATGACCATAGAGAGCGGACAAGGACATAACTAGAGATTTACTCAATGACCATAGAGAGCGGACCAGGATATAACTAGAGATTTACTCAATGACCATAGAGAGCGGGCCAGGATATAACTAGAGATTTACTCAATGACCACAGGGAACGTACCAGGACATAACTAGAGATTTACTCAATGACCATAGAGAGCGGACCAGGGCATAACTAGAGATGCTTTCAATGACCATCGAGAGCGGACCAGGACATAACTGTAGATTTACTCAATGATCATAAAGTTGCGGGCCAGGATATAACGAGAGATTTACTCAATGATGAGCGGACCAGGATATTACTAGAGATTTACTCAAAGACCCTAGAGAGCGGGCCAGGATATAACTAGAGATTTACTCAATGACCATAGAGAGCGGACCAGGACATAACTAGAGATTTACTCAATGACCAAAGAGAGCGGACCATGACATAACTTTAGATTTACTCAATGACCATAGAGAGCGGACCAGGACATATTTAGAGATTTACTCAATGATCATAGAGAGCGGACCAGGACATAACTGTAGATTTACTCAAAGACCATAGAGAGCAGACCAGTACAAAACTAGAGATTTACTCAATGACCATTGAGAGCGGACCAGGACATAACTAGAGATTTACTCAATGACCATAGAGAGCGGACCAGGACATAACTAGAGATTTACTCAATGACCATAGAGAGCGGACCAGGACATAACTGTACATTTGCTCAATGACCATAGAGAGCGGACCAGGACATAACTAGAGATTTACTCAATGACCATAGAGAGCGGACCAGGACATAGCTGTAGATTTACTCAATGACCATAGAGAGCGGACCAGGACATAACTAGAGATTTACTCAATGACCATAGAGAGCGGACCAGGACATAACTAGAGATTTACTCAATGACCATAGAGAGCGGACCAGGACATAACTGTACATTTACTCAATGACCATAGAGAGCGGACCAGGACATAACTAGAGATTTACTCAATGACCATAGAGAGCGGACCAGGACATAGCTGCAGATTTACTCAATGACCATAGAGAGCGGACCAGGACATAACTAGAGATTTACTCAATGACCATAGAGAGCGGACCAGGACATAACTAGAGATTTACTCAATGACCATAGAGAGCGGACCAGGACATAACTAGAGATTTACTCAATGATCATGGAGAGCGGACCAGGACATAACTGTAGATTTACTCAATGACCATAGAGAGCGGACCAGGACATAACTGTAGATTTACTCAATGATCATAGAGAGCGGACCAGGACATAACTGTAGATTTACTCAATGACCATAGAGAGCGGACCAGGACATAACTAGAGATTTACTCAATGACCATAGAGAGCTGACCAGGACATAACTAGAGATTTACTCAATGACCATAGAGAGCGGACCAGGACATAACTAGAGATTTCCTCAATGATCATAGAGAACGGACCAGGACATAACTAGAAATTTACTCAATGACCATAGAGAGCGGACCAGGACTTAACTGTAGATTTACTCAATGATCATAGAGAGCGGACCAGGACATATCTAGAGATTTACTCAATGACCATAGAGAGCGGACCAGGACATAACTAGAGATTTACTCAATGACCATAGATAGCAGACCAGGTCATAACTAGAGATTTACTCAATGACCATAGAGAGCGGACAAGGACATAACTAGAGATTTACTAAATGACCATAGAGAGCGGACCAGGATATAACTAGAGATTTACTCGATGACCATAGAGAGCGGGCCAGGATATAACTAGAGATTTACTCAATGACCACAGGGAACGTACCAGGACATAACTAGAGATTTACTCAATGACCATAGAGAGCGGACCAGGGCATAACTAGAGATGCATTCAATGACCATCGAGAGCGGACCAGGACATAACTGTAGATTTACTCAATGATCATAGAGTTGCGGGCCAGGATATAACGAGAGATTTACTCAATGATGAGCGGACCAGGATATAACTAGAGATTTACTCAATGACCATAGAGAGCTGACCAGGACATAACTAGAGATTTACTCAATGACCATAGAGAGCGGACCAGGACATAACTAGAGATTTCCTCAATGATCATAGAGAACGGACCAGGACATAATTAGAGATTTACTCAATGACCATAGAGAGCGGACCAGGACATAACTGTAGATTTACTCAATGACCATAGAGAGCGGACCAGGACATAACTAGAGATTTACTCAATGACCATAGAGAGCGGACCAGGACATAACTAGAGATTTACTCAATGACCATAGAGAGCGGACCAGGACTTAACTGTAGATTTACTCAATGACCATAGAGAGCGGACCAGGACATATCTAGAGATTTACTCAATGACCATAGAGAGCGGACCAGGACATAACTAGAGATTTACTCAATGACCATAGATAGCAGACCAGGTCATAACTAGAGATTTACTCAATGACCATAGAGAGCGGACCAGGACATAACTAGAGATTTACTCAATGACCATAGAGAGCGGACAAGGACATAACTAGAGATTTACTAAATGACCATAGAGAGCGGACCAGGATATAACTAGAGATTTACTCGATGACCATAGAGAGCGGGCCAGGATATAACTAGAGATTTACTCAATGACCACAGGGAACGTACCAGGACATAACTAGAGATTTACTCAATGACCATAGAGAGCGGACCAGTGCATAACTAGAGATTTACTCAATGACCATAGAGAGCGGACCAGGACATAACTAGAGATTTCCTCAATGATCATAGAGAACGGACCAGGACATAACTAGAGATTTACTCAATGACCATAGAGAGCGGACCAGGACTTAACTGTAGATTTACTCAATGACCATAGAGAGCGGACCAGGACATATCTAGAGATTTACTCAATGACCATAGAGAGCGGACCAGGACATAACTAGAGATTTACTCAATGACCATAGATAGCAGACCAGGTCATAACTAGAGATTTACTCAATGACCATAGAGAGCGGACCAGGACATAACTAGAGATTTACTCAATGACCATAGAGAGCGGACAAGGACATAACTAGAGATTTACTAAATGACCATAGAGAGCGGACCAGGATATAACTAGAGATTTACTCGATGACCATAGAGAGCGGGCCAGGATATAACTAGAGATTCACTCAATGACCACAGGGAACGTACCAGGACATAACTAGAGATTTACTCAATGACCATAGAGAGCGGACCAGGGCATAACTAGAGATGCATTCAATGACCATCGAGAGCGGACCAGGACATAACTGTAGATTTACTCAATGATCATAGAGTTGCGGGCCAGGATATAACGAGAGATTTACTCAATGATGAGCGGACCAGGATATAACTAGAGATTTACTCAAAGACCATAGAGAGCGGGCCAGGATATAACTAGAGATTTACTCAATGACCATAGAGAGCGGGCCAGGATATAACTAGAGATTTACTCAATGACCACAGAGAGCAGACCAGGACATAACTAGAGATTTACTCAATGACCATAAAGAGCGGACCATGACATAACTGTAGATTTACTCAATGACCATAGAGAGCGGACCAGGACATAACTAGAGATTTACTCAATGATCATAGAGAGCGGACCAGGACATAACTGTAGATTTACTCAAAGACCATAGAGAGCAGACCAGTACATAACTAGAGATTTACTCAATGACCATAGAGAGCGGACCAGGACATAACTAGAGATTTACTCAATGATCATAGAGAGCGGACCAGGACATAACTGTAGATTTACTCAATGACCATGGAGAGCGGACCAGAACATAGCTAGAGATTTACTCAATGACCATAGAGAGCGGACCAGGACATAACTAGAGATTTACTCAATGACCATAGAGAGCGGACCAGGACATAACTAGAGATTTACTCAATGACCATAGAGAGCGGACCAGGACATAACTAGAGATTTACTCAATGATCATGGAGAGCGGACCAGGACATAACTGTAGATTTACTCAATGACCATAGAGAGCGGACCAGGACATAACTGTAGATTTACTTAATGACCATAGAGAGCGGACCAGGACATAACTGTAGATTTACTCAATGACCATAGAGAGCGGACCAGGACATAACTAGAGATTTACTCAATGACCATAGAGAGCTGACCAGGTCATAACTAGAGATTTACTCAATGACCATAGAGAGCGGACCAGGACATAACTAGAGATTTCCTCAATGATCATAGAGAACGGACCAGGACATAACTAGAGATTTACTCAATGACCATAGAGAGCGGACCAGGACATAACTGTAGATTTACTCAATGACCATAGAGAGCGGACCAGGACATATCTAGAGATTTACTCAATGACCATAGAGAGCGGACCAGGACATAACTAGAGATTTACTCAATGACCATAGATAGCAGACCAGGTCATAACTAGAGATTTACTCAATGACCATAGAGAGCGGACCAGGACATAACTAGAGATTTACCCAATGACCATAGAGAGCGGACAAGGACATAACTAGAGATTTACTCAATGACCATAGAGAGCGGACCAGGATATAACTAGAGATTTACTCAATGACCATAGAGAGCGGGCCAAGATATAACTAGAGATTTACTCAATGACTACAGGGAACGTGCCAGGACATAACTAGAGATTTACTCAATGACCATAGAGAGCGGACCAGGGCATAACTAGAGATGCTTTCAATGACCATCGAGAGCGGACCAGGACATAACTGTAGATTTACTCAATGATCATAAAGTTGCGGGCCAGGATATAACGAGAGATTTACTCAATGATGAGCGGACCAGGATATAACTAGAGATTTACTCAAAGACCCTAGAGAGCGGGCCAGGATATAACTAGAGATTTACTCAATGACCATAGAGAGCGGACCAGGACATAACTAGAGATTTACTCAATGACCAAAGAGAGCGGACCATGACATAACTTTAGATTTACTCAATGACCATAGAGAGCGGACCAGGACATATTTAGAGATTTACTCAATGACCATAGAGAGCGGACCAGGACATAACTGTAGATTTACTCAATGACCATAGAGAGCGGACCAGGACATATCTAGAGATTTACTCAATGACCATAGAGAGCGGACCAGGACATAACAAAAGATTTCCTCAATGATCATAGAGAGCGGGCCAGGACATAACTAGAGATTTACTCAATGATCATGGAGAGCGGACCAGGACATAACTGTAGATTTACTCAATGACCATAGAGAGCGGACCAGGACATAACTGTAGATTTACTCAATGATCACAGAGAGCGGACCAGGACATAACTGTAGATTTACTCAATGACCATAGAGAGCGGACCAGGACATAACTAGAGATTTACTCAATGACCATAGAGAGCTGACCAGGACATAACTAGAGATTTACTCAATGACCATAGAGAGCGGACCAGGACATAACTAGAGATTTCCTCAATGATCATAGAGAACGGACCAGGACATAACTAGAGATTTACTCAATGACCATAGAGAGCGGACCATGACATAACTGTAGATTTACTCAATGACCATGGAGAGCGGACCAGGACATATCTAGAGATTTACTCAATGACCATAGAGAGCGGACCAGGACATATCTAGAGATTTACTCAATGACCATAGAGAGCGGACCAGGACATAACTAGAGATTTACTCAATGACCATAGATAGCAGACCAGGTCATAACTAGAGATTTACTCAATGACCATAGAGAGCGGACCAGGACATAACTAGAGATTTACTCAATGACCATAGAGAGCGGACAAGGACATAACTAGAGATTTACTAAATGACCATAGAGAGCGGACCAGGATATAACTAGAGATTTACTCGATGACCATAGAGAGCGGGCCAGGATATAACTAGAGATTTACTCAATGACCACAGGGAACGTACCAGGACATAACTAGAGATTTACTCAATGACCATAGAGAGCGGACCAGGGCATAACTAGAGATGCATTCAATGACCATCGAGAGCGGACCAGGACATAACTGTAGATTTACTCAATGATCATAGAGTTGCGGGCCAGGATATAACGAGAGATTTACTCAATGATGAGCGGACCAGGATATAACTAGAGATTTACTCAAAGACCATAGAGAGCGGGCCAGGATATAACTAGAGATTTACTCAATGACCATAGAGAGCGGGCCAGGATATAACTAGAGATTTACTCAATGACCACAGAGAGCAGACCAGGACATAACTAGAGATTTACTCAATGACCATAAAGAGCGGACCATGACATAACTGTAGATTTACTCAATGACCATAGAGAGCGGACCAGGACATAACTAGAGATTTACTCAATGATCATAGAGAGCGGACCAGGACATAACTGTAGATTTACTCAAAGACCATAGAGAGCAGACCAGTACATAACTAGAGATTTACTCAATGACCATAGAGAGCGGACCAGGACATAACTAGAGATTTACTCAATGATCATAGAGAGCGGACCAGGACATAACTGTAGATTTACTCAATGACCATGGAGAGCGGACCAGGACATAGCTAGAGATTTACTCAATGACCATAGAGAGCGGACCAGGACATAACTAGAGATTTACTCAATGACCATAGAGAGCGGACCAGGACATAACTAGAGATTTACTCAATGACCATAGAGAGCGGACCAGGACATAACTAGAGATTTACTCAATGATCATGGAGAGCGGACCAGGACATAACTGTAGATTTACTCAATGACCATAGAGAGCGGACCAGGACATAACTGTAGATTTACTTAATGACCATAGAGAGCGGACCAGGACATAACTGTAGATTTACTCAATGACCATAGAGAGCGGACCAGGACATAACTAGAGATTTACTCAATGACCATAGAGAGCTGACCAGGTCATAACTAGAGATTTACTCAATGACCATAGAGAGCGGACCAGGACATAACTAGAGATTTCCTCAATGATCATAGAGAACGGACCAGGACATAACTAGAGATTTACTCAATGACCATAGAGAGCGGACCAGGACATAACTGTAGATTTACTCAATGACCATAGAGAGCGGACCAGGACATATCTAGAGATTTACTCAATGACCATAGAGAGCGGACCAGGACATAACTAGAGATTTACTCAATGACCATAGATAGCAGACCAGGTCATAACTAGAGATTTACTCAATGACCATAGAGAGCGGACCAGGACATAACTAGAGATTTACCCAATGACCATAGAGAGCGGACAAGGACATAACTAGAGATTTACTCAATGACCATAGAGAGCGGACCAGGATATAACTAGAGATTTACTCAATGACCATAGAGAGCGGGCCAAGATATAACTAGAGATTTACTCAATGACTACAGGGAACGTGCCAGGACATAACTAGAGATTTACTCAATGACCATAGCGAGCGGACCAGGGCATAACTAGAGATGCTTTCAATGACCATCGAGAGCGGACCAGGACATAACTGTAGATTTACTCAATGATCATAAAGTTGCGGGCCAGGATATAACGAGAGATTTACTCAATGATGAGCGGACCAGGATATAACTAGAGATTTACTCAAAGACCCTAGAGAGCGGGCCAGGATATAACTAGAGATTTACTCAATGACCATAGAGAGCGGACCAGGACATAACTAGAGATTTACTCAATGACCAAAGAGAGCGGACCATGACATAACTTTAGATTTACTCAATGACCATAGAGAGCGGACCAGGACATATTTAGAGATTTACTCAATGACCATAGAGAGCGGACCAGGACATAACTGTAGATTTACTCAATGACCATAGAGAGCGGACCAGGACATATCTAGAGATTTACTCAATGACCATAGAGAGCGGACCAGGACATAACAAAAGATTTCCTCAATGATCATAGAGAGCGGGCCAGGACATAACTAGAGATTTACTCAATGATCATGGAGAGCGGACCAGGACATAACTGTAGATTTACTCAATGACCATAGAGAGCGGACCAGGACATAACTGTAGATTTACTCAATGATCACAGAGAGCGGACCAGGACATAACTGTAGATTTACTCAATGACCATAGAGAGCGGACCAGGACATAACTAGAGATTTACTCAATGACCACAGAGAGCTGACCAGGACATAACTAGAGATTTACTCAATGACCATAGAGAGCGGACCAGGACATAACTAGAGATTTCCTCAATGATCATAGAGAACGGACCAGGACATAACTAGAGATTTACTCAATGACCATAGAGAGCGGACCAGGACATAACTGTAGATTTACTCAATGACCATGGAGAGCGGACCAGGACATATCTAGAGATTTACTCAATGACCATAGAGAGCGGACCAGGACATAACTAGAGATTTACTCAATGACCATAGATAGCAGACCAGGTCATAACTAGAGATTTACTCAATGACCATAGAGAGCGGACCAGGACATAACTAGAGATTTACTCAATGACCATAGAGAGCAGACCAGGACATAACTAGAGATTTACTCAATGATCATAGAGAGCGGACCAGGACATAACTGTAGATTTACTCAAAGACCATAGAGAGAAGACCAGTACATAACTAGAGATTTACTCAATGACCATAGAGAGCGGACCAGGACATAACTAGAGATTTACTCAATGATCATAGAGAGCGGACCAGGACATAACTGTAGATTTACTCAATGACCATGGAGAGCGGACCAGGACATAGCTAGAGATTTACTCAATGACCATAGAGAGCGGACCAGGACATAACTAGAGATTTACTCAATGACCATAGAGAGCGGACCAGGACATAACTAGAGATTTACTCAATGACCATAGAGAGCGGACCAGGACATAACTAGAGATTTACTCAATGATCATGGCGAGCGGACCAGGACATAACTGTAGATTTACTCAATGACCATAGAGAGCGGACCAGGACATAACTGTAGATTTACTTAATGACCATAGAGAGCGGACCAGGACATAACTGTAGATTTACTCAATGGCCATAGAGAGCGGACCAGGACATAACTAGAGATTTACTCAATGACCATAGAGAGCTGACCAGGACATAACTAGAGATTTACTCAATGACCATAGAGAGCGGACCAGGACATAACTAGAGATTTCCTCAATGATCATAGAGAACGGACCAGGACATAACTAGAGATTTACTCAAAGACCATAGAGAGCGGTCCAGGACATAACTGTAGATTTACTCAATGACCATAGAGAGCGGACCAGGACATATCTAGAGATTTACTCAATGACCATAGAGAGCAGACCAGGACATAACTAGAGATTTACTCAATGACCATAGATAGCAGACCAGGTCATAACTCGAGATTTACTCACTGACCATAGAGAGCGGACCAGGACATAACTAGAGATTTACCCAATGACCATAGAGAGCGGACCAGGACATAACTGTAGATTTACTCAATGACCATAGAGAACGGACCAGGACATAACTGTAGATTTACTCAATGACCATAGAGAGCGGACCAGGACATAACTAGAGATTTACTCAATGACCATAGAGAGCGGACCAGGATATAACTAGAGATTTACTCAATGACCATAGAGAGCGGGACAGGATATAACTAGAGATTTACTCAATGACCACAGGGAACATACCAGGACATAACTAGAGATTTACTCAATGACCATAGAGAGCGGACTAGGGCATAACTAGAGATGCATTCAATGACCATCGAGAGCGGACCAGGACATAACTGTAGATTTACTCAATGATCATAAAGTTGCGGGCCAGGATATAACGAGAGATTTACTCAATGATGAGCGGACCAGGATATAACTAGAGATTTACTCAAAGACTATAGAGAGCGGGCCAGGATATAACTAGAGATTTACTCAATGACCATAGAGAGCGGACCAGGACATAACTAGAGATTTACTCAATGACCAAAGAGAGCGGACCTTGACATAACTTTAGATTTACTCAATGACCATAGAGAGCGGACCAGGACATAACTAGAGATTTACTCAATGATCATAGAGAGCGGACCAGGACATAACTGTAGATTTACTCAACGACCATAGAGAGCAGACCAGTACAAAACTAGAGATTTACTCAATGACCATTGAGAGCGGACCAGGACATAACTAGAGATTTACTCAATGACCATAGAGAGCGGACCAGGACATAACTAGAGATTTACTCAATGACTATAGAGAGCGGACCAGGACATAACTGTACATTTGCTCAATGACCATAGAGAGCGGACCAGGACATAACTAGAGATTTACTCAATGACTATAGAGAGCGGACCAGGACATAACTGTACATTTGCTCAATGACCATAGAGAGCGGACCAGGACATAACTGTAGATTTACTCAATGATCATAAAGTTGCGGGCCAGGATATAACGAGAGATTTACTCAATGATGAGCGGACCAGGATATAACTAGAGATTTACTCAAAGACCCTAGAGAGCGGGCCAGGATATAACTAGAGATTTACTCAATGACCATAGAGAGCGGACCAGGACATAACTAGAGATTTACTCAATGACCAAAGAGAGCGGACCATGACATAACTTTAGATTTACTCAATGACCATAGAGAGCGGACCAGGACATATTTAGAGATTTACTCAATGATCATAGAGAGCGGACCAGGACATAACTGTAGATTTACTCAAAGACCATAGAGAGCAGACCAGTACAAAACTAGAGATTTACTCAATGACCATTGAGAGCGGACCAGGACATAACTAGAGATTTACTCAATGACCATAGAGAGCGGACCAGGACATAACTAGAGATTTACTCAATGACCATAGAGAGCGGACCAGGACATAACTGTACATTTGCTCAATGACCATAGAGAGCGGACCAGGACATAACTAGAGATTTACTCAATGACCATAGAGAGCGGACCAGGACATAGCTGTAGATTTACACAATGACCATAGAGAGCGGACCAGGACATAACTAGAGATTTACTCAATGACCATAGAGAGCGGACCAGGACATAACTAGAGATTTACTCAATGACCATAGAGAGCGGACAAGGACATAACTAGAGATTTACTCAATGACCATAGAGAGCGGACCAGGACATAACTAGAGATTTACTCAATGACCATAGAGAGCGGACCAGGACATAACTGTACATTTACTCTATGACCATAGAGAGCGGACCAGGACATAACTGTAGATTTACTCAATGACCATAGAGAGCGGACCAGGACATAACTGTAGATTTACTCAATGACCATAGAGAGCGGACCAGGACATAACTGGAGATTTACTCAATGACCATAGAGAGCGGACCAGGACATAACTAGAGATTTACTCAATGACCATAGAGAGCTGACCAGGACATAACTAGAGATTTACTCAATGACCATAGAGAGCGGACCAGGACATAACTAGAGATTTCCTCAATGATCATAGAGAACGGACCAGGACATAATTAGAGATTTACTCAATGACCATAGAGAGCGGACCAGGACATAACTGTAGATTTACTCAATGACCATAGAGAGCGGACCAGGACATATCTAGAGATTTACTCAATGACCATAGAGAGCGGACCAGGACATAACAAAAGATTTCCTCAATGATCATAGAGAGCGGGCCAGGACATAACTAGAGATTTACTCAATGATCATGGAGAGCGGACCAGGACATAACTGTAGATTTACTCAATGACCATAGAGAGCGGACCAGGACATAACTGTAGATTTACTCAATGATCACAGAGAGCGGACCAGGACATAACTGTAGATTTACTCAATGACCATAGAGAGCGGACCAGGACATAACTAGAGATTTACTCAATGACCATAGAGAGCTGACCAGGACATAACTAGAGATTTACTCAATGACCATAGAGAGTGGACCAGGACATAACTAGAGATTTCCTCAATGATCATAGAGAACGGACCAGGACATAACTAGAGATTTACTCAATGACCATAGAGAGCGGACCAGGACATAACTGTAGATTTACTCAATGACCATGGAGAGCGGACCAGGACATATCTAGAGATTTACTCAATGACCATAGAGAGCGGACCAGGACATAACTAGAGATTTACTCAATGACCATAGATAGCAGACCAGGTCATAACTAGAGATTTACTCAATGACCATAGAGAGCGGACCAGGACATAACTAGAGATTTACTCAATGACCATAGAGAGCGGACCAGGACATAACTAGAGATTTACTCAATGATCATAGAGAGCGGACCAGGACATAACTGTAGATTTACTCAAAGACCATAGAGAGAAGACCAGTACATAACTAGAGATTTACTCAATGACCATAGAGAGCGGACCAGGACATAACTAGAGATTTACTCAATGATCATAGAGAGCGGACCAGGACATAACTGTAGATTTACTCAATGACCATGGAGAGCGGACCAGGACATAGCTAGAGATTTACTCAATGACCATAGAGAGCGGACCAGGACATAACTAGAGATTTACTCAATGACCATAGAGAGCGGACCAGGACATAACTAGAGATTTACTCAATGACCATAGAGAGCGGACCAGGACATAACTAGAGATTTACTCAATGATCATGGAGAGCGGACCAGGACATAACTGTAGATTTACTCAATGACCATAGAGAACGGACCAGGACATAACTGTAGATTTACTTAATGACCATAGAGAGCGGACCAGGACATAACTGTAGATTTACTCAATGACCATAGAGAGCGGACCAGGACATAACTAGAGATTTACTCAATGACCATAGAGAGCTGACCAGGACATAACTAGAGATTTACTCAATGACCATAGAGAGCGGACCAGGACATAACTAGAGATTTCCTCAATGATCATAGAGAACGGACCAGGACATAACTAGAGATTTACTCAATGACCATAGAGAGCGGACCAGGACATAACTGTAGATTTACTCAATGACCATTGAGAGCGGACCAGGACATATCTAGAGATTTACTCAATGACCATAGAGAGCAGACCAGGACATAACTAGAGATTTACTCAATGACCATAGATAGCAGACCAGGTCATAACTAGAGATTTACTCAATGACCATAGAGAGCGGACCAGGACATAACTAGAGATTTACCCAATGACCATAGAGAGCGGACCAGGATATAACTGTAGATTTACTCAATGACCATAGAGAACGGACCAGGACATAACTGTAGATTTACTCAATGACCATAGAGAGCGGACCAGGACATAACTAGAGATTTACTCAATGACCATAGAGAGCGGACCAGGATATAACTAGAGATTTACTCAATGACCATAGAGAGCGGGCCAGGATATAACTAGAGATTTACTCAATGACCATAGGGAACATACCAGGACTTAACTAGAGATTTACTCAATGACCATAGAGAGTGGACCAGGGCATAACTAGAGATGCATTCAATGACCATCGAGAGCGGACCAGGACATAACTGTAGATTTACTCAATGATCATAAAGTTGCGGGCCAGGATATAACGAGAGATTTACTCAATGATGAGCGGACCAGGATATAACTAGAGATTTACTCAAAGACTATAGAGAGCGGACCAGGATATAACTAGAGATTTACTCAATGACCATAGAGAGCGGACCAGGACATAACTAGAGATTTACTCAATGACCACAGAGAGCGGACCTTGACATAACTTTAGATTTACTCAATGACCATAGAGAGCGGACCAGGACATAACTAGAGATTTACTCAATGATCATAGAGAGCGGACCAGGACATAACTGTAGATTTACTCAAAGACCATAGAGAGCAGACCAGTACAAAACTAGAGATTTACTCAATGACCATTGAGAGCGGACCAGGACATAACTAGAGATTTACTCAATGACCATAGAGAGCGGACCAGGACATAACTAGAGATTTACACAATGACTATAGAGAGCGGACCAGGACATAACTGTACATTTGCTCAATGACCATATAGAGCGGACCAGGACATAACTAGAGATTTACTCAATGACCATAGAGAGCGGACCAGGACATAGCTGTAGATTTACTCAATGACCATAGAGAGCGGACCAGGACATAACTAGAGGTTTACTCAATGACCATAGAGAGCGGACCAGGACATAACTAGAGATTTACTCAATGACCATAGAGAGCGGACAAGGACATAACTAGACTTTTACTCAATGACCATAGAGAGCGGACCTGGACATAACTAGAGATTTACTCAATGACCATAGAGAGCGGACCAGGACATAACTGTAGATTTACTCAATGACCATAGAGAGCGGACCAGGAAATAACTGTAGATTTACTCAATGACCATAGAGAGCGGACCAGGACATAACTAGAGATTTACTCAATGACCATAGAGAGCTGACCAGGACATAACTAGAGATTTACTCAATGACCATAGAGAGCAGACCAGGACATAACTAGAGATTTCCTCAATGATCATAGAGAGCGGACCAGGACATAACTGTAGATTTACTCAATGACCATAGAGAGCGGACCAGGAAATAACTGTAGATTTACTCAATGACCATAGAGAGCGGACCAGGACGTAACTAGAGATTTACTCAATGACCATAGAGAGCTGACCAGGACATAACTAGAGATTTACTCAATGACCATAGAGAGCGGACCAGGACATAACTAGAGATTTCCTCAATGATCATAGAGAACGGACCAGGACATAATTAGAGATTTACTCAATGACCATAGAGAGCGGACCAGGACATAACTGTAGATTTACTCAATGACCATAGAGAGCGGACCAGGACATATGTAGAGATTTACTCAATGACCATAGAGAGCGGACCAGGACATAACAAAAGATTTCCTCAATGATCATAGAGAGCGGGCCAGGACATAAATAGAGATTTACTCAATGATCATGGAGAGCGGACCAGGACATAACTGTAGATTTACTCAATGACCATAGAGAGCGGAACAGGACATAACTGTAGATTTACTCAATGATCATAGAGAGCGGACCAGGACATAACTGTAGATTTACTCAATGACCATAGAGGACGGACCAGGACATAACTAGAGATTTACTCAATGACCATAGAGAGCGGACCAGGACATAACTAGAGATTTCCTCAATGATCATAGAGAACGGACCAGGACATAACTAGAGATTTACTCAATGACCATAGAGAGCGGACCAGGACATAACTGTAGATTTACTCAATGACCATAAAGAGCGGACCAGGACATAACTAGAGATTTAGTCAATGACCATAGAGAGCTGACCAGGACATAACTAGAGATTTACTCAATGACCATAGAGAGCGGACCAGGACATAACTAGAGATTTCCTCAATGATCATAGAGAACGGTCCAGGACATAACTAGAGATTTACTCAATGACCATAGAGAGCGGACCAGGACATAACTAGAGATTTACTCAATGACCATAGAGAGCGGACCAGGACATAACTGTTCATTTACTCAATGACCATAGAGAGCGGACCAGGACATAACTAGAGATTTACTAAATGACCATAGAGAGCGGACCAGGATATAACTAGAGATTTACTCGATGACCATAGAGAGCGGGCCAGGATATAACTAGAGATTTACTCAATGACCACAGGGAACGTACCAGGACATAACTAGAGATTTACTCAATGACCATAGAGAGCGGACCAGTGCATAACTAGAGATTTACTCAATGACCATAGAGAGCGGACCAGGACATAACTAGAGATTTCCTCAATGATCATAGAGAACGGACCAGGACATAACTAGAGATTTACTCAATGACCATAGAGAGCGGACCAGGACTTAACTGTAGATTTGCTCAATGACCATAGAGAGCGGACCAGGACATATCTAGAGATTTACTCAATGACCATAGAGAGCGGACCAGGACATAACTAGAGATTTACTCAATGACCATAGATAGCAGACCAGGTCATAACTAGAGATTTACTCAATGACCATAGAGAGCGGACCAGGACATAACTAGAGATTTACTCAATGACCATAGAGAGCGGACAAGGACATAACTAGAGATTTACAAAATGACCATAGAGAGCGGACCAGGATATAACTAGAGATTTACTCGATGACCATAGAGAGCGGGCCAGGATATAACTAGAGATTTACTCAATGACCACAGGGAACGTACCAGGACATAACTAGAGATTTACTCAATGACCATAGAGAGCGGACCAGGGCATAACTAGAGATGCATTCAATGACCATCGAGAGCGGACCAGGACATAACTGTAGATTTACTCAATGATCATAGAGTTGCGGGCCAGGATATAACGAGAGATTTACTCAATGATGAGCGGACCAGGATATAACTAGAGATTTACTCAAAGACCATAGAGAGCGGGCCAGGATATAACTAGAGATTTACTCAATGACCATAGAGAGCGGGCCAGGATATAACTAGAGATTTACTCAATGACCACAGAGAGCAGACCAGGACATAACTAGAGATTCACTCAATGACCATAAAGAGCGGACCATGACATAACTGTAGATTTACTCAATGACCATAGAGAGCGGACCAGGACATAACTAGAGATTTACTCAATGATCATAGAGAGCAGACCAGGACATAACTGTAGATTTACTCAAAGACCATAGAGAGCAGACCAGTACATAACTAGAGATTTACTCAATGACCATAGAGAGCGGACCAGGACATAACTAGAGATTTACTCAATGATCATAGAGAGCGGACCAGGACATAACTGTAGATTTACTCAATGACCATGGAGAGCGGACCAGGACATAGCTAGAGATTTACTCAATGACCATAGAGAGCGGACCAGGACATAACTAGAGATTTACTCAATGACCATAGAGAGCGGACCAGGACATAACTAGAGATTTACTCAATGACCATAGAGAGCGGACCAGGACATAACTAGAGATTTACTCAATGATCATGGAGAGCGGACCAGGACATAACTGTAGATTTACTCAATGACCATAGAGAGCGGACCAGGACATAACTGTAGATTTACTTAATGACCATAGAGAGCGGACCAGGACATAACTGTAGATTTACTCAATGACCATAGAGAGCGGACCAGGACATAACTAGAGATTTACTCAATGACCATAGAGAGCTGACCAGGTCATAACTAGAGATTTACTCAATGACCATAGAGAGCGGACCAGGACATAACTAGAGATTTCCTCAATGATCATAGAGAACGGACCAGGACATAACTAGAGATTTACTCAATGACCATAGAGAGCGGACCAGGACATAACTGTAGATTTACTCAATGACCATAGAGAGCGGACCAGGACATATCTAGAGATTTACTCAATGACCATAGAGAGCGGACCAGGACATAACTAGAGATTTACTCAATGACCATAGATAGCAGACCAGGTCATAACTAGAGATTTACTCAATGACCATAGAGAGCGGACCAGGACATAACTAGAGATTTACCCAATGACCATAGAGAGCGGACAAGGACATAACTAGAGATTTACTCAATGACCATAGAGAGCGGACCAGGATATAACTAGAGATTTACTCAATGACCATAGAGAGCGGGCCAGGATATAACTAGAGATTTACTCAATGACTACAGGGAACGTACCAGGACATAACTAGAGATTTACTCAATGACCATAGAGAGCGGACCAGGGCATAACTAGAGATGCTTTCAATGACCATCGAGAGCGGACCAGGACATAACTGTAGATTTACTCAATGATCATAAAGTTGCGGGCCAGGATATAACGAGAGATTTACTCAATGATGAGCGGACCAGGATATAACTAGAGATTTACTCAATGACCATAGAGAGCGGACCAGGACATAACTAGAGATTTACTCAATGACCAAAGAGAGCGGACCATGACATAACTTTAGATTTACTCAATGACCATAGAGAGCGGACCAGGACATTTTTAGAGATTTACTCAATGACCATAGAGAGCGGACCAGGACATAACTGTAGATTTACTCAATGACCATAGAGAGCGGACCAGGACATATCTAGAGATTTACTCAATGACCATAGAGAGCGGACCAGGACATAACAAGAGATTTCCTCAATGATCATAGAGAGCGGGCCAGGACATAACTAGAGATTTACTCAATGATCATGGAGAGCGGACCAGGACATAACTGTAGATTTACTCAATGACCATAGAGAGCGGACCAGGACATAACTGTAGATTTACTCAATGATCACAGAGAGCGGACCAGGACATAACTGTAGATTTACTCAATGACCATAGAGAGCGGACCAGGACATAACTAGAGATTTACTCAATGACCATAGAGAGCTGACCAGGACATAACTAGAGATTTACTCAATGACCATAGAGAGCGGACCAGGACATAACTAGAGATTTCCTCAATGATCATAGAGAACGGACCAGGACATAACTAGAGATTTACTCAATGACCATAGAGAGCGGACCAGGACATAACTGTAGATTTACTCAATGACCATGGAGAGCGGACCAGGACATATCTAGAGATTTACTCAATGACCATAGAGAGCGGACCAGGACATAACTAGAGATTTACTCAATGACCATAGATAGCAGACCAGGTCATAACTAGAGATTTACTCAATGACCATAGAGAGCGGACCAGGACATAACTAGAGATTTACTCAATGACCATAGAGAGCGGACCAGGACATAACTAGAGATTTACTCAATGATCATAGAGAGCGGACCAGGACATAACTGTAGATTTACTCAAAGACCATAGAGAGAAGACCAGTACATAACTAGAGATTTACTCAATGACCATAGAGAGCGGACCAGGACATAACTAGAGATTTACTCAATGATCATAGAGAGCGGACCAGGACATAACTGTAGATTTACTCAATGACCATGGAGAGCGGACCAGGACATAGCTAGAGATTTACTCAATGACCATAGAGAGCGGACCAGGACATAACTAGAGATTTACTCAATGACCATAGAGAGCGGACCAGGACATAACTAGAGATTTACTCAATGACCATAGAGAGCGGACCAGGACATAACTAGAGATTTCCTCAATGATCATAGAGAACGGACCAGGACATAACTAGAGATTTACTCAAAGACCATAGAGAGCGGACCAGGACATAACTGTAGATTTACTCAATGACCATAGAGAGCGGACCAGGACATATCTAGAGATTTACTCAATGACCATAGAGAGCAGACCAGGACATAACTAGAGATTTACTCAATGACCATAGATAGCAGACCAGGTCATAACTAGAGATTTACTCACTGACCATAGAGAGCGGACCAGGACATAACTAGAGATTTACCCAATGACCATAGAGAGCGGACCAGGACATAACTGTAGATTTACTCAATGACCATAGAGAACGGACCAGGACATAACTGTAGATTTACTCAATGACCATAGAGAGCGGACCAGGACATAACTAGAGATTTACTCAATGACCATAGAGAGCGGACCAGGATATAACTAGAGATTTACTCAATGACCATAGAGAGCGGGACAGGATATAACTAGAGATTTACTCAATGACCACAGGGAACATACCAGGACATAACTAGAGATTTACTCAATGACCATAGAGAGCGGACCAGGGCATAACTAGAGATGCATTCAATGACCATCGAGATCGGACCAGGACATAACTGTAGATTTACTCAATGATCATAAAGTTGCGGGCCAGGATATAACGAGAGATTTACTCAATGATGAGCGGACCAGGAAATAACTAGAGATTTACTCAAAGACTATAGAGAGCGGGCCAGGATATAACTAGAGATTTACTCAATGACCATAGAGAGCGGACCAGGACATAACTAGAGATTTACTCAATGATCATAGAGAGCGGACCAGGACATAACTGTAGATTTACTCAAAGACCATAGAGAGCAGACCAGTACAAAACTAGAGATTTACTCAATGACCATTGAGAGCGGACCAGGACATAACTAGAGATTTACTCAATGACCATAGAGAGCGGACCAGGACATAACTAGAGATTTACTCAATGACTATAGAGAGCGGACCAGGACATAACTGTACATTTGCTCAATGACCATAGAGAGCGGACCAGGACATAACTAGAGATTTACTCAATGACTATAGAGAGCGGACCAGGACATAACTGTACATTTGCTCAATGACCATAGAGAGCGGACCAGGACATAACTGTAGATATACTCAATGATCATAAAGTTGCGGGCCAGGATATAACGAGAGATTTACTCAATGATGAGCGGACCAGGATATAACTAGAGATTTACTCAAAGACCCTAGAGAGCGGGCCAGGATATAACTAGAGATTTACTCAATGACCATAGAGAGCGTACCAGGACATAACTAGAGATTTACTCAATGACCAAAGAGAGCGGACCATGACATAACTTTAGATTTACTCAATGACCATAGAGAGCGGACCAGGACATATTTAGAGATTTACTCAATGATCATAGAGAGCGGACGAGGACATAACTGTAGATTTACTCAAAGACCATAGAGAGCAGACCAGTACAAAACTAGAGATTTACTCAATGACCATTGAGAGCGGACCAGGACATAACTAGAGATTTACTCAATGACCATAGAGAGCGGACCAGGACATAACTAGAGATTTACTCAATGACCATAGAGAGCGGACCAGGACATAACTGTACATTTGCTCAATGACCATAGAGAGCGGACCAGGACATAACTAGAGATTTACTCAATGACCATAGAGAGCGGACCAGGACATAGCTGTAGATTTACACAATGACCATAGAGAGCGGACCAGGACATAACTAGAGATTTACTCAATGACCATAGAGAGCGGACCAGGACATAACTAGAGATTTACTCAATGACCATAGAGAGCGGACAAGGACATAACTAGAGATTTACTCAATGACCATAGAGAGCGGACCAGGACATAACTAGAGATTTACTCAATGACCATAGAGAGCGGACCAGGACATAACTGTACATTTACTCTATGACCATAGAGAGCGGACCAGGACATAACTGTAGATTTACTCAATGACCATAGAGAGCGGACCAGGACATAACTGTAGATTTACTCAATGACCATAGAGAGCGGACCAGGACATAACTGGAGATTTACTCAATGACCATAGAGAGCGGACCAGGACATAACTAGAGATTTACTCAATGACCATAGAGAGCTGACCAGGACATAACTAGAGATTTACTCAATGACCATAGAGAGCGGACCAGGACATAACTAGAGATTTCCTCAATGATCATAGAGAACGGACCAGGACATAATTAGAGATTTACTCAATGACCATAGAGAGCGGACCAGGACATAACTGTAGATTTACTCAATGACCATAGAGAGCGGACCAGGACATATCTAGAGATTTACTCAATGACCATAGAGAGCGGACCAGGACATAACAAAAGATTTCCTCAATGATCATAGAGAGCGGGCCAGGACATAACTAGAGATTTACTCAATGATCATGGAGAGCGGACCAGGACATAACTGTAAATTTACTCAATGACCATAGAGAGCGGACCAGGACATAACTGTAGATTTACTCAATGATCACAGAGAGCGGACCAGGACATAACTGTAGATTTACTCAATGACCATAGAGAGCGGACCAGGACATAACTAGAGATTTACTCAATGACCATAGAGAGCTGACCAGGACATAACTAGAGATTTACTCAATGACCATAGAGAGCGGACCAGGACATAACTAGAGATTTCCTCAATGATCATAGAGAACGGACCAGGACATAACTAGAGATTTACTCAATGACCATAGAGAGCGGACCAGGACATAACTGTAGATTTACTCAATGACCATGGAGAGCGGACCAGGACATATCTAGAGATTTACTCAATGACCATAGAGAGCGGACCAGGACATAACTAGAGATTTACTCAATGATCATAGAGAGCGGACCAGGACATAACTGTAGATTTACTCAATGACCATGGAGAGCGGACCAGGACATAGCTAGAGATTTACTCAATGACCATAGAGAGCGGACCAGGACATAACTAGAGATTTACTCAATGACCATAGAGAGCGGACCAGGACATAACTAGAGATTTACTCAATGACCATAGAGAGCGGACCAGGACATAACTAGAGATTTACTCAATGATCATGGAGAGCGGACCAGGACATAACTGTAGATTTACTCAATGACCATAGAGAGCGGACCAGGACATAACTGTAGAATTACTTAATGACCATAGAGAGCGGACCAGGACATAACTGTAGATTTACTCAATGACCATAGAGAGCGGACCAGGACATAACTAGAGATTTACTCAATGACCATAGAGAGCTGACCAGGACATAACTAGAGATTTACTCAATGACCATAGAGAGCGGACCAGGACATAACTAGAGATTTCCTCAATGATCATAGAGAACGGACCAGGACATAACTAGAGATTTACTCAATGACCATAGAGAGCGGACCAGGACATAACTGTAGATTTACTCAATGACCATAGAGAGCGGACCAGGACATATCTAGAGATTTACTCAATGACCATAGAGAGCAGACCAGGACATAACTAGAGATTTACTCAATGACCATAGATAGCAGACCAGGTCATAACTAGAGATTTACTCAATGACCATAGAGAGCGGACCAGGACATAACTAGAGATTTACCCAATGACCATAGAGAGCGGACCAGGACATAACTGTAGATTTACTCAATGACCATAGAGAACGGACCAGGACATAACTGTAGATTTACTCAATGACCATAGAGAGCGGACCAGGACATAACTAGAGATTTACTCAATGACCATAGAGAGCGGACCAGGATATAACTAGAGATTTACTCAATGACCATAGAGAGCGGGCCAGGATATAACTAGAGATTTACTCAATGACCACAGGGAACATACCAGGACATAACTAGAGATTTACTCAATGACCATAGAGAGCGGACCAGGGCATAACTAGAGATGCATTCAATGACCATCGAGAGCGGACCAGGACATAACTGTAGATTTACTCAATGATCATAAAGTTGCGGGCCAGGATATAACGAGAGATTTACTCAATGATGAGCGGACCAGGATATAACTAGAGATTTACTCAAAGACTATAGAGAGCGGGCCAGGATATAACTAGAGATTTACTCAATGACCATAGAGAGCGGACCAGGACATAACTAGAGATTTACTCAATGACCAAAGAGAGCGGACCTTGACATAACTTTAGATTTACTCAATGACCATAGAGAGCGGACCAGGACATAACTAGAGATTTACTCAATGATCATAGAGAGCGGACCAGGACATAACTGTAGATTTACTCAAAGACCATAGAGAGCAGACCAGTACAAAACTAGAGATTTACTCAATGACCATTGAGAGCGGACCAGGACATAACTAGAGATTTACTCAATGACCATAGAGAGCGGACCAGGACATAACTAGAGATTTACACAATGACTATAGAGAGCGGACCAGGACATAACTGTACATTTGCTCAATGACCATATAGAGCGGACCAGGACATAACTAGAGATTTACTCAATGACCATAGAGAGCGGACCAGGACATAGCTGTAGATTTACTCAATGACCATAGAGAGCGGACCAGGACATAACTAGAGGTTTACTCAATGACCATAGAGAGCGGACCAGGACATAACTAGAGATTTACTCAATGACCATAGAGAGCGGACAAGGACATAACTAGACTTTTACTGAATGACCATAGAGAGCGGACGAGGACATAACTAGAGATTTACTCAATGACCATAGAGAGCGGACCAGGACATAACTGTAGATTTACTCAATGACCATAGAGAGCGGACCAGGAAATAACTGTAGATTTACTCAATGACCATAGAGAGCGGACCAGGACATAACTAGAGATTTACTCAATGACCATAGAGAGCTGACCAGGACATAACTAGAGATTTACTCAATGACCATAGAGAGCGGACCAGGACATAACTAGAGATTTCCTCAATGATCATAGAGAGCGGACCAGGACATAACTGTAGATTTACTCAATGACCATAGAGAGCGGACCAGGACATAACTGTAGATTTACTCAATGACCATAGAGAGCGGACCAGGACGTAACTAGAGATTTACTCAATGACCATAGAGAGCTGACCAGGACATAACTAGAGATTTACTCAATGACCATAGAGAGCGGACCAGGACATAACTAGAGATTTCCTCAATGATCATAGAGAACGGACCAGGACATAATTAGAGATTTACTCAATGACCATAGAGAGCGGACCAGGACATAACTGTAGATTTACTCAATGACCATAGAGAGCGGACCAGGACATATGTAGAGATTTACTCAATGACCATAGAGAGCGGACCAGGACATAACAAAAGATTTCCTCAATGATCATAGAGAGCGGGCCAGGACATAAATAGAGATTTACTCAATGATCATGGAGAGCGGACCAGGACATAACTGTAGATTTACTCAATGACCATAGAGAGCGGACCAGGACATAACTGTAGATTTACTCAATGATCATAGAGAGCGGACCAGGACATAACTGTAGATTTACTCAATGACCATAGAGGACGGACCAGGACATAACTAGAGATTTACTCAATGACCATAGAGAGCGGACCAGGACATGACTAGAGATTTCCTCAATGATCATAGAGAACGGACCAGGACATAACTAGAGATTTACTCAATGACCATAGAGAGCGGACCAGGACATAACTGTAGATTTAGTCAATGACCATAGAGAGCGGACCAGGACATAACTAGAGATTTACTCAATGACCATAGAGAGCTGACCAGGACATAACTAGAGATTTACTCAATGACCATAGAGAGCGGACCAGGACATAACTAGAGATTTCCTCAATGATCATAGAGAACGGTCCAGGACATAACTAGAGATTTACTCAATGACCATAGAGAGCGGACCAGGACTTCACTGTAGATTTACTCAATGACCATAGAGAGCGGACCATGACATATCTAGAGATTTACTCAATGACCATAGAGAGCGGACCAGGACATAACTAGAGATTTACTCAATGACCATAGATAGCAGACCAGGTCATAACTAGAGATTTACTCAATGACCATAGAGAGCGGACCAGGACATAACTAGAGATTTACTCAATGACCATAGAGAGCGGACAAGGACATAACTAGAGATTTACTAAATGACCATAGAGAGCGGACCAGGATATAACTAGAGATTTACTCGATGACCATAGAGAGAGGGCCAGGATATAACTAGAGATTTACTCAATGACCACAGGGAACGTACCAGGACATAACTAGAGATTTACTCAATGACCATAGAGAGCGGACCAGGGCATAACTAGAGATGCATTCAATGACCGTCGAGAGCGGACCAGTACATAACTGTAGATTTACTCAATGATCATAGAGTTGCGGGCCAGGATATAACGAGAGATTTACTCAATGATGAGCGGACCAGGATATAACTAGAGATTTACTCAATGACCATAGAGAGCTGACCAGGACATAACTAGAGATTTACTTAATGACCATAGAGAGCGGACCAGGACATAACTAGAGATTTCCTCAATGATCATAGAGAACGGACCAGGACATAACTAGAGATTTACTCAATGACCATAGAGAGCGGACCAGGACTTAACTGTAGATTTACTCAATGACCATAGAGAGCGGACCAGGACATATCTAGAGATTTACTCAATGACCATAGAGAGCGGACCAGGACATAACTAGAGATTTACTCAATGACCATAGATAGCAGACCAGGTCATAACTAGAGATTTACTCAATGACCATAGAGAGCGGACCAGGACATAACTAGAGATTTACTCAATGACCATAGAGAGCGGACAAGGACATAACTAGAGATTTACTAAATGACCATAGAGAGCGGACCAGGATATAACTAGAGATTTACTCGATGACCATAGAGAGCGGACCAGGGCATAACTAGAGATTTACTCAATGACCATAGAGAGCGGACCAGGACATAACTAGAGATTTCCTCAATGATCATAGAGAACGGACCAGGACATAACTAGAGATTTACTCAATGACCATAGAGAGCGGACCAGGACTTAACTGTAGATTTACTTAATGACCATAGAGAGCGGACCAGGACATAACTAGAGATTTACTCAATGACCATAGAGAGCGGACCAGGACATAACTAGAGATTTACTCAATGACCATAGAGAGCGGACAAGGACATAACTAGAGATTTACTAAATGACCATAGAGAGCGGACCAGGATATAACTAGAGATTTACTCGATGACCATAGAGAGCGGGCCAGGATATAACTAGAGATTTACTCAATGACCACAGGGAACGTACCAGGACATAACTAGAGATTTACTCAATGACCATAGAGAGCGGGCCAGGATATAACTAGAGATTTACTCAATGACCACAGAGAGCGGACCAGGACATAACTAGAGATTTACTCAATGACCATAAAGAGCGGACCATGACATAACTGTAGATTTACTCAATGACCATAGAGAGCGGACCAGGACATAACTAGAGATTTACTCAATGATCATAGAGAGCGGACCAGGACATAACTGTAGATTTACTCAAAGACCATAGAGAGCAGACCAGTACATAACTAGAGATTTACTCAATGACCATAGAGAGCGGACCAGGACATAACTAGAGATTTACTCAATGATCATAGAGAGCGGACCAGGACATAACTGTAGATTTACTCAATGACCATGGAGAGCGGACCAGGACATAGCTAGAGATTTACTCAATGACCATAGAGAGCGGACCAGGACATAACTAGAGATTTACTCAATTACCATAGAGAGCGGACCAGGACATAACTAGAGATTTACTCAATGACCATAGAGAGCGGACCAGGACATAACTAGAGATTTACTCAATGATCATGGAGAGCGGACCAGGACATAACGGTAGATTTACTCAATGACCATAGAGAGCGGACCAGGACATAACTGTAGATTTACTTAATGACCATAGAGAGCGGACCAGGACATAACTGTAGATTTACTCAATGACCATAGAGAGCGGACCAGGACATAACTAGAGATTTACTCAATGACCATAGAGAGCTGACCAGGTCATAACTAGAGATTTACTCAATGACCATAGAGAGCGGACCAGGACATAACTAGAGATTTCCTCAATGATCATAGAGAACGGACCAGGACATAACTAGAGATTTACTCAATGACCATAGAGAGCGGACCAGGACATAACTGTAGATTTACTCAATGACCATAGAGAGCGGACCAGGACATATCTAGAGATTTACTCAATGACCATAGAGAGCGGACCAGGACATAACTAGAGATTTACTCAATGACCATAGATAGCAGACCAGGTCATAACTAGAGATTTACTCAATGACCATAGAGAGCGGACCAGGACATAACTAGAGATTTACCCAATGACCATAGAGAGCGGACAAGGACATAACTAGAGATTTACTCAATGACCATAGAGAGCGGACCAGGATATAACTAGAGATTTACTCAATGACCATAGAGAGCGGGCCAGGATATAACTAGAGATTTACTCAATGACCACAGGGAACGTACCAGGACATAACTAGAGATTTACTCAATGACCATAGAGAGCGGACCAGGGCATAACTAGAGATGCTTTCAATGACCATCGAGAGCGGACCAGGACATAACTGTAGATTTACTCAATGATCATAAAGTTGCGGGCCAGGATATAACGAGAGATTTACTCAATGATGAGCGGACCAGGATATAACTAGAGATTTACTCAAAGACCCTAGAGAGCGGGCCAGGATATAACTAGAGATTTACTCAATGACCATAGAGAGCGGACCAGGACATAACTAGAGATTTACTCAATGACCAAAGAGAGCGGATCATGACATAACTTTAGATTTACTCAATGACCATAGAGAGCGGACCAGGACATATTTAGAGATTTACTCAATGATCATAGAGAGCGGACCAGGACATAACTGTAGATTTACTCAAAGACCATAGAGAGCAGACCAGTACAAAACTAGAGATTTACTCAATGACCATTGAGAGCGGACCAGGACATAACTAGAGATTTACTCAATGACCATAGAGAGCGGACCAGGACATAACTAGAGATTTACTCAATGACCATAGAGAGCGGACCAGGACATAACTGTACATTTGCTCAATGACCATAGAGAGCGGACCAGGACATAACTAGAGATTTACTCAATGACCATAGAGAGCGGACCAGGACATAGCTGTAGATTTACTCAATGACCATAGAGAGCGGACCAGGACATAACTAGAGATTTACTCAATCACCATAGAGAGCGGACCAGGACATAACTAGAGATTTACTCAATGACCATAGAGAGCGGACAAGGACATAACTAGAGATTTACTCAATGACCATAGAGAGCGGACCAGGACATAACTAGAGATTTAGTCAATGACCATAGAGAGCGGACCAGGACATAACTGTACATTTACTCTATGACCATAGAGAGCGGACCAGGACATAACTGTAGATTTACTCAATGACCATAGAGAGCGGACCAGGACATAACTGTAGATTTACTCAATGACCATAGAGAGCGGACCAGGACATAACTGGAGATTTACTCAATGACCATAGAGAGCGGACCAGGACATAACTAGAGATTTACTCAATGACCATAGAGAGCTGACCAGGACATAACTAGAGATTTACTCAATGACCATAGAGAGCGGACCAGGACATAACTAGAGATTTCCTCAATGATCATAGAGAACGGACCAGGACATAATTAGAGATTTACTCAATGACCATAGAGAGCGGACCAGGACATAACTGTAGATTTACTCAATGACCATAGAGAGCGGACCAGGACATATCTAGAGATTTACTCAATGACCATAGAGAGCGGACCAGGACATAACAAAAGATTTCCTCAATGATCATAGAGAGCGGGCCAGGACATAGTTAGAGATTTACTCAATGATCATGGAGAGCGGACCAGGACATAACTGTAGATTTACTCAATGACCATAGAGAGCGGACCAGGACATAACTGTAGATTTACTCAATGATCACAGAGAGCGGACCAGGACATAACTGTAGATTTACTCAATGACCATAGAGAGCGGACCAGGACATAACTAGAGATTTACTCAATAACCATAGAGAGCTGACCAGGACATAACTAGAGATTTACTCAATGACCATAGAGAGCGGACCAGGACATAACTAGAGATTTCCTCAATGATCATAGAGAACGGACCAGGACATAACTAGAGATTTACTCAATGACCATAGAGAGCGGACCAGGACATAACTAGAGATTTACTCAATGACCATAGATAGCAGACCAGGTCATAACTAGAGATTTACTCAATGACCATAGAGAGCGGACCAGGACATAACTAGAGATTTACTCAATGACCATAGAGAGCGGACAAGGACATAACTAGAGATTTACTAAATGACCATAGAGAGCGGACCAGGATATAACTAGAGATTTACTCGATGACCATAGAGAGCGGGCCAGGATATAACTAGAGATTTACTCAATGACCACAGGGAACGTACCAGGACATAACTAGAGATTTACTCAATGACCATAGAGAGCGGACCAGGGCATAACTAGAGATGCATTCAATGACCATCGAGAGCGGACCAGGACATAACTGTAGATTTACTCAATGATCATAGAGTTGCGGGCCAGGATATAACGAGAGATTTACTCAATGATGAGCGGACCAGGATATAACTAGAGATTTACTCAAAGACCATAGAGAGCGGGCCAGGATATAACTAGAGATTTACTCAATGACCATAGAGAGCGGACCAGGACATAACTAGAGATTTACTCAATGACCATAGAGAGCGGACCATGACATAACTTTAGATTTACTCAATGACCATAGAGAGCGGACCTCTACATAACTAGAGATTTACTCAATGATCATAGAGAGCGGACCAGGACATAACTGTAGATTTACTCAAAGACCATAGAGAGCAGACCAGTACATAACTAGAGATTTACTCAATGACCATAGAGAGCGGACCAGGACATAACTAGAGATTTATTCAATGACCATAGAGAGCGGACCAGGACATAACTTTAGATTTACTCAATGACCATAGAGAGCGGACCTCTACATAACTAGAGATTTACTCAATGATCATAGAGAGCGGACCAGGACATAACTGTAGATTTACTCAAAGACCATAGAGAGCAGACCAGTACATAACTAGAGATTTACTCAATGACCATAGAGAGCGGACCAGGACATAACTGTACATTTACTCAATGACCATAGAGAGCGGACCAGGACATAACTAGAGATTTACTCAATGACCATAGAGAGCGGACCAGGACATAGCTGTAGATTTACTCAATGACCATAGAGAGCGGACCAGGACATAACTAGAGATTTACTCAATGACCATAGAGAGCGGACCAGGACATAACTAGAGATTTACTCAATGACCATAGAGAGCGGACAAGGACATAACTAGAGATTTACTCAATGAGCATAGAGAGCGGACCAGGACATAACTAGAGATTTACTCAATGACCATAGAGAGCGGACAAGGACATAACTTTACATTTACTCTATGACCATAGAGAGCGGACCAGGACATAACTAGAGATTTACTCAATGACCATAGAGAGCGGATCAGGACATAACTGTAGATTTACTCAATGACCATAGAGAGCGGACCAGGACATAACTAGAGATTTACTCAATGATCATAGAGAGCGGACCAGGACATAACTGTAGATTTACTCAATGACCATGGAGAGCGGACCAGGACATAGCTAGAGATTTACTCAATGACCATAGAGAGCAGACCAGTACATAACTAGAGATTTACTAAATGACCATAGAGAGCGGACCAGGACATAACTAGAGATTTACTCAATGACCATAGAGAGCGGACCAGGACATAACTAGAGATTTACTCAATGACCATAGAGAGCGGACGAGGACTTAACTGTACATTTACTCAATGACCATAGAGAGCGGACCAGGACATAAGTAGAGATTTACTCAATGATCATAGAGAGCGGACCAGGACATAACTGTAGATTTACTCAAAGACCATAGAGAGCAGACCAGTACATAACTAGAGATTTTCTAAATGACCATAGAGAGCGGACCAGGACATAACTAGAGATTTACTCAATGACCATAGAGAGCGGACCAGGACATAACTAGAGATTTACTCAATGACCATAGAGAGCGGACCAGGACATAACTGTACATTTACTCAATGATCATAGAGAGCGGACCAGGACATAACTGTAGATTTACTCAATGACCATAGAGAGCGGACCAGGATATAACTAGAGATTTACTCAATGACCATAGAGAGCTGACCAGGACATAACTAGAGATTTACTCAATGACCATAGAGAGCGGACCAGGACATAACTAGAGATTTCCTCAATGATCATAGAGAACGGACCAGGACATTACTAGAGATTTACTCAATGACCATAGAGAGCGGACCAGGACATAACTGTAGATTTACTCAATGACCATAGAGAGCGGACCAGGACATATCTAGAGATTTACTCAATGACCATAGAGAGCAGACCAGGACATAACTAGAGATTTACTCAATGACCATAGATAGCAGACCAGGTCATAACTAGAGATTTTCTCAATGACCATAGAGAGCGGACCAGGACATAACTAGAGATTTACTCAATGACCATAGAGAGCGGACAAGGACATAACTAGAGATTTACTAAATGACCTTAGAGACCGGACCAGGATATAACTAGAGATTTACTCAATGACCATAGAGAGCGGACCAGGACATAACTAGAGGTTTACTCAATGACCATAGAGAGCGGACCAGGACATAACTAGAGATTTACTCAATGACCATAGAGAGCGGACAAGGACATAACTAGAGATTTACTCAATGACCATAGAGAGCGGACCAGGACATAACTAGAGATTTACTCAATGATCATAGAGAGCGGACCAGGACATAACTGTAGATTTACTCAATGACCATGGAGAGCGGACCAGGACATAGCTAGAGATTTACTCAATGACCATAGAGAGCGGACCAGGACATAACTAGAGATTTACTCAATGACCATAGAGAGCGGACCAGGACATAACTAGAGATTTACTCAATGACCATAGAGAGCGGACCAGGACATAACTAGAGATTTACTCAATGATCATGGAGAGCGGACCAGGACATAACTGTAGATTTACTCAATGACCATAGAGAGCGGACCAGGACATAACTGTAGATTTACTTAATGACCATAGAGAGCGGACCAGGACATAACTGTAGATTTACTCAATGACCATAGAGAGCGGACCAGGACATAACTAGAGATTTACTCAATGACCATAGAGAGCTGACCAGGTCATAACTAGAGATTTACTCAATGACCATAGAGAGCGGACCAGGACATAACTAGAGATTTCCTCAATGATCATAGAGAACGGACCAGGACATAACTAGAGATTTACTCAATGACCATAGAGAGCGGACCAGGACATAACTGTAGATTTACTCAATGACCATAGAGAGCGGACCAGGACATATCTAGAGATTTACTCAATGACCATAGAGAGCGGACCAGGACATAACTAGAGATTTACTCAATGACCATAGATAGCAGACCAGGTCATAACTAGAGATTTACTCAATGACCATAGAGAGCGGACCAGGACATAACTAGAGATTTACCCAATGACCATAGAGAGCGGACAAGGACATAACTAGAGATTTACTCAATGACCATAGAGAGCGGACCAGGATATAACTAGAGATTTACTCAATGACCATAGAGAGCGGGCCAGGATATAACTAGAGATTTACTCAATGACCACAGGGAACGTACCAGGGCATAACTAGAGATGCTTTCAATGACCATCGAGAGCGGACCAGGACATAACTGTAGATTTACTCAATGATCATAAAGTTGCGGGCCAGGATATAACGAGAGATTTACTCAATGATGAGCGGACCAGGATATAACTAGAGATTTACTCAAAGACCCTAGAGAGCGGGCCAGGATATAACTAGAGATTTACTCAATGACCATAGAGAGCGGACCAGGACATAACTAGAGATTTACTCAATGACCAAAGAGAGCGGACCATGACATAACTTTAGATTTACTCAATGACCATAGAGAGCGGACCAGGACATATTTAGAGATTTACTCAATGATCATAGAGAGCGGACCAGAACATAACTGTAGATTTACTCAAAGACCATAGAGAGCAGACCAGTACAAAACTAGAGATTTACTCAATGACCATTGAGAGCGGACCAGGACATAACTAGAGATTTACTCAATGACCATAGAGAGCGGACCAGGACATAACTAGAGATTTACTCAATGACCATAGAGAGCGGACCAGGACATAACTGTACATTTGCTCAATGACCATAGAATGCGGACCAGGACATAACTAGAGATTTACTCAATGACCATAGAGAGCGGACCAGGACATAGCTGTAGATTTACTCAATGACCATAGAGAGCGGACCAGGACATAACTAGAGATTTACTCAATGACCATAGAGAGCGGACCAGGACATAACTAGAGATTTACTCAATGACCATAGAGAGCGGACAAGGACATAACTAGAGATTTACTCAATGACCATAGAGAGCGGACCAGGACATAACTAGAGATTTACTCAATGACCATAGAGAGCGGACCAGGACATAGCTGTAGATTTACTCAATGACCATAGAGAGCGGACCAGGACATAACTAGAGATTTACTCAATGACCATAGAGAGCGGACCAGGACATAACTAGAGATTTACTCAATGACCATAGAGAGCGGACAAGGACATAACTAGAGATTTACTCAATGACCATAGAGAGCGGACCAGGACATAACTAGAGATTTACTCAATGACCATAGAGAGCGGACAAGGACATAACTAGAGATTTACTAAATGACCATAGAGAGCGGACCAGGATATAACTAGAGATTTACTCGATGACCATAGAGAGCGGGCCAGGATATAACTAGAGATTTACTCAATGACCACAGGGAACGTACCAGGACATAACTAGAGATTTACTCAATGACCATAGAGAGCGGACCAGGGCATAACTAGAGATGCATTCAATGACCATCGAGAGCAGACCAGGACATAACTGTAGATTTACTCAATGATCATAGAGTTGCGGGCCAGGATATAACGAGAGATTTACTCAATGATGAGCGGATCAGGATATAACTAGAGATTTACTCAAAGACCATAGAGAGCGGGCCAGGATATAACTAGAGATTTACTCAATGACCATAGAGAGCGGACCAGGACATAACTAGAGATTTACTCAATGACCATAGAGAGCGGACCATGACATAACTTTAGATTTACTCAATGACCATAGAGAGCGGACCTCTACATAACTAGAGATTTATTCAATGATCATAGAGAGCGGACCAGGACATAACTGTAGATTTACTCAAAGACCATAGAGAGCAGACCAGTACATAACTAGAGATTTACTCAATGACCATAGAGAGCGGACCAGGACATAACTAGAGATTTATTCAATGACCATAGAGAGCGGACCAGGACATAACTTTAGATTTAGTCAATGACCATAGAGAGCGGACCTCTACATAACTAGAGATTTACACAATGATCATAGAGAGCGGACCAGGACATAACTGTAGATTTACTCAAAGACCATAGAGAGCAGACCAGTACATAACTAGAGATTTACTCAATGACCATAGAGAGCGGACCAGGACATAACTGTACATTTACTCAATGACCATAGAGAGCGGACCAGGACATAACTAGAGATTTACTCAATGACCATAGAGAGCGGACCAGGACATAGCTGTAGATTTACTCAATGACCATAGAGAGCGGACCAGGACATAACTAGAGATTTACTCAATGACCATAGAGAGCGGGCCAGGATATAACTAGAGATTTACTCAATGACCACAGGGAACGTACCAGGGCATAACTAGAGATGCTTTCAATGACCATCGAGAGCGGACCAGGACATAACTGTAGATTTACTCAATGATCATAAAGTTGCGGGCCAGGATATAACGAGAGATTTACTCAATGATGAGCGGACCAGGATATAACTAGAGATTTACTCAAAGACCCTAGAGAGCGGGCCAGGATATAACTAGAGATTTACTCAATGACCATAGAGAGCGGACCAGGACATAACTAGAGATTTACTCAATGACCAAAGAGAGCGGACCAGGACATAGCTGTAGATTTACTCAATGACCATAGAGAGCGGACCAGGACATATCTAGAGATTTACTCAATGACCATAGAGAGCGGACCAGGACATAACTAGAGATTTACTCAATGACCATAGATAGCAGACCAGGTCATAACTAGAGATTTACTCAATGACCATAGAGAGCGGACCAGGACATAACTAGAGATTTACCCAATGACCATAGAGAGCGGACCAGGACATAACTGTACATTTACTCAATGACCATAGAGAGCGGACCAGGACATAACTAGAGATTTACTCAATGACCATAGAGAGCGGACCAGGACATAGCTGTAGATTTACTCAATGACCATAGAGAGCGGACCAGGACATATCTAGAGATTTACTCAATGACCATAGAGAGCGGACCAGGACATAACTAGAGATTTACTCAATGACCATAGATAGCAGACCAGGTCATAACTAGAGATTTACTCAATGACCATAGAGAGCGGACCAGGACATAACTAGAGATTTACCCAATGACCATAGAGAGCGGACAAGGACATAACTAGAGATTTACTCAATGACCATAGAGAGCGGACCAGGATATAACTAGAGATTTACTCAATGACCATAGAGAGCGGGCCAGGATATAACTAGAGATTTACTCAATGACCACAGGGAACGTACCAGGGCATAACTAGAGATGCTTTCAATGACCATCGAGAGCGGACCAGGACATAACTGTAGATTTACTCAATGATCATAAAGTTGCGGGCCAGGATATAACGAGAGATTTACTCAATGATGAGCGGACCAGGATATAACTAGAGATTTACTCAAAGACCCTAGAGAGCGGGCCAGGATATAACTAGAGATTTACTCAATGACCATAGAGAGCGGACCAGGACATAACTAGAGATTTACTCAATGACCAAAGAGAGCGGACCATGACATAACTTTAGATTTACTCAATGACCATAGAGAGCGGACCAGGACATATTTAGAGATTTACTCAATGATCATAGAGAGCGGACCAGAACATAACTGTAGATTTACTCAAAGACCATAGAGAGCAGACCAGTACAAAACTAGAGATTTACTCAATGACCATTGAGAGCGGACCAGGACATAACTAGAGATTTACTCAATGACCATAGAGAGCGGACCAGGACATAACTAGAGATTTACTCAATGACCATAGAGAGCGGACCAGGACATAACTGTACATTTGCTCAATGACCATAGAGAGCGGACCAGGACATAACTAGAGATTTACTCAATGACCATAGAGAGCGGACCAGGACATAGCTGTAGATTTACTCAATGACCATAGAGAGCGGACCAGGACATAACTAGAGATTTACTCAATGACCATAGAGAGCGGACCAGGACATAACTAGAGATTTACTCAATGACCATAGAGAGCGGACAAGGACATAACTAGAGATTTACTCAATGACCATAGAGAGCGGACCAGGACATAACTAGAGATTTACTCAATGACCATAGAGAGCGGACCAGGACATAGCTGTAGATTTACTCAATGACCATAGAGAGCGGACCAGGACATAACTAGAGATTTACTCAATGACCATAGAGAGCGGACCAGGACATAACTAGAGATTTACTCAATGACCATAGAGAGCGGACAAGGACATAACTAGAGATTTACTCAATGACCATAGAGAGCGGACCAGGACATAACTAGAGATTTACTCAATGACCATAGAGAGCGGACAAGGACATAACTAGAGATTTACTAAATGACCATAGAGAGCGGACCAGGATATAACTAGAGATTTACTCGATGACCATAGAGAGCGGGCCAGGATATAACTAGAGATTTACTCAATGACCACAGGGAACGTACCAGGACATAACTAGAGATTTACTCAATGACCATAGAGAGCGGACCAGGGCATAACTAGAGATGCATTCAATGACCATCGAGAGCAGACCAGGACATAACTGTAGATTTACTCAATGATCATAGAGTTGCGGGCCAGGATATAACGAGAGATTTACTCAATGATGAGCGGATCAGGATATAACTAGAGATTTACTCAAAGACCATAGAGAGCGGGCCAGGATATAACTAGAGATTTACTCAATGACCATAGAGAGCGGACCAGGACATAACTAGAGATTTACTCAATGACCATAGAGAGCGGACCATGACATAACTTTAGATTTACTCAATGACCATAGAGAGCGGACCTCTACATAACTAGAGATTTACTCAATGATCATAGAGAGCGGACCAGGACATAACTGTAGATTTACTCAAAGACCATAGAGAGCAGACCAGTACATAACTAGAGATTTACTCAATGACCATAGAGAGCGGACCAGGACATAACTAGAGATTTATTCAATGACCATAGAGAGCGGACCAGGACATAACTTTAGATTTAGTCAATGACCATAGAGAGCGGACCTCTACATAACTAGAGATTTACACAATGATCATAGAGAGCGGACCAGGACATAACTGTAGATTTACTCAAAGACCATAGAGAGCAGACCAGTACATAACTAGAGATTTACTCAATGACCATAGAGAGCGGACCAGGACATAACTGTACATTTACTCAATGACCATAGAGAGCGGACCAGGACATAACTAGAGATTTACTCAATGACCATAGAGAGCGGACCAGGACATAGCTGTAGATTTACTCAATGACCATAGAGAGCGGACCAGAACATAACTAGAGATTTACTCAATGACCATAGAGAGCGGACCAGGACATAACTAGAGATTTACTCAATGACCATAGAGAGCGGACAAGGACATAACTAGAGATTTACTCAATGAGCATAGAGAGCGGACCAGGACATAACTAGAGATTTACTCAATGACCATAGAGAGCCGACAAGGACATAACTTTACATTTACTCTATGACCATAGAGAGCGGACCAGGACATAACTAGAGATTTACTCAATGACCATAGAGAGCGGACCAGGACATAACTAGAGATTTACTCAATGATCATAGAGAGCGGACCAGGACATAACTGTAGATTTACTCAATGACCATGGAGAGCGGACCAGGACATAGCTAGAGATTTACTCAATGACCATAGAGAGCGGACCAGGACATAACTAGAGATTTACTCAATGACCATAGAGAGCGGACCAGGACATAACTAGAGATTTACTCAATGACCATAGAGAGCGGACCAGGACATAACTAGAGATTTACTCAATGATCATGGAGAGCGGACCAGGACATAACTGTAGATTTACTCAATGACCATAGAGAGCGGACCAGGACATAACTGTAGATTTACTTAATGACCATAGAGAGCGGACCAGGACATAACTGTAGATTTACTCAATGACCATAGAGAGCGGACCAGGACATAACTAGAGATTTACTCAATGACCATAGAGAGCTGACCAGGTCATAACTAGAGATTTACTCAATGACCATAGAGAGCGGACCAGGACATAACTAGAGATTTCCTCAATGATCATAGAGAACGGACCAGGACATAACTAGAGATTTACTCAATGACCATAGAGAGCGGACCAGGACATAACTGTAGATTTACTCAATGACCATAGAGAGCGGACCAGGACATATCTAGAGATTTACTCAATGACCATAGAGAGCGGACCAGGACATAACTAGAGATTTACTCAATGACCATAGATAGCAGACCAGGTCATAACTAGAGATTTACTCAATGACCATAGAGAGCGGACCAGGACATAACTAGAGATTTACCCAATGACCATAGAGAGCGGACAAGGACATAACTAGAGATTTACTCAATGACCATAGAGAGCGGACCAGGATATAACTAGAGATTTACTCAATGACCATAGAGAGCGGGCCAGGATATAACTAGAGATTTACTCAATGACCACAGGGAACGTACCAGGGCATAACTAGAGATGCTTTCAATGACCATCGAGAGCGGACCAGGACATAACTGTAGATTTACTCAATGATCATAAAGTTGCGGGCCAGGATATAACGAGAGATTTACTCAATGATGAGCGGACCAGGATATAACTAGAGATTTACTCAAAGACCCTAGAGAGCGGGCCAGGATATAACTAGAGATTTACTCAATGACCATAGAGAGCGGACCAGGACATAACTAGAGATTTACTCAATGACCAAAGAGAGCGGACCATGACATAACTTTAGATTTACTCAATGACCATAGAGAGCGGACCAGGACATATTTAGAGATTTACTCAATGATCATAGAGAGCGGACCAGAACATAACTGTAGATTTACTCAAAGACCATAGAGAGCAGACCAGTACAAAACTAGAGATTTACTCAATGACCATTGAGAGCGGACCAGGACATAACTAGAGATTTACTCAATGACCATAGAGAGCGGACCAGGACATAACTAGAGATTTACTCAATGACCATAGAGAGCGGACCAGGACATAACTGTACATTTGCTCAATGACCATAGAGAGCGGACCAGGACATAACTAGAGATTTACTCAATGACCATAGAGAGCGGACCAGGACATAGCTGTAGATTTACTCAATGACCATAGAGAGCGGACCAGGACATAACTAGAGATTTACTCAATGACCATAGAGAGCGGACCAGGACATAACTAGAGATTTACTCAATGACCATAGAGAGCGGACAAGGACATAACTAGAGATTTACTCAATGACCATAGAGAGCGGACCAGGACATAACTAGAGATTTACTCAATGACCATAGAGAGCGGACCAGGACATAGCTGTAGATTTACTCAATGACCATAGAGAGCGGACCAGGACATAACTAGAGATTTACTCAATGACCATAGAGAGCGGACCAGGACATAACTAGAGATTTACTCAATGACCATAGAGAGCGGACAAGGACATAACTAGAGATTTACTCAATGACCATAGAGAGCGGACCAGGACATAACTAGAGATTTACTCAATGACCATAGAGAGCGGACAAGGACATAACTAGAGATTTACTAAATGACCATAGAGAGCGGACCAGGATATAACTAGAGATTTACTCGATGACCATAGAGAGCGGGCCAGGATATAACTAGAGATTTACTCAATGACCACAGGGAACGTACCAGGACATAACTAGAGATTTACTCAATGACCATAGAGAGCGGACCAGGGCATAACTAGAGATGCATTCAATGACCATCGAGAGCAGACCAGGACATAACTGTAGATTTACTCAATGATCATAGAGTTGCGGGCCAGGATATAACGAGAGATTTACTCAATGATGAGCGGATCAGGATATAACTAGAGATTTACTCAAAGACCATAGAGAGCGGGCCAGGATATAACTAGAGATTTACTCAATGACCATAGAGAGCGGACCAGGACATAACTAGAGATTTACTCAATGACCATAGAGAGCGGACCATGACATAACTTTAGATTTACTCAATGACCCTAGAGAGCGGACCTCTACATAACTAGAGATTTATTCAATGATCATAGAGAGCGGACCAGGACATAACTGTAGATTTACTCAAAGACCATAGAGAGCAGACCAGTACATAACTAGAGATTTACTCAATGACCATAGAGAGCGGACCAGGACATAACTAGAGATTTATTCAATGACCATAGAGAGCGGACCAGGACATAACTTTAGATTTAGTCAATGACCATAGAGAGCGGACCTCTACATAACTAGAGATTTACACAATGATCATAGAGAGCGGACCAGGACATAACTGTAGATTTACTCAAAGACCATAGAGAGCAGACCAGTACATAACTAGAGATTTACTCAATGACCATAGAGAGCGGACCAGGACATAACTGTACATTTACTCAATGACCATAGAGAGCGGACCAGGACATAACTAGAGATTTACTCAATGACCATAGAGAGCGGACCAGGACATAGCTGTAGATTTACTCAATGACCATAGAGAGCGGACCAGGACATAACTAGAGATTTACTCAATGACCATAGAGAGCGGGCCAGGATATAACTAGAGATTTACTCAATGACCACAGGGAACGTACCAGGGCATAACTAGAGATGCTTTCAATGACCATCGAGAGCGGACCAGGACATAACTGTAGATTTACTCAATGATCATAAAGTTGCGGGCCAGGATATAACGAGAGATTTACTCAATGATGAGCGGACCAGGATATAACTAGAGATTTACTCAAAGACCCTAGAGAGCGGGCCAGGATATAACTAGAGATTTACTCAATGACCATAGAGAGCGGACCAGGACATAACTAGAGATTTACTCAATGACCAAAGAGAGCGGACCAGGACATAGCTGTAGATTTACTCAATGACCATAGAGAGCGGACCAGGACATATCTAGAGATTTACTCAATGACCATAGAGAGCGGACCAGGACATAACTAGAGATTTACTCAATGACCATAGATAGCAGACCAGGTCATAACTAGAGATTTACTCAATGACCATAGAGAGCGGACCAGGACATAACTAGAGATTTACCCAATGACCATAGAGAGCGGACCAGGACATAACTGTACATTTACTCAATGACCATAGAGAGCGGACCAGGACATAACTAGAGATTTACTCAATGACCATAGAGAGCGGACCAGGACATAGCTGTAGATTTACTCAATGACCATAGAGAGCGGACCAGGACATATCTAGAGATTTACTCAATGACCATAGAGAGCGGACCAGGACATAACTAGAGATTTACTCAATGACCATAGATAGCAGACCAGGTCATAACTAGAGATTTACTCAATGACCATAGAGAGCGGACCAGGACATAACTAGAGATTTACCCAATGACCATAGAGAGCGGACAAGGACATAACTAGAGATTTACTCAATGACCATAGAGAGCGGACCAGGATATAACTAGAGATTTACTCAATGACCATAGAGAGCGGGCCAGGATATAACTAGAGATTTACTCAATGACCACAGGGAACGTACCAGGGCATAACTAGAGATGCTTTCAATGACCATCGAGAGCGGACCAGGACATAACTGTAGATTTACTCAATGATCATAAAGTTGCGGGCCAGGATATAACGAGAGATTTACTCAATGATGAGCGGACCAGGATATAACTAGAGATTTACTCAAAGACCCTAGAGAGCGGGCCAGGATATAACTAGAGATTTACTCAATGACCATAGAGAGCGGACCAGGACATAACTAGAGATTTACTCAATGACCAAAGAGAGCGGACCATGACATAACTTTAGATTTACTCAATGACCATAGAGAGCGGACCAGGACATATTTAGAGATTTACTCAATGATCATAGAGAGCGGACCAGAACATAACTGTAGATTTACTCAAAGACCATAGAGAGCAGACCAGTACAAAACTAGAGATTTACTCAATGACCATTGAGAGCGGACCAGGACATAACTAGAGATTTACTCAATGACCATAGAGAGCGGACCAGGACATAACTAGAGATTTACTCAATGACCATAGAGAGCGGACCAGGACATAACTGTACATTTGCTCAATGACCATAGAGAGCGGACCAGGACATAACTAGAGATTTACTCAATGACCATAGAGAGCGGACCAGGACATAGCTGTAGATTTACTCAATGACCATAGAGAGCGGACCAGGACATAACTAGAGATTTACTCAATGACCATAGAGAGCGGACCAGGACATAACTAGAGATTTACTCAATGACCATAGAGAGCGGACAAGGACATAACTAGAGATTTACTCAATGACCATAGAGAGCGGACCAGGACATAACTAGAGATTTACTCAATGACCATAGAGAGCGGACCAGGACATAGCTGTAGATTTACTCAATGACCATAGAGAGCGGACCAGGACATAACTAGAGATTTACTCAATGACCATAGAGAGCGGACCAGGACATAACTAGAGATTTACTCAATGACCATAGAGAGCGGACAAGGACATAACTAGAGATTTACTCAATGACCATAGAGAGCGGACCAGGACATAACTAGAGATTTACTCAATGACCATAGAGAGCGGACAAGGACATAACTAGAGATTTACTAAATGACCATAGAGAGCGGACCAGGATATAACTAGAGATTTACTCGATGACCATAGAGAGCGGGCCAGGATATAACTAGAGATTTACTCAATGACCACAGGGAACGTACCAGGACATAACTAGAGATTTACTCAATGACCATAGAGAGCGGACCAGGGCATAACTAGAGATGCATTCAATGACCATCGAGAGCAGACCAGGACATAACTGTAGATTTACTCAATGATCATAGAGTTGCGGGCCAGGATATAACGAGAGATTTACTCAATGATGAGCGGATCAGGATATAACTAGAGATTTACTCAAAGACCATAGAGAGCGGGCCAGGATATAACTAGAGATTTACTCAATGACCATAGAGAGCGGACCAGGACATAACTAGAGATTTACTCAATGACCATAGAGAGCGGACCATGACATAACTTTAGATTTACTCAATGACCATAGAGAGCGGACCTCTACATAACTAGAGATTTACTCAATTATCATAGAGAGCGGACCAGGACATAACTGTAGATTTACTCAAAGACCATAGAGAGCAGACCAGTACATAACTAGAGATTTACTCAATGACCATAGAGAGCGGACCAGGACATAACTAGAGATTTATTCAATGACCATAGAGAGCGGACCAGGACATAACTTTAGATTTAGTCAATGACCATAGAGAGCGGACCTCTACATAACTAGAGATTTACACAATGATCATAGAGAGCGGACCAGGACATAACTGTAGATTTACTCAAAGACCATAGAGAGCAGACCAGTACATAACTAGAGATTTACTCAATGACCATAGAGAGCGGACCAGGACATAACTGTACATTTACTCAATGACCATAGAGAGCGGACCAGGACATAACTAGAGATTTACTCAATGACCATAGAGAGCGGACCAGGACATAGCTGTAGATTTACTCAATGACCATAGAGAGCGGACCAGGACATAACTAGAGATTTACTCAATGACCATAGAGAGCGGACCAGGACATAACTAGAGATTTACTCAATGACCATAGAGAGCGGACAAGGACATAACTAGAGATTTACTCAATGAGCATAGAGAGCGGACCAGGACATAACTAGAGATTTACTCAATGACCATAGAGAGCCGACAAGGACATAACTTTACATTTACTCTATGACCATAGAGAGCGGACCAGGACATAACTAGAGATTTACTCAATGACCATAGAGAGCGGATCAGGACATAACTGTAGATTTACTCAATGACCATAGAGAGCGGACCAGGACATAACTAGAGATTTACTCAATGATCATAGAGAGCGGACCAGGACATAACTGTAGATTTACTCAATGACCATGGAGAGCGGACCAGGACATAGCTAGAGATTTACTCAATGACCATAGAGAGCAGACCAGTACATAACTAGAGATTTACTCAATGACCATAGAGAGCGGACCAGGACATAACTAGAGATTTACTCAATGACCATAGAGAGCGGACCAGGACATAACTAGAGATTTACTCAATGACCATAGAGAGCGGACGAGGACATAACTGTACATTTACTCAATGACCATAGAGAGCGGACCAGGACATAAGTAGAGATTTACTCAATGATCATAGAGAGCGGACCAGGACATAACTGTAGATTTACTCAAAGACCATAGAGAGCAGACCAGTACATAACTAGAGATTTTCTAAATGACCATAGAGAGCGGACCAGGACATAACTAGAGATTTACTCAATGACCATAGAGAGCGGACCAGGACATAACTAGAGATTTACTCAATGACCATAGAGAGCGGACCAGGACATAACTGTACATTTACTCAATGATCATAGAGAGCGGACCAGGACATAACTGTGGATTTACTCAATGACCATAGAGAGCGGACCAGGATATAACTAGAGATTTACTCAATGACCATAGAGAGCTGACCAGAACATAACTAGAGATTTACTCAATGACCATAGAGAGCGGACCAGGACATAACTAGAGATTTCCTCAATGATCATAGAGAACGGACCAGGACATTACTAGAGATTTACTCAATGACCATAGAGAGCGGACCAGGACATAACTGTAGATTTACTCAATGACCATAGAGAGCGGACCAGGACATATCTAGAGATTTACTCAATGACCATAGAGAGCAGACCAGGACATAACTAGAGATTTACTCAATGACCATAGATAGCAGACCAGGTCATAACTAGAGATTTACTCAATGACCATAGAGAGCGGACCAGGACATAACTAGAGATTTACTCAATGACCATAGAGAGCGGACAAGGACATAACTAGAGATTTACTAAATGACCTTAGAGACCGGACCAGGATATAACTAGAGATTTACTCAATGACCATAGAGAGCGGACCAGGACATAACTAGAGGTTTACTCAATGACCATAGAGAGCGGACCAGGACATAACTAGAGATTTACTCAATGACCATAGAGAGCGGACAAGGACATAACTAGAGATTTACTCAATGACCATAGAGAGCGGACCAGGACATAACTAGAGATTTACTCAATGATCATAGAGAGCGGACCAGGACATAACTGTAGATTTACTCAATGACCATGGAGAGCGGACCAGGACATAGCTAGAGATTTACTCAATGACCATAGAGAGCGGACCAGGACATAACTAGAGATTTACTCAATGACCATAGAGAGCGGACCAGGACATAACTAGAGATTTACTCAATGACCATAGAGAGCGGACCAGGACATAACTAGAGATTTACTCAATGATCATGGAGAGCGGACCAGGACATAACTGTAGATTTACTCAATGACCATAGAGAGCGGACCAGGACATAACTGTAGATTTACTTAATGACCATAGAGAGCGGACCAGGACATAACTGTAGATTTACTCAATGACCATAGAGAGCGGACCAGGACATAACTAGAGATTTACTCAATGACCATAGAGAGCTGACCAGGTCATAACTAGAGATTTACTCAATGACCATAGAGAGCGGACCAGGACATAACTAGAGATTTCCTCAATGATCATAGAGAACGGACCAGGACATAACTAGAGATTTACTCAATGACCATAGAGAGCGGACCAGGACATAACTGTAGATTTACTCAATGACCATAGAGAGCGGACCAGGACATATCTAGAGATTTACTCAATGACCATAGAGAGCGGACCAGGACATAACTAGAGATTTACTCAATGACCATAGATAGCAGACCAGGTCATAACTAGAGATTTACTCAATGACCATAGAGAGCGGACCAGGACATAACTAGAGATTTACCCAATGACCATAGAGAGCGGACAAGGACATAACTAGAGATTTACTCAATGACCATAGAGAGCGGACCAGGATATAACTAGAGATTTACTCAATGACCATAGAGAGCGGGCCAGGATATAACTAGAGATTTACTCAATGACCATAGAGAGCGGACCAGGACATAACTGTAGATTTACTCAATGACCATAGAGAGCTGACCAGGTCATAACTAGAGATTTACTCAATGACCATAGAGAGCGGACCAGGACATAACTAGAGATTTCCTCAATGATCATAGAGAACGGACCAGGACATAACTAGAGATTTACTCAATGACCATAGAGAGCGGACCAGGACATAACTGTAGATTTACTCAATGACCATAGAGAGCGGACCAGGACATATCTAGAGATTTACTCAATGACCATAGAGAGCGGACCAGGACATAACTAGAGATTTACTCAATGACCATAGATAGCAGACCAGGTCATAACTAGAGATTTACTCAATGACCATAGAGAGCGGACCAGGACATAACTAGAGATTTACCCAATGACCATAGAGAGCGGACAAGGACATAACTAGAGATTTACTCAATGACCATAGAGAGCGGACCAGGATATAACTAGAGATTTACTCAATGACCATAGAGAGCGGGCCAGGATATAACTAGAGATTTACTCAATGACCACAGGGAACGTACCAGGGCATAACTAGAGATGCTTTCAATGACCATCGAGAGCGGACCAGGACATAACTGTAGATTTACTCAATGATCATAAAGTTGCGGGCCAGGATATAACGAGAGATTTACTCAATGATGAGCGGACCAGGATATAACTAGAGATTTACTCAAAGACCCTAGAGAGCGGGCCAGGATATAACTAGAGATTTACTCAATGACCATAGCGAGCGGACCAGGACATAACTAGAGATTTACTCAATGACCAAAGAGAGCGGACCATGACATAACTTTAGATTTACTCAATGACCATAGAGAGCGGACCAGGACATATTTAGAGATTTACTCAATGATCATAGAGAGCGGACCAGAACATAACTGTAGATTTACTCAAAGACCATAGAGAGCAGACCAGTACAAAACTAGAGATTTACTCAATGACCATTGAGAGCGGACCAGGACATAACTAGAGATTTACTCAATGACCATAGAGAGCGGACCAGGACATAACTAGAGATTTACTCAATGACCATAGAGAGCGGACCAGGACATAACTGTACATTTGCTCAATGACCATAGAGAGCGGACCAGGACATAACTAGAGATTTACTCAATGACCATAGAGAGCGGACCAGGACATAGCTGTAGATTTACTCAATGACCATAGAGAGCGGACCAGGACATAACTAGAGATTTACTCAATGACCATAGAGAGCCGACAAGGACATAACTTTACATTTACTCTATGACCATAGAGAGCGGACCAGGACATAACTAGAGATTTACTCAATGACCATAGAGAGCGGATCAGGACATAACTGTAGATTTACTCAATGACAATAGAGAGCGGACCAGGACATAACTAGAGATTTACTCAATGATCATAGAGAGCGGACCAGGACATAACTGTAGATTTACTCAATGACCATGGAGAGCGGACCAGGACATAGCTAGAGATTTACTCAATGACCATAGAGAGCAGACCAGTACATAACTAGAGATTTACTCAATGACCATAGAGAGCGGACCAGGACATAACTAGAGATTTACTCAATGACCATAGAGAGCGGACCAGGACATAACTAGAGATTTACTCAATGACCATAGAGAGCGGACGAGGACATAACTGTACATTTACTCAAAGACCATAGAGAGCAGACCAGTACATAACTAGAGATTTTCTAAATGACCATAGAGAGCGGACCAGGACATAACTAGAGATTTACTCAATCACCATAGAGAGCGGACCAGGACATAACTAGAGATTTACTCAATGACCATAGAGAGCGGACCAGGACATAACTGTACATTTACTCAATGATCATAGAGAGCGGACCAGGACATAACTGTGGATTTACTCAATGACCATAGAGAGCGGACCAGGATATAACTAGAGATTTACTCAATGACCATAGAGAGCTGACCAGAACATAACTAGAGATTTACTCAATGACCATAGAGAGCGGACCAGGACATAACTAGAGATTTCCTCAATGATCATAGAGAACGGACCAGGACATTACTAGAGATTTACTCAATGACCATAGAGAGCGGACCAGGACATAACTGTAGATTTACTCAATGACCATAGAGAGCGGACCAGGACATATCTAGAGATTTACTCAATGACCATAGAGAGCAGACCAGGACATAACTAGAGATTTACTCAATGACCATAGATAGCAGACCAGGTCATAACTAGAGATTTACTCAATGACCATAGAGAGCGGACCAGGACATAACTAGAGATTTACTCAATGACCATAGAGAGCGGACAAGGACATAACTAGAGTTTTACTAAATGACCTTAGAGACCGGACCAGGATATAACTAGAGATTTACTCAATGACCATAGAGAGCGGACCAGGACATAACTAGAGGTTTACTCAATGACCATAGAGAGCGGACCAGGACATAACTAGAGATTTACTTAATGACCATAGAGAGCGGACAAGGACATAACTAGAGATTTACTCAATGACCATAGAGAGCGGACCAGGACATAACTAGAGATTTACTCAATGATCATAGAGAGCGGACCAGGACATAACTGTAGATTTACTCAATGACCATGGAGAGCGGACCAGGACATAGCTAGAGATTTACTCAATGACCATAGAGAGCGGACCAGGACATAACTAGAGATTTACTCAATGACCATAGAGAGCGGACCAGGACATAACTAGAGATTTACTCAATGACCATAGAGAGCGGACCAGGACATAACTAGAGATTTACTCAGAGATCATGGAGAGCGGACCAGGACATAACTGTAGATTTACTCAATGACCATAGAGAGCGGACCAGGACATAACTGTAGATTTACTTAATGACCATAGAGAGCGGACCAGGACATAACTGTAGATTTACTCAATGACCATAGAGAGCGGACCAGGACATAACTAGAGATTTACTCAATGACCATAGAGAGCTGACCAGGTCATAACTAGAGATTTACTCAATGACCATAGAGAGCGGACCAGGACATAACTAGAGATTTCCTCAATGATCATAGAGAACGGACCAGGACATAACTAGAGATTTACTCAATGACCATAGAGAGCGGACCAGGACATAACTGTAGATTTACTCAATGACCATAGAGAGCGGACCAGGACATATCTAGAGATTTACTCAATGACCATAGAGAGCGGACCAGGACATAACTAGAGATTTACTCAATGACCATAGATAGCAGACCAGGTCATAACTAGAGATTTATTCAATGACCATAGAGAGCGGACCAGGACATAACTAGAGATTTACCCAATGACCATAGAGAGCGGACAAGGACATAACTAGAGATTTACTCAATGACCATAGAGAGCGGACCAGGATATAACTAGAGATTTACTCAATGACCATAGAGAGCGGGCCAGGATATAACTAGAGATTTACTCAATGACCACAGGGAACGTACCAGGGCATAACTAGAGATGCTTTCAATGACCATCGAGAGCGGACCAGGACATAACTGTAGATTTACTCAATGATCATAAAGTTGCGGGCCAGGATATAACGAGAGATTTACTCAATGATGAGCGGACCAGGATATAACTAGAGATTTACTCAAAGACCCTAGAGAGCGGGCCAGGATATAACTAGAGATTTACTCAATGACCATAGAGAGCGGACCAGGACATAACTAGAGATTTACTCAATGACCAAAGAGAGCGGACCATGACATAACTTTAGATTTACTCAATGACCATAGAGAGCGGACCAGGACATATTTAGAGATTTACTCAATGATCATAGAGAGCGGACCAGAACATAACTGTAGATTTACTCAAAGACCATAGAGAGCAGACCAGTACAAAACTAGAGATTTACTCAATGACCATTGAGAGCGGACCAGGACATAACTAGAGATTTACTCAATGACCATAGAGAGCGGACCAGGACATAACTAGAGATTTACTCAATGACCATAGAGAGCGGACCAGGACATAACTGTACATTTGCTCAATGACCATAGAGAGCGGACCAGGACATAACTAGAGATTTACTCAATTACCATAGAGAGCGGACCAGGACATAGCTGTAGATTTACTCAATGACCATAGAGAGCGGACCAGGACATAACTAGAGATTTACTCAATGACCATAGAGAGCGGACCAGGACATAACTAGAGATTTACTCAATGACCATAGAGAGCGGACAAGGACATAACTAGAGGTTTACTCAATGACCATAGAGAGCGGACCAGGACATAACTGTACATTTACTCTATGACCATAGAGAGCGGACCAGGACATAACTGTAGATTTACTCAATGACCATAGAGAGCGGACCAGGACATAACTGAAGATTTACTCAATGACCATAGAGAGCGGACCAGGACATAACTGGAGATTTACTCAATGACCATAGAGAGCGGACCAGGACATAACTAGAGATTTACTCAATGACCATAGAGAGCTGACCAGGACATAACTAGAGATTTACTCAATGACCATAGAGAGCGGACCAGGACATAACTAGAGATTTCCTCAATGATCATAGAGAACGGACCAAGACATAATTAGAGATTTACTCAATGACCATAGAGAGCGGACCAGGACATAACTGTAGATTTACTCAATGACCATAGAGAGCGGACCAGGACATATCTAGAGATTTACTCAATGACCATAGAGAGCGGACCAGGACATAACAAAAGATTTCCTCAATGATCATAGAGAGCGGGCCAGGACATAACTAGAGATTTACTCAATGATCATGGAGAGCGGACCAGGACATAACTGTAGATTTACTCAATGACCATAGGGAGCGGACCAGGACATAACTGTAGATTTACTCAATGATCACAGAGAGCGGACCAGGACATAACTGTAGATTTACTCAATGACCATAGAGAGCGGACCAGGACATAACTAGAGATTTACTCAATGACCATAGAGAGCTGACCAGGACATAACTAGAGATTTACTCAATGACCATAGAAAGCGGACCAGGACATAACTAGAGATTTCCTCAATGATCATAGAGAACGGACCAGGACATAACTAGAGATTTACTCAATGACCATAGAGAGCGGACCAGGACATAACTGTAGATTTACTCAATGACCATGGAGAGCGGACCAGGACATATCTAGAGATTTACTCAATGACCATAGAGAGCGGACCAGGACATAACTGTAGATTTACTCAAAGACCATAGAGAGCAGACCAGTACATAACTAGAGATTTACTCAATGACCATAGAGAGCGGACCAGGACATAACTAGAGATTTACTCAATGACCATAGAGAGCGGACCAGGACATAACTAGAGATTTACTCAATGACCATAGAGAGCGGACAAGGACATAACTAGAGATTTACTCAATGAGCATAGAGAGCGGACCAGGACATAACTAGAGATTTACTCAATGACCATAGAGAGCCGACAAGGACATAACTTTACATTTACTCTATGACCATAGAGAGCGGACCAGGACATAACTTGAGATTTACTCAATGACCATAGAGAGCGGATCAGGACATAACTGTAGATTTACTCAATGACCATAGAGAGCGGACCAGGACATAACTAGAGATTTACTCAATGATCATAGAGAGCGGACCAGGACATAACTGTAGATTTACTCAATGACCATGGAGAGCGGACCAGGACATAGCTAGAGATTTACTCAATGACCATAGAGAGCAGACCAGTACATAACTAGAGATTTACTCAATGACCATAGAGAGCGGACCAGGACATAACTAGAGATTTACTCAATGACCATAGAGAGCGGACCAGGACATAACTAGAGATTTACTCAATGACCATAGAGAGCGGACGAGGACATAACTGTACATTTACTCAATGACCATAGAGAGCGGACCAGGACATAAGTAGAGATTTACTCAATGATCATAGAGAGCGGACCAGGACATAACTGTAGATTTACTCAAAGACCATAGAGAGCAGACCAGTACATAACTAGAGATTTTCTAAATGACCATAGAGAGCGGACCAGGACATAACTAGAGATTTACTCAATGACCATAGAGAGCGGACCAGGACATAACTAGAGATTTACTCAATGATCATAGAGAGCGGACCAGGACATAACTGTGGATTTACTCAATGACCATAGAGAGCGGACCAGGATATAACTAGAGATTTACTCGAAGACCATAGAGAGCTGACCAGAACATAACTAGAGATTTACTCAATGACCATAGAGAGCGGACCAGGACATAACTAGAGATTTCCTCAATGATCATAGAGAACGGACCAGGACATTACTAGAGATTTACTCAATGACCATAGAGAGCGGACCAGGACATAACTGTAGATTTACTCAATGACCATAGAGAGCGGACCAGGACATATCTAGAGATTTACTCAATGACCATAGAGAGCAGACCAGGACATAACTAGAGATTTACTCAATGACCATAGATAGCAGACCAGGTCATAACTAGAGATTTACTCAATGACCATAGAGAGCGGACAAGGACATAACTAGAGATTTACTAAATGACCATAGAGAGCGGACCAGGATATAACTAGAGATTTACTCGATGACCATAGAGAGCGGGCCAGGATATAACTAGAGATTTACTCAATGACCACAGGGAACGTACCAGGACATAACTAGAGATTTACTCAATGACCATAGAGAGCGGACCAGGGCATAACTAGAGATGCATTCAATGACCATCGAGAGCAGACCAGGACATAACTGTAGATTTACTCAATGATCATAGAGTTGCGGGCCAGGATATAACGAGAGATTTACTCAATGATGAGCGGATCAGGATATAACTAGAGATTTACTCAAAGACCATAGAGAGCGGGCCAGGATATAACTAGAGATTTACTCAATGACCATAGAGAGCGGACCAAGACATAACTAGAGATTTACTCAATGACCATAGAGAGCGGACCATGACATAACTTTAGATTTACTCAATGACCATAGAGAGCGGACCTCTACATAACTAGAGATTTACTCAATGATCATAGAGAGCGGACCAGGACATAACTTTAGATTTACTCAAAGACCATAGAGAGCAGACCAGTACATAACTAGAGATTTACTCAATGACCATAGAGAGCGGACCAGGACATAACTAGAGATTTATTCAATGACCATAGAGAGCGGACCAGGACATAACTTTAGATTTAGTCAATGACCATAGAGAGCGGACCTCTACATAACTAGAGATTTACACAATGATCATAGAGAGCGGACCAGGACATAACTGTAGATTTACTCAAAGACCATAGAGAGCAGACCAGTACATAACTAGAGATTTACTCAATGACCATAGAGAGCGGACCAGGACATAACTGTACATTTACTCAATGACCATAGAGAGCGGACCAGGACATAACTAGAGATTTACTCAATGACCATAGAGAGCGGACCAGGACATAGCTGTAGATTTACTCAATGACCATAGAGAGCGGACCAGGACATAACTAGAGATTTACTCAATGACCATAGAGAGCGGACCAGGACATAACTAGAGATTTACTCAATGACCATAGAGAGCGGACAAGGACATAACTAGAGATTTACTCAATGAGCATAGAGAGCGGACCAGGACATAACTAGAGATTTACTCAATGACCATAGAGAGCCGACAAGGACATAACTTTACATTTACTCTATGACCATAGAGAGCGGACCAGGACATAACTAGAGATTTACTCAATGACCATAGAGAGCGGATCAGGACATAACTGTAGATTTACTCAATGACCATAGAGAGCGGACCAGGACATAACTAGAGATTTACTCAATGATCATAGAGAGCGGACCAGGACATAACTGTAGATTTACTCAATGACCATGGAGAGCGGACCAGGACATAGCTAGAGATTTACTCAATGACCATAGAGAGCAGACCAGTACATAACTAGAGATTTACTCAATGACCATAGAGAGCGGACCAGGACATAACTAGAGATTTACTCAATGACCATAGAGAGCGGACCAGGACATAACTAGAGATTTACTCAATGACCATAGAGAGCGGACGAGGACATAACTGTACATTTACTCAATGACCATAGAGAGCGGACCAGGACATAAGTAGAGATTTACTCAATGATCATAGAGAGCGGACCAGGACATAACTGTAGATTTACTCAAAGACCATAGAGAGCAGACCAGTACATAACTAGAGATTTTCTAAATGACCATAGAGAGCGGACCAGGACATAACTAGAGATTAACTCAATGACCATAGAGAGCGGACCAGGACATAACTAGAGATTTACTCAATGACCATAGAGAGCGGACCAGGACATAACTGTACATTTACTCAATGATCATAGAGAGCGGACCAGGACATAACTGTGGATTTACTCAATGACCATAGAGAGCGGACCAGGATATAACTAGAGATTTACTCAATGACCATAGAGAGCTGACCAGAACATAACTAGAGATTTACTCAATGACCATAGAGAGCGGACCAGGACATAACTAGAGATTTCCTCAATGATCATAGAGAACGGACCAGGACATTACTAGAGATTTACTCAATGACCATAGAGAGCGGACCAGGACATAACTGTAGATTTACTCAATGACCATAGAGAGCGGACCAGGACATATCTAGAGATTTACTCAATGACCATAGAGAGCAGACCAGGACATAACTAGAGATTTACTCAATGACCATAGATAGCAGACCAGGTCATAACTAGAGATTTACTCAATGACCATAGAGAGCGGACCAGGACATAACTAGAGATTTACTCAATGACCATAGAGAGCGGACAAGGACATAACTAGAGATTTACTAAATGACCTTAGAGACCGGACCAGGATATAACTAGAGATTTACTCAATGACCATAGAGAGCGGACCAGGACATAACTAGAGGTTTACTCAATGACCATAGAGAGCGGACCAGGACATAACTAGAGATTTACTCAATGACCATAGAGAGCGGACAAGGACATAACTAGAGATTTACTCAATGACCATAGAGAGCGGACCAGGACATAACTAGAGATTTACTCAATTACCATACAGAGCGGACCAGGACATAACTGTAGATTTACTCAATGACCATAGAGAGCGGACCAGGAAATAACTGTAGATTTACTCAATGACCATAGAGAGCGGACCAGGACATAACTAGAGATTTACTCAATGACCATAGAGAGCTGACCAGGACATAACTAGAGATTTACTCAATGACCATAGAGAGCGGACCAGGACATAACTAGAGATTTCCTCAATGATCATAGAGAGCGGACAAGGACATAACTGTAGATTTACTCAATGACCATAGAGAGCGGACCAGGAAATAACTGTAGATTTACTCAATGACCATAGAGAGCGGACCAGGACATAACTAGAGATTTACTCAATGACCATAGAGAGCTGACCAGGACATAACTAGAGATTTACTCAATGACCATAGAGAGCGGACCAGGACATAACTAGAGATTTCCTCAATGATCATGGAGAGCGGACCAGGACATAACTGTAGATTTACTCAATGACTATAGGGAGCGGACCAGGACATAACTGTAGATTTACTCAATGATCACAGAGAGCGGACCAGGACATAACTGTAGATTTACTCAATGACCATAGGGAGCGGACCAGGACATAACTGTAGATTTACTCAATGATCACAGAGAGCGGACCAGGACATAACTGTAGATTTACTCAATGACCATAGAGAGCGGACCAGGACATAACTAGAGATTTACTCAATGACCATAGAGAGCGGACGAGGACATAACTGTACATTTACTCAATGACCATAGAGAGCGGACCAGGACATAAGTAGAGATTTACTCAATGATCATAGAGAGCGGACCAGGACATAACTGTAGATTTACTCAAAGACCATAGAGAGCAGACCAGTACATAACTAGAGATTTTCTAAATGACCATAGAGAGCGGACCAGGACATAACTAGAGATTTACTCAATGACCATAGAGAGCGGACCAGGACATAACTAGAGATTTACTCAATGATCATAGAGAGCGGACCAGGACATAACTGTGGATTTACTCAATGACCATAGAGAGCGGACCAGGATATAACTAGAGATTTACTCGAAGACCATAGAGAGCTGACCAGAACATAACTAGAGATTTACTCAATGACCATAGAGAGCGGACCAGGACATAACTAGAGATTTCCTCAATGATCATAGAGAACGGACCAGGACATTACTAGAGATTTACTCAATGACCATAGAGAGCGGACCAGGACATAACTGTAGATTTACTCAATGACCATAGAGAGCGGACCAGGACATATCTAGAGATTTACTCAATGACCATAGAGAGCAGACCAGGACATAACTAGAGATTTACTCAATGACCATAGATAGCAGACCAGGTCATAACTAGAGATTTACTCAATGACCATAGAGAGCGGACAAGGACATAACTAGAGATTTACTAAATGACCATAGAGAGCGGACCAGGATATAACTAGAGATTTACTCGATGACCATAGAGAGCGGGCCAGGATATAACTAGAGATTTACTCAATGACCACAGGGAACGTACCAGGACATAACTAGAGATTTACTCAATGACCATAGAGAGCGGACCAGGGCATAACTAGAGATGCATTCAATGACCATCGAGAGCAGACCAGGACATAACTGTAGATTTACTCAATGATCATAGAGTTGCGGGCCAGGATATAACGAGAGATTTACTCAATGATGAGCGGATCAGGATATAACTAGAGATTTACTCAAAGACCATAGAGAGCGGGCCAGGATATAACTAGAGATTTACTCAATGACCATAGAGAGCGGACCAGGACATAACTAGAGATTTACTCAATGACCATAGAGAGCGGACCATGACATAACTTTAGATTTACTCAATGACCATAGAGAGCGGACCTCTACATAACTAGAGATTTACTCAATGATCATAGAGAGCGGACCAGGACATAACTGTAGATTTACTCAAAGACCATAGAGAGCAGACCAGTACATAACTAGAGATTTACTCAATGACCATAGAGAGCGGACCAGGACATAACTAGAGATTTATTCAATGACCATAGAGAGCGGACCAGGACATAACTTTAGATTTAGTCAATGACCATAGAGAGCGGACCTCTACATAACTAGAGATTTACACAATGATCATAGAGAGCGGACCAGGACATAACTGTAGATTTACTCAAAGACCATAGAGAGCAGACCAGTACATAACTAGAGATTTACTCAATGACCATAGAGAGCGGACCAGGACATAACTGTACATTTACTCAATGACCATAGAGAGCGGACCAGGACATAACTAGAGATTTACTCAATGACCATAGAGAGCGGACCAGGACATAGCTGTAGATTTACTCAATGACCATAGAGAGCGGACCAGGACATAACTAGAGATTTACTCAATGACCATAGAGAGCGGACCAGGACATAACTAGAGATTTACTCAATGACCATAGAGAGCGGACAAGGACATAACTAGAGATTTACTCAATGAGCATAGAGAGCGGACCAGGACATAACTAGAGATTTACTCAATGACCATAGAGAGCCGACAAGGACATAACTTTACATTTACTCTATGACCATAGAGAGCGGACCAGGACATAACTAGAGATTTACTCAATGACCATAGAGAGCGGATCAGGACATAACTGTAGATTTACTCAATGACCATAGAGAGCGGACCAGGACATAACTAGAGATTTACTCAATGATCATAGAGAGCGGACCAGGACATAACTGTAGATTTACTCAATGACCATGGAGAGCGGACCAGGACATAGCTAGAGATTTACTCAATGACCATAGAGAGCAGACCAGTACATAACTAGAGATTTACTCAATGACCATAGAGAGCGGACCAGGACATAACTAGAGATTTACTCAATGACCATAGAGAGCGGACCAGGACATAACTAGAGATTTACTCAATGACCATAGAGAGCGGACGAGGACATAACTGTACATTTACTCAATGACCATAGAGAGCGGACCAGGACATAAGTAGAGATTTACTCAATGATCATAGAGAGCGGACCAGGACATAACTGTAGATTTACTCAAAGACCATAGAGAGCAGACCAGTACATAACTAGAGATTTTCTAAATGACCATAGAGAGCGGACCAGGACATAACTAGAGATTTACTCAATGACCATAGAGAGCGGACCAGGACATAACTAGAGATTTACTCAATGACCATAGAGAGCGGACCAGGACATAACTGTACATTTACTCAATGATCATAGAGAGCGGACCAGGACATAACTGTGGATTTACTCAATGACCATAGAGAGCGGACCAGGATATAACTAGAGATTTACTCAATGACCATAGAGAGCTGACCAGAACATAACTAGAGATTTACTCAATGACCATAGAGAGCGGACCAGGACATAACTAGAGATTTCCTCAATGATCATAGAGAACGGACCAGGACATTACTAGAGATTTACTCAATGACCATAGAGAGCGGACCAGGACATAACTGTAGATTTACTCAATGACCATAGAGAGCGGACCAGGACATATCTAGAGATTTACTCAATGACCATAGAGAGCAGACCAGGACATAACTAGAGATTTACTCAATGACCATAGATAGCAGACCAGGTCATAACTAGAGATTTACTCAATGACCATAGAGAGCGGACCAGGACATAACTAGAGATTTACTCAATGACCATAGAGAGCGGACAAGGACATAACTAGAGATTTACTAAATGACCTTAGAGACCGGACCAGGATATAACTAGAGATTTACTCAATGACCATAGAGAGCGGACCAGGACATAACTAGAGGTTTACTCAATGACCATAGAGAGCGGACCAGGACATAACTAGAGATTTACTCAATGACCATAGAGAGCGGACAAGGACATAACTAGAGATTTACTCAATGACCATAGAGAGCGGACCAGGACATAACTAGAGATTTACTCAATTACCATACAGAGCGGACCAGGACATAACTGTAGATTTACTCAATGACCATAGAGAGCGGACCAGGAAATAACTGTAGATTTACTCAATGACCATAGAGAGCGGACCAGGACATAACTAGAGATTTACTCAATGACCATAGAGAGCTGACCAGGACATAACTAGAGATTTACTCAATGACCATAGAGAGCGGACCAGGACATAACTAGAGATTTCCTCAATGATCATAGAGAGCGGACAAGGACATAACTGTAGATTTACTCAATGACCATAGAGAGCGGACCAGGAAATAACTGTAGATTTACTCAATGACCATAGAGAGCGGACCAGGACATAACTAGAGATTTACTCAATGACCATAGAGAGCTGACCAGGACATAACTAGAGATTTACTCAATGACCATAGAGAGCGGACCAGGACATAACTAGAGATTTACTCAATGATCATGGAGAGCGGACCAGGACATAACTGTAGATTTACTCAATGACCATAGGGAGCGGACCAGGACATAACTGTAGATTTACTCAATGATCACAGAGAGCGGACCAGGACATAACTGTAGATTTACTCAATGACCATAGAGAGCGGACCAGGACATAACTAGAGATTTACTCAATGACCATAGAGAGCTGACCAGGACATAACTAGAGATTTACTCAATGACCATAGAAAGCGGACCAGGACATAACTAGAGATTTCCTCAATGATCATAGAGAACGGACCAGGACATAACTAGAGATTTACTCAATGACCATAGAGAGCGGACCAGGACATAACTGTAGATTTACTCAATGACCATGGAGAGCGGACCAGGACATATCTAGAGATTTACTCAATGACCATAGAGAGCGGACCAGGACATAACTAGAGATTTACTCAATGACCATAGATAGCAGACCAGGTCATAACTAGAGATTTACTCAATGACCATAGAGAGCGGACCAGGACATAACTAGAGATTTACTCAATGACCATAGAGAGCGGACAAGGACATAACTAGAGATTTACTAAATGACCATAGAGAGCGGACCAGGATATAACTAGAGATTTACTCGATGACCATAGAGAGCGGGCCAGGATATAACTAGAGATTTACTCAATGACCACAGGGAACGTACCAGGACATAACTAGAGATTTACTCATTGACCATAGAGAGCGGACCAGGGCATAACTAGAGATGCATTCAATGACCATCGAGAGCAGACCAGGACATAACTGTAGATTTACTCAATGATCATAGAGTTGCGGGCCAGGATATAACGAGAGATTTACTCAATGATGAGCGGATCAGGATATAACTAGAGATTTACTCAAAGACCATAGAGAGCGGGCCAGGATATAACTAGAGATTTACTCAATGACCATAGAGAGCGGACCAGGACATAACTAGAGATTTACTCAATGACCATAGAGAGCGGACCATGACATAACTTTAGATTTACTCAATGACCATAGAGAGCGGACCTCTACATAACTAGAGATTTACTCAATGATCATAGAGAGCGGACCAGGACATAACTGTAGATTTACTCAAAGACCATAGAGAGCAGACCAGTACATAACTAGAGATTTACTCAATGACCATAGAGAGCGGACCAGGACATAACTAGAGATTTATTCAATGACCATAGAGAGCGGACCAGGACATAACTTTAGATTTAGTCAATGACCATAGAGAGCGGACCTCTACATAACTAGAGATTTACACAATGATCATAGAGAGCGGACCAGGACATAACTGTAGATTTACTCAAAGACCATAGAGAGCAGACCAGTACATAACTAGAGATTTACTCAATGACCATAGAGAGCGGACCAGGACATAACTGTACATTTACTCAATGACCATAGAGAGCGGACCAGGACATAACTAGAGATTTACTCAATGACCATAGAGAGCGGACCAGGACATAGCTGTAGATTTACTCAATGACCATAGAGAGCGGACCAGGACATAACTAGAGATTTACTCAATGACCATAGAGAGCGGACCAGGACATAACTAGAGATTTACTCAATGACCATAGAGAGCGGACAAGGACATAACTAGAGATTTACTCAATGAGCATAGAGAGCGGACCAGGACATAACTAGAGATTTACTCAATGACCATAGAGAGCCGACAAGGACATAACTTTACATTTACTCTATGACCATAGAGAGCGGACCAGGACATAACTAGAGATTTACTCAATGACCATAGAGAGCGGATCAGGACATAACTGTAGATTTACTCAATGACCATAGAGAGCGGACCAGGACATAACTAGAGATTTACTCAATGATCATAGAGAGCGGACCAGGACATAACTGTAGATTTACTCAATGACCATGGAGAGCGGACCAGGACATAGCTAGAGATTTACTCAATGACCATAGAGAGCAGACCAGTACATAACTAGAGATTTACTCAATGACCATAGAGAGCGAACCAGGACATAACTAGAGATTTACTCAATGACCATAGAGAGCGGACCAGGACATAACTAGAGATTTACTCAATGACCATAGAGAGCGGACGAGGACATAACTGTACATTTACTCAATGACCATAGAGAGCGGACCAGGACATAAGTAGAGATTTACTCAATGATCATAGAGAGCGGACCAGGACATAACTGTAGATTTACTCAAAGACCATAGAGAGCAGACCAGTACATAACTAGAGATTTTCTAAATGACCATAGAGAGCGGACCAGGACATAACTAGAGATTTACTCAATGACCATAGAGAGCGGACCAGGACATAACTAGAGATTTACTCAATGACCATAGAGAGCGGACCAGGACATAACTGTACATTTACTCAATGATCATAGAGAGCGGACCAGGACATAACTGTGGATTTACTCAATGACCATAGAGAGCGGACCAGGATATAACTAGAGATTTACTCGAAGACCATAGAGAGCTGACCAGAACATAACTAGAGATTTACTCAATGACCATAGAGAGCGGACCAGGACATAACTAGAGATTTCCTCAATGATCATAGAGAACGGACCAGGACATTACTAGAGATTTACTCAATGACCATAGAGAGCGGACCAGGACATAACTGTAGATTTACTCAATGACCATAGAGAGCGGACCAGGACATATCTAGAGATTTACTCAATGACCATAGAGAGCAGACCAGGACATAACTAGAGATTTACTCAATGACCATAGATAGCAGACCAGGTCATAACTAGAGATTTACTCAATGACCATAGAGAGCGGACAAGGACATAACTAGAGATTTACTAAATGACCATAGAGAGCGGACCAGGATATAACTAGAGATTTACTCGATGACCATAGAGAGCGGGCCAGGATATAACTAGAGATTTACTCAATGACCACAGGGAACGTACCAGGACATAACTAGAGATTTACTCAATGACCATAGAGAGCGGACCAGGGCATAACTAGAGATGCATTCAATGACCATCGAGAGCAGACCAGGACATAACTGTAGATTTACTCAATGATCATAGAGTTGCGGGCCAGGATATAACGAGAGATTTACTCAATGATGAGCGGATCAGGATATAACTAGAGATTTACTCAAAGACCATAGAGAGCGGGCCAGGATATAACTAGAGATTTACTCAATGACCATAGAGAGCGGACCAGGACATAACTAGAGATTTACTCAATGACCATAGAGAGCGGACCATGACATAACTTTAGATTTACTCAATGACCATAGAGAGCGGACCTCTACATAACTAGAGATTTACTCAATGATCATAGAGAGCGGACCAGGACATAACTGTAGATTTACTCAAAGACCATAGAGAGCAGACCAGTACATAACTAGAGATTTACTCAATGACCATAGAGAGCGGACCAGGACATAACTAGAGATTTATTCAATGACCATAGAGAGCGGACCAGGACATAACTTTAGATTTAGTCAATGACCATAGAGAGCGGACCTCTACATAACTAGAGATTTACACAATGATCATAGAGAGCGGACCAGGACATAACTGTAGATTTACTCAAAGACCATAGAGAGCAGACCAGTACATAACTAGAGATTTACTCAATGACCATAGAGAGCGGACCAGGACATAACTGTACATTTACTCAATGACCATAGAGAGCGGACCAGGACATAACTAGAGATTTACTCAATGACCATAGAGAGCGGACCAGGACATAGCTGTAGATTTACTCAATGACCATAGAGAGCGGACCAGGACATAACTAGAGATTTACTCAATGACCATAGAGAGCGGACCAGGACATAACTAGAGATTTACTCAATGACCATAGAGAGCGGACAAGGACATAACTAGAGATTTACTCAATGAGCATAGAGAGCGGACCAGGACATAACTAGAGATTTACTCAATGACCATAGAGAGCCGACAAGGACATAACTTTACATTTACTCTATGACCATAGAGAGCGGACCAGGACATAACTAGAGATTTACTCAATGACCATAGAGAGCGGATCAGGACATAACTGTAGATTTACTCAATGACCATAGAGAGCGGACCAGGACATAACTAGAGATTTACTCAATGATCATAGAGAGCGGACCAGGACATAACTGTAGATTTACTCAATGACCATGGAGAGCGGACCAGGACATAGCTAGAGATTTACTCAATGACCATAGAGAGCAGACCAGTACATAACTAGAGATTTACTCAATGACCATAGAGAGCGGACCAGGACATAACTAGAGATTTACTCAATGACCATAGAGAGCGGACCAGGACATAACTAGAGATTTACTCAATGACCATAGAGAGCGGACGAGGACATAACTGTACATTTACTCAATGACCATAGAGAGCGGACCAGGACATAAGTAGAGATTTACTCAATGATCATAGAGAGCGGACCAGGACATAACTGTAGATTTACTCAAAGACCATAGAGAGCAGACCAGTACATAACTAGAGATTTTCTAAATGACCATAGAGAGCGGACCAGGACATAACTAGAGATTTACTCAATGACCATAGAGAGCGGACCAGGACATAACTAGAGATTTACTCAATGACCATAGAGAGCGGACCAGGACATAACTGTACATTTACTCAATGATCATAGAGAGCGGACCAGGACATAACTGTGGATTTACTCAATGACCATAGAGAGCGGACCAGGATATAACTAGAGATTTACTCAATGACCATAGAGAGCTGACCAGAACATAACTAGAGATTTACTCAATGACCATAGAGAGCGGACCAGGACATAACTAGAGATTTCCTCAATGATCATAGAGAACGGACCAGGACATTACTAGAGATTTACTCAATGACCATAGAGAGCGGACCAGGACATAACTGTAGATTTACTCAATGACCATAGAGAGCGGACCAGGACATATCTAGAGATTTACTCAATGACCATAGAGAGCAGACCAGGACATAACTAGAGATTTACTCAATGACCATAGATAGCAGACCAGGTCATAACTAGAGATTTACTCAATGACCATAGAGAGCGGACCAGGACATAACTAGAGATTTACTCAATGACCATAGAGAGCGGACAAGGACATAACTAGAGATTTACTAAATGACCTTAGAGACCGGACCAGGATATAACTAGAGATTTACTCAATGACCATAGAGAGCGGACCAGGACATAACTAGAGGTTTACTCAATGACCATAGAGAGCGGACCAGGACATAACTAGAGATTTACTCAATGACCATAGAGAGCGGACAAGGACATAACTAGAGATTTACTCAATGACCATAGAGAGCGGACCAGGACATAACTAGAGATTTACTCAATTACCATACAGAGCGGACCAGGACATAACTGTAGATTTACTCAATGACCATAGAGAGCGGACCAGGAAATAACTGTAGATTTACTCAATGACCATAGAGAGCGGACCAGGACATAACTAGAGATTTACTCAATGACCATAGAGAGCTGACCAGGACATAACTAGAGATTTACTCAATGACCATAGAGAGCGGACCAGGACATAACTAGAGATTTCCTCAATGATCATAGAGAGCGGACAAGGACATAACTGTAGATTTACTCAATGACCATAGAGAGCGGACCAGGAAATAACTGTAGATTTACTCAATGACCATAGAGAGCGGACCAGGACATAACTAGAGATTTACTCAATGACCATAGAGAGCTGACCAGGACATAACTAGAGATTTACTCAATGACCATAGAGAGCGGACCAGGACATAACTAGAGATTTCCTCAATGATCATAGAGAACGGACCAGGACATAATTAGAGATTTACTCAATGACCATAGAGAGCGGACCAGGGCATAACTGTAGATTTACTCAATGACCATAGAGAGCGGACCAGGACATATCTAGAGATTTACTCAATGACCATAGAGAGCGGACCAGGACATAACAAAAGATTTCCTCAATGATCATAGAGAGCGGGCCAGGACATAACTAGAGATTTACTCAATGATCATGGAGAGCGGACCAGGACATAACTGTAGATTTACTCAATGACCATAGAGAGCGGACCAGGACATAACTGTAGATTTACTCAATGATCATAGAGAGCGGACCAGGACATAACTGTAGATTTACTCAATGACCATAGAGAGCGGACCAGGACATAACTAGAGATTTACTCAATGACCATAGAGAGCTGACCAGGACATAACTAGAGATTTACTCAATGACCATAGAGAGCGGACCAGGATATAACTAGAGATTTCCTCAATGATCATAGAGAACGGACCAGGACATAACTAGAGATTTACTCAATGACCATAGAGAGCGGACCAGGACATAACTTTAGATTTACTCAATGACCATAGAGATCGGACCAGGACATATCTAGAGATTTACTCAATGACCATAGAGAGCGAACCAGGTCATAACTAGAGATTTACTCAATGACCATAGATAGCAGACCAGGTCATAACTAGAGATTTACTCAATGACCATAGAGAGCGGACCAGGACATAACTAGAGATTTACTCAATGACCATAGAGAGCGGACAAGGACATAACTAGAGATTTACTAAATGACCATAGAGAGCGGACCAGGATATAACTAGAGATTTACTCGATGACCATAGAGAGCGGGCCAGGATATAACTAGAGATTTACTCAATGACCATAGAGAGCTGACCAGGACATAACTAGAGATGTACTCAATGACCATAGAGAGCGGACCAGGACATAACTAGAGATTTCCTCAATGATCATAGAGAACGGACCAGGACATAATTAGAGATTTACTCAATGACCATAGAGAGCGGACCAGGACATAACTGTAGATTTACTCAATGACCATAGAGAGCGGACCAGGACATATCTAGAGATTTACTCAATGACCATAGAGAGCGGACCAGGACATAACAAATGATTTCCTCAATGATCATAGAGAGCGGGCCAGGACATAACTAGAGATTTACTCAATGATCATGGAGAGCAGACCAGGACATAACTGTAGATTTACTCAATGACCATAGAGAGCGGACCAGGGCATAACTGTAGATTTACTCAATGATCATAGAGAGCGGACCAGGACATAACTGTGGATTTACTCAATGACCATAGAGAGCGGACCAGGACATAACTAGAGATTTACTCAATGACCATAGAGAGCTGACCAGGACATAACTAGAGATTTACTCAATGACCATAGAGAGCGGACCAGGACATAACTAGAGATTTCCTCAATGATCATAGAGAACGGACCAGGACATAACTAGAGATTTACTCAATGACCATAGAGAGCGGACCAGGACTTAACTGTAGATTTACTCAATGACCATAGAGAGCGGACCAGGACATATCTAGAGATTTACTCAATGACCATAGAGAGCGGACCAGGACATAACTAGAGATTTACTCAATGACCATAGATAGCAGACCAGGTCATAACTAGAGATTTACTCAATGACCATAGAGAGCGGACCAGGACATAACTAGAGATTTACTCAATGACCATAGAGAGCGGACAAGGACATAACTAGAGATTTACTAAATGACCTAAGAGAGCGGACCAGGATATAACTAGAGATTTACTCGATGACCATAGAGAGCGGGCCAGGATATAACTAGAGATTTACTCAATGACCACAGGGAACGTACCAGGACATAACTAGAGATTTACTCAATGACCATGGAGAGCGGACCAGGGCATAACTAGAGATGCATTCAATGACCATCGAGAGCGGACCAGGACATAACTGTAGATTTACTCAATGATCATAGAGTTGCGGGCCAGGATATAATGAGAGATTTACTCAATGATGAGCGGACCAGGATATAACTAGAGATTTACTCAATGACCATAGAGAGCTGACCAGGACATAACTAGAGATTTACTCAATGACCATAGAGAGCGGACCAGGACATAACTAGAGATTTCCTCAATGATCATAGAGAACGGACCAGGACATAATTAGAGATTTACTCAATAACCATTGAGAGCGGACCAGGACATAACTGTAGATTTACTCAATGACCATAGAGAGCGGACCAGGACATAACTAGAGATTTACTCAATGATCATAGAGAACGGACCAGGACATAACTAGAGATTTACTCAATGACCTTAGAGAGCGGACCAGGACATAACTAGAGATTTACTCAATGACCATAGAGAGCGGACCAGGACATAACTTTACATTTACTCTATGACCATAGAGAGCGGACCAGGACATAACTAGAGATTTACTCAATGACCATAGAGAGCTGACCAGGACATAACTAGAGATTTACTCAATGACCATAGAGAGCGGACCAGAACATAACTAGAGATTTCCTCAATGATCATAAAGAACGGACCAGGACATAACTAGAGATTTACTCAATGACCATAGAGAGCGGACCAGGACATAACTGTAGATTTACTCAATGACCATAGAGAGCGGACCAGGACATATCTAGAGATTTACTCAATGACTATAGAGAGCGGACCAGGACATAACTAGAGATTTACTCAATGACCATAGATAGCAGACCAGGTCATAACTAGAGATTTACACAATGACCATAGAGAGCGGACCAGGACATAACTAGAGATTTACTCAATGACCATAGAGAGCGGACAAGGACATAACTAGAGATTTACTAAATGACCATAGAGAGCGGACCAGGATATAACTAGAGATTTACTCGATGACCATAGAGAGCGGGCCAGGATATAACTAGAGATTTACTCAATGACCATAGAGAGCTGACCAGGACATAACTAGAGATTTACTCAATGACCATAGAGAGCGGACCAGGACATAACTAGAGATTTCCTCAATGATCATAGAGAACAGACCAGGACATAGTTAGAGATTTACTCAATGACCATAGAGAGCGGACCAGGACATAACTGTAGATTTACTCAATGACCATAGAGAGCGGACCAGGACATATCTAGAGATTTACTCAATGACCATAGAGAGCGGACCAGGACATAACAAAAGATTTCCTCAATGATCATAGAGAGCGGGCCAGGACATAACTAGAGATTTACTCAATGATCATGGAGAGCAGACCAGGACATAACTGTAGATTTACTCAATGACCATAGAGAGCAGACCAGGACATAACTGTAGATTTACTCAATGATCATAGACAGCGGACCAGGACATAACTGTAGATTTACTCAATGACCATAGAGAGCGGACCAGGACATAACTAGAGATTTACTCAATGACCATAGAGAGCTGACCAGGACATAACTAGAGATTTACTCAATGACCATAGAGAGCGGACCAGGACATAACTAGAGATTTCCTCAATGATCATAGAGAACGGACAAGGACATAACTAGAGATTTACTCAATGACCATAGAGAGCAGACCAGGACTTAACTGTAGATTTACTCATTGACCATAGAGAGCGGACCAGGACATATCTAGAGATTTACTCAATGACCATAGAGAGCGGACCAGGACATAACTAGAGATTTACTCAATGACCATAAAAAGCAGACCAGGTCATAACTAGAGATTTACTCAATGACCATAGAGAGCGGACCAGGACATAACCAGAGATTTACTCAATGACCATAGAGAGCGGACAAGGACATAACTAGAGATTTACTAAATGACCATAGAGAGCGGACCAGGATATAACTAGAGATTTACTCGATGACCATAGAGAGCGGGCCAGGATATAACTAGAGATTTACTCAATGACCACAGGGAACGTACCAGGACATAACTAGAGATTTACTCAATGACCATAGAGAGCGGACCAGGGCATAACTAGAGATGCATTCAATGACCATCGAGAGCGGACCAGGACATAACTGTAGATTTACTCAATGATCATAGAGTTGCGGGCCAGGATATAACGAGAGATTTACTCAATGATGAGCGGACCAGGATATAACTAGAGATTTACTCAATGACCATAGAGAGCTGACCAGGACATAACTAGAGATTTACTCAATGACCATAGAGAGCGGACCAGGACATAACTAGAGATTTCCTCAATGATCATAGAGAACGGACCAGGACATAATTAGAGATTTACTCAATGACCATTGAGAGCGGACCAGGACATAACTGTAGATTTACTCAATGACCATAGAGAGCGGACCAGGACATAACTAGAGATTTACTCAATGACCATAGAGAGCGGACCAGGACATAACTAGAGATTTCCTCAATGATCATAGAGAACGGACCAGGACATAACTAGAGATTTACTCAATGACCATAGAGAGCGGACCAGGACATAACTAGAGATTTACTCAATGACCATAGAGAGCGGACCAGGACATAACTTTACATTTACTCTATGACCATAGAGAGCGGACCAGGACATAACTAGAGATTTACTCAATGACCATAGAGAGCGGATCAGGACATAACTGTAGATTTACTCAATGACCATAGAGAGCGGACCAGGACATAACTAGAGATTTACTCAATGATCATAGAGAGCGGACCAGGACATAACTGTAGATTTACTCAATGACCATGGAGAGCGGACCAGGACATAGCTAGAGATTTACTCAATGACCATAGAGAGCGGACCAGGACATAACTAGAGATTTACTCAATGACCATAGAGAGCGGACCAGGACATAACTAGAGATTTACTCAATGACCATAGAGAGCGGACGAGGACATAACTGTACATTTACTCAATGACCATAGAGAGCGGACCAGGACATAAGTAGAGATTTACTCAATGATCATAGAGAGCGGACCAGGACATAACTGTAGATTTACTCAAAGACCATAGAGAGCAGACCAGTACATAACTAGAGATTTTCTAAATGACCATAGAGAGCGGACCAGGACATAACTAGAGATTTACTCATTGACCATAGAGAGCGGACCAGGACATAACTAGAGATTTACTCAATGACCATAGAGAGCGGACCAGGACATAACTGTACGTTTACTCAATGATCCTAGAGAGCGGACCAGGACATAACTGTAGATTTACTCAATGACCATAGAGAGCGGACCAGGATATAACTAGAGATTTACTCAATGACCATAGAGAGCGGACCAGGACATATCTAGAGATTTACTCAATGACCATAGAGAGCGGACCAGGACATAACTAGAGATTTACTCAATGACCATAGATAGCAGACCAGGTCATAACTAGAGATTTACTCAATGACCATAGAGAGCGGACCAGGACATAACTAGAGATTTACTCAATGACCATAGAGAGTGGACAAGGACATAACTAGAGATTTACTAAATGACCATAGAGACCGGACCAGGATATAACTAGAGATTTACTCAATGACCATAGAGAGCGGACCAGGACATAACTAGAGGTTTACTCAATGACCATAGAGAGTGGACCAGGACATAACTAGAGATTTACTCAATGACCATAGAGAGCGGACAAGGACATAACTAGAGATTTACTCAATGACCATAGAGAGCGGACCAGGACATAACTAGAGATTTACTCAATGACCATAGAGAGCGGACCAGGACATAACTGTAGATTTACTCAATGACCATAGAGAGCGGACCAGGAAATAACTGTAGATTTACTCAATGACCATAGAGAGCGGACCAGGACATAACTAGAGATTTACTCAATGACCATAGAGAGCTGACCAGGACATAACTAGAGATTTACTCAATGACCATAGAGAGCGGACCAGGACATAACTAGAGATTTCCTCAATGATCATAGAGAGCGGACCAGGACATAACTGTAGATTTACTCAATGACCATAGAGAGCGGACCAGGAAATAACTGTAGATTTACTCAATGACCATAGAGAGCGGACCAGGACATAACTAGAGATTTACTCAATGACCATAGAGAGCAGACCAGGACATAACTAGAGATTTACTCAATGACCATAGATAGCAGACCAGGTCATAACTAGAGATTTACTCAATGACCATAGAGAGCGGACCAGGACATAACTAGAGATTTACTCAATGACCATAGAGAGCGGACAAGGACATAACTAGAGATTTACTAAATGACCTTAGAGACCGGACCAGGATATAACTAGAGATTTACTCAATGACCATAGAGAGCGGACCAGGACATAACTAGAGGTTTACTCAATGACCATAGAGAGCGGACCAGGACATAACTAGAGATTTACTCAATGACCATAGAGAGCGGACAAGGACATAACTAGAGATTTACTCAATGACCATAGAGAGCGGACCAGGACATAACTAGAGATTTACTCAATTACCATACAGAGCGGACCAGGACATAACTGTAGATTTACTCAATGACCATAGAGAGCGGACCAGGAAATAACTGTAGATTTACTCAATGACCATAGAGAGCGGACCAGGACATAACTAGAGATTTACTCAATGACCATAGAGAGCTGACCAGGACATAACTAGAGATTTACTCAATGACCATAGAGAGCGGACCAGGACATAACTAGAGATTTCCTCAATGATCATAGAGAGCGGACAAGGACATAACTGTAGATTTACTCAATGACCATAGAGAGCGGACCAGGAAATAACTGTAGATTTACTCAATGACCATAGAGAGCGGACCAGGACATAACTAGAGATTTACTCAATGACCATAGAGAGCTGACCAGGACATAACTAGAGATTTACTCAATGACCATAGAGAGCGGACCAGGACATAACTAGAGATTTCCTCAATGATCATAGAGAACGGACCAGGACATAATTAGAGATTTACTCAATGACCATAGAGAGCGGACCAGGGCATAACTGTAGATTTACTCAATGACCATAGAGAGCGGACCAGGACATATCTAGAGATTTACTCAATGACCATAGAGAGCGGACCAGGACATAACAAAAGATTTCCTCAATGATCATAGAGAGCGGGCCAGGACATAACTAGAGATTTACTCAATGATCATGGAGAGCGGACCAGGACATAACTGTAGATTTACTCAATGACCATAGAGAGCGGACCAGGACATAACTGTAGATTTACTCAATGATCATAGAGAGCGGACCAGGACATAACTGTAGATTTACTCAATGACCATAGAGAGCGGACCAGGACATAACTAGAGATTTACTCAATGACCATAGAGAGCTGACCAGGACATAACTAGAGATTTACTCAATGACCATAGAGAGCGGACCAGGATATAACTAGAGATTTCCTCAATGATCATAGAGAACGGACCAGGACATAACTAGAGATTTACTCAATGACCATAGAGAGCGGACCAGGACATAACTTTAGATTTACTCAATGACCATAGAGATCGGACCAGGACATATCTAGAGATTTACTCAATGACCATAGAGAGCGAACCAGGTCATAACTAGAGATTTACTCAATGACCATAGATAGCAGACCAGGTCATAACTAGAGATTTACTCAATGACCATAGAGAGCGGACCAGGACATAACTAGAGATTTACTCAATGACCATAGAGAGCGGACAAGGACATAACTAGAGATTTACTAAATGACCATAGAGAGCGGACCAGGATATAACTAGAGATTTACTCGATGACCATAGAGAGCGGGCCAGGATATAACTAGAGATTTACTCAATGACCATAGAGAGCTGACCAGGACATAACTAGAGATGTACTCAATGACCATAGAGAGCGGACCAGGACATAACTAGAGATTTCCTCAATGATCATAGAGAACGGACCAGGACATAATTAGAGATTTACTCAATGACCATAGAGAGCGGACCAGGACATAACTGTAGATTTACTCAATGACCATAGAGAGCGGACCAGGACATATCTAGAGATTTACTCAATGACCATAGAGAGCGGACCAGGACATAACAAATGATTTCCTCAATGATCATAGAGAGCGGGCCAGGACATAACTAGAGATTTACTCAATGATCATGGAGAGCAGACCAGGACATAACTGTAGATTTACTCAATGACCATAGAGAGCGGACCAGGGCATAACTGTAGATTTACTCAATGATCATAGAGAGCGGACCAGGACATAACTGTGGATTTACTCAATGACCATAGAGAGCGGACCAGGACATAACTAGAGATTTACTCAATGACCATAGAGAGCTGACCAGGACATAACTAGAGATTTACTCAATGACCATAGAGAGCGGACCAGGACATAACTAGAGATTTCCTCAATGATCATAGAGAACGGACCAGGACATAACTAGAGATTTACTCAATGACCATAGAGAGCGGACCAGGACTTAACTGTAGATTTACTCAATGACCATAGAGAGCGGACCAGGACATATCTAGAGATTTACTCAATGACCATAGAGAGCGGACCAGGACATAACTAGAGATTTACTCAATGACCATAGATAGCAGACCAGGTCATAACTAGAGATTTACTCAATGACCATAGAGAGCGGACCAGGACATAACTAGAGATTTACTCAATGACCATAGAGAGCGGACAAGGACATAACTAGAGATTTACTAAATGACCTAAGAGAGCGGACCAGGATATAACTAGAGATTTACTCGATGACCATAGAGAGCGGGCCAGGATATAACTAGAGATTTACTCAATGACCACAGGGAACGTACCAGGACATAACTAGAGATTTACTCAATGACCATGGAGAGCGGACCAGGGCATAACTAGAGATGCATTCAATGACCATCGAGAGCGGACCAGGACATAACTGTAGATTTACTCAATGATCATAGAGTTGCGGGCCAGGATATAATGAGAGATTTACTCAATGATGAGCGGACCAGGATATAACTAGAGATTTACTCAATGACCATAGAGAGCTGACCAGGACATAACTAGAGATTTACTCAATGACCATAGAGAGCGGACCAGGACATAACTAGAGATTTCCTCAATGATCATAGAGAACGGACCAGGACATAATTAGAGATTTACTCAATAACCATTGAGAGCGGACCAGGACATAACTGTAGATTTACTCAATGACCATAGAGAGCGGACCAGGACATAACTAGAGATTTACTCAATGATCATAGAGAACGGACCAGGACATAACTAGAGATTTACTCAATGACCTTAGAGAGCGGACCAGGACATAACTAGAGATTTACTCAATGACCATAGAGAGCGGACCAGGACATAACTTTACATTTACTCTATGACCATAGAGAGCGGACCAGGACATAACTAGAGATTTACTCAATGACCATAGAGAGCTGACCAGGACATAACTAGAGATTTACTCAATGACCATAGAGAGCGGACCAGAACATAACTAGAGATTTCCTCAATGATCATAAAGAACGGACCAGGACATAACTAGAGATTTACTCAATGACCATAGAGAGCGGACCAGGACATAACTGTAGATTTACTCAATGACCATAGAGAGCGGACCAGGACATATCTAGAGATTTACTCAATGACTATAGAGAGCGGACCAGGACATAACTAGAGATTTACTCAATGACCATAGATAGCAGACCAGGTCATAACTAGAGATTTACACAATGACCATAGAGAGCGGACCAGGACATAACTAGAGATTTACTCAATGACCATAGAGAGCGGACAAGGACATAACTAGAGATTTACTAAATGACCATAGAGAGCGGACCAGGATATAACTAGAGATTTACTCGATGACCATAGAGAGCGGGCCAGGATATAACTAGAGATTTACTCAATGACCATAGAGAGCTGACCAGGACATAACTAGAGATTTACTCAATGACCATAGAGAGCGGACCAGGACATAACTAGAGATTTCCTCAATGATCATAGAGAACAGACCAGGACATAATTAGAGATTTACTCAATGACCATAGAGAGCGGACCAGGACATAACTGTAGATTTACTCAATGACCATAGAGAGCGGACCAGGACATATCTAGAGATTTACTCAATGACCATAGAGAGCGGACCAGGACATAACAAAAGATTTCCTCAATGATCATAGAGAGCGGGCCAGGACATAACTAGAGATTTACTCAATGATCATGGAGAGCAGACCAGGACATAACTGTAGATTTACTCAATGACCATAGAGAGCAGACCAGGACATAACTGTAGATTTACTCAATGATCATAGACAGCGGACCAGGACATAACTGTAGATTTACTCAATGACCATAGAGAGCGGACCAGGACATAACTAGAGATTTACTCAATGACCATAGAGAGCTGACCAGGACATAACTAGAGATTTACTCAATGACCATAGAGAGCGGACCAGGACATAACTAGAGATTTCCTCAATGATCATAGAGAACGGACAAGGACATAACTAGAGATTTACTCAATGACCATAGAGAGCAGACCAGGACTTAACTGTAGATTTACTCATTGACCATAGAGAGCGGACCAGGACATATCTAGAGATTTACTCAATGACCATAGAGAGCGGACCAGGACATAACTAGAGATTTACTCAATGACCATAAAAAGCAGACCAGGTCATAACTAGAGATTTACTCAATGACCATAGAGAGCGGACCAGGACATAACCAGAGATTTACTCAATGACCATAGAGAGCGGACAAGGACATAACTAGAGATTTACTAAATGACCATAGAGAGCGGACCAGGATATAACTAGAGATTTACTCGATGACCATAGAGAGCGGGCCAGGATATAACTAGAGATTTACTCAATGACCACAGGGAACGTACCAGGACATAACTAGAGATTTACTCAATGACCATAGAGAGCGGACCAGGGCATAACTAGAGATGCATTCAATGACCATCGAGAGCGGACCAGGACATAACTGTAGATTTACTCAATGATCATAGAGTTGCGGGCCAGGATATAACGAGAGATTTACTCAATGATGAGCGGACCAGGATATAACTAGAGATTTACTCAATGACCATAGAGAGCTGACCAGGACATAACTAGAGATTTACTCAATGACCATAGAGAGCGGACCAGGACATAACTAGAGATTTCCTCAATGATCATAGAGAACGGACCAGGACATAATTAGAGATTTACTCAATGACCATTGAGAGCGGACCAGGACATAACTGTAGATTTACTCAATGACCATAGAGAGCGGACCAGGACATAACTAGAGATTTACTCAATGACCATAGAGAGCGGACCAGGACATAACTAGAGATTTCCTCAATGATCATAGAGAACGGACCAGGACATAACTAGAGATTTACTCAATGACCATAGAGAGCGGACCAGGACATAACTAGAGATTTACTCAATGACCATAGAGAGCGGACCAGGACATAACTTTACATTTACTCTATGACCATAGAGAGCGGACCAGGACATAACTAGAGATTTACTCAATGACCATAGAGAGCGGATCAGGACATAACTGTAGATTTACTCAATGACCATAGAGAGCGGACCAGGACATAACTAGAGATTTACTCAATGATCATAGAGAGCGGACCAGGACATAACTGTAGATTTACTCAATGACCATGGAGAGCGGACCAGGACATAGCTAGAGATTTACTCAATGACCATAGAGAGCAGACCAGTACATAACTAGAGATTTACTCAATGACCATAGAGAGCGGACCAGGACATAACTAGAGATTTACTCAATGACCATAGAGAGCGGACCAGGACATAACTAGAGATTTACTCAATGACCATAGAGAGCGGACGAGGACATAACTGTACATTTACTCAATGACCATAGAGAGCGGACCAGGACATAAGTAGAGATTTACTCAATGATCATAGAGAGCGGACCAGGACATAACTGTAGATTTACTCAAAGACCATAGAGAGCAGACCAGTACATAACTAGAGATTTTCTAAATGACCATAGAGAGCGGACCAGGACATAACTAGAGATTTACTCATTGACCATAGAGAGCGGACCAGGACATAACTAGAGATTTACTCAATGACCATAGAGAGCGGACCAGGACATAACTGTACGTTTACTCAATGATCCTAGAGAGCGGACCAGGACATAACTGTAGATTTACTCAATGACCATAGAGAGCGGACCAGGATATAACTAGAGATTTACTCAATGACCATAGAGAGCGGACCAGGACATATCTAGAGATTTACTCAATGACCATAGAGAGCGGACCAGGACATAACTAGAGATTTACTCAATGACCATAGATAGCAGACCAGGTCATAACTAGAGATTTACTCAATGACCATAGAGAGCGGACCAGGACATAACTAGAGATTTACTCAATGACCATAGAGAGTGGACAAGGACATAACTAGAGATTTACTAAATGACCATAGAGACCGGACCAGGATATAACTAGAGATTTACTCAATGACCATAGAGAGCGGACCAGGACATAACTAGAGGTTTACTCAATGACCATAGAGAGTGGACCAGGACATAACTAGAGATTTACTCAATGACCATAGAGAGCGGACAAGGACATAACTAGAGATTTACTCAATGACCATAGAGAGCGGACCAGGACATAACTAGAGATTTACTCAATGACCATAGAGAGCGGACCAGGACATAACTGTAGATTTACTCAATGACCATAGAGAGCGGACCAGGAAATAACTGTAGATTTACTCAATGACCATAGAGAGCGGACCAGGACATAACTAGAGATTTACTCAATGACCATAGAGAGCTGACCAGGACATAACTAGAGATTTACTCAATGACCATAGAGAGCGGACCAGGACATAACTAGAGATTTCCTCAATGATCATAGAGAGCGGACCAGGACATAACTGTAGATTTACTCAATGACCATAGAGAGCGGACCAGGAAATAACTGTAGATTTACTCAATGACCATAGAGAGCGGACCAGGACATAACTAGAGATTTACTCAATGACCATAGAGAGCTGACCAGGACATAACTAGAGATTTACTCAATGACCATAGAGAGCGGACCAGGACATAACTAGAGATTTCCTCAATGATCATAGAGAACGGACCAGGACATAATTAGAGATTTACTCAATGACCATAGAGAGCGGACCAGGACATAACTGTAGATTTACTCAATGACCATAGAGAGCGGACCAGGACATATCTAGAGATTTACTCAATGACCATAGAGAGCGGACAAGTACATAACTAGAGATTTACTAAATGACCATAGAGAGCGGACCAGGATATAACTAGAGATTTACTCGATGACCATAGAGAGCGGGCCAGGATATAACTAGAGATTTACTCAATGACCACAGGGAACGTACCAGGACATAACTAGAGATTTACTCAATGACCATAGAGAGCGGACCAGGGCATAACTAGAGATGCATTCAATGACCATCGAGAGCGGACCAGGACATAACTGTAGATTTACTCAATGATCATAGAGTTGCGGGCCAGGATATAACGAGAGATTTACTCAATGATGAGCGGACCAGGATATAACTAGAGATTTACTCAATGACCATAGAGAGCTGACCAGGACATAACTAGAGATTTACTCAATGACCATAGAGAGCGGACCAGGACATAACTAGAGATTTCCTCAATGATCATAGAGAACAAACCAGGACATAATTATAGATTTACTCAATGACCATTGAGAGCGGACCAGGACATAACTGTAGATTTACTCAATGACCATAGAGAGCGGACCAGGACATAACTAGAGATTTACTCAATGACCATAGAGAGCGGACCAGACATAACTAGAGATTTCCTCAATGATCATAGAGAACGGACCAGGACATAACTAGAGATTTACTCAATGACCATAGAGAGCGGACCAGGACATATCTAGAGATTTACTCAATGACCATAGAGAGCGGACCAGGACATAACTAGAGATTTACTCAATGACCATAGATAGCAGACCAGGTCATAACTAGAGATTTACTCAATGACCATAGAGAGCGGACCAGGACATAACTAGAGATTTACTCAATGACCATAGAGAGCGGACAAGGACATAACTAGAGATTTACTAAATGACCATAGAGAGCAGACCAGGATATAACTAGAGATTTACTCGATGACCATAGAGAGCGGGCCAGGATATAACTAGAGATTTACTCAATGACCACAGGGAACGTACCAGGACATAACTAGAGATTTACTCAATGACCATAGAGAGCGGACCAGGGCATAACTAGAGATTTACTCAATGACCATAGAGAGCGGACCAGGACATAACTAGAGATTTCCTCAATGATCATAGAGAACGGACCAGGACATAACTAGAGATTTACTCAATGACCATAGAGAGAGGACCAGGACTTAACTGTAGATTTACTCAATGACCATAGAGAGCGGACCAGGACATATCTAGAGATTTACTCAATGACCATAGAGAGCGGACCAGGACATAACTAGAGATTTACTCAATGACCATAGATAGCAGACCAGGTCATAACTAGAGATTTACTCAATGACCATAGAGAGCGGACCAGGACATAACTAGAGATTTACTCAATGACCATAGAGAGCGGACAATGACATAACTAGAGATTTACTAAATGACCATAGAGAGCGGACCAGGATATAACTAGAGATTTACTCGATGACCATAGAGAGCGGGCCAGGATATAACTAGAGATTTACTCAATGACCACAGGGAACGTACCAGGACATAACTAGAGATTTACTCAATGACCATAGAGAGCGGACCATGGCATAACTAGAGATGCATTCAACTGACCATCGAGAGCGGACCAGGACATAACTGTAGATTTACTCAATGATCATAGAGTTGCGGGCCAGGATATAACGAGAGATTTACTCAATGATGAGCGGACCAGGATATAACTAGAGATTTACTCAAAGACCATAGAGAGCGGGCCAGGATATAACTAGAGATTTACTCAATGACCATAGAGAGCGGGCCAGGATATAACTAGAGATTTACTCAATGATCATAGAGAGCGGGCCAGGACATAACTAGAGATTTACTCAATGATCATGGAGAGCAGACCAGGACATAACTGTAGATTTACTCAATGACCATAGAGAGCGGAGCAGGACATAACTGTAGATTTACTCAATGATCATAGAGAGCGGACCAGGACATAACTGTAGATTTACTCAATGACCATAGAGAGCGGACCAGGACATAACTAGAGATTTACTCAATGACCATGGAGAGCTGACCAGGACATAACTAGAGATTTACTCAATGACCATAGAGAGCGGACCAGGACATAACTAGAGATTTCCTCAATGATCATAGAGAACGGACCAGGACATAACTAGAGATTTACTCAATGACCATAGAGAGCGGACCAGGACTTAACTGTAGATTTACTCAATGACCATAGAGAGCGGACCAGGACATATCTAGAGATTTACTCATTGACCATAGAGAGCGGACCAGGACATAACTAGAGATTTACTCAATGACCATAGATAGCAGACCAGGTCATAACTAGAGATTTACTCAATGACCATAGAGAGCGGGCCAGGACATAACTAGAGATTTACTCAATGACCATAGAGAGCGGACAAGGACATAACTAGAGATTTACTAAATGACCATAGAGAGCGGACCAGGATATAACTAGAGATTTACTCGATGACCATAGAGAGCGGGCCAGGATATAACTAGAGATTTACTCAATGACCACAGGGAACGTACCAGGACATAACTAGAGATTTACTCAATGACCATAGAGAGCGGACCAGGGCATAACTAGAGATTTACTCAATGACCATAGAGAGCGGACCAGGACATAACTAGAGATTTCCTCAATGATCATAGAGAACGGACCAGGACATAACTAGAGATTTACTCAATGACCATAGAGAGCGGACCAGGACTTAACTGTAGATTTACTCAATGACCATAGAGAGCGGACCAGGACATATCTAGAGATTTACTCAATGACCATAGAGAGCGGACCAGGACATAACTGTAGATTTACTCAATGACCATAGAGAGCGGACCAGGACATATCTAGAGATTTACTCAATGACCATACAGAGCGGACCAGGACATAACTAGAGATTTACTCAATGACCATAGATAGCAGACCAGGTCATAACTAGAGATTTACTCAATGACCATAGAGAGCGGACCAGGACATAACTAGAGATTTACTCGATGACCATAGAGAGCGGACAAGGACATAACTAGAGATTTACTAAATGACCATAGAGAGCGGACCAGGATATAACTAGAGATTTACTCGATGACCATAGAGAGCGGGCCAGGATATAACTAGAGATTTACTCAATGACCATAGAGAGCTGACCAGGACATAACTAGAGATTTACTCAATGACCATAGAGAGCGGACCAGGACATAACTAAAGATTTCCTCAATGATCATAGAGAACGGACCAGGACATAATTAGAGATTTACTCAATGACCATAGAGAGCGGACTTGGACATAACTGTAGATTTTACTCAATGACCATAGAGAGCGGACCAGGACATATCTAGAGATTTACTCAATGACCATAGAGAGCGGACCAGGACATAACAAAAGATTTCCTCAATGATCATAGAGAGCGGGCCAGGACATAACTAGAGATTTCCTCAATGATCATATAGAACGGACCAGGACATAACTAGAGATTTACTCAATGACCATAGAGAGCGGACCAGGACTTAACTGTAGATTTACTCAATGACCATAGAGAGCTGACCAGGACATAACTAGAGATTTACTCAATGACCATAGAGAGCGGACCAGGACATAAATAGAGATTTCCTCAATGATCATAGAGAACGGACCAGGACATAACTAGAGATTTACTCAATGACCATAGCGAGCGGACCAGGACTTAACTGTAGATTTACTCAATGACCATAGAGAGCGGACCAGGACATATCTAGAGATTTACTCAATGACCATAGAGAGCGGACCAGGACATAAGTAGAGATTTACTCAATGACCATAGATAGCAGACCAGGTCATAACTAGAGATTTACTCAATGACCATAGAGAGCGGACCAGGACATAACTAGAGATTTACTCAATGACCATAGAGAGCGGACAAGGACATAACTAGAGATTTACTAAATGACCATAGAGAGCGGACCAGGATATAACTAGAGATTTACTCGATGACCATAGAGAGCGGGCCAGGATATAACTAAAGATTTACTCAAAGACCACAGGGAACGTACCAGGACATAACTAGAGATTTACTCAATGACCATAGAGAGCGGACCAGGGCATAACTAGAGATGCATTCAATGACCATCGAGAGCGGACCAGGACATAACTGTAGATTTACTCAATGATCATAGAGTTGCGGGCCAGGATATAACGAGAGATTTACTCAATGATGAGCGGACCAGGACATAACTAGAGATTTACTCAATGACCATAGAGAGCGGACCAGGACATAACTAGAGATTTCCTCAATGATCATAGAGAACAAACCAGGACATAATTATAGATTTACTCAATGACCATTGAGAGCGGACCAGGACATAACTGTAGATTTACTCAATGACCATAGAGAGCGGACCAGGACATAACTAGAGATTTACTCAATGACCATAGAGAGCGGACCAGACATAACTAGAGATTTCCTCAATGATCATAGAGAACGGACCAGGACATAACTAGAGATTTACTCAATGACCATAGAGAGCGGACCAGGACTTAACTGTAGATTTACTCAATGACCATAGAGAGCGGACCAGGACATATCTAGAGATTTACTCAATGACCATAGAGAGCGGACCAGGACATAACTAGAGATTTACTCAATGACCATAGATAGCAGACCAGGTCATAACTAGAGATTTACTCAATGACCATAGAGAGCGGACCAGGACATAACTAGAGATTTACTCAATGACCATAGAGAGCGGACAAGGATATAACTAGAGATTTACTCAATGACCATAGAGAGCGGACCAGGACATATCTAGAGATTTACTCAATGACCATGGAGAGCGGACCAGGACATAACTAGAGATTTACTCAATGACCATAGATAGCAGACCAGGTCATAACTAGAGATTTACTCAATGACCATAGAGAGCGGACCAGGACATAACTAGAGATTTACTCAATGACCATAGAGAGCGGACAAGGACATAACTAGAGATTTACTAAATGACCATAGAGACCGGACCAGGATATAACTAGAGATTTACTCAATGACCATAGAGAGCGGACCAGGACATAACTAGAGGTTTACTCAATGACCATAGAGAGTGGACCAGGACATAACTAGAGATTTACTCAATGACCATAGAGAGCGGACAAGGACATAACTAGAGATTTACTCAATGACCATAGAGAGCGGACCAGGACATAACTAGAGATTTACTCAATGACCATAGAGAGCGGACCAGGACATAACTGTAGATTTACTCAATGACCATAGAGAGCGGACCAGGAAATAACTGTAGATTTACTCAATGACCATAGAGAGCGGACCAGGACATAACTAGAGATTTACTCAATGACCATAGAGAGCTGACCAGGACATAACTAGAGATTTACTCAATGACCATAGAGAGCGGACCAGGACATAACTAGAGATTTCCTCAATGATCATAGAGAGCGGACCAGGACATAACTGTAGATTTACTCAATGACCATAGAGAGCGGACCAGGAAATAACTGTAGATTTACTCAATGACCATAGAGAGCGGACCAGGACATAACTAGAGATTTACTCAATGACCATAGAGAGCTGACCAGGACATAACTAGAGATTTACTCAATGACCATAGAGAGCGGACCAGGACATAACTAGAGATTTCCTCAATGATCATAGAGAACGGACCAGGACATAATTAGAGATTTACTCAATGACCATAGAGAGCGGACCAGGACATAACTGTAGATTTACTCAATGACCATAGAGAGCGGACCAGGACATATCTAGAGATTTCCTCAATGATCATAGAGAGCGGGCCAGGACATAACTAGAGATTTACTCAATGATCATGGAGAGCGGACCAGGACATAACTGTAGATTTACTCAATGACCATAGAGAGCGGACCAGGACATAACTGTAGATTTACTCAATGATCATAGAGAGCGTACCAGGACATAACTGTAGATTTACTCAATGACCATAGAGAGCGGACCAGGACATAACTAGAGATTTACTCAATGACCATAGAGAGCTGACCAGGACATAACTAGAGATTTACTCAATGACCATAGAGAGCTGACCAGGACATAACTAGAGATTTACTCAATGACCATAGATAGCAGACCAGGTCATAACTAGAGATTTACTCAATGACCATAGAGAGCGGACCAGGACATAACTAGAGATTTACTCAATGACCATAGAGAGCGGACAAGGACATAACTAGAGATTTACTAAATGACCATAGAGAGTGGACCAGGATATAACTAGAGATTTACTCGATGACCATAGAGAGCGGGCCAGGATATAACTAGAGATTTACTCAATGACCACAGGGAACGTACCAGGACATAACTAGAGATTTACTCAATGACCATAGAGAGCGGACCAGGGCATAACTAGAGATGCATTCAATGACCATCGAGAGCGGACCAGGACATAACTGTAGATTTACTCAATGATCATAGAGTTGCGGGCCAGGATATAACGAGAGATTTACTCAATGATGAGCGGACCAGGATATAACTAGAGATTTACTCAATGACCATAGAGAGCTGACCAGGACATAACTAGAGATTTACTCAATGACCATAGAGAGCGGACCAGGACATAACTAGAGATTTCCTCAATGATCATAGAGAACAAACCAGGACATAATTATAGATTTACTCAATGACCATTGAGAGCGGACCAGGACATAACTGTAGATTTACTCAATGACCATAGAGAGCGGACCAGGACATAACTAGAGATTTACTCAATGACCATAGAGAGCGGACCAGACATAACTAGAGATTTCCTCAATGATCATAGAGAACGGACCAGGACATAACTAGAGATTTACTCAATGACCATAGAGAGCGGACCAGGACATATCTAGAGATTTACTCAATGACCATAGAGAGCGGACCAGGACATAACTAGAGATTTACTCAATGACCATAGATAGCAGACCAGGTCATAACTAGAGATTTACTCAATGACCATAGAGAGCGGACCAGGACATAACTAGAGATTTGCTCAATGACCATAGAGAGCGGACAAGGACATAACTAGAGATTTACTAAATGACCATAGAGAGCAGACCAGGATATAACTAGAGATTTACTCGATGACCATAGAGAGCGGGCCAGGATATAACTAGAGATTTACTCAATGACCACAGGGAACGTACCAGGACATAACTAGAGATTTACTCAATGACCATAGAGAGCGGACCAGGGCATAACTAGAGATTTACTCAATGACCATAGAGAGCGGACCAGGACATAACTAGAGATTTCCTCAATGATCATAGAGAACGGACCAGGACATAACTAGAGATTTACTCAATGACCATAGAGAGAGGACCAGGACTTAACTGTAGATTTACTCAATGACCATAGAGAGCGGACCAGGACATATCTAGAGATTTACTCAATGACCATAGAGAGCGGACCAGGACATAACTAGAGATTTACTCAATGACCATAGATAGCAGACGAGGTCATAACTAGAGATTTACTCAATGACCATAGAGAGCGGACCAGGACATAACTAGAGATTTACTCAATGACCATAGAGAGCGGACAATGACATAACTAGAGATTTACTAAATGACCATAGAGAGCGGACCAGGATATAACTAGAGATTTACTCGATGACCATAGAGAGCGGGCCAGGATATAACTAGAGATTTACTCAATGACCACAGGGAACGTACCAGGACATAACTAGAGATTTCCTCAATGACCATAGAGAGCGGACAATGACATAACTAGAGATTTACTAAATGACCATAGAGAGCGGACCAGGATATAACTAGAGATTTACTCGATGACCATAGAGAGCGGGCCAGGATATAACTAGAGATTTACTCAATGACCACAGGGAACGTACCAGGACATAACTAGAGATTTACTCAATGACCATAGAGAGCGGACCATGGCATAACTAGAGATGCATTCAACTGACCATCGAGAGCGGACCAGGACATAACTGTAGATTTACTCAATGATCATAGAGTTGCGGGCCAGGATATAACGAGAGATTTACTCAATGATGAGCGGACCAGGATATAACTAGAGATTTACTCAAAGACCATAGAGAGCGGGCCAGGATATAACTAGAGATTTACTCAATGACCATAGAGAGCGGGCCAGGATATAACTAGAGATTTACTCAATGATCATAGAGAGCGGGCCAGGACATAACTAGAGATTTACTCAATGATCATGGAGAGCAGACCAGGACATAACTGTAGATTTACTCAATGACCATAGAGAGCGGAGCAGGACATAACTGTAGATTTACTCAATGATCATAGAGAGCGGACCAGGACATAACTGTAGATTTACTCAATGACCATAGAGAGCGGACCAGGACATAACTAGAGATTTACTCAATGACCATGGAGAGCTGACCAGGACATAACTAGAGATTTACTCAATGACCATAGAGAGCGGACCAGGACATAACTAGAGATTTCCTCAATGATCATAGAGAACGGACCAGGACATAACTAGAGATTTACTCAATGACCATAGAGAGCGGACCAGGACTTAACTGTAGATTTACTCAATGACCATAGAGAGCGGACCAGGACATATCTAGAGATTTACTCATTGACCATAGAGAGCGGACCAGGACATAACTAGAGATTTACTCAATGACCATAGATAGCAGACCAGGTCATAACTAGAGATTTACTCAATGACCATAGAGAGCGGGCCAGGACATAACTAGAGATTTACTCAATGACCATAGAGAGCGGACAAGGACATAACTAGAGATTTACTAAATGACCATAGAGAGCGGACCAGGATATAACTAGAGATTTACTCGATGACCATAGAGAGCGGGCCAGGATATAACTAGAGATTTACTCAATGACCACAGGGAACGTACCAGGACATAACTAGAGATTTCCTCAATGACCATAGAGAGCGGACAATGACATAACTAGAGATTTACTAAATGACCATAGAGAGCGGACCAGGATATAACTAGAGATTTACTCGATGACCATAGAGAGCGGGCCAGGATATAACTAGAGATTTACTCAATGACCACAGGGAACGTACCAGGACATAACTAGAGATTTACTCAATGACCATAGAGAGCGGACCATGGCATAACTAGAGATGCATTCAACTGACCATCGAGAGCGGACCAGGACATAACTGTAGATTTACTCAATGATCATAGAGTTGCGGGCCAGGATATAACGAGAGATTTACTCAATGATGAGCGGACCAGGATATAACTAGAGATTTACTCAAAGACCATAGAGAGCGGGCCAGGATATAACTAGAGATTTGCTCAATGACCATAGAGAGCGGGCCAGGATATAACTAGAGATTTACTCAATGATCATAGAGAGCGGGCCAGGACATAACTAGAGATTTACTCAATGATCATGGAGAGCAGACCAGGACATAACTGTAGATTTACTCAATGACCATAGAGAGCGGAGCAGGACATAACTGTAGATTTACTCAATGATCATAGAGAGCGGACCAGGACATAACTGTAGATTTACTCAATGACCATAGAGAGCGGACCAGGACATAACTAGAGATTTACTCAATGACCATGGAGAGCTGACCAGGACATAACTAGAGATTTACTCAATGACCATAGAGAGCGGACCAGGACATAACTAGAGATTTCCTCAATGATCATAGAGAACGGACCAGGACATAACTAGAGATTTACTCAATGACCATAGAGAGCGGACCAGGACTTAACTGTAGATTTACTCAATGACCATAGAGAGCGGACCAGGACATATCTAGAGATTTACTCATTGACCATAGAGAGCGGACCAGGACATAACTAGAGATTTACTCAATGACCATAGATAGCAGACCAGGTCATAACTAGAGATTTACTCAATGACCATAGAGAGCGGGCCAGGACATAACTAGAGATTTACTCAATGACCATAGAGAGCGGACAAGGACATAACTAGAGATTTACTAAATGACCATAGAGAGCGGACCAGGATATAACTAGAGATTTACTCGATGACCATAGAGAGCGGGCCAGGATATAACTAGAGATTTACTCAATGACCACAGGGAACGTACCAGGACATAACTAGAGATTTACTCAATGACCATAGAGAGCGGACCAGGGCATAACTAGAGATTTACTCAATGACCATAGAGAGCGGACCAGGACATAACTAGAGATTTCCTCAATGATCATAGAGAACGGACCAGGACATAACTAGAGATTTACTCAATGACCATAGAGAGCGGACCAGGACTTAACTGTAGATTTACTCAATGACCATAGAGAGCGGACCAGGACATATCTAGAGATTTACTCAATGACCATAGAGAGCGGACCAGGACATAACTGTAGATTTACTCAATGACCATAGAGAGCGGACCAGGACATATCTAGAGATTTACTCAATGACCATACAGAGCGGACCAGGACATAACTAGAGATTTACTCAATGACCATAGATAGCAGACCAGGTCATAACTAGAGATTTACTCAATGACCATAGAGAGCGGACCAGGTCATAACTAGAGATTTACTCAATGACCATAGAGAGCGGACAAGGACATAACTAGAGATTTACTAAATGACCATAGAGAGCGGACCAGGATATAACTAGAGATTTACTCGATGACCATAGAGAGCGGGCCAGGATATAACTAGAGATTTACTCAATGACCATAGAGAGCTGACCAGGACATAACTAGAGATTTACTCAATGACCATAGAGAGCGGACCAGGACATAACTAAAGATTTCCTCAATGATCATAGAGAACGGACCAGGACATAATTAGAGATTTACTCAATGACCATAGAGAGCGGACCAGGACATAACTGTAGATTTTACTCAATGACCATAGAGAGCGGACCAGGACATATCTAGAGATTTACTCAATGACCATAGAGAGCGGACCAGGACATAACAAAAGATTTCCTCAATGATCATAGAGAGCGGGCCAGGACATAACTAGAGATTTCCTCAATGATCATAGAGAACGGACCAGGACATAACTAGAGATTTACTCAATGACCATAGAGAGCGGACCAGGACTTAACTGTAGATTTACTCAATGACCATAGAGAGCTGACCAGGACATAACTAGAGATTTACTCAATGACCATAGAGAGCGGACCAGGACATAAATAGAGATTTCCTCAATGATCATAGAGAACGGACCAGGACATAACTAGAGATTTACTCAATGACCATAGAGAGCGGACCAGGACTTAACTGTAGATTTACTCAATGACCATAGAGAGCGGACCAGGACATATCTAGAGATTTACTCAATGACCATAGAGAGCGGACCAGGACATAAGTAGAGATTTACTCAATGACCATAGATAGCAGACCAGGTCATAACTAGAGATTTACTCAATGACCATAGAGAGCGGACCAGGACATAACTAGAGATTTACTCAATGACCATAGAGAGCGGACAAGGACATAACTAGAGATTTACTAAATGACCATAGAGAGCGGACCAGGATATAACTAGAGATTTACTCGATGACCATAGAGAGCGGGCCAGGATATAACTAAAGATTTACTCAATGACCACAGGGAACGTACCAGGACATAACTAGAGATTTACTCAATGACCAAAGAGAGCGGACCAGGGCATAACTAGAGATGCATTCAATGACCATCGAGAGCGGACCAGGACATAACTGTAGATTTACTCAATGATCATAGAGTTGCGGGCCAGGATATAACGAGAGATTTACTCAATGATGAGCGGACCAGGATATAACTAGAGATTTACTCAATGACCATAGAGAGCTGACCAGGACATAACTAGAGATTTACTCAATGACCATAGAGAGCGGACCAGGACATAACTAGAGATTTCCTCAATGATCATAGAGAACAAACCAGGACATAATTATAGATTTACTCAATGACCATTGAGAGCGGACCAGGACATAACTGTAGATTTACTCAATGACCATAGAGAGCGGACCAGGACATAACTAGAGATTTACTCAATGACCATAGAGAGCGGACCAGACATAACTAGAGATTTCCTCAATGATCATAGAGAACGGACCAGGACATAACTAGAGATTTACTCAATGACCATAGAGAGCGGACCAGGACTTAACTGTAGATTTACTCAATGACCATAGAGAGCGGACCAGGACATATCTAGAGATTTACTCAATGACCATAGAGAGCGGACCAGGACATAACTAGAGATTTACTCAATGACCATAGATAGCAGACCAGGTCATAACTAGAGATTTACTCAATGACCATAGAGAGCGGACCAGGACATAACTAGAGATTTACTCAATGACCATAGAGAGCGGACAAGGATATAACTAGAGATTTACTCAATGACCATAGAGAGCGGACCAGGACATATCTAGAGATTTACTCAATGACCATAGAGAGCGGACCAGGACATAACTAGAGATTTACTCAATGACCATAGATAGCAGACCAGGTCATAACTAGAGATTTACTCAATGACCATAGAGAGCGGACCAGGACATAACTAGAGATTTACTCAATGACCATAGAGAGCGGACAAGGACATAACTAGAGATTTACTAAATGACCATAGAGACCGGACCAGGATATAACTAGAGATTTACTCAATGACCATAGAGAGCGGACCAGGACATAACTAGAGGTTTACTCAATGACCATAGAGAGTGGACCAGGACATAACTAGAGATTTACTCAATGACCATAGAGAGCGGACAAGGACATAACTAGAGATTTACTCAATGACCATAGAGAGCGGACCAGGACATAACTAGAGATTTACTCAATGACCATAGAGAGCGGACCAGGACATAACTGTAGATTTACTCAATGACCATAGAGAGCGGACCAGGAAATAACTGTAGATTTACTCAATGACCATAGAGAGCGGACCAGGACATAACTAGAGATTTACTCAATGACCATAGAGAGCTGACCAGGACATAACTAGAGATTTACTCAATGACCATAGAGAGCGGACCAGGACATAACTAGAGATTTCCTCAATGATCATAGAGAGCGGACCAGGACATAACTGTAGATTTACTCAATGACCATAGAGAGCGGACCAGGAAATAACTGTAGATTTACTCAATGACCATAGAGAGCGGACCAGGACATAACTAGAGATTTACTCAATGACCATAGAGAGCTGACCAGGACATAACTAGAGATTTACTCAATGACCATAGAGAGCGGACCAGGACATAACTAGAGATTTCCTCAATGATCATAGAGAACGGACCAGGACATAATTAGAGATTTACTCAATGACCATAGAGAGCGGACCAGGACATAACTGTAGATTTACTCAATGACCATAGAGAGCGGACCAGGACATATCTAGAGATTTACTCAATGACCATAGAGAGCGGACCAGGACATAACAAAAGATTTCCTCAATGATCATAGAGAGCGGGCCAGGACATAACTAGAGATTTACTCAATGATCATGGAGAGCGGACCAGGACATAACTGTAGATTTACTCAATGACCATAGAGAGCGGACCAGGACATAACTGTAGATTTACTCAATGATCATAGAGAGCGTACCAGGACATAACTGTAGATTTACTCAATGACCATAGAGAGCGGACCAGGACATAACTAGAGATTTACTCAATGACCATAGAGAGCTGACCAGGACATAACTAGAGATTTACTCAATGACCATAGAGAGCGGACCAGGACATAACTAGAGATTTCCTCAATGATCATAGAGAACGGACCAGGACATAATTAGAGATTTACTCAATGACCATAGAGAGCGGACCAGGACATAACTGTAGATTTACTCAATGACCATAGAGAGCGGACCAGGACATATCTAGAGATTTACTCAATGACCATAGAGAGCGGACCAGGACATAACTAGAGATGTACTCAATGACCATAGATAGCAGACCAGGTCATAACTAGAGATTTACTCAATGACCATAGAGAGCGGACCAGGACATAACTAGAGATTTACTCAATGACCATAGAGAGCGGACAAGGACATAACTAGAGATTTACTAAATGACCATAGAGAGCGGACCAGGATATAACTAGAGATTTACTCGATGCCCATAGAGAGCGGGCCAGGATATAACTGGAGATTTACTCAATGATCATAGAGAGCGGGCCAGGACATAACTAGAGATTTACTCAATGATCATGGAGAGCAGACCAGGACATAACTGTAGATTTACTCAATGACCATAGAGAGCGGAGCAGGACATAACTGTAGATTTACTCAATGATCATAGAGAGCGGACCAGGACATAACTGTAGATTTACTCAATGACCATAGAGAGCGGACCAGGACATAACTAGAGATTTACTCAATGACCATAGAGAGCTGACCAGGACATAACTAGAGATTTACTCAATGACCATAGAGAGCGGACCAGGACATAACTAGAGATTTCCTCAATGATCATAGAGAACGGACCAGGACATAACTAGAGATTTACTCAATGACCATAGAGAGCGGACCAGGACTTAACTGTAGATTTACTCAATGACCATAGAGAGCGGACCAGGACATATCTAGAGATTTACTCAATGACCATAGAGAGCGGACCAGGACATAACTAGAGATTTACTCAATGACCATAGATAGCAGACCAGGTCATAACTAGAGATTTACTCAATGACCATAGAGAGCGGGCCAGGACATAACTAGAGATTTACTAAATGACCATAGAGAGCGGACAAGGACATAACTAGAGATTTACTAAATGACCATAGAGAGCGGACCAGGATATAACTAGAGATTTACTCGATGACCATAGAGAGCGGGCCAGGATATAACTAGAGATTTCCTCAATGACCACAGGGAACGTACCAGGACATAACTAGAGATTTACTCAATGACCATAGAGAGCGGACCAGGGCATAACTAGAGATTTACTCAATGACCATAGAGAGCGGACCAGGACATAACTAGAGATTTCCTCAATGATCATAGAGAACGGACCAGGACATAACTAGAGGTTTACTCAATGACCATAGAGAGCGGACCAGGACTTAACTGTAGATTTACTCAATGACCATAGAGAGCGGACCAGGACATATCTAGAGATTTACTCAATGACCATAGAGAGCGGACCAGGACATAACTGTAGATTTACTCAATGACCATAGAGAGCGGACCAGGACATATCTAGAGATTTACTCAATGACCATAGAGAGCGGACCAGGACATAACTAGAGATTTACTCAATGACCATAGATAGCAGACCAGGTCATAACTAGAGATTTACTCAATGACCATAGAGAGCGGACCAGGACATAACTAGAGATTTACTCAATGACCATAGAGAGCGGACAAGGACATAACTAGAGATTTACTAAATGACCATAGAGAGCGGACCAGGATATAACCAGAGATTTACTCGATGACCATAGAGAGCGGGCCAGGATATAACTAGAGATTTACTCAATGACCATAGAGAGCTGACCAGGACATAACTAGAGATTTACTCAATGACCATAGAGAGCGGACCAGGACATAACTAAAGATTTCCTCAATGATCATAGAGAACGGACCAGGACATAATTAGAGATTTACTCAATGACCATAGAGAGCGGACCAGGACATAACTGTAGATTTTACTCAATGACCATAGAGAGCGGACCAGGACATATCTAGAGATTTACTCAATGACCATAGAGAGCGGACCAGGACATAACAAAAGATTTCCTCAATGATCATAGAGAGCGGGCCAGGACATAACTAGAGATTTCCGCAATGATCATAGAGAACGGACCAGGACATAACTAGAGATTTACTCAATGACCATAGAGAGTGGACCAGGACTTAACTGTAGATTTACTCAATGACCATAGAGAGCTGACCAGGACATAACTAGAGATTTACTCAATGACCATAGAGAGCGGACCAGGACATAACTAGAGATTTCCTCAATGATCATAGAGAACGGACCAGGACATAACTAGAGATTTACTCAATGACCATAGAGAGCGGACCAGGACTTAACTGTAGATTTACTCAATGACCATAGAGAGCGGACCAGGACATATCTAGAGATTTACTCAATGACCATAGAGAGCGGACCAGGACATAAGTAGAGATTTACTCAATGACCATAGATAGCAGACCAGGTCATAACTAGAGATTTACTCAATGACCATAGAGAGCGGACCAGGACATAACTAGAGATTTACTCAATGACCATAGAGAGCGGACAAGGACATAACTAGAGATTTACTAAATGACCATAGAGAGCGGACCAGGATATAACTAGAGATTTACTCGATGACCATAGAGAGCGGGCCAGGATATAACTAGAGATTTACTCAATGACCACAGGGAACGTACCAGGACATAACTAGAGATTTACTCAATGACCATAGAGAGCGGACCAGGGCATAACTAGAGATGCATTCAATGACCATCGAGAGCGGACCAGGACATAACTGTAGATTTACTCAATGATCATAGAGTTGCGGGCCAGGATATAACGAGAGATTTACTCAATGATGAGCGGACCAGGATATAACTAGAGATTTACTCAATGACCATAGAGAGCTGACCAGGACATAACTAGAGATTTACTCAATGACCATAGAGAGCGGACCAGGACATAACTAGAGATTTCCTCAATGATCATAGAGAACAAACCAGGACATAATTATAGATTTACTCAATGACCATTGAGAGCGGACCAGGACATAACTGTAGATTTACTCAATGACCATAGAGAGCGGACCAGGACATAACTAGAGATTTACTCAATGACCATAGAGAGCGGACCAGACATAACTAGAGATTTCCTCAATGATCATAGAGAACGGACCAGGACATAACTAGAGATTTACTCAATGACCATAGAGAGCGGACCAGGACATATCTAGAGATTTACTCAATGACCATAGAGAGCGGACCAGGACATAACAAGAGATTTACTCAATGACCATAGATAGCAGACCAGGTCATAACTAGAGATTTACTCAATGACCATAGAGAGCGGACCAGGACATAACTAGAGATTTGCTCAATGACCATAGAGAGCGGACAAGGACATAACTAGAGATTTACTAAATGACCATAGAGAGCAGACCAGGATATAACTAGAGATTTACTCGATGACCATAGAGAGCGGGCCAGGATATAACTAGAGATTTACTCAATGACCACAGGGAACGTACCAGGACATAACTAGAGATTTACTCAATGACCATAGAGAGCGGACCAGGGCATAACTAGAGATTTACTCAATGACCATAGAGAGCGGACCAGGACATAACTAGAGATTTCCTCAATGATCATAGAGAACGGACCAGGACATAACTAGAGATTTACTCAATGACCATAGAGAGAGGACCAGGACTTAACTGTAGATTTACTCAATGACCATAGAGAGCGGACCAGGACATATCTAGAGATTTACTCAATGACCATAGAGAGCGGACCAGGACATAACTAGAGATTTACTCAATGACCATAGATAGCAGACCAGGTCATAACTAGAGATTTACTCAATGACCATAGAGAGCGGACCAGGACATAACTAGAGATTTACTCAATGACCATAGAGAGCGGACAATGACATAACTAGAGATTTACTAAATGACCATAGAGAGCGGACCAGGATATAACTAGAGATTTACTCGATGACCATAGAGAGCGGGCCAGGATATAACTAGAGATTTACTCAATGACCACAGGGAACGTACCAGGACATAACTAGAGATTTCCTCAATGACCATAGAGAGCGGACCATGGCATAACTAGAGATGCATTCAACTGACCATCGAGAGCGGACCAGGACATAACTGTAGATTTACTCAATGATCATAGAGTTGCGGGCCAGGATATAACGAGAGATTTACTCAATGATGAGCGGACCAGGATATAACTAGAGATTTACTCAAAGACCATAGAGAGCGGGCCAGGATATAACTAGAGATTTACTCAATGACCATAGAGAGCGGGCCAGGATATAACTAGAGATTTACTCAATGATCATAGAGAGCGGGCCAGGACATAACTAGAGATTTACTCAATGATCATGGAGAGCAGACCAGGACATAACTGTAGATTTACTCAATGACCATAGAGAGCGGAGCAGGACATAACTGTAGATTTACTCAATGATCATAGAGAGCGGACCAGGACATAACTGTAGATTTACTCAATGACCATAGAGAGCGGACCAGGACATAACTAGAGATTTACTCAATGACCATGGAGAGCTGACCAGGACATAACTAGAGATTTACTCAATGACCATAGAGAGCGGACCAGGACATAACTAGAGATTTCCTCAATGATCATAGAGAACGGACCAGGACATAACTAGAGATTTACTCAATGACCATAGAGAGCGGACCAGGACTTAACTGTAGATTTACTCAATGACCATAGAGAGCGGACCAGGACATATCTAGAGATTTACTCATTGACCATAGAGAGCGGACCAGGACATAACTAGAGATTTACTCAATGACCATAGATAGCAGACCAGGTCATAACTAGAGATTTACTCAATGACCATAGAGAGCGGGCCAGGACATAACTAGAGATTTACTCAATGACCATAGAGAGCGGACAAGGACATAACTAGAGATTTACTAAATGACCATAGAGAGCGGACCAGGATATAACTAGAGATTTACTCGATGACCATAGAGAGCGGGCCAGGATATAACTAGAGATTTACTCAATGACCACAGGGAACGTACCAGGACATAACTAGAGATTTACTCAATGACCATAGAGAGCGGACCAGGGCATAACTAGAGATTTACTCAATGACCATAGAGAGCGGACCAGGACATAACTAGAGATTTCCTCAATGATCATAGAGAACGGACCAGACATAACTAGAGATTTACTCAATGACCATAGAGAGCGGACCAGGACTTAACTGTAGATTTACTCAATGACCATAGAGAGCGGACCAGGACATATCTAGAGATTTACTCAATGACCATAGAGAGCGGACCAGGACATAACTGTAGATTTACTCAATGACCATAGAGAGCGGACCAGGACATATCTAGAGATTTACTCAATGACCATACAGAGCGGACCAGGACATAACTAGAGATTTACTCAATGACCATAGATAGCAGACCAGGTCATAACTAGAGATTTACTCAATGACCATAGAGAGCGGACCAGGACATAACTAGAGATTTACTCAATGACCATAGAGAGCGGACAAGGACATAACTAGAGATTTACTAAATGACCATAGAGAGCAGACCAGGATATAACTAGAGATTTACTCGATGACCATAGAGAGCGGGCCAGGATATAACTAGAGATTTACTCAATGACCATAGAGAGCTGACCAGGACATAACTAGAGATTTACTCAATGACCATAGAGAGCGGACCAGGACATAACTAAAGATTTCCTCAATGATCATAGAGAACGGACCAGGACATAATTAGAGATTTACTCAATGACCATAGAGAGCGGACCAGGACATAACTGTAGATTTTACTCAATGACCATAGAGAGCGGACCAGGACATATCTAGAGATTTACTCAATGACCATAGAGAGCGGACCAGGACATAACAAAAGATTTCCTCAATGATCATAGAGAGCGGGCCAGGACATAACTAGAGATTTCCTCAATGATCATAGAGAACGGACCAGGACATAACTAGAGATTTACTCAATGACCATAGAGAGCGGACCAGGACTTAACTGTAGATTTACTCAATGACCATAGAGAGCTGACCAGGACATAACTAGAGATTTACTCAATGACCATAGAGAGCGGACCAGGACATAAATAGAGATTTCCTCAATGATCATAGAGAACGGACCAGGACATAACTAGAGATTTACTCAATGACCATAGAGAGCGGACCAGGACTTAACTGTAGATTTACTCAATGACCATAGAGAGCGGACCAGGACATATCTAGAGATTTACTCAATGACCATAGAGAGCGGACCAGGACATAAGTAGAGATTTACTCAATGACCATAGATAGCAGACCAGGTCATAACTAGAGATTTACTCAATGACCATAGAGAGCGGACCAGGACATAACTAGAGATTTACTCAATGACCATAGAGAGCGGACAAGGACATAACTAGAGATTTACTAAATGACCATAGAGAGCGGACCAGGATATAACTAGAGATTTACTCGATGACCATAGAGAGCGGGCCAGGATATAACTAGAGATTTACTCAATGACCACAGGGAACGTACCAGGACATAACTAGAGATTTACTCAATGACCATAGAGAGCGGACCAGGGCATAACTAGAGATGCATTCAATGACCATCGAGAGCGGACCAGGACATAACTGTAGATTTACTCAATGATCATAGAGTTGCGGGCCAGGATATAACGAGAGATTTACTCAATGATGAGCGGACCAGGATATAACTAGAGATTTACTCAATGACCATAGAGAGCTGACCAGGACATAACTAGAGATTTACTCAATGACCATAGAGAGCGGACCAGGACATAACTAGAGATTTCCTCAATGATCATAGAGAACAAACCAGGACATAATTATAGATTTACTCAATGACCATTGAGAGCGGACCAGGACATAACTGTAGATTTACTCAATGACCATAGAGAGCGGACCAGGACATAACTAGAGATTTACTCAATGACCATAGAGAGCGGACCAGACATAACTAGAGATTTCCTCAATGATCATAGAGAACGGACCAGGACATAACTAGAGATTTACTCAATGACCATAGAGAGCGGACCAGGACTTAACTGTAGATTTACTCAATGACCATAGAGAGCGGACCAGGACATATCTAGAGATTTACTCAATGACCATAGAGAGCGGACCAGGACATAACTAGAGATTTACTCAATGACCATAGATAGCAGACCAGGTCATAACTAGAGATTTACTCAATGACCATAGAGAGCGGACCAGGACATAACTAGAGATTTACTCAATGACCATAGAGAGCGGACCAGGACATAACTGTACATTTGCTCAATGACCATAGAGAGCGGACCAGGACATAACTAGAGATTTACTCAATGACCATAGAGAGTGGACCAGGACATAGCTGTAGATTTACTCAATGACAATAGAGAGCGGACCAGGACATAACTAGAGATTTACTCAATGACCATAGAGAGCGGACCAGGACATAACAAGAGATTTACTCAATGACCATAGAGAGCGGGCAAGGACATAACTAGAGATTTACTCAATGACCATAGAGAGCGGACCAGGACATAACTAGAGATTTACTCAATGACCATAGAGAGCGGACCAGGACATAACTGTACATTTACTCTATGACCATAGAGAGCGGACCAGGACATAACTGTAGATTTACTCAATGACCATAGAGAGCGGACCAGGACATAACTGTAGATTTACTCAATGACCATAGAGAGCGGACCAGGACATAACTGTAGATTTACTCAATGACCATAGAGAGCGGACCAGGACATAACTAGAGATTTACTCAATGACCATAGAGAGCTGACCAGGACATAACTAGAGATTTACTCAATGACCATTGAGAGCGGACCAGGACATAACTAGAGATTTACTCAATGACCATAGAGAGCGGACAAGGACATAACTAGAGATTTACTAAATGACCATAGAGAGCGGACCAGGATATAACTAGAGATTTACTCGATGACCATAGAGAGAGGGCCAGGATATAACTAGAGATTTACTCAATGACCACAGGGAACGTACCAGGACATAACTAGAGATTTACTCAATGACCATAGAGAGCGGACCAGGGCATAACTAGAGATTTACTCAATGACCATAGAGAGCGGACCAGGACATAACTAGAGATTTCCTCAATGATCATAGAGAACGGACCAGGAAATAACTAGAGATTTACTCAATGACCATAGAGAGCGGACCAGGACTTAACTGTAGATTTACTCAATGACCATAGAGAGCGGACCAGGACATATCTAGAGATTTACTCAATGACCATAGAGAGCGGACCAGGACATAACTAGAGATTTACTAAATGACCATAGAGAGCGGACCAGGATATAACTAGAGATTTACTCGATGACCATAGAGAGCGGGCCAGGACATAACTAGAGATTTACTCAATGACCATAGAGAGCGGACCAGGACATAACTGTAGATTTCCTCAATGATCATAGAGAACGGACCAGGACTAACTAGAGATTTACTCAATGACCATAGATAGCAGACCAGGTCATAACTAGAGATTCACTCAATGACCATAGAGAGCGGACCAGGACATAACTAGAGATTTACTCAATGACCATAGAGAGCGGACAAGGACATAACTAGAGATTTACTAAATGACCATAGAGAGCGGACCAGGATATAACTAGAGATTTACTCGATGACCATAGAGAGAGGGCCAGGATATAACTAGAGATTTACTCAATGACCACAGGGAACGTAGCAGGACATAACTAGAGATTTACTCAATGACCATAGAGAGCGGACCGGGGCATAACTAGAGATTTCCTCAATGATCATAGAGAACGGACCAGGAAATAACTAGAGATTTACTCAATGACCATAGAGAGCGGACCAGGACTTAACTGTAGATTTACTCAATGACCATAGGGAGCGGACCAGGACATATCTAGAGATTTACTCAATGACCATAGAGAGCGGACCAGGACATAACTAGAGATTTACTCAATGACCATAGATAGCAGACCAGGTCATAACTAGAGATTTACTCAATGACCATAGAGAACGGACCAGGACATAACTAGAGATTTACTCAATGACCATAGAGAGCGGACAAGGACATAACTAGAGATTTACTAAATGACCATAGAGAGCGGACCAGGATATAACTAGAGATTTACTCGATGACCATAGAGAGCGGGCCAGGATATAACTAGAGATTTACTCAATGACCACAGGGAACGTACCAGGACATAACTAGAGATTTACTCAATGACCATAGAGAGCGGACCAGGGCATAACTAGAGATGCATTCAATGACCATCGAGAGCGGACCAGGACATAACTGTAGATTTACTCAATGATCATAGAGTTGCGGGCCAGGATATAACGAGAGATTTACTCAATGATGAGCGGACCAGGATATAACTAGAGATTTACTCAAAGACCATAGAGAGCGGGCCAGGATATAACTAGAGATTTACTCAATGACCATAGAGAGCGGGCCAGGATATAACTAGAGATTTACTCAATGACCACAGAGAGCGGACCAGGACATAACTAGAGATTTACTCAATGACCATAAAGAGCGGACCATGACATAACTGTAGATTTACTCAATGACCATAGAGAGCGGACCAGGACATAACTAGAGATTTACTCAATGATCATAGAGAGCGGACCAGGACATAACTGTAGATTTACTCAAAGACCATAGAGAGCAGACCAGTACATAACTAGAGATTTACTCAATGACCATAGAGAGCGGACCAGGACATAACTAGAGATTTACTCAATGATCATAGAGAGCGGACCAGGACATAACTGTAGATTTACTCAATGACCATGGAGAGCGGACCAGGACATAGCTAGAGATTTACTCAATGACCATAGAGAGCGGACCAGGACATAACTAGAGATTTACTCAATGACCATAGAGAGCGGACCAGGACATAACTAGAGATTTACTCAATGATCATGGAGAGCGGACCAGGACATAACTGTAGATTTACTCAATGACCATAGAGAGCGGACCAGGACATAACTGTAGATTTACTTAATGACCATAGAGAGCGGACCAGGACATAACTGTAGATTTACTCAATGACCATAGAGAGCGGACCAGGACATAACTAGAGATTTACTCAATGACCACAGAGAGCTGACCAGGTCATAACTAGAGATTTACTCAATGACCATAGAGATCGGACCAGGACATAACTAGAGATTTCCTCAATGATCATAGAGAACGGACCAGGACATAACTAGAGATTTACTCAATGACCATAGAGAGCGGACCAGGACATAACTGTAGATTTACTCAATGACCATAGAGAGCGGACCAGGACATATCTAGAGATTTACTCAATGACCATAGAGAGCGGACCAGGACATAACTAGAGATTTACTCAATGACCATAGATAGCAGACCAGGTCATACCTAGAGATTTACTCAATGACCATAGAGAGCGGACCAGGACATAACTAGAGATTTACCCAATGACCATAGAGAGCGGACAAGGACATAACTAGAGATTTACTCAATGACCATAGAGAGCGGACCAGGATATAACTAGAGATTTACTCAATGACCATAGAGAGCGGGCCAGGATATAACTAGAGATTTACTCAATGACCACAGGGAACGTACCAGAACATAACTAGAGATTTACTCAATGACCATAGAGAGCGGACCAGGGCATAACTAGAGATGCATTCAATGACCATCGAGAGCGGACCAGGACATAACTGTAGATTTACTCAATGATCATAAAGTTGCGGGCCAGGATATAACGAGAGATTTACTCAATGATGAGCGGACCAGGATATAACTAGAGATTTACTCAAAGACCATAGAGAGCGGACCAGGATATAACTAGAGATTTACTCAAAGACCATAGAGAGCGGACCAGGACATAATTAGAGATTTACTCAATGACCATAGAGAGCGGACCAGGACATAACTGTACATTTGCTCAATGACCATAGAGAGCGGACCAGGACATAACTAGAGATTTACTCAATGACCATAGAGAGTGGACCAGGACATAGCTGTAGATTTACTCAATGACAATAGAGAGCGGACCAGGACATAACTAGAGATTTACTCAATGACCATAGAGAGCGGACCAGGACATAACAAGAGATTTACTCAATGACCATAGAGAGCGGGCAAGGACATAACTAGAGATTTACTCAATGACCATAGAGAGCGGACCAGGACATAACTAGAGATTTACTCAATGACCATAGAGAGCGGACCAGGACATAACTGTACATTTACTCTATGACCATAGAGAGCGGACCAGGACATAACTGTAGATTTACTCAATGACCATAGAGAGCGGACCAGGACATAACTGTAGATTTACTCAATGACCATAGAGAGCGGACCAGGACATAACTGTAGATTTACTCAATGACCATAGAGAGCGGACCAGGACATAACTAGAGATTTACTCAATGACCATAGAGAGCTGACCAGGACATAACTAGAGATTTACTCAATGACCATTGAGAGCGGACCAGGACATAACTAGAGATTTACTCAATAGAGAGCGGACAAGGACATAACTAGAGATTTACTAAATGACCATAGAGAGCGGACCAGGATATAACTAGAGATTTACTCGATGACCATAGAGAGAGGGCCAGGATATAACTAGAGATTTACTCAATGACCACAGGGAACGTACCAGGACATAACTAGAGATTTACTCAATGACCATAGAGAGCGGACCAGGGCATAACTAGAGATTTACTCAATGACCATAGAGAGCGGACCAGGACATAACTAGAGATTTCCTCAATGATCATAGAGAACAGACCAGGAAATAACTAGAGATTTACTCAATGACCATAGAGAGCGGACCAGGACTTAACTGTAGATTTACTCAATGACCATAGAGAGCGGACCAGGACATATCTAGAGATTTACTCAATGACCATAGAGAGCGGACCAGGACATAACTAGAGATTTACTAAATGACCATAGAGAGCGGACCAGGATATAACTAGAGATTTACTCGATGACCATAGAGAGCGGGCCAGGACATAACTAGAGATTTACTCAATGACCATAGAGAGCGGACCAGGACATAACTGTAGATTTCCTCAATGATCATAGAGAACGGACCAGGACATAACTAGAGATTTACTCAATGACCATAGATAGCAGACCAGGTCATAACTAGAGATTCACTCAATGACCATAGAGAGCGGACCAGGACATAACTAGAGATTTACTCAATGACCATAGAGAGCGGACAAGGACATAACTAGAGATTTACTAAATGACCATAGAGAGCGGACCAGGATATAACTAGAGATTTACTCGATGACCATAGAGAGAGGGCCAGGATATAACTAGAGATTTACTCAATGACCACAGGGAACGTAGCAGGACATAACTAGAGATTTACTCAATGACCATAGAGAGCGGAGCAGGGCATAACTAGAGATTTCCTCAATGATCATAGAGAACGGACCAGGAAATAACTAGAGATTTACTCAATGACCATAGAGAGCGGACCAGGACTTAACTGTAGATTTACTCAATGACCATAGGGAGCGGATCAGGACATATCTAGAGATTTACTCAATGACCATAGAGAGCGGACCAGGACATAACTAGAGATTTACTCAATGACCATAGATAGCAGACCAGGTCATAACTAGAGATTTACTCAATGACCATAGAGAACGGACCAGGACATAACTAGAGATTTACTCAATGACCATAGAGAGCGGACAAGGACATAACTAGAGATTTACTAAATGACCATAGAGAGCGGACCAGGATATAACTAGAGATTTACTCGATGACCATAGAGAGCGGGCCAGGATATAACTAGAGATTTACTCAATGACCACAGGGAACGTACCAGGACATAACTAGAGATTTACTCAATGACCATAGAGAGCGGACCAGGGCATAACTAGAGATGCATTCAATGACCATCGAGAGCGGACCAGGACATAACTGTAGATTTACTCAATGATCATAGAGTTGCGGGCCAGGATATAACGAGAGATTTACTCAATGATGAGCGGACCAGGACTTAACTGTAGATTTACTCAATGACCACAGAGAGCGGACCAGGACATATCTACAGATTTACTCAATGACCATAGAGAGCGGGCCAGGATATAACTAGAGATTTACTCAATGACCACAGGGAACGTACCAGGACATAACTAGAGATTTACTCAATGACCATAGAGAGCGGACCAGGGCATAACTAGAGATGCATTCAATGACCATCGAGAGCGGACCAGGACATAACTGTAGATTTACTCAATGATCATAAAGTTGCGGGCCAGGATATAATGAGAGATTTACTCAATGATGAGCGGACCAGGATATAACTAGAGATTTACTCAAAGACCATAGAGAGCGGGCCAGGATATAACTAGAGATTTACTCAATGACCAAAGAGAGCGGACCATGACATAACTTTAGATTTACTCAATGACCATAGAGAGCGGACCAGGACATATTTAGAGATTTACTCAATGATCATAGAGAGCGGACCAGGACATAACTGTAGATTTACTCAAAGACCATAGAGAGCATACCAGTACAAAACTAGAGATTTACTCAATGACCATTGAGAGCGGACCAGGACATAACTAGAGATTTACTCAATGACCATAGAGAGCGGACCAGGACATAACTAGAGATTTACTCAATGACCATAGAGAGCGGACCAGGACATAACTGTACATTTGCTCAATGACCATAGAGAGCGGACCAGGACATAACTAGAGATTTACTCAATGACCATAGAGAGTGGACCAGGACATAGCTGTAGATTTACTCAATGACAATAGAGAGCGGACCAGGACATAACTAGAGATTTACTCAATGACCATAGAGAGCGGACCAGGACATAACAAGAGATTTACTCAATGACCATAGAGAGCGGGCAAGGACATAACTAGAGATTTACTCAATGACCATAGAGAGCGGACCAGGACATAACTAGAGATTTACTCAATGACCATAGAGAGCGGACCAGGACATAACTGTACATTTACTCTATGACCATAGAGAGCGGACCAGGACATAACTGTAGATTTACTCAATGACCATAGAGAGCGGACCAGGACATAACTGTAGATTTACTCAATGACCATAGAGAGCGGACCAGGACATAACTGTAGATTTACTCAATGACCATAGAGAGCGGACCAGGACATAACTAGAGATTTACTCAATGACCATAGAGAGCTGACCAGGACATAACTAGAGATTTACTCAATGACCATTGAGAGCGGACCAGGACATAACTAGAGATTTACTCAATGACCATAGAGAGCGGACAAGGACATAACTAGAGATTTACTAAATGACCATAGAGAGCGGACCAGGATATAACTAGAGATTTACTCGATGACCATAGAGAGAGGGCCAGGATATAACTAGAGATTTACTCAATGACCACAGGGAACGTACCAGGACATAACTAGAGATTTACTCAATGACCATAGAGAGCGGACCAGGGCATAACTAGAGATTTACTCAATGACCATAGAGAGCGGACCAGGACATAACTAGAGATTTCCTCAATGATCATAGAGAACGGACCAGGAAATAACTAGAGATTTACTCAATGACCATAGAGAGCGGACCAGGACTTAACTGTAGATTTACTCAATGACCATAGAGAGCGGACCAGGACATATCTAGAGATTTACTCAATGACCATAGAGAGCGGACCAGGACATAACTAGAGATTTACTAAATGACCATAGAGAGCGGACCAGGATATAACTAGAGATTTACTCGATGACCATAGAGAGCGGGCCAGGACATAACTAGAGATTTACTCAATGACCATAGAGAGCGGACCAGGACATAACTGTAGATTTCCTCAATGATCATAGAGAACGGACCAGGACATAACTAGAGATTTACTCAATGACCATAGATAGCAGACCAGGTCATAACTAGAGATTCACTCAATGACCATAGAGAGTGGACCAGGACATAACTAGAGATTTACTCAATGACCATAGAGAGCGGACAAGGACATAACTAGAGATTTACTAAATGACCATAGAGAGCGGACCAGGATATAACTAGAGATTTACTCGATGACCATAGAGAGAGGGCCAGGATATAACTAGAGATTTACTCAATGACCACAGGGAACGTAGCAGGACATAACTAGAGATTTACTCAATGACCATAGAGAGCGGACCGGGGCATAACTAGAGATTTCCTCAATGATCATAGAGAACGGACCAGGAAATAACTAGAGATTTACTCAATGACCATAGAGAGCGGACCAGGACTTAACTGTAGATTTACTCAATGACCATAGGGAGCGGACCAGGACATATCTAGAGATTTACTCAATGACCATAGAGAGCGGACCAGGACATAACTAGAGATTTACTCAATGACCATAGATAGCAGACCAGGTCATAACTAGAGATTTACTCAATGACCATAGAGAACGGACCAGGACATAACTAGAGATTTACTCAATGACCATAGAGAGCGGACAAGGACATAACTAGAGATTTACTAAATGACCATAGAGAGCGGACCAGGATATAACTAGAGATTTACTCGATGACCATAGAGAGCGGGCCAGGATATAACTAGAGATTTACTCAATGACCACAGGGAACGTACCAGGACATAACTAGAGATTTACTCAATGACCATAGAGAGCGGACCAGGGCATAACTAGAGATGCATTCAATGACCATCGAGAGCGGACCAGGACATAACTGTAGATTTACTCAATGATCATAGAGTTGCGGGCCAGGATATAACGAGAGATTTACTCAATGATGAGCGGACCAGGATATAACTAGAGATTTACTCAAAGACCATAGAGAGCGGGCCAGGATATAACTAGAGATTTACTCAATGACCATAGAGAGCGGGCCAGGATATAACTAGAGATTTACTCAATGACCACAGAGAGCGGACCAGGACATAACTAGAGATTTACTCAATGACCATAAAGAGCGGACCATGACATAACTGTAGATTTACTCAATGACCATAGAGAGCGGACCAGGACATAACTAGAGATTTACTCAATGATCATAGAGAGCGGACCAGGACATAACTGTAGATTTACTCAAAGACCATAGAGAGCAGACCAGTACATAACTAGAGATTTACTCAATGACCATAGAGAGCGGACCAGGACATAACTAGAGATTTACTCAATGATCATAGAGAGCGGACCAGGACATAACTGTAGATTTACTCAATGACCATGGAGAGCGGACCAGGACATAGCTAGAGATTTACTCAATGACCATAGAGAGCGGACCAGGACATAACTAGAGATTTACTCAATGACCATAGAGAGCGGACCAGGACATAACTAGAGATTTACTCAATGATCATGGAGAGCGGACCAGGACATAACTGTAGATTTACTCAATGACCATAGAGAGCGGACCAGGACATAACTGTAGATTTACTTAATGACCATAGAGAGCGGACCAGGACATAACTGTAGATTTACTCAATGACCATAGAGAGCGGACCAGGACATAACTAGAGATTTACTCAATGACCACAGAGAGCTGACCAGGTCATAACTAGAGATTTACTCAATGACCATAGAGATCGGACCAGGACATAACTAGAGATTTCCTCAATGATCATAGAGAACGGACCAGGACATAACTAGAGATTTACTCAATGACCATAGAGAGCGGACCAGGACATAACTGTAGATTTACTCAATGACCATAGAGAGCGGACCAGGACATATCTAGAGATTTACTCAATGACCATAGAGAGCGGACCAGGACATAACTAGAGATTTACTCAATGACCATAGATAGCAGACCAGGTCATACCTAGAGATTTACTCAATGACCATAGAGAGCGGACCAGGACATAACTAGAGATTTACCCAATGACCATAGAGAGCGGACAAGGACATAACTAGAGATTTACTCAATGACCATAGAGAGCGGACCAGGATATAACTAGAGATTTACTCAATGACCATAGAGAGCGGGCCAGGATATAACTAGAGATTTACTCAATGACCACAGGGAACGTACCAGAACATAACTAGAGATTTACTCAATGACCATAGAGAGCGGACCAGGGCATAACTAGAGATGCATTCAATGACCATCGAGAGCGGACCAGGACATAACTGTAGATTTACTCAATGATCATAAAGTTGCGGGCCAGGATATAACGAGAGATTTACTCAATGATGAGCGGACCAGGATATAACTAGAGATTTACTCAAAGACCATAGAGAGCGGACCAGGATATAACTAGAGATTTACTCAAAGACCATAGAGAGCGGACCAGGACATAATTAGAGATTTACTCAATGACCATAGAGAGCGGACCAGGACATAACTGTACATTTGCTCAATGACCATAGAGAGCGGACCAGGACATAACTAGAGATTTACTCAATGACCATAGAGAGTGGACCAGGACATAGCTGTAGATTTACTCAATGACAATAGAGAGCGGACCAGGACATAACTAGAGATTTACTCAATGACCATAGAGAGCGGACCAGGACATAACAAGAGATTTACTCAATGACCATAGAGAGCGGGCAAGGACATAACTAGAGATTTACTCAATTACCATAGAGAGCGGACCAGGACATAACTAGAGATTTACTCAATGACCATAGAGAGCGGACCAGGACATAACTGTACATTTACTCTATGACCATAGAGAGCGGACCAGGACATAACTGTAGATTTACTCAATGACCATAGAGAGCGGACCAGGACATAACTGTAGATTTACTCAATGACCATAGAGAGCGGACCAGGACATAACTGTAGATTTACTCAATGACCATAGAGAGCGGACCAGGACATAACTAGAGATTTACTCAATGACCATAGAGAGCTGACCAGGACATAACTAGAGATTTACTCAATGACCATTGAGAGCGGACCAGGACATAACTAGAGATTTACTCAATAGAGAGCGGACAAGGACATAACTAGAGATTTACTAAATGACCATAGAGAGCGGACCAGGATATAACTAGAGATTTACTCGATGACCATAGAGAGAGGGCCAGGATATAACTAGAGATTTACTCAATGACCACAGGGAACGTACCAGGACATAACTAGAGATTTACTCAATGACCATAGAGAGCGGACCAGGGCATAACTAGAGATTTACTCAATGACCATAGAGAGCGGACCAGGACATAACTAGAGATTTCCTCAATGATCATAGAGAACAGACCAGGAAATAACTAGAGATTTACTCAATGACCATAGAGAGCGGACCAGGACTTAACTGTAGATTTACTCAATGACCATAGAGAGCGGACCAGGACATATCTAGAGATTTACTCAATGACCATAGAGAGCGGACCAGGACATAACTAGAGATTTACTAAATGACCATAGAGAGCGGACCAGGATATAACTAGAGATTTTCTCGATGACCATAGAGAGCGGGCCAGGACATAACTAGAGATTTACTCAATGACCATAGAGAGCGGACCAGGACATAACTGTAGATTTCCTCAATGATCATAGAGAACGGACCAGGACATAACTAGAGATTTACTCAATGACCATAGATAGCAGACCAGGTCATAACTAGAGATTCACTCAATGACCATAGAGAGCGGACCAGGACATAACTAGAGATTTACTCAATGACCATAGAGAGCGGACAAGGACATAACTAGAGATTTACTAAATGACCATAGAGAGCGGACCAGGATATAACTAGAGATTTACTCGATGACCATAGAGAGAGGGCCAGGATATAACTAGAGATTTACTCAATGACCACAGGGAACGTAGCAGGACATAACTAGAGATTTACTCAATGACCATAGAGAGCGGAGCAGGGCATAACTAGAGATTTCCTCAATGATCATAGAGAACGGACCAGGAAATAACTAGAGATTTACTCAATGACCATAGAGAGCGGACCAGGACTTAACTGTAGATTTACTCAATGACCATAGGGAGCGGACCAGGACATATCTAGAGATTTACTCAATGACCATAGAGAGCGGACCAGGACATAACTAGAGATTTACTCAATGACCATAGATAGCAGACCAGGTCATAACTAGAGATTTACTCAATGACCATAGAGAACGGACCAGGACATAACTAGAGATTTACTCAATGACCATAGAGAGCGGACAAGGACATAACTAGAGATTTACTAAATGACCATAGAGAGCGGACCAGGATATAACTAGAGATTTACTCGATGACCATAGAGAGCGGGCCAGGATATAACTAGAGATTTACTCAATGACCACAGGGAACGTACCAGGACATAACTAGAGATTTACTCAATGACCATAGAGAGCGGACCAGGGCATAACTAGAGATGCATTCAATGACCATCGAGAGCGGACCAGGACATAACTGTAGATTTACTCAATGATCATAGAGTTGCGGGCCAGGATATAACGAGAGATTTACTCAATGATGAGCGGACCAGGATATAACTAGAGATTTACTCAAAGACCATAGAGAGCGGGCCAGGATATAACTAGAGATTTACTCAATGACCATAGAGAGCGGGCCAGGATATAACTAGAGATTTACTCAATGACCACAGAGAGCGGACCAGGACATAACTAGAGATTTACTCAATGACCATAAAGAGCGGACCATGACATAACTGTAGATTTACTCAATGACCATAGAGAGCGGACCAGGACATAACTAGAGATTTACTCAATGATCATAGAGAGCGGACCAGGACATAACTGTAGATTTACTCAAAGACCATAGAGAGCAGACCAGTACATAACTAGAGATTTACTCAATGACCATAGAGAGCGGACCAGGACATAACTAGAGATTTACTCAATGATCATAGAGAGCGGACCAGGACATAACTGTAGATTTACTCAATGACCATGGAGAGCGGACCAGGACATAGCTAGAGATTTACTCAATGACCATAGAGAGCGGACCAGGACATAACTAGAGATTTACTCAATGACCATAGAGAGCGGACCAGGACATAACTAGAGATTTACTCAATGATCATGGAGAGCGGACCAGGACATAACTGTAGATTTACTCAATGACCATAGAGAGCGGACCAGGACATAACTGTAGATTTACTTAATGACCATAGAGAGCGGACCAGGACATAACTGTAGATTTACTCAATGACCATAGAGAGCGGACCAGGACATAACTAGAGATTTACTCAATGACCACAGAGAGCTGACCAGGTCATAACTAGAGATTTACTCAATGACCATAGAGATCGGACCAGGACATAACTAGAGATTTCCTCAATGATCATAGAGAACGGACCAGGACATAACTAGAGATTTACTCAATGACCATAGAGAGCGGACCAGGACATAACTGTAGATTTACTCAATGACCATAGAGAGCGGACCAGGACATATCTAGAGATTTACTCAATGACCATAGAGAGCGGACCAGGACATAACTAGAGATTTACTCAATGACCATAGATAGCAGACCAGGTCATACCTAGAGATTTACTCAATGACCATAGAGAGAGGACCAGGACATAACTAGAGATTTACCCAATGACCATAGAGAGCGGACAAGGACATAACTAGAGATTTACTCAATGACCATAGAGAGCGGACCAGGATATAACTAGAGATTTACTCAATGACCATAGAGAGCGGGCCAGGATATAACTAGAGATTTACTCAATGACCACAGGGAACGTACCAGAACATAACTAGAGATTTACTCAATGACCATAGAGAGCGGACCAGGGCATAACTAGGGATGCATTCAATGACCATCGAGAGCGGACCAGGACATAACTGTAGATTTACTCAATGATCATAAAGTTGCGGGCCAGGATATAACGAGAGATTTACTCAATGATGAGCGGACCAGGATATAACTAGAGATTTACTCAAAGACCATAGAGAGCGGACCAGGATATAACTAGAGATTTACTCAAAGACCATAGAGAGCGGACCAGGACATATTTAGAGATTTACTCAATGATCATAGAGAGCGGACCAGGACATAACTGTAGATTTACTCAAAGACCATAGAGAGCATACCAGTACAAAACTAGAGATTTACTCAATGACCATTGAGAGCGGACCAGGACATAACTAGAGATTTACTCAATGACCATAGAGAGCGGACCAGGACATAACTAGAGATTTACTCAATGACCATAGAGAGCGGACCAGGACATAACTGAACATTTGCTCAATGACCATAGAGAGCGGACCAGGACATAACTAGAGATTTACTCAATGACCATAGAGAGCGGACCAGGACATAGCTGTAGATTTACTCAATGACCATAGAGAGCGGACCAGGACATAACTAGAGATTTACTCAATGACCATAGAGAGCGGACCAGGACATAACTAGAGATTTACTCAATGACCATAGAGAGCGGACAAGGACATAACTAGAGATTTACTCAATGACCATAGAGAGCGGACCAGGACATAACTAGAGATTTACTCAATGACCATAGAGAGCGGACCAGGACATAACTGTACATTTACTCTCTGACCATAGAGAGCGGACCAGGACATAACTGTAGATTTACTCAATGACCATAGAGAGCGGACCAGGACATAACTGTAGATTTACTCAATGACCATAGAGAGCGGACCAGGACATAACTGTAGATTTACTCAATGACCATAGAGAGCGGACCAGGACATAACTAGAGATTTACTCAATGACCATAGAGAGCTGACCAGGACATAACTAGAGATTTACTCAATGACCATAGAGAGCGGGCCAGGACATAACTAGAGATTTCCTCAATGATCATAGAGAACGGACCAGGACATAATTAGAGATTTACTCAATGACCATAGAGAGCGGACCAGGACATAACTGTAGATTTACTCAATGACCATAGAGAGCGGACCAGGACATATCTAGAGATTTACTCAATGACCATAGAGAGCGGACCAGGACATAACAAAAGATTTCCTCAATGATCATAGAGAGCGGGCCAGGACATAACTAGAGATTTACTCAATGATCATGGAGAGCGGACCAGGACATAACTGTAGATTTACTCAATGACCATAGAGAGCGGACCAGGACATAACTGTAGATTTACTCAATGATCATAGAGAGCGGACCAGGACATAACTGTAGATTTACTCAATGACCATGGAGAGCGGACCAGGACATAACTATAGATTTACTCAATGACCATAGAGAGCTGACCAGGACATAACTAGAGATTTACTCAATGACCATAGAGAGCGGACCAGGACATAACTAGAGATTTCCTCAATGATCATAGAGAACGGACTAGGACATAACTAGAGATTTACTCAATGACCATAGAGAGCGGACCAGGACATAACTGTAGATTTACTCAATGACCATAGAGAGCGGACCAGGACATATCTAGAGATTTACTCAATGACCATAGAGAGCGGACCAGGACATAACTAGAGATTTACTCAATGACCATAGATAGCAGACCAGGTCATAACTAGAGATTTACTCAATGACCATAGAGAGCGGACCAGGACATAACTAGAGATTTACTCAATGACCATAGAGAGCGGACAAGGACATAACTAGAGATTTACTAAATGACCATAGAGAGCGGACCAGGATATAACTAGAGATTTACTCGATGACCATAGAGAGCGGGCCAGGATATAACTAGAGATTTACTCAATGACCACAGGGAACGTACCAGGACATAACTAGAGATTTACTCAATGACCATAGAGAGCGGACCAGGGCATAACTAGAGATGCATTCAATGACCATCGAGAGCGGACCAGGACATAACTGTAGATTTACTCAATGATCATAGAGTTGTGGGCCAGGATATAACGAGAGATTTACTCAATGATGAGCGGACCAGGATATAACTAGAGATTTACTCAAAGACCATAGAGAGCGGGCCAGGATATAACTAGAGATTTACTCAATGACCATAGAGAGCGGACCAGGACATAACTAGAGATTTACTCAATGACCATAGAGAGCGGACCAGGACATAACTTTAGATTTACTCAATGACCATAGAGAGCGGACCTCTACATAACTAGAGATTTACTCAATGATCATAGAGAGCGGACCAGGACATAACTGTAGATTTACTCAAAGACCATAGAGAGCAGACCAGTACATAACTAGAGATTTACTCAATGACCATAGAGAGCGGACCAGGACATAACTGTACATTTACTCAATGACCATAGAGAGCGGACCAGGACATAACTAGAGATTTACTCAATGACCATAGAGAGCGGACCAGGACATAGCTGTAGATTTACTCAATGACCATAGAGAGCGGACCAGGACATAACTAGAGATTTACTCAATGACCATAGAGAGCGGACCAGGACATAACTAGAGATTTACTCAATGACCATAGAGAGCGGACAAGGACATAACTAGAGATTTACTCAATGACCATAGAGAGCGGACCAGGACATAACTAGAGATTTACTCAATGACCATAGAGAGCGGGACGAGGACATAACTGTACATTTACTCAATGACCATAGAGAGCGGACCAGGACATAACTAGAGATTTACTCAATGATTATAGAGAGCGGACCAGGACATAACTGTAGATTTACTCAAAGACCATAGAGAGCAGACCAGTACATAACTAGAGATTTTCTAAATGACCATAGAGAGCGGACCAGGACATAACTAGAGATTTACTCAATGACCATAGAGAGCGGACCAGGACATAACTAGAGATTTACTCAATGACCATAGAGAGCGGACCAGGACATAACTGTACATTTATTCAATGATCATAGAGAGCGGACCAGGACATAACTGTAGATTTACTCAATGACCATAGAGAGCGGACCAGGATATAACTAGAGATTTACTCAATGACCATAGAGAGCTGACCAGGACATAACTAGAGATTTACTCAATGACCATAGAGAGCGGACCAGGACATAACTAGAGATTTCCTCAATGATCATAGAGAACGGACCAGGACATAATTAGAGATTTACTCAATGACCATAGAGAGCGGACCAGGACATAACTGTAGATTTACTCAATGACCATAGAGAGCGGACCAGGACATATCTAGAGATTTACTCAATGACCATAGAGAGCGGACCAGGACATAACTAGAGATTTACTCAATGACCATAGATAGCAGACCAGGTCATAACTAGAGATTTACTCAATGACCATAGAGAGCGGACCAGGACATAACTAGAGATTTACTCAATGACCATAGAGAGCGGACAAGGACATAACTAGAGATTTACTAAATGACCATAGAGAGCGGACCAGGATATAACTAGAGATTTACTCGATGACCATAGAGAGCGGGCCAGGATATAACTAGAGATTTACTCAATGACCATAGAGAGCTGACCAGGACATAACTAGAGATTTACTCAATGACCATAGAGAGCGGACCAGGACATAACTAAAGATTTCCTCAATGATCATAGAGAACGGACCAGGACATAATTAGAGATTTACTCAATGACCATAGAGAGCGGACCAGGACATAACTGTAGATTTACTCAATTACCATAGAGAGCGGACCAGGACATATCTAGAGATTTACTCAATGACCATAGAGAGCGGACCAGGACATAACAAAAGATTTCCTCAATGATCATAGAGAGCGGGCCAGGACATAACTAGAGATTTACTCAATGATCATGGAGAGCAGACCAGGACATAACTGTAGATTTACTCAATGACCATAGAGAGCGGAGCAGGACATAACTGTAGATTTACTCAATGATCATAGAGAGCGGACCAGGACATAACTGTAGATTTACTCAATGACCATAGAGAGCGGACCAGGACATAACTAGAGATTTACTCAATGACCATAGAGAGCTGACCAGGACATAACTAGAGATTTACTCAATGACCATAGAGAGCGGACCAGGACATAACTAGAGATTTCCTCAATGATCATAGAGAACGGACCAGGACATAACTAGAGATTTACTCAATGACCATAGAGAGCGGACCAGGACTTAACTGTAGATTTACTCAATGACCATAGAGAGCGGACCAGGACATATCTAGAGATTTACTCAATGACCATAGAGAGCGGACCAGGACATAACTAGAGATTTACTCAATGACCATAGATAGCAGACCAGGTCATAACTAGAGATTTACTCAATGACCATAGAGAGCGGACCGGGATATAACTAGAGATTTACTCGATGACCATAGAGAGCGGGCCAGGATATAACTAGAGATTTACTCAATGACCACAGGGAACGTACCAGGACATAACTAGAGATTTACTCAATGACCATAGAGAGCGGACCAGGGCATAACTAGAGATTTACTCAATGACCATAGAGAGCGGACCAGGACATAACTAGAGATTTCCTCAAGGATCATAGAGAACGGACCAGGACATAACTAGAGATTTACTCAATGACCATAGAGAGCGGACCAGGACTTAACTGTAGATTTACTCAATGACCATAGAGAGCGGACCAGGACATATCTAGAGACTTACTCAATGACCATAGAGAGCGGACCAGGACATAACTGTAGATTTACTCAATGACCATAGAGAGCGGACCAGGACATATCTAGAGATTTACTCAATGACCATAGAGAGCGGACCAGGACATAACTAGAGATTTACTCAATGACCATAGATAGCAGACCAGGTCATAACTAGAGATTTACTCAATGACCATAGAGAGCGGACCAGGACATAACTAGAGATTTACTCAATGACCATAGAGAGCGGACAAGGACATAACTAGAGATTTACTAAATGACCATAGAGAGCGGACCAGGATATAACTAGAGATTTACTCGATGACCATAGAGAGCGGGCCAGGATATAACTAGAGATTTACTCAATGACCATAGAGAGCTGACCAGGACATAACTAGAGATTTACTCAATGACCATAGAGAGCGGACCAGGACATAACTAAAGATTTCCTCAATGATCATAGAGAACGGACCAGGACATAATTAGAGATTTACTCAATGACCATAGAGAGCGGACCAGGACATAACTGTAGATTTACTCAATGACCATAGAGAGCGGACCAGGACATATCTAGAGATTTACTCAATGACCATAGAGAGCGGACCAGGACATAACAAAAGATTTCCTCAATGACCATAGAGAGCGGACCAGGATATAACTAGAGATTTACTCGATGACCATAGAGAGCGGGCCAGGATATAACTAGAGATTTACTCAATGACCATAGAGAGCTGACCAGGACATAACTAGAGATTTACTCAATGACCATAGAGAGCGGACCAGGACATAACTAAAGATTTCCTCAATGATCATAGAGAACGGACCAGGACATAATTAGAGATTTACTCAATGACCATAGAGAGCGGACCAGGACATAACTGTAGATTTACTCAATGACCATAGAGAGCGGACCAGGACATATCTAGAGATTTACTCAATGACCATAGAGAGCGGACCAGGACATAACAAAAGATTTCCTCAATGACCATAGAGAGCGGACCAGGACTTAACTGTAGATTTACTCAATGACCATAGAGAGCTGACCAGGACATAACTAGAGATTTACTCAATGACCATAGAGAGCGGACCAGGACATAACTAGAGATTTCCTCAATGATCATAGAGAACGGACCAGGACATAACTAGAGATTTACTCAATGACCATAGAGAGCGGACCAGGACTTAACTGTAGATTTACTCAATGACCATAGAGAGCGGACCAGGACATATCTAGAGATTTACTCAATGACCATAGAGAGCGGACCAGGACATAACTAGAGATTTACTCAATGACCATAGATAGCAGACCAGGTCATAACTAGAGATTTACTCAATGACCATAGAGAGCGGACCAGGATATAACTAGAGATTTACTCGATGACCATAGAGAGCGGGCCAGGATATAACTAGAGATTTACTCAATGACCACAGGGAACGTACCAGGACATAACTAGAGATTTACTCAATGACCATAGAGAGTGGACCAGGGCATAACTAGAGATGCATTCAATGACCATCGAGAGCGGACCAGGACATAACTGTAGATTTACTCAATGATCATAGAGTTGCGGGCCAGTATATAACGAGAGATTTACTCAATGATGAGCGGACCAGGATATAACTAGAGATTTACTCAATGACCATAGAGAGCTGACCAGGACATAACTAGAGATTTACTCAATGACCATAGAGAGCGGACCAGGACATAACTAGAGATTTCCTCAATGATCATAGAGAACGGACCAGGACATAATTATAGATTTACTCAATGACCATTGAGAGCGGACCAGGACATAACTGTAGATTTACTCAATGACCATAGAGAGCGGACCAGGACATAACTAGAGATTTACTCAATGACCATAGAGAGCGGACCAGGACATAACTAGAGATTTCCTCAATGATCATAGAGAACGGACCAGGACATAACTAGAGATTTACTCAATGACCATAGAGAGCGGACCAGGACTTAACTGTAGATTTACTCAATGACCATAGAGAGCGGACCAGGACATATCTAGAGATTTACTCAATGACCATAGAGAGCGGACCAGGACATAACTAGAGATTTACTCAATGACCATAGATAGCAGACCAGGTCATAACTAGAGATTTACTCAATGACCATAGAGAGCGGACAAGGACATAACTAGAGATTTACTAAATGACCATAGAGAGCGGACCAGGATATAACTAGAGATTTACTCGATGACCATAGAGAGCGGGCCAGGATATAACTAGAGATTTACTCGATGACCATAGAGAGCGGACAAGGACATAACTAGAGATTTACTAAATGACCATAGAGAGCGGACCAGGATATAACTAGAGATTTACTCGATGACCATAGAGAGCGGGCCAGGATATAACTAGAGATTTACTCAATGACCATAGAGAGCTGACCAGGACATAACTAGAGATTTACTCAATGACCATAGAGAGCGGACCAGGACATAACTAAAGATTTCCTCAATGATCATAGAGAACGGACCAGGACATAATTAGAGATTTACTCAATGACCATAGAGAGCGGACCAGGACATAACTGTAGATTTACTCAATGACCATAGAGAGCGGACAAGGACATATCTAGAGATTTACTCAATGACCATAGAGAGCGGACCAGGACATAACAAAAGATTTCCTCAATGATCATAGAGAGCGGGCCAGGACATAACTAGAGATTTCCTCAATGATCATAGAGAACGGACCAGGACATAACTAGAGATTTACTCAATGAGCATAGAGAGCGGACCAGGACTTAACTGTAGATTTACTCAATGACCATAGAGAGCTGACCAGGACATAACTAGAGATTTACTCAATGACCATAGAGAGCGGACCAGGACATAACTAGAGATTTCCTCAATGATCATAGAGAACGGACCAGGACATAACTAGAGATTTACTCAATGACCATAGAGAGCGGACCAGGACTTAACTGTAGATTTACTCAATGACCATAGGGAGCGGACCAGGACATATCTAGAGATTTACTCAATGACCATAGAGAGCGGACCAGGACATAACTAGAGATTTACTCAATGACCATAGATAGCAGACCAGGTCATAACTAGAGATTTACTCAATGACCATAGAGAGCGGACCAGGACATAACTAGAGATTTACTCAATGACCATAGAGAGCGGACAAGGACATAACTAGAGATTTACTAAATGACCATAGAGAGCGGACCAGGATATAACTAGAGATTTACTCGATGACCATAGAGAGCGGGCCAGGATATAACTAGAGATTTACTCAATGACCACAGGGAACGTACCAGGACATAACTAGAGATTTACTCAATGACCATAGAGAGCGGACCAGGGCATAACTAGAGATGCATTCAATGACCATCGAGAGCGGACCAGGACATAACTGTAGATTTACTCAATGATCATAGAGTTGCGGGCCAGGATATAACGAGAGATTTACTCAATGATGAGCGGACCAGGATATAACTAGAGATTTACTCAATGACCATAGAGAGCTGACCAGGACATAACTAGAGATTTACTCAATGACCATAGAGAGCAGACCAGGACATAACTAGAGATTTCCTCAATGATCATAGAGAACGGACCAGGACATAATTATAGATTTACTCAATGACCATTGAGAGCGGACCAGGACATACCTGTAGATTTACTCAATGACCATAGAGAGCGGACCAGGACATAACTAGAGATTTACTCAATGACCATAGAGAGCGGACCAGGACATAACTAGAGATTTCCTCAATGATCATAGAGAACGGACCAGGACATAACTAGAGATTTACTCAATGACCATAGAGAGCGGACCAGGACTTAACTGTAGATTTACTCAATGACCATAGAGAGCGGACCAGGACATATCTAGAGATTTACTCAATGACCATAGAGAGCGGACCAGGACATAACTAGAGATTTACTCAATGACCATAGATAGCAGACCATGTCATAACTAGAGATTTACTCAATGACCATAGAGAGCGGACAAGGACATAACTAGAGATTTACTAAATGACCATAGAGAGCGGACCAGGATATAACTAGAGATTTACTCGATGACCATAGAGAGCGGGCCAGGATATAACTAGAGATTTACTCAATGACCACAGGGAACGTACCAGGACATAACTAGAGATTTACTCAATGACCATAGAGAGCGGACCAGGGCATAACTAGAGATTTACTCAATGACCATAGAGAGCGGACCAGGACATAACTAGAGATTTCCTCAATGATCATAGAGAACGGACCAGGACATAACTAGAGATTTACTCAATGACCATAGAGAGAGGACCAGGACTTAACTGTAGATTTACTCAATGACCATAGAGAGCGGACCAGGACATATCTAGAGATTTACTCAATGACCATAGAGAGCGGACCAGGACATAACTAGAGATTTACTCAATGACCATAGATAGCAGACCAGGTCATAACTAGAGATTTACTCAATGACCATAGAGAGCGGACCAGGACATACCTAGAGATTTACTCAATGACCATAGAGAGCGGACAAGGACATAACTAGAGATTTACTAAATGACCATAGAGAGCGGACCAGGATATAACTAGAGATTTACTCGATGACCATAGAGAGCGGGCCAGGATATAACTAGAGATTTACTCAATGACCACAGGGAACGTACCAGGACATAACTAGAGATTTACTCAATGACCATAGAGAGCGGACCATGGCATAACTAGAGATGCATTCAACTGACCATCGAGAGCGGACCAGGACATAACTGTAGATTTACTCAATGATCATAGAGTTGCGGGCAAGGATATAACAAGAGATTTACTCAATGATGAGCGGACCAGGATATAACTAGAGATTTACTCAAAGACCATAGAGAGCGGGCCAGGATATAACTAGAGATTTACTCAATGACCATAGAGAGCGGGCCAGGATATAACTAGAGATTTACTCAATGACCACAGAGAGCGGACCAGGACATAACTAGAGATTTACTCAATGACCATAAAGAGCGGACCATGACATAACTGTAGATTTACTCAATGACCATAGAGAGCGGACCAGGACATAACTAGAGATTTACTCAATGATCATAGAGAGCGGACCAGGACATAACTGTAGATTTACTCAAAGACCATAGAGAGCAGACCAGTACATAACTAGAGATTTACTCAATGACCATAGAGAGCGGACCAGGACATAACTAGAGATTTACTCAATGATCATAGAGAGCGGACCAGGACATAACTGTAGATTTACTCAATGACCATGGAGAGCGGACCAGGACATAGCTAGAGATTTACTCAATGACCATAGAGAGCGGACCAGGACATAACTAGAGATTTACTCAATGACCATAGAGAGCGGACCAGGACATAACTAGAGATTTACTCAATGACCATAGAGAGCGGGCCAGGACATAACTAGAGATTTACTCAATGATCATGGAGAGCGGACCAGGACATAACTGTAGATTTACTCAATGACCATAGAGAGCGGACCAGGACATAACTGTAGATTTACTTAATGACCATAGAGAGCGGACCAGGACATAACTAGAGATTTCCTCAATGATCATAGAGAACGGACCAGGACATAACTAGAGATTTACTCAATGACCATAGAGAGCGGACCAGGACATAACTGTAGATTTACTCAATGACCATAGAGAGCGGACCAGGACATATCTAGAGATTTACTCAATGACCATAGAGAGCGGACCAGGACATAACTAGAGATTTACTCAATGACCATAGATAGCAGACCAGGTCATACCTAGAGATTTACTCAATGACCATAGAGAGCGGACCAGGACATAACTAGAGATTTACCCAATGACCATAGAGAGCGGACAAGGACATAACTAGAGATTTACTCAATGACCATAGAGAGCGGACCAGGATATAACTAGAGATTTACTAAATGACCATAGAGAGCGGGCCAGGATATAACTAGAGATTTACTCAATGACCACAGGGAACGTACCAGGACATAACTAGAGATTTACTCAATGACCATAGAGAGCGGACCAGGGCATAACTAGAGATGCATTCAATGACCATCGAGAGCGGACCAGGACATAACTGTAGATTTACTCAATGATCATAAAGTTGCGGGCCAGGATATAACGAGAGATTTACTCAATGATGAGCGGACCAGGATATAACTAGAGATTTACTCAAAGACCATAGAGAGCGGGCCAGGATATAACTAGAGATTTACTCAATGACCATAGAGAGCGGACCAGGACATAACTAGAGATTTACTCAATGACCAAAGAGAGCGGACCATGACATAACTTTAAATTTACTCAATTACCATAGAGAGCGGACCAGGACATATTTAGAGATTTACTCAATGATCATAGAGAGCGGACCAGGACATAACTGTAGATTTACTCAAAGACCATAGAGAGCATACCAGTACAAAACTAGAGATTTACTCAATGACCATTGAGAACGGACCAGGACATAACTAGAGATTTACTCAATGACCATAGAGAGCGGACCAGGACATAACTAGAGATTTACTTAATGACCATAGAGAGCGGACCAGGACATAACTGTACATTTGCTCAATGACCATAGAGAGCGGACAAGGACATAACTAGAGATTTACTAAATGACCATAGAGAGCGGACCAGGATATAACTAGAGATTTACTCGATGACCATAGAGAGCGGGCCAGGATATAACTAGAGATTTACTCAATGACCACAGGAAACGTACCAGGACATAACTAGAGATTTACTCAATGACCATAGAGAGCGGACCAGGGCATAACTAGATATGCATTCAATGACCATCGAGAGCGGACCAGGACATAACTGTAGATTTACTCAATGATCATAGAGTTGCGGGCCAGGATATAACGAGAGATTTACTCAATGATGAGCGGACCAGGATATAACTAGAGATTTACTCAATGACCATAGAGAGCGGGCCAGGATATAACTAGAGATTTACTCAATGACCATAAAGAGCGGACCATGACATAACTGTAGATTTACTCAATGATCATAGAGTTGCGGGCCAGGATATAACGAGAGATTTACTCAATGATGAGCGGACCAGGATATAACTAGAGATTTACTCAATGACCATAGAGAGCGGGCCAGGATATAACTAGAGATTTACTCAATGACCATAGAGAGCGGGCCAGGATATAACTAGAGATTTACTCAATGACCATAAAGAGCGGACCATGACATAACTGTAGATTTACTCAATGACCATAGAGAGCGGACCAGGACATAACTAGAGATTTACTCAATGATCATAGAGAGCGGACCAGGACATAATTGTAGATTTACTCAAAGACCATAGAGAGCAGACCAGTACATAACTAGAGATTTACTCAATGACCATAGAGAGCGGACCAGGACATAACTAGAGATTTACTCAATGATCATAGAGAGCGGACCAGGACATAACTGTATATTTACTCAATGACCATGGAGAGCGGACCAGGACATAGCTAGAGATTTACTCAATGACCATAGAGAGCGGACCAGGACATAACTGTAGATTTACTCAATGACCATAGAGAGCGGACCAGGACATAACTAGAGATTTACTCAATGACCATAGAGAGCTGACCAGGTCATAACTAGAGATTTACTCAATGACCATAGAGATCGGACCAGGACATAACTAGAGATTTCCTCAATGATCATAGAGATTGGACCAGGACATAACTAGAGATTTACTCAATGACCATAGAGAGCGGACCAGGACATAACTGTAGATTTAATCAATGACCATAGAGAGCGGACCAGGACATATCTAGAGATTTACTCAATGACCATAGAGAGCGGACCAGGACATAACTAGAGATTTGCTCAATGACCATAGATAGCAGACCAGGTCATACCTAGATATTTACTCAATGACCATAGAGAGCGGACCAGGACATAACTAGAGATTTACCCAATGACCATAGAGAGCGGACAAGGACATAACTAGAGATTTACTCAATGACCATAGAGAGCGGACCAGGATATAACTAGAGATTTACTCAATGACCATAGATAGCGGGCCAGGATATAACTAGAGATTTACTCAATGACCACAGGGAACGTACCAGGACATAACTAGAGATTTACTCAATGACCATAGAGAGCGGACCGGGGCATAACTAGAGATGCATTCAATGACCATCGAGAGCGGACCAGGACATAACTGTAGATTTACTCAATGATCATAAAGTTGCGGGCCAGGATATAACGAGAGATTTACTCAATGATGAGCGGACCAGGATATAACTAGAGATTTACTCAAAGACCATAGAGAGCGGGCCAGGATATAACTAGAGATTTACTCAATGACCATAGAGAGCGGACCAGGACATAACTAGAGATTTACTCAATGACTAAAGAGAGCGGACCATGACATAACTTTAGATTTACTCAATGACCATAGATAGCGGACCAGGACATATTTAGAGATTTACTCAATGATCATAGAGAGCGGACCAGGACATAACTGTAGATTTACTCAAAGACCATAGAGAGCATACCAGTACAAAACTAGAGATTTACTCAATGACCATTGAGAGCGGACCAGGACATAACTAGAGATTTACTCAATGACCATAGAGAGCGGACCAGGACATAACTAGAGATTTACTCAATGACCATAGAGAGCGGACCAGGACATAACTGTACATTTGCTCAATGACCATAGAGAGCGGACCAGGACATAACTAGAGATTTACTCAATGACCATAGAGAGCGGACCAGGACATAGCTGTAGATTTACTCAATGACCATATAGAGCGGACCAGGACATAACTAGAGATTTACCCAATGACCATAGAGAGCGGACCAGGACATAACTAGAGATTTACTCAATGACCATAGAGAGCGGACAAGGACATAACTAGAGATTTACTCAATGACCATAGAGAGCGGACCAGGACATAACTAGAGATTTACTCAATGACCATAGAGAGCGGACCAGGACATAACTGTACATTTACTCTATGACCATAGAGAGCGGACCAGGACATAACTGTAGATTTACTCAATGACCATAGAGAGCGGACCAGGACATAACTGTAGATTTACTCAATGACCATAGAGAGCGGACCAGGACATAACTAGAGATTTACTCAATGATCATAGAGAGCGGACCAGGACATAATTGTAGATTTACTCAAAGACCATAGAGAGCAGACCAGTACATAACTAGAGATTTACTCAATGACCATAGAGAGCGGACCAGGACATAACTAGAGATTTACTCAATGATCATAGAGAGCGGACCAGGACATAACTGTAGATTTACTCAATGACCATGGAGAGCGGACCAGGACATAGCTAGAGATTTACTCAATGACCATAGAGAGCGGACCAGGACATAACTGTAGATTTACTCAATGACCATAGAGAGCGGACCAGGACATAACTAGAGATTTACTCAATGACCATAGAGAGCTGACCAGGTCATAACTAGAGATTTACTCAATGACCATAGAGATCGGACCAGGACATAACTAGAGATTTCCTCAATGATCATAGAGATTGGACCAGGACATAACTAGAGATTTACTCAATGACCATAGAGAGCGGACCAGGACATAACTAGAGATTTACTCAATGACCATAGAGAGCGGACAAGGACATAACTAGAGATTTACTAAATGACCATAGAGAGCGGACCAGGATATAACTAGAGATTTACTCGATGACCATAGAGAGCGGGCCAGGATATAACTAGAGATTTACTCAATGACCACAGGGAACGTACCAGGACATAACTAGAGATTTACTCAATGACCATAGAGAGCGGACCATGGCATAACTAGAGATTTACTCAATGATCATAGAGAGCGGACCAGGACATAACTGTAGATTTACTCAATGACCATGGAGAGCGGACCAGGACATAGCTAGAGATTTACTCAATGATCATAGAGTTGCGGGCAAGGATATAACAAGAGATTTACTCAATGATGAGCGGACCAGGATATAACTAGAGATTTACTCAAAGACCATAGAGAGCGGGCCAGGATATAACTAGAGATTTACTCAATGACCATAGAGAGCGGGCCAGGATATAACTAGAGATTTACTCAATGACCACAGAGAGCGGACCAGGACATAACTAGAGATTTACTCAATGACCATAAAGAGCGGACCATGACATAACTGTAGATTTACTCAATGACCATAGAGAGCGGACCAGGACATAACTAGAGATTTACTCAATGATCATAGAGAGCGGACCAGGACATAACTGTAGATTTACTCAAAGACCATAGAGAGCAGACCAGTACATAACTAGAGATTTACTCAATGACCATAGAGAGCGGACCAGGACATAACTAGAGATTTACTCAATGATCATAGAGAGCGGACCAGGACATAACTGTAGATTTACTCAATGACCATGGAGAGCGGACCAGGACATAGCTAGAGATTTACTCAATGACCATAGAGAGCGGACCAGGACATAACTAGAGATTTACTCAATGACCATAGAGAGCGGACCAGGACATAACTAGAGATTTACTCAATGACCATAGAGAGCGGGCCAGGACATAACTAGAGATTTACTCAATGATCATGGAGAGCGGACCAGGACATAACTGTAGATTTACTCAATGACCATAGAGAGCGGACCAGGACATAACTGTAGATTTACTTAATGACCATAGAGAGCGGACCAGGACATAACTAGAGATTTCCTCAATGATCATAGAGAACGGACCAGGACATAACTAGAGATTTACTCAATGACCATAGAGAGCGGACCAGGACATAACTGTAGATTTACTCAATGACCATAGAGAGCGGACCAGGACATATCTAGAGATTTACTCAATGACCATAGAGAGCGGACCAGGACATAACTAGAGATTTACTCAATGACCATAGATAGCAGACCAGGTCATACCTAGAGATTTACTCAATGACCATAGAGAGCGGACCAGGACATAACTAGAGATTTACCCAATGACCATAGAGAGCGGACAAGGACATAACTAGAGATTTACTCAATGACCATAGAGAGCGGACCAGGATATAACTAGAGATTTACTAAATGACCATAGAGAGCGGGCCAGGATATAACTAGAGATTTACTCAATGACCACAGGGAACGTACCAGGACATAACTAGAGATTTACTCAATGACCATAGAGAGCGGACCAGGGCATAACTAGAGATGCATTCAATGACCATCGAGAGCGGACCAGGACATAACTGTAGATTTACTCAATGATCATAAAGTTGCGGGCCAGGATTTAACGAGAGATTTACTCAATGATGAGCGGACCAGGATATAACTAGAGATTTACTCAAAGACCATAGAGAGCGGGCCAGGATATAACTAGAGATTTACTCAATGACCATAGAGAGCGGACCAGGACATAACTAGAGATTTACTCAATGACCAAAGAGAGCGGACCATGACATAACTTTAAATTTACTCAATTACCATAGAGAGCGGACCAGGACATATTTAGAGATTTACTCAATGATCATAGAGAGCGGACCAGGACATAACTGTAGATTTACTCAAAGACCATAGAGAGCATACCAGTACAAAACTAGAGATTTACTCAATGACCATTGAGAACGGACCAGGACATAACTAGAGATTTACTCAATGACCATAGAGAGCGGACCAGGACATAACTAGAGATTTACTTAATGACCATAGAGAGCGGACCAGGACATAACTGTACATTTGCTCAATGACCATAGAGAGCGGACAAGGACATAACTAGAGATTTACTAAATGACCATAGAGAGCGGACCAGGATATAACTAGAGATTTACTCGATGACCATAGAGAGCGGGCCAGGATATAACTAGAGATTTACTCAATGACCACAGGAAACGTACCAGGACATAACTAGAGATTTACTCAATGACCATAGAGAGCGGACCAGGGCATAACTAGAGATGCATTCAATGACCATCGAGAGCGGACCAGGACATAACTGTAGATTTACTCAATGATCATAGAGTTGCGGGCCAGGATATAACGAGAGATTTACTCAATGATGAGCGGACCAGGATATAACTAGAGATTTACTCAATGACCATAGAGAGCGGGCCAGGATATAACTAGAGATTTACTCAATGACCATAAAGAGCGGACCATGACATAACTGTAGATTTACTCAATGATCATAGAGTTGCGGGCCAGGATATAACGAGAGATTTACTCAATGATGAGCGGACCAGGATATAACTAGAGATTTTCTCAATGACCATAGAGAGCGGGCCAGGATATAACTAGAGATTTACTCAATGACCATAGAGAGCGGGCCAGGATATAACTAGAGATTTACTCAATGACCATAAAGAGCGGACCATGACATAACTGTAGATTTACTCAATGACCATAGAGAGCGGACCAGGACATAACTAGAGATTTACTCAATGATCATAGAGAGCGGACCAGGACATAATTGTAGATTTACTCAAAGACCATAGAGAGCAGACCAGTACATAACTAGAGATTTACTCAATGACCATAGAGAGCGGACCAGGACATAACTAGAGATTTACTCAATGATCATAGAGAGCGGACCAGGACATAACTGTAGATTTACTCAATGACCATGGAGAGCGGACCAGGACATAGCTAGAGATTTACTCAATGACCATAGAGAGCGGACCAGGACATAACTGTAGATTTACTCAATGACCATAGAGAGCGGACCAGGACATAACTAGAGATTTACTCAATGACCATAGAGAGCTGACCAGGTCATAACTAGAGATTTACTCAATGACCATAGAGATCGGACCAGGACATAACTAGAGATTTCCTCAATGATCATAGCGATTGGACCAGGACATAACTAGAGATTTACTCAATGACCATAGAGAGCGGACCAGGACATAACTGTAGATTTAATCAATGACCATAGAGAGCGGACCAGGACATATCTAGAGATTTACTCAATGACCATAGAGAGCGGACCAGGACATAACTAGAGATTTGCTCAATGACCATAGATAGCAGACCAGGTCATACCTAGATATTTACTCAATGACCATAGAGAGCGGACCAGGACATAACTAGAGATTTACCCAATGACCATAGAGAGCGGACAAGGACATAACTAGAGATTTACTCAATGACCATAGAGAGCGGACCAGGATATAACTAGAGATTTACTCAATGACCATAGATAGCGGGCCAGGATATAACTAGAGATTTACTCAATGACCACAGGGAACGTACCAGGACATAACTAGAGATTTACTCAATGACCATAGAGAGCGGACCGGGGCATAACTAGAGATGCATTCAATGACCATCGAGAGCGGACCAGGACATAACTGTAGATTTACTCAATGATCATAAAGTTGCGGGCCAGGATATAACGAGAGATTTACTCAATGATGAGCGGACCAGGATATAACTAGAGATTTACTCAAAGACCATAGAGAGCGGGCCAGGATATAACTAGAGATTTACTCAATGACCATAGAGAGCGGACCAGGACATAACTAGAGATTTACTCAATGACTAAAGAGAGCGGACCATGACATAACTTTAGATTTACTCAATGACCATAGATAGCGGACCAGGACATATTTAGAGATTTACTCAATGATCATAGAGAGCGGACCAGGACATAACTGTAGATTTACTCAAAGACCATAGAGAGCATACCAGTACAAAACTAGAGATTTACTCAATGACCATTGAGAGCCGACCAGGACATAACTAGAGATTAACTCAATGACCATAGAGAGCGGACCAGGACATAACTAGAGATTTACTCAATGACCATAGAGAGCGGACCAGGACATAACTGTACATTTGCTCAATGACCATAGAGAGCGGACCAGGACATAACTAGAGATTTACTCAATGACCATAGAGAGCGGACCAGGACATAGCTGTAGATTTACTCAATGACCATATAGAGCGGACCAGGACATAACTAGAGATTTACCCAATGACCATAGAGAGCGGACCAGGACATAACTAGAGATTTACTCAATGACCATAGAGAGCGGACAAGGACATAACTAGAGATTTACTCAATGACCATAGAGAGCGGACCAGGACATAACTAGAGATTTACTCAATGACCATAGAGAGCGGACCAGGACATAACTGTACATTTACTCTATGACCATAGAGAGCGGACCAGGACATAACTGTAGATTTACTCAATGACCATAGAGAGCGGACCAGGACATAACTGTAGATTTACTCAATGACCATAGAGAGCGGACCAGGACATAACTAGAGATTTACTCAATGATCATAGAGAGCGGACCAGGACATAATTGTAGATTTACTCAAAGACCATAGAGAGCAGACCAGTACATAACTAGAGATTTACTCAATGACCATAGAGAGCGGACCAGGACATAACTAGAGATTTACTCAATGATCATAGAGAGCGGACCAGGACATAACTGTAGATTTACTCAATGACCATGGAGAGCGGACCAGGACATAGCTAGAGATTTACTCAATGACCATAGAGAGCGGACCAGAACATAACTGTAGATTTACTCAATGACCATAGAGAGCGGACCAGGACATAACTAGAGATTTACTCAATGACCATAGAGAGCTGACCAGGTCATAACTAGAGATTTACTCAATGACCATAGAGATCGGACCAGGACATAACTAGAGATTTCCTCAATGATCATAGAGATTGGACCAGGACATAACTAGAGATTTACTCAATGACCATAGAGAGCGGACCAGGACATAACTAGAGATTTACTCAATGACCATAGAGAGCGGACAAGGACATAACTAGAGATTTACTAAATGACCATAGAGAGCGGACCAGGATATAACTAGAGATTTACTCGATGACCATAGAGAGCGGGCCAGGATATAACTAGAGATTTACTCAATGACCACAGGGAACGTACCAGGACATAACTAGAGATTTACTCAATGACCATAGAGAGCGGACCATGGCATAACTAGAGATGCATTCAACTGACCATCGAGAGCGGACCAGGACATAACTGTAGATTTACTCATTGATCATAGAGTTGCGGGCAAGGATATAACAAGAGATTTACTCAATGATGAGCGGACCAGGATATAACTAGAGATTTACTCAAAGACCATAGAGAGCGGGCCAGGATATAACTAGAGATTTACTCAATGACCATAGAGAGCGGGCCAGGATATAACTAGAGATTTACTCAATGACCACAGAGAGCGGACCAGGACATAACTAGAGATTTACTCAATGACCATAAAGAGCGGACCATGACATAACTGTAGATTTACTCAATGACCATAGAGAGCGGACCAGGACATAACTAGAGATTTACTCAATGATCATAGAGAGCGGACCAGGACATAACTGTAGATTTACTCAAAGACCATAGAGAGCAGACCAGTACATAACTAGAGATTTACTCAATGACCATAGAGAGCGGACCAGGACATAACTAGAGATTTACTCAATGATCATAGAGAGCGGACCAGGACATAACTGTAGATTTACTCAATGACCATGGAGAGCGGACCAGGACATAGCTAGAGATTTACTCAATGACCATAGAGAGCGGACCAGGACATAACTAGAGATTTACTCAATGACCATAGAGAGCGGACCAGGACATAACTAGAGATTTACTCAATGACCATAGAGAGCGGGCCAGGACATAACTAGAGATTTACTCAATGATCATGGAGAGCGGACCAGGACATAACTGTAGATTTACTCAATGACCATAGAGAGCGGACCAGGACATAACTGTAGATTTACTTAATGACCATAGAGAGCGGACCAGGACATAACTAGAGATTTCCTCAATGATCATAGAGAACGGACCAGGACATAACTAGAGATTTACTCAATGACCATAGAGAGCGGACCAGGACATAACTGTAGATTTACTCAATGACCATAGAGAGCGGACCAGGACATATCTAGAGATTTACTCAATGACCATAGAGAGCGGACCAGGACATAACTAGAGATTTACTCAATGACCATAGATAGCAGACCAGGTCATACCTAGAGATTTACTCAATGACCATAGAGAGCGGACCAGGACATAACTAGAGATTTACCCAATGACCATAGAGAGCGGACAAGGACATAACTAGAGATTTACTCAATGACCATAGAGAGCGGACCAGGATATAACTAGAGATTTACTAAATGACCATAGAGAGCGGGCCAGGATATAACTAGAGATTTACTCAATGACCACAGGGAACGTACCAGGACATAACTAGAGATTTACTCAATGACCATAGAGAGCGGACCAGGGCATAACTAGAGATGCATTCAATGACCATCGAGAGCGGACCAGGACATAACTGTAAATTTACTCAATGATCATAAAGTTGCGGGCCAGGATATAACGAGAGATTTACTCAATGATGAGCGGACCAGGATATAACTAGAGATTTACTCAAAGACCATAGAGAGCGGGCCAGGATATAACTAGAGATTTACTCAATGACCATAGAGAGCGGACCAGGACATAACTAGAGATTTACTCAATGACCAAAGAGAGCGGACCATGACATAACTTTAAATTTACTCAATTACCATAGAGAGCGGACCAGGACATATTTAGAGATTTACTCAATGATCATAGAGAGCGGACCAGGACATAACTGTAGATTTACTCAAAGACCATAGAGAGCATACCAGTACAAAACTAGAGATTTACTCAATGACCATTGAGAACGGACCAGGACATAACTAGAGATTTACTCAATGACCATAGAGAGCGGACCAGGACATAACTAGAGATTTACTTAATGACCATAGAGAGCGGACCAGGACATAACTGTACATTTGCTCAATGACCATAGAGAGCGGACAAGGACATAACTAGAGATTTACTAAATGACCATAGAGAGCGGACCAGGATATAACTAGAGATTTACTCGATGACCATAGAGAGCGGGCCAGGATATAACTAGAGATTTACTCAATGACCACAGGAAACGTACCAGGACATAACTAGAGATTTACTCAATGACCATAGAGAGCGGACCAGGGCATAACTAGAGATGCATTCAATGACCATCGAGAGCGGACCAGGACATAACTGTAGATTTACTCAATGATCATAGAGTTGCGGGCCAGGATATAACAAGAGATTTACTCAATGATGAGCGGACCAGGATATAACTAGAGATTTACTCAATGACCATAGAGAGCGGGCCAGGATATAACTAGAGATTTACTCAATGACCATAAAGAGCGGACCATGACATAACTGTAGATTTACTCAATGATCATAGAGTTGCGGGCCAGGATATAACGAGAGATTTACTCAATGATGAGCGGACCAGGATATAACTAGAGATTTACTCAATGACCATAGAGAGCGGGCCAGGATATAACTAGAGATTTACTCAATGACCATAGAGAGCGGGCCAGGATATAACTAGAGATTTACTCAATGACCATAAAGAGCGGACCATGACATAACTGTAGATTTACTCAATGACCATAGAGAGCGGACCAGGACATAACTAGAGATTTACTCAATGATCATAGAGAGCGGACCAGGACATAATTGTAGATTTACTCAAAGACCATAGAGAGCAGACCAGTACATAACTAGAGATTTACTCAATGACCATAGAGAGCGGACCAGGACATAACTAGAGATTTACTCAATGATCATAGAGAGCGGACAGGACATAACTGTAGATTTACTCAATGACCATGGAGAGCGGACCAGGACATAGCTAGAGATTTACTCAATGACCATAGAGAGCGGACCAGGACATAACTGTAGATTTACTCAATGACCATAGAGAGCGGACCAGGACATAACTAGAGATTTACTCAATGACCATAGAGAGCTGACCAGGTCATAACTAGAGATTTACTCAATGACCATAGAGATCGGACCAGGACATAACTAGAGATTTCCTCAATGATCATAGAGATTGGACCAGGACATAACTAGAGATTTACTCAATGACCATAGAGAGCGGACCAGGACATAACTGTAGATTTAATCAATGACCATAGAGAGCGGACCAGGACATATCTAGAGATTTACTCAATGACCATAGAGAGCGGACCAGGACATAACTAGAGATTTGCTCAATGACCATAGATAGCAGACCAGGTCATACCTAGAGATTTACTCAATGACCATAGAGAGCGGACCAGGACATAACTAGAGATTTACCCAATGACCATAGAGAGCGGACAAGGACATAACTAGAGATTTACTCAATGACCATAGAGAGCGGACCAGGATATAACTAGAGATTTACTCAATGACCATAGAGAGCGGGCCAGGATATAACTAGAGATTTACTCAATGACCACAGGGAACGTACCAGGACATAACTAGAGATTTACTCAATGACCATAGAGAGCGGACCGGGGCATAACTAGAGATGCATTCAATGACCATCGAGAGCGGACCAGGACATAACTGTAGATTTACTCAATGATCATAAAGTTGCGGGCCAGGATATAACGAGAGATTTACTCAATGATGAGCGGACCAGGATATAACTAGAGATTTACTCAAAGACCATAGAGAGCGGGCCAGGATATAACTAGAGATTTACTCAATGACCATAGAGAGCGGACCAGGACATAACTAGAGATTTACTCAATGACTAAAGAGAGCGGACCATGACATAACTTTAGATTTACTCAATGACCATAGATAGCGGACCAGGACATATTTAGAGATTTACTCAATGATCATAGAGAGCGGACCAGGACATAACTGTAGATTTACTCAAAGACCATAGAGAGCATACCAGTACAAAACTAGAGATTTACTCAATGACCATTGAGAGCGGACCAGGACATAACTAGAGATTTACTCAATGACCATAGAGAGCGGACCAGGACATAACTAGAGATTTACTCAATGACCATAGAGAGCGGACCAGGACATAACTGTACATTTGCTCAATGACCATAGAGAGCGGACCAGGACATAACTAGAGATTTACTCAATGACCATAGAGAGCGGACCAGGACATAGCTGTAGATTTACTCAATGACCATATAGAGCGGACCAGGACATAACTAGAGATTTACCCAATGACCATAGAGAGCGGACCAGGACATAACTAGAGATTTACTCAATGACCATAGAGAGCGGACAAGGACATAACTAGAGATTTACTCAATGACCATAGAGAGCGGACCAGGACATAACTAGAGATTTACTCAATGACCATAGAGAGCGGACCAGGACATAACTGTACATTTACTCTATGACCATAGAGAGCGGACCAGGACATAACTGTAGATTTACTCAATGACCATAGAGAGCGGACCAGGACATAACTGTAGATTTACTCAATGACCATAGAGAGCGGACCAGGACATAACTGTAGATTTACTCAATGACCATAGAGAGCTGACCAGGACATAACTAGAGATTTACTCAATGACCATAGAGAGCGGACCAGGACATATCTAGAGATTTACTCAATGACCATAGAGAGCGGACCAGGACATAACAAAAGATTTCCTCAGTGATCATAGAGAGCGGGCCAGGACATAACTAGAGATTTACTCAATGATCATGGAGAGCGGACCAGGACATAACTAGAGATTTACTCAATGATCATAGAGAGCGGACCAGGACATAACTGTAGATTTACTCAATGACCATAGAGAGCGGACCAGGACATAACTAGAGATTTACTCAATGACCATAGAGAGCTGACCAGGACATAACTAGAGATTTACTCAATGACCATAGAGAGCGGACCAGGACATAACTAGAGATTTCCTCAATGATCATAGAGAACGGACCAGGACATAACTAGAGATTTACTCAATGACCATAGATAGCAGACCAGGTCATAACTAGAGATTCACTCAATGACCATAGAGAGCGGACCAGGACATAACTAGAGATTTACTCAATGACCATAGAGAGCGGACAAGGACATAACTAGAGATTTACTAAATGACCATAGAGAGCGGACCAGGATATAACTAGAGATTTACTCGATGACCATAGAGAGCGGGCCAGGATATAACTAGAGATTTACTCAATGACCACAGGGAACGTACCAGGACATAACTAGAGATTTACTCAATGACCATAGAGAGCGGACCAGGGCATAACTAGAGATTTACTCAATGACCATAGAGAGCGGACCAGGACATAACTAGAGATTTCCTCAATGATCATAGAGAACGGACCAGGAAATAACTAGAGATTTACTCAATGACCATAGAGAGCGGACCAGGACTTAACTGTAGATTTACTCAATGACCATAGAGAGCGGACCAGGACATATCTAGAGATTTACTTAATGACCATAGAGAGCGGACCAGGACATAACTAGAGATTTACTCAATGACCATAGATAGCAGACCAGGTCATAACTAGAGATTTACTCAATGACCATAGAGAACGGACCAGGACATAACTAGAGATTTACTCAATGACCATAGAGAGCGGACAAGGACATAACTAGAGATTTACTAAATGACCATAGAGAGCGGACCAGGATATAACTAGAGATTTACTCGATGACCATAGAGAGCGGGCCAGGATATAACTAGAGATTTACTCAATGACCACAGGGAACGTACCAGGACATAACTAGAGATTTAATCAATGACCATAGAGAGCGGACCAGGGCATAACTAGAGATGCATTCAATGACCATCGAGAGCGGACCAGGACATAACTGTAGATTTCCTCAATGATCATAGAGTTGCGGGCCAGGATATAACGAGAGATTTACTCAATGATGAGCGGACCAGGATATAACTAGAGATTTACTCAAAGACCATAGAGAGCGGGCCAGGATATAATTAGAGATTTACTCAATGACCATAGAGAGCGGGCCAGGATATAACTAGAGATTTACTCAATGACCACAGAGAGCGGACCAGGACATAACTAGAGATTTACTCAATGACCATAAAGAGCGGACCATGACATAACTGTAGATTTACTCAATGACCATAGAGAGCGGACCAGGACATAACTAGAGATTTACTCAATGATCATAGAGAGCGGACCAGGACATAACTGTAGATTTACTCAAAGACCATAGAGAGCAGACCAGTACATAACTAGAGATTTACTCAATGACCATAGAGAGCGGACCAGGACATAACTAGAGATTTACTCAATGATCATAGAGAGCGGACCAGGACATAACTGTAGATTTACTCAATGACCATGGAGAGCGGACCAGGACATAGCTAGAGATTTACTCAATGACCATAGAGAGCGGACCAGGACATAACTAGAGATTTACTCAATGACCATAGAGAGCGGACCAGGACATAACTAGAGATTTACTCAATGACCATAGAGAGCGGACCAGGACATAACTAGAGATTTACTCAATGATCATGGAGAGCGGACCAGGACATAACTGTAAATTTACTCAATGACCATAGAGAGCGGACCAGGACATAACTGTAGATTTACTTAATGACCATAGAGAGCGGACCAGGACATAACTGTAGATTTACTCAATGACCATAGAGAGCGGACCAGGACATAACTAGAGATTTACTCAATGACCATAGAGAGCTGACCAGGTCATAACTAGAGATTTACTCAATGACCATAGAGATCGGACCAGGACATAACTAGAGATTTCCTCAATGATCATAGAGAACGGACCAGGACATAACTAGAGATTTACTCAATGACCATAGAGAGCGGACCAGGACATAACTGTAGATTTACTCAATGACCATAGAGAGCGGACCAGGACATATCTAGAGATTTACTCAATGACCATAGAGAGCGGACCAGGACATAACTAGAGATTTACTCAATGACCATAGATAGCAGACCAGGTCATACCTAGAGATTTACTCAATGACCATAGAGAGCGGACCAGGACATAACTAGAGATTTGCCCAATGACCATAGAGAGCGGACAAGGACATAACTAGAGATTTACTAAATGACCATAGAGAGCGGACCAGGATATAACTAGAGATTTACTCGATGACCATAGAGAGCGGGCCAGGATATAACTAGAGATTTACTCAATGACCACAGGGAACGTACCAGGACATAACTAGAGATTTACTCAATGACCATAGAGAGCGGACCAGGGCATAACTAGAGATGCATTCAATGACCATCGAGAGCGGACCAGGACATAACTGTAGATTTACTCAATGATCATAGAGTTGCGGGCCAGGATATAACGAGAGATTTACTCAATGATGAGCGGACCAGGATATAACTAGAGATTTACTCAAAGACCATAGAGAGCGGGCCAGGATATAACTAGAGATTTACTCAATGACCATAGAGAGCGGGCCAGGATATAACTAGAGATTTACTCAATGACCACAGAGAGCGGACCAGGACATAACTAGAGATTTACTCAATGACCATAAAGAGCGGACCATGACATAACTGTAGATTTACTCAATGACCATAGAGAGCGGACCAGGACATAACTAGAGATTTACTCAATGATCATAGAGAGCGGACCAGGACATAACTGTAGATTTACTCAAAGACCATAGAGAGCAGACCAGTACATAACTAGAGATTTACTCAATGACCATAGAGAGCGGACCAGGACATAACTAGAGATTTACTCAATGATCATAGAGAGCGGACCAGGACATAACTGTAGATTTACTCAATGACCATGGAGAGCGGACCAGGACATAGCTAAAGATTTACTCAATGACCATAGAGAGCGGACCAGGACATAACTAGAGATTTACTCAATGACCATAGAGAGCGGACCAGGACATAACTAGAGATTTACTCAATGACCATAGAGAGCGGACCAGGACATAACTAGAGATTTACTCAATGATCATGGAGAGCGGACCAGGACATAACTGTAGATTTACTCAATGACCATAGAGAGCGGACCAGGACATAACTGTAGATTTACTTAATGACCATAGAGAGCGGACCAGGACATAACTGTAGATTTACTCAATGACCATAGAGAGCGGAACAGGACATAACTAGAGATTTACTCAATGACCATAGAGAGCTGACCAGGTCATAACTAGAGATTTACTCAATGACCATAGAGATCGGACCAGGACATAACTAGAGATTTCCTCAATGATCATAGAGAACGGACCAGGACATAACTAGAGATTTACTCAATGACCATAGAGAGCGGACCAGGACATAACTGTAGATTTACTCAATGACCATAGAGAGCGGACCAGGACATATCTAGAGATTTACTCAATGACCATAGAGAGCGGACCACGACATAACTAGAGATGTACTCAATGACCATAGATAGCAGACCAGGTCATACCTAGAGATTTACTCAATGACCATAGAGAGCGGACCAGGACATAACTAGAGATTTACCCAATGACCATAGAGAGCGGACAAGGACATAACTAGAGATTTACTCAATGACCATAGAGAGCGGACCAGAATATAACTAGAGATTTACTCAATGACCATAGAGAGCGGGCCAGGATATAACTAGAGATTTACTCAATGACCACAGGGAACGTACCAGGACATAACTAGAGATTTACTCAATGACCATAGAGAGCGGACCAGGGCATAACTAGAGATGCATTCAATGACCATCGAGAGCGGACCAGGACATAACTGTAGATTTACTCAATGATCATAAAGTTGCGGGCCAGGATATAACGAGAGATTTACTCAATGATGAGCGGACCAGGATATAACTAGAGATTTACTCAAAGACCATAGAGAGCGGGCCAGGATATAACTAGAGATTTACTCAATGACCATAGAGAGCGGACCAGGACATAACTAGAGATTTACTCAATGACCAAAGAGAGCGGACCATGACATAACTTTAGATTTACTCAATGACCATAGAGAGCGGACCAGGACATATTTAGAGATTTACTCAATGATCATAGAGAGCGGACCAGGACATAACTGTAGATTTACTCAAAGACCATAGAGAGCATACCAGTACAAAACTAGAGATTTACTCAATGACCATTGAGAGCGGACCAGGATATAACTAGAGATTTACTCAATGACCATAGAGAGCGGACCAGGACATAACTAGAGATTTACTCAATGACCATAGAGAGCGGACCAGGACATAACTGTACATTTGCTCAATGACCATAGAGAGCGGACCAGGACATAACTAGAGATTTACTCAATGACCATAGAGAGCGGACCAGGACATAGCTGTAGATTTACTCAATGAACATAGAGAGCGGACCAGGACATAACTAGAGATTTACTCAATGACCATAGAGAGCGGACCAGGACATAACTAGAGATTTACTCAATGACCATAGAGAGCGGACAAGGACATAACTAGAGATTTACTCAATGACCATAGAGAGCGGACCAGGACATAACTAGAGATTTACTCAATGACCATAGAGAGCGGACCAGGACATAACTGTACATTTACTCTATGACCATAGAGAGCGGACCAGGACATAACTGTAGATTTACTCAATGACCATAGAGAGCGGACCAGGACATAACTGTAGATTTACTCAATGACCATAGAGAGCGGACCAGGACATAACTGTAGATTTACTCAATGACCATAGAGAGCGGACCAGGACATAACTAGAGATTTACTCAATGACCATAGAGAGCGGACCAGGACATAACAAAAGATTTCCTCAATGATCATAGAGAGCGGGCCAGGACATAACTAGAGATTTACTCAATGACCATAGAGAGCGGACCAGGACATAACTGTACATTTACTCTATGACCATAGAGAGCGGACCAGGACATAACTAGAGATTTACTCAATGACCATTGAGAGCGGATCAGGACATAACTGTAGATTTACTCAATGACCATAGAGAGCGGACCAGGACATAACTAGAGATTTACTCAATGACCATAGAGAGCGGACCAGGACATAACTGTACATTTACTCAATGACCATAGAGAGCGGACCAGGACATAACTAGAGATTTACTCAATGACCATAGAGAGCGGACCAGGACATAGCTGTAGATTTACTCAATGACCATAGAGAGCGGACCAGGACATAACTAGAGATTTACTCAATGACCATAGAGAGCGGACCAGGACATAACTGGAGATTTATTTACTCAATGACCATAGAGAGCGGACCTGGACATAACTAGAGATTTACTCAATGACCATGGAGAGCGGACCAGGACATAACTAGCGATTTACTCAATGACCATAGAGAGCGGACCAGGACATAACTAGAGATTCACTCAATGACCATAGAGAGCGGACCAGGACATAGCTGTAGACTTACTCAATGACCATAGAGAGTGGACCAGGACATAACTGTACATTTACTCAATGACCATAGAGAGCGGATCAGGACATAACTAGAGATTTACTCAATGACCATAGAGAGCGGACCAGGATATAGCTGTAGATTTACTCAATGACCATAGAGAGCGGACCAGGACATAACTAGAGATTTACTCAATGACCATAGAGAGCGGACCAGGACATAACTAGAGATTTACTCAATGACCATAGAGAGCGGACAAGGACATAACTAGAGATTTACTCAATGACCATAGAGAGCGGACCAGGACATAACTAGAGATTTACTCAATGACCATAGAGAGCGGACCAGGATATAACTGTACATTTACTCTATGACCATAGAGAGCGGACCAGGACATAACTAGGGATTTACTCAATGACCATAGAGAGCGGATCAGGACATAACTGTAGATTTTCTCAATGACCATAGAGAGCGGACCAGGACATAACTAGAGATTTACTCAATGATCATGGAGAGCGGACCAGGACATAACTGTAGATTTACTCAATGACCATGGAGAGCGGACCAGGACATAGCTAGAGATTTACTCAATGACCATAGAGAGCGGACCAGGACATAACTAGAGATTTACTCAGTGACCATAGAGAGCGGACCAGGACATAACTAGAGATTTACTCAATGACCATAGAGAGCGGACCAGGACATAACTGTACATTTACTCAATAACCATAGAGAGCGAACCAGGACATAACTAGAGATTTACTCAATGACCATAGAGAGCGGACCAGGACATAGCTGTAGATTTACTCAATGACCATAGAGAGCGGACATGGACATAACTAGAGATTTACTGAAAGACCATAGAGAGCAGACCAGTACATAACTAGAGATTTACTCAATGACCATAGAGAGCGGACCAGGACATAACTAGAGATTTACTCAATGACCATAGAGAGCGGACCAGGACATAACTAGAGATTTACTTAATGACCATAGAGAGCGGACCAGGACATAAATAGAGATTTACTCAATGACTATAGAGAGCGGACCAGGACATAACTGTACATTTACTCAATGACAATAGAGAGCGGACCAGGACATAACTAGAGATTTACTCAATGACCATAGACAGCGGGCCAGGATATAACTAGAGATTTACTCAATGACCACAGAGAGCGGACCAGGACATAACTAGAGATTTACTCAATGACCATAGAGAGCGGACCATGACATAACTGTAGATTTACTCAATGACCATAGAGAGCGGACCAGGACATAACTAGAGATTTACTCAATGATCATAGAGAGCGGACCAGGACATAACTGTAGATTTACTCAAAGACCATAGAGAGCAGACCAGTACATAACTAGAGATTTACTCAATGACCATAGAGAGCGGACCAGGACATAACTAGAGATTTACTCAATGACCATAGAGAGCGGACCAGGACATAACTGTACATTTACTCAATGACCATAGAGAGCAGACCAGGACATAACTAGAGATGTACTCAATGATCATAGAGAGCGGACCAGGACATAACTGTAGATTTACTCAAAGACCATAGCGAGCAGACCAGTACATAACTAGAGATTTTCTCAATGACCATAGAGAGCGGACCAGGACATAACTAGAGATTTACTCAATGACAATAGAGAGCGGACCAGGACATAACTAGAGATTTACTCAATGACCATAGAGAGCGGACCAGGACATAACTGTACATTTACTCAATGACCATAGAGAGCGGACCAGGACATAACTAGAGATTTACTCAATGACCATACAGAGCGGACCAGGACATAGCTGTAGATTTACTCAATGACCATAGAGAGCGGACCAGGACATAACTAGAGATTTACTCAATGACCATAGAGAGCGGACCAGGACATAACTAGAGATTTACTCAATGACCATAGAGAGCGGACAAGGACATAACTAGAGATTTACTCAATGACCATAGAGAGCGGACCAGGACATAACTAGAGATTTACTCAATGACCATAGGGAGCGGACCAGGACATAACTGTACATTTACTCTATGACCTTAGAGAGCGGACCAGGACATAACTAGAGATTTACTCAATGACCATAGAGAGCGGATCAGGACATAACTGTAGATTTACTCAATGACCATAGAGAGCGGACCAGGACATAACTAGAGATTTACTCAATGACCATAGAGAGCGGACCAGGACATAACTAGAGATTTACTCAATGACCATAGAGAGCGGACCAGGACATAACTAGAGATTTACTCAATGACCATAGAGAGCGGACCATGACATAACTGTAGATTTACTCAATGACGATAGAGAGCGGACCAGGACATAACTAGAGATTTACTCAATGATCATAGAGAGCGGACCAGGACATAACTGTAGATTTACTCAAAGACCATAGAGAGCAGACCAGTACATAACTAGAGATTTACTCAATGAGCATAGAGAGCGGACCAGGACATAACTAGAGATTTACTCAATGACCATAGAGAGCGGACCAGGACATAACTAGAGATTTACTCAATGACCATAGAGAGCGGACCAGGACATAACTAGAGATTTACTCAATGACCATAGAGAGCGGACCAGGACATAACTGTACATTTACTCAATGACCATAGAGAGCGGACAAGGACATAACTACAGATTTACTCAATGACCATAGAGAGCATGCCAGGATATAACTAGAGATTTACTCAATGACCATAGAGAGCGGAACATGACATAACTGTAGATTTACTCAATGACCATAGAGAGCGGACCAGGACATAACTAGAGATTTACTCAATGATCATAGAGAGCGGATCAGGACATAACTGTACATTTACTCTATGACCATAGAGAGCGGACCAGGACATAACTAGAGATTTACTCAATGACCATTGAGAGCGGATCAGGACATAACTGTAGATTTACTCAATGACCATAGAGAGCGGACCAGGACATAACTAGAGATTTACTCAATGACCATAGAGAGCGGACCAGGACATAACTGTACATTTACTCAATGACCATAGAGAGCGGACCAGGACATAACTAGAGATTTACTCAATGACCATAGAGAGCGGACCAGGACATAGCTGTAGATTTACTCAATGACCATAGAGAGCGGACCAGGACATAACTAGAGATTTACTCAATGACCATAGAGAGCGGACCAGGACATAACTGGAGATTTATTTACTCAATGACCATAGAGAGCGGACCTGGACATAACTAGAGATTTACTCAATGACCATGGAGAGCGGACCAGGACATAACTAGCGATTTACTCAATGACCATAGAGAGCGGACCAGGACATAACTAGAGATTCACTCAATGACCATAGAGAGCGGACCAGGACATAGCTGTAGACTTACTCAATGACCATAGAGAGTGGACCAGGACATAACTAGAGATTTACTCAATGACCAGAGAGAGCGGACCAGGACATAACTGTACATTTACTCAATGACCATAGAGAGCGGACCAGGACATAACTAGAGATTTACTCAATGACCATAGAGAGCAGACCAGGACATAGCTGTAGACTTACTCAATGACCATAGAGAGTGGACCAGGACATAACTAGAGATTTAATCAATGACCGTAGAGAGCGGACCAGGACATAACTGTACATTTACTCAATGACCATAGAGAGCGGATCAGGACATAACTAGAGATTTACTCAATGACCATAGAGAGCGGACCAGGATATAGCTGTAGATTTACTCAATGACCATAGAGAGCGGACCAGGACATAACTAGAGATTTACTCAATGACCATAGAGAGCGGACCAGGACATAACTAGAGATTTACTCAATGACCATAGAGAGCGGACAAGGACATAACTAGAGATTTACTCAATGACCATAGAGAGCGGACCAGGACATAACTAGAGATTTACTCAATGACCATAGAGAGCGGACCAGGATATAACTGTACATTTACTCTATGACCATAGAGAGCGGACCAGGACATAACTAGGGATTTACTCAATGACCATAGAGAGCGGATCAGGACATAACTGTAGATTTACTCAATGACCATAGAGAGCGGACCAGGACATAACTAGAGATTTACTCAATGATCATGGAGAGCGGACCAGGACATAACTGTAGATTTACTCAATGACCATGGAGAGCGGACCAGGACATAGCTAGAGATTTACTCAATGACCATAGAGAGCGGACCAGGACATAATTAGAGATTTACTCAGTGACCATAGAGAGCGGACCAGGACATAACTAGAGATTTACTCAATGACCATAGAGAGCGGACCAGGACATAACTGTACATTTACTCAATAACCATAGAGAGTGAACCAGGACATAACTAGAGATTTACTCAATGACCATAGAGAGCGGACCAGGACATAGCTGTAGATTTACTCAATGACCATAGAGAGCGGACATGGACATAACTAGAGATTTACTGAAAGACCATAGAGAGCAGACCAGTACATAACTAGAGATTTACTCAATGACCATAGAGAGCGGACCAGGACATAACTAGAGATTTACTCAATGACCATAGAGAGCGGACCAGGACATAACTAGAGATTTACTTAATGACCATAGAGAGCGGACCAGGACATAAATAGAGATTTACTCAATGACTATAGAGAGCGGACCAGGACATAACTGTACATTTACTCAATGACAATAGAGAGCGGACCAGGACATAACTAGAGATTTACTCAATGACCATAGACAGCGGGCCAGGATATAACTAGAGATTTACTCAATGACCACAGAGAGCGGACCAGGACATAACTAGAGATTTACTCAATGACCATAGAGAGCGGACCATGACATAACTGTAGATTTACTCAATGACCATAGAGAGCGGACCAGGACATAACTAGAGATTTACTCAATGATCATAGAGAGCGGACCAGGACATAACTGTAGATTTACTCAAAGACCATAGAGAGCAGACCAGTACATAACTAGAGATTTACTCAATGACCATAGAGAGCGGACCAGGACATAACTAGAGATTTACTCAATGACCATAGAGAGCGGACCAGGACATAACTGTACATTTACTCAATGACCATAGAGAGCGGACCAGGACATAACTAGAGATTTACTCAATGATCATAGAGAGCGGACCAGGACATAACTGTAGATTTACTCAAAGACCATAGCGAGCAGACCAGTACATAACTAGAGATTTTCTCAATGACCATAGAGAGCGGACCAGGACATAACTAGAGATTTACTCAATGACAATAGAGAGCGGACCAGGACATAACTAGAGATTTACTCAATGACCATAGAGAGCGGACCAGGACATAACTGTACATTTACTCAATGACCATAGAGAGCGGACCAGGACATAACTAGAGATTTACTCAATGACCATACAGAGCGGACCAGGACATAGCTGTAGATTTACTCAATGACCATAGAGAGCGGACCAGGACATAACTAGAGATTTACTCAATGACCATAGAGAGCGGACCAGGACATAACTAGAGATTTACTCAATGACCATAGAGAGCGGACAAGGACATAACTAGAGATTTACTCAATGACCATAGAGAGCGGACCAGGACATAACTAGAGATTTACTCAATGACCATAGAGAGCGGACCAGGACATAACTGTACATTTACTCTATGACCTTAGAGAGCGGACCAGGACATAACTAGAGATTTACTCAATGACCATAGAGAGCGGATCAGGACATAACTGTAGATTTACTCAATGACCATAGAGAGCGGACCAGGACATAACTAGAGATTTACTCAATGACCATAGAGAGCGGACCAGGACATAACTAGAGATTTACTCAATGACCATAGAGAGCGGACCAGGACATAACTAGAGATTTACTCAATGACCATAGAGAGCGGACCATGACATAACTGTAGATTTACTCAATGACGATAGAGAGCGGACCAGGACATAACTAGAGATTTACTCAATGATCATAGAGAGCGGACCAGGACATAACTGTAGATTTACTCAAAGACCATAGAGAGCAGACCAGTACATAACTAGAGATTTACTCAATGAGCATAGAGAGCGGACCAGGACATAACTAGAGATTTACTCAATGACCATAGAGAGCGGACCAGGACATAACTAGAGATTTACTCACTGACCATAGAGAGCGGACCAGGACATAACTAGAGATTTACTCAATGACCATAGAGAGCGGACCAGGACATAACTGTACATTTACTCAATGACCATAGAGAGCGGACAAGGACATAACTACAGATTTACTCAATGACCATAGAGAGCATGCCAGGATATAACTAGAGATTTACTCAATGACCATAGAGAGCGGAACATGACATAACTGTAGATTTACTCAATGACCATAGAGAGCGGACCAGGACATAACTAGAGATTTACTCAATGATCATAGAGAGCGGATCAGGACATAACTGTAGATTTACTCAAAGACCATAGAGAGCAGACCAGTACATAACTAGAGATTTACTCAATGACCATAGAGAGCGGACCAGGACATAACTAGAGATTTACTCAATGACCATAGAGAGCGGACCAGGACATAACTAGAGATTTACTCAATGACCATAGAGAGCGGACCAGGACATAACTGTACATTTACTCAATGACCATAGAGAGCGGACCAGGACATAACTAGAGATTTACTCAATGACCATGGAGAGCGGACAAGGACATAACTAGCGATTTACTCAATGACCATAGAGAGCGGACCAGGACATAACTAGAGATTCACTCAATGACCATAGAGAGCGGACCAGGACATAGCTGTAGACTTACTCAATGACCATAGAGAGTGGACCAGGACATAACTAGAGATTTACTCAATGACCAGAGAGAGCGGACCAGGACATAACTGTACATTTACTCAATGACCATAGAGAGCGGACCAGGACATAACTAGAGATTTACTCAATGACCATAGAGAGCGGACCAGGACATAGCTGTAGACTTACTCAATGACCATAGAGAGCGGATCAGGACATAACTAGAGATTTACTCAATGACCATAGAGAGTGGACCAGGACATAGCTGTAGATTTACTCAATGACCATAGAGAGCGGACCAGGACATAACTAGAGATTTACTCAATGACCATAGAGAGCGGACCAGGACATAACTAGAGATTTACTCAATGACCATAGAGAGCTGACAAGGACATAACTAGAGATTTACTCAATGACCATAGAGAGCGGACCAGGACATAACTAGAGATTTACTCAATGACCATAGAGAGCGGACCAGGATATAACTGTGCATTTACTCTATGACCATAGAGAGCGGACCAGGACATAACTAGGGATTTACTCAATGACCATAAAGAGCGGATCAGGACATAACTGTAGATTTACTCAATGACCATAGAGAGCGGACCAGGACATAACTAGAGATTTACTCAATGATCATGGAGAGCGGACCAGGACATAACTGTAGATTTACTCAATGACCATGGAGAGCGGACCAGGACATAGCTAGAGATTTACTCAATGACCATAGAGAGCGGACCAGGACATAACTAGATATTTACTCAGTGACCATAGAGAGCGGACCAGGACATAACTAGAGATTTACTCAATGACCATAGAGAGCGGACCAGGACATAACTGTACATTTACTCAATAACCATAGAGAGCGAACCAGGACATAACTAGAGATTTACTCAATGACCATAGAGAGCGGACCAGGACATAGCTGTAGATTTACTCAATGACCATAGAGAGCGGACAAGGACATAACTAGAGATTTACTCAATGACCATAGAGAGCAGACCAGTACATAACTAGAGATTTACTCAATGACCATAGAGAGCGGACCAGGACATAACTAGAGATTTACTCAATGACCATAGAGAGCGGACTAGGACATAACTAGAGATTTACTCAATGACCATAGAGAGCGGACCAGGACATAAATAGAGATTTACTCAATGACCATAGAGAGCGGACCAGGACATAACTGTACATTTACTCAATGACAATAGAGAGCGGACCAGGACATAACTAGAGATTTACTCAATGACCATAGACAGCGGGCCAGGATATAACTAGAGATTTACTCAATGACCACAGAGAGCGGACCAGGACATAACTAGAGATTTACTCAATGACCATAGAGAGCGGACCATGACATAACTGTAGATTTACTCAATGACCATAGAGAGCAGACCAGTACATAACTAGAGATTTACTCAATGACCATAGAGAGCGGACCAGGACATAACTAGAGATTTATTTAATGACCATAGAGAGCGGACCAGGACATAACTGTACATTTACTCAATGACCATAGAGAGCGGACCAGGACATAACTAGAGATTTACTCAATGATCATTTAGAGCGTACCAGGACATAACTGTAGATTTACTCAAAGACCATAGAGAGCAGACCAGTACATAACTAGAGATTTTCTCAATGACCATAGAGAGCGGACCAGGACATAACTAGAGATTTACTCAATGACCATAGAAAGCGGACCAGGACATAACTAGAGATTTACTCAATGACCATAGAGAGCGGACCAGGACATAACTGTACATTTACTCAATGACCATAGAGAGCGGACCAGGACATAACTAGAGATTTACTCAATGACCATACAGAGCGGACCAGGACATAGCTGTAGATTTACTCAATGACCATAGAGAGCGGACCAGGACATAACTAGAGATTTACTCAATGACCATAGAGAGCGGACCAGGACATAACTAGAGATTTACTCAATGACCATAGAGAGCGGACAAGGACATAACTAGAGATTTACTCAATGACCATAGAGAGCGGACCAGGACATAACTAGAGATTTACTCAATGACCATAGAGAGCGGACCAGGACATAACTGTACATTTACTCTATGACCATAGAGAGCGGACCAGGACATAACTAGAGATTTACTCAATGACCATAGAGAGCGGATCAGGACATAACTGTAGATTTACTCAATGACCATAGAGAGCGGACCAGGACATAACTAGAGATTTACTCAATGATCATAGAGAGCGAACCAGGACATAACTGTAGATTTACTCAATGACCATGGAGAGCGGACCAGGACATAGCTAGAGATTTACTCAATGACCATAGAGAGCGGACCAGGACATAACTAGACATTTACTCAATGACCATAGAGAGCGGACCAGGACATAACTAGAGATTTACTCAATGACCATAGAGAGCGGACCAGGGCATAACTGTACATTTACTCAATGACCATAGAGAGCAGACCAGGACATAACTAGAGATTTACTCAATGATCATAGAGAGCGGACCAGGACATAACTGTAGATTTACTCAATGACCATGGAGAGCGGACAAGGACATAACTAGCGATTTACTCAATGACCATAGAGAGCGGACCAGGACATAACTAGAGATTCACTCAATGACCATAGAGAGCGGACCAGGACATAGCTGTAGACTTACTCAATGACCATAGAGAGTGGACCAGGACATAACTAGAGATTTACTCAATGACCAGAGAGAGCGGACCAGGACATAACTGTACATTTACTCAATGACCATAGAGAGCGGACCAGGACATAACTAGAGATTTACTCAATGACCATAGAGAGCGGACCAGGACATAGCTGTAGACTTACTCAATGACCATAGAGAGCGGATCAGGACATAACTAGAGATTTACTCAATGACCATAGAGAGTGGACCAGGACATAGCTGTAGATTTACTCAATGACCATAGAGAGCGGACCAGGACATAACTAGAGATTTACTCAATGACCATAGAGAGCGGACCAGGACATAACTAGAGATTTACTCAATGACCATAGAGAGCTGACAAGGACATAACTAGAGATTTACTCAATGACCATAGAGAGCGGACCAGGACATAACTAGAGATTTACTCAATGACCATAGAGAGCGGACCAGGATATAACTGTACATTTACTCTATGACCATAGAGAGCGGACCAGGACATAACTAGGGATTTACTCAATGACCATAAAGAGCGGATCAGGACATAACTGTAGATTTACTCAATGACCATAGAGAGCGGACCAGGACATAACTAGAGATTTACTCAATGATCATGGAGAGCGGACCAGGACATAACTGTAGATTTACTCAATGACCATGGAGAGCGGACCAGGACATAGCTAGAGATTTACTCAATGACCATAGAGAGCGGACCAGGACATAACTAGATATTTACTCAGTGACCATAGAGAGCGGACCAGGACATAACTAGAGATTTACTCAATGACCATAGAGAGCGGACCAGGACATAACTGTACATTTACTCAATAACCATAGAGAGCGAACCAGGACATAACTAGAGATTTACTCAATGACCATAGAGAGCGGACCAGGACATAGCTGTAGATTTACTCAATGACCATAGAGAGCGGACAAGGACATAACTAGAGATTTACTCAATGACCATAGAGAGCAGACCAGTACATAACTAGAGATTTACTCAATGACCATAGAGAGCGGACCAGGACATAACTAGAGATTTACTCAATGACCATAGAGAGCGGACTAGGACATAACTAGAGATTTACTCAATGACCATAGAGAGCGGACCAGGACATAAATAGAGATTTACTCAATGACCATAGAGAGCGGACCAGGACATAACTGTACATTTACTCAATGACAATAGAGAGCGGACCAGGACATAACTAGAGATTTACTCAATGACCATAGACAGCGGGCCAGGATATAACTAGAGATTTACTCAATGACCACAGAGAGCGGACCAGGACATAACTAGAGATTTACTCAATGACCATAGAGAGCGGACCATGACATAACTGTAGATTTACTCAATGACCATAGAGAGCAGACCAGTACATAACTAGAGATTTACTCAATGACCATAGAGAGCGGACCAGGACATAACTAGAGATTTACTCAATGACCATAGAGAGCGGACCAGGACATAACTGTACATTTACTCAATGACCATAGAGAGCGGACCAGGACATAACTAGAGATTTACTCAATGATCATAGAGAGCGTACCAGGACATAACTGTAGATTTACTCAAAGACCATAGAGAGCAGACCAGTACATAACTAGAGATTTTCTCAATGACCATAGAGAGCGGACCAGGACATAACTAGAGATTTACTCAATGACCATAGAGAGCGGACCAGGACATAACTAGAGATTTACTCAATGACCATAGAGAGCGGACCAGGACATAACTGTACATGTACTCAATGACCATAGAGAGCGGACCAGGACATAACTAGAGATTTACTCAATGACCATACAGAGCGGACCAGGACATAGCTGTAGATTTACTCAATGACCATAGAGAGCGGACCAGGACATAACTAGAGATTTACTCAATGACCATAGAGAGCGGACCAGGACATAACTAGAGATTTACTCAATGACCATAGAGAGCGGACAAGGACATAACTAGAGATTTACTCAATGACCATAGAGAGCGGACCAGGACATAACTAGAGATTTACTCAATGACCATAGAGAGCGGACCAGGACATAACTGTACATTTACTCTATGACCATAGAGAGCGGACCAGGACATAACTAGAGATTTACTCAATGACCATAGAGAGCGGATCAGGACATAACTGTAGATTTACTCAATGACCATAGAGAGCGGACCAGGACATAACTAGAGATTTACTCAATGATCATAGAGAGCGGACCAGGACATAACTGTAGATTTACTCAATGACCATGGAGAGCGGACCAGGACATAGCTAGAGATTTACTCAATGACCATAGAGAGCGGACCAGGACATAACTAGACATTTACTCAATGACCATAGAGAGCGGACCAAGACATAACTAGAGATTTACTCAATGACCATAGAGAGCGGACCAGGACATAACTGTACATTTACTCAATGACCATAGAGAGCAGACGAGGACATAACTAGAGATTTACTCAATGACCATAGAGAGCGGACCAGGACATAGCTGTAGATTTACTCAATGACCATAGAGAGCGGACCAGGACATAACTAGAGATTTACTCAATGACCATAGAGAGCGGACCAGGACATAACTAGAGATTTACTCAATGACCATAGAGAGAGGACCAGGACATAACTAGAGATTTACTCAATGACCATAGAGAGCGGACCATGACATAACTGTAGATTTACTCAATGACGATAGAGAGCGGACCAGGACATAACTAGAGATTTACTCAATGATCATAGAGAGCGGACCAGGACATAACTGTAGATTTACTCAAAGACCATAGAGAGCAGACCAGTACATAACTAGAGATTTACTCAATGACCATAGAGAGCGGACCAGGACATAACTGGAGATTTATTTACTCAATGACCATAGAGAGCGGACCTGGACATAACTAGAGATTTACTCAATGACCATAGAGAGCGGACCAGGACATAACTGTACATTTACTCAATGACCATAGAGAGCGGACCAGGACATAACTAGAGATTTACTCAATGATCATAGAGAGCGGACCAGGACATAACTGTAGATTTACTCAAAGACCATAGAGAGCAGACCAGTACATAACTAGAGATTTACTCAATGATCATAGAGAGCGGACCAGGACATAACTGTAGACTTACTCAATGACCATAGAGAGTGGACCAGGACATAACTAGAGATTTACTCAATGACCATAGAGAGCGGACCAGGACATAACTGTACATTTACTCAATGACCATAGAGAGCGGATCAGGACATAACTAGAGATTTACTCAATGACCATAGAGAGCGGACCAGGACATAGCTGTAGATTTACTCAATGACCATAGAGAGCGGACCAGGACATAACTAGAGATTTACTCAATGACCATAGAGAGCGGACCAGGACATAACTAGAGATTTACTCAATGACCATAGAGAGCGGAAAAGGACATAACTAGAGATTTACTCAATGACCATAGAGAGCGGACCAGGACATAACTAGAGATTTACTCAATGACCATAGAGAGCGGACCAGGATATAACTGTACATTTACTCTATGACCATAGAGAGCGGACCAGGACATAACTAGGGATTTACTCAATGACCATAGAGAGCGGATCAGGACATAACTGTAGATTTACTCAATGACCATGGAGAGCGGACCAGGACATAACTAGAGATTTACTCAATGATCATAGAGAGCGGACCAGGACATAACTGTAGATTTACTCAATGACCATGGAGAGCGGACCAGGACATAGCTAGAGATTTACTCAATGACCATAGAGAGCGGACCAGGACATAACTAGAGATTTACTCAGTGACCATAGAGAGCGGACCAGGACATAACTAGAGATTTACTCAATGACCATAGAGAGCGGACCAGGACATAACTAGAGATTTACTCAATGACCATAGAGAGCGGACAAGGACATAACTAGAGATTTACTCAATGACCATAGAGAGCGAACCAGGACATAACTAGAGATTTACTCAATGACCATAGAGAGCGGACCAGGATATAACTGTACATTTACTCTATGACCATAGAGAGCGGACCAGGACATAACTAGGGATTTACTCAATGACCATAGAGAGCGGATCAGGACATAACTGTAGATTTACTCAATGACCATAGAGAGCGGACCAGGACATAACTAGAGATTTACTCAATGATCATAGAGAGCGGACCAGGACATAACTGTAGATTTACTCAATGACCATGGAGAGCGGACCAGGACATAGCTAGAGATTTACTCAATGACCATAGAGAGCGGACCAGGACATAACTAGAGATTTACTCAGTGACCATAGAGAGCGGACCAGGACATAACTAGAGATTTACTCAATGACCATAGAGAGCGGACCAGGACATAACTGTACATTTACTCAATAACCATAGAGAGCGAACCAGGACATAACTAGAGATTTACTCAATGACCATAGAGAGCGGACCAGGACATAGCTGTAGATTTACTCAGTGACCATAGAGAGCGGACAAGGACATAACTAGAGATGTACTCAATGACCATAGAGAGCGTACCAGGACATAACTGTACATTTACTCTATGACCATAGAGAGCGGACCAGGACATAACTAGAGATTTACTCAATGACCATAGAGAGCGGACCAGGACATAACTAGAGATCTACTCAATGACCATAGAGAGCGGACCAGGACATAACTAGAGATTTACTCAATGACCATAGAGAGCGGGCCAGGATATGACTAGAGATTTACTCAATGACCACAGAGAGCGGACCAGGACATAACTAGAGATTTACTCAATGACCACAGAGAGCGGACCAGGACATAACTAGAGATTTACTCAATGACCATAGAGAGCGGACCATGATATAACTGTAGATTTACTCAATGACCATAGAGAGCGGACCAGGACATAACTAGAGATTTACTCAATGACCATAGAGAGCGGGCCAGGATATGACTAGAGATTTACTCAATGACCACAGAGAGCGGACCAGGACATAACTAGAGATTTACTCAATGACCATAGAGAGCGGACCATGATATAACTGTAGATTTACTCAATGACCATAGAGAGCGGACCAGGACATAACTAGAGATTTACTCAATGATCATAGAGAGCGGACCAGGACATAACTGTACATTTACTCTATGACCATAGAGAGCGGACCAGGACATAACTAGAGATTTAGTCAATGACCATAGAGAGCGGATCAGGACATAACTGTAGATTTACTCAAAGACCATAGAGAGCAGACCAGTACATAACTAGAGATTTACTCAATGACCATAGAGAGCGGACCAGGACTTAACTAGAGATTTACTCAATGACCATAGAGAGCGGACCAGAGCATAACTAAAGATTTACTCAATGACCATAGAGAGCGGACCAGGACATAACTGTACATTTACTCAATGACCATAGAGAGCGGACCAGGACATAACTAGAGATTTTCTCAATGACCGTAGAGAGCGGACCAGGACATAGCTGTAGATTTACTCAATGACCATAGAGAGCGGACCAGGACATAACTAGAGATTTACTCAATGACCATAGAGAGCGGACCAGAACATAACTAGAGATTTACTCAATGACCATAGAGAGCGGACAAGGACAAAACTAGAGATTTACTCAATGACCACAGAGAGCGGACCAGGACATAACTAGAGATTTACTCAATGACCATAGAGAGCGGACCAGGACATAACTGTACATTTACTCTATGACCATAGAGAGCGGACCAGGACATAACTAGAGATTTAGTCAATGACCATAGAGAGCGGATCAGGACATAACTGTAGATTTACTCAATGACCATAGAGAGCGGACCAGGACATAACTAGAGATTTTCTCAATGATCATAGAGAACGGACCAGGGCATAACTGTAGATTTACTCAATGACCATGGAGAGCGGACCAGGACATAGCTAGAGATTTACTCAATGACCATAGAGAGCGGACCAGGACATAACAAGAGATTTACTCAATGACCATAGAGAGCGGACCAGGACATAACTAGAGATTTACTCAATGACCATAGAGAGCGGACCAGGACATAACTGTACATTTACTCAATGACCATTGGAGCGGACCAGGACATAACTAGAGATTTACTCAATGACCATAGAGAGTGGACCAGGACATAACTAGAGATTTACTCAATGACCATAGAGAGCGGACCAGGACATAACTAGAGATTTATTTACTCAATGACCATAGAGAGCGGACCAGGGCATAAATAGAGATTTACTCAATGACCATAGAGAGCGGACCAGGACATAACTAGCGATTTACTCAATGACCATAGAGAGCAGACCAGGACATAACTAGAGATTTACTCAATGACCATAGAGAGCGGACCAGGACATAGCTGTAGACTTACTCAATGACCATAGAGAGTGGACCAGGACATAACTAGAGATTTACTCAATGACCAGAGAGAGCGGACCAGGACATAACTGTACATTTACTCAATGACCATAGAGAGCGGACCAGGACATAACTAGAGATTTACTCAATGACCATAGAGAGCGGACCAGGACATAGCTGTAGACTTACTCAATGACCATAGAGAGTGGACCAGGACATAACTAGAGATTTACTCAAGGACCATAGAGAGCGGACCAGGACATAACTAGAGATTTACTCAATGACCATAGAGAGCAGACCAGGACATAACTAGAGATTTACTCAATGACCATAGAGAGCGGACCAGGACATAACTGTACATTTACTCAATGACTATAGAGAGCGGACCAGGACATAACTAGAGATTTACTCAATGACCATAGAGAGCGGACCAGGACATAGCTGTAGACTTACTCAATGACCATAGAGAGTGGACCAGGACATAACTAGAGATTTACTCAATGACCAGAGAGAGCGGACCAGGACATAACTGTACATTTACTCAATGACCATAGAGAGCGGACCAGAACATAACTAGAGATTTACTCAATGACCATAGAGAGCGGACAAGGACATAGCTGTAGATTTACTCAATGACCATAGAGAGCGGACCAGGACATAACTGTACATTTACTCAATGACCATACAGAGCGGACCAGGACATAACTAGAGATTTACTCAATGACCATAGAGAGCGGACCAGGACATAGCTGTAGACTTACTCAATGACCATAGAGAGTGGACCAGGACATAACTAGAGATTTACTCAATGACCATAGAGAGCGGACCAGGACATAACTAGAGATTTACTCAATGACCATAGAGAGCGGACCAGGACATAACTAGAGATTTACTCAATGACCATAGAGAGCAGACCAGGACATAACTGTACATTTACTCAATGACCATAGAGAGCGGACCAGGACATAACTAGAGATTTACTCAATGACCGTAGAGAGCGGACCAGGACATAGCTGTAGTTTTACTCAATGATCATAGAGAGCGGACCAGGACATAACTAGAGATTTACTCAATGACCATAGAGAGCTGACCAGGACATAACTAGAGATTTACTCAAAGACCATAGAGAGCGGACCGGGACATAACTAGAGATTTACTCAATGACCATAGAGAGCGGACCAGGACATAGCTGTAGATTTACTCAATGACCATAGAGAGCGGACCAGGACATAACTAGAGATTTACTCAATGACCATAGAGAGCGGACCATGACATAACTGTAGATTTACTCAATGACCATAGAGAGCGGACCAGGACATAACTAGAGATTTACTCAATGATCATAGAGAGCGGACCAGGACATAACTGTAGATTTACTCAATGACCATAGAGAGCGGACCAGGACATAACTAGAGATTTACTCAATGACCATAGAGAGCGGACCAGGACATAACTAGAGATTTACTCAATGACCATAGAGAGCGGACTAGGACATAACTGTACATTTACTCAATGACCATAGAGAGAGGACCAGGACGTAACTAGAGATTTACTCAATGACCATAGAGAGCGGACCAGGACATAGCTGTAGATTTACTCAATGACCATAGAGAGTGGACCAGGACATAACTAGAGATTTACTCAATGACCATAGAGAGCGGACCAGGACATAACTAGAGATTTACTCAATAACCATAGAGAGCGGACAAGGACATAACTAGAGATTTACTCAATGACCATAAAGAGCGGACCAGGACATAACTAGAGATTTACTCAATGACCATAGAGAGCGGACGAGGACATAACTGTACATTTACTCTATGACCATAGAGAGCGGACCAAGACATAACTAGAGATTTACTCAATGACCATAGAGAGCGGATCAGGACATAACTGTACATTTACTCTATGACCATAGAGAGCGGACCAGGACATAACTAGAGATTTACTCAATGACCATAGAGAGCGGACCATGACATAACTGTAGATTTACTCAATGACCATAGAGAGCGGACCAGGACATAACTAGAGATTTACTCAATGATCATAGAGAGCGGACCAGGACATAACTGTAGATTTACTCAATGACCATAGAGAGCGGACCAGGACATAACTAGAGATTTACTCAATGACCATAGAGAGCGGACCAGGACATAACTAGAGATTTACTCAATGACCATAGAGAGCGGACTAGGACATAACTGTACATTTACTCAATGACCATAGAGAGAGGACCAGGACGTAACTAGAGATTTACTCAATGACCATGGAGAGCGCACCAGGACATAGCTAGAGATTTACTCAATGACCATAGAGAGCAGACCAGGACATAAATAGAGGTTTATTCAATGACCATAGAGAGCGGACCAGGACATAACTAGAGATTTACTCAATGACCATAGAGAGCGCACCAGGACATAGCTGAAGATTTACTCAATGACCATAGGGAGCGGACCAGGACTTAACTAGAGATTTACTCAATGACCATGGAGAGCGGACCAGGGCATAACTAGAGATTTACTCAATGACCATAGAGAGCGGACCAGGACATAACTGTACATTTACTCAATGACCATAGAGAGCGGACCAGGACATAACTAGAGATTTTCTCAATGACCATAGAGAGCGGACCAGGACATAGCTGTAGATTTACTCAATGACCATAGAGAGCGGACCAGGACATAACTAGAGATTTACTCAATGACCATAGAGAACGGACCAGGACATAACTAGAGATTTACTCAATGACCATAGAGAGCGGACAAGGACAAAACTAGAGATTTACTCAATGACCATAGAGAGCGGACCAGGACATAACTAGAGATTTACTCAATGACCATAGAGAGCGGACCAGGACATAACTGTACATTTACTCTATGACCATAGAGAGCGGACCAGGACATAACTAGAGATTTACTCAATGACCATTGAGAGCGGATCAGGACATAACTGTAGATTTACTCAATGACCATAGAGAGCGGACCAGGACATAACTAGAGATTTTCTCAATGATCATAGAGAGCGGACCAGGACATAACTGTAGATTTACTCAATGACCATAGAGAGCGGACCAGGACACAACTAGAGATTTACTCAATGACCATAGAGAGCGGACCAGGACATAACTGTACATTTACTCAATGACCATAGAGAGCGGACCAGGACATAACTAGAGATTTACTCAATGACCATAGAGAGCGGACAAGGACATAGCTGTAGATTTACTCAATGACCATAGAGAGCGGACCAGGACATAACTAGAGATTTACTCAATGACCATAGAGAGCGGACCAGGACATAACTGGAGATTTATTTACTCAATGACCATAGAGAGCGGACCTGGACATAACTAGAGATTTACTCAATGACCATGGAGAGCGGACCAGGACATAACTAGCAATTTACTCAATGACCATAGAGAGCGGACCAGGACATAACTAGAGATTCACTCAATGACCATAGAGAGCGGACCAGGACATAGCTGTAGACTTACTCAATGACCATAGAGAGTGGACCAGGACATAACTAGAGATTTACTCAATGACCAGAGAGAGCGGACCAGGACATAACTGTACATTTACTCAATGACCATAGAGAGCGGACCAGGACATAACTAGAGATTTACTCAATGACCATAGAGAGCGGACCAGGACATAGCTGTAGACTTACTCAATGACCACAGAGAGTGGACCAGGACATAACTAGAGATTTAATCAATGACCGTAGAGAGCGGACCAGGACATAACTGTACATTTACTCAATGACCATAGAGAGCGGATCAGGACATAACTAGAGATTTACTCAATGACCATAGAGAGCGGACCAGGATATAGCTGTAGATTTACTCAATGACCATAGAGAGCGGACCAGGACATAACTAGAGATTTACTCAATGACCATAGAGAGCGGACCAGGACATAACTAGAGATTTACTCAATGACCATAGAGAGCGGACAAGGACATAACTAAAGATTTACTCAATGACCATAGAGAGCGGACCAGGACATAACTAGAGATTTACTCAATGACCATAGAGAGCGGACCAGGATATAACTGTACATTTACTCAATGACCATAGAGAGCGGACCAGGACATAGCTGTAGATTTACTCAATGACCATAGAGAGCGGACCAGGACATAACTAGAGATTTACTCAATGACCATAGAGAGCGGACCAGGACATAACTAGAGATTTACTCAACGACCATAGAGAGCGGACAAGGACATAACTAGAGATTTACTCAATGACCATAGAGAGCGGACCAGGACATAACTAGAGATTTACTCAATGACCATAGAGAGCGGACCAGGACATAACTGTACATTTACTCTATGACCATAGAGAGCGGACCAGGACATAACTAGAGATTTACTCAATGACCATAGAGAGCGGATCAGGACATAACTGTAGATTTACTCAATGACCATAGAGCGCGGACCAGGACATAACTAGAGATTTACTCAATGACCATAGAGAGCGGACCAGGACATAACTAGAGATTTACTCAATGACCATAGAGAGCGGACCAGGACATAACTAGAGATTTACTCAATGACCATAGAGAGCGGACCAGGACATAACTAGAGATTTACTCAATGACCATAGAGAGCGGACCAGGACATAACTAGAGATTTACTCAATGACCATAGAGAGCGGACCAGGACATAACTGTACATTTACTCAATGACCATAGAGAGCGGACAAGGACATAACTACAGATTTACTCAATGACCATAGAGAGCATGCCAGGATATAACTAGAGATTTACTCAATGACCATAGAGAGCGGACCATGACATAACTGTAGATTTACTCAATGACCATAGAGAGCGGACCAGGACATAACTAGAGATTTACTCAATGATCATAGAGAGCGGACCAGGACATAACTGTAGATTTACTCAAAGACCATAGAGAGCAGACCAGTACATAACTAGAGATTTACTCAATGACCATAGAGAGCAGACCAGGACATAACTAGAGATTTACTCAATGACCATAGAGAGCGGACCAGGACATAACTAGAGATTTACTCAATGACCATAGAGAGCGGACCAGGACATAACTGTACATTTACTCAATGACCATAGAGAGCGGACCAGGACATAACTAGAGATTTACTCAATGACCATAGAGAGCGGACCAGGACATAACTAGAGATTTACTCAATGACCATAGAGAGCGGACCAGGACATAACTAGAGATTTACTCAATGACCATAGAGAGCGGACAAGGACATAACTAAAGATTTACTCAATGACCATAGAGAGCGGACCAGGACATAACTAGAGATTTACTCAATGACCATAGAGAGCGGACCAGGATATAACTGTACATTTACTCTATGACCATAGAGAGCGGACCAGGACATAACTAGGGATTTACTCAATTACCATAGAGAGCGGATCAGGACATAACTGTAGATTTACTCAATGACCATAGAGAGCGGACCAGGACATAACTAGAGATTTACTCAATGATCATGGAGAGCGGACCAGGACATAACTGTAGATTTACTCAATGACCATGGAGAGCGGACCAGGACATAGCTAGAGATTTACTCAATGACCATAGAGAGCGACCAGGACATAACTAGAGATTTACTCAGTGACCATAGAGAGCGGACCAGGACATAACTAGAGATTTACTCAATGACCATAGAGAGCGGACCAGGACATAACTGTACATTTACTCAATAACCATAGAGAGCGAACCAGGACATAAATAGAGATTTACTCAATGACCATAGAGAGCGGACCAGGACATAGCTGTAGATTTACTCAATGACCATAGAGAGCGGACAAGGACATAACTAGAGATTTACTGAAAGACCATAGAGAGCAGACCAGTACATAACTAGAGATTTACTCAATGACCATAGAGAGCGGACCAGGACATAACTAGAGATTTACTCAATGACCATAGAGAGCGGACCAGGACATAACTAGAGATTTACTTGATGACCATAGAGAGCGGACCAGGACATAAATAGAGATTTACTCAATGACCATAGAGAGCGGACCAGGACATAACTGTACATTTACTCAATGACAATAGAGAGCGGACCAGGACATAACTAGAGATTTACTCAATGACCATAGACAGCGGGCCAGGATATAACTAGAGATTTACTCAATGACCACAGAGAGCGGACCAGGACATAACTAGAGATTTACTCAATGACCATAGAGAGCGGACCATGACATAACTGTAGATTTACTCAATGACCATAGAGAGCGGACCAGGACATAACTAGAGATTTACTCAATGATCATAGAGAGCGGACCAGGATATAACTCTAGATTTACTCAAAGACCATAGAGAGCAGACCAGTACATAACTAGAGATTTACTCAATGACCATAGAGAGCGGACCAGGACATAACTAGAGATTTACTCAATGACCATAGAGAGCGGACCAGGACATAACTGTACATTTACTCAATGACCATAGAGAGCGGACCAGGACATAGCTGTAGATTTACTCAATGACCATAGAGAGCGGACCAGGACATAACTAGAGATTTACTCAATGACCATAGAGAGCGGACCAGGACATAACTAGAGATTTACTCAATGACCATAGAGAGCGGACAAGGACATAACTAGAGATTTACTCAATGACCATAGAGAGCGGACCAGGACATAACTAGAGATTTACTCAATGACCATAGAGAGCGGACCAGGACATAACTGTACATTTACTCTATGACCATAGAGAGCGGACCAGGACATAACTAGAGATTTACTCAATGACCATAGAGAGCGGATCAGGACATAACTGTAGATTTACTCAATGACCATAGAGCGCGGACCAGGACATAACTAGAGATTTACTCAATGACCATAGAGAGCGGACCAGGACATAACTAGAGATTTACTCAATGACCATAGAGAGCGGACCAGGACATAACTAGAGATTTACTCAATGACCATAGAGAGCGGACCAGGACATAACTAGAGATTTACTCAATGACCATAGAGAGCGGACCAGGACATAACTAGAGATTTACTCAATGACCATAGAGAGCGGACCAGGACATAACTGTACATTTACTCAATGACCATAGAGAGCGGACAAGGACATAACTACAGATTTACTCAATGACCATAGAGAGCATGCCAGGATATAACTAGAGATTTACTCAATGACCATAGAGAGCGGACCATGACATAACTGTAGATTTACTCAATGACCATAGAGAGCGGACCAGGACATAACTAGAGATTTACTCAATGATCATAGAGAGCGGACCAGGACATAACTGTAGATTTACTCAAAGACCATAGAGAGCAGACCAGTACATAACTAGAGATTTACTCAATGACCATAGAGAGCAGACCAGGACATAACTAGAGATTTACTCAATGACCATAGAGAGCGGACCAGGACATAACTAGAGATTTACTCAATGACCATAGAGAGCGGACCAGGACATAACTGTACATTTACTCAATGACCATAGAGAGCGGACCAGGACATAACTAGAGATTTACTCAATGACCATGGAGAGCGGACAAGGACATAACTAGCGATTTACTCAATGACCATAGAGAGCGGACCAGGACATAACTAGAGATTCACTCAATGACCATAGAGAGCGGACCAGGACATAGCTGTAGACTTACTCAATGACCATAGAGAGTGGACCAGGACATAACTAGAGATTTACTCAATGACCAGAGAGAGCGGACCAGGACATAACTGTACATTTACTCAATGACCATAGAGAGCGGACCAGGACATAACTAGAGATTTACTCAATGACCATAGAGAGCGGACCAGGACATAGCTGTAGACTTACTCAATGACCATAGAGAGCGGATCAGGACATAACTAGAGATTTACTCAATGACCATAGAGAGCGGACCAGGACATAGCTGTAGATTTACTCAATGACCATAGAGAGCGGACCAGGACATAACTAGAGATTTACTCAATGACCATAGAGAGCTGACAAGGACATAACTAGAGATTTACTCAATGACCATAGAGAGCGGACAACGACATAACTAGAGATTTACTCAATGACCATAGAGAGCGGACCAGGATATAACTGTACATTTACTCTATGACCATAGAGAGCGGACCAGGACATAACTAGGGATTTACTCAATGACCATAAAGAGCGGATCAGGACATAACTGTAGATTTACTCAATGACCATAGAGAGCGGACCAGGACATAACTAGAGATTTACTCAATGATCATGGAGAGCGGACCAGGACATAACTGTAGATTTACTCAATGACCATGGAGAGCGGACCAGGACATAGCTAGAGATTTACTCAATGACCATAGAGAGCGGACCAGGACATAACTAGATATTTACTCAGTGACCATAGAGAGCGGACCAGGACATAACTAGAGATTTACTCAATGACCATAGAGAGCGGACCAGGACATAACTGTACATTTACTCAATAACCATAGAGAGCGAACCAGGACATAACTAGAGATTTACTCAATGACCATAGAGAGCGGACCAGGACATAGCTGTAGATTTACTCAATGACCATAGAGAGCGGACAAGGACATAACTAGAGATTTACTCAATGACCATAGAGAGCAGACCAGTACATAACTAGAGATTTACTCAATGACCATAGAGAGCGGACCAGGACATAACTAGAGATTTACTCAATGACCATAGAGAGCGGACTAGGACATAACTAGAGATTTACTCAATGACCATAGAGAGCGGACCAGGACATAAATAGAGATTTACTCAATGACCATAGAGAGCGGACCAGGACATAACTGTACATTTACTCAATGACAATAGAGAGCGGACCAGGACATAACTAGAGATTTACTCAATGACCATAGACAGCGGGCCAGGATATAACTAGAGATTTACTCAATGACCACAGAGAGCGGACCAGGACATAACTAGAGATTTACTCAATGACCATAGAGAGCGGACCATGACATAACTGTAGATTTACTCAATGACCATAGAGAGCGGACCAGGACATAACTAGACATTTACTCAATGACCATAGAGAGCGGACCAGGACATAACTGTAGATTTACTCAAAGACCATAGAGAGCGGACCAGGACATAACTGTACATTTACTCAATGACCATAGAGAGCAGACCAGGACATAACTAGAGATTTACTCAATGACCATAGAGAGCGGACCAGGACATAACTGTACATTTACTCAATGACCATAGAGAGCGGACCAGGACATAACTAGAGATTTACTCAATGACCATAGAGAGCGTACCAGGACATAACTAGAGATTTACTCAAAGACCATAGAGAGCAGACCAGTACATAACTAGAGATTTTCTCAAGGACCATAGAGAGCGGACCATGACATAACTGTAGATTTACTCAATGACGATAGAGAGCGGACCAGGACATAACTAGAGATTTACTCAATGATCATAGAGAGCGGACCAGGACATAACTGTAGATTTACTCAAAGACCATAGAGAGCAGACCAGTACATAACTAGAGATTTACTCAATGACCATAGAGAGCGGACCAGGACATAACTGGAGATTTATTTACTCAATGACCATAGAGAGCGGACCTGGACATAACTAGAGATTTACTCAATGACCATAGAGAGCGGACCAGGACATAACTGTACATTTACTCAATGACCATAGAGAGCGGACCAGGACATAACTAGAGATTTACTCAATGATCATAGAGAGCGGACCAGGACATAACTGTAGATTTACTCAAAGACCATAGAGAGCAGACCAGTGCATAACTAGAGATTTACTCAATGATCATAGAGAGCGGACCAGGACATAACTGTAGACTTACTCAATGACCATAGAGAGTGGACCAGGACATAACTAGAGATTTACTCAATGACCATAGAGAGCGGACCAGGACATAACTGTACATTTACTCAATGACCATAGAGAGAGGACCAGGACATAACTAGAGATTTACTCAATGACCATAGAGAGCGGACCATGACATAACTGTAGATTTACTCAACGACCATAGAGAGCGGACCAGGACATAACTAGAGATTTACTCAATGATCATAGAGAGCCGACCAGGACATAACTGTAGATTTACTCAAAGACCAAAGAGAGCAGACCAGTACATAACTAGAGATTTACTCAATGACCATAGAGAGCGGACCAGGACATAACTAGAGATTTACTCAATGACCATAGAGAGCGGAACAGGACATAACTAGAGATTTACACAAGGACCATAGAGAGCGGACCAAGACATAACTAGAGATTTACTCAATGACCATAGAGAGCGGACCAGGACATAACTGTACATTTACTCAATGACCATAGAGAGCGGACCAGGACATAACTAGAGATTTACTCAATGACCATAGAGAGCGGGCCAGGATATAACTAGAGATTTACTCAATGACCATAGAGAGCGGACCAGGACATAACTAGATATTTACTCAATGACCATAGAGAGCGGACCAGGACATAACTGTACATTTACTCAATCATCATAGAGAGCGGACCAGGAATATAACTAGAGATTTACTCAATGACCATAGAGAGCGGACCAGGACATAACTGTACATTTACTCAATGACCATAGAGAGCAGACCAGTACATAACTAGAGATTTTCTCAATGACCATAGAGAGCGGACCAGGACATAACTAGAGATTTACTCAATGACCACAGAGAGCGGACCAGGACATAACTAGAGATTTACTCAATGACCATAGAGAGCGGACCAGGACATAACTGTACATTTACTCAATCACCATAGAGAGCGGACCAGGAATATAACTAGAGATTTACTCAATGACCATAGAGAGCGGACCAGGACATAGCTGTAGATTTACTCAATGACCTTAGAGAGCGGACCAGGACATAACTAGAGATTTACTCAATGACCTTAGAGAGCGGACCAGGACATAACTAGAGATTTACTCAATGACCATAGAGAGCGGACCAGGACATAACTAGAGATTTACTCAATGACCATAGAGAGCGGACAAGGACATAACTAGAGATTTACTCAATGACCATAGAGAGCGGACCAGGACATAACTAGAGATTTACTCAAAGACCATAGAGAGCAGACCAGGACATAACTAGAGATTTACTCAATGACCATAGAGAGCGGATAAGGACATAACTGTAGATTTACTCAATGACCATAGAGAGCAGACCAGGACATAACTAGAGATTTACTCAATGATCATAGAGAGCGGACCAGGACATAACTAGAGATTTACTCAATGATCATAGAGAGCGGACCAGGACATAACTGTAGATTTACTCAATGACCATGGAGAGCGGACCAGGACATAGCTAGAGATTTACTCAATGACCATAGAGAGCGGACCAGGACATAACTAGAGATTTACTCAATGACCATAGAGAGCGGACCAGGACATAACTAGAGATTTACTCAATAACCATAGAGAGCGGACCAGGACATAACTGTACATTTACTCAATGACCATAGAGAGCGGACCAGGACATAGCTGTAGATTTACTCAATGACCATAGAGAGCGGACCAGGACATAACTAGAGATTTACTCAATGACCATAGAGAGCGGACCAGGACATAACTAGAGATTTACTCAATGACCATAGAGAGCAGACCAGTACATAACTAGAGATTTACTCAATGACCTTAGAGAGCGGACCAGGACATAACTAGAGATTTACTCAATGACCATAGAGAGCGGACCAGGACATAACTAGAGATTTACTCAATGACCATAGAGAGCGGACCAGGACATAACTAGAGATTTACTCAATGACCATAGAGAGCGGGCCAGGATATAACTAGAGATTTACTCAATGACCATGGAGAGCGGACCAGGACATAGCTAGAGATTTACTCAATGACCATAGAGAGCGGACCAGGACATAACTAGAGATTTACTCAGTGACCATAGAGAGCGGACCAGGACATAACTAGAGATTTACTCAATGACCATAGAGAGCGGACCAGGACATAACTGTACATTTACTCAATAACCATAGAGAGTGAACCAGGACATAACTAGAGATTTACTCAATGACCATAGAGAGCGGACCAGGACATAGCTGTAGATTTACTCAATGACCATAGAGAGCGGACAAGGACATAACTAGAGATTTACTGAAAGACCATAGAGAGCAGACCAGTACATAACTAGAGATTTACTCAATGACCATAGAGAGCGGACCAGGACATAACTAGAGATTTACTCAATGACCATAGAGAGCGGACCAGGACATAACTAGAGATTTACTTGATGACCATAGAGAGCGGACCAGGACATAAATAGAGATTTACTCAATGACCATAGAGAGCGGACCAGGACATAACTGTACATTTACTCAATGACAATAGAGAGCGGACCAGGACATAACTAGAGATTTACTCAATGACCATAGACAGCGGGCCAGGATATAACTAGAGATTTACTCAATGACCACAGAGAGCGGACCAGGACATAACTAGAGATTTACTCAATGACCATAGAGAGCGGACCATGACATAACTGTAGATTTACTCAATGACCATAGAGAGCGGACCAGGACATAACTAGAGATTTACTCAATGATCATAGAGAGCGGACCAGGATATAACTGTAGATTTACTCAAAGACCATAGAGAGCAGACCAGTACATAACTAGAGATTTACTCAATGACCATAGAGAGCGGACCAGGACATAACTAGAGATTTACTCAATGACCATAGAGAGCGGACCAGGACATAACTGTACATTTACTCAATGACCATAGAGAGCGGACCAGGACATAGCTGTAGATTTACTCAATGACCATAGAGAGCGGACCAGGACATAACTAGAGATTTACTCAATGACCATAGAGAGCGGACCAGGACATAACTAGAGATTTACTCAATGACCATAGAGAGCGGACAAGGACATAACTAGAGATTTACTCAATGACCATAGAGAGCGGACCAGGACATAACTAGAGATTTACTCAATGACCATAGAGAGCGGACCAGGACATAACTGTACATTTACTCTATGACCATAGAGAGCGGACCAGGACATAACTAGAGATTTACTCAATGACCATAGAGAGCGGATCAGGACATAACTGTAGATTTACTCAATGACCATAGAGCGCGGACCAGGACATAACTAGAGATTTACTCAATGACCATAGAGAGCGGACCAGGACATAACTAGAGATTTACTCAATGACCATAGAGAGCGGACCAGGACATAACTAGAGATTTACTCAATGACCATAGAGAGCGGACCAGGACATAACTAGAGATTTACTCAATGACCATAGAGAGCAGACCAGGACATAACTAGAGATTTACTCAATGACCATAGAGAGCGGACCAGGACATAACTGTACATTTACTCAATGACCATAGAGAGCGGACAAGGACATAACTACAGATTTACTCAATGACCATAGAGAGCATGCCAGGATATAACTAGAGATTTACTCAATGACCATAGAGAGCGGACCATGACATAACTGTAGATTTACTCAATGACCATAGAGAGCGGACCAGGACATAACTAGAGATTTACTCAATGATCATAGAGAGCGGACCAGGACATAACTGTAGATTTACTCAAAGACCATAGAGAGCAGACCAGTACATAACTAGAGATTTACTCAATGACCATAGAGAGCAGACCAGGACATAACTAGAGATTTACTCAATGACCATAGAGAGCGGACCAGGACATAACTAGAGATTTACTCAATGACCATAGAGAGCGGACCAGGACATAACTGTACATTTACTCAATGACCATAGAGAGCGGACCAGGACATAACTAGAGATTTACTCAATGACCATGGAGAGCGGACAAGGACATAACTAGCGATTTACTCAATGACCATAGAGAGCGGACCAGGACATAACTAGAGATTCACTCAATGACCATAGAGAGCGGACCAGGACATAGCTGTAGACTTACTCAATGACCATAGAGAGTGGACCAGGACATAACTAGAGATTTACTCAATGACCAGAGAGAGCGGACCAGGACATAACTGTACATTTACTCAATGACCATAGAGAGCGGACCAGGACATAACTAGAGATTTACTCAATGACCATAGAGAGCGGACCAGGACATAGCTGTAGACTTACTCAATGACCATAGAGAGCGGATCAGGACATAACTAGAGATTTACTCAATGACCATAGAGAGCGGACCAGGACATAGCTGTAGATTTACTCAATGACCATAGAGAGCGGACCAGGACATAACTAGAGATTTACTCAATGACCATAGAGAGCTGACAAGGACATAACTAGAGATTTACTCAATGACCATAGAGAGCGGACCAGGACATAACTAGAGATTTACTCAATGACCATAGAGAGCGGACCAGGATATAACTGTACATTTACTCTATGACCATAGAGAGCGGACCAGGACATAACTAGGGATTTACTCAATGACCATAAAGAGCGGATCAGGACATAACTGTAGATTTACTCAATGACCATAGAGAGCGGACCAGGACATAACTAGAGATTTACTCAATGATCATGGAGAGCGGACCAGGACATAACTGTAGATTTACTCAATGACCATGGAGAGCGGACCAGGACATAGCTAGAGATTTACTCAATGACCATAGAGAGCGGACCAGGACATAACTAGATATTTACTCAGTGACCATAGAGAGCGGACCAGGACATAACTAGAGATTTACTCAATGACCATAGAGAGCGGACCAGGACATAACTGTACATTTACTCAATAACCATAGAGAGCGAACCAGGACATAACTAGAGATTTACTCAATGACCATAGAGAGCGGACCAGGACATAGCTGTAGATTTACTCAATGACCATAGAGAGCGGACAAGGACATAACTAGAGATTTACTCAATGACCATAGAGAGCAGACCAGTACATAACTAGAGATTTACTCAATGACCATAGAGAGCGGACCAGGACATAACTAGAGATTTACTCAATGACCATAGAGAGCGGACTAGGACATAACTAGAGATTTACTCAATGACCATAGAGAGCGGACCAGGACATAAATAGAGATTTACTCAATGACCATAGAGAGCGGACCAGGACATAACTGTACATTTACTCAATGACAATAGAGAGCGGACCAGGACATAACTAGAGATTTACTCAATGACCATAGACAGCGGGCCAGGATATAACTAGAGATTTACTCAATGACCACAGAGAGCGGACCAAGACATAACTAGAGATTTACTCAATGACCATAGAGAGCGGACCATGACATAACTGTAGATTTACTCAATGACCATAGAGAGCGGACCAGGACATAACTAGACATTTACTCAATGACCATAGAGAGCGGACCAGGACATAACTGTAGATTTACTCAAAGACCATAGAGAGCGGACCAGGACATAACTGTACATTTACTCAATGACCATAGAGAGCAGACCAGGACATAACTAGAGATTTACTCAATGACCATAGAGAGCGGACCAGGACATAACTGTACATTTACTCAATGACCATAGAGAGCGGACCAGGACATAACTAGAGATTTACTCAATGACCATAGAGAGCGTACCAGGACATAACTAGAGATTTACTCAAAGACCATAGAGAGCAGACCAGTACATAACTAGAGATTTTCTCAATGACCATAGAGAGCGGACCATGACATAACTGTAGATTTACTCAATGACGATAGAGAGCGGACCAGGACATAACTAGAGATTTACTCAATGATCATAGAGAGCGGACCAGGACATAACTGTAGATTTACTCAAAGACCATAGAGAGCAGACCAGTACATAACTAGAGATTTACTCAATGACCATAGAGAGCGGACCAGGACATAACTGGAGATTTATTTACTCAATGACCATAGAGAGCGGACCTGGACATAACTAGAGATTTACTCAATGACCATAGAGAGCGGACCAGGACATAACTGTACATTTACTCAATGACCATAGAGAGCGGACCAGGACATAACTAGAGATTTACTCAATGATCATAGAGAGCGGACCAGGACATAAATGTAGATTTACTCAAAGACCATAGAGAGCAGACCAGTGCATAACTAGAGATTTACTCAATGATCATAGAGAGCGGACCAGGACATAACTGTAGACTTACTCAATGACCATAGAGAGTGGACCAGGACATAACTAGAGATTTACTCAATGACCATAGAGAGCGGACCAGGACATAACTGTACATTTACTCAATGACCATAGAGAGAGGACCAGGACATAACTAGAGATTTACTCAATGACCATAGAGAGCGGACCATGACATAACTGTAGATTTACTCAACGACCATAGAGAGCGGACCAGGACATAACTAGAGATTTACTCAATGATCATAGAGAGCCGACCAGGACATAACTGTAGATTTACTCAAAGACCATAAAGAGCAGACCAGTACATAACTAGAGATTTACTCAATGACCATAGAGAGCGGACCAGGACATAACTAGAGATTTACTCAATGACCATAGAGAGCGGAACAGGACATAACTAGAGATTTACACAAGGACCATAGAGAGCGGACCAAGACATAACTAGAGATTTACTCAATGACCATAGAGAGCGGACCAGGACATAACTGTACATTTACTCAATGACCATAGAGAGCGGACCAGGACATAACTAGAGATTTACTCAATGACCATAGAGAGCGGGCCAGGATATAACTAGAGATTTACTCAATGACCATAGAGAGCGGACCAGGACATAACTAGATATTTACTCAATGACCATAGAGAGCGGACCAGGACATAACTGTACATTTACTCAATCATCATAGAGAGCGGATCAGGAATATAACTAGAGATTTACTCAATGACCATAGAGAGCGGACCAGGACATAACTGTACATTTACTCAATGACCATAGAGAGCAGACCAGTACATAACTAGAGATTTTCTCAATGACCATAGAGAGCGGACCAGGACATAACTAGAGATTTACTCAATGACCACAGAGAGCGGACCAGGACATAACTAGAGATTTACTCAATGACCATAGAGAGCGGACCAGGACATAACTGTACATTTACTCAATCACCATAGAGAGCGGACCAGGAATATAACTAGAGATTTACTCAATGACCATAGAGAGCGGACCAGGACATAGCTGTAGATTTACTCAATGACCTTAGAGAGCGGACCAGGACATAACTAGAGATTTACTCAATGACCATAGAGAGCGGACCAGGACATAACTAGAGATTTACTCAATGACCATAGAGAGCGGACAAGGACATAACTAGAGATTTACTCAATGACCATAGAGAGCGGACCAGGACATAACTAGAGATTTACTCAAAGACCATAGAGAGCGGACCAGGACATAACTGTACATTTACTCTATGACCATAGAGAGCAGACCTGGACATAACTAGAGATTTACTCAATGACCATAGAGAGCGGATAAGGACATAACTGTAGATTTACTCAATGACCATAGAGAGCAGACCAGGACATAACTAGAGATTTACTCAATGATCATAGAGAGCGGACCAGGACATAACTGTAGATTTACTCAATGACCATGGAGAGCGGACCAGGACATAGCTAGAGATTTACTCAATGACCATAGAGAGCGGACCAGGACATAACTAGAGATTTACTCAATGACCATAGAGAGCGGACCAGGACATAACTAGAGATTTACTCAATAACCATAGAGAGCGGACCAGGACATAACTGTACATTTACTCAATGACCATAGAGAGCGGACCAGGACATAGCTGTAGATTTACTCAATGACCATAGAGAGCGGACCAGGACATAACTAGAGATTTACTCAATGACCATAGAGAGCGGACCAGGACATAACTAGAGATTTACTCAATGACCATAGAGAGCAGACCAGTACATAACTAGAGATTTACTCAATGACCTTAGAGAGCGGACCAGGACATAACTAGAGATTTACTCAATGACCATAGAGAGCGGACCAGGACATAACTAGAGATTTACTCAATGACCATAGAGAGCGGACCAGGACATAACTAGAGATTTACTCAATGACCATAGAGAGCGGGCCAGGATATAACTAGAGATTTACTCAATGACCACAGAGAGCGGACCAGGACATAACTAGAGATTTACTCAATGACCATAGAGAGCGGACCATGACATAACTGTAGATTCACTCAATGACCATAGAGAGCGGACCAGGACATAACTAGAGATTTACTCAATGATCATAGAGAGCGGACCAGGACATAACTGTAGATTTACTCAAAGACCATAGAGAGCAGACCAGTACATAACTAGAGATTTACTCAATGAACATAGAGAGCGGACCAGGACATAACTAGAGATTTACTCAATGACCATAGAGAGCGGACCAGGGCATAACTAGAGATTTACTCAATGACCATAGAGAGCGGACCAGGACATAACTGTACATTTACTCAATGACCATAGAGAGCGGCCCAGGACATAACTAGAGATTTACTCAATGACCATAGAGAGCGGACCAGGACATAGCTGTAGATTTACTCAATGACCATAGAGAGAGGACCAGGACATAACTAGAGATTTACTCAATGACCATAGAGAGCGGACCATGACATAACTGTAGATTTACTCAATGACCATAGAGAGCGGACCAGGACATAACTAGAGATTTACTCAATGATCTTAGAGAGCGGACCAGGACATAACTGTAGATTTACTCAAAGACCATAGAGAGCAGACCAGTACATAACTAGAGATTTACTCAATGACCATAAAGAGCGGACCAGGACATAACTGATTTACTCAATTACCATAGAGAGCGGACCAGGACATAACTAGAGATTTACTCAATGACCATAGAGAGCGGACCAGGACATAACTGTACATTTACTCAATGACCATAGAGAGCGGACCAGGACATAACTAGAGATTTACTCAATGATCATAGAGAGCGGACCAGGACATAACTGTAAATTTACTCAAAGACCATAGAGAGCAGACCAGTACATAACTAGAGATTTACTCAATGACCATAGAGAGCGGACCAGGACATAACTAGAGATTTACTCAATGACCATAGAGAGCGGACCAGGACATAACTAGAGATTTACTCAATGATCATAGAGAGCGGACCAGGACATAACTGTAAATTTACTCAAAGACCATAGAGAGCAGACCAGTACATAACTAGAGATTTACTCAATGACCATAGAGAGCGGACCATGACATAACTGTACATTTACTCAATGACCATAGAGAGCGGACCAGGACATAACTAGAGATTTACTCAATGATCATAGAGAGCGGACCAGGACATAACTGTAAATTTACTCAAAGACCATAGAGAGCAGACCAGTACATAACTAGAGATTTACTCAATGACCATAGAGAGAGGACCAGGACATAACTAGAGATTTACTCAATGACCATAGAGAGCGGACCATGACATAACTGTAGATTTACTCAATGACGATAGAGAGCGGACCAGGACATAACTAGAGATTTACTCAATGATCATAGAGAGCGGACCAGGACATAACTGTAGATTTACTCAAAGACCATAGAGAGCAGACCAGTACATAACTAGAGATTTACTCAATGACCATAGAGAGCGGACCAGGACATAACTGGAGATTTATTTACTCAATGACCATAGAGAGCGGACCTGGACATAACTAGAGATTTACTCAATGACCATAGAGAGCGGACCAGGACATAACTGTACATTTACTCAATGACCATAGAGAGCGGACCAGGACATAACTAGAGATTTACTCAATGATCATAGAGAGCGGACCAGGACATAACTGTAGATTTACTCAAAGACCATAGAGAGCAGACCAGTACATAACTAGAGATTTACTCAATGATCATAGAGAGCGGACCAGGACATAACTGTAGACTTACTCAATGACCATAGAGAGTGGACCAGGACATAACTAGAGATTTACTCAATGACCATAGAGAGCGGACCAGGACATAACTGTACATTTACTCAATGACCATAGAGAGCGGATCAGGACATAACTAGAGATTTACTCAATGACCATAGAGATCGGACCAGGACATAGCTGTAGATTTACTCAATGACCATAGAGAGCGGACCAGGACATAACTAGAGATTTACTCAATGACCATAGAGAGCGGACCAGGACATAACTAGAGATTTACTCAATGACCATAGAGAGCGGAAAAGGACATAACTAGAGATTTACTCAATGACCATAGAGAGCTGACCAGGACATAACTAGAGATTTACTCAAAGACCATAGAGAGCGGACCGGGACATAACTAGAGATTTACTCAATGAACATAGAGAGCGGACCAGGACATAGCTGTAGATTTACTCAATGACCATAGAGAGCGGACCAGGACATAACTAGAGATTTACTCAATGACCATAGAGAGCGGACCATGACATAACTGTAGATTTACTCAATGACCATAGAGAGCGGACCAGGACATAACTAGAGATTTACTCAATGATCATAGAGAGCGGACCAGGACATAACTGTAGATTTACTCAAAGACCATAGAGAGCAGACCAGTACATAACTAGAGATTTACTCAATGACCATAGAGAGAGGACCAGGACATAACTAGAGATTTACTCAATGACCATAGAGAGCGGACCATGACATAACTGTAGATTTACTCAATGACCATAGAGAGCGGATCAGGACATAACTGTAGATTTACTCAATGACCATAGAGAGCGGACCAGGACATAACTAGAGATTTTCTCAATGATCATAGAGAGCGGACCAGGACATAACTGTAGATTTACTCAATGACCATGGAGAGCGGACCAGGACATAGCTAGAGATTTACTCAATGACCATAGATAGCCGACCAGGACATAACAAGAGATTTACTCAATGACCATAGAGAGCGGACCAGGACATAACTATAGATTTACTCAATGACCATAGAGAGCGGACCAGGACATAACTGTACATTTACTCAATGACCATAGAGAGCGGACCAGGACATAACTAGAGAATTACTCAATGACCATAGAGAGCGGACCAGGACATAGCTGTAGATTTACTCAATGACCATAGAGAGCGGACCAGGACATAACTAGAGATTTACTCAATGACCATAGAGAGCGGACCAGGACATAACTAGAGATGTATTTACTCAATGAGCATAGAGAGCGGACCAGGACATAAATAGAGATTTCCTCAATGACCATAGAGAGCGGACCAGGACATAACTAGCGATTTACTCAATGACCATAGAGAGCAGACCAGGACATAACTAGAGATTTACTCAATGACCATAGAGAGCGGACCAGGACATAACTAGAGATTTACTCAATGATCATAGAGAGCGGACCAGGACATAACTGTAGATTTACTCAATGACCATGGAGAGCGCACCAGGACATAGCTAGAGATTTACTCAATGACCATAGAGAGCAGACCAGGACATAACTAGAGATTTATTCAATGACCATAGAGAGCGGACCAGGACATAACTAGAGATTTACTCAATGACCATAGAGAGCGGACCAGGACATAACTGTACATTTACTCAATGACCATAGAGAGCAGACCAGGACATAACTAGAGATTTACTCAATGACCATAGAGAGCGGACCATGACATAACTGTAGATTTACTCAATGACGATAGAGAGCGGACCAGGACATAACTAGAGATTTACTCAATGATCATAGAGAGCGGACCAGACATAACTGTAGATTTACTCAAAGACCATAGAGAGCAGACCAGTACATAACTAGAGATTTACTCAATGACCATAGAGAGCGGACCAGGACATAACTGGAGATTTATTTGCTCAATGACCATAGAGAGCGGACCTGGACATAACTAGAGATTTACTCAATGACCATAGAGAGCGGACCATGACATAACTGTACATTTACTCAATGACCATAGAGAGCGGACCAGGACATAACTAGAGATTTACTCAATGATCATAGAGAGCGGACCAGGACATAACTGTAAATTTACTCAAAGACCATAGATAGCAGACCAGTACATAACTAGAGATTTACTCAATGACCATAGAGAGAGGACCAGGACATAACTAGAGATTTACTCAATGACCATAGAGAGCGGACCATGACATAACTGTAGATTTACTCAATGACGATAGAGAGCGGACCAGGACATAACTAGAGATTTACTCAATGATCATAGAGAGCGGACCAGGACATAACTGTAGATTTACTCAAAGACCATAGAGAGCAGACCAGTACATAACTAGAGATTTACTCAATGACCATAGAGAGCGGACCAGGACATAACTGGAGATTTATTTACTCAATGACCATAGAGAGCGGACCTGGACATAACTAGAGATTTACTCAATGACCATAGAGAGCGGACCAGGACATAACTGTACATTTACTCAATGACCATAGAGAGCGGACCAGGACATAACTAGAGATTTACTCAATGATCATAGAGAGCGGACCAGGACATAACTGTAGATTTACTCAAAGACCATAGAGAGCAGACCAGTACATAACTAGAGATTTACTCAATGATCATAGAGAGCGGACCAGGACATAACTGTAGACTTACTCAATGACCATAGAGAGTGGACCAGGACATAACTAGAGATTTACTCAATGACCATAGAGAGCGGACCAGGACATAACTGTACATTTACTCAATGACCATAGAGAGCGGATCAGGACATAACTAGAGATTTACTCAATGACCATAGAGATCGGACCAGGACATAGCTGTAGATTTACTCAATGACCATAGAGAGCGGACCAGGACATAACTAGAGATTTACTCAATGACCATAGAGAGCGGACCAGGACATAACTAGAGATTTACTCAATGACCATAGAGAGCGGAAAAGGACATAACTAGAGATTTACTCAATGACCATAGAGAGCTGACCAGGACATAACTAGAGATTTACTCAAAGACCATAGAGAGCGGACCGGGACATAACTAGAGATTTACTCAATGAACATAGAGAGCGGACCAGGATATAGCTGTAGATTTACTCAATGACCATAGAGAGCGGACCAGGACATAACTAGAGATTTACTCAATGACCATTGAGAGCGGACCATGACATAACTGTAGATTTACTCAATGACCATAGAGAGCGGACCAGGACATAACTAGAGATTTACTCAATGATCATAGAGAGCGGACCAGGACATAACTGTAGATTTACTCAAAGACCATAGAGAGCAGACCAGTACATAACTAGAGATTTACTCAATGACCATAGAGAGAGGACCAGGACATAACTAGAGATTTACTCAATGACCATAGAGAGCGGACCATGACATAACTGTAGATTTACTCAATGACCATAGAGAGCGGATCAGGACATAACTGTAGATTTACTCAATGACCATAGAGAGCGGACCAGGACATAACTAGAGATTTTCTCAATGATCATAGAGAGCGGACCAGGACATAACTGTAGATTTACTCAATGACCATGGAAAGCGGACCAGGACATAGCTAGAGATTTACTCAATGACCATAGATAGCCGACCAGGACATAACAAGAGATTTACTCAATGACCATTGAGAGCGGACCAGGACATAACTATAGATTTACTCAATGACCATAGAGAGCGGACCAGGACATAACTGCACATTTACTCAATGACCATAGAGAGCGGACCAGGACATAACTAGAGAATTACTCAATGACCATAGAGAGCGGACCAGGACATAGCTGTAGATTTACTCAATGACCATAGAGAGCGGACCAGGACATAACTAGAGATTTACTCAATGACCATAGAGAGCGGACCAGGACATAACTAGAGATGTATTTACTCAATGAGCATAGAGAGCGGACCAGGACATAAATAGAGATTTCCTCAATGACCATTGAGAGCGGACCAGGACATAACTAGCGATTTACTCAATGACCATAGAGAGCAGACCAGGACATAACTAGAGATTTACTCAATGACCATAGAGAGCGGACCAGGACATAACTAGAGATTTACTCAATGATCATAGAGAGCGGACCAGGACATAACTGTAGATTTACTCAATGACCATGGAGAGCGCACCAGGACATAGCTAGAGATTTACTCAATGACCATAGAGAGCAGACCAGGACATAACTAGAGATTTATTCAATGACCATAGAGAGCGGACCAGGACATAACTAGAGATTTACTCAATGACCATAGAGAGCGGACCAGGACATAACTGTACATTTACTCAATGACCATAGAGAGCAGACCAGGACATAACTAGAGATTTACTCAATGACCATAGAGAGCGAACCATGACATAACTGTAGATTTACTCAATGACGATAGAGAGCGGACCAGGACATAACTAGAGATTTACTCAATGATCATAGAGAGCGGACCAGACATAACTGTAGATTTACTCAAAGACCATAGAGAGCAGACCAGTACATAACTAGAGATTTACTCAATGACCATAGAGAGCGGACCAGGACATAACTGGAGATTTATTTACTCAATGACCATAGAGAGCGGACCTGGACATAACTAGAGATTTACTCAATGACCATAGAGAGCGGACCAGGACATAACTGTACATTTACTCAATGACCATAGAGAGCGGACCAGGACATAACTAGAGATTTACTCAATGATCATAGAGAGCGGACCAGGACATAACTGTAGATTTACTCAAAGACCATAGAGAGCAGACCAGTACATAACTAGAGATTTACTCAATGATCATAGAGAGCGGACCAGGACATAACTGTAGACTTACTCAATGACCATAGAGAGTGGACCAGGACATAACTAGAGATTTACTCAATGACCATAGAGAGCGGACCAGGACATAACTGTACATTTACTCAATGACCATAGAGAGCGGATCAGGACATAACTAGAGATTTACTCAATGACCATAGAGAGCGGACCAGGACATAGCTGTAGATTTACTCAATGACCATAGAGAGCGGACCAGGACATAACTAGAGATTTACTCAATGACCATAGAGAGCGGACCAGGACATAACTAGAGATTTACTCAATGACCATAGAGAGCGGAAAAGGACATAACTAGAGATTTACTCAATGACCATAGAAAGCTGACCAGGACATAACTAGAGATTTACTCAAAGACCATAGAGAGCGGACCGGGACATAACTAGAGATTTACTCAATGAACATAGAGAGCGGACCAGGACATAGCTGTAGATTTACTCAATGACCATAGAGAGCGGACCAGGACATAACTAGAGATTTACTCAATGACCATAGAGAGCGGACAAGGACATAACTAGAGATTTACTCAATGACCATAGAGAGCAGACCAGTACATAACTAGAGATTTACTCAATGACCATAGAGAGCGGACCAGGACATAACTAGAGATTTACTCAATGACCATAGAGAGCGGACTAGGACATAACTAGAGATTTACTCAATGACCATAGAGAGCGGACCAGGACATAAATAGAGATTTACTCAATGACCATAGAGAGCGGACCAGGACATAACTGTACATTTACTCAATGACAATAGAGAGCGGACCAGGACATAACTAGAGATTTACTCAATGACCATAGACAGCGGGCCAGGATATAACTAGAGATTTACTCAATGACCACAGAGAGCGGACCAGGACATAACTAGAGATTTACTCAATGACCATAGAGAGCGGACCATGACATAACTGTAGATTTACTCAATGACCATAGAGAGCGGACCAGGACATAACTAGACATTTACTCAATGACCATAGAGAGCGGACCAGGACATAACTGTAGATTTACTCAAAGACCATAGAGAGCGGACCAGGACATAACTGTACATTTACTCAATGACCATAGAGAGCAGACCAGGACATAACTAGAGATTTACTCAATGACCATAGAGAGCGGACCAGGACATAACTGTACATTTACTCAATGACCATAGAGAGCGGACCAGGACATAACTAGAGATTTACTCAATGACCATAGAGAGCGTACCAGGACATAACTAGAGATTTACTCAAAGACCATAGAGAGCAGACCAGTACATAACTAGAGATTTTCTCAATGACCATAGAGAGCGGACCATGACATAACTGTAGATTTACTCAATGACGATAGAGAGCGGACCAGGACATAACTAGAGATTTACTCAATGATCATAGAGAGCGGACCAGGACATAACTGTAGATTTACTCAAAGACCATAGAGAGCAGACCAGTACATAACTAGAGATTTACTCAATGACCATAGAGAGCGGACCAGGACATAACTGGAGATTTATTTACTCAATGACCATAGAGAGCGGACCTGGACATAACTAGAGATTTACTCAATGACCATAGAGAGCGGACCAGGACATAACTGTACATTTACTCAATGACCATAGAGAGCGGACCAGGACATAACTAGAGATTTACTCAATGATCATAGAGAGCGGACCAGGACATAAATGTAGATTTACTCAAAGACCATAGAGAGCAGACCAGTGCATAACTAGAGATTTACTCAATGATCATAGAGAGCGGACCAGGACATAACTGTAGACTTACTCAATGACCATAGAGAGTGGACCAGGACATAACTAGAGATTTACTCAATGACCATAGAGAGCGGACCAGGACATAACTGTACATTTACTCAATGACCATAGAGAGAGGACCAGGACATAACTAGAGATTTACTCAATGACCATAGAGAGCGGACCATGACATAACTGTAGATTTACTCAACGACCATAGAGAGCGGACCAGGACATAACTAGAGATTTACTCAATGATCATAGAGAGCCGACCAGGACATAACTGTAGATTTACTCAAAGACCATAAAGAGCAGACCAGTACATAACTAGAGATTTACTCAATGACCATAGAGAGCGGACCAGGACATAACTAGAGATTTACTCAATGACCATAGAGAGCGGAACAGGACATAACTAGAGATTTACACAAGGACCATAGAGAGCGGACCAAGACATAACTAGAGATTTACTCAATGACCATAGAGAGCGGACCAGGACATAACTGTACATTTACTCAATGACCATAGAGAGCGGACCAGGACATAACTAGAGATTTACTCAATGACCATAGAGAGCGGGCCAGGATATAACTAGAGATTTACTCAATGACCATAGAGAGCGGACCAGGACATAACTAGATATTTACTCAATGACCATAGAGAGCGGACCAGGACATAACTGTACATTTACTCAATCATCATAGAGAGCGGATCAGGAATATAACTAGAGATTTACTCAATGACCATAGAGAGCGGACCAGGACATAACTGTACATTTACTCAATGACCATAGAGAGCAGACCAGTACATAACTAGAGATTTTCTCAATGACCATAGAGAGCGGACCAGGACATAACTAGAGATTTACTCAATGACCACAGAGAGCGGACCAGGACATAACTAGAGATTTACTCAATGACCATAGAGAGCGGACCAGGACATAACTGTACATTTACTCAATCACCATAGAGAGCGGACCAGGAATATAACTAGAGATTTACTCAATGACCATAGAGAGCGGACCAGGACATAGCTGTAGATTTACTCAATGACCTTAGAGAGCGGACCAGGACATAACTAGAGATTTACTCAATGACCATAGAGAGCGGACCAGGACATAACTAGAGATTTACTCAATGACCATAGAGAGCGGACAAGGACATAACTAGAGATTTACTCAATGACCATAGAGAGCGGACCAGGACATAACTAGAGATTTACTCAAAGACCATAGAGAGCGGACCAGGACATAACTGTACATTTACTCTATGACCATAGAGAGCGGACCAGGACATAACTGTAGATTTACTCAATGACCATAGAGAGCGGACCAGGACATAACTGTAGATTTACTCAATGACCATAGAGAGCGGACCAGGACATAACTGTAGATTTACTCAATGACCATAGAGAGCGGACCAGGACATAACTAGAGATTTACTCAATGACCATAGAGAGCGGATAAGGACATAACTGTAGATTTACTCAATGACCATAGAGAGCAGACCAGGACATAACTAGAGATTTACTCAATGATCATAGAGAGCGGACCAGGACATAACTGTAGATTTACTCAATGACCATGGAGAGCGGACCAGGACATAGCTAGAGATTTACTCAATGACCATAGAGAGCGGACCAGGACATAACTAGAGATTTACTCAATGACCATAGAGAGCGGACCAGGACATAACTAGAGATTTACTCAATAACCATAGAGAGCGGACCAGGACATAACTGTACATTTACTCAATGACCATAGAGAGCGGACCAGGACATAGCTGTAGATTTACTCAATGACCATAGAGAGCGGACCAGGACATAACTAGAGATTTACTCAATGACCATAGAGAGCGGACCAGGACATAACTAGAGATTTACTCAATGACCATAGAGAGCAGACCAGTACATAACTAGAGATTTACTCAATGACCTTAGAGAGCGGACCAGGACATAACTAGAGATTTACTCAATGACCATAGAGAGCGGACCAGGACATAACTAGAGATTTACTCAATGACCATAGAGAGCGGACCAGGACATAACTAGAGATTTACTCAATGACCATAGAGAGCGGGCCAGGATATAACTAGAGATTTACTCAATGACCACAGAGAGCGGACCAGGACATAACTAGAGATTTACTCAATGACCATAGAGAGCGGACCATGACATAACTGTAGATTCACTCAATGACCATAGAGAGCGGACCAGGACATAACTAGAGATTTACTCAATGATCATAGAGAGCGGACCAGGACATAACTGTAGATTTACTCAAAGACCATAGAGAGCAGACCAGTACATAACTAGAGATTTACTCAATGAACATAGAGAGCGGACCAGGACATAACTAGAGATTTACTCAATGACCATAGAGAGCGGACCAGGGCATAACTAGAGATTTACTCAATGACCATAGAGAGCGGACCAGGACATAACTGTACATTTACTCAATGACCATAGAGAGCGGCCCAGGACATAACTAGAGATTTACTCAATGACCATAGAGAGCGGACCAGGACATAGCTGTAGATTTACTCAATGACCATAGAGAGAGGACCAGGACATAACTAGAGATTTACTCAATGACCATAGAGAGCGGACCATGACATAACTGTAGATTTACTCAATGACCATAGAGAGCGGACCAGGACATAACTAGAGATTTACTCAATGATCATAGAGAGCGGACCAGGACATAACTGTAGATTTACTCAAAGACCATAGAGAGCAGACCAGTACATAACTAGAGATTTACTCAATGACCATAAAGAGCGGACCAGGACATAACTGATTTACTCAATTACCATAGAGAGCGGACCAGGACATAACTAGAGATTTACTCAATGACCATAGAGAGCGGACCAGGACATAACTGTACATTTACTCAATGACCATAGAGAGCGGACCAGGACATAACTAGAGATTTACTCAATGATCATAGAGAGCGGACCAGGACATAACTGTAAATTTACTCAAAGACCATAGAGAGCAGACCAGTACATAACTAGAGATTTACTCAATGACCATAGAGAGCGGACCAGGACATAACTAGAGATTTACTCAATGACCATAGAGAGCGGACCAGGACATAACTAGAGATTTACTCAATGATCATAGAGAGCGGACCAGGACATAACTGTAAATTTACTCAAAGACCATAGAGAGCAGACCAGTACATAACTAGAGATTTACTCAATGACCATAGAGAGCGGACCATGACATAACTGTACATTTACTCAATGACCATAGAGAGCGGACCAGGACATAACTAGAGATTTACTCAATGATCATAGAGAGCGGACCAGGACATAACTGTAAATTTACTCAAAGACCATAGAGAGCAGACCAGTACATAACTAGAGATTTACTCAATGACCATAGAGAGAGGACCAGGACATAACTAGAGATTTACTCAATGACCATAGAGAGCGGACCATGACATAACTGTAGATTTACTCAATGACGATAGAGAGCGGACCAGGACATAACTAGAGATTTACTCAATGATCATAGAGAGCGGACCAGGACATAACTGTAGATTTACTCAAAGACCATAGAGAGCAGACCAGTACATAACTAGAGATTTACTCAATGACCATAGAGAGCGGACCAGGACATAACTGGAGATTTATTTACTCAATGACCATAGAGAGCGGACCTGGACATAACTAGAGATTTACTCAATGACCATAGAGAGCGGACCAGGACATAACTGTACATTTACTCAATGACCATAGAGAGCGGACCAGGACATAACTAGAGATTTACTCAATGATCATAGAGAGCGGACCAGGACATAACTGTAGATTTACTCAAAGACCATAGAGAGCAGACCAGTACATAACTAGAGATTTACTCAATGATCATAGAGAGCGGACCAGGACATAACTGTAGACTTACTCAATGACCATAGAGAGTGGACCAGGACATAACTAGAGATTTACTCAATGACCATAGAGAGCGGACCAGGACATAACTGTACATTTACTCAATGACCATAGAGAGCGGATCAGGACATAACTAGAGATTTACTCAATGACCATAGAGATCGGACCAGGACATAGCTGTAGATTTACTCAATGACCATAGAGAGCGGACCAGGACATAACTAGAGATTTACTCAATGACCATAGAGAGCGGACCAGGACATAACTAGAGATTTACTCAATGACCATAGAGAGCGGAAAAGGACATAACTAGAGATTTACTCAATGACCATAGAGAGCTGACCAGGACATAACTAGAGATTTACTCAAAGACCATAGAGAGCGGACCGGGACATAACTAGAGATTTACTCAATGAACATAGAGAGCGGACCAGGACATAGCTGTAGATTTACTCAATGACCATAGAGAGCGGACCAGGACATAACTAGAGATTTACTCAATGACCATAGAGAGCGGACCATGACATAACTGTAGATTTACTCAATGACCATAGAGAGCGGACCAGGACATAACTAGAGATTTACTCAATGATCATAGAGAGCGGACCAGGACATAACTGTAGATTTACTCAAAGACCATAGAGAGCAGACCAGTACATAACTAGAGATTTACTCAATGACCATAGAGAGAGGACCAGGACATAACTAGAGATTTACTCAATGACCATAGAGAGCGGACCATGACATAACTGTAGATTTACTCAATGACCATAGAGAGCGGATCAGGACATAACTGTAGATTTACTCAATGACCATAGAGAGCGGACCAGGACATAACTAGAGATTTTCTCAATGATCATAGAGAGCGGACCAGGACATAACTGTAGATTTACTCAATGACCATGGAGAGCGGACCAGGACATAGCTAGAGATTTACTCAATGACCATAGATAGCCGACCAGGACATAACAAGAGATTTACTCAATGACCATAGAGAGCGGACCAGGACATAACTATAGATTTACTCAATGACCATAGAGAGCGGACCAGGACATAACTGTACATTTACTCAATGACCATAGAGAGCGGACCAGGACATAACTAGAGAATTACTCAATGACCATAGAGAGCGGACCAGGACATAGCTGTAGATTTACTCAATGACCATAGAGAGCGGACCAGGACATAACTAGAGATTTACTCAATGACCATAGAGAGCGGACCAGGACATAACTAGAGATGTATTTACTCAATGAGCATAGAGAGCGGACCAGGACATAAATAGAGATTTCCTCAATGACCATAGAGAGCGGACCAGGACATAACTAGCGATTTACTCAATGACCATAGAGAGCAGACCAGGACATAACTAGAGATTTACTCAATGACCATAGAGAGCGGACCAGGACATAACTAGAGATTTACTCAATGATCATAGAGAGCGGACCAGGACATAACTGTAGATTTACTCAATGACCATGGAGAGCGCACCAGGACATAGCTAGAGATTTACTCAATGACCATAGAGAGCAGACCAGGACATAACTAGAGATTTATTCAATGACCATAGAGAGCGGACCAGGACATAACTAGAGATTTACTCAATGACCATAGAGAGCGGACCAGGACATAACTGTACATTTACTCAATGACCATAGAGAGCAGACCAGGACATAACTAGAGATTTACTCAATGACCATAGAGAGCGGACCATGATATAACTGTAGATTTACTCAATGACGATAGAGAGCGGACCAGGACATAACTAGAGATTTACTCAATGATCATAGAGAGCGGACCAGACATAACTGTAGATTTACTCAAAGACCATAGAGAGCAGACCAGTACATAACTAGAGATTTACTCAATGACCATAGAGAGCGGACCAGGACATAACTGGAGATTTATTTGCTCAATGACCATAGAGAGCGGACCTGGACATAACTAGAGATTTACTCAATGACCATAGAGAGCGGACCATGACATAACTGTACATTTACTCAATGACCATAGAGAGCGGACCAGGACATAACTAGAGATTTACTCAATGATCATAGAGAGCGGACCAGGACATAACTGTAAATTTACTCAAAGACCATAGATAGCAGACCAGTACATAACTAGAGATTTACTCAATGACCATAGAGAGAGGACCAGGACATAACTAGAGATTTACTCAATGACCATAGAGAGCGGACCATGACATAACTGTAGATTTACTCAATGACGATAGAGAGCGGACCAGGACATAACTAGAGATTTACTCAATGATCATAGAGAGCGGACCAGGACATAACTGTAGATTTACTCAAAGACCATAGAGAGCAGACCAGTACATAACTAGAGATTTACTCAATGACCATAGAGAGCGGACCAGGACATAACTGGAGATTTATTTACTCAATGACCATAGAGAGCGGACCTGGACATAACTAGAGATTTACTCAATGACCATAGAGAGCGGACCAGGACATAACTGTACATTTACTCAATGACCATAGAGAGCGGACCAGGACATAACTAGAGATTTACTCAATGATCATAGAGAGCGGACCAGGACATAACTGTAGATTTACTCAAAGACCATAGAGAGCAGACCAGTACATAACTAGAGATTTACTCAATGATCATAGAGAGCGGACCAGGACATAACTGTAGACTTACTCAATGACCATAGAGAGTGGACCAGGACATAACTAGAGATTTACTCAATGACCATAGAGAGCGGACCAGGACATAACTGTACATTTACTCAATGACCATAGAGAGCGGATCAGGACATAACTAGAGATTTACTCAATGACCATAGAGATCGGACCAGGACATAGCTGTAGATTTACTCAATGACCATAGAGAGCGGACCAGGACATAACTAGAGATTTACTCAATGACCATAGAGAGCGGACCAGGACATAACTAGAGATTTACTCAATGACCATAGAGAGCGGAAAAGGACATAACTAGAGATTTACTCAATGACCATAGAGAGCTGACCAGGACATAACTAGAGATTTACTCAAAGACCATAGAGAGCGGACCGGGACATAACTAGAGATTTACTCAATGAACATAGAGAGCGGACCAGGATATAGCTGTAGATTTACTCAATGACCATAGAGAGCGGACCAGGACATAACTAGAGATTTACTCAATGACCATAGAGAGCGGACCATGACATAACTGTAGATTTACTCAATGACCATAGAGAGCGGACCAGGACATAACTAGAGATTTACTCAATGATCATAGAGAGCGGACCAGGACATAACTGTAGATTTACTCAAAGACCATAGAGAGCAGACCAGTACATAACTAGAGATTTACTCAATGACCATAGAGAGAGGACCAGGACATAACTAGAGATTTACTCAATGACCATAGAGAGCGGACCATGACATAACTGTAGATTTACTCAATGACCATAGAGAGCGGATCAGGACATAACTGTAGATTTACTCAATGACCATAGAGAGCGGACCAGGACATAACTAGAGATTTTCTCAATGATCATAGAGAGCGGACCAGGACATAACTGTAGATTTACTCAATGACCATGGAGAGCGGACCAGGACATAGCTAGAGATTTGCTCAATGACCATAGATAGCCGACCAGGACATAACAAGAGATTTACTCAATGACCATAGAGAGCGGACCAGGACATAACTATAGATTTACTCAATGACCATAGAGAGCGGACCAGGACATAACTGCACATTTACTCAATGACCATAGAGAGCGGACCAGGACATAACTAGAGAATTACTCAATGACCATAGAGAGCGGACCAGGACATAGCTGTAGATTTACTCAATGACCATAGAGAGCGGACCAGGACATAACTAGAGATTTACTCAATGACCATAGAGAGCGGACCAGGACATAACTAGAGATGTATTTACTCAATGAGCATAGAGAGCGGACCAGGACATAAATAGAGATTTCCTCAATGACCATTGAGAGCGGACCAGGACATAACTAGCGATTTACTCAATGACCATAGAGAGCAGACCAGGACATAACTAGAGATTTACTCAATGACCATAGAGAGCGGACCAGGACATAACTAGAGATTTACTCAATGATCATAGAGAGCGGACCAGGACATAACTGTAGATTTACTCAATGACCATGGAGAGCGCACCAGGACATAGCTAGAGATTTACTCAATGACCATAGAGAGCAGACCAGGACATAACTAGAGATTTATTCAATGACCATAGAGAGCGGACCAGGACATAACTAGAGATTTACTCAATGACCATAGAGAGCGGACCAGGACATAACTGTACATTTACTCAATGACCATAGAGAGCAGACCAGGACATAACTAGAGATTTACTCAATGACCATAGAGAGCGAACCATGACATAACTGTAGATTTACTCAATGACGATAGAGAGCGGACCAGGACATAACTAGAGATTTACTCAATGATCATAGAGAGCGGACCAGACATAACTGTAGATTTACTCAAAGACCATAGAGAGCAGACCAGTACATAACTAGAGATTTACTCAATGACCATAGAGAGCGGACCAGGACATAACTGGAGATTTATTTACTCAATGACCATAGAGAGCGGACCTGGACATAACTAGAGATTTACTCAATGACCATAGAGAGCGGACCAGGACATAACTGTACATTTACTCAATGACCATAGAGAGCGGACCAGGACATAACTAGAGATTTACTCAATGATCATAGAGAGCGGACCAGGACATAACTGTAGATTTACTCAAAGACCATAGAGAGCAGACCAGTACATAACTAGAGATTTACTCAATGATCATAGAGAGCGGACCAGGACATAACTGTAGACTTACTCAATGACCATAGAGAGTGGACCAGGACATAACTAGAGATTTACTCAATGACCATAGAGAGCGGACCAGGACATAACTGTACATTTACTCAATGACCATAGAGAGCGGATCAGGACATAACTAGAGATTTACTCAATGACCATAGAGAGCGGACCAGGACATAGCTGTAGATTTACTCAATGACCATAGAGAGCGGACCAGGACATAACTAGAGATTTACTCAATGACCATAGAGAGCGGACCAGGACATAACTAGAGATTTACTCAATGACCATAGAGAGCGGAAAAGGACATAACTAGAGATTTACTCAATGACCATAGAAAGCTGACCAGGACATAACTAGAGATTTACTCAAAGACCATAGAGAGCGGACCGGGACATAACTAGAGATTTACTCAATGAACATAGAGAGCGGACCAGGACATAGCTGTAGATTTACTCAATGACCATAGAGAGCGGACCAGGACATAACTAGAGATTTACTCAATGACCATAGAGAGCGGACCATGACATAACTGTAGATTTACTCAATGACCATAGAGAGCGGACCAGGACATAACTAGAGATTTACTCAATGATCATAGAGAGCGGACCAGGACATAACTGTAGATTTACTCAAAGACCATAGAGAGCAGACCAGTACATAACTAGAGATTTACTCAATGACCATAGAGAGAGGACCAGGACATAACTAGAGATTTACTCAATGACCATAGAGAGCGGACCATGACATAACTGTAGATTTACTCAATGACCATAGAGAGCGGATCAGGACATAACTGTAGATTTACTCAATGACCATAGAGAGCGGACCAGGACATAACTAGAGATTTTCTCAATGATCATAGAGAGCGGACCAGGACATAACTGTAGATTTACTCAATGACCATGGAGAGCGGACCAGGACATAGCTAGAGATTTACTCAATGACCATAGATAGCGGACCAGGACATAACAAGAGATTTACTCAATGACCATAGAGAGCGGACCAGGACATAACTATAGATTTACTCAATGACCATAGAGAGCGGACCAGGACATAACTGTACATTTACTCAATGACCATAGAGAGCGGACCAGGACATAACTAGAGAATTACTCAATGACCATAGAGAGCGGACCAGGACATAGCTGTAGATTTACTCAATGACCATAGAGAGCGGACCAGGACATAACTAGAGATTTACTCAATGACCATAGAGAGCGGACCAGGACATAACTAGAGATGTATTTACTCAATGACCATAGAGAGCGGACCAGGACATAAATAGAGATTTCCTCAATGACCATAGAGAGCGGACCAGGACATAACTAGCGATTTACTCAATGACCATAGAGAGCAGACCAGGACATAACTAGAGATTTACTCAGTGACCATAGAGAGCGGACCAGGACATAGCTGTAGACTTACTCAATGACCATAGGGAGTGGACCAGGACATAACTAGAGATTTACTCAATGACCAGAGAGAGCGGACCAGGACATAACTGTACATTTACTCAATGACCATAGAGAGCGGACCAGGACATAACTGTACATTTACTCAATGACCATAGAGAGCGGACCAGGACATAACTAGAGATTTACTCAATGACCATAGAGAGCGGACCAGGACATAGCTGTAGATTTACTCAATGACCATAGAGAGCGGACCAGGACATAACTAGAGATTTACTCAATGACCATAGAGAGCGGACCATGACATAACTGTAGATTTACTCAATGACCATAGAGAGCGGACCAGGACATAACTAGAGATTTACTCAATGACCATATTGGAGCGGACCAGGACATAACTGTAAATTTACTCAAAGACCATAGAGAGCAAACAAGTACATAACTAGAGATTTACTCAATGACCATAGAGAGCGGACCAGGACATAACTAGAGATTTACTCAATGACCATAGAGAGCGGACCAGGACATAACTACAGATTTACTCAATGACCATAGAGAGCGGACTAGGACATAACTGTACATTTACTCAATGACCATAGAGAGCGGACCAGGACATAACTAGAGATTTACTCAATGACCATAGAGAGCGGACCAGGACATAGCTGTAGATTTACTCAATGACCATAGAGAGCGGACCAGGACATAACTAGAGATTTACTCAATGACCATAGAGAGCGGACCAGGACATAACTAGAGATTTACTCAATGACCATAGAGAGCGGACAAGGACATAACTAGAGATTTACTCAATGACCATAGAGAGCGGACCAGGACATAACTAGAGATTTACTCAATGACCATAAAGAGCAGACCAGGACATAACTGTACATTTACTCTATGACCATAGAGAGCGGACCAAGACATAACTAGAGATTTACTCAATGACCATAGAGAGCGGATCAGGACATAACTGTAGATTTACTCAATGACCATAGAGAGCGGACCAGGACATAACTAGAGATTTACTCAATGATCATAGAGAGCGGACCAGGACATAACTGTAGATTTACTCAATGACCATGGAGAGCGCACCAGGACATAGCTAGAGATTTACTCAATGACCATAGAGAGCAGACCAGGACATAACTAGAGATTTATTCAATGACCATAGAGAGCGGACCAGGACATAACTAGAGATTTACTCAATGACCATAGAGAGCGGACCAGGACATAACTGTACATTTACTCAATGACCATAGAGAGCGGACCAGGACATAACTAGAGATTTACTCAATGACCATAGAGAGCGGACCAGGACATAGCTGTAGATTTACTCATTGACCATAGAGAGCGGACCAGGACATAACTAGAGATTTACTCAATGACCATAGAGAGCGGACCAGGACATAACTAGAGATTTACTCAATGACCATAGAGTGCGGACCAGGACATAACTAGAGATTTACTCAATGACCATAGAGAGCGGACCATGACATAACTGTAGATTTACTCAATGACCATAGAGAGCGGACCAGGACATAACTAGAGATTTACTCAATGATCATAGAGAGCGGACCAGGACATAACTGTAGATTTACTCAAAGACCATAGAGAGCAGACCAGTACATAACTAGAGATTTACTCAATGACCATAGAGAGCGGACCAGGACATAACTAGAGATCTACTCAATGACCATAGAGAGCGGACCAGGACATAACTAGAGATTTACTCAATGACCATAGAGAGCGGGCCAGGATATGACTAGAGATTTACTCAATGACCACAGAGAGCGGACCAGGACATAACTAGAGATTTACTCAATGACCATAGAGAGCGGACCATGATATAACTGTAGATTTACTCAATGACCATAGAGAGCGGACCAGGACATAACTAGAGATTTACTCAATGATCATAGAGAGCGGACCAGGACATAACTGTAGATTTACTCAAAGACCATAGAAAGCAGACCAGTACATAACTAGAGATTTACTCAATGACCATAGAGAGCGGACCAGGACTTAACTAGAGATTTACTCAATGACCATAGAGAGCGGACCAGGGCATAACTAAAGATTTACTCAATGACCATAGAGAGCGGACCAGGACATAACTGTACATTTACTCAATGACCATAGAGAGCGGACCAGGACATAACTATAGATTTTCTCAATGACCGTAGAGAGCGGACCAGGACATAGCTGTAGATTTACTCAATGACCATAGAGAGCGGACCAGGACATAACTAGAGATTTACTCAATGACCATAGAGAGCGGACCAGGACATAACTAGAGATTTACTCAATGACCATAGAGAGCGGACAAGGACAAAACTAGAGATTTACTCAATGACCACAGAGAGCGGACCAGGACATAACTAGAGATTTACTCAATGACCATAGAGAGCGGACCAGGACATAACTGTACATTTACTCTATGACCATAGAGAGCGGACCAGGACATAACTAGAGATTTAGTCAATGACCATAGAGAGCGGATCAGGACATAACTGTAGATTTACTCAATGACCATAGAGAGCGGACCAGGACATAACTAGAGATTTTCTCAATGATCATAGAGAGCGGACCAGGGCATAACTGTAGATTTACTCAATGACCATGGAGAGCAGACCAGGACATAGCTAGAGATTTACTCAATGACCATAGAGAGCGGACCAGGACATAACAAGAGATTTACTCAATGACCATAGAGAGCGGACCAGGACATAACTAGAGATTTACTCAATGACCATAGAGAGCGGACCAGGACATAACTGTACATTTACTCAATGACCATTGGAGCGGACCAGGACATAACTAGAGATTTACTCAATGACCATAGAGAGCGGACCAGGACATAACTAGAGATTTACTCAATGACCATAGAGAGCGGACCAGGACATAACTAGAGATTTATTTACTCAATGACCATAGAGAGCGGACCAGGGCATAAATAGAGATTTACTCAATGACCATAGAGAGCGGACCAGGACATAACTAGCGATTTACTCAATGACCATAGAGAGCAGACCAGGACATAACTAGAGATTTACTCAATGACCATAGAGAGCGGACCAGGACATAGCTGTAGACTTACTCAATGACCATAGAGAGTGGACCAGGACATAACTAGAGATTTACTCAATGACCAGAGAGAGCGGACCAGGACATAACTGTACATTTACTCAATGACCATAGAGAGCGGACCAGGACATAACTAGAGATTTACTCAATGACCATAGAGAGCGGACCAGGACATAGCTGTAGACTTACTCAATGACCATAGAGAGTGGACCAGGACATAACTAGAGATTTACTCAATGACCATAGAGAGCGGACCAGGACATAACTAGAGATTTACTCAATGACCATAGAGAGCAGACCAGGACATAACTAGAGATTTACTCAATGACCATAGAGAGCGGACCAGGACATAACTGTACATTTACTCAATGACTATAGAGAGCGGACCAGGACATAACTAGAGATTTACTCAATGACCATAGAGAGCGGACCAGGACATAGCTGTAGACTTACTCAATGACCATAGAGAGTGGACCAGGACATAACTAGAGATTTACTCAATGACCAGAGAGAGCGGACCAGGACATAACTGTACATTTACTCAATGACCATAGAGAGCGGACCAGAACATAACTAGAGATTTACTCAATGACCATAGAGAGCGGACAAGGACATAGCTGTAGATTTACTCAATGACCATAGAGAGCGGACCAGGACATAACTGTACATTTACTCAATGACCATACAGAGCGGACCAGGACATAACTAGAGATTTACTCAATGACCATAGAGAGCGGACCAGGACATAGCTGTAGACTTACTCAATGACCATAGAGAGTGGACCAGGACATAACTAGAGATTTACTCAATGACCATAGAGAGCGGACCAGGACATAACTAGAGATTTACTCAATGACCATAGAGAGCGGACCAGGACATAACTAGAGATTTACTCAATGACCATAGAGAGCGGACCAGGACATAACTGTACATTTACTCAATGACCATAGAGAGCGGACCAGGACATAACTAGAGATTTACTCAATGACCGTAGAGAGCGGACCAGGACATAGCTGTAGTTTTACTCAATGACCATAGAGAGCGGACCAGGACATAACTAGAGATTTACTCAATGACCATAGAGAGCTGACCAGGACATAACTAAAGATTTACTCAAAGACCATAGAGAGCGGACCGGGACATAACTAGAGATTTACTCAATGACCATAGAGAGCGGACCAGGACATAGCTGTAGATTTACTCAATGACCATAGAGAGCGGACCAGGACATAACTAGAGATTTACTCAATGACCATAGAGAGCGGACCATGACATAACTGTAGATTTACTCAATGACCATAGAGAGCGGACCAGGACATAACTAGAGATTTACTCAATGATCATAGAGAGCGGACCAGGACATAACTGTAGATTTACTCAAAGACCATAGAGAGCAGACCAGTACATATCTAGAGATTTACTCAATGACCATAGAGAGCGGACCAGGACATAACTAGAGATTTACTCAATGACCATAGAGAGCGGACCAGGACATAGCTAGAGATTTACTCAATGACCATAGAGAGCGGACCAGGACATAACTGTACGTTTACTCAATGACCATAGAGAGCGGACCAGGACATAACTAGAGATTTACTCAATGATCATAGAGAGCGGACCAGGACATAACTGTAAATTTACTCAAAGACCATAGAGAGCAGACCAGTACATAACTAGAGATTTACTCAATGACCATAGAGAGCGGACCAGGACATAACTAGAGATTTACTCAATGACCATAGAGAGCGGACCAGGACATAACTAGAGATTTACTCAATGACCATAGAGAGCGGACTAGGACATAACTGTACATTTACTCAATGACCATAGAGAGCGGACCAGGACGTAACTAGAGATTTACTCAATGACCATAGAGAGCGAACCAGGACATAGCTGTAGATTTACTCAATGACCATAGAGAGTGGACCAGGACATAACTAGAGATTTACTCAATGACCATAGAGAGCGGACCAGGACATAACTAGAGATTTACTCAATAACCATAGAGAGGGGACAAGGACATAACTAGAGATTTACTCAATGACCATAAAGAGCGGACCAGGACATAACTAGAGATTTACTCAATGACCATAGAGAGCGGACCAGGACATAACTGTACATTTACTCTATGACCATAGCGAGCGGACCAAGTCATAACTAGAGATTTACTCAATGACCATAGAGAGCGGATCAGGACATAACTGTACATTTACTCTATGACCATAGAGAGCGGACCAGGACATAACTAGAGATTTACTCAATGATCATAGAGAGCGGACCAGGACATAACTGTAGATTTACTCAATGACCATGGAGAGCGCACCAGGACATAGCTAGAGATTTACTCAATGACCATAGAGAGCAGACCAGGACATAACTAGAGATTTATTCAATGACCATAGAGAGCGGACCAGGACATAACTAGAGATTTACTCAATGACCATAGAGAGCGGACCAGGACATAGCTGAAGATTTACTCAATGACCATAGAGAGCGGACCAGGACTTAACTAGAGATTTACTCAATGACCATGGAGAGCGGACCAGGGCATAACTAGAGATTTACTCAATGACCATAGAGAGCGGACCAGGACATAACTGTACATTTACTCAATGACCATAGAGAGCGGACCAGGACATAACTAGAGATTTTCTCAATGACCATAGAGAGCGGACCAGGACATAGCTGTAGATTTTCTCAATGACCATAGAGAGCGGGCCAGGATATGACTAGAGATTTACTCAATGACCACAGAGAGCGGACCAGGACATAACTAGAGATTTACTCAATGACCATAGAGAGCGGACCATGATATAACTGTAGATTTACTCAATGACCATAGAGAGCGGACCAGGACATAACTAGAGATTTACTCAATGACCATAGAGAGCGGACCAGGACATAGCTGAAGATTTACTCAATGACCATAGGGAGCGGACCAGGACTTAACTAGAGATTTACTCAATGACCATGGAGAGCGGACCAGGGCATAACTAGAGATTTACTCAATGACCATAGAGAGCGGACCAGGACATAACTGTACATTTACTCAATGACCATAGAGAGCGGACCAGGACATAACTAGAGATTTTCTCAATGACCATAGAGAGCGGACCAGGACATAGCTGTAGATTTACTCAATGACCATAGAGAGCGGACCAGGACATAACTAGAGATTTACTCAATGACCATAGAGAACGGACCAGGACATAACTAGAGATTTACTCAATGACCATAGAGAGCGGACAAGGACAAAACTAGAGATTTACTCAATGACCATAGAGAGCGGACCAGGACATAACTAGAGATTTACTCAATGACCATAGAGAGCGGACCAGGACATAACTGTACATTTACTCTATGACCATAGAGAGCGGACCAGGACATAACTAGAGATTTACTCAATGACCATTGAGAGCGGATCAGGACATAACTGTAGATTTACTCAATGACCATAGAGAGCGGACCAGGACATAACTAGAGATTTTCTCAATGATCATAGAGAGCGGACCAGGACATAACTGTAGATTTACTCAATGACCATAGAGAGCGGACCAGGACATAACTAGAGATTTACTCAATGACCATAGAGAGCGGACCAGGACATAACTGTACATTTACTCAATGACCATAGAGAGCGGATCAGGACATAACTAGAGATTTACTCAATGACCATAGAGAGCGGACCAGGACATAGCTGTAGATTTACTCAATGACCATAGAGAGCGGACCAGGACATAACTAGAGATTTACTCAATGACCATAGAGAGCGGACCAGGACATAACTGGAGATTTATTTACTCAATGACCATAGAGAGCGGACCTGGACATAACTAGAGATTTACTCAATGACCATGGAGAGCGGACCAGGACATAACTAGCAATTTACTCAATGACCATAGAGAGCGGACCAGGACATAACTAGAGATTCACTCAATGACCATAGAGAGCGGACCAGGACATAGCTGTAGACTTACTCAATGACCATAGAGAGTGGACCAGGACATAACTAGAGATTTACTCAATGACCAGAGAGAGCGGACCAGGACATAACTGTACATTTACTCAATGACCATAGAGAGCGGACCAGGACATAACTAGAGATTTACTCAATGACCATAGAGAGCGGACCAGGACATAGCTGTAGACTTACTCAATGACCATAGAGAGTGGACCAGGACATAACTAGAGATTTAATCAATGACCGTAGAGAGCGGACCAGGACATAACTGTACATTTACTCAATGACCATAGAGAGCGGATCAGGACATAACTAGAGATTTACTCAATGACCATAGAGAGCGGACCAGGATATAGCTGTAGATTTACTCAATGACCATAGAGAGCGGACCAGGACATAACTAGAGATTTACTCAATGACCATAGAGAGCGGACCAGGACATAACTAGAGATTTACTCAATGACCATAGAGAGCGGACAAGGACATAACTAGAGATTTACTCAATGACCATAGAGAGCGGACCAGGACATAACTAGAGATTTACTCAATGACCATAGAGAGCGGACCAGGATATAACTGTACATTTACTCTATGACCATAGAGAGCGGACCAGGACATAACTAGGGATTTACTCAATGACCATAGAGAGCGGATCAGGACATAACTGTAGATTTACTCAATGACCATAGAGAGTGGACCAGGACATAACTAGAGATTTACTCAATGATCATGGAGAGCGGACCAGGACATAACTGTAGATTTACTCAATGACCATGGAGAGCGGACCAGGACATAGCTAGAGATTTACTCAATGACCATAGAGAGCGGACCAGGACATAACTAGAGATTTACTCAGTGACCATAGAGAGCGGACCAGGACATAACTAGAGATTTACTCAATGACCATAGAGAGCGGACCAGGACATAACTGTACATTTACTCAATAACCATAGAGAGCGAACCAGGACATAACTAGAGATTTACTCAATGACCATAGAGAGCGGACCAGGACATAGCTGTAGATTTACTCAATGACCATAGAGAGCGGACAAGGACATAACTAGAGATTTACTGAAAGACCATAGAGAGCAGACCAGTACATAACTAGAGATTTACTCAATGACCATAGAGAGCGGACCAGGACATAACTAGAGATTTACTCAATGACCATAGAGAGCGGACCAGGACATAACTAGAGATTTACTTGATGACCATAGAGAGCGGACCAGGACATAAATAGTGATTTACTCAATGACCATAGAGAGCGGACCAGGACATAACTGTACATTTACTCAATGACAATAGAAAGCGGACCAGGACATAACTAGAGATTTACTCAATGACCATAGACAGCGGGCCAGGATATAACTAGAGATTTACTCAATGACCACAGAGAGCGGACCAGGACATAACTAGAGATTTACTCAATGACCATAGAGAGCGGACCATGACATAACTGTAGATTTACTCAATGACCATAGAGAGCGGACCAGGACATAACTAGAGATTTACTCAATGACCATAGAGAGCGGACCAGGACATAACTAGAGATTTACTCAATGACCATAGAGAGCGGACCATGACATAACTGTAGATTTACTCAATGATCATAGAGAGCGGACCAGGATATAACTGTAGATTTACTCAAAGACCATAGAGAGCAGACCAGTACATAACTAGAGATTTACTCAATGACCATAGAGAGCGGACCAGGACATAACTAGAGATTTACTCAATGACCATAGAGAGCGGACCAGGACATAACTGTACATTTACTCAATGACCATAGAGAGCGGACCAGGACATAGCTGTAGATTTACTCAATGACCATAGAGAGCGGACCAGGACATAACTAGAGATTTACTCAATGACCATAGAGAGCGGACCAGGACATAACTAGAGATTTACTCAATGACCATAGAGAGCGGACAAGGACAAGGACCTTCACTGGCTTCCTATCCGGAAACGGGTAGAATTCAAGATCTGCTGTGTGATACACAAGAGTTTACACAATCTGGGACCCCATTACTTGGCGGACAAATTTGTTTATCACCGTCAATCCCGCATCCTCAGGTCCACCAACCAACAGTTGCTTCAGGTTCCCAGACATTATAAGACCAGACAGGGAGGCCGCGCCCTTTCCATCATGGGTCCGCGTCTATGGAACAACCTCCCCCTCTCCCTCAGAGAATGCCCGAGTCACCCAGCTTTCAGGAAACGCCTAAAGACTGTACTATTCTAGGAGGAGTTTCTTCGACCTGTTCACCTCACAGCACCGCGCGGAGATACACTTTCGGGTGTGATGCCGGCGCGTAATAAGCCCATAAATAAATAAATAAATAAATAACTAGAGATTTACTCAATGACCATAGAGAGCGGACCAGGACATAACTAGAGATTTACTCAATGACCATAGAGAGCGGACCAGGACATAACTGTACATTTACTCTATGACCATAGAGAGCGGACCAGGACATAACTAGAGATTTACTCAATGACCATAGAGAGCGGATCAGGACATAACTGTAGATTTACTCAATGACCATAGAGAGCGGACCAGGACATAACTAGAGATTTACTCAATGACCATAGAGAGCGGACCAGGACATAACTAGAGATTTACTCAATGACCATAGAGAGCGGACCAGGACATAACTAGAGATTTACTCAATGACCATAGAGAGCGGACCATGACATAACTGTAGATTTACTCAATGACGATAGAGAGCGGACCAGGACATAACTAGAGATTTACTCAATGATCATAGAGAGCGGACCAGGACATAACTGTAGATTTACTCAAAGACCATAGAGAGCAGACCAGTACATAACTAGAGATTTACTCAATGAGCATAGAGAGCGGACCAGGACATAACTAGAGATTTACTCAATGACCATAGAGAGCGGACCAGGACATAACTAGAGATTTACTCAATGACCATAGAGAGCGGACCAGGACATAACTAGAGATTTACTCAATGACCATAGAGAGCGGACCAGGACATAACTGTACATTTACTCAATGACCATAGAGAGCGGACAAGGACATAACTACAGATTTACTCAATGACCATAGAGAGCATGCCAGGATATAACTAGAGATTTACTCAATGACCATAGAGAGCGGACCATGACATAACTGTAGATTTACTCAATGACCATAGAGAGCGGACCAGGACATAACTAGAGATTTACTCAATGATCATAGAGAGCGGACCAGGACATAACTGTAGATTTACTCAAAGACCATAGAGAGCAGACCAGTACATAACTAGAGATTTACTCAATGACCATAGAGAGCAGACCAGGACATAACTAGAGATTTACTCAATGACCATAGAGAGCGGACCAGGACATAACTAGAGATTTACTCAATGACCATAGAGAGCGGACCAGGACATAACTGTACATTTACTCAATGACCATAGAGAGCGGACCAGGACATAACTAGAGATTTACTCAATGACCATGGAGAGCGGACAAGGACATAACTAGCGATTTACTCAATGACCTTAGAGAGCGGACCAGGACATAACTAGAGATTCACTCAATGACCATAGAGAGCGGACCAGGACATAGCTGTAGACTTACTCAATGACCATAGAGAGTGGACCAGGACATAACTAGAGATTTACTCAATGACCAGAGAGTGCGGACCAGGACATAACTGTACATTTACTCAATGACCATAGAGAGCGGACCAGGACATAACTAGAGATTTACTCAATGACCATAGAGAGCGGACCAGGACATAGCTGTAGACTTACTCAATGACCATAGAGAGCGGATCAGGACATAACTAGAGATTTACTCAATGACCATAGAGAGCGGACCAGGACATAGCTGTAGATTTACTCAATGACCATAGAGAGCGGACCAGGACATAACTAGAGATTTACTCAATGACCATAGAGAGCGGACCAGGACATAACTAGAGATTTACTCAATGACCATAGAAAGCTGACAAGGACATAACTAGAGATTTACTCAATGACCATAGAGAGCGGACCAGGACATAACTAGAGATTTACTCAATGACCATAGAGAGCGGACCAGGATATAACTGTACATTTACTCTATGACCATAGAGAGCGGACCAGGACATAACTAGGGATTTACTCAATGACCATAAAGAGCGGATCAGGACATAACTGTAGATTTACTCAATGACCATAGAGAGCGGACCAGGACATAACTAGAGATTTACTCGATGATCATGGAGAGCGGACCAGGACATAACTGTAGATTTACTCAATGACCATGGAGAGCGGACCAGGACATAGCTAGAGATTTACTCAATGACCATAGAGAGCGGACCAGGACATAACTAGATATTTACTCAGTGACCATAGAGAGCGGACCAGGACATAACTAGAGATTTACTCAATGACCATAGAGAGCGGACCAGGACATAACTGTACATTTACTCAATAACCATAGAGAGCGAACCAGGACATAACTAGAAATTTACTCAATGACCATAGAGAGCGGACCAGGACATAGCTGTAGATTTACTCAATGACCATAGAGAGCGGACAAGGACATAACTAGAGATGTACTCAATGACCATAGAGAGCAGACCAGTACATAACTAGAGATTTACTCAATGACCATAGAGAGCGGACCAGGACATAACTAGAGATTTACTCAATGACCATAGAGAGCGGACTAGGACATAACTAGAGATTTACTCAATGACCATAGAGAGCGGACCAGGACATAAATAGAGATTTACTCAATGACCATAGAGAGCGGACCAGGACATAACTGTACATTTACTCAATGACAATAGAGAGCGGACCAGGACATAACTAGAGATTTACTCAATGACCATAGACAGCGGGCCAGGATATAACTAGAGATTTACTCAATGACCACAGAGAGCGGACCAGGACATAACTAGAGATTTACTCAATGACCATAGAGAGCGGACCATGACATAACTGTAGATTTACTCAATGACCATAGAGAGCGGACCAGGACATAACTAGACATTTACTCAATGACCATAGAGAGCGGACCAGGACATAACTGTAGATTTACTCAAAGACCATAGAGAGCGGACCAGGACATAACTGTACATTTACTCAATGACCATAGAGAGCAGACCAGGACATAACTAGAGATTTACTCAATGACCATAGAGAGCGGACCAGGACATAACTGTACATTTACTCAATGACCATAGAGAGCGGACCAGGACATAACTAGAGATTTACTCAATGACCATAGAGAGCGTACCAGGACATAACTAGAGATTTACTCAAAGACCATAGAGAGCAGACCAGTACATAACTAGAGATTTTCTCAATGACCATAGAGAGCGGACCATGACATAACTGTAGATTTACTCAATGACGATAGAGAGCGGACCAGGACATAACTAGAGATTTACTCAATGATCATAGAGAGCGGACCAGGACATAACTGTAGATTTACTCAAAGACCATAGAGAGCAGACCAGTACATAACTAGAGATTTACTCAATGACCATAGAGAGCGGACCAGGACATAACTGGAGATTTATTTACTCAATGACCATAGAGAGCGGACCTGGACATAACTAGAGATTTACTCAATGACCATAGAGAGCGGACCAGGACATAACTGTACATTTACTCAATGACCATAGAGAGCGGACCAGGACATAACTAGAGATTTACTCAATGATCATAGAGAGCGGACCAGGACATAACTGTAGATTTACTCAAAGACCATAGAGAGCAGACCAGTACATAACTAGAGATTTACTCAATGATCATAGAGAGCGGACCAGGACATAACTGTAGACTTACTCAATGACCATAGAGAGTGGACCAGGACATAGCTGTAGACTTACTCAATGACCATAGAGAGCGGATCAGGACATAACTAGAGATTTACTCAATGACCATAGAGAGCGGACCAGGACATAGCTGTAGATTTACTCAATGACCATAGAGAGCGGACCAGGACATAACTAGAGATTTACTCAATGACCATAGAGAGCGGACCAGGACATAACTAGAGATTTACTCAATGACCATAGAAAGCTGACAAGGACATAACTAGAGATTTACTCAATGACCATAGAGAGCGGACCAGGACATAACTAGAGATTTACTCAATGACCATAGAGAGCGGACCAGGATATAACTGTACATTTACTCTATGACCATAGAGAGCGGACCAGGACATAACTAGGGATTTACTCAATGACCATAAAGAGCGGATCAGGACATAACTGTAGATTTACTCAATGACCATAGAGAGCGGACCAGGACATAACTAGAGATTTACTCGATGATCATGGAGAGCGGACCAGGACATAACTGTAGATTTACTCAATGACCATGGAGAGCGGACCAGGACATAGCTAGAGATTTACTCAATGACCATAGAGAGCGGACCAGGACATAACTAGATATTTACTCAGTGACCATAGAGAGCGGACCAGGACATAACTAGAGATTTACTCAATGACCATAGAGAGCGGACCAGGACATAACTGTACATTTACTCAATAACCATAGAGAGCGAACCAGGACATAACTAGAGATTTACTCAATGACCATAGAGAGCGGACCAGGACATAGCTGTAGATTTACTCAATGACCATAGAGAGCGGACAAGGACATAACTAGAGATTTACTCAATGACCATAGAGAGCAGACCAGTACATAACTAGAGATTTACTCAATGACCATAGAGAGCGGACCAGGACATAACTAGAGATTTACTCAATGACCATAGAGAGCGGACTAGGACATAACTAGAGATTTACTCAATGACCATAGAGAGCGGACCAGGACATAAATAGAGATTTACTCAATGACCATAGAGAGCGGACCAGGACATAACTGTACATTTACTCAATGACAATAGAGAGCGGACCAGGACATAACTAGAGATTTACTCAATGACCATAGACAGCGGGCCAGGATATAACTAGAGATTTACTCAATGACCACAGAGAGCGGACCAGGACATAACTAGAGATTTACTCAATGACCATAGAGAGCGGACCATGACATAACTGTAGATTTACTCAATGACCATAGAGAGCGGACCAGGACATAACTAGACATTTACTCAATGACCATAGAGAGCGGACCAGGACATAACTGTAGATTTACTCAAAGACCATAGAGAGCGGACCAGGACATAACTGTACATTTACTCAATGACCATAGAGAGCAGACCAGGACATAACTAGAGATTTACTCAATGACCATAGAGAGCGGACCAGGACATAACTGTACATTTACTCAATGACCATAGAGAGCGGACCAGGACATAACTAGAGATTTACTCAATGACCATAGAGAGCGTACCAGGACATAACTAGAGATTTACTCAAAGACCATAGAGAGCAGACCAGTACATAACTAGAGATTTTCTCAATGACCATAGAGAGCGGACCATGACATAACTGTAGATTTACTCAATGACGATAGAGAGCGGACCAGGACATAACTAGAGATTTACTCAATGATCATAGAGAGCGGACCAGGACATAACTGTAGATTTACTCAAAGACCATAGAGAGCAGACCAGTACATAACTAGAGATTTACTCAATGACCATAGAGAGCGGACCAGGACATAACTGGAGATTTATTTACTCAATGACCATAGAGAGCGGACCTGGACATAACTAGAGATTTACTCAATGACCATAGAGAGCGGACCAGGACATAACTGTACATTTACTCAATGACCATAGAGAGCGGACCAGGACATAACTAGAGATTTACTCAATGATCATAGAGAGCGGACCAGGACATAACTGTAGATTTACTCAAAGACCATAGAGAGCAGACCAGTACATAACTAGAGATTTACTCAATGATCATAGAGAGCGGACCAGGACATAACTGTAGACTTACTCAATGACCATAGAGAGTGGACCAGGACATAACTAGAGATTTACTCAATGACCATAGAGAGCGGACCAGGACATAACTGTACATTTACTCAATGACCATAGAGAGAGGACCAGGACATAACTAGAGATTTACTCAATGACCATAGAGAGCGGACCATGACATAACTGTAGATTTACTCAACGACCATAGAGAGCGGACCAGGACATAACTAGAGATTTACTCAATGATCATAGAGAGCGGACCAGGACATAACTGTAGATTTACTCAAAGACCATAGAGAGCAGACCAGTACATAACTAGAGATTTACTCAATGACCATAGAGAGCGGACCAGGACATAACTAGAGATTTACTCAATGACCATAGAGAGCGGAACAGGACATAACTAGAGATTTACACAAGGACCATAGAGAGCGGACCAGGACATAACTAGAGATTTACTCAATGACCATAGAGAGCGGACCAGGACATAACTGTACATTTACTCAATGACCATAGAGAGCGGACCAGGACATAACTAGAGATTTACTCAATGACCATAGAGAGCGGGCCAGGATATAACTAGAGATTTACTCAATGACCATAGAGAGCGGACCAGGACATAACTAGATATTTACTCAATGACCATAGAGAGCGGACCAGGACATAACTGTACATTTACTCAATCATCATAGAGAGCGGACCAGGAATATAACTAGAGATTTACTCAATGACCATAGAGAGCGGACCAGGACATAACTGTACATTTACTCAATGACCATAGAGAGCAGACCAGTACATAACTAGAGATTTTCTCAATGACCATAGAGAGCGGACCAGGACATAACTAGAGATTTACTCAATGACCACAGAGAGCGGACCAGGACATAACTAGAGATTTACTCAATGACCATAGAGAGCGGACCAGGACATAACTGTACATTTACTCAATCACCATAGAGAGCGGACCAGGAATATAACTAGAGATTTACTCAATGACCATAGAGAGCGGACCAGGACATAGCTGTAGATTTACTCAATGACCTTAGAGAGCAGACCAGTACATAACTAGAGATTTACTCAATGATCATAGAGAGCGGACCAGGACATAACTGTAGACTTACTCAATGACCATAGAGAGTGGACCAGGACATAACTAGAGATTTACTCAATGACCATAGAGAGCGGACCAGGACATAACTGGAGATTTATTTACTCAATGACCATAGAGAGCGGACCTGGACATAACTAGAGATTTACTCAATGACCATAGAGAGCGGACCAGGACATAACTGTACATTTACTCAATGACCATAGAGAGCGGACCAGGACATAACTAGAGATTTACTCAATGATCATAGAGAGCGGACCAGGACATAACTGTAGATTTACTCAAAGACCATAGAGAGCAGACCAGTACATAACTAGAGATTTACTCAATGATCATAGAGAGCGGACCAGGACATAACTGTAGACTTACTCAATGACCATAGAGAGTGGACCAGGACATAACTAGAGATTTACTCAATGACCATAGAGAGCGGACCAGGACATAACTGTACATTTACTCAATCACCATAGAGAGCGGACCAGGAATATAACTAGAGATTTACTCAATGACCATAGAGAGCGGACCAGGACATAGCTGTAGATTTACTCAATGACCTTAGAGAGCGGACCAGGACATAACTAGAGATTTACTCAATGACCATAGAGAGCGGACCAGGACATAACTAGAGATTTACTCAATGACCATAGAGAGCGGACAAGGACATAACTAGAGATTTACTCAATGACCATAGAGAGCGGACCAGGACATAACTAGAGATTTACTCAAAGACCATAGAGAGCGGACCAGGACATAACTGTACATTTACTCTATGACCATAGAGAGCAGACCAGGACATAACTAGAGATTTACTCAATGACCATAGAGAGCGGATAAGGACATAACTGTAGATTTACTCAATGACCATAGAGAGCAGACCAGGACATAACTAGAGATTTACTCAATGATCATAGAGAGCGGACCAGGACATAACTGTAGATTTACTCAATGACCATGGAGAGCGGACCAGGACATAGCTAGAGATTTACTCAATGACCATAGAGAGCGGACCAGGACATAACTAGAGATTTACTCAATGACCATAGAGAGCGGACCAGGACATAACTAGAGATTTACTCAATAACCATAGAGAGCGGACCAGGACATAACTGTACATTTACTCAATGACCATAGAGAGCGGACCAGGACATAGCTGTAGATTTACTCAATGACCATGGAGAGCGGACCAGGACATAACTAGAGATTTACTCAATGACCATAGAGAGCGGACCAGGACATAACTAGAGATTTACTCAATGACCATAGAGAGCGGACCATGACATAACTGTAGATTTACTCAATGACCATAGAGAGCGGACCAGGACATAACTAGAGATTTACTCAATGATCATAGAGAGCGGACCAGGACATAACTGTAGATTTACTCAAAGACCATAGAGAGCAGACCAGTACATAACTAGAGATTTACTCAATGACCATAGAGAGCGGACCAGGACATAACCAGAGATTTACTCAATGACCATAGAGAGCGGACCAGGGCATAACTAGAGATTTACTCAATGACCATAGAGAGCGGACCAGGACATAACTGTACATTTACTCAATGACCATAGAGAGCGGACCAGGACATAACTAGAGATTTACTCAATGACCATAGAGAGCGGACCAGGACATAGCTGTAGATTTACTCAATGACCATAGAGAGCGGACCAGGACATAACTAGAGATTTACTCAATGACCATAGAGAGTGTACCATGACATAACTGTAGATTTACTCAATGACCATAGAGAGCGGACCAGGACATAACTAGAGATTTACTCAATGATCATAGAGAGCGGACCAGGACATAACTGTAGATTTACTCAAAGACCATAGAGAGCAGACCAGTACATAACTAGAGATTTACTCAATGACCATAAAGAGCGGACCAGGACATAACTGATTTACTCAATTACCATAGAGAGCGGACCAGGACATAACTAGAGATTTACTCAATGACCATAGAGAGCGGACCAGGACATAACTGTACATTTACTCAATGACCATAGAGAGCGGACCAGGACATAACTAGAGATTTACTCAATGATCATAGAGAGCGGACCAGGACATAACTGTAAATTTACTCAAAGACCATAGAGAGCAGACCAGTACATAACTAGAGATTTACTCAATGACCATAGAGAGCGGACCAGGACATAACTAGAGATTTACTCAATGACCATAGAGAGCGGACCAGGACATAACTAGAGATTTACTCAATGATCATAGAGAGCGGACCAGGACATAACTGTAAATTTACTCAAAGACCATAGAGAGCAGACCAGTACATAACTAGAGATTTACTCAATGACCATAGAGAGCGGACCATGACATAACTGTACATTTACTCAATGACCATAGAGAGCGGACCAGGACATAACTAGAGATTTACTCAATGATCATAGAGAGCGGACCAGGACATAACTGTAAATTTACTCAAAGACCATAGAGAGCAGACCAGTACATAACTAGAGATTTACTCAATGACCATAGAGAGAGGACCAGGACATAACTAGAGATTTACTCAATGACCATAGAGAGCGGACCATGACATAACTGTAGATTTACTCAATGACGATAGAGAGCGGACCAGGACATAACTAGAGATTTACTCAATGATCATAGAGAGCGGACCAGGACATAACTGGAGATTTATTTACTCAATGACCATAGAGAGCGGACCTGGACATAACTAGAGATTTACTCAATGACCATAGAGAGCGGACCAGGACATAACTAGAGATTTACTCAATGATCATAGAGAGCGGACCAGGACATAACTGTAGATTTACTCAAAGACCATAGAGAGCAGACCAGTACATAACTAGAGATTTACTCAATGATCATAGAGAGCGGACCAGGACATAACTGTAGACTTACTCAATGACCATAGAGAGTGGACCAGGACATAACTGTAGATTTACTCAATGACGATAGAGAGCGGACCAGGACATAACTAGAGATTTACTCAATGATCATAGAGAGCGGACCAGGACATAACTGTAGATTTACTCAAAGACCATAGAGAGCAGACCAGTACATAACTAGAGATTTACTCAATGACCATAGAGAGCGGACCAGGACATAACTGGAGATTTATTTACTCAATGACCATAGAGAGCGGACCTGGACATAACTAGAGATTTACTCAATGACCATAGAGAGCGGACCAGGACATAACTGTACATTTACTCAATGACCATAGAGAGCGGACCAGGACATAACTAGAGATTTACTCAATGATCATAGAGAGCGGACCAGGACATAACTGTAGATTTACTCAAAGACCATAGAGAGCAGACCAGTACATAACTAGAGATTTACTCAATGACCATAAAGAGCGGACCAGGACATAACTGATTTACTCAATTACCATAGAGAGCGGACCAGGACATAACTAGAGATTTACTCAATGACCATAGAGAGCGGACCAGGACATAACTGTACATTTACTCAATGACCATAGAGAGCGGACCAGGACATAACTAGAGATTTACTCAATGATCATAGAGAGCGGACCAGGACATAACTGTAAATTTACTCAAAGACCATAGAGAGCAGACCAGTACATAACTAGAGATTTACTCAATGACCATAGAGAGCGGACCAGGACATAACTAGAGATTTACTCAATGACCATAGAGAGCGGACCAGGACATAACTAGAGATTTACTCAATGATCATAGAGAGCGGACCAGGACATAACTGTAAATTTACTCAAAGACCATAGAGAGCAGACCAGTACATAACTAGAGATTTACTCAATGACCATAGAGAGCGGACCATGACATAACTGTACATTTACTCAATGACCATAGAGAGCGGACCAGGACATAACTAGAGATTTACTCAATGATCATAGAGAGCGGACCAGGACATAACTGTAAATTTACTCAAAGACCATAGAGAGCAGACCAGTACATAACTAGAGATTTACTCAATGACCATAGAGAGAGGACCAGGACATAACTAGAGATTTTCTCAATGACCATAGAGAGCGGACCATGACATAACTGTAGATTTACTCAATGACGATAGAGAGCGGACCAGGACATAACTAGAGATTTACTCAATGATCATAGAGAGCGGACCAGGACATAACTGTAGATTTACTCAAAGACCATAGAGAGCAGACCAGTACATAACTAGAGATTTACTCAATGACCATAGAGAGCGGACCAGGACATAACTGGAGATTTATTTACTCAATGACCATAGAGAGCGGACCTGGACATAACTAGAGATTTACTCAATGACCATAGAGAGCGGACCAGGACATAACTGTACATTTACTCAATGACCATAGAGAGCGGACCAGGACATAACTAGAGATTTACTCAATGATCATAGAGAGCGGACCAGGACATAACTGTAGATTTACTCAAAGACCATAGAGAGCAGACCAGTACATAACTAGAGATTTACTCAATGATCATAGAGAGCGGACCAGGACATAACTGTAGACTTACTCAATGACCATAGAGAGTGGACCAGGACATAACTAGAGATTTACTCAATGACCATAGAGAGCGGACCAGGACATAACTGTACATTTACTCAATGACCATAGAGAGCGGATCAGGACATAACTAGAGATTTACTCAATGACCATAGAGATCGGACCAGGACATAGCTGTAGATTTACTCAATGACCATAGAGAGCGGACCAGGACATAACTAGAGATTTACTCAATGACCATAGAGAGCGGACCAGGACATAACTAGAGATTTACTCAATGACCATAGAGAGCGGAAAAGGACATAACTAGAGATTTACTCAATGACCATAGAGAGCTGACCAGGACATAACTAGAGATTTACTCAAAGACCATAGAGAGCGGACCGGGACATAACTAGAGATTTACTCAATGAACATAGAGAGCGGACCAGGACATAGCTGTAGATTTACTCAATGACCATAGAGAGCGGACCAGGACATAACTAGAGATTTACTCAATGACCATAGAGAGCGGACCATGACATAACTGTAGATTTACTCAATGACCATAGAGAGCGGACCAGGACATAACTAGAGATTTACTCAATGATCATAGAGAGCGGACCAGGACATAACTGTAGATTTACTCAAAGACCATAGAGAGCAGACCAGTACATAACTAGAGATTTACTCAATGACCATAGAGAGAGGACCAGGACATAACTAGAGATTTACTCAATGACCATAGAGAGCGGACCATGACATAACTGTAGATTTACTCAATGACCATAGAGAGCGGATCAGGACATAACTGTAGATTTACTCAATGACCATAGAGAGCGGACCAGGACATAACTAGAGATTTTCTCAATGATCATAGAGAGCGGACCAGGACATAACTGTAGATTTACTCAATGACCATGGAGAGCGGACCAGGACATAGCTAGAGATTTACTCAATGACCATAGATAGCCGACCAGGACATAACAAGAGATTTACTCAATGACCATAGAGAGCGGACCAGGACATAACTATAGATTTACTCAATGACCATAGAGAGCGGACCAGGACATAACTGTACATTTACACAATGACCATAGAGAGCGGACCAGGACATAACTAGAGAATTACTCAATGGCCATAGAGAGCGGACCAGGACATAGCTGTAGATTTACTCAATGACCATAGAGAGCGGACCAGGACATAACTAGAGATTTACTCAATGACCATAGAGAGCGGACCAGGACATAACTAGAGATGTATTTACTCAATGAGCATAGAGAGCGGACCAGGACATAAATAGAGATTTCCTCAATGACCATAGAGAGCGGACCAGGACATAACTAGCGATTTACTCAATGACCATAGAGAGCAGACCAGGACATAACTAGAGATTTACTCAATGACCATAGAGAGCGGACCAGGACATAACTAGAGATTTACTCAATGATCATAGAGAGCGGACCAGGACATAACTGTAGATTTACTCAATGACCATGGAGAGCGCACCAGGACATAGCTAGAGATTTACTCAATGACCATAGAGAGCAGACCAGGACATAACTAGAGATTTATTCAATGACCATAGAGAGAGGACCAGGACATAACTAGAGATTTACTCAATGACCATAGAGAGCGGACCAGGACATAACTGTACATTTACTCAATGACCATAGAGAGCAGACCAGGACATAACTAGAGATTTACTCAATGACCATAGAGAGCGGACCATGACATAACTGAAGATTTACTCAATGACGATAGAGAGCGGACCAGGACATAACTAGAGATTTACTCAATGATCATAGAGAGCGGACCAGACATAACTGTAGATTTACTCAAAGACCATAGAGAGCAGACCAGTACATAACTAGAGATTTACTCAATGACCATAGAGAGCGGACCAGGACATAACTTGAGATTTATTTACTCAATGACCATAGAGAGCGGACCTGGACATAACTAGAGATTTACTCAATGACCATAGAGAGCGGACCAGGACATAACTGTACATTTACTCAATGACCATAGAGAGCGGACCAGGACATAACTAGAGATTTACTCAATGATCATAGAGAGCGGACCAGGACATAACTGTAGATTTACTCAAAGACCATAGAGAGCAGACCAGTACATAACTAGAGATTTACTCAATGATCATAGAGAGCGGACCAGGACATAACTGTAGACTTACTCAATGACCATAGAGAGTGGACCAGGACATAACTAGAGATTTACTCAATGACCATAGAGAGCGGACCAGGACATAACTGTACATTTACTCAATGACCATAGAGAGCGGATCAGGACATAACTAGAGATTTACTCAATGACCATAGAGAGCGGACCAGGACATAGCTGTAGATTTACTCAATGACCATAGAGAGCGGACCAGGACATAACTAGAGATTTACTCAATGACCATAGAGAGCGGACCAGGACATAACTAGAGATTTACTCAATGACCATAGAGAGCGGAAAAGGACATAACTAGAGATTTACTCAATGACCATAGAAAGCTGACCAGGACATAACTAGAGATTTACTCAAAGACCATAGAGAGCGGACCGGGACATAACTAGAGATTTACTCAATGAACATAGAGAGCGGACCAGGACATAGCTGTAGATTTACTCAATGACCATAGAGAGCGGACCAGGACATAACTAGAGATTTACTCAATGACCATAGAGAGCGGACCATGACATAACTGTAGATTTACTCAATGACCATAGAGAGCGGACCAGGACATAACTAGAGATTTACTCAATGATCATAGAGAGCGGACCAGGACATAACTGTAGATTTACTCAAAGACCATAGAGAGCAGACCAGTACATAACTAGAGATTTACTCAATGACCATAGAGAGAGGACCAGGACATAACTAGAGATTTACTCAATGACCATAGAGAGCGGACCATGACATAACTGTAGATTTACTCAATGACCATAGAGAGCGGATCAGGACATAACTGTAGATTTACTCAATGACCATAGAGAGCGGACCAGGACATAACTAGAGATTTTCTCAATGATCATAGAGAGCGGACCAGGACATAACTGTAGATTTACTCAATGACCATGGAGAGCGGACCAGGACATAACTAGAGATTTACTCAATGACCATAGAGAGCGGACCAGGACATAACTAGAGATGTATTTACTCAATGACCATAGAGAGCGGACCAGGACATAAATAGAGATTTCCTCAATGACCATAGAGAGCGGACCGGGACATAACTAGCCATTTACTCAATGACCATAGAGAGCAGACCAGGACATAACTAGAGATTTACTCAATGACCATAGAGAGCGGACCAGGACATAGCTGTAGACTTACTCAATGACCATAGAGAGTGGACCAGGACATAACTAGAGATTTACTCAATGACCAGAGAGAGCGGACCAGGACATAACTGTACATTTACTCAATGACCATAGAGAGCGGACCAGGACATAACTGTACATTTACTCAATGACCATAGAGAGCGGACCAGGACATAACTAGAGATTTACTCAATGACCATAGAGAGCGGACCAGGACATAGCTGTAGATTTACTCAATGACCATAGAGAGCGGACCAGGACATAACTAGAGATTTACTCAATGACCATAGAGAGCGGACCATGACATAACTGTAGATTTACTCAATGACCATAGAGAGCGGACCAGGACATAACTAGAGATTTACTCAATGATCATAGAGAGCGGACCATACATAACTGTAGATTTACTCAAAGACCATAGAGAGCAGACCAGTACATAACTAGAGATTTACTCAATGACCATAGAGAGCGGACCAGGACATAAATAGAGATTTACTCAATGACCATAGAGAGCGGACCAGGACATAGCTAGAGATTTACTCAATGACCATAGAGAGCGGACCAGGACATAACTGTACATTTACTCAATGACCATAGAGAGCGGACCAGGACATAACTAGAGATTTACTCAATGACCATATTGGAGCGGACCAGGACATAACTGTAAATTTACTCAAAGACCATAGAGAGCAGACCAGTACATAACTAGAGATTTACTCAATGACCATAGAGAGCGGACCAGGACATAACTAGAGATTTACTCAATGACCATAGAGAGCGGACCAGGACATAACTAGAGATTTACTCAATGACCATAGAGAGCGGACTAGGACATAACTGTACATTTACTCAATGACCATAGAGAGCGGACCAGGACATAACTAGAGATTTACTCAATGACCATAGAGAGCGGACCAGGACATAGCTGTAGATTTACTCAATGACCATAGAGAGCGGACCAGGACATAACTAGAGATTTACTCAATGACCATAGAGAGCGGACCAGGACATAACTAGAGATTTACTCAATGACCATAGAGAGCGGACCAGGACATAACTAGAGATTTACTCAATGACCATAAAGAGCGGACCAGGACATAACTGTACATTTACTCTATGACCATAGAGAGCGGACCAAGACATAACTAGAGATTTACTCAATGACCATAGAGAGCGGATCAGGACATAACTGTAGATTTACTCAATGACCATAGAGAGCGGACCAGGACATAACTAGAGATTTACTCAATGATCATAGAGAGCGGACCAGGACATAACTGTAGATTTACTCAATGACCATGGAGAGCGCACCAGGACATAGCTAGAGATTTACTCAATGACCATAGAGAGCAGACCAGGACATAACTAGAGATTTATTCAATGACCATAGAGAGCGGACCAGGACATAACTAGAGATTTACTCAATGACCATAGAGAGCGGACCAGGACATAACTGTACATTTACTCAATGACCATAGAGAGCGGACCAGGACATAACTAGAGATTTACTCAATGACCATAGAGAGCGGACCAGGACATAGCTGTAGATTTACTCATTGACCATAGAGAGCGGACCAGGACATAACTAGAGATTTACTCAATGACCATAGAGAGCGGACCAGGACATAACTAGAGATTTACTCAATGACCATAGAGTGCGGACCAGGACATAACTAGAGATTTACTCAATGACCATAGAGAGCGGACCATGACATAACTGTAGATTTACTCAATGACCATAGAGAGTGGACCAGGACATAACTAGAGATTTACTCAATGATCATAGAGAGCGGACCAGGACATAACTGTAGATTTACTCAAAGACCATAGAGAGCAGACCAGTACATAACTAGAGATTTACTCAATGACCATAGAGAGCGGACCAGGACATAACTAGAGATCTACTCAATGACCATAGAGAGCAGACCAGGACATAACTAGAGATTTACTCAATGACCATAGAGAGCGGGCCAGGATATGACTAGAGATTTACTCAATGACCACAGAGAGCGGACCAGGACATAACTAGAGATTTACTCAATGACCATAGAGAGCGGACCATGATATAACTGTAGATTTACTCAATGACCATAGAGAGCGGACCAGGACATAACTAGAGATTTACTCAATGATCATAGAGAGCGGACCAGGACATAACTGTAGATTTACTCAAAGACCATAGAGAGCAGACCAGTACATAACTAGAGATTTACTCAATGACCATAGAGAGCGGACCAGGACTTAACTAGAGATTTACTCAATGACCATAGAGAGCGGACCAGGGCATAACTAAAGATTTACTCAATGACCATAGAGAGCGGACCAGGACATAACTGTACATTTACTCAATGACCATAGAGAGCGGACCAGGACATAACTAGAGATTTTCTCAATGACCGTAGAGAGCGGACCAGGACATAGCTGTAGATTTACTCAATGACCATAGAGAGCGGACCAGGACATAACTAGAGATTTACTCAATGACCATAGAGAGCGGACCAGGACATAACTAGAGATTTACTCAATGACCATAGAGAGCGGACAAGGACAAAACTAGAGATTTACTCAATGACCACAGAGAGCGGACCAGGACATAACTAGAGATTTACTCAATGACCATAGAGAGCGGACCAGGACATAACTGTACATTTACTCTATGACCATAGAGAGCGGACCAGGACATAACTAGAGATTTAGTCAATGACCATAGAGAGCGGATCAGGACATAACTGTAGATTTACTCAATGACCATAGAGAGCGGACCAGGACATAACTAGAGATTTTCTCAATGATCATAGAGAGCGGACCAGGGCATAACTGTAGATTTACTCAATGACCATGGAGAGCGGACCAGGACATAGCTAGAGATTTACTCAATGACCATAGAGAGCGGACCAGGACATAACAAGAGATTTACTCAATGACCATAGAGAGCGGACCAGGACATAACTAGAGATTTACTCAATGACCATAGAGAGCGGACCAGGACATAACTGTACATTTACTCAATGACCATTGGAGCGGACCAGGACATAACTAGAGATTTACTCAATGACCATAGAGAGCGGACCAGGACATAACTAGAGATTTACTCAATGACCATAGAGAGCGGACCAGGACATAACTAGAGATTTATTTACTCAATGACCATAGAGAGCGGACCAGGGCATAAATAGAGATTTACTCAATGACCATAGAGAGCGGACCAGGACATAACTAGCGATTTACTCAATGACCATAGAGAGCAGACCAGGACATAACTAGAGATTTACTCAATGACCATAGAGAGCGGACCAGGACATAGCTGTAGACTTACTCAATGACCATAGAGAGTGGACCAGGACATAACTAGAGATTTACTCAATGACCAGAGAGAGCGGACCAGGACATAACTGTACATTTACTCAATGACCATAGAGAGCGGACCAGGACATAACTAGAGATTTACTCAATGACCATAGAGAGCGGACCAGGACATAGCTGTAGACTTACTCAATGACCATAGAGAGTGGACCAGGACATAACTAGAGATTTACTCAATGACCATAGAGAGCGGACCAGGACATAACTAGAGATTTACTCAATGACCATAGAGAGCAGACCAGGACATAACTAGAGATTTACTCAATGACCATAGAGAGCGGACCAGGACATAACTGTACATTTACTCAATGACTATAGAGAGCGGACCAGGACATAACTAGAGATTTACTCAATTACCATAGAGAGCGGACCAGGACATAGCTGTAGACTTACTCAATGACCATAGAGAGTGGACCAGGACATAACTAGAGATTTACTCAATGACCAGAGAGAGCGGACCAGGACATAACTGTACATTTACTCAATGACCATAGAGAGCGGACCAGAACATAACTAGAGATTTACTCAATGACCATAGAGAGCGGACAAGGACATAGCTGTAGATTTACTCAATGACCATAGAGAGCGGACCAGGACATAACTGTACATTTACTCAATGACCATACAGAGCGGACCAGGACATAACTAGAGATTTACTCAATGACCATAGAGAACGGACCAGGACATAGCTGTAGACTTACTCAATGACCATAGAGAGTGGACCAGGACATAACTAGAGATTTACTCAATGACCATAGAGAGCGGACCAGGACATAACTAGAGATTTACTCAATGACCATAGAGAGCGGACCAGGACATAACTAGAGATTTACTCAATGACCATAGAGAGCGGACCAGGACATAACTGTACATTTACTCAATGACCATAGAGAGCGGACCAGGACATAACTAGAGATTTACTCAATGACCGTAGAGAGCGGACCAGGACATAGCTGTAGTTTTACTCAATGACCATAGAGAGCGGACCAGGACATAACTAGAGATTTACTCAATGACCATAGAGAGCTGACCAGGACATAACTAAAGATTTACTCAAAGACCATAGAGAGCGGACCGGGACATAACTAGAGATTTACTCAATGACCATAGAGAGCGGACCAGGACATAGCTGTAGATTTACTCAATGACCATAGAGAGCGGACCAGGACATAACTAGAGATTTACTCAATGACCATAGAGAGCGGACCATGACATAACTGTAGATTTACTCAATGACCATAGAGAGCGGACCAGGACATAACTAGAGATTTACTCAATGATCATAGAGAGCGGACCAGGACATAACTGTAGATTTACTCAAAGACCATAGAGAGCAGACCAGTACATAACTAGAGATTTACTCAATGACCATAGAGAGCGGACCAGGACATAACTAGAGATTTACTCAATGACCATAGAGAGCGGACCAGGACATAGCTAGAGATTTACTCAATGACCATAGAGAGCGGACCAGGACATAACTGTACGTTTACTCAATGACCATAGAGAGCGGACCAGGACATAACTAGAGATTTACTCAATGATCATAGAGAGCGGACCAGGACATAACTGTAAATTTACTCAAAGACCATAGAGAGCAGACCAGTACATAACTAGAGATTTACTCAATGACCATAGAGAGCGGACCAGGACATAACTAGAGATTTACTCAATGACCATAGAGAGCGGACCAGGACATAACTAGAGATTTACTCAATGACCATAGAGAGCGGACTAGGACATAACTGTACATTTACTCAATGACCATAGAGAGCGGACCAGGACGTAACTAGAGATTTACTCAATGACCATAGAGAGCGGACCAGGACATAGCTGTAGATTTACTCAATGACCATAGAGAGTGGACCAGGACATAACTAGAGATTTACTCAATGACCATAGAGAGCGGACCAGGACATAACTAGAGATTTACTCAATAACCATAGAGAGCGGACAAGGACATAACTAGAGATTTACTCAATGACCATAAAGAGCGGACCAGGACATAACTAGAGATTTACTCAATGACCATAGAGAGCGGACCAGGACATAACTGTACATTTACTCTATGACCATAGCAAGCGGACCAAGTCATAACTAGAGATTTACTCAATGACCATAGAGAGCGGATCAGGACATAACTGTACATTTACTCTATGACCATAGAGAGCGGACCAGGACATAACTAGAGATTTACTCAATGATCATAGAGAGCGGACCAGGACATAACTGTAGATTTACTCAATGACCATGGAGAGCGCACCAGGACATAGCTAGAGATTTACTCAATGACCATAGAGAGCAGACCAGGACATAACTAGAGATTTATTCAATGACCATAGAGAGCGGACCAGGACATAACTAGAGATTTACTCAATGACCATAGAGAGCGGACCAGGACATAGCTGAAGATTTACTCAATGACCATAGAGAGCGGACCAGGACTTAACTAGAGATTTACTCAATGACCATGGAGAGCGGACCAGGGCATAACTAGAGATTTACTCAATGACCATAGAGAGCGGACCAGGACATAACTGTACATTTACTCAATGACCATAGAGAGCGGACCAGGACATAACTAGAGATTTTCTCAATGACCATAGAGAGCGGACCAGGACATAGCTGTAGATTTACTCAATGACCATAGAGAGCGGGCCAGGATATGACTAGAGATTTACTCAATGACCACAGAGAGCGGACCAGGACATAACTAGAGATTTACTCAATGACCATAGAGAGCGGACCATGATATAACTGTAGATTTACTCAATGACCATAGAGAGCGGACCAGGACATAACTAGAGATTTACTCAATGATCATAGAGAGCGGACCAGGACATAACTGTAGATTTACTCAAAGACCATAGAGAGCAGACCAGTACATAACTAGAGATTTACTCAATGACCATAGAGAGCGGACCAGGACTTAACTAGAGATTTACTTAATGACCATAGAGAGCGGACCAGGGCATAACTAAAGATTTACTCAATGACCATAGAGAGCGGACCAGGACATAACTGTACATTTACTCAATGACCATAGAGAGCGGACCAGGACATAACTAGAGATTTTCTCAATGACCGTAGAGAGCGGACCAGGACATAGCTGTAGATTCACTCAATGACCATAGAGAGCGGACCAGGACATAACTAGAGATTTACTCAATGACCACAGAGAGCGGACCAGGACATAACTAGAGATTTACTCAATGACCATAGAGAGCGGACCAGGACATAACTGTATATTTACTCTATGACCATAGAGAGCGGACCAGGACATAACTAGAGATTTAGTCAATGACCATAGAGAGCGGATCAGGACATAACTGTAGATTTACTCAATGACCATAGAGAGCGGACCAGGACATAACTAGAGATTTTCTCAATGATCATAGAGAGCGGACCAGGGCATAACTGTAGATTTACTCAATGACCATGGAGAGCGGACCAGGACATAGCTAGAGATTTACTCAATGACCATAGAGAGCGGACCAGGACATAACAAGAGATTTACTCAATGACCATAGAGAGCGGACCAGGACATAACTAGAGATTTACTCAATGACCATAGAGAGCGGACCAGGACATAACTGTACATTTACTCAATGACCATTGGAGCGGACCAGGACATAACTAGAGATTTACTCAATGACCATAGAGAGCGGACCAGGACATAACTAGAGATTTACTCAATGACCATAGAGAGCGGACCAGGACATAACTAGAGATTTATTTACTCAATGACCATAGAGAGCGGACCAGGGCATAAATAGAGATTTACTCAATGACCATAGAGAGCGGACCAGGACATAACTAGCGATTTACTCAATGACCATAGAGAGCAGACCAGGACATAACTAGAGATTTACTCAATGACCATAGAGAGCGGACCAGGACATAGCTGTAGACTTACTCAATGACCATAGAGAGTGGACCAGGACATAACTAGAGATTTACTCAATGACCAGAGAGAGCGGACCAGGACATAACTGTACATTTACTCAATGACCATAGAGAGCGGACCAGGACATAACTAGAGATTTACTCAATGACCATAGAGAGCGGACCAGGACATAGCTGTAGACTTACTCAATGACCATAGAGAGTGGACCAGGACATAACTAGAGATTTACTCAATGACCATAGAGAGCGGACCAGGACATAACTAGAGATTTACTCAATGACCATAGAGAGCAGACCAGGACATAACTAGAGATTTACTCAATGACCATAGAGAGCGGACCAGGACATAACTGTACATTTACTCAATGACTATAGAGAGCGGACCAGGACATAACTAGAGATTTACTCAATGACCATAGAGAGCGGACCAGGACATAGCTGTAGACTTACTCAATGACCATAGAGAGTGGACCAGGACATAACTAGAGATTTACTCAATGACCAGAGAGAGCGGACCAGGACATAACTGTACATTTACTCAATGACCATAGAGAGCGGACCAGAACATAACTAGAGATTTACTCAATGACCATAGAGAGCGGACAAGGACATAGCTGTAGATTTACTCAATGACCATAGAGAGCGGACCAGGACATAACTGTACATTTACTCAATGACCATACAGAGCGGACCAGGACATAACTAGAGATTTACTCAATGACCATAGAGAGCGGACCAGGACATAGCTGTAGACTTACTCAATGACCATAGAGAGTGGACCAGGACATAACTAGAGATTTACTCAATGACCATAGAGAGCGGACCAGGACATAACTAGAGATTTACTCAATGACCATAGAGAGCGGACCAGGACATAACTAGAGATTTACTCAATGACCATAGAGAGCGGACCAGGATATAACTGTACATTTACTCAATGACCATAGAGAGCGGACCAGGACATAACTAGAGATTTACTCAATGACCGTAGAGAGCGGATCAGGACATAGCTGTAGTTTTACTCAATGACCATAGAGAGCGGACCAGGACATAACTAGAGATTTACTCAATGACCATAGAGAGCTGACCAGGACATAACTAAAGATTTACTCAAAGACCATAGAGAGCGGACCGGGACATAACTAGAGATTTACTCAATGACCATAGAGAGCGGACCAGGACATAGCTGTAGATTTACTCAATGACCATAGAGAGCGGACCAGGACATAACTAGAGATTTACTCAATGACCATAGAGAGCGGACCATGACATAACTGTAGATTTACTCAATGACCATAGAGAGCGGACCAGGACATAACTAGAGATTTACTCAATGATCATAGAGAGCGGACCAGGACATAACTGTAGAATTACTCAAAGACCATAGAGAGCAGACCAGTACATAACTAGAGATTTACTCAATGACCATAGAGAGCGGACCAGGACATAACTAGAGATTTACTCAATGACCATAGAGAGCGGACCAGGACATAGCTAGAGATTTACTCAATGACCATAGAGAGCGGACCAGGACATAACTGTACGTTTACTCAATGACCATAGAGAGCGGACCAGGACATAACTAGAGATTTACTCAATGATCATAGAGAGCGGACCAGGACATAACTGTAAATTTACTCAAAGACCATAGAGAGCAGACCAGTACATAACTAGAGATTTACTCAATGACCATAGAGAGCGGACCAGGCCATAACTAGATATTTACTCAATGACCATAGAGAGCGGACCAGGACATAACTAGAGATTTACTCAATGACCATAGAGAGCGGACTAGGACATAACTGTACATTTACTCAATGACCATAGAGAGCGGACCAGGACGTAACTAGAGATTTACTCAATGACCATAGAGAGCGGACCAGGACATAGCTGTAGATTTACTCAATGACCATAGAGAGTGGACCAGGACATAACTAGAGATTTACTCAATGACCATAGAGAGCGGACCAGGACATAACTAGAGATTTACTCAATAACCATAGAGAGCGGACAAGGACATAACTAGAGATTTACTCAATGACCATAAAGAGCGGACCAGGACATAACTAGAGATTTACTCAATGACCATAGAGAGCGGACCAGGACATAACTGTACATTTACTCTATGACCATAGAGAGCGGACCAAGACATAACTAGAGATTTACTCAATGACCATAGAGAGCGGATCAGGACATAACTGTACATTTACTCTATGACCATAGAGAGCGGACCAGGACATAACTAGAGATTTACTCAATGATCATAGAGAGCGGACCAGGACATAACTGTAGATTTACTCAATGACCATGGAGAGCGCACCAGGACATAGCTAGAGATTTACTCAATGACCATAGAGAGCAGACCAGGACATAACTAGAGATTTATTCAATGACCATAGAGAGCGGACCAGGACATAACTAGAGATTTACTCAATGACCATAGAGAGCGGACCAGGACATAGCTGAAGATTTACTCAATGACCATAGAGAGCGGACCAGGACTTAACTAGAGATTTACTCAATGACCATGGAGAGCGGACCAGGGCATAACTAGAGATTTACTCAATGACCATAGAGAGCGGACCAGGACATAACTGTACATTTACTCAATGACCATAGAGAGCGGACCAGGACATAACTAGAGATTTTCTCAATGACCATAGAGAGCGGACCAGGACATAGCTGTAGATTTACTCAATGACCATAGAGAGCGGACCAGGACATAACTAGAGATTTACTCAATGACCATAGAGAACGGACCAGGACATAACTAGAGATTTACTCAATGACCATAGAGAGCGGACAAGGACAAAACTAGAGATTTACTCAATGACCATAGAGAGCGGACCAGGACATAACTAGAGATTTACTCAATGACCATAGAGAGCGGACCAGGACATAACTGTACATTTACTCTATGACCATAGAGAGCGGACCAGGACATAACTAGAGATTTACTCAATGACCATTGAGAGCGGATCAGGACATAACTGTAGATTTACTCAATGACCATAGAGAGCGGACCAGGACATAACTAGAGATTTACTCAATGACCATAGAGAGCGGACCAGGACATAACTGTACATTTACTCAATGACCATAGAGAGCGGACCAGGACATAACTAGAGATTTACTCAATGACCATAGAGAGCGGACCAGGACATAGCTGTAGATTTACTCAATGACCATAGAGAGCGGACCAGGACATAACTAGAGATTTACTCAATGACCATAGAGAGCGGACCAGGACATAACTAGAGATTTACTCAATGACCATAGAGAGCGGACCAGGACATAGCTGTAGACTTACTCAATGACCATAGAGAGTGGACCAGGACATAACTAGAGATTTACTCAATGACCATAGAGAGCGGACCAGGACATAACTAGAGATTTACTCAATGACCATAGAGAGCAGACCAGGACATAACTAGAGATTTACTCAATGACCATAGAGAGCGGACCAGGACATAACTGTACATTTACTCAATGACTATAGAGAGCGGACCAGGACATAACTAGAGATTTACTCAATGACCATAGAGAGCGGACCAGGACATAGCTGTAGACTTACTCAATGACCATAGAGAGTGGACCAGGACATAACTAGAGATTTACTCAATGACCAGAGAGAGCGGACCAGGACATAACTGTACATTTACTCAATGACCATAGAGAGCGGACCAGAACATAACTAGAGATTTACTCAATGACCATAGAGAGCGGACAAGGACATAGCTGTAGATTTACTCAATGACCATAGAGAGCGGACCAGGACATAACTGTACATTTACTCAATGACCATACAGAGCGGACCAGGACATAACTAGAGATTTACTCAATGACCATAGAGAGCAGACCAGGACATAGCTGTAGACTTACTCAATGACCATAGAGAGTGGACCAGGACATAACTAGAGATTTACTCAATGACCATAGAGAGCGGACCAGGACATAACTAGAGATTTACTCAATGACCATAGAGAGCGGACCAGGACATAACTAGAGATTTACTCAATGACCATAGAGAGCGGACCAGGATATAACTGTACATTTACTCAATGACCATAGAGAGCGGACCAGGACATAACTAGAGATTTACTCAATGACCGTAGAGAGCGGATCAGGACATAGCTGTAGTTTTACTCAATGACCATAGAGAGCGGACCAGGACATAACTAGAGATTTACTCAATGACCATAGAGAGCTGACCAGGACATAACTAAAGATTTACTCAAAGACCATAGAGAGCGGACCGGGACATAACTAGAGATTTACTCAATGACCATAGAGAGCGGACCAGGACATAGCTGTAGATTTACTCAATGACCATAGAGAGCGGACCAGGACATAACTAGAGATTTACTCAATGACCATAGAGAGCGGACCATGACATAACTGTAGATTTACTCAATGACCATAGAGAGCGGACCAGGACATAACTAGAGATTTACTCAATGATCATAGAGAGCGGACCAGGACATAACTGTAGATTTACTCAAAGACCATAGAGAGCAGACCAGTACATAACTAGAGATTTACTCAATGACCATAGAGAGCGGACCAGGACATAACTAGAGATTTACTCAATGACCATAGAGAGCGGACCAGGACATAGCTAGAGATTTACTCAATGACCATAGAGAGCGGACCAGGACATAACTGTACGTTTACTCAATGACCATAGAGAGCGGACCAGGACATAACTAGAGATTTACTCAATGATCATAGAGAGCGGACCAGGACATAACTGTAAATTTACTCAAAGACCATAGAGAGCAGACCAGTACATAACTAGAGATTTACTCAATGACCATAGAGAGCGGACCAGGCCATAACTAGATATTTACTCAATGACCATAGAGAGCGGACCAGGACATAACTAGAGATTTACTCAATGACCATAGAGAGCGGACTAGGACATAACTGTACATTTACTCAATGACCATAGAGAGCGGACCAGGACGTAACTAGAGATTTACTCAATGACCATAGAGAGCGGACCAGGACATAGCTGTAGATTTACTCAATGACCATAGAGAGTGGACCAGGACATAACTAGAGATTTACTCAATGACCATAGAGAGCGGACCAGGACATAACTAGAGATTTACTCAATAACCATAGAGAGCGGACAAGGACATAACTAGAGATTTACTCAATGACCATAAAGAGCGGACCAGGACATAACTAGAGATTTACTCAATGACCATAGAGAGCGGACCAGGACATAACTGTACATTTACTCTATGACCATAGAGAGCGGACCAAGACATAACTAGAGATTTACTCAATGACCATAGAGAGCGGATCAGGACATAACTGTACATTTACTCTATGACCATAGAGAGCGGACCAGGACATAACTAGAGATTTACTCAATGATCATAGAGAGCGGACCAGGACATAACTGTAGATTTACTCAATGACCATGGAGAGCGCACCAGGACATAGCTAGAGATTTACTCAATGACCATAGAGAGCAGACCAGGACATAACTAGAGATTTATTCAATGACCATAGAGAGCGCACCAGGACATAACTAGAGATTTACTCAATGACCATAGAGAGCGGACCAGGACATAGCTGAAGATTTACTCAATGACCATAGAGAGCGGACCAGGACTTAACTAGAGATTTACTCAATGACCATGGAGAGCGGACCAGGGCATAACTAGAGATTTACTCAATGACCATAGAGAGCGGACCAGGACATAACTGTACATTTACTCAATGACCATAGAGAGCGGACCAGGACATAACTAGAGATTTTCTCAATGACCATAGAGAGCGGACCAGGACATAGCTGTAGATTTACTCAATGACCATAGAGAGCGGACCAGGACATAACTAGAGATTTACTCAATGACCATAGAGAACGGACCAGGACATAACTAGAGATTTACTCAATGACCATAGAGAGCGGACAAGGACAAAACTAGAGATTTACTCAATGACCATAGAGAGCGGACCAGGACATAACTAGAGATTTACTCAATGACCATAGAGAGCGGACCAGGACATAACTGTACATTTACTCTATGACCATAGAGAGCGGACCAGGACATAACTAGAGATTTACTCAATGACCATTGAGAGCGGATCAGGACATAACTGTAGATTTACTCAATGACCATAGAGAGCGGACCAGGACATAACTAGAGATTTACTCAATGACCATAGAGAGCGGACCAGGACATAACTGTACATTTACTCAATGACCATAGAGAGCGGACCAGGACATAACTAGAGATTTACTCAATGACCATAGAGAGCGGACCAGGACATAGCTGTAGATTTACTCAATGACCATAGAGAGCGGACCAGGACATAACTAGAGATTTACTCAATGACCATAGAGAGCGGACCAGGACATAACTGGAGATTTATTTACTCAATGACCATAGAGAGCGGACCTTGACATAACTAGAGATTTACTCAATGACCATGGAGAGCGGACCAGGACATAACTAGCGATTTACTCAATGACCATAGAGAGCGGACCAGGACATAACTAGAGATTCACTCAATGACCATAGAGAGCGGACCAGGACATAGCTGTAGACTTACTCAATGACCAAAGAGAGTGGACCAGGACATAACTAGAGATTTACTCAATGACCAGAGAGAGCGGACCAGGACATAACTGTACATTTACTCAATGACCATAGAGAGCGGACCAGGACATAACTAGAGATTTACTCAATGACCATAGAGAGCGGACCAGGACATAGCTGTAGACTTACTCAATGACCATAGAGAGTGGACCAGGACATAACTAGAGATTTAATCAATGACCGTAGAGAGCAGACCAGGACATAACTGTACATTTACTCAATGACCATAGAGAGCGGATCAGGACATAACTAGAGATTTACTCAATGACCATAGAGAGCGGACCAGGATATAGCTGTAGATTTACTCAATGACCATAGAGAGCGGACCAGGACATAACTAGAGATTTACTCAATGACCATAGAGAGCGGACCAGGACATAACTAGAGATTTACTCAATGACCATAGAGAGCGGACAAGGACATAACTAGAGATTTACTCAATGACCATAGAGAGCGGACCAGGACATAACTAGAGATTTACTCAATGACCATAGAGAGCGGACCAGGATATAACTGTACATTTACTCTATGACCATAGAGAGCGGACCAGGACATAACTAGGGATTTACTCAATGACCATAGAGAGCGGATCAGGACATAACTGTAGATTTACTCAATGACCATAGAGAGCGGACCAGGACATAACTAGAGATTTACTCAATGATCATGGAGAGCGGACCAGGACATAACTGTAGATTTACTCAATGACCATGGAGAGCGGACCAGGACATAGCTAGAGATTTACTCAATGACCATAGAGAGCGGACCAGGACATAACTAGAGATTTACTCAGTGACCATAGAGAGCGGACCAGGACATAACTAGAGATTTACTCAATGACCATAGAGAGCGGACCAGGACATAACTGTACATTTACTCAATAACCATAGAGAGCGAACCAGGACATAACTAGAGATTTACTCAATGACCATAGAGAGCGGACCAGGACATAGCTGTAGATTTACTCAATGACCATAGAGAGCGGACAAGGACATAACTAGAGATTTACTGAAAGACCATAGAGAGCAGACCAGTACATAACTAGAGATTTACTCAATGACCATAGAGAGCGGACCAGGACATAACTAGAGATTTACTCAATGACCATAGAGAGCGGACCAGGACATAACTAGAGATTTACTTAATGACCATAGAGAGCGGACCAGGACATAAATAGAGATTTACTCAATGACCATAGAGAGCGGACCAGGACATAACTGTACATTTACTCAATGACAATAGAGAGCGGACCAGGACATAACTAGAGATTTACTCAATGACCATAGACAGCGGGCCAGGATATAACTAGAGATTTACTCAATGACCACAGAGAGCGGACCAGGACATAACTAGAGATTTACTCAATGACCATAGAGAGCGGACCATGACATAACTGTAGATTTACTCAATGACCATAGAGAGCAGACCAGGACATAACTAGAGATTTACTCAATGATCATAGAGAGCGGACCAGGACATAACTGTAGATTTACTCAAAGACCATAGAGAGCAGACCAGTACATAACTAGAGATTTACTCAATGACCATAGAGAGCGGACCAGGACATAACTAGAGATTTACTCAATGACCATAGAGAGCGGACCAGGACATAACTGTACATTTACTCAATGACCATAGAGAGCGGACCAGGACATAACTAGAGATTTACTCAATGATCATAGAGAGCGGACCAGGACATAACTGTAGATTTACTCAAAGACCATAGCGAGCAGACCAGTACATAACTAGAGATTTTCTCAATGACCATAGAGAGCGGACCAGGACATAACTAGAGATTTACTCAATGACCATAGAGAGCGGACCAGGACATAACTAGAGATTTACTCAATGACCATAGAGAGCGGACCAGGACATAACTGTACATTCACTCAATGACCATAGAGAGCGGACCAGGACATAACTAGAGATTTACTCAATGACCATACAGAGCGGACCAGGACATAGCTGTAGATTTACTCAATGACCATAGAGAGCGGACCAGGACATAACTAGAGATTTACTCAATGACCATAGAGAGCGGACCAGGACATAACTAGAGATTTACTCAATGACCATAGAGAGCGGACAAGGACATAACTAGAGATTTACTCAATGACCATAGAGAGCGGACCAGGACATAACTAGAGATTTACTCAATGACCATAGAGAGCGGACCAGGACATAACTGTACATTTACTCTATGACCATAGAGAGCGGACCAGGACATAACTAGAGATTTACTCAATGACCATAGAGAGCGGATCAGGACATAACTGTAGATTTACTCAATGACCATAGAGAGCGGACCAGGACATAACTAGAGATTTACTCAATGACCATAGAGAGCGGACCAGGACATAACTAGAGATTTACTCAATGACCATAGAGAGCGGACCAGGACATAACTAGAGATTTACTCAATGACCATAGAGAGCGGACCATGACATAACTGTAGATTTACTCAATGACGATAGAGAGCGGACCAGGACATTACTAGAGATTTACTCAATGATCATAGAGAGCGGACCAGGACATAACTGTAGATTTACTCAAAGACCATAGAGAGCAGACCAGTACATAACTAGAGATTTACTCAATGAGCATAGAGAGCGGACCAGGACATAACTAGAGATTTACTCAATGACCATAGAGAGCGGACCAGGACATAACTAGAGATTTACTCAATGACCATAGAGAGCGGACCAGGACATAACTAGAGATTTACTCAATGACCATAGAGAGCGGACCAGGACATAACTGTACATTTACTCAATGACCATAGAGAGCGGACAAGGACATAACTACAGATTTACTCAATGACCATAGAGAGCATGCCAGGATATAACTAGAGATTTACTCAATGACCATAGAGAGCGGACCATGACATAACTGTAGATTTACTCAATGACCATAGAGAGCGGACCAGGATATAACTAGAGATTTACTCAATGATCATAGAGAGCGGACCAGGACATAACTGTAGATTTACTCAAAGACCATAGAGAGCAGACCAGTACATAACTAGAGATTTACTCAATGACCATAGAGAGCGGACCAGGACATAACTAGAGATTTACTCAATGACCATAGAGAGCGGACCAGGACATAACTAGAGATTTACTCAATGACCATAGAGAGCGGACCAGGACATAACTGTACATTTACTCAATGACCATGGAGAGCGGACAAGGACATAACTAGCGATTTACTCAATGACCATAGAGAGCGGACCAGGACATAATTAGAGATTCACTCAATGACCATAGAGAGCGGACCAGGACATAGCTGTAGACTTACTCAATGACCATAGAGAGTGGACCAGGACATAACTAGAGATTTACTCAATGACCAGAGAGAGGGGACCAGGACATAACTGTACATTTACTCAATGACCATAGAGAGCGGACCAGGACATAACTAGAGATTTACTCAATGACCATAGAGAGCGGACCAGGACATAGCTGTAGACTTACTCAATTGTGGTAAATAAATAAATAATACCTCTCTTTTTGAATGCATAAATGAATAACAGATAGCTCAATAAATAAGAGTCAAGATTCGAGGTAGTAGGAGTTTTGCAGGTTTAATACAGCATAAGGACAGGAACAAGACAACCTGCACAGGAATAGGATGGCAAGCCCTGGCAGCGCTGCCAGGATCTGGACAAGAAGGCTAGGAAGGATAACTTTTTAATGACAGTACATGAGCATATATACATAACGCAAACACATAGCATTACATTGCAATAGGCGTAGCAGTGGGTGGAGCAATAGGCGTGACGCGTAGCAGTCGCGAAAGATAAGGGTGAAAGTAGGTGTAACAAGGCGTATACATAGACATGTGATGCAAACATAACAGAATATGTCATGAATGGGGTGGAAACCATGGAGGGGGCTACCTAAGGAGCCAGGACCTCTAACCTGATGGTGCGCGCAAACTGGCAATGACGTGTTACTAGGAGAAGCTGGGGGCTATGAGCTCTGTGCTAGGAGCAGAGACTGAAGTCTGGAGAGTCAGGGCGACATGTACCTAAGCAGTATCTAGTATCTGATGTTTAGAGAACATGTTGATAGAATCCAAATGTTATCGGGGTAAAGGCTAACAGACTCTAAGAATGGTGCATGCATTATTCTACATGTAGTGCGTGATGAAGAATATTAAATGATCATTAAATGCAGTATTTCTCTAACGTGGAGACGTAAAGGCTAGACAATGACGGAAACTATTGATGCGATTCAGTAGCTTTAGGAATGCAGAGAAGGAGGGCTGTACTGATAACTGGAATCATAACATACTCTTGGCAGACTCAGAAGCAGAGCCAGGCTGAACCGGGCACTGTAAGGCAGGAAGTAAGTGAAGGGTCGAGGATACAGGTGGGGGCTGTATCGCTCCTCAGCGAGGCTTCAGGGGACAGGAGCTGAATCTGGTGTCCGGGCCCTTTTGAGGCCTAGAAACGGAGATTTTACAATGAAATAACGTGCACACTGAGAAACGTGGCAACGTAACTTTACATAGGCCTGATATTCGTAGTATTCACGAGAACTGGAAACTGACATACTAAAGGTGGACACAACTATAATTGCGTCTTTAATCGAACATGGGGAATAACATATGCATATTAATCATGCACAGATAACATATGATGGAGGACGCGTAGGGACACAGAACATGGCAAAATTTACTTTTCCACATTCCCTCCTTGTCACTACGTTTCCTTCAGGAAACATCAATATTCATGATACCATCTATCATTTCATACAGTATCATTTGTTCATCTCGAATTTTCTTGGAACGGGATTTAGAACGGGGCTTGGGACTAGGAATACATGATGTAGCACAAATGCCGCAAATCGCAGGGCCACATTGTATACAGAGGCAGCAGCTAAATATGATCGCTACTGCAATACCTAGAAAGGACAAGACTTTCCATCCCCAGGCGGAAATTATATTCCAGAACCAACCGGACCATGTCCAGGTGCCTGGATTTTGGTGTAACAGATGGGCAATTTTATGAAGTCTGGTTATAGCTGAATAAACAGACGGCGCGTTATTTGGAATGAAAATGCAGCAACTAGATCCGATGACTCTACAGGCCCCGCCCCTATCGGCCAATATGACGTCAAGGACGAGACGATTCTGTAAAACGACAAATCTCATAGCAGATTGCTCTTCAGTTAAGTTACCTAGAGCAGAGGCAGTCTCATTGACTACTACTTCAAGGGTTCTTGTTAACCTACGGATTAGCTTACTATTCTGGATAGGTCCTATAAAGAAGAAGAAACCTCTATTGAAATCTGTATACTGTTCTAGAGCAGTTTCAGTATAATCGACAATGGGGGACTCGATCTCCCTTCTATGTCTAATGTGTACTAGATGTGTGTTTCTATGATAATCAGGTGGGGCTAGGAAAACAGGTGGCAGTAGGAAGGCAATGTAACAGGTTCCCCCCCAATCGAGGGGCAGACGAACATATGCGGTCTGACCACAAATAAAATAAGAATGACGTGAAGCTTTGAAAATAGATTTCCCACTGTCACTGTATTTGACTATAGTAGTACAATCGCTATGTCCTACATGTACGGAACCATTATTTCGGACACATAATTCGCCTTTGACTGGTAGTACTGAAATTGCAGGTAAGTCTGGGGTAGTATCAGACTGAACATTCAGGACCATGAAATTCGAAGAATAATTACCTAAATTGTAAACTTCGTTTTCTAGATCTAACCCTGTTCTGTGGGGAAGACCTTGCTTGTCTGGAAAACACGTACTGTTAAGAAAAGACATATCTGTTGAGGATGACGTTAACGTGGACCATGCTCCACACGAACCATTATGTGAAAATGGATAAGGAAAGAGTGGCAGAACTCCCTTCGGTGTCTGAAAAGGGGGGAGTCGACCACACACCCAACAATTAGTGGCATTGCTGGTCTGGTGTGAATAATGTAACATGCGGATGAAAGAATTATTTCGCATAGCGAGGCGGTAAGAGAGTTCATGAGGAGGCAGATCACTAAACGTGTGCTCTACTGTAACATTAGAAGACTTATTTACATGAGAGACTGGAAAATACAGATAAAATGCATAACTGGTGCAGGAAATCATAATGCTGAGAAATAATATGAAACTTAGAAAAACGATACATCGGATTGAGTTTTGACTAACTCTCTCACTATGGGGGTCTATTTTATACATGTCAGAAACAGTCTAACCGTTTCACCTAGGGGAGGACTTAGACAATCAAACTGGCTGACTTATTTTACTAGACCGGAGTTTCAACTTATACTCCTGCTGCGGAGTTTTCTCTAACGGGGAGGGTGCAGTATCATTGTTCTTTGCGGGACAGTCCTTAAGAATAATACTTTGGTAATCCTTCGAATCCTGGGAAATGTTCTTTGAGACCGGTTTCAGTCCATAAAACTTCTTTATATGTGAAAGATGCACCCAGCCTTTGCGTCCCTCCAACTTCACGGCTGTACGGGTGGTGAGGAGGACCTGTCGGGGCTCCTTCCAGCGAGGCTCCAGCGGACTTGAGCGGTCAAAATTTCGCACCAGGACCATGGATCCTGGAACGATTTCATGCGGTGCCACCTCGGTATTGTCTGGAAATGCGGCGGCAACCTGTGAACGACAAGAGTTGAGGGCAGACATCAAGGAAGCTAGGTAATCTGTCAGCATATTACTTGAAACATCGGTAATACTTCGGGGTCTGGGTGTACCCCACATGTTAGGGGGGCGGCCGAAAACGACCTCATACGGGGACAGACCTGATCTGGAATGTGCGACCATGCGCATATAGAACAAAGCAACTGGCAGAGCTACTAGCCAGTCCACACCTTTCTCTTTACATACTTTGGCGATGCGAATTTTCAGGGTCTGGTTATGTCTCTCTACGAGACCTGCTGCTTCAGGATGGCGTACACAATGGAACTTCCACTGGTACCCTAACAAAAGGGAAACATGCTTCATTAACTCTGAGGAGAATGGCTGGCCGTTATCAGAATATACGACCCTAGGGAGTCCATAACGGGGGAAGAACTCACGAACCAACTGCTTGGCAGTGGTCGCGGCTGTGTAATCTGGGACTGGATATGCTTCTGTCCACCTGGACAAAGCGCATACAACTACAAGGACATACTTGAAACCTCGACATCGCTCCATCTGAATGTAATCCATCTGGAGGACTTCAAAAGGGTGGTCAGGGGGCTGGAATCCACCTTGTTCCACCGGGACACTTTTACCTGGATTAAACTGACAACATATCATACAGGTATGGACATTCTGCTTGGCTGCAGCTCGTAAATGCTTGTTGAACCAAATGTTCTGGATACTGTCTAACATAGCTTTTTCTCCTAAATGTGCTGGACTATGTGCGGTATTGATAATGACTTGAACCATAGAGTCGGGGAGAAACCAAGTGGCTTTTCCTTTCGTTAACCATCCTTGATCTGTCTGGACCCCTCCTTGTTCGGACCATTTCTTGATTTCTTCGGGAGTAGCATGTAACTGGATATCTATGACATCTTGAGTAGGGTCTTTAACTGTCATACATGTAGTCGGATCTAGGGTGTGTGTCATGTTAGCTGGAATGTCTGGAATCCGAGCTGTAAGCTTGGCTGTGCGATCTGCTAGATCATTACCTTGGGAAATAGTGTCAGTAACCTTCGTATGTGCTTTGCATTTCATGATAGCAATGGATGTCGGTAAATGTATGGCATCTAACAGAGCTTGAATAAGGAGACCATGCTGAATCTTGGTTCCATGAGAAGTCATGAAACCTCTCTCCTGCCAGAGCACTCCAAAGTCGTGTACGACTCCAAATGCGTAGCGTGAATCCGTGTAAACATTAACTTTCAGGTTCTTGGCGTGTATGCAGGCTTGTGTCAGAGCAACTAGCTCTGCTGCTTGAGCGGACAGGGTGTCAATACGGTGTGTCTCAATAACTTCAGTGTCAGTAGTCACTGCATACGCGGCGACTAGTTCTCCTGTACTTGTTCTCATACATGAACCATCCACATAAAGTGTCAGGTCTGGATCTGGTAATGGAATATCTGTCAGATCTTGTCTTGGCTTTGTCATGATGTTAACTATTTCCACACAGTCGTGTGTGTCCGGACTTAAAGTAACTGATGGTAACAGTGTAGCAGGGTTCAGGATGTTGCAGCGTCTGATTTCTATGTGTGGCTGGAACAGTGTCAATTCATAACCTGTTAAACGTGCAATTGTCAAGTGCTGAGTTTGTGTTCGGTTTAAAAGAACTTCCACGGAGTGTGGAACTTGTACTGTCAGGGAGTGTCCTAATACTATGGAATCACTTTGTCTGATAGCTAGTGCTGTGGCTGCAACTGACTTGAGGCACGCAGGGAGAGCCTGGGCTACAGGATCTAATGTGCTCGAAAAATAAGCACAAGGCTTGTATTGTCCTGCTTGATCTTGTGTGAGAACAGATAATGCTGTACCTTCGCGTTCAGTAACGAAAAGTGTAAAAGGCTTACTGTAGTTTGGTGTAGCTAGAACTGGAGCTTGACATAGGGCTTTCTTTAACTCATTGAAACTGAGTGTATGTTCAGATGTCCAAGGGAGGACAGTCGATACGGCTGTCTCCTGTGTCGTTAACTGTATCAGTGGCTTGGCTAGAAATGCATACTGAGGAATCCATTGTCGGCAGTAAGAAGTAAGGCCGATAAAAGCACGTACCTCCTTCTGGGTCTTGGGCTGAGGAAGACTCGCTATTAACTGGATACGGTCAGGTGTCAACTGCCTACCCCTCTTGGACAGTAAGTGTCCTAAGTAGACCACTTGCTGGACACAGAATTGAAGCTTAGAAGGGGACACCTTGTGCCCCATCTCGGCTAGGAAATACAATACTGTAAGTGATGCCCGCTCGCAAGCACGTTCAGAACGGGCTGTGATCAGGAGGTCATCGACATACTGGAGCAGGGCAGTGTCAGTTGGCATGTGAATGTTGTCCAGTTGTCTCTTAAGTGCTTGACTGTAAATACTAGGACTTTCTGTGAAACCTTGAGGAGCTCGTGTGAACATATAGCTCCTTCCATTTAAACAGAATCCGAAAAGAAACTGGCTGTCTGGATGAATGGGGACACTGAAGAATGCGTTCTTGAGGTCTATGACAGTGAAAAATGAGGCTTCGGAATCAATGGCTGTCAATAGGGAAGAGATATCTGGGACAACTGGATACTGGGGAATAATACATTTATTAAGCTCTCGGAGATCAATCACTAATCGATATACTGGGGGTGCATTTGGATCAGTACGTTTCATGACTGGAATGATCGGAGAATTGCATACATTGGAGTCAGTTTCTACAACCACTCCTTGAGCGATGAGCTCGTCAATAATTTTGGATAAGGCTGCTACAGCCTCAGGTGGCAATCTGTACTGTCTGATTCATGGTAACACTACACCTGGCTTGAGAGTCACACGATGGGGTGTGATTTGCATATAACCAACATCAGTTGGACCTTGCGCCCATAGATGCTGCGGAACATTGGACAATCTGGGATCAAAATCTCGTAATACATAGTGACCCTTAAAGTCACGCAGGAACAATCGTATTCCCTCTGGGGAACAGCATATAACTGCACCTAACTCTTTCAGTGTTTTACTACCTAATAGATTTTCTGGACATGACTTAGTAAGTAACAGATCAGTAGTGCGGGACAATGGACCTACTTCTAGAGTAACTGGCTTTGATATTTCATTTACAATGGGTTTTCCTGAAAATCCAAGGGAAACATTTCTTGAGCCTGAGAGCGGAGCCCCTGGAACTTCGGCATGACTGATGGTGGTCCTACTTGCCCCTGTATCAATCAAAAACTTTCTGTCTTTCCCTAGTACTTGACTGTGAACATAGGGACCTTCTTGATCTACAGGTATCTCGATGAGAGGCAAGCCTACCTCCCTCTCTAGGCTGTTTCATGAATATGGCTGATACTCTGGATACTCAGACTGTGCATACTGGTACATCTGCTGTGTAACGTGCTGTGTTGCAGCGATGGGCTGCGGTGCTGTAACTGTCTGTGGTGCATTCTGTGGCTGAGGAATCTGTGAAACTTGTTCTTGTCTAGGCGGACGTGGTCTTTCTTTAGTCTTACCAGTAGCTATGTTGTGTTTCAGAACTGCACACTCGTTTATAAAATGACCTGGCTGTTTACAATAGTTGCAGTTCCCTTTAACGGGAGTTGCAGGATGACTGGCTTGATTCGGACCCCTCTTCTGACTGTCTTGAGGAACAGATTGTGCAACTAGTACTTTCATTTTCGTGTCTTTCATACGTTTTCTCTCGTGTTCTTGCTCTTCTCTAATTCTATTCTGGTGGTATTGGAGCATCTGTAACATCTGGGACGGGGTATTAGCTTGCCAGGTACTTTCGACTTTCAAAACTCGATTCTTAATTTGTTGACTTGAATTCTCGACTAATTTAGTAACAAAAAGGTGAGGGTATGACTCACTACTTGTCTTGAGGCCACTGTTGATGCTAAAACATTTCTCAAATCTAGAATAAAAATCACTAATGTCTTCGTCTTGTTTCTGTTTACAGGCTGAGATTGCATCCCAGTCTTCCTTTTTCGTTGTTAACAATCTGGGTAAAACTTGAATCAATAATTCAGGTAATTCTTTACATTTAGCTCCAAGACCGGTACCTGGTACTCGTGCCTTGTCTTCAGCTTCTAGGACTGCCCAATCGATCTTTTTCTCTCCCACCTCCCATTCTTTTTCCTTGAGCTTTTCATACACCCCCGCGGGCAGCAGAACCTTTAACATTTTAATTATATCTGGATACGTGTATTCTCCCATACGGAGCATGTCTTTTAATTCTCGATGGAACCCTGCTGGATCTTTATCATGACAGGGGATTAATTTTTTCATCTCTAAGAGTTCCATCTTTGTGATCGGGGTGTAAACAAACACTCGTTCTAGTTCGCCACCCGTTCCTCTAACTGGGTGGACTTCTCGTAACGGATTCTGTCTCTCTATGTAAAATGGTTTATTTTCTGGGGGTGAGACATGAACAAAATGCGGGTTCAAAAACGTTCTATATTTGTGACGCTGTTCTAGAATGACACTAATTAAATCGGTACCTAAACCTTTCCATCTATACTGGAGTAACTCGTTCAGGATATCATGTAACGGGCCTGGATCAGAGTGCTGACCCTCATACAATGTAATGAGGTGTTGAATCATATACATACCCGCCAGTCGTTGCTCGGCTGGGGGCAATTTCAGAAACATTTGTGCCACTATTTCGTCTGGAAAAGTGGTAGAATCAGTAGTCCATCGGACTGCTGATCGGACTAGTTCTTGTTCATGCATAGTACTTAACTCACTGTAACCGATTCGTGATTTCAGAATGTGATCGGTAGCTTGAAACACTTGTTCTAGAGAACCTTGTTCTGGTGCTGGATGATGGAAAGTTGACTTGTGTTCTAGGCGTAAATGGTGATCTGGAAATCTAGATTTTCCTACATACGCTATTCTGGCGGGATTCTCGTCGTCTACCTCTTCAGTATCAGAGTTACTTTCTTTCTCGCTTACTTGTGCTGCTTTACGTTGTTCGTGTAACTTTATTATTTCTTTACGGATTTTCTTGTACATATTTTCCATAGCACTGATGGTCCTGTGCTTACCCTCGGCTATATTATCACTCCACTTTGTCAGGGTTCTCATTTCGGCTTGATCTTTGGACGGGTAATCTTGTTCTCTTATTAAACAATTAATCAAAAACTTTAGTATCATGAGCTGGATCTCGGCTTTCCTTTGAGACATGACTTCGCCAATGCTTTCTGGATCATCCCCTGTACGGATGAAACGATATATTCTGTCTAGATCTTCTTTCATATTCGGTAGGGTGACTAGATACTCGGCCACCTTTCTTACACGTAATGAATATAAAACCATATTATCCTCGCCTGGGACTGGATCATAGCCGCATTCATTAAGGGCTTTTCTTATTTCTGCTACAGACTGATGTCTGGGCGTACGCTGTGACGCTTGTGCATGTAATTCGGCTGACGTTAAACGCTTGTGTGGCGGCGGGGTCTGAGGAGGACCTCCTCCTGCGGCCCCTAAACTAGAATCGTCGACTGATCCTCTTCGTACTAGTGTGGCAGGAAATTGAAATGCGGGCTGAACTGGTATGGCGGGCTGGACCGGGGGGACCGTAACAGGTACTGCAAGGGGTACCCCGGTGTCTGGAGAAACGGGGAGTGCCTGATTTACAGGGACTGGCGGAGCGCGAACAGGATTTGCATATTCTGGGACTGTGTCGTCCAAATAGGACGAAATGAAAATATCAGCTGCGGTCTGTTTGTGACGTAGCTTGGTCGGAACTAATGGTGGCGGGAAATTACTGGATGCCTCTGGGGTCGCTTTTGGCCGGCCCTCGGCAAGAAGAGGATACATACCCTTAATAAGAGCATGCCTCTGTCTGTCTGACTGTTCGGTTTTAACTCGTTCACCAATCTCGATTAATTCCTTTTCTTGGGCTCGTTCTAAGGATTCTCTACTTAATTCTGACTTTCTGATTTCTTTTTCGGTTCTTTTATGAGATTCTTTGCGCCATAACTCGATGGCATCTTTCTGTGACTGTCTGGCTTTCTTTTTCCATAATGCTTCTTCTACTCTCATGATGCACTCGGCATCCCATGTGCCTGACACAGGCCATCTATACTTTTCCTCTAACTGTTTGGTATACTCGACCCATAAATCTAGATACAATATGGCGCTTATGCCATGCTTCTGGTACATGAAATGACCTGTACTGTCCCTAGGCGGGACAGGAACTGCTGCTTCTAGCAGACCTTTTCTAGTTCTCAACTGACGTAGTTTTGAAAAGAGCGGCATGACTGAACTATAATCTGGACATAATATAATACACAATAAACACGATAACTACTTCACACTCATTCCACGACATTAAAATACATGAAGAACATTTAAAATAACAGTTCGAACAGAATACTACCTGGAATACGGAAAACAGAATACATGAATTTTCTCGAGAACAGAACTGACTAGAACAGAAACTAGATGCACTGCTGAAACAGTACGAAACTTACCGGTCTCATAAAGAGACACGTCAGGACCCGCATCCACCGAAGTGGACACTTCGTTTGTGGGACTGTGTACCACCAACCCACGGACCAGAGTCAATTAGATTGACCCTGTCTAGATACTACCCCAGTAACGGTACTCACCGGGCAGCAAGAACGGAAGGCCTCAGACTGGACGGGACTGCTTGGACGCCGGACGGACGAACTTCGGACTTCTGTTACGGGTGGGCCTCCGGATACCTCGGACCTTGGACTCTCGGCTTGGGCTCTGGTCGGGACTCGCCGCGTTCCTCCACCGTCTCGTCTGGATGCTGGACCGCCTCCTCCGTCTCCTCCGTGGGCCTGAGGGATACTTGAAGCAGAAATATCTGCCGGTGCGCAGAAGAGTTCCGTCACGACTGCAGAGGGTCAGGGGGTCGGCGTGGCTTCACCGACGCGTGGGAAAAGGGCAAGTCCCTATTCGGGCGCCATTATGTGGTAAATAAATAAATAATACCTCTCTTTTTGAATGCATAAATGAATAACAGATAGCTCAATAAATAAGAGTCAAGATTCGAGGTAGTAGGAGTTTTGCAGGTTTAATACAGCATAAGGACAGGAACAAGACAACCTGCACAGGAATAGGATGGCAAGCCCTGGCAGCGCTGCCAGGATCTGGACAAGAAGGCTAGGAAGGATAACTTTTTAATGACAGTACATGAGCATATATACATAACGCAAACACATAGCATTACATTGCAATAGGCGTAGCAGTGGGTGGAGCAATAGGCGTGACGCGTAGCAGTCGCGAAAGATAAGGGTGAAAGTAGGTGTAACAAGGCGTATACATAGACATGTGATGCAAACATAACAGAATATGTCATGAATGGGGTGGAAACCATGGAGGGGGCTACCTAAGGAGCCAGGACCTCTAACCTGATGGTGCGCGCAAACTGGCAATGACGTGTTACTAGGAGAAGCTGGGGGCTATGAGCTCTGTGCTAGGAGCAGAGACTGAAGTCTGGAGAGTCAGGGCGACATGTACCTAAGCAGTATCTAGTATCTGATGTTTAGAGAACATGTTGATAGAATCCAAATGTTATCGGGGTAAAGGCTAACAGACTCTAAGAATGGTGCATGCATTATTCTACATGTAGTGCGTGATGAAGAATATTAAATGATCATTAAATGCAGTATTTCTCTAACGTGGAGACGTAAAGGCTAGACAATGACGGAAACTATTGATGCGATTCAGTAGCTTTAGGAATGCAGAGAAGGAGGGCTGTACTGATAACTGGAATCATAACATACTCTTGGCAGACTCAGAAGCAGAGCCAGGCTGAACCGGGCACTGTAAGGCAGGAAGTAAGTGAAGGGTCGAGGATACAGGTGGGGGCTGTATCGCTCCTCAGCGAGGCTTCAGGGGACAGGAGCTGAATCTGGTGTCCGGGCCCTTTTGAGGCCTAGAAACGGAGATTTTACAATGAAATAACGTGCACACTGAGAAACGTGGCAACGTAACTTTACATAGGCCTGATATTCGTAGTATTCACGAGAACTGGAAACTGACATACTAAAGGTGGACACAACTATAATTGCGTCTTTAATCGAACATGGGGAATAACATATGCATATTAATCATGCACAGATAACATATGATGGAGGACGCGTAGGGACACAGAACATGGCAAAATTTACTTTTCCACACAATGACCATAGAGAGCGGATCAGGACATAACTAGAGATTTACTCAATGACCATAGAGAGTGGACCAGGACATAGCTGTAGATTTACTCAATGACCATAGAGAGCGGACCAGGACATAACTAGAGATTTACTCAATGACCATAGAGAGCGGACCAGGACATAACTAGAGATTTACTCAATGACCATAGAGAGCTGACAAGGACATAACTAGAGATTTACTCAATGACCATTGAGAGCGGACCAGGACATAACTAGAGATTTACTCAATGACCATAGAGAGCGGACCAGGATATAACTGTACATTTACTCTATGACCATAGAGAGCGGACCAGGACATAACTAGGGATTTACTCAATGACCATAAAGAGCGGATCAGGACATAACTGTAGATTTACTCAATGACCATAGAGAGCGGACCAGGACATAACTAGAGATTTACTCAATGATCATGGAGAGCGGACCAGGACATAACTGTAGATTTACTCAATGACCATGGAGAGCGGACCAGGACATAGCTAGAGATTTACTCAATGACCATAGAGAGCGGACCAGGACATAACTAGATATTTACTCAGTGACCATAGAGAGCGGACCAGGACATAACTAGAGATTTACTCAATGACCATAGAGAGCAGACCAGGACATAACTGTACATTTACTCAATAACCATAGAGAGCGAACCAGGACATAACTAGAGATTTACTCAATGACCATAGAGAGCGGATCAGGACATAGCTGTAGATTTACTCAATGACCATAGAGAGCGGACAAGGACATAACTAGAGATTTACTCAATGACCATAGAGAGCAGACCAGTACATAACTAGAGATTTACTCAATGACCATAGAGAGCGGACCAGGACATAACTAGAGATTTACTCAATGACCATAGAGAGCGGACTAGGACATAACTAGAGATTTACTCAATGACCATAGAGAGCGGACCAGGACATAAATAGAGATTTACTCAATGACCATAGAGAGCGGACCAGGACATAACTGTACATTTACTCAATGACAATAGAGAGCGGACCAGGACATAACTAGAGATTTACTCAATGACCATAGACAGCGGGCCAGGATATAACTAGAGATTTACTCAATGACCACAGAGAGCGGACCAGGACATAACTAGAGATTTACTCAATGACCATAGAGAGCGGACCATGACATAACTGTAGATTTACTCAATGACCATAGAGAGCAGACCAGTACATAACTAGAGATTTACTCAATGACCATAGAGAGCGGACCAGGACATAACTAGAGATTTACTCAATGACCATAGAGAGCGGACCAGGACATAACTGTACATTTACTCAATGACCATAGAGAGCGGACCAGGACATAACTAGAGATTTACTCAATGATCATAGAGAGCGTACCAGGACATAACTGTAGATTTACTCAAAGACCATAGAGAGCAGACCAGTACATAACTAGAGATTTTCTCAATGACCATAGAGAGCGGACCAGGACATAACTAGAGATTTACTCAATGACCATAGAGAGCGGACCAGGACATAACTAGAGATTTACTCAATGACCATAGAGAGCGGACCAGGACATAACTGTACATTTACTCAATGACCATAGAGAGCGGACCAGGACATAACTAGAGATTTACTCAATGACCATACAGAGCGGACCAGGACATAGCTGTAGATTTACTCAATGACCATAGAGAGCGGACCAGGACATAACTAGAGATTTACTCAATGACCATAGAGAGCGGACCAGGACATAACTAGAGATTTACTCAATGACCATAGAGAGCGGACAAGGACATAACTAGAGATTTACTCAATGACCATAGAGAGCGGACCAGGACATAACTAGAGATTTACTCAATGACCATAGAGAGCGGACCAGGACATAACTGTACATTTACTCTATGACCATAGAGAGCGGACCAGGACATAACTAGAGATTTACTCAATGACCATAGAGAGCGGATCAGGACATAACTGTAGATTTACTCAATGAGCATAGAGAGCGGACCAGGACATAACTAGAGATTTACTCAATGATCATAGAGAGCGGACCAGGACATAACTGTAGATTTACTCAATGACCATGGAGAGCGGACCAGGACATAGCTAGAGATTTACTCAATGACCATAGAGAGCGGACCAGGACATAACTAGAGATTTACTCAATGACCATAGAGAGCGGACCAGGACATAACTGTACATTTACTCAATGACCATAGAGAGCGGACCAGGACATAACTAGAGATTTACTCAATGACCGTAGAGAGCGGATCAGGACATAGCTGTAGTTTTACTCGATGACCATAGAGAGCGGACCAGGACATAACTAGACATTTACTCAATGACCATAGAGAGCGGACCAGGACATAACTAGAGATTTACTCAATGACCATAGAGATCGGACCAGGACATAACTGTACATTTACTCAATGACCATAGAGAGCAGACCAGGACATAACTAGAGATTTACTCAATGACCATAGAGAGCGGACCAGGACATAGCTGTAGATTTACTCAATGACCATAGAGAGCGGACCAGGACATAACTAGAGATTTACTCAATGACCATAGAGAGCGGACCAGGACATAACTAGAGATTTACTCAATGACCATAGAGAGAGGACCAGGACATAACTAGAGATTTACTCAATGACCATAGAGAGCGGACCATGACATAACTGTAGATTTACTCAATGACGATAGAGAGCGGACCAGGACATAACTAGAGATTTACTCAATGATCATAGAGAGCGGACCAGGACATAACTGTAGATTTACTCAAAGACCATAGAGAGCAGACCAGTACATAACTAGAGATTTACTCAATGACCATAGAGAGCGGACCAGGACATAACTGGAGATTTATTTACTCAATGACCATAGAGAGCGGACCTTGACATAACTAGAGATTTACTCAATGACCATAGAGAGCGGACCAGGACATAACTGTACATTTACTCAATGACCATAGAGAGCGGACCAGGACATAACTAGAGATTTACTCAATGATCATAGAGAGCGGACCAGGACATAACTGTAGATTTACTCAAAGACCATAGAGAGCAGACCAGTACATAACTAGAGATTTACTCAATGATCATAGAGAGCGGACCAGGACATAACTGTAGACTTACTCAATGACCATAGAGAGTGGACCAGGACATAACTAGAGATTTACTCAATGACCATAGAGAGCGGACCAGGACATAACTGTACATTTACTCAATGACCATAGAGAGCGGATCAGGACATAACTAGAGATTTACTCAATGACCATAGAGAGCGGACCAGGACATAGCTGTAGATTTACTCAATGACCATAGAGAGCGGACCAGGACATAACTAGAGATTTACTCAATGACCATAGAGAGCGGACCAGGACATAACTAGAGATTTACTCAATGACCATAGAGAGCGGAAAAGGACATAACTAGAGATTTACTCAATGACCATAGAGAGCGGACCAGGACATAACTAGAGATTTACTCAATGACCATAGAGAGCGGACCAGGATATAACTGTACATTTACTCTATGACCATAGAGAGCGGACCAGGACATAACTAGGGATTTACTCAATGACCATAGAGAGCGGATCAGGACATAACTGTAGATTTACTCAATGACCATGGAGAGCGGACCAGGACATAACTAGAGATTTACTCAATGATCATAGAGAGCGGACCAGGACATAACTGTAGATTTACTCAATGACCATGGAGAGCGGACCAGGACATAGCTAGAGATTTACTCAATGACCATAGAGAGCGGACCAGGACATAACTAGAGATTTACTCAGTGACCATAGAGAGCGGACCAGGACATAACTAGAGATTTACTCAATGACCATGGAGAGCGGACCAGGACATAACTAGAGATTTACTCAATGACCATAGAGCGGACAAGGACATAACTAGAGATTTACTCAATGACCATAGAGAGCGAACCAGGACATAACTAGAGATTTACTCAATGACCATAGAGAGCGGACCAGGATATAACTGTACATTTACTCTATGACCATAGAGAGCGGACCAGGACATAACTAGAGATTTACTCAATGATCATAGAGAGCGGACCAGGACATAACTGTAGATTTACTCAATGACCATGGAGAGCGGACCAGGACATAGCTAGAGATTTACTCAATGACCATAGAGAGCGGACCAGGACATAACTAGAGATTTACTCAGTGACCATAGAGAGCGGACCAGGACATAACTAGAGATTTACTCAATGACCATAGAGAGCGGACCAGGACATAACTGTACATTTACTCAATAACCATAGAGAGCGAACCAGGACATAACTAGAGATTTACTCAATGACCATAGAGAGCGGACCAGGACATAGCTGTAGATTTACTCAGTGACCATAGAGAGCGGACAAGGACATAACTAGAGATGTACTCAATGACCATAGAGAGCGTACCAGGACATAACTGTACATTTACTCTATGACCATAGAGAGCGGACCAGGACATAACTAGAGATTTACTCAATGACCATAGAGAGCGGACCAGGACATAACTAGAGATCTACTCAATGACCGTAGAGAGCGGACCAGGACATAACTAGAGATTTACTCAATGACCATAGAGAGCGGGCCAGGATATGACTAGAGATTTACTCAATGACCACAGAGAGCGGACCAGGACATAACTAGAGATTTACTCAATGACCATAGAGAGCGGACCATGATATAACTGTAGATTTACTCAATGACCATAGAGAGCGGACCAGGACATAACTAGAGATTTACTCAATGACCATAGAGAGCGGGCCAGGATATGACTAGAGATTTACTCAATGACCACAGAGAGCGGACCAGGACATAACTAGAGATTTACTCAATGACCATAGAGAGCGGACCATGATATAACTGTAGATTTACTCAATGACCATAGAGAGCGGACCAGGACATAACTAGACATTTACTCAATGACCATAGAGAGCGGACCAGGACATAACTAGAGATTTACTCAATGACCATAGAGAGCGGACCAGGACATAACTGTACATTTACTCAATGACCATAGAGAGCAGACCAGGACATAACTAGAGATTTACTCAATGACCATAGAGAGCGGACCAGGACATAGCTGTAGATTTACTCAATGACCATAGAGAGCGGACCAGGACATAACTAGAGATTTACTCAATGACCATAGAGAGCGGACCAGGACATAACTAGAGATTTACTCAATGACCATAGAGAGAGGACCAGGACATAACTAGAGATTTACTCAATGACCATAGAGAGCGGACCATGACATAACTGTAGATTTACTCAATGACGATAGAGAGCGGACCAGGACATAACTAGAGATTTACTCAATGATCATAGAGAGCGGACCAGGACATAACTGTAGATTTACTCAAAGACCATAGAGAGCAGACCAGTACATAACTAGAGATTTACTCAATGACCATAGAGAGCGGACCAGGACATAACTGGAGATTTATTTACTCAATGACCATAGAGAGCGGACCTGGACATAACTAGAGATTTACTCAATGACCATAGAGAGCGGACCAGGACATAACTGTACATTTACTCAATGACCATAGAGAGCGGACCAGGACATAACTAGAGATTTACTCAATGATCATAGAGAGCGGACCAGGACATAACTGTAGATTTACTCAAAGACCATAGAGAGCAGACCAGTACATAACTAGAGATTTACTCAATGATCATAGAGAGCGGACCAGGACATAACTGTAGACTTACTCAATGACCATAGAGAGTGGACCAGGACATAACTAGAGATTTACTCAATGACCATAGAGAGCGGACCAGGACATAACTGTACATTTACTCAATGACCATAGAGAGCGGATCAGGACATAACTAGAGATTTACTCAATGACCATAGAGAGCGGACCAGGACATAGCTGTAGATTTACTCAATGACCATAGAGAGCGGACCAGGACATAACTAGAGATTTACTCAATGACCATAGAGAGCGGACCAGGACATAACTAGAGATTTACTCAATGACCATAGAGAGCGGAAAAGGACATAACTAGAGATTTACTCAATGACCATAGAGAGCGGACCAGGACATAACTAGAGATTTACTCAATGACCATAGAGAGCGGACCAGGATATAACTGTACATTTACTCTATGACCATAGAGAGCGGACCAGGACATAACTAGGGATTTACTCAATGACCATAGAGAGCGGATCAGGACATAACTGTAGATTTACTCAATGACCATGGAGAGCGGACCAGGACATAACTAGAGATTTACTCAATGATCATAGAGAGCGGACCAGGACATAACTGTAGATTTACTCAATGACCATGGAGAGCGGACCAGGACATAGCTAGAGATTTACTCAATGACCATAGAGAGCGGACCAGGACATAACTAGAGATTTACTCAGTGACCATAGAGAGCGGACCAGGACATAACTAGAGATTTACTCAATGACCATGGAGAGCGGACCAGGACATAACTAGAGATTTACTCAATGACCATAGAGCGGACAAGGACATAACTAGAGATTTACTCAATGACCATAGAGAGCGAACCAGGACATAACTAGAGATTTACTCAATGACCATAGAGAGCGGACCAGGATATAACTGTACATTTACTCTATGACCATAGAGAGCGGACCAGGACATAACTAGAGATTTACTCAATGATCATAGAGAGCGGACCAGGACATAACTGTAGATTTACTCAATGACCATGGAGAGCGGACCAGGACATAGCTAGAGATTTACTCAATGACCATAGAGAGCGGACCAGGACATAACTAGAGATTTACTCAGTGACCATAGAGAGCGGACCAGGACATAACTAGAGATTTACTCAATGACCATAGAGAGCGGACCAGGACATAACTGTACATTTACTCAATAACCATAGAGAGCGAACCAGGACATAACTAGAGATTTACTCAATGACCATAGAGAGCGGACCAGGACATAGCTGTAGATTTACTCAGTGACCATAGAGAGCGGACAAGGACATAACTAGAGATGTACTCAATGACCATAGAGAGCGTACCAGGACATAACTGTACATTTACTCTATGACCATTGAGAGCGGACCAGGACATAACTAGAGATTTACTCAATGACCATAGAGAGCGGACCAGGACATAACTAGAGATCTACTCAATGACCGTAGAGAGCGGACCAGGACATAACTAGAGATTTACTCAATGACCATAGAGAGCGGGCCAGGATATGACTAGAGATTTACTCAATGACCACAGAGAGCGGACCAGGACATAACTAGAGATTTACTCAATGACCATAGAGAGCGGACCATGATATAACTGTAGATTTACTCAATGACCATAGAGAGCGGACCAGGACATAACTAGAGATTTACTCAATGACCATAGAGAGCGGGCCAGGATATGACTAGAGATTTACTCAATGACCACAGAGAGCGGACCAGGACATAACTAGAGATTTACTCAATGACCATAGAGAGCGGACCATGATATAACTGTAGATTTACTCAATGACCATAGAGAGCGGACCAGGACATAACTAGAGATTTACTCAATGATCATAGAGAGCGGACCAGGACATAACTGTAGATTTACTCAAAGACCATAGAGAGCAGACCAGTACATAACTAGAGATTTACTCAATGACCATAGAGAGCGGACCAGGACTTAACTAGAGATTTACTCAATGACCATAGAGAGCGGACCAGGGCATAACTAAAGATTTACTCAATGACCATAGAGAGCGGACCAGGACATAACTGTACATTTACTCAATGACCATAGAGAGCGGACCAGGACATAACTAGAGATTTTCTCAATGACTGTAGAGAGCGGACCAGGACATAGCTGTAGATTTTCTCAATGACCATAGAGAGCGGACCAGGACATAACTAGAGATTTACTCAATGACCATAGAGAGCGGACCAGGACATAACTAGAGATTTACTCAATGACCATAGAGAGCGGACAAGGACAAAACTAGAGATTTACTCAATGACCACAGAGAGCGGACCAGGACATAACTAGAGATTTACTCAATGACCATAGAGAGCGGACCAGGACATAACTGTACATTTACTCTATGACCATAGAGAGCGGACCAGGACATAACTAGAGATTTAGTCAATGACCATAGAGAGCGGATCAGGACATAACTGTAGATTTACTCAATGACCATAGAGAGCGGACCAGGACATAACTAGATATTTTCTCAATGATCATAGAGAGCGGACCAGGGCATAACTGTAGATTTACTCAATGACCATGGAGAGCGGACCAGGACATAGCTAGAGATTTACTCAATGACCATAGAGAGCGGACCAGGACATAACAAGAGATTTACTCAATGACCATAGAGAGCGGACCAGGACATAACTAGAGATTTACTCAATGACCATAGAGAGCGGACCAGGACATAACTGTACATTTACTCAATGACCATTGGAGCGGACCAGGACATAACTAGAGATTTACTCAATGACCATAAAGAGCGGACCAGGACATAACTAGAGATTTACTCAATGACCATAGAGAGCGGACCAGGACATAACTAGAGATTTATTTACTCAATGACCATAGAGAGCGGACCAGGGCATAAATAGAGATTTACTCAATGACCATAGAGAGCGGACCAGGACATAACTAGCGATTTACTCAATGACCATAGAGAGCAGACCAGGACATAACTAGAGATTTACTCAATGACCATAGAGAGCGGACCAGGACATAGCTGAAGACTTACTCAATGACCATAGAGAGTGGACCAGGACATAACTAGAGATTTACTCAATGACCAGAGAGAGCGGACCAGGACATAACTGTACATTTACTCAATGACCATAGAGAGCGGACCAGGACATAACTAGAGATTTACTCAATGACCATAGAGAGCGGACCAGGACATAGCTGTAGACTTACTCAATGACCATAGAGAGTGGACCAGGACATAACTAGAGATTTACTCAATGACCATAGAGAGCGGACCAGGACATAACTAGAGATTTACTCAATGACCATAGAGAGCAGACCAGGACATAACTAGAGATTTACTCAATGACCATAGAGAGCGGACCAGGACATAACTAGAGATCTACTCAATGACCGTAGAGAGCGGACCAGGACATAACTAGAGATTTACTCAATGACCATAGAGAGCGGGCCAGGATATGACTAGAGATTTACTCAATGACCACAGAGAGCGGACCAGGACATAACTAGAGATTTACTCAATGACCATAGAGAGCGGACCAGGACATAACTAGAGATTTACTCAATGACCATAGAGAGCGGGCCAGGATATGACTAGAGATTTACTCAATGACCACAGAGAGCGGACCAGGACATAACTAGAGATTTACTCAATGACCATAGAGAGCGGACCAGGACATAACTAGAGATTTACTCAATGACCATAGAGAGCGGACCAGGACATAACTAGAGATCTACTCAATGACCGTAGAGAGCGGGCCAGGATATGACTAGAGATTTACTCAATGACCACAGAGAGCGGACCAGGACATAACTAGAGATTTACTCAATGACCATAGAGAGCGGACCATGATATAACTGTAGATTTACTCAATGACCATAGAGAGCGGACCAGGACATAACTAGAGATTTACTCAATGACCATAGAGAGCGGACCAGGACATAACTAGAGATCTACTCAATGACCGTAGAGAGCGGACCAGGACATAACTAGAGATTTACTCAATGACCATAGAGAGCGGGCCAGGATATGACTAGAGATTTACTCAATGACCACAGAGAGCGGACCAGGACATAACTAGAGATTTACTCAATGACCATAGAGAGCGGACCATGATATAACTGTAGATTTACTCAATGACCATAGAGAGCGGACCAGGACATAACTAGAGATTTACTCAATGACCATAGAGAGCGGGCCAGGATATGACTAGAGATTTACTCAATGACCACAGAGAGCGGACCAGGACATAACTAGAGATTTACTCAATGACCATAGAGAGCGGACCATGATATAACTGTAGATTTACTCAATGACCATAGAGAGCGGACCAGGACATAACTAGAGATTTACTCAATGATCATAGAGAGCGGACCAGGACATAACTGTAGATTTACTCAAAGACCATAGAGAGCAGACCAGTACATAACTAGAGATTTACTCAATGACCATAGAGAGCGGACCAGGACTTAACTAGAGATTTACTCAATGACCATAGAGAGCGGACCAGGGCATAACTAAAGATTTACTCAATGACCATAGAGAGCGGACCAGGACATAACTGTACATTTACTCAATGACCATAGAGAGCGGACCAGGACATAACTAGAGATTTTCTCAATGACCGTAGAGAGCGGACCAGGACATAGCTGTAGATTTTCTCAATGACCATAGAGAGCGGACCAGGACATAACTAGAGATTTACTCAATGACCATAGAGAGCGGACCAGGACATAACTAGAGATTTACTCAATGACCATAGAGAGCGGACAAGGACAAAACTAGAGATTTACTCAATGACCACAGAGAGCGGACCAGGACATAACTAGAGATTTACTCAATGACCATAGAGAGCGGACCAGGACATAACTGTACATTTACTCTATGACCATAGAGAGCGGACCAGGACATAACTAGAGATTTAGTCAATGACCATAGAGAGCGGATCAGGACATAACTGTAGATTTACTCAATGACCATAGAGAGCGGACCAGGACATAACTAGATATTTTCTCAATGATCATAGAGAGCGGACCAGGGCATAACTGTAGATTTACTCAATGACCATGGAGAGCGGACCAGGACATAGCTAGAGATTTACTCAATGACCATAGAGAGCGGACCAGGACATAACAAGAGATTTACTCAATGACCATAGAGAGCGGACCAGGACATAACTAGAGATTTACTCAATGACCATAGAGAGCGGACCAGGACATAACTGTACATTTACTCAATGACCATTGGAGCGGACCAGGACATAACTAGAGATTTACTCAATGACCATAGAGAGCGGACCAGGACATAACTAGAGATTTACTCAATGACCATAGAGAGCGGACCAGGACATAACTAGAGATTTATTTACTCAATGACCATAGAGAGCGGACCAGGGCATAAATAGAGATTTACTCAATGACCATAGAGAGCGGACCAGGACATAACTAGCGATTTACTCAATGACCATAGAGAGCAGACCAGGACATAACTAGAGATTTACTCAATGACCATAGAGAGCGGACCAGGACATAGCTGTAGACTTACTCAATGACCATAGAGAGTGGACCAGGACATAACTAGAGATTTACTCAATGACCAGAGAGAGCGGACCAGGACATAACTGTACATTTACTCAATGACCATAGAGAGCGGACCAGGACATAACTAGAGATTTACTCAATGACCATAGAGAGCGGACCAGGACATAGCTGTAGACTTACTCAATGACCATAGAGAGTGGACCAGGACATAACTAGAGATTTACTCAATGACCATAGAGAGCGGACCAGGACATAACTAGAGATTTACTCAATGACCATAGAGAGCAGACCAGGACATAACTAGAGATTTACTCAATGACCATAGAGAGCGGACCAGGACATAACTGTACATTTACTCAATGACTATAGAGAGCGGACCAGGACATAACTAGAGATTTACTCAATGACCATAGAGAGCGGACCAGGACATAGCTGTAGACTTACTCAATGACCATAGAGAGTGGACCAGGACATAACTAGAGATTTACTCAATGACCAGAGAGAGCGGACCAGGACATAACTGTACATTTACTCAATGACCATAGAGAGCGGACCAGAACATAACTAGAGATTTACTCAATGACCATAGAGAGCGGACAAGGACATAGCTGTAGATTTACTCAATGACCATAGAGAGCGGACCAGGACATAACTGTACATTTACTCAATGACCATACAGAGCGGACCAGGACATAACTAGAGATTTACTCAATGACCATAGAGAGCGGACCAGGACATAGCTGTAGACTTACTCAATGACCATAGAGAGTGGACCAGGACATAACTAGAGATTTACTCAATGACCATAGAGAGCGGACCAGGACATAACTAGAGATTTACTCAATGACCATAGAGAGCGGACCAGGACATAACTAGAGATTTACTCAATGACCATAGAGAGCAGACCAGGACATAACTGTACATTTACTCAATGACCATAGAGAGCGGACCAGGACATAACTAGAGATTTACTCAATGACCGTAGAGAGCGGACCAGGACATAGCTGTAGTTTTACTCAATGACCATAGAGAGCGGACCAGGACATAACTAGAGATTTACTCAATGACCATAGAGAGCTGACCAGGACATAACTAGAGATTTACTCAAAGACCATAGAGAGCGGACCGGGACATAACTAGAGATTTACTCAATGACCATAGAGAGCGGACCAGGACATAGCTGTAGATTTACTCAATGACCATAGAGAGCGGACCAGGACATAACTAGAGATTTACTCAATGACCATAGAGAGCGGACCATGACATAACTGTAGATTTACTCAATGACCATAGAGAGCGGACCAGGACATAACTAGAGATTTACTCAATGATCATAGAGAGCGGACCAGGACATAACTGTAGATTTACTCAATGACCATAGAGAGCGGACCAGGACATAACTAGAGATTTACTCAATGACCATAGAGAACGGACCAGGACATAACTAGAGATTTACTCAATGACCATAGAGAGCGGACTAGGACATAACTGTACATTTACTTAATGACCATAGAGAGCGGACCAGGACGTAACTAGAGATTTACTCAATGACCATAGAGAGCGGACCAGGACATAGCTGTAGATTTACTCAATGACCATAGAGAGTGGACCAGGACATAACTAGAGATTTACTCAATGACCATAGAGAGCGGACCAGGACATAACTAGAGATTTACTCAATAACCATAGAGAGCGGACAAGGACATAACTAGAGATTTACTCAATGACCATAAAGAGCGGACCAGGACATAACTAGAGATTTACTCAATGACCATAGAGAGCGGACGAGGACATAACTGTACATTTACTCTATGACCATAGAGAGCGGACCAAGACATAACTAGAGATTTACTCAATGACCATAGAGAGCGGATCAGGACATAACTGTACATTTACTCTATGACCATAGAGAGCGGACCAGGACATAACTAGAGATTTACTCAATGATCATAGAGAGCGGACCAGGACATAACTGTAGATTTACTCAATGACCATGGAGAGCGCACCAGGACATAGCTAGAGATTTACTCAATGACCATAGAGAGCAGACCAGGACATAACTAGAGGTTTATTCAATGACCATAGAGAGCGGACCAGGACATAACTAGAGATTTACTCAATGACCATATAGAGCGGACCAGGACATAGCTGAAGATTTACTCAATGACCATAGAGAGCGGACCAGGACTTAACTAGAGATTTACTCAATGACCATGGAGAGCGGACCAGGGCATAACTAGACATTTACTCAATGACCATAGAGAGCGGACCAGGACATAACTGTACATTTACTCAATGACCATAGAGAGCGGACCAGGACATAACTAGAGATTTTCTCAATGACCATAGAGAGCGGACCAGGACATAGCTGTAGATTTACTCAATGACCATAGAGAGCGGACCAGGACATAACTAGAGATTTACTCAATGACCATAGAGAACGGACCAGGACATAACTAGAGATTTACTCAATGACCATAGAGAGCGGACAAGGACAAAACTAGAGATTTACTCAATGACCATAGAGAGCGGACCAGGACATAACTGTACATTTACTCTATGACCATAGAGAGCGGACCAGGACATAACTAGAGATTTACTCAATGACCATTGAGAGCGGATCAGGACATAACTGTAGATTTACTCAATGACCATAGAGAGCGGACCAGGACATAACTAGAGATTTTCTCAATGATCATAGAGAGCGGACCAGGGCATAACTGTAGATTTACTCAATGACCATGGAGAGCGGACCAGGACATAGCTAGAGATTTACTCAATGACCATAGAGAGCGGACCAGGACATAACAAGAGATTTACTCAATGACCATAGAGAGCGGACCAGGACATAACTAGAGATTTACTCAATGACCATAGAGAGCGGACCAGGACATAACTGTACATTTACTCAATGACCATTGGAGCGGACCAGGACATAACTAGAGATTTACTCAATGACCATAGAGAGCGGACCAGGACATAACTAGAGATTTACTCAATGACCATAGAGAGCGGACCAGGACATAACTAGAGATTTATTTACTCAATGACCATAGAGAGCGGACCAGGGCATAAATAGAGATTTACTCAATGACCATAGAGAGCGGACCAGGACATAACTAGCGATTTACTCAATGACCATAGAGAGCAGACCAGGACATAACTAGAGATTTACTCAATGACCATAGAGAGCGGACCAGGACATAGCTGTAGACTTACTCAATGACCATAGAGAGTGGACCAGGACATAACTAGAGATTTACTCAATGACCAGAGAGAGCGGACCAGGACATAACTTTACATTTACTCAATGACCATAGAGAGCGGACCAGGACATAACTAGAGATTTACTCAATGACCATAGAGAGCGGACCAGGACATAGCTGTAGACTTACTCAATGACCATAGAGAGTGGACCAGGACATAACTAGAGATTTACTCAATGACCATAGAGAGCGGACCAGGACATAACTAGAGATTTACTCAATGACCATAGAGAGCAGACCAGGACATAACTAGAGATTTACTCAATGACCATAGAGAGCGGACCAGGACATAACTGTACATTTACTCAATGACTATAGAGAGCGGACCAGGACATAACTAGAGATTTACTCAATGACCATAGAGAGCGGACCAGGACATAGCTGTAGACTTACTCAATGACCATAGAGAGTGGACCAGGACATAACTAGAGATTTACTCAATGACCAGAGAGAGCGGACCAGGACATAACTGTACATTTACTCAATGACCATAGAGAGCGGACCAGAACATAACTAGAGATTTACTCAATGACCATAGAGAGCGGACAAGGACATAGCTGTAGATTTACTCAATGACCATAGAGAGCGGACCAGGACATAACTGTACATTTACTCAATGACCATACAGAGCGGACCAGGACATAACTAGAGATTTACTCAATGACCATAGAGAGCGGACCAGGACATAGCTGTAGACTTACTCAATGACCATAGAGAGTGGACCAGGACATAACTAGAGATTTACTCAATGACCATAGAGAGCGGACCAGGACATAACTAGAGATTTACTCAATGACCATAGAGAGCGGACCAGGACATAACTAGAGATTTACTCAATGACCATAGAGAGCAGACCAGGACATAACTGTACATTTACTCAATGACCATAGAGAGCGGACCAGGACATAACTAGAGATTTACTCAATGACCGTAGAGAGCGGACCAGGACATAGCTGTAGTTTTACTCAATGACCATAGAGAGCGGACCAGGACATAACTAGAGATTTACTCAATGACCATAGAGAGCTGACCAGGACATAACTAGAGATTTACTCAAAGACCATAGAGAGCGGACCGGGACATAACTAGAGATTTACTCAATGACCATAGAGAGCGGACCAGGACATAGCTGTAGATTTACTCAATGACCATAGAGAGCGGACCAGGACATAACTAGAGATTTACTCAATGACCATAGAGAGCGGACCATGACATAACTGTAGATTTACTCAATGACCATAGAGAGCGGACCAGGACATCACTAGAGATTTACTCAATGATCATAGAGAGCGGACCAGGACATAACTGTAGATTTACTCAATGACCATAGAGAGCGGACCAGGACATAACTAGAGATTTACTCAATGACCATAGAGAGCGGACCAGGACATAACTAGAGATTTACTCAATGACCATAGAGAGCGGACTAGGACATAACTGTACATTTACTCAATGACCATAGAGAGCGGACCAGGACGTAACTAGAGATTTACTCAATGACCATAGAGAGCGGACCAGGACATAGCTGTAGATTTACTCAATGACCATAGAGAGTGGACCAGGACATAACTAGAGATTTACTCAATGACCATAGAGAGCGGACCAGAACATAACTAGAGATTTACTCAATAACCATAGAGAGCGGACAAGGACATAACTAGAGATTTACTCAATGACCATAAAGAGCGGACCAGGACATAACTAGAGATTTACTCAATGACCATAGAGAGCGGACGAGGACATAACTGTACATTTACTCTATGACCATAGAGAGCGGACCAAGACATAACTAGAGATTTACTCAATGACCATAGAGAGCGGATCAGGACATAACTGTACATTTACTCTATGACCATAGAGAGCGGACCAGGACATAACTAGAGATTTACTCAATGATCATAGAGAGCGGACCAGGACATAACTGTAGATTTACTCAATGACCATGGAGAGCGCACCAGGACATAGCTAGAGATTTACTCAATGACCATAGAGAGCAGACCAGGACATAACTAGAGGTTTATTCAATGACCATAGAGAGCAGACCAGGACATAACTAGAGATTTACTCAATGACCATAGAGAGCGGACCAGGACATAGCTGTAGATTTACTCAATGACCATAGAGAGCGGACCAGGACATAACTAGAGATTTACTCAATGACCATAGAGAACGGACCAGGACATAACTAGAGATTTACTCAATGACCATAGAGAGCGGACAAGGACAAAACTAGAGATTTACTCAATGACCATAGAGAGCGGACCAGGACATAACTAGAGATTTACTCAATGACCATAGAGAGCGGACCAGGACATAACTGTACATTTACTCTATGACCATAGAGAGCGGACCAGGACATAACTAGAGATTTACTCAATGACCATTGAGAGCGGATCAGGACATAACTGTAGATTTACTCAATGACCATAGAGAGCGGACCAGGACATAACTAGAGATTTTCTCAATGATCATAGAGAGCGGACCAGGACATAACTGTAGATTTACTCAATGACCATAGAGAGCGGACCAGGACATAACTAGAGATTTACTCAATGACCATAGAGAGCGGACCAGGACATAACTGTACATTTACTCAATGACCATAGAGAGCGGACCGGGACATAACTAGAGATTTACTCAATGACCATAGAGAGCGGACCAGGACATAGCTGTAGATTTACTCAATGACCATAGAGAGCGGACCAGGACATAACTAGAGATTTACTCAATGACCATAGAGAGCGGACCAGGACATAACTGGAGATTTATTTACTCAATGACCATAGAGAGCGGACCTGGACATAACTAGAGATTTACTCAATGACCATGGAGAGCGGACCAGGACATAACTAGCAATTTACTCAATGACCATAGAGAGCGGACCAGGACATAACTAGAGATTCACTCAATGACCATAGAGAGCGGACCAGGACATAGCTGTAGACTTACTCAATGACCATAGAGAGTGGACCAGGACATAACTAGAGATTTACTCAATGACCAGAGAGAGCGGACCAGGACATAACTGTACATTTACTCAATGACCATAGAGAGCGGACCAGGACATAACTAGAGATTTACTCAATGACCATAGAGAGCGGACCAGGACATAGCTGTAGATTTACTCAATGACCATAGAGAGTGGACCAGGACATAACTAGAGATTTAATCAATGACCGTAGAGAGCGGACCAGGACATAACTGTACATTTACTCAATGACCATAGAGAGCGGATCAGGACATAACTAGAGATTTACTCAATGACCATAGAGAGCGGACCAGGATATAGCTGCAGATTTACTCAATGACCATAGAGAGCGGACCAGGACATAACTAGAGATTTACTCAATGACCATAGAGAGCGGACCAGGACATAACTAGAGATTTACTCAATGACCATAGAGAGCGGACCAGGACATAACTAGAGATTTACTTAATGACCATAGAGAGCGGACCAGGATATAACTGTACATTTACTCTATGACCATAGAGAGCGGACCAGGACATAACTAGGGATTTACTCAATGACCATAGAGAGCGGATCAGGACATAACTGTAGATTTACTCAATGACCATAGAGAGCGGACCAGGACATAACTAGAGATTTACTCAATGATCATGGAGAGCGGACCAGGACATAACTGTAGATTTACTCAATGACCATGGAGAGCGGACCAGGACATAGCTAGAGATTTACTCAATGACCATAGAGAGCGGACCAGGACATAACTAGAGATTTACTCAGTGACCATAGAGAGCGGACCAGGACATAACTAGAGATTTACTCAATGACCATAGAGAGCGGACCAGGACATAACTGTACATTTACTCAATAACCATAGAGAGCGAACCAGGACATAACTAGAGAGTTACTCAATGACCATAGAGAGCGGACCAGGACATAGCTGTAGATTTACTCAATGACCATAGAGAGCGGACAAGGACATAACTAGAGATTTACTGAAAGACCATAGAGAGCAGACCAGTACATAACTAGAGATTTACTCAATGACCATAGAGAGCGGACCAGGACATAACTAGAGATTTACTCAATGACCATAGAGAGCGGACCAGGACATAACTAGAGATTTACTTAATGACCATAGAGAGCGGACCAGGACATAAATAGAGATTTACTCAATGACCATAGAGAGCGGACCAGGACATAACTGTACATTTACTCAATGACAATAGAGAGCGGACCAGGACATAACTAGAGATTTACTCAATGACCATAGACAGCGGGCCAGGATATAACTAGAGATTTACTCAATGACCACAGAGAGCTGACCAGGACATAACTAGAGATTTACTCAATGACCATAGAGAGCGGACCATGACATAACTGTAGATTTACTCAATGACCATAGAGAGCGGACCAGGACATAACTAGAGATTTACTCAATGATCATAGAGAGCGGACCAGGATATAACTGTAGATTTACTCAAAGACCATAGAGAGCAGACCAGTACATAACTAGAGATTTACTCAATGACCATAGAGAGCGGACCAGGACATAACTAGAGATTTACTCAATGACCATAGAAAGCGGACCAGGACATAACTGTACATTTACTCAATGACCATAGAGAGCGGACCAGGACATAGCTGTAGATTTACTCAATGACCATAGAGAGCGGACCAGGACATAACTAGAGATTTACTCAATGACCATAGAGAGCGGACCAGGACATAACTAGAGATTTACTCAATGACCATAGAGAGCGGACAAGGACATAACTAGAGATTTACTCAATGACCATAGAGAGCGGACCAGGACATAACTAGAGATTTACTCAATGACCATAGAGAGTGGACCAGGACATAACTGTACATTTACTCTATGACCATAGAGAGCGGACCAGGACATAACTAGAGATTTACTCAATGACCATAGAGAGCCGATCAGGACATAACTGTAGATTTACTCAATGACCATAGAGAGCGGACCAGGACATAACTAGAGATTTACTCAATGACCATAGAGAGCGGACCAGGACATAACTAGAGATTTACTCAATGACCATAGAGAGCGGACCAGGACATAACTAGAGATTTACTCAATGACCATAGAGAGCGGACCATGACATAACTGTAGATTTACTCAATGACGATAGAGAGCGGACCAGGACATAACTAGAGATTTACTCAATGATCATAGAGAGCGGACCAGGACATAACTGTAGATTTACTCAAAGACCATAGAGAGCAGACCAGTACATAACTAGAGATTTACTCAATGAGCATAGAGAGCGGACCAGGACATAACTAGAGATTTACTCAATGACCATAGAGAGCGGACCAGGACATAACTAGAGATTTACTCAATGACCATAGAGAGCGGACCAGGACATAACTAGAGATTTACTCAATGACCATAGAGAGCGGACCAGGACATAACTGTACATTTACTCAATGACCATAGAGAGCGGACAAGGACATAACTACAGATTTACTCAATGACCATAGAGAGCATGCCAGGATATAACTAGAGATTTACTCAATGACCATAGAGAGCGGACCATGACATAACTGTAGATTTACTCAATGACCATAGAGAGCGGACCAGGACATAACTAGAGATTTACTCAATGATCATAGAGAGCGGACCAGGACATAACTGTAGATTTACTCAAAGACCATAGAGAGCAGACCAGTACATAACTAGAGATTTACTCAATGACCATAGAGAGCAGACCAGGACATAACTAGAGATTTACTCAATGACCATAGAGAGCGGACCTGGACATAACTAGAGATTTACTCAATGACCATAGAGAGCGGACCAGGACATAACTGTACATTTACTCAATGACCATAGAGAGCGGACCAGGACATAACTAGAGATTTACTCAATGACCATGGACAGCGGACAAGGACATAACTAGCGATTTACTCAATGACCATAGAGAGCGGACCAGGACATAACTAGAGATTCACTCAATGACCATAGAGAGCGGACCAGGACATAGCTGTAGACTTACTCAATGACCATAGAGAGTGGACCAGGACATAACTAGAGATTTACTCAATGACCAGAGAGAGCGGACCAGGACATAACTGTACATTTACTCAATGACCATCTAGAGCGGACCAGGACATAACTAGAGATTTACTCAATGACCATAGAGAGCGGACCAGGACATAGCTGTAGACTTACTCAATGACCATAGAGAGCGGATCAGGACATAACTAGAGATTTACTCAATGACCACAGAGAGCGGACCAGGACATAGCTGTAGATTTACTCAATGACCATAGAGAGCGGACCAGGACATAACTAGAGATTTACTCAATGACCATAGAGAGCGGACCAGGACATAACTAGAGATTTACTCAATGACCATAGAGAGCTGACAAGGACATAACTAGAGATTTACTCAATGACCATAGAGAGCGGACCAGGACATAACTAGAGATTTACTCAATGACCATAGAGAGCGGACCAGGATATAACTGTACATTTACTCTATGACCATAGAGAGCGGACCAGGACATAACTAGGGATTTACTCAATGACCATAAAGAGCGGATCAGGACATAACTGTAGATTTACTCAATGACCATAGAGAGCGGACCAGGACATAACTAGAGATTTACTGAAAGACCATAGAGAGCAGACCAGTACATAACTAGAGATTTACTCAATGACCATAGAGAGCGGACCAGGACATAACTAGAGATTTACTCAATGACCATAGAGAGCGGACCAGGACATAACTAGAGATTTACTTAATGACCATAGAGAGCGGACCAGGACATAAATAGAGATTTACTCAATGACCATAGAGAGCGGACCAGGACATAACTGTACATTTACTCAATGACAATAGAGAGCGGACCAGGACATAACTAGAGATTTACTCAATGACCATAGACAGCGGGCCAGGATATAACTAGAGATTTACTCAATGACCACAGAGAGCGGACCAGGACATAACTAGAGATTTACTCAATGACCATAGAGAGCGGACCATGACATAACTGTAGATTTACTCAATGACCATAGAGAGCGGACTAGGACATAACTAGAGATTTACTCAATGATCATAGAGAGCGGACCAGGATATAACTGTAGATTTACTCAAAGACCATAGAGAGCAGACCAGTACATAACTAGAGATTTACTCAATGACCATAGAGAGCGGACCAGGACATAACTAGAGATTTACTCAATGACCATAGAGAGCGGACCAGGACATAACTGTACATTTACTCAATGACCATAGAGAGCGGACCAGGACATAGCTGTAGATTTACTCAATGACCATAGAGAGCGGACCAGGACATAACTAGAGATTTACTCAATGACCATAGAGAGCGGACCAGGACATAACTAGAGATTTACTCAATGACCATAGAGAGCGGACAAGGACATAACTAGAGATTTACTCAATGACCATAGAGAGCGGACCAGGACATAACTAGAGATTTACTCAATGACCATAGAGAGCGGACCAGGACATAACTGTACATTTACTCTATGACCATAGAGAGCGGACCAGGACATAACTAGAGATTTACTCAATGACCATAGAGAGCCGATCAGGACATAACTGTAGATTTACTCAATGACCATAGAGAGCGGACCAGGACATAACTAGAGATTTACTCAATGACCATAGAGAGCGGACCAGGACATAACTAGAGATTTACTCAATGACCATAGAGAGCGGACCAGGACATAACTAGAGATTTACTCAATGACCATAGAGAGCGGACCATGACATAACTGTAGATTTACTCAATGACGATAGAGAGCGGACCAGGACATAACTAGAGATTTACTCAATGATCATAGAGAGCGGACCAGGACATAACTGTAGATTTACTCAAAGACCATAGAGAGCAGACCAGTACATAACTAGAGATTTACTCAATGAGCATAGAGAGCGGACCAGGACATAACTAGAGATTTACTCAATGACCATAGAGAGCGGACCAGGACATAACTAGAGATTTACTCAATGACCATAGAGAGCGGACCAGGACATAACTAGAGATTTACTCAATGACCATAGAGAGCGGACCAGGACATAACTGTACATTTACTCAATGACCATAGAGAGCGGACAAGGACATAACTACAGATTTACTCAATGACCATAGAGAGCATGCCAGGATATAACTAGAGATTTACTCAATGACCATAGAGAGCGGACCATGACATAACTGTAGATTTACTCAATGACCATAGAGAGCGGACCAGGACATAACTAGAGATTTACTCAATGATCATAGAGAGCGGACCAGGACATAACTGTAGATTTACTCAAAGACCATAGAGAGCAGACCAGTACATAACTAGAGATTTACTCAATGACCATAGAGAGCAGACCAGGACATAACTAGAGATTTACTCAATGACCATAGAGAGCGGACCAGGACATAACTAGAGATTTACTCAATGACCATAGAGAGCGGACCAGGACATAACTGTACATTTACTCAATGACCATAGAGAACGGACCAGGACATAACTAGAGATTTACTCAATAACCATAGAGAGCGGACAAGGACATAACTAGAGATTTACTCAATGACCATAAAGAGCGGACCAGGACATAACTAGAGATTTACTCAATGACCATAGAGAGCGGACGAGGACATAACTGTACATTTACTCTATGACCATAGAGAGCGGACCAAGACATAACTAGAGATTTACTCAATGACCATAGAGAGCGGATCAGGACATAACTGTACATTTACTCTATGACCATAGAGAGCGGACCAGGACATAACTAGAGATTTACTCAATGATCATAGAGAGCGGACCAGGACATAACTGTAGATTTACTCAATGACCATGGAGAGCGCACCAGGACATAGCTAGAGATTTACTCAATGACCATAGAGAGCAGACCAGGACATAACTAGAGGTTTATTCAATGACCATAGAGAGCGGACCAGGACATAACTAGAGATTTACTCAATGACCATATAGAGCGGACCAGGACATAGCTGAAGATTTACTCAATGACCATAAAGAGCGGACCAGGACTTAACTAGAGATTTACTCAATGACCATGGAGAGCGGACCAGGGCATAACTAGACATTTACTCAATGACCATAGAGAGCGGACCAGGACATAACTGTACATTTACTCAATGACCATAGAGAGCGGACCAGGACATAACTAGAGATTTTCTCAATGACCATAGAGAGCGGACCAGGACATAGCTGTAGATTTACTCAATGACCATAGAGAGCGGACCAGGACATAACTAGAGATTTACTCAATGACCATAGAGAACGGACCAGGACATAACTAGAGATTTACTCAATGACCATAGAGAGCGGACAAGGACAAAACTAGAGATTTACTCAATGACCATAGAGAGCGGACCAGGACATAACTAGAGATTTACTCAATGACCATAGAGAGCGGACCAGGACATAACTGTACATTTACTCTATGACCATAGAGAGCGGACCAGGACATAACTAGAGATTTACTCAATGACCATTGAGAGCGGATCAGGACATAACTGTAGATTTACTCAATGACCATAGAGAGCGGACCAGGACATAACTAGAGATTTTCTCAATGATCATAGAGAGCGGACCAGGGCATAACTGTAGATTTACTCAATGACCATGGAGAGCGGACCAGGACATAGCTAGAGATTTACTCAATGACCATAGAGAGCGGACCAGGACATAACAAGAGATTTACTCAATGACCATAGAGAGCGGACCAGGACATAACTAGAGATTTACTCAATGACCATAGAGAGCGGACCAGGACATAACTGTACATTTACTCAATGACCATTGGAGCGGACCAGGACATAACTAGAGATTTACTCAATGACCATAGAGAGCGGACCAGGACATAACTAGAGATTTACTCAATGACCATAGAGAGCGGACCAGGACATAACTAGAGATTTATTTACTCAATGACCATAGAGAGCGGACCAGGGCATAAATAGAGATTTACTCAATGACCATAGAGAGCGGACCAGGACATAACTAGCGATTTACTCAATGACCATAGAGAGCAGACCAGGACATAACTAGAGATTTACTCAATGACCATAGAGAGCGGACCAGGACATAGCTGTAGACTTACTCAATGACCATAGAGAGTGGACCAGGACATAACTAGAGATTTACTCAATGACCAGAGAGAGCGGACCAGGACATAACTTTACATTTACTCAATGACCATAGAGAGCGGACCAGGACATAACTAGAGATTTACTCAATGACCATAGAGAGCGGACCAGGACATAGCTGTAGACTTACTCAATGACCATAGAGAGTGGACCAGGACATAACTAGAGATTTACTCAATGACCATAGAGAGCGGACCAGGACATAACTAGAGATTTACTCAATGACCATAGAGAGCAGACCAGGACATAACTAGAGATTTACTCAATGACCATAGAGAGCGGACCAGGACATAACTGTACATTTACTCAATGACTATAGAGAGCGGACCAGGACATAACTAGAGATTTACTCAATGACCATAGAGAGCGGACCAGGACATAGCTGTAGACTTACTCAATGACCATAGAGAGTGGACCAGGACATAACTAGAGATTTACTCAATGACCAGAGAGAGCGGACCAGGACATAACTGTACATTTACTCAATGACCATAGAGAGCGGACCAGAACATAACTAGAGATTTACTCAATGACCATAGAGAGCGGACAAGGACATAGCTGTAGATTTACTCAATGACCATAGAGAGCGGACCAGGACATAACTGTACATTTACTCAATGACCATACAGAGCGGACCAGGACATAACTAGAGATTTACTCAATGACCATAGAGAGCGGACCAGGACATAGCTGTAGACTTACTCAATGACCATAGAGAGTGGACCAGGACATAACTAGAGATTTACTCAATGACCATAGAGAGCGGACCAGGACATAACTAGAGATTTACTCAATGACCATAGAGAGCGGACCAGGACATAACTAGAGATTTACTCAATGACCATAGAGAGCAGACCAGGACATAACTGTACATTTACTCAATGACCATAGAGAGCGGACCAGGACATAACTAGAGATTTACTCAATGACCGTAGAGAGCGGACCAGGACATAGCTGTAGTTTTACTCAATGACCATAGAGAGCGGACCAGGACATAACTAGAGATTTACTCAATGACCATAGAGAGCTGACCAGGACATAACTAGAGATTTACTCAAAGACCATAGAGAGCGGACCGGGGCATAACTAGAGATTTACTCAATGACCATAGAGAGCGGACCAGGACATAGCTGTAGATTTACTCTATGACCATAGAGAGCGGACCAGGACATAACTAGAGATTTACTCAATGACCATAGAGAGCGGACCATGACATAACTGTAGATTTACTCAATGACCATAGAGAGCGGACCAGGACATAACTAGAGATTTACTCAATGATCATAGAGAGCGGACCAGGACATAACTGTAGATTTACTCAATGACCATAGAGAGCGGACCAGGACATAACTAGAGATTTACTCAATGACCATAGAGAGCGGACCAGGACATAACTAGAGATTTACTCAATGACCATAGAGAGCGGACTAGGACATAACTGTACATTTACTCAATGACCATAGAGAGCGGACCAGGACGTAACTAGAGATTTACTCAATGACCATAGAGAGCGGACCAGGACATAGCTGTAGATTTACTCAATGACCATAGAGAGTGGACCAGGACATAACTAGAGATTTACTCAATGACCATAGAGAGCGGACCAGGACATAACTAGAGATTTACTCAATAACCATAGAGAGCGGACAAGGACATAACTAGAGATTTACTCAATGACCATAAAGAGCGGACCAGGACATAACTAGAGATTTACTCAATGACCATAGAGAGCGGACGAGGACATAACTGTACATTTACTCTATGACCATAGAGAGCGGACCAAGACATAACTAGAGATTTACTCAATGACCATAGAGAGCGGATCAGGACATAACTGTACATTTACTCTATGACCATAGAGAGCGGACCAGGACATAACTAGAGATTTACTCAATGATCATAGAGAGCGGACCAGGACATAACTGTAGATTTACTCAATGACCATGGAGAGCGCACCAGGACATAGCTAGAGATTTACTCAATGACCATAGAGAGCAGACCAGGACATAACTAGAGGTTTATTCAATGACCATAGAGAGCGGACCAGGACATAACTAGAGATTTACTCAATGACCATAGAGAGCGGACCGGGACATAGCTGAAGATTTACTCAATGACCATAGAGAGCGGACCAGGACTTAACTAGAGATTCACTCAATGACCATGGAGAGCGGACCAGGGCATAACTAGACATTTACTCAATGACCATAGAGAGCGGACCAGGACATAACTGTACATTTACTCAATGACCATAGAAAGCGGACCAGGACATAACTAGAGATTTTCTCAATGACCATAGAGAGCGGACCAGGACATAGCTGTAGATTTACTCAATGACCATAGAGAGCGGACCAGGACATAACTAGAGATTTACTCAATGACCATAGAGAACGGACCAGGACATAACTAGAGATTTACTCAATGACCATAGAGAGCGGACAAGGACAAAACTAGAGATTTACTCAATGACCATAGAGAGCGGACCAGGACATAACTAGAGATTTACTCAATGACCATAGAGAGCGGACCAGGACATAACTGTACATTTACTCTATGACCATAGAGAGCGGACCAGGACATAACTAGAGATTTACTCAATGACCATTGAGAGCGGATCAGGACATAACTGTAGATTTACTCAATGACCATAGAGAGCGGACCAGGACATAACTAGAGATTTTCTCAATGACCATAGAGAGCGGACCAGGACATAACTAGAGATTTACTCAATGACCATAGAGAGCGGACCAGGACATAACTGTACATTTACTCAATGACCATAGAGAGCGGACCAGGACATAACTAGAGATTTACTCAATGACCATAGAGAGCGGACCAGGACATAACTGTACATTTACTCAATGACCATAGAGAGCGGACAAGGACATAACTACAGATTTACTCAATGACCATAGAGAGCATGCCTGGATATAACTAGAGATTTACTCAATGACCATAGAGAGCGGACCATGACATAACTGTAGATTTACTCAATGACCATAGAGAGCGGACCAGGACATAACTAGAGATTTACTCAATGATCATAGAGAGCGGACCAGGACATAACTGTAGATTTACTCAAAGACCATAGAGAGCAGACCAGTACATAACTAGAGATTTACTCAATGACCATAGAGAGCAGACCAGGACATAACTAGAGATTTACTCAATGACCATAGAGAGCGGACCAGGACATAACTAGAAATTTACTCAATGACCATAGAGAGCGGACCAGGACATAACTGTACATTTACTCAATGACCATAGAGAACGGACCAGGACATAACTAGAGATTTACTCAATAACCATAGAGAGCGGACAAGGACATAACTAGAGATTTACTCAATGACCATAAAGAGCGGACCAGGACATAACTAGAGATTTACTCAATGACCATAGAGAGCGGACGAGGACATAACTGTACATTTACTCTATGACCATAGAGAGCGGACCAAGACATAACTAGAGATTTACTCAATGACCATAGAGAGCGGATCAGGACATAACTGTACATTTACTCTATGACCATAGAGAGCGGACCAGGACATAACTAGAGATTTACTCAATGATCATAGAGAGCGGACCAGGACATAACTGTAGATTTACTCAATGACCATGGAGAGCGCACCAGGACATAGCTAGAGATTTACTCAATGACCATAGAGAGCAGACCAGGACATAACTAGAGGTTTATTCAATGACCATAGAGAGCGGACCAGGACATAACTAGAGATTTACTCAATGACCATATAGAGCGGACCAGGACATAGCTGAAGATTTACTCAATGACCATAAAGAGCGGACCAGGACTTAACTAGAGATTTACTCAATGACCATGGAGAGCGGACCAGGGCATAACTAGACATTTACTCAATGACCATAGAGAGCGGACCAGGACATAACTGTACATTTACTCAATGACCATAGAGAGCGGACCAGGACATAACTAGAGATTTTCTCAATGACCATAGAGAGCGGACCAGGACATAGCTGTAGATTTACTCAATGACCATAGAGAGCGGACCAGGACATAACTAGAGATTTACTCAATGACCATAGAGAACGGACCAGGACATAACTAGAGATTTACTCAATGACCATAGAGAGCGGACAAGGACAAAACTAGAGATTTACTCAATGACCATAGAGAGCGGACCAGGACATAACTAGAGATTTACTCAATGACCATAGAGAGCGGACCAGGACATAACTGTACATTTACTCTATGACCATAGAGAGCGGACCAGGACATAACTAGAGATTTACTCAATGACCATTGAGAGCGGATCAGGACATAACTGTAGATTTACTCAATGACCATAGAGAGCGGACCAGGACATAACTAGAGATTTTCTCAATGATCATAGAGAGCGGACCAGGGCATAACTGTAGATTTACTCAATGACCATGGAGAGCGGACCAGGACATAGCTAGAGATTTACTCAATGACCATAGAGAGCGGACCAGGACATAACAAGAGATTTACTCAATGACCATAGAGAGCGGACCAGGACATAACTAGAGATTTACTCAATGACCATAGAGAGCGGACCAGGACATAACTGTACATTTACTCAATGACCATTGGAGCGGACCAGGACATAACTAGAGATTTACTCAATGACCATAGAGAGCGGACCAGGACATAACTAGAGATTTACTCAATGACCATAGAGAGCGGACCAGGACATAACTAGAGATTTATTTACTCAATGACCATAGAGAGCGGACCAGGGCATAAATAGAGATTTACTCAATGACCATAGAGAGCGGACCAGGACATAACTAGCGATTTACTCAATGACCATAGAGAGCAGACCAGGACATAACTAGAGATTTACTCAATGACCATAGAGAGCGGACCAGGACATAGCTGTAGACTTACTCAATGACCATAGAGAGTGGACCAGGACATAACTAGAGATTTACTCAATGACCAGAGAGAGCGGACCAGGACATAACTTTACATTTACTCAATGACCATAGAGAGCGGACCAGGACATAACTAGAGATTTACTCAATGACCATAGAGAGCGGACCAGGACATAGCTGTAGACTTACTCAATGACCATAGAGAGTGGACCAGGACATAACTAGAGATTTACTCAATGACCATAGAGAGCGGACCAGGACATAACTAGAGATTTACTCAATGACCATAGAGAGCAGACCAGGACATAACTAGAGATTTACTCAATGACCATAGAGAGCGGACCAGGACATAACTGTACATTTACTCAATGACTATAGAGAGCGGACCAGGACATAACTAGAGATTTACTCAATGACCATAGAGAGCGGACCAGGACATAGCTGTAGACTTACTCAATGACCATAGAGAGTGGACCAGGACATAACTAGAGATTTACTCAATGACCAGAGAGAGCGGACCAGGACATAACTGTACATTTACTCAATGACCATAGAGAGCGGACCAGAACATAACTAGAGATTTACTCAATGACCATAGAGAGCGGACAAGGACATAGCTGTAGATTTACTCAATGACCATAGAGAGCGGACCAGGACATAACTGTACATTTACTCAATGACCATACAGAGCGGACCAGGACATAACTAGAGATTTACTCAATGACCATAGAGAGCGGACCAGGACATAGCTGTAGACTTACTCAATGACCATAGAGAGTGGACCAGGACATAACTAGAGATTTACTCAATGACCATAGAGAGCGGACCAGGACATAACTAGAGATTTACTCAATGACCATAGAGAGCGGACCAGGACATAACTAGAGATTTACTCAATGACCATAGAGAGCAGACCAGGACATAACTGTACATTTACTCAATGACCATAGAGAGCGGACCAGGACATAACTAGAGATTTACTCAATGACCGTAGAGAGCGGACCAGGACATAGCTGTAGTTTTACTCAATGACCATAGAGAGCGGACCAGGACATAACTAGAGATTTACTCAATGACCATAGAGAGCTGACCAGGACATAACTAGAGATTTACTCAAAGACCATAGAGAGCGGACCGGGACATAACTAGAGATTTACTCAATGACCATAGAGAGCGGACCAGGACATAGCTGTAGATTTACTCAATGACCATAGAGAGCGGACCAGGACATAACTAGAGATTTACTCAATGACCATAGAGAGCGGACCATGACATAACTGTAGATTTACTCAATGACCATAGAGAGCGGACCAGGACATAACTAGAGATTTACTCAATGATCATAGAGAGCGGACCAGGACATAACTGTAGATTTACTCAATGACCATAGAGAGCGGACCAGGACATAACTAGAGATTTACTCAATGACCATAGAGAGCGGACCAGGACATAACTAGAGATTTACTCAATGACCATAGAGAGCGGACTAGGACATAACTGTACATTTACTCAATGACCATAGAGAGCGGACCAGGACGTAACTAGAGATTTACTCAATGACCATAGAGAGCGGACCAGGACATAGCTGTAGATTTACTCAATGACCATAGAGAGTGGACCAGGACATAACTAGAGATTTACTCAATGACCATAGAGAGCGGACCAGGACATAACTAGAGATTTACTCAATAACCATAGAGAGCGGACAAGGACATAACTAGAGATTTACTCAATGACCATAAAGAGCGGACCAGGACATAACTAGAGATTTACTCAATGACCATAGAGAGCGGACGAGGACATAACTGTACATTTACTCTATGACCATAGAGAGCGGACCAAGACATAACTAGAGATTTACTCAATGACCATAGAGAGCGGATCAGGACATAACTGTACATTTACTCTATGACCATAGAGAGCGGTACAGGACATAACTAGAGATTTACTCAATGATCATAGAGAGCGGACCAGGACATAACTGTAGATTTACTCAATGACCATGGAGAGCGCACCAGGACATAGCTAGAGATTTACTCAATGACCATAGAGAGCAGACCAGGACATAACTAGAGGTTTATTCAATGACCATAGAGAGCGGACCAGGACATAACTAGAGATTTACTCAATGACCATAGAGAGCGGACCAGGACATAGCTGAAGATTTACTCAATGACCATAGAGAGCGGACCAGGACTTAACTAGAGATTCACTCAATGACCATGGAGAGCGGACCAGGGCATAACTAGACATTTACTCAATGACCATAGAGAGCGGACCAGGACATAACTGTACATTTACTCAATGACCATAGAAAGCGGACCAGGACATAACTAGAGATTTTCTCAATGACCATAGAGAGCGGACCAGGACATAGCTGTAGATTTACTCAATGACCATAGAGAGCGGACCAGGACATAACTAGAGATTTACTCAATGACCATAGAGAACGGACCAGGACATAACTAGAGATTTACTCAATGACCATAGAGAGCGGACAAGGACAAAACTAGAGATTTACTCAATGACCATAGAGAGCGGACCAGGACATAACTAGAGATTTACTCAATGACCATAGAGAGCGGACCAGGACATAACTGTACATTTACTCTATGACCATAGAGAGCGGACCAGGACATAACTAGAGATTTACTCAATGACCATTGAGAGCGGATCAGGACATAACTGTAGATTTACTCAATGACCATAGAGAGCGGACCAGGACATAACTAGAGATTTTCTCAATGATCATAGAGAGCGGACCAGGACATAACTGTAGATTTACTCAATGACCATAGAGAGCGGACCAGGACATAACTAGAGATTTACTCAATGACCATAGAGAGCGGACCAGGACATAACTGTACATTTACTCAATGACCATAGAGAGCGGACCAGGACATAACTAGAGATTTACTCAATGACCATAGAGAGCGGACCAGGACATAGCTGTAGATTTACTCAATGACCATAGAGAGCGGACCAGGACATAACTAGAGATTTACTCAATGACCATAGAGAGCGGACCAGGACATAACTGGAGATTTATTTACTCAATGACCATAGAGAGCGGACCTGGACATAACTAGAGATTTACTCAATGACCATGGAGAGCGGACCAGGACATAACTAGCAATTTACTCAATGACCATAGAGAGCGGACCAGGACATAACTAGAGATTCACTCAATGACCATAGAGAGCGGACCAGGACATAGCTGTAGACTTACTCAATGACCATAGAGAGTGGACCAGGACATAACTAGAGATTTACTCAATGACCAGAGAGAGCGGACCAGGACATAACTGTACATTTACTCAATGACCATAGAGAGCGGACCAGGACATAACTAGAGATTTACTCAATGACCATAGAGAGCGGACCAGGACATAGCTGTAGATTTACTCAATGACCATAGAGAGTGGACCAGGACATAACTAGAGATTTAATCAATGACCGTAGAGAGCGGACCAGGACATAACTGTACATTTACTCAATGACCATAGAGAGCGGATCAGGACATAACTAGAGATTTACTCAATGACCATAGAGAGCGGACCAGGATATAGCTGTAGATTTACTCAATGACCATAGAGAGCGGACCAGGACATAACTAGAGATTTACTCAATGACCATAGAGAGCGGACCAGGACATAACTAGAGATTTACTCAATGACCATAGAGAGCTAACAAGGACATAACTAGAGATTTACTCAATGACCATAGAGAGCGGACCAGGACATAACTAGAGATTTACTTAATGACCATAGAGAGCGGACCAGGATATAACTGTACATTTACTCTATGACCATAGAGAGCGGACCAGGACATAACTAGGGATTTACTCAATGACCATAGAGAGCGGATCAGGACATAACTGTAGATTTACTCAATGACCATAGAGAGCGGACCAGGACATAACTAGAGATTTACTCAATGATCATGGAGAGCGGACCAGGACATAACTGTAGATTTACTCAATGACCATGGAGAGCGGACCAGGACATAGCTAGAGATTTACTCAATGACCATAGAGAGCGGACCAGGACATAACTAGAGATTTACTCAGTGACCATAGAGAGCGGACCAGGACATAACTAGAGATTTACTCAATGACCATAGAGAGCGGACCAGGACATAACTGTACATTTACTCAATAACCATAGAGAGCGAACCAGGACATAACTAGAGAGTTACTCAATGACCATAGAGAGCGGACCAGGACATAGCTGTAGATTTACTCAATGACCATAGAGAGCGGACAAGGACATAACTAGAGATTTACTGAAAGACCATAGAGAGCAGACCAGTACATAACTAGAGATTTACTCAATGACCATAGAGAGCGGACCAGGACATAACTAGAGATTTACTCAATGACCATAGAGAGCGGACCAGGACATAACTAGAGATTTACTTAATGACCATAGAGAGCGGACCAGGACATAAATAGAGATTTACTCAATGACCATAGAGAGCGGACCAGGACATAACTGTACATTTACTCAATGACAATAGAGAGCGGACCAGGACATAACTAGAGATTTACTCAATGACCATAGACAGCGGGCCAGGATATAACTAGAGATTTACTCAATGACCACAGAGAGCGGACCAGGACATAACTAGAGATTTACTCAATGACCATAGAGAGCGGACCATGACATAACTGTAGATTTACTCAATGACCATAGAGAGCGGACCAGGACATAACTAGAGATTTACTCAATGATCATAGAGAGCGGACCAGGATATAACTGTAGATTTACTCAAAGACCATAGAGAGCAGACCAGTACATAACTAGAGATTTACTCAATGACCATAGAGAGCGGACCAGGACATAACTAGAGATTTACTCAATGACCATAGAAAGCGGACCAGGACATAACTGTACATTTACTCAATGACCATAGAGAGCGGACCAGGACATAGCTGTACATTTACTCAATGACCATAGAGAGCGGACCAGGACATAACTAGAGATTTACTCAATGACCATAGAGAGCGGACCAGGACATAACTAGAGATTTACTCAATGACCATAGAGAGCGGACAAGGACATAACTAGAGATTCACTCAATGACCATAGAGAGCGGACCAGGACATAACTAGAGATTTACTCAATGACCATAGAGAGTGGACCAGGACATAACTGTACATTTACTCTATGACCATAGAGAGCGGACCAGGACATAACTAGAGATTTACTCAATGACCATAGAGAGCCGATCAGGACATAACTGTAGATTTACTCAATGACCATAGAGAGCGGACCAGGACATAACTAGAGATTTACTCAATGACCATAGAGAGCGGACCAGGACATAACTAGAGATTTACTCAATGACCATAGAGAGCGGACCAGGACATAACTAGAGATTTACTCAATGACCATAGAGAGCGGACCATGACATAACTGTAGATTTACTCAATGACGATAGAGAGCGGACCAGGACATAACTAGAGATTTACTCAATGATCATAGAGAGCGGACCAGGACATAACTGTAGATTTACTCAAAGACCATAGAGAGCAGACCAGTACATAACTAGAGATTTACTCAATGAGCATAGAGAGCGGACCAGGACATAACTAGAGATTTACTCAATGACCATAGAGAGCGGACCAGGACATAACTAGAGATTTACTCAATGACCATAGAGAGCGGACCAGGACATAACTAGAGATTTACTCAATGACCATAGAGAGCGGACCAGGACATAACTGTACATTTACTCAATGACCATAGAGAGCGGACAAGGACATAACTACAGATTTACTCAATGACCATAGAGAGCATGCCAGGATATAACTAGAGATTTACTCAATGACCATAGAGAGCGGACCATGACATAACTGTAGATTTACTCAATGACCATAGAGAGCGGACCAGGACATAACTAGAGATTTACTCAATGATCATAGAGAGCGGACCAGGACATAACTGTAGATTTACTCAAAGACCATAGAGAGCAGACCAGTACATAACTAGAGATTTACTCAATGACCATAGAGAGCAGACCAGGACATAACTAGAGATTTACTCAATGACCATAGAGAGCGGACCAGGACATAACTAGAGATTTACTCAATGACCATAGAGAGCGGACCAGGACATAACTGTACATTTACTCAATGACCATAGAGAGCGGACCAGGACATAACTAGAGATTTACTCAATGACCATGGACAGCGGACAAGGACATAACTAGCGATTTACTCAATGACCATAGAGAGCGGACCAGGACATAACTAGAGATTCACTCAATGACCATAGAGAGCGGACCAGGACATAGCTGTAGACTTACTCAATGACCATAGAGAGTGGACCAGGACATAACTAGAGATTTACTCAATGACCAGAGAGAGCGGACCAGGACATAACTGTACATTTACTCAATGACCATAGAGAGCGGACCAGGACATAACTAGAGATTTACTCAATGACCATAGAGAGCGGACCAGGACATAGCTGTAGACTTACTCAATGACCATAGAGAGCGGATCAGGACATAACTAGAGATTTACTCAATGACCATAGAGAGCGGACCAGGACATAGCTGTAGATTTACTCAATGACCATAGAGAGCGGACCAGGACATAACTAGAGATTTACTCAATGACCATAGAGAGCGGACCAGGACATAACTAGAGATTTACTCAATGACCATAGAGAGCTGACAAGGACATAACTAGAGATTTACTCAATGACCATAGAGAGCGGACCAGGACATAACTAGAGATTTACTCAATGACCATAGAGAGCGGACCAGGATATAACTGTACATTTACTCTATGACCATAGAGAGCGGACCAGGACATAACTAGGGATTTACTCAATGACCATAAAGAGCGGATCAGGACATAACTGTAGATTTACTCAATGACCATAGAGAGCGGACCAGGACATAACTAGAGATTTACTGAAAGACCATAGAGAGCAGACCAGTACATAACTAGAGATTTACTCAATGACCATAGAGAGCGGACCAGGACATAACTAGAGATTTACTCAATGACCATAGAGAGCGGACCAGGACATAACTAGAGATTTACTTAATGACCATAGAGAGCGGACCAGGACATAAATAGAGATTTACTCAATGACCATAGAGAGCGGACCAGGACATAACTGTACATTTACTCAATGACAATAGAGAGCGGACCAGGACATAACTAGAGATTTACTCAATGACCATAGACAGCGGGCCAGGATATAACTAGAGATTTACTCAATGACCACAGAGAGCGGACCAGGACATAACTAGAGATTTACTCAATGACCATAGAGAGCGGACCATGACATAACTGTAGATTTACTCAATGACCATAGAGAGCGGACCAGGACATAACTAGAGATTTACTCAATGATCATAGAGAGCGGACCAGGATATAACTGTAGATTTACTCAAAGACCATAGAGAGCAGACCAGTACATAACTAGAGATTTACTCAATGACCATAGAGAGCGGACCAGGACATAACTAGAGATTTACTCAATGACCATAGAGAGCGGACCAGGACATAACTGTACATTTACTCAATGACCATAGAGAGCGGACCAGGACATAGCTGTAGATTTACTCAATGACCATAGAGAGCGGACCAGGACATAACTAGAGATTTACTCAATGACCATAGAGAGCGGACCAGGACATAACTAGAGATTTACTCAATGACCATAGAGAGCGGACAAGGACATAACTAGAGATTTACTCAATGACCATAGAGAGCGGACCAGGACATAACTAGAGATTTACTCAATGACCATAGAGAGCGGACCAGGACATAACTGTACATTTACTCTATGACCATAGAGAGCGGACCAGGACATAACTAGAGATTTACTCAATGACCATAGAGAGCCGATCAGGACATAACTGTAGATTTACTCAATGACCATAGAGAGCGGACCAGGACATAACTAGAGATTTACTCAATGACCATAGAGAGCGGACCAGGACATAACTAGAGATTTACTCAATGACCATAGAGAGCGGACCAGGACATAACTAGAGATTTACTCAATGACCATAGAGAGCGGACCATGACATAACTGTAGATTTACTCAATGACGATAGAGAGCGGACCAGGACATAACTAGAGATTTACTCAATGATCATAGAGAGCGGACCAGGACATAACTGTAGATTTACTCAAAGACCATAGAGAGCAGACCAGTACATAACTAGAGATTTACTCAATGAGCATAGAGAGCGGACCAGGACATAACTAGAGATTTACTCAATGACCATAGAGAGCGGACCAGGACATAACTAGAGATTTACTCAATGACCATAGAGAGCGGACCAGGACATAACTAGAGATTTACTCAATGACCATAGAGAGCGGACCAGGACATAACTGTACATTTACTCAATGACCATAGAGAGCGGACAAGGACATAACTACAGATTTACTCAATGACCATAGAGAGCATGCCAGGATATAACTAGAGATTTACTCAATGACCATAGAGAGCGGACCATGACATAACTGTAGATTTACTCAATGACCATAGAGAGCGGACCAGGACATAACTAGAGATTTACTCAATGATCATAGAGAGCGGACCAGGACATAACTGTAGATTTACTCAAAGACCATAGAGAGCAGACCAGTACATAACTAGAGATTTACTCAATGACCATAGAGAGCAGACCAGGACATAACTAGAGATTTACTCAATGACCATAGAGAGCGGACCAGGACATAACTAGAGATTTACTCAATGACCATAGAGAGCGGACCAGGACATAACTGTACATTTACTCAATGACCATAGAGAACGGACCAGGACATAACTAGAGATTTACTCAATGACCATGGACAGCGGACAAGGACATAACTAGCGATTTACTCAATGACCATAGAGAGCGGACCAGGACATAACTAGAGATTCACTCAATGACCATAGAGAGCGGACCAGGACATAGCTGTAGACTTACTCAATGACCATAGAGAGTGGACCAGGACATAACTAGAGATTTACTCAATGACCAGAGAGAGCGGACCAGGACATAACTGTACATTTACTCAATGACCATAGAGAGCGGACCAGGACATAACTAGAGATTTACTCAATGACCATAGAGAGCGGACCAGGACATAGCTGTAGACTTACTCAATGACCATAGAGAGCGGATCAGGACATAACTAGAGATTTACTCAATGACCATAGAGAGCGGACCAGGACATAGCTGTAGATTTACTCAATGACCATAGAGAGCGGACCAGGACATAACTAGAGATTTACTCAATGACCATAGAGAGCGGACCAGGACATAACTAGAGATTTACTCAATGACCATAGAGAGCTGACAAGGACATAACTAGAGATTTACTCAATGACCATAGAGAGCGGACCAGGACATAACTAGAGATTTACTCAATGACCATAGAGAGCGGACCAGGATATAACTGTACATTTACTCTATGACCATAGAGAGCGGACCAGGACATAACTAGGGATTTACTGAATGACCATAAAGAGCGGATCAGGACATAACTGTAGATTTACTCAATGACCATAGAGAGCGGACCAGGACATAACTAGAGATTTACTCAATGATCATGGAGAGCGGACCAGGACATAACTGTAGATTTACTCAATGACCATGGAGAGCGGACCAGGACATAGCTAGAGATTTACTCAATGACCATAGAGAGCGGACCAGGACATAACTAGATATTTACTCAGTGACCATAGAGAGCGGACCAGGACATAACTAGAGATTTACTCAATGACCATAGAGAGCGGACCAGGATATAACTGTACATTTACTCTATGACCATAGAGAGCGGACCAGGACATAACTAGGGATTTACTCAATGACCATAAAGAGCGGATCAGGACATAACTGTAGATTTACTCAATGACCATAGAGAGCGGACCAGGACATAACTAGAGATTTACTCAATGATCATGGAGAGCGGACCAGGACATAACTGTAGATTTACTCAATGACCATGGAGAGCGGACCAGGACATAGCTAGAGATTTACTCAATGACCATAGTGAGCGGACCAGGACATAACTAGATATTTACTCAGTGACCATAGAGAGCGGACCAGGACATAACTGTACATTTACTCAATAACCATAGAGAGCGAACCAGGACATAACTAGAGATTTACTCAATGACCATAGAGAGCGGACCAGGACATAGCTGTAGATTTACTCAATGACCATAGAGAGCGGACAAGGACATAACTAGAGATTTACTCAATGACCATAGAGAGCAGACCAGTACATAACTAGAGATTTACTCAATGACCATAGAGAGCGGACCAGGACATAACTAGAGATTTACTCAATGACCATAGAGAGCGGACTAGGACATAACTAGAGATTTACTCAATGACCATAGAGAGCGGACCAGGACATAAATAGAGATTTACTCAATGACCATAGAGAGCGGACCAGGACATAACTGTACATTTACTCAATGACAATAGAGAGCGGACCAGGACATAACTAGAGATTTACTCAATGACCATAGACAGCGGGCCAGGATATAACTAGAGATTTACTCAATGACCACAGAGAGCGGACCAGGACATAACTAGAGATTTACTCAATGACCATAGAGAGCGGACCATGACATAACTGTAGATTTACTCAAAGACCATAGAGAGCGGACCAGGACATAACTGTACATTTACTCAATGACCATAGAGAGCAGACCAGGACATAACTAGAGATTTTCTCAATGACCATAGAGAGCGGACCATGACATAACTGTAGATTTACTCAATGACGATAGAGAGCGGACCAGGACATAACTAGAGATTTACTCAATGATCATAGAGAGCGGACCAGGACATAACTGTAGATTTACTCAAAGACCATAGAGAGCAGACCAGTACATAACTAGAGATTTACTCAATGACCATAGAGAGCGGACCAGGACATAACTGGAGATTTATTTACTCAATGACCATAGAGAGCGGACCTGGACATAACTAGAGATTTACTCAATGACCATAGAGAGCGGACCAGGACATAACTGTACATTTACTCAATGACCATAGAGAGCGGACCAGGACATAACTAGAGATTTACTCAATGATCATAGAGAGCGGACCAGGACATAACTGTAGATTTACTCAAAGACCATAGAGAGCAGACCAGTACATAACTAGAGATTTACTCAATGATCATAGAGAGCGGACCAGGACATAACTGTAGACTTACTCAATGACCATAGAGAGTGGACCAGGACATAACTAGAGATTTACTAAATGACCATAGAGAGCGGACCAGGACATAACTGTACATTTACTCAATGACCATAGAGAGCGGATCAGGACATAACTAGAGATTTACTCAATGACCATAGAGAGCGGACCAGGACATAGCTGTAGATTTACTCAATGACCATAGAGAGCGGACCAGGACATAACTAGAGATTTACTCAATGACCATAGAGAGCGGACCAGGACATAACTAGAGATTTACTCAATGGCCATAGAGAGCGGAAAAGGACATAACTAGAGATTTACTCAATGACCATAGAGAGCTGACCAGGACATAACTAGAGATTTACTCAATGACCATAGAGAGCGGACCAGGATATAACTGTACATTTACTCTATGACCATAGAGAGCGGACCAGGACATAACTAGGGATTTACTCAATGACCATAGAGAGCGGATCAGGACATAACTGTAGATTTACTCAATGACCATGGAGAGCGGACCAGGACATAACTAGAGATTTACTCAATGATCATAGAGAGCGGACCAGGACATAACTGTAGATTTACTCAATGACCATGGAGAGCGGACCAGGACATAGCTAGAGATTTATTCAATGACCATAGAGAGCGGACCAGGACATAACTAGAGATTTACTCAGTGACCATAGAGAGCGGACCAGGACATAACTAGAGATTTACTCAATGACCATAGAGAGCGGACCAGGACATAACTGTACATTTACTCAATAACCATAGAGAGCGAACCAGGACATAACTAGAGATTTACTCAATGACCATAGAGAGCGGACCAGGACATAGCTGTAGATATACTCAATGACCATAGAGAGCGGACAAGGACATAACTAGAGATTTACTCAATGACCATAGAGAGCGGACCAGGACATAACTAGAGATTTACTCAATGACCATAGAGAGCGGACAAGGACATAACTAGAGATTTACTCAATGACCATAGAGAGCGAACCAGGACATAACTAGATTTTTACTCAATGACCATAGAGAGCGGACCAGGATATAACTGTACATTTACTCTATGACCATAGAGAGCGGACCAGGACATAACTAGGGATTTACTCAATGACCATAGAGAGCGGATCAGGACATAACTGTAGATTTACTCAATGACCATAGAGAGCGGACCAGGACATAACTAGAGATTTACTCAATGATCATAGAGAGCGGACCAGGACATAACTGTAGATTTACTCAATGACCATGGAGAGCGGACCAGGACATAGCTAGAGATTTACTCAATGACCATAGAGAGCGGACCAGGACATAACTAGAGATTTACTCAGTGACCATAGAGAGCGGACCAGGACATAACTAGAGATTTACTCAATGACCATAGAGAGCGGACCAGGACATAACTGTACATTTACTCAATAACCATAGAGAGCGAACCAGGACATAACTAGAGATTTACTCAATGACCATAGAGAGCGGACCAGGACATAGCTGTAGATTTACTCAGTGACCATAGAGAGCGGACAAGGACATAACTAGAGATTTACTCAATGACCATAGAGAGCAGACCAGTACATAACTAGAGATTTACTCAATGACCATAGAGAGCGGACCAGGACATAACTAGAGATTTACTCAATGACCATAGAGAGCGGACCAGGACATAACTAGAGATTTACTCAATGACCATAGAGAGCGGACCAGGACATAAATAGAGATTTACTCAATGACCATAGAGAGCGGACCAGGACATAACTGTACATTTACTCAATGACAATAAAGAGCGGACCAGGACATAACTAGAGATTTACTCAATGACCATAGACAGCGGGCCAGGATATAACTAGAGATTTACTCAATGACCACAGATAGCGGACCAGGACATAACTAGAGATTTACTCAATGACCATAGAGAGCGGACCATGACATAACTGTAGATTTACTCAATGACCATAGAGAGCGGACCAGGACATAACTAGAGATTTACTCAATGATCATAGAGAGCGGACCAGGACATAACTGTAGATTTACTCAAAGACCATAGAGAGCAGACCAGTACATAACTAGAGATTTACTCAATGACCATAGAGAGCGGACCAGGACATAACTAGAGACTTACTCAATGACCATAGAGAGCGGACCAGGACATAACTGTGCATTTACTCAATGACCATAGAGAGCGGACCAGGACATAACTAGAGATTTACTCAATGACCATAGAGAGCGGACCAGGACATAACTAGAGATTTACTCAATGACCATAGAGAGCGGACCATGACATAACTGTAGATTTACTCAATGATCATAGAGAGCGGACCAGGACATAACTGTAGATTTACTCAAAGACCATAGAGAGCAGACCAGTACATAACTAGAGATTTACTCAATGAGCATAGAGAGCGGACCAGGACATAACTAGAGATTTACTCAATGACCATAGAGAGCGGACCAGGACATAACTAGAGATTTACTCAATGACCATAGAGAGCGGACCAGGACATAACTAGAGATTTACTCAATGACCATAGAGAGCGGACCAGGACATAACTGTACATTTACTCAATGACCATAGAGAGCGGACAAGGACATAACTACAGATTTACTCAATGACCATAGAGAGCATGCCAGGATATAACTAGAGATTTACTCAATGACCATAGAGAGCGGACCATGACATAACTGTAGATTTACTCAATGACCATAGAGAGCGGACCAGGACATAACTAGAGATTTACTCAATGATCATAGAGAGCGGACCAGGACATAACTGTAGATTTACTCAAAGACCATAGAGAGCAGACCAGGACATAACTAGAGATTTACTCAATGACCATAGAGAGCGGACCAGGACATAACTAGAGATTTACTCAATGACCATAGAGAGCGGACCAGGACATAACTAGAGATTTACTCAATGACCATAGAGAGCGGACCAGGACATAACTGTACATTTACTCAATGACCATAGAGAGCGGACCAGGACATAACTAGAGATTTACTCAATCACCATGGAGAGCGGACAAGGACATAACTAGCGATTTACTCAATGACCATAGAGAGCGGACCAGGACATAACTAGAGATTCACTCAATGACCATAGAGAGCGGACCAGTACATAGCTGTAGACTTACTCAATGACCATAGAGAGTGGACCAGGACATAACTAGATATTTACTCAATGACCAGAGAGAGCGGACCAGGACATAACTGTACATTTGCTCAATGACCATAGAGAGCGGACCAGGACATAACTAGAGATTTACTCAATGACCACAGAGAGCGGACCAGGACATAGCTGTAGACTTACTCAATGACCATAGAGAGCGGATCAGGACATAACTAGAGATTTACTCAATGACCATAGAGAGCGGACCAGGACATAGCTGTAGATTTACTCAATGACCATAGAGAGCGGACCAGGACATAACTAGAGATTTACTCAATGACCATAGTGAGCGGACCAGGACATAACTAGAGATTTACTCAATGACCATAGAGAGCTGACAAGGACATAACTAGAGATTTACTCAATGACCATAGAGAGCGGACCAGGACATAACTAGAGATTTACTCAATGACCATAGAGAGCGGACCAGGATATAACTGTACATTTACTCTATGACCATAGAGAGCAGACCAGGACATAACTAGGGATTTACTCAATGACCATAAAGAGCGGATCAGGACATAACTGTAGATTTACTCAATGACCATAGAGAGCGGACCAGGACATAACTAGAGATTTACTCAATGATCATGGAGAGCGGACCAGGACATAACTGTAGATTTACTCAATGACCATGGAGAGCGGACCAGGACATAACTAGAGATTTACTCAATGATCATAGAGAGCGGACCAGGACATAACTGTAGATTTACTCAAAGACCATAGAGAGCAGACCAGTACATAACTAGAGATTTACTCAATGACCATAGAGAGCGGACCAGGACATAACTAGAGATTTACTCAATGACCATAGAGAGCGGACCAGGACATAACTAGAGATTTACTCAATGACCATAGAGAGCGGACCAGGACATAACTGTACATTTACTCAATGACCATAGAGAGCGGACCAGGACATAACTAGAGATTTACTCAATGACCATGGAGAGCGGACAAGGACATAACTAGCGATTTACTCAATGACCATAGAGAGCGGACCAGGACATAACTAGAGATTCACTCAATGACCATAGAGAGCGGACCAGGACATAGCTGTAGACTTACTCAATGACCATAGAGAGTGGACCAGGACATAACTAGATATTTACTCAATGACCAGAGAGAGCGGACCAGGACATAACTGTACATTTGCTCAATGACCATGGAGAGCGGACCAGGACATAACTAGAGATTTACTCAATGACCATAGAGAGCGGACCAGGACATAGCTGTAGACTTACTCAATGACCATAGAGAGCGGATCAGGACATAACTAGAGATTTACTCAATGACCATAGAGAGCGGACCAGGACATAGCTGTAGATTTACTCAATGACCATAGAGAGCGGACCAGGACATAACTAGAGATTTACTCAATGACCATAGAGAGCGGACCAGGACATAACTAGATATTTACTCAATGACCATAGAGAGCTGACAAGGACATAACTAGAGATTTACTCAATGACCATAGAGAGCGGACCAGGACATAACTAGAGATTTACTCAATGACCATAGAGAGCGGACCAGGATATAACTGTACATTTACTCTATGACCATAGAGAGCGGACCAGGACATAACTAGGGATTTACTCAATGACCATAAAGAGCGGATCAGGACATAACTGTAGATTTACTCAATGACCATAGAGAGCGGACCAGGACATAACTAGAGATTTACTCAATGATCATGGAGAGCGGACCAGGACATAACTGTAGATTTACTCAATGACCATGGAGAGCGGACCAGGACATAGCTAGAGATTTAGTCAATGACCATAGAGAGCGGACCAGGACATAACTAGATATTTACTCAGTGACCATAGAGAGCGGACCAGGACATAACTAGAGATTTACTCAATGACCATAGAGAGCGGACCAGGACATAACTGTACATTTACTCAATAACCATAGAGAGCGAACCAGGACATAACTAGAGATTTACTCAATGACCATAGAGAGCGGACCAGGACATAGCTGTAGATTTACTCAATGACCATAGAGAGCGGACAAGGACATAACTAGAGATTTACTCAATGACCATAGAGAGCAGACCAGTACATAACTAGAGATTTACTCAATGACCATAGAGAGCGGACCAGGACATAACTAGAGATTTACTCAATGACCATAGAGAGCGGACTAGGACATAACTAGAGATTTACTCAATGACCATAGAGAGCGGACCAGGACATAAATAGAGATTTACTCAATGACCATAGAGAGCGGACCAGGACATAACTGTACATTTACTCAATGACAATAGAGAGCGGACCAGGACATAACTAGAGATTTACTCAATGACCATAGACAGCGGGCCAGGATATAACTAGAGATTTACTCAATGACCACAGAGAGCGGACCAGGACATAACTAGAGATTTACTCAATGACCATAGAGAGCGGACCATGACATAACTGTAGATTTACTCAATGACCATAGAGAGCGGACCAGGACATAACTAGAGATTTACTCAATGATCATAGAGAGCGGACCAAGACATAACTGTAGATTTACTCAAAGACCATAGAGAGCAGACCAGTACATAACTAGAGATTTACTCAATGACCATAGAGAGCGGACCAGGACATAACTAGAGATTTACTCAATGACCATAGAGAGCGGACCAGGACATAACTGTACATTTACTCAATGACCATAGAGAGCGGACCAGGACATAACAAGAGATTTACTCAATGATCATAGAGAGCGTACCAGGACATAACTGTAGATTTACTCAAAGACCATAGAGAGCAGACCAGTACATAACTAGAGATTTTCTCAATGACCATAGAGAGCGGACCAGGACATAACTAGAGATTTACTTAATGACCATAGAGAGCGGACCAGGACATAACTAGAGATTTACTCAATGACCATAGAGAGCGGACCAGGACATACCTGTACATTTACTCAATGACCATAGAGAGCGGACCAGGACATAACTAGAGATTTACTCAATGACCATACAGAGCGGACCAGGACATAGCTGTAGATTTACTCAATGACCATAGAGAGCGGACCAGGACATAACTAGAGATTTACTCAATGACCATAGAGAGCGGACCAGGACATAACTAGAGATTTACTCAATGACCATAGAGAGCGGACAAGGACATAACTAGAGATTTACTCAATGACCATAGAGAGCGGACCAGGACATAACTAGAGATTTACTCAATGACCATAGAGAGCGGACCAGGACATAACTGTACATTTACTCTATGACCATAGAGAGCGGACCAGGACATAACTAGAGATTTAATCAATGACCATAGAGAGCGGATCAGGACATAACTGTAGATTTACTCAATGACCATAGAGAGCGGACCAGGACATAACTAGAGATTTACTCAATGATCATAGAGAGCCGACCAGGACATAACTGTAGATTTACTCAATGACCATGGAGAGCGGACCAGGACATAGCTAGAGATTTACTCAATGACCATAGAGAGCGGACCAGGACATAACTAGACATTTACTCAATGACCATAGAGAGCGGACCAGGACATAACTAGAGATTTACTCAATGACCATAGAGAGCGGACCAGGACATAACTGTACATTTACTCAATGACCATAGAGAGCGGACAAGGACATAACTACAGATTTACTCAATGACCATAGAGAGCATGCCAGGATATAACTAGAGATTTACTCAATGACCATAGAGAGCGGACCATGACATAACTGTAGATTTACTCAATGACCATAGAGAGCGGACCAGGACATAACTAGAGATTTACTCAATGATCATAGAGAGCGGACCAGGACATAACTGTAGATTTACTCAAAGACCATAGAGAGCAGACCAGGACATAACTAGAGATTTACTCAATGACCATAGAGAGCGGACCAGGACATAACTAGAGATTTACTCAATGACCATAGAGAGCGGACCAGGACATAACTAGAGATTTACTCAATGACCATAGAGAGCGGACCAGGACATAACTGTACATTTACTCAATGACCATAGAGAGCGGACCAGGACATAACTAGAGATTTACTCAATCACCATGGAGAGCGGACAAGGACATAACTAGCGATTTACTCAATGACCATAGAGAGCGGACCAGGACATAACTAGAGATTCACTCAATGACCATAGAGAGCGGACCAGTACATAGCTGTAGACTTACTCAATGACCATAGAGAGTGGACCAGGACATAACTAGATATTTACTCAATGACCAGAGAGAGCGGACCAGGACATAACTGTACATTTGCTCAATGACCATAGAGAGCGGACCAGGACATAACTAGAGATTTACTCAATGACCACAGAGAGCGGACCAGGACATAGCTGTAGACTTACTCAATGACCATAGAGAGCGGATCAGGACATAACTAGAGATTTACTCAATGACCATAGAGAGCGGACCAGGACATAGCTGTAGATTTACTCAATGACCATAGAGAGCGGACCAGGACATAACTAGAGATTTACTCAATGACCATAGTGAGCGGACCAGGACATAACTAGAGATTTACTCAATGACCATAGAGAGCTGACAAGGACATAACTAGAGATTTACTCAATGACCATAGAGAGCGGACCAGGACATAACTAGAGATTTACTCAATGACCATAGAGAGCGGACCAGGATATAACTGTACATTTACTCTATGACCATAGAGAGCAGACCAGGACATAACTAGGGATTTACTCAATGACCATAAAGAGCGGATCAGGACATAACTGTAGATTTACTCAATGACCATAGAGAGCGGACCAGGACATAACTAGAGATTTACTCAATGATCATGGAGAGCGGACCAGGACATAACTGTAGATTTACTCAATGACCATGGAGAGCGGACCAGGACATAACTAGAGATTTACTCAATGATCATAGAGAGCGGACCAGGACATAACTGTAGATTTACTCAAAGACCATAGAGAGCAGACCAGTACATAACTAGAGATTTACTCAATGACCATAGAGAGCGGACCAGGACATAACTAGAGATTTACTCAATGACCATAGAGAGCGGACCAGGACATAACTAGAGATTTACTCAATGACCATAGAGAGCGGACCAGGACATAACTGTACATTTACTCAATGACCATAGAGAGCGGACCAGGACATAACTAGAGATTTACTCAATGACCATGGAGAGCGGACAAGGACATAACTAGCGATTTACTCAATGACCATAGAGAGCGGACCAGGACATAACTAGAGATTCACTCAATGACCATAGAGAGCGGACCAGGACATAGCTGTAGACTTACTCAATGACCATAGAGAGTGGACCAGGACATAACTAGATATTTACTCAATGACCAGAGAGAGCGGACCAGGACATAACTGTACATTTGCTCAATGACCATGGAGAGCGGACCAGGACATAACTAGAGATTTACTCAATGACCATAGAGAGCGGACCAGGACATAGCTGTAGACTTACTCAATGACCATAGAGAGCGGATCAGGACATAACTAGAGATTTACTCAATGACCATAGAGAGCGGACCAGGACATAGCTGTAGATTTACTCAATGACCATAGAGAGCGGACCAGGACATAACTAGAGATTTACTCAATGACCATAGAGAGCGGACCAGGACATAACTAGATATTTACTCAATGACCATAGAGAGCTGACAAGGACATAACTAGAGATTTACTCAATGACCATAGAGAGCGGACCAGGACATAACTAGAGATTTACTCAATGACCATAGAGAGCGGACCAGGATATAACTGTACATTTACTCTATGACCATAGAGAGCGGACCAGGACATAACTAGGGATTTACTCAATGACCATAAAGAGCGGATCAGGACATAACTGTAGATTTACTCAATGACCATAGAGAGCGGACCAGGACATAACTAGAGATTTACTCAATGATCATGGAGAGCGGACCAGGACATAACTGTAGATTTACTCAATGACCATGGAGAGCGGACCAGGACATAGCTAGAGATTTAGTCAATGACCATAGAGAGCGGACCAGGACATAACTAGATATTTACTCAGTGACCATAGAGAGCGGACCAGGACATAACTAGAGATTTACTCAATGACCATAGAGAGCGGACCAGGACATAACTGTACATTTACTCAATAACCATAGAGAGCGAACCAGGACATAACTAGAGATTTACTCAATGACCATAGAGAGCGGACCAGGACATAGCTGTAGATTTACTCAATGACCATAGAGAGCGGACAAGGACATAACTAGAGATTTACTCAATGACCATAGAGAGCAGACCAGTACATAACTAGAGATTTACTCAATGACCATAGAGAGCGGACCAGGACATAACTAGAGATTTACTCAATGACCATAGAGAGCGGACTAGGACATAACTAGAGATTTACTCAATGACCATAGAGAGCGGACCAGGACATAAATAGAGATTTACTCAATGACCATAGAGAGCGGACCAGGACATAACTGTACATTTACTCAATGACAATAGAGAGCGGACCAGGACATAACTAGAGATTTACTCAATGACCATAGACAGCGGGCCAGGATATAACTAGAGATTTACTCAATGACCACAGAGAGCGGACCAGGACATAACTAGAGATTTACTCAATGACCATAGAGAGCGGACCATGACATAACTGTAGATTTACTCAATGACCATAGAGAGCGGACCAGGACATAACTAGAGATTTACTCAATGATCATAGAGAGCGGACCAAGACATAACTGTAGATTTACTCAAAGACCATAGAGAGCAGACCAGTACATAACTAGAGATTTACTCAATGACCATAGAGAGCGGACCAGGACATAACTAGAGATTTACTCAATGACCATAGAGAGCGGACCAGGACATAACTGTACATTTACTCAATGACCATAGAGAGCGGACCAGGACATAACAAGAGATTTACTCAATGATCATAGAGAGCGTACCAGGACATAACTGTAGATTTACTCAAAGACCATAGAGAGCAGACCAGTACATAACTAGAGATTTTCTCAATGACCATAGAGAGCGGACCAGGACATAACTAGAGATTTACTTAATGACCATAGAGAGCGGACCAGGACATAACTAGAGATTTACTCAATGACCATAGAGAGCGGACCAGGACATACCTGTACATTTACTCAATGACCATAGAGAGCGGACCAGGACATAACTAGAGATTTACTCAATGACCATACAGAGCGGACCAGGACATAGCTGTAGATTTACTCAATGACCATAGAGAGCGGACCAGGACATAACTAGAGATTTACTCAATGACCATAGAGAGCGGACCAGGACATAACTAGAGATTTACTCAATGACCATAGAGAGCGGACAAGGACATAACTAGAGATTTACTCAATGACCATAGAGAGCGGACCAGGACATAACTAGAGATTTACTCAATGACCATAGAGAGCGGACCAGGACATAACTGTACATTTACTCTATGACCATAGAGAGCGGACCAGGACATAACTAGAGATTTAATCAATGACCATAGAGAGCGGATCAGGACATAACTGTAGATTTACTCAATGACCATAGAGAGCGGACCAGGACATAACTAGAGATTTACTCAATGATCATAGAGAGCCGACCAGGACATAACTGTAGATTTACTCAATGACCATGGAGAGCGGACCAGGACATAGCTAGAGATTTACTCAATGACCATAGAGAGCGGACCAGGACATAACTAGACATTTACTCAATGACCATAGAGAGCGGACCAGGACATAACTAGAGATTTACTCAATGACCATAGAGAGCGGACCAGGACATAACTGTACATTTACTCAATGACCATAGAGAGCAGACCAGGACATAACTAGAGATTTACTCAATGACCATAGAGAGCGGACCAGGACATAGCTGTAGATTTACTCAATGACCATAGAGAGCGGACCAGGACATAACTAGAGATTTACTCAATGACCATAGAGAGCGGACCAGGACATAACTAGAGATTTACTCAATGACCATAGAGAGAGGACCAGGACATAACTAGAGATTTACTCAATGACCATAGAGAGCGGACCATGACATAACTGTAGATTTACTCAATGATGATAGAGAGCGGACCAGGACATAACTAGAGATTTACTCAATGATCATAGAGAGCGGACCAGGACATAACTGGAGATTTATTTACTCAATGACCATAGAGAGCGGACCTGGACATAATTAGAGATTTACTCAATGACCATAGAGAGCGGACCAGGACATAACTGTACATTTACTCAATGACCATAGAGAGCGGACCAGGACATAACTAGAGATTTACTCAATGATCATAGAGAGCGGACCAGGACATAACTGTAGATTTACTCAAAGACCATAGAGAGCAGACCAGTACATAACTAGAGATTTACTCAATGATCATAGAGAGCGGACCAGGACATAACTGTAGACTTACTCAATGACCATAGAGAGTGGACCAGGACATAACTAGAGATTTACTCAATGACCATAGAGAGCGGACCAGGACATAACTGTACATTTACTCAATGACCATAGAGAGCGGATCAGGACATAACTAGAGATTTACTCAATGACCATAGAGAGCGGACCAGGACATAGCTGTAGATTTACTCAATGACCATAGAGAGCGGACCAGGACATAACTAGAGATTTACTCAATGACCATAGAGAGCGGACCAGGACATAACTAGAGATTTACTCAATGACCATAGAGAGCGGAAAAGGATATAACTAGAGATTTACTCAATGACCATAGAGAGCGGACCAGGACATAACTAGAGATTTACTCAATGACCATAGAGAGCGGACCAGGATATAACTGTACATTTACTCTATGACCATAGAGAGCGGACCAGGACATAACTAGGGATTTACTCAATGACCATAGAGAGCGGATCTGGACATAACTGTAGATTTACTCAATGACCATGGAGAGCGGACCAGGACATAACTAGAGATTTACTCAATGATCATAGAGAGCGGATCTGGACATAACTGTAGATTTACTCAATGACCATGGAGAGCGGACCAGGACATAACTAGAGATTTACTCAATGATCATAGAGAGCGGACCAGGACATAACTGTAGATTTACTCAATGACCATGGAGAGCGGACCAGGACATAGCTAGAGATTTACTCAATGACCATAGAGAGCGGACCAGGACATAGCTGTAGATTTACTCAATGACCATAGAGAGCGGACAAGGACATAACTAGAGATTTACTCAATGACCATAGAGAGCGGACCAGGACATAACTAGAGATTTACTCAATGACCATAGAGAGCGGACAAGGACATAACTAGAGATTTACTCAATGACCATAGAGAGCGAACCAGGACATAACTAGAGATTTACTCAATGACCATAGAGAGCGGACCAGGATATAACTGTACATTTACTCTATGACCATAGAGAGCGGACCAGGACATAACTAGGGATTTACTCAATGACCATAGAGAGCGGATCAGGACATAACTGTAGATTTACTCAATGACCATAGAGAGCGGACCAGGACATAACTAGAGATTTACTCAATGATCATAGAGAGCGGACCAGGACATAACTGTAGATTTACTCAATGACCATGGAGAGCGGACCAGGACATAGCTAGAGATTTACTCAATGACCATAGAGAGCGGACCAGGACATAACTAGAGATTTACTCAGTGACCATAGAGAGCGGACCAGGACATAACTAGAGATTTACTCAATGACCATAGAGAGCGGACCAGGACATAACTGTACATTTACTCAATAACCATAGAGAGCGAACCAGGACATAACTAGAGATTTACTCAATGACCATAGAGAGCGGACCAGGACATAGCTGTAGATTTACTCAGTGACCATAGAGAGCGGACAAGGACATAACTAGAGATTTACTCAATGACCATAGAGAGCATACCAGTACATAACTAGAGATTTACTCAATGACCATAGAGAGCGGACCAGGACATAACTAGAGATTTACTCAATGACCATAGAGAGCGGACCAGGACATAACTAGAGATTTACTCAATGACCATAGAGAGCGGACCAGGACATAAATAGAGATTTACTCAATGACCATAGAGAGCGGACCAGGACATAACTGTACATTTACTCAATGACAATAGAGAGCGGACCAGGACATAACTAGAGATTTACTCAATGACCATAGACAGCGGGCCAGGATATAACTAGAGATTTACTCAATGACCACAGAGAGTGGACCAGGACATAACTAGAGATTTACTCAATGACCATAGAGAGCGGACCATGACATAACTGTAGATTTACTCAATGACCATAGAGAGCGGACCAGGACATAACTAGAGATTTACTCAATGATCATAGAGAGCGGACCAGGACATAACTGTAGATTTACTCAAAGACCACAGAGAGCAGACCAGTACATAACTAGAGATTTACTCAATGACCATAGAGAGCGGACCAGGACATAACTAGAGATTTACTCAATGACCATAGAGAGCGGACCAGGACATAACTGTGCATTTACTCAATGACCATAGAGAGCGGACCAGGACATAACTAGAGATTTACTCAATGATCATAGAGAGCGGACCAGGACATAACTGTAGATTTACTCAAAGACCATAGAGAGCAGACCAGTACATAACTAGAGATTTTCTCAATGACCATAGAGAGCGGACCAGGACATAACTAGAGATTTACTCAATGACCATAGAGAGCTGACCAGGACATAACTAGAGATTTACTCAATGACCATAGAGAGCGGACCAGGACATAACTAGAGATTTACTCAATGACCATAGAGAGCGGACCAGGATATAACTGTACATTTACTCTATGACCATAGAGAGCGGACCAGGACATAACTAGGGATTTACTCAATGACCATAGAGAGCGGATCTGGACATAACTGTAGATTTACTCAATGACCATGGAGAGCGGACCAGGACATAACTAGAGATTTACTCAATGATCATAGAGAGCGGATCTGGACATAACTGTAGATTTACTCAATGACCATGGAGAGCGGACCAGGACATAACTAGAGATTTACTCAATGATCATAGAGAGCGGACCAGGACATAACTGTAGATTTACTCAATGACCATGGAGAGCGGACCAGGACATAGCTAGAGATTTACTCAATGACCATAGAGAGCGGACCAGGACATAGCTGTAGATTTACTCAATGACCATAGAGAGCGGACAAGGACATAACTAGAGATTTACTCAATGACCATAGAGAGCGGACCAGGACATAACTAGAGATTTACTCAATGACCATAGAGAGCGGACAAGGACATAACTAGAGATTTACTCAATGACCATAGAGAGCGAACCAGGACATAACTAGAGATTTACTCAATGACCATAGAGAGCGGACCAGGATATAACTGTACATTTACTCTATGACCATAGAGAGCGGACCAGGACATAACTAGGGATTTACTCAATGACCATAGAGAGCGGATCAGGACATAACTGTAGATTTACTCAATGACCATAGAGAGCGGACCAGGACATAACTAGAGATTTACTCAATGATCATAGAGAGCGGACCAGGACATAACTGTAGATTTACTCAATGACCATGGAGAGCGGACCAGGACATAGCTAGAGATTTACTCAATGACCATAGAGAGCGGACCAGGACATAACTAGAGATTTACTCAGTGACCATAGAGAGCGGACCAGGACATAACTAGAGATTTACTCAATGACCATAGAGAGCGGACCAGGACATAACTGTACATTTACTCAATAACCATAGAGAGCGAACCAGGACATAACTAGAGATTTACTCAATGACCATAGAGAGCGGACCAGGACATAGCTGTAGATTTACTCAGTGACCATAGAGAGCGGACAAGGACATAACTAGAGATTTACTCAATGACCATAGAGAGCAGACCAGTACATAACTAGAGATTTACTCAATGACCATAGAGAGCGGACCAGGACATAACTAGAGATTTACTCAATGACCATAGAGAGCGGACCAGGACATAACTAGAGATTTACTCAATGACCATAGAGAGCGGACCAGGACATAAATAGAGATTTACTCAATGACCATAGAGAGCGGACCAGGACATAACTGTACATTTACTCAATGACAATAGAGAGCGGACCAGGACATAACTAGAGATTTACTCAATGACCATAGACAGCGGGCCAGGATATAACTAGAGATTTACTCAATGACCACAGAGAGTGGACCAGGACATAACTAGAGATTTACTCAATGACCATAGAGAGCGGACCATGACATAACTGTAGATTTACTCAATGACCATAGAGAGCGGACCAGGACATAACTAGAGATTTACTCAATGATCATAGAGAGCGGACCAGGACATAACTGTAGATTTACTCAAAGACCACAGAGAGCAGACCAGTACATAACTAGAGATTTACTCAATGACCATAGAGAGCGGACCAGGACATAACTAGAGATTTACTCAATGACCATAGAGAGCGGACCAGGACATAACTGTGCATTTACTCAATGACCATAGAGAGCGGACCAGGACATAACTAGAGATTTACTCAATGATCATAGAGAGCGGACCAGGACATAACTGTAGATTTACTCAAAGACCATAGAGAGCAGACCAGTACATAACTAGAGATTTTCTCAATGACCATAGAGAGCGGACCAGGACATAACTAGAGATTTACTCAATGACCATAGAGAGCTGACCAGGACATAACTAGAGATTTACTCAATGACCATAGAGAGCGGACCAGGACATAACTGTACATTTACTCAATGACCATAGAGAGCGGACCAGGACATAACTAGAGATTTACTCAATGACCATACAGAGCGGACCAGGACATAGCTGTAGATTTACTCAATGACCATAGAGAGCGGACCAGTACATAACTAGAGATTTACTCAATGACCATAGAGAGCGGACCAGGACATAACTAGAGATTTACTCAATGACCATAGAGAGCAGACCAGGACATAACAGTACATTTACTCAATGACCATAGAGAGCGGACCAGGACATAACTAGAGATTTACTCAATGATCATATAGAGCAGACCAGGACATAACTGTACATTTACTCTATGACCATAGAGAGCGGACCAGGACATAACTAGAGATTTACTCAATGACCATAGAGAGCGGATCAGGACATAACTGTAGATTTACTCAATGACCATAGAGAGCGGACCAGGACATAACTAGAGATTTACTCAATGATCATAGAGAGCGGACCAGGACATACCTGTAGATTTACTCAATGACCATGGAGAGCGGACCAGGACATAGCTAGAGGTTTACTCAATGACCATAGAGAGCGGACCAGGACATAACTAGACATTTAATCAATGACCATAGAGAGCGGACCAGGACATAACTAGAGTTTTACTCAATGACCATAGAGAGCGGACCAGGACATAACTGTACATTTACTCAATGACCATAGAGAGCGGACCAGGACATAACTAGAGATTTACTCAATGACCATAGAGAGCGGACCAGGACATAGCTGTAGATTTACTCAATGACCTTAGAGAGCGGACCAGGACATAACTAGAGATTTACTCAATGACCACAGAGAGCAGACCAGGACATAACTAGAGATTTACTCAATGACCATAGAGAGCGGACCAGGACATAACTAGAGATTTACTCAATGACCATAGAGAGCGGACCATGACATAACTGTAGATTTACTCAATGACCATAGAGAGCGGACCAGGACATAACTAGAGATTTACTCAATGATCATAGAGAGCGGACCAGGACATAACTGTAGATTTACTCAAAGACCACAGAGAGCAGACCAGTACATAACTAGAGATTTACTCAATGACCATAGAGAGCGGACCAGGACATAACTGTACATTTACTCAATAACCATAGAGAGCGGACCAGGACATAACTAGAGATTTACTCAATGACCATAGAGAGCGGACCAGGACATAACTAGAGATTTACTCAATGACCATAGAGAGCGGACCAGGACATAACTGTACATTTACTCAATGACCATAGAGAGCGGACCAGGACATAACTAGAGATTTACTCAATGATCATAGAGAGCGGACCAGGACATAACTGTAGATTTACTCAAAGACCATAGAGAGCAGACCAGTACATAACTAGAGATTTACTCAATGACCATAGAGAGCGGAACAGGACATAACTAGAGATTTACTCAATGACCAAAGAGAGCGGACCAGGACATAACTAGAGATTTACTCAATGACCACAGAGAGCGGACCAGAACATAACTGTACATTTACTCAATGACCATAGAGAGCGGACCAGGACATAACTAGAGATTTACTCAATGATCATAGAGAGCGGACCAGGACATAACTGTAGATTTACTCAAAGACCATAGAGAGCAGACCAGTACATAACTAGAGATTTACTCAATGATCATAGAGAGCGGACCAGGACATAACTGTAGACTTACTCAATGACCATAGAGAGTGGACCAGGACATAACTAGAGATTTACTCAATGACCATAGAGAGCGGACCAGGACATAACTGTACATTTACTCAATGACCATAGAGAGCGGATCAGGACATAACTAGAGATTTACTCAATGACCATAGAGAGCGGACCAGGACATAGCTGTAGATTTACTCAATGACCATAGAGAGCGGACCAGGACATAACTAGAGATTTACTCAATGACCATAGAGAGCGGAACAGGACATAACTAGAGATTTACTCAATGACCATAGAGAGCGGAAAAGGACATAACTGTACATTTACTCAATGACCATAGAGAGCGGACCAGGACATAACTAGAGATTTACTCAATGATCATAGAGAGCGGACCAGGACATAACTGTAGATTTACTCAAAGACCATAGAGAGCAGACCAGTACATAACTAGAGATTTACTCAATGACCATAGAGAGCGGAACAGGACATAACTAGAGATTTACTCAATGACCATAGAGAGCGGACCAGGACATAACTAGAGATTTACTCAATGACCATAGAGAGCGGACCAGGACATAACTGTACATTTACTCAATGACCATAGAGAGCGGACCAGGACATAACTAGAGATTTACTCAATGATCATAGAGAGCGGACCAGGACATAACTGTAGATTTACTCAAAGACCATAGAGAGCAGACCAGTACATAACTAGAGATTTACTCAATGATCATAGAGAGCGGACCAGGACATAACTGTAGACTTACTCAATGACCATAGAGAGTGGACCAGGACATAACTAGAGATTTACTCAATGACCATAGAGAGCGGACCAGGACATAACTGTACATATACTCAATGACCATAGAGAGCGGATCAGGACATAACTAGAGATTTACTCAATGACCATAGAGAGCGGACCAGGACATAGCTGCAGATTTACTCAATGACCATAGAGAGCGGACCAGGACATAACTAGAGATTTACTCAATGACCATAGAGAGCGGACCAGGACATAACTAGAGATTTACTCAATGACCATAGAGAGCGGAAAAGGACATAACTAGAGATTTACTCAATGACCATAGAGAGCGGACCAGGACATAACTAGAGATTTACTCAATGACCATAGAGAGCGGACCAGGATATAACTGTACATTTACTCTATGACCATAGAGAGCGGACCAGGACATAACTAGGGATTTACTCAATGACCATAGAGAGCGGATCAGGACATAACTGTAGATTTACTTAATGACCATAGAGAGCGGACCAGGACATAACTAGAGATTTAATCAATGATCATAGAGAGCGGACCAGGACATAACTGTAGATTTACTCAATGACCATGGAGAGCGGACCAGGACATAGCTAGAGATTTACTCAATGACCATAGAGAGCGGACCAGGACATAACTAGAGATTTACTCAGTGACCATAGAGATCGGACCAGGACATAACTAGAGATTTACTCAATGACCATAGAGAGCGGACCAGGACATAACTGTACATTTACTCAATAACCATAGAGAGCGAACCAGGACATAACTAGAGATTTACTCAATGACCATAGAGAGCGGACCAGGACATAACTAGAGATTTACTCAGTGACCATAGAGAGCGGACCAGGACATAACTAGAGATTTACTCAATGACCATAGAGAGCGGACCAGGACATAGCTGTAGATTTACTCAATGACCATAGAGAGCGGACAAGGACATAACTAGAGATTTACTCAATGACCATAGAGAGCGGACCAGGACATAAATAGAGATTTACTCAATGACCATAGAGAGCGGACCAGGACATAACTGTACATTTACTCAATGACAATAGAGAGCGGACCAGGACATAACTAGAGATTTACTCAATGACCATAGACAGCGGGCCAGGATATAACTAGAGATTTACTCAATGACCACAGAGAGTGGACCAGGACATAACTAGAGATTTACTCAATGACCATAGAGAGCGGACCATGACATAACTGTAGATTTACTCAATGACCATAGAGAGCGGACCAGGACATAACTAGAGATTTACTCAATGATCATAGAGAGCGGACCAGGACATAACTGTAGATTTACTCAAAGACCACAGAGAGCAGACCAGTACATAACTAGAGATTTACTCAATGACCATAGAGAGCGGACCAGGACATAACTAGAGATTTACTCAATGACCATAGAGAGCGGACCAGGACATAACTGTGCATTTACTCAATGACCATAGAGAGCGGACCAGGACATAACTAGAGATTTACTCAATGATCATAGAGAGCGGACCAGGACATAACTGTAGATTTACTCAAAGACCATAGAGAGCAGACCAGTACATAACTAGAGATTTTCTCAATGACCATAGAGAGCGGACCAGGACATAACTAGAGATTTACTCAATGACCATAGAGAGCTGACCAGGACATAACTAGAGATTTACTCAATGACCATAGAGAGCGGACCAGGACATAACTGTACATTTACTCAATGACCATAGAGAGCGGACCAGGACATAACTAGAGATTTACTCAATGACCATACAGAGCGGACCAGGACATAGCTGTAGATTTACTCAATGACCATAGAGAGCGGACCAGTACATAACTAGAGATTTACTCAATGACCATAGAGAGCGGACCAGGACATAACTAGAGATTTACTCAATGACCATAGAGAGCAGACCAGGACATAACAGTACATTTACTCAATGACCATAGAGAGCGGACCAGGACATAACTAGAGATTTACTCAATGATCATATAGAGCAGACCAGGACATAACTGTACATTTACTCTATGACCATAGAGAGCGGACCAGGACATAACTAGAGATTTACTCAATGACCATAGAGAGCGGATCAGGACATAACTGTAGATTTACTCAATGACCATAGAGAGCGGACCAGGACATAACTAGAGATTTACTCAATGATCATAGAGAGCGGACCAGGACATACCTGTAGATTTACTCAATGACCATGGAGAGCGGACCAGGACATAGCTAGAGGTTTACTCAATGACCATAGAGAGCGGACCAGGACATAACTAGACATTTAATCAATGACCATAGAGAGCGGACCAGGACATAACTAGAGTTTTACTCAATGACCATAGAGAGCGGACCAGGACATAACTGTACATTTACTCAATGACCATAGAGAGCGGACCAGGACATAACTAGAGATTTACTCAATGACCATAGAGAGCGGACCAGGACATAGCTGTAGATTTACTCAATGACCTTAGAGAGCGGACCAGGACATAACTAGAGATTTACTCAATGACCACAGAGAGCAGACCAGGACATAACTAGAGATTTACTCAATGACCATAGAGAGCGGACCAGGACATAACTAGAGATTTACTCAATGACCATAGAGAGCGGACCATGACATAACTGTAGATTTACTCAATGACCATAGAGAGCGGACCAGGACATAACTAGAGATTTACTCAATGATCATAGAGAGCGGACCAGGACATAACTGTAGATTTACTCAAAGACCACAGAGAGCAGACCAGTACATAACTAGAGATTTACTCAATGACCATAGAGAGCGGACCAGGACATAACTGTACATTTACTCAATAACCATAGAGAGCGGACCAGGACATAACTAGAGATTTACTCAATGACCATAGAGAGCGGACCAGGACATAACTAGAGATTTACTCAATGACCATAGAGAGCGGACCAGGACATAACTGTACATTTACTCAATGACCATAGAGAGCGGACCAGGACATAACTAGAGATTTACTCAATGATCATAGAGAGCGGACCAGGACATAACTGTAGATTTACTCAAAGACCATAGAGAGCAGACCAGTACATAACTAGAGATTTACTCAATGACCATAGAGAGCGGAACAGGACATAACTAGAGATTTACTCAATGACCATAGAGAGCGGACCAGGACATAACTAGAGATTTACTCAATGACCACAGAGAGCGGACCAGAACATAACTGTACATTTACTCAATGACCATAGAGAGCGGACCAGGACATAACTAGAGATTTACTCAATGATCATAGAGAGCGGACCAGGACATAACTGTAGATTTACTCAAAGACCATAGAGAGCAGACCAGTACATAACTAGAGATTTACTCAATGATCATAGAGAGCGGACCAGGACATAACTGTAGACTTACTCAATGACCATAGAGAGTGGACCAGGACATAACTAGAGATTTACTCAATGACCATAGAGAGCGGACCAGGACATAACTGTACATTTACTCAATGACCATAGAGAGCGGATCAGGACATAACTAGAGATTTACTCAATGACCATAGAGAGCGGACCAGGACATAGCTGTAGATTTACTCAATGACCATAGAGAGCGGACCAGGACATAACTAGAGATTTACTCAATGACCATAGAGAGCGGACCAGGACATAACTAGAGATTTACTCAATGACCATAGAGAGCGGAAAAGGACATAACTGTACATTTACTCAATGACCATAGAGAGCGGACCAGGACATAACTAGAGATTTACTCAATGATCATAGAGAGCGGACCAGGACATAACTGTAGATTTACTCAAAGACCATAGAGAGCAGACCAGTACATAACTAGAGATTTACTCAATGACCATAGAGAGCGGAACAGGACATAACTAGAGATTTACTCAATGACCATAGAGAGCGGACCAGGACATAACTAGAGATTTACTCAATGACCATAGAGAGCGGACCAGGACATAACTGTACATTTACTCAATGACCATAGAGAGCGGACCAGGACATAACTAGAGATTTACTCAATGATCATAGAGAGCGGACCAGGACATAACTGTAGATTTACTCAAAGACCATAGAGAGCAGACCAGTACATAACTAGAGATTTACTCAATGATCATAGAGAGCGGACCAGGACATAACTGTAGACTTACTCAATGACCATAGAGAGTGGACCAGGACATAACTAGAGATTTACTCAATGACCATAGAGAGCGGACCAGGACATAACTGTACATATACTCAATGACCATAGAGAGCGGATCAGGACATAACTAGAGATTTACTCAATGACCATAGAGAGCGGACCAGGACATAGCTGCAGATTTACTCAATGACCATAGAGAGCGGACCAGGACATAACTAGAGATTTACTCAATGACCATAGAGAGCGGACCAGGACATAACTAGAGATTTACTCAATGACCATAGAGAGCGGAAAAGGACATAACTAGAGATTTACTCAATGACCATAGAGAGCGGACCAGGACATAACTAGAGATTTACTCAATGACCATAGAGAGCGGACCAGGATATAACTGTACATTTACTCTATGACCATAGAGAGCGGACCAGGACATAACTAGGGATTTACTCAATGACCATAGAGAGCGGATCAGGACATAACTGTAGATTTACTTAATGACCATAGAGAGCGGACCAGGACATAACTAGAGATTTAATCAATGATCATAGAGAGCGGACCAGGACATAACTGTAGATTTACTCAATGACCATGGAGAGCGGACCAGGACATAGCTAGAGATTTACTCAATGACCATAGAGAGCGGACCAGGACATAACTAGAGATTTACTCAGTGACCATAGAGATCGGACCAGGACATAACTAGAGATTTACTCAATGACCATAGAGAGCGGACCAGGACATAACTGTACATTTACTCAATAACCATAGAGAGCGAACCAGGACATAACTAGAGATTTACTCAATGACCATAGAGAGCGGACCAGGACATAACTAGAGATTTACTCAGTGACCATAGAGAGCGGACCAGGACATAACTAGAGATTTACTCAATGACCATAGAGAGCGGACCAGGACATAGCTGTAGATTTACTCAATGACCATAGAGAGCGGACAAGGACATAACTAGAGATTTACTCAATGACCATAGAGAGCGGACCAGGACATAACTAGAGATTTACTCAATGACCATAGAGAGCGGACAAGGACATAACTAGAGATTTACTCAATGACCATAGAGAGCGGACCAGGACATAACTAGAGATTTACTCAATGACCATAGAGAGCGGACCAGGATATAACTGTACATTTACTCTATGACCATAGAGAGCGGACCAGGACATAACTAGGGATTTACTCAATGACCATAGAGAGCGGATCAGGACATAACTGTAGATTTACTCAATGACCATAGAGAGCGGACCAGGACATAACTAGAGATTTACTCAATGATCATAGAGAGCTGACCAGGACATAACTGTAGATTTACTCAATGACCATGGAGAGCGGACCAGGACATAGCTAGAGATTTACTCAATGACCATAGAGAGCGGACCAGGACATAACTAGAGATTTACTCAGTGACCATAGAGAGCGGACCAGGACATAACTAGAGATTTACTCAATGACCATAGAGAGCGGACCAGGACATAACTGTACATTTACTCAATAACCATAGAGAGCGAACCAGGACATAACTAGAGATTTACTCAATGACCATAGAGAGCGGACCAGGACATAGATGTAGATTTACTCAATGACCCTAGAGAGCGGACAAGGACATAACTAGAGATTTACTCAATGACCATAGAGAGCAGACCAGTACATAACTAGAGATTTACTCAATGACCATAGAGAGCGGACCAGGACATAACTAGAGATTTACTCAACGACCATAGAGAGCGGACCAGGACATAACTAGAGATTTACTCAATGACCATAGAGAGCGGACCAGGACATAAATAGAGATTTACTCAATGACCATAGAGAGCGGACCAGGACATAACTGTACATTTACTCAATGACAATAGAGAGCGGACCAGGACATAACTAGAGATTTACTCAATGACCATAGACAGCGGGCCAGGATATAACTAGAGATTTACTCAATGACCACAGAGAGCGGACCAGGACATAACTAGAGATTTACTCAATGACCATAGAGAGCGGACCATGACATAACTGTAGATTTACTCAATGACCATAGAGAGCGGACCAGGACATAACTAGAGATTTACTCAATGATCATAGAGAGCGGACCAGGACATAACTGTAGATTTACTCAAAGACCATAGAGAGCATACCAGTACATAACTAGAGATTTACTCAATGACCATAGAGAGCGGACCAGGACATAACTAGAGATTTACTCAATGACCATAGAGAGCGGACCAGGACATAACTGTACATTTACTCAATGACCATAGAGAGCGGACCAGGACATAACTAGAGATTTACTCAATGATCATAGAGAGCGGACCAGGACATAACTGTAGATTTACTCAAAGACCATAGAGAGCAGACCAGTACATAACTAGAGATTTTCTCAATGACCATAGAGAGCGGACCAGGACATAACTAGAGATTTACTCAATGACCATAGAGAGCGGACCAGGACATAACTAGAGATTTACTCAATGACCATAGAGAGCGGACCAGGACATAACTGTACATTTACTCAATGACCATAGAGAGCGGACCAGGACATAACTAGAGATTTACTCAATGACCATACAGAGCGGACCAGGACATAGCTGTAGATTTACTCAATGACCATAGAGAGCGGACCAGGACATAACTAGAGATTTACTCAATGACCATAGAGAGCGGACCAGGACATAACTAGAGATTTACTCAATGACCATAGAGAGCAGACCAGGACATAACAGTACATTTACTCAATGACCATAGAGAGCGGACCAGGACATAACTAGAGATTTACTCAATGATCATAGAGAGCGGACCAGGACTTAACTGTACATTTACTCTATGACCATAGAGAGCGGACCAGGACATAACTAGAGATTTACTCAATGACCATAGAGAGCGGATCAGGACATAACTGTAGATTTACTCAATGACCATAGAGAGCGGACCAGGACATAACTAGAGATTTACTCAATGATCATAGAGAGCGGACCAGGACATAACTGTAGATTTACTCAGTGACCATAGAGAGCGGACCAGGACATAACTAGAGATTTACTCAATGACCATAGAGAGCGGACCAGGACATAACTGTACATTTACTCAATAACCATAGAGAGCGAACCAGGACATAACTAGAGATTTACTCAATGACCATAGAGAGCGGACCAGGACATAGATGTAGATTTACTCAATGACCCTAGAGAGCGGACAAGGACATAACTAGATATTTACTCAATGACCATAGAGAGCAGACCAGTACATAACTAGAGATTTACTCAATGACCATAGAGAGCGGACCAGGACAAAACTAGAGATTTACTCAACGACCATAGAGAGCGGACCAGGACATAACTAGAGATTTACTCAATGACCATAGAGAGCGGACCAGGACATAAATAGAGATTTACTCAATGACCATAGAGAGCGGACCAGGACATAACTGTACATTTACTCAATGACAATAGAGAGCGGACCAGGACATAACTAGAGATTTACTCAATGACCATAGACAGCGGGCCAGGATATAACTAGAGATTTACTCAATGACCACAGAGAGCGGACCAGGACATAACTAGAGATTTACTCAATGACCATAGAGAGCGGACCATGACATAACTGTAGATTTACTCAATGACCATAGAGAGCGGACCAGGACATAACTAGAGATTTACTCAATGATCATAGAGAGCGGACCAGGACATAACTGTAGATTTACTCAAAGACCATAGAGAGCATACCAGTACATAACTAGATATTTACTCAATGACCATAGAGAGCGGACCAGGACATAACTAGAGATTTACTCAATGACCATAGAGAGCGGACCAGGACATAACTGTACATTTACTCAATGACCATAGAGAGCGGACCAGGACATAACTAGAGATTTACTCAATGATCATAGAGAGCGGACCAGGACATAACTGTAGATTTACTCAAAGACCATAGAGAGCAGACCAGTACATAACTAGAGATTTTCTCAATGACCATAGAGAGCGGACCAGGACATAACTAGAGATTTACTCAATGACCATAGAGAGCGGACCAGGACATAACTGTACATTTACTCAATGACCATAGAGAGCGGACCAGGACATAACTTGAGATTTACTCAATGACCATACAGAGCGGACCAGGACATAGCTGTAGATTTACTCAATGACCATAGAGAGCGGACCAGGACATAACTAGAGATTTACTCAATGACCATAGAGAGCGGACCAGGACATAACTAGAGATTTACTCAATGACCATAGAGAGCAGACCAGGACATAACAGTACATTTACTCAATGACCATAGAGAGCGGACCAGGACATAACTAGAGATTTACTCAATGATCATAGAGAGCGGACCAGGACTTAACTGTACATTTACTCTATGACCATAGAGAGCGGACCAGGACATAACTAGAGATTTACTCAATGACCATAGAGAGCGGATCAGGACATAACTGTAGATTTACTCAATGACCATAGAGAGCGGACCAGGACATAACTAGAGATTTACTCAATGATCATAGAGAGCGGACCAGGACATAACTGTAGATTTACTCAATGACCATGGAGAGCGGACCAGGACATAGCTAGAGATTTACTCAATGACCATAGAGAGCGGACCAGGACATAACTAGACATTTAATCAATGACCATAGAGAGCGGACCAGGACATAACTAGAGATTTACTCAATGACCGCAGAGAGCGGACCAGGACATAACTGTACATTTACTCAATGACCATAGAGAGCGGACCAGGACATAACTAGAGATTTACTCAATGACCATAGAGAGCGGACCAGGACATAGCTGTAGATTTACTCAATGACCTTAGAGAGCGGACCAGGACATAACTAGAGATTTACTCAATGACCACAGAGAGCGGACCAGGACATAACTAGAGATTTACTCAATGACCATAGAGAGCGGACCAGGACATAACTAGAGATTTACTCAATGACCATAGAGAGCAGACCATGACATAACTGTAGATTTACTCAATGACCATAGAGAGCGGACCAGGACATAACTAGAGATTTACTCAATGATCATAGAGAGCGGACCAGGACATAACTGTAGATTTACTCAAAGACCACAGAGAGCAGACCAGTACATAACTAGAGATTCACTCAATGACCATAGAGAGCGGACCAGTACATAGCTGTAGACTTACTCAATGACCATAGAGAGTGGACCAGGACATAACTAGATATTTACTCAATGACCAGAGAGAGCGGACCAGGACATAACTGTACATTTGCTCAATGACCATAGAGAGCGGACCAGGACATAACTAGAGATTTACTCAATGACCATAGAGAGCGGACCAGGACATAGCTGTAGACTTACTCAATGACCATAGAGAGCGGATCAGGACATAACTAGAGATTTACTCAATGACCATAGAGAGCGGACCAGGACATAGCTGTAGATTTACTCAATGACCATAGAGAGCGGACCAGGACATAACTAGAGATTTACTCAATGACCATAGTGAGCGGACCAGGACATAACTAGAGATTTACTCAATGACCATAGAGAGCTGACAAGGACATAACTAGAGATTTACTCAATGACCATAGAGAGCGGACCAGGACATAACTAGAGATTTACTCAATGACCATAGAGAGCGGACCAGGATATAACTGTACATTTACTCTATGACCATAGAGAGCGGACCAGGACATAACTAGGGATTTACTCAATGACCATAAAGAGCGGATCAGGACATAACTGTAGATTTACTCAATGACCATAGAGAGCGGACCAGGACATAACTAGAGATTTACTCAATGATCATGGAGAGCGGACCAGGACATAACTGTAGATTTACTCAATGACCATGGAGAGCGGACCAGGACATAACTAGAGATTTACTCAATGATCATAGAGAGCGGACCAGGACATAACTGTAGATTTACTCAAAGACCATAGAGAGCAGACCAGTACATAACTAGAGATTTACTCAATGACCATAGAGAGCGGACCAGGACATAACTAGAGATTTACTCAATGACCATAGAGAGCGGACCAGGACATAACTAGAGATTTACTCAATGACCATAGAGAGCGGACCAGGACATAACTGTACATTTACTCAATGACCATAGAGAGCGGACCAGGACATAACTAGAGATTTACTCAATGACCATGGAGAGCGGACAAGGACATAACTAGCGATTTACTCAATGACCATAGAGAGCGGACCAGGACATAACTAGAGATTCACTCAATGACCATAGAGAGCGGACCAGGACATAGCTGTAGACTTACTCAATGACCATAGAGAGTGGACCAGGACATAACTAGATATTTACTCAATGACCAGAGAGAGCGGACCAGGACATAACTGTACATTTGCTCAATGACCATAGAGAGCGGACCAGGACATAACTAGAGATTTACTCAATGACCATAGAGAGCGGACCAGGACATAGCTGTAGACTTACTCAATGACCATAGAGAGCGGATCAGGACATAACTAGAGATTTACTCAATGACCATAGAGAGCGGACCAGGACATAGCTGTAGATTTACTCAATGACCATAGAGAGCGGACCAGGACATAACTAGAGATTTACTCAATGACCATAGAGAGCGGACCAGAACATAACTAGATATTTACTCAATGACCATAGAGAGCTGACAAGGACATAACTAGAGATTTACTCAATGACCATAGAGAGCGGACCAGGACATAACTAGAGATTTACTCAATGACCATAGAGAGCGGACCAGGATATAACTGTACATTTACTCTATGACCATAGAGAGCGGACCAGGACATAACTAGGGATTTACTCAATGACCATAAAGAGCGGATCAGGACATAACTGTAGATTTACTCAATGACCATAGAGAGCGGACCAGGACATAACTAGAGATTTACTCAATGATCATGGAGAGCGGACCAGGACATAACTGTAGATTTACTCAATGACCATGGAGAGCGGACCAGGACATAGCTAGAGATTTACTCAATGACCATAGAGAGCGGACCAGGACATAACTAGATATTTACTCAGTGACCATAGAGAGCGGACCAGGACATAACTAGAGATTTACTCAATGACCATAGAGAGCGGACCAGGACATAACTGTACATTTACTCAATAACCATAGAGAGCGAACCAGGACATAACTAGAGATTTACTCAATGACCATAGAGAGCGGACCAGGACATAGCTGTAGATTTACTCAATGACCATAGAGAGCGGACAAGGACATAACTAGAGATTTACTCAATGACCATAGAGAGCAGACCAGTACATAACTAGAGATTTACTCAATGACCATAGAGAGCGGACCAGGACATAACTAGAGATTTACTCAATGACCATAGAGAGCGGACTAGGACATAACTAGAGATTTACTCAATGACCATAGAGAGCGGACCAGGACATAAATAGAGATTTACTCAATGACCATAGAGAGCGGACCAGGACATAACTGTACATTTACTCAATGACAATAGAGAGCGGACCAGGACATAACTAGAGATTTACTCAATGACCATAGACAGCGGGCCAGGATATAACTAGAGATTTACTCAATGACCACAGAGAGCGGACCAGGACATAACTAGAGATTTACTCAATGACCATAGAGAGCGGACCATGACATAACTGTAGATTTACTCAATGACCATAGAGAGCGGACCAGGACATAACTAGAGATTTACTCAATGATCATAGAGAGCGGACCAAGACATAACTGTAGATTTACTCAAAGACCATAGAGAGCAGACCAGTACATAACTAGAGATTTACTCAATGACCATAGAGAGCGGAACAGGACATAACTAGAGATTTACTCAATGACCATAGAGAGCGGACCAGGACATAACTGTACATTTACTCAATGACCATAGAGAGCGGACCAGGACATAACTAGAGATTTACTCAATGATCATAGAGAGCGTACCAGGACATAACTGTAGATTTACTCAAAGACCATAGAGAGCAGACCAGTACATAACTAGAGATTTTCTCAATGACCATAGAGAGCGGACCAGGACATAACTAGAGATTTACTTAATGACCATAGAGAGCGGACCAGGACATAACTAGAGATTTACTCAATGACCATAGAGAGCGGACCAGGACATAACTGTACATTTACTCAATGACCATAGAGAGCGGACCAGGACATAACTAGAGATTTACTCAATGACCATACAGAGCGGACCAGGACATAGCTGTAGATTTACTCAATGACCATAGAGAGCGGACCAGGACATAACTAGAGATTTACTCAATGACCATAGAGAGCGGACCAGGACATAACTAGAGATTTACTCAATGACCATAGAGAGCGGACAAGGACATAACTAGAGATTTACTCAATGACCATAGAGAGCGGACCAGGACATAACTAGAGATTTACTCAATGACCATAGAGAGCGGACCAGGACATAACTGTACATTTACTCTATGACCATAGAGAGCGGACCAGGACATAACTAGAGATTTAATCAATGACCATAGAGAGCGGATCAGGACATAACTGTAGATTTACTCAATGACCATAGAGAGCGGACCAGGACATAACTAGAGATTTACTCAATGATCATAGAGAGCCGACCAGGACATAACTGTAGATTTACTCAATGACCATGGAGAGCGGACCAGGACATAGCTAGAGATTTACTCAATGACCATAGAGAGCGGACCAGGACATAACTAGACATTTACTCAATGACCATAGAGAGCGGATCAGGACATAACTAGAGATTTACTCAATGACCATAGAGAGCGGACCAGGACATAACTGTACATTTACTCAATGACCATAGAGAGCAGACCAGGACATAACTAGAGATTTACTCAATGACCATAGAGAGCGGACCAGGACATAGCTGTAGATTTACTCAATGACCATAGAGAGCGGACCAGGACATAACTAGAGATTTACTCAATGACCATAGAGAGCGGACCAGGACATAACTAGAGATTTACTCAATGACCATAGAGAGAGGACCAGGACATAACTAGAGATTTACTCAATGACCATAGAGAGCGGACCATGACATAACTGTAGATTTACTCAATGACGATAGAGAGCGGACCAGGACATAACTAGAGATTTACTCAATGATCATAGAGAGCGGACCAGGACATAACTGTAGATTTACTCAAAGACCATAGAGAGCAGACCAGTACATAACTAGAGATTTACTCAATGACCATAGAGAGCGGACCAGGACATAACTGGAGATTTATTTACTCAATGACCATAGAGAGCGGACCTGGACATAACTAGAGATTTACTCAATGACCATAGAGAGCGGACCAGGACATAACTGTACATTTACTCAATGACCATAGAGAGCGGACCAGGACATAACTAGAGATTTACTCAATGATCATAGAGAGCGGACCAGGACATAACTGTAGATTTACTCAAAGACCATAGAGAGCAGACCAGTACATAACTAGAGATTTACTCAATGATCATAGAGAGCGGACCAGGACATAACTGTAGACTTACTCAATGACCATAGAGAGTGGACCAGGACATAACTAGAGATTTACTCAATGACCATAGAGAGCGGACCAGGACATAACTGTACATTTACTCAATGACCATAGAGAGCGGACCAGGACATAACTAGAGATTTACTCAATGATCATAGAGAGCGTACCAGGACATAACTGTAGATTTACTCAAAGACCATAGAGAGCAGACCAGTACATAACTAGAGATTTTCTCAATGACCATAGAGAGCGGACCAGGACATAACTAGAGATTTACTTAATGACCATAGAGAGCGGACCAGGACATAACTAGAGATTTACTCAATGACCATAGAGAGCGGACCAGGACATAACTAGAGATTTACTCAATGACCATAGAGAGCGGACCAGGACATAACTAGATATTTACTCAATGACCATAGAGAGCTGACAAGGACATAACTAGAGATTTACTCAATGACCATAGAGAGCGGACCAGGACATAACTAGAGATTTACTCAATGACCATAGAGAGCGGACCAGGATATAACTGTACATTTACTCTATGACCATAGAGAGCGGACCAGGACATAACTAGGGATTTACTCAATGACCATAAAGAGCGGATCAGGACATAACTGTAGATTTACTCAATGACCATAGAGAGCGGACCAGGACATAACTAGAGATTTACTCAATGATCATGGAGAGCGGACCAGGACATAACTGTAGATTTACTCAATGACCATGGAGAGCGGACCAGGACATAGCTAGAGATTTACTCAATGACCATAGAGAGCGGACCAGGACATAACTAGATATTTACTCAGTGACCATAGAGAGCGGACCAGGACATAACTAGAGATTTACTCAATGACCATAGAGAGCGGACCAGGACATAACTGTACATTTACTCAATAACCATAGAGAGCGAACCAGGACATAACTAGAGATTTACTCAATGACCATAGAGAGCGGACCAGGACATAGCTGTAGATTTACTCAATGACCATAGAGAGCGGACAAGGACATAACTAGAGATTTACTCAATGACCATAGAGAGCAGACCAGTACATAACTAGAGATTTACTCAATGACCATAGAGAGCGGACCAGGACATAACTAGAGATTTACTCAATGACCATAGAGAGCGGACTAGGACATAACTAGAGATTTACTCAATGACCATAGAGAGCGGACCAGGACATAAATAGAGATTTACTCAATGACCATAGAGAGCGGACCAGGACATAACTGTACATTTACTCAATGACAATAGAGAGCGGACCAGGACATAACTAGAGATTTACTCAATGACCATAGACAGCGGGCCAGGATATAACTAGAGATTTACTCAATGACCACAGAGAGCGGACCAGGACATAACTAGAGATTTACTCAATGACCATAGAGAGCGGACCATGACATAACTGTAGATTTACTCAATGACCATAGAGAGCGGACCAGGACATAACTAGAGATTTACTCAATGATCATAGAGAGCGGACCAAGACATAACTGTAGATTTACTCAAAGACCATAGAGAGCAGACCAGTACATAACTAGAGATTTACTCAATGACCATAGAGAGCGGACCAGGACATAACTAGAGATTTACTCAATGACCATAGAGAGCGGACCAGGACATAACTGTACATTTACTCAATGACCATAGAGAGCGGACCAGGACATAACTAGAGATTTACTCAATGATCATAGAGAGCGTACCAGGACATAACTGTAGATTTACTCAAAGACCATAGAGAGCAGACCAGTACATAACTAGAGATTTTCTCAATGACCATAGAGAGCGGACCAGGACATAACTAGAGATTTACTTAATGACCATAGAGAGCGGACCAGGACATAACTAGAGATTTACTCAATGACCATAGAGAGCGGACCAGGACATAACTGTACATTTACTCAATGACCATAGAGAGCGGACCAGGACATAACTAGAGATTTACTCAATGACCATACAGAGCGGACCAGGACATAGCTGTAGATTTACTCAATGACCATAGGGAGCGGACCAGGACATAACTAGAGATTTACTCAATGACCATAGAGAGCGGACCAGGACATAACTAGAGATTTACTCAATGACCATAGAGAGCGGACAAGGACATAACTAGAGATTTACTCAATGACCATAGAGAGCGGACCAGGACATAACTAGAGATTTACTCAATGACCATAGAGAGCGGACCAGGACATAACTGTACATTTACTCTATGACCATAGAGAGCGGACCAGGACATAACTAGAGATTTAATCAATGACCATAGAGAGCGGATCAGGACATAACTGTAGATTTACTCAATGACCATAGAGAGCGGACCAGGACATAACTAGAGATTTACTCAATGATCATAGAGAGCCGACCAGGACATAACTGTAGATTTACTCAATGACCATGGAGAGCGGACCAGGACATAGCTAGAGATTTACTCAATGACCATAGAGAGCGGACCAGGACATAACTAGACATTTACTCAATGACCATAGAGAGCGGACCAGGACATAACTAGAGATTTACTCAATGACCATAGAGAGCGGACCAGGACATAACTGTACATTTACTCAATGACCATAGAGAGCAGACCAGGACATAACTAGAGATTTACTCAATGACCATAGAGAGCGGACCAGGACATAGCTGTAGATTTACTCAATGACCATAGAGAGCGGACCAGGACATAACTAGAGATTTACTCAATGACCATAGAGAGCGGACCAGGACATAACTAGAGATTTACTCAATGACCATAGAGAGAGGACCAGGACATAACTAGAGATTTACTCAATGACCATAGAGAGCGGACCATGACATAACTGTAGATTTACTCAATGACGATAGAGAGCGGACCAGGACATAACTAGAGATTTACTCAATGATCATAGAGAGCGGACCAGGACATAACTGTAGATTTACTCAAAGACCATAGAGAGCAGACCAGTACATAACTAGAGATTTACTCAATGACCATAGAGAGCGGACCAGGACATAACTGGAGATTTATTTACTCAATGACCATAGAGAGCGGACCTGGACATAACTAGAGATTTACTCAATGACCATAGAGAGCGGACCAGGACATAACTGTACATTTACTCAATGACCATAGAGAGCGGACCAGGACATAACTAGAGATTTACTCAATGATCATAGAGAGCGGACCAGGACATAACTGTAGATTTACTCAAAGACCATAGAGAGCAGACCAGTACATAACTAGAGATTTACTCAATGATCATAGAGAGCGGACCAGGACATAACTGTAGACTTACTCAATGACCATAGAGAGTGGACCAGGACATAACTAGAGATTTACTCAATGACCATAGAGAGCGGACCAGGACATAACTGTACATTTACTCAATGACCATAGAGAGCGGACCAGGACATAACTAGAGATTTACTCAATGATCATAGAGAGCGTACCAGGACATAACTGTAGATTTACTCAAAGACCATAGCGAGCAGACCAGTACATAACTAGAGATTTTCTCAATGACCATAGAGAGCGGACCAGGACATAACTAGAGATTTACTTAATGACCATAGAGAGCGGACCAGGACATAACTAGAGATTTACTCAATGACCATAGAGAGCGGACCAGGACATACCTGTACATTTACTCAATGACCATAGAGAGCGGACCAGGACATAACTAGAGATTTACTCAATGACCATACAGAGCGGACCAGGACATAGCTGTAGATTTACTCAATGACCATAGAGAGCGGACCAGGACATAACTAGAGATTTACTCAATGACCATAGAGAGCGGACCAGGACATAACTAGAGATTTACTCAATGACCATAGAGAGCGGACAAGGACATAACTAGAGATTTACTCAATGACCATAGAGAGCGGACCAGGACATAACTAGAGATTTACTCAATGACCATAGAGAGCGGACCAGGACATAACTGTACATTTACTCTATGACCATAGAGAGCGGACCAGGACATAACTAGAGATTTACTCAATGACCATAGAGAGCGGATCAGGACATAACTGTAGATTTACTCAATGACCATAGAGAGCGGACCAGGACATAACTAGAGATTTACTCAATGATCATAGAGAGCGGACCAGGACATAACTGTAGATTTACTCAATGACCATGGAGAGCGGACCAGGACATAGCTAGAGATTTACTCAATGACCATAGAGAGCGGACCAGGACATAACTAGACATTTACTCAATGACCATAGAGAGCGGACCAGGACATAACTAGAGATTTACTCAATGACCATAGAGAGCGGACCAGGACATAACTGTACATTTACTCAATGACCATAGAGAGCAGACCAGGACATAACTAGAGATTTACTCAATGACCATAGAGAGCGGACCAGGACATAGCTGTAGATTTACTCAATGACCATAGAGAGCGGACCAGGACATAACTAGAGATTTACTCAATGACCATAGAGAGCGGACCAGGACATAACTAGAGATTTACTCAATGACCATAGAGAGAGGACCAGGACATAACTAGAGATTTACTCAATGACCATAGAGAGCGGACCATGACATAACTGTAGATTTACTCAATGATGATAGAGAGCGGACCAGGACATAACTAGAGATTTACTCAATGATCATAGAGAGCGGACCAGGACATAACTGGAGATTTATTTACTCAATGACCATAGAGAGCGGACCTGGACATAACTAGAGATTTACTCAATGACCATAGAGAGCGGACCAGGACATAACTGTACATTTACTCAATGACCATAGAGAGCGGACCAGGACATAACTAGAGATTTACTCAATGATCATAGAGAGCGGACCAGGACATAACTGTAGATTTACTCAAAGACCATAGAGAGCAGACCAGTACATAACTAGAGATTTACTCAATGATCATAGAGAGCGGACCAGGACATAACTGTAGACTTACTCAATGACCATAGAGAGTGGACCAGGACATAACTAGAGATTTACTCAATGACCATAGAGAGCGGACCAGGACATAACTGTACATTTACTCAGTGACCATAGAGAGCGGATCAGGACATAACTAGAGATTTACTCAATGACCATAGAGAGCGGACCAGGACATAGCTGTAGATTTACTCAATGACCATAGAGAGCGGACCAGGACATAACTAGAGATTTACTCAATGACCATAGAGAGCGGACCAGGACATAACTAGAGATTTACTCAATGACCATAGAGAGCGGAAAAGGATATAACTAGAGATTTACTCAATGACCATAGAGAGCGGACCAGGACATAACTAGAGATTTACTCAATGACCATAGAGAGCGGACCAGGATATAACTGTACATTTACTCTATGACCATAGAGAGCGGACCAGGACATAACTAGGGATTTACTCAATGACCATAGAGAGCGGATCTGGACATAACTGTAGATTTACTCAATGACCATGGAGAGCGGACCAGGACATAACTAGAGATTTACTCAATGATCATAGAGAGCGGACCAGGACATAACTGTAGATTTACTCAATGACCATGGAGAGCGGACCAGGACATAGCTAGAGATTTACTCAATGACCATAGAGAGCGGACCAGGACATAACTAGAGATTTACTCAGTGACCATAGAGAGCGGACCAGGACATAACTAGAGATTTACTCAATGACCATAGAGAGCGGACCAGGACATAACTGTACATTTACTCAATAACCATAGAGAGCGAACCAGGACATAACTAGAGATTTACTCAATGACCATAGAGAGCGGACCAGGACATAGCTGTAGATTTACTCAATGACCATAGAGAGCGGACAAGGACATAACTAGAGATTTACTCAATGACCATAGAGAGCGGACAAGGACATAACTAGAGATTTACTCAATGACCATAGAGAGCGAACCAGGACATAACTAGAGATTTACTCAATGACCATAGAGAGCAGACCAGGATATAACTGTACATTTACTCTATGACCATAGAGAGCGGACCAGGACATAACTAGGGATTTACTCAATGACCATAGAGAGCGGATCAGGACATAACTGTAGATTTACTCAATGACCATAGAGAGCGGACCAGGACATAACTAGAGATTTACTCAATGATCATAGAGAGCGGACCAGGACATAACTGTAGATTTACTCAATGACCATGGAGAGCGGACCAGGACATAGCTAGAGATTTACTCAATGACCATAGAGAGCGGACCAGGACATAACTAGAGATTTACTCAGTGACCATAGAGAGCGGACCAGGACATAACTAGAGATTTACTCAATGACCATAGAGAGCGGACCAGGACATAACTGTACATTTACTCAATAACCATAGAGAGCGAACCAGGACATAACTAGAGATTTACTCAATGACCATAGAGAGCGGACCAGGACATAGCTGTAGATTTACTCAGTGACCATTGAGAGCGGACAAGGACATAACTAGAGATTTACTCAATGACCATAGAGAGCAGACCAGTACATAACTAGAGATTTACTCAATGACCATAGAGAGCGGACCAGGACATAACTAGAGATTTACTCAATGACCATAGAGAGCGGACCAGGACATAACTAGAGATTTACTCAATGACCATAGAGAGCGGACCAGGACATAAATAGAGATTTACTCAATGACCATAGAGAGCGGACCAGGACATAACTGTACATTTACTCAATGACAATAGAGAGCGGACCAGGACATAACTAGAGATTTACTCAATGACCATAGACAGCGGGCCAGGATATAACTAGAGATTTACTCAATGACCACAGAGAGTGGACCAGGACATAACTAGAGATTTACTCAATGACCATAGAGAGCGGACCATGACATAACTGTAGATTTACTCAATGACCATAGAGAGCGGACCAGGACATAACTAGAGATTTACTCAATGATCATAGAGAGCGGACCAGGACATAACTGTAGATTTACTCAAAGACCACAGAGAGCAGACCAGTACATAACTAGAGATTTACTCAATGACCATAGAGAGCGGACCAGGACATAACTAGAGATTTACTCAATGACCATAGAGAGCGGACCAGGACATAACTGTGCATTTACTCAATGACCATAGAGAGCGGACCAGGACATAACTAGAGATTTACTCAATGATCATAGAGAGCGGACCAGGACATAACTGTAGATTTACTCAAAGACCATAGAGAGCAGACCAGTACATAACTAGAGATTTTCTCAATGACCATAGAGAGCGGACCAGGACATAACTAGAGATTTACTCAATGACCATAGAGAGCTGACCAGGACATAACTAGAGATTTACTCAATGACCATAGAGAGCGGACCAGGACATAACTGTACATTTACTCAATGACCATAGAGAGCGGACCAGGACATAACTAGAGATTTACTCAATGACCATACAGAGCGGACCAGGACATAGCTGTAGATTTACTCAATGACCATAGAGAGCGGACCAGGACATAACTAGAGATTTACTCAATGACCATAGAGAGCGGACCAGGACATAACTAGAGATTTACTCAATGACCATAGAGAGCAGACCAGGACATAACAGTACATTTACTCAATGACCATAGAGAGCGGACCAGGACATAACTAGAGATTTACTCAATGATCATATAGAGCAGACCAGGACATAACTGTACATTTACTCTATGACCATAGAGAGCGGACCAGGACATAACTAGAGATTTACTCAATGACCATAGAGAGCGGATCAGGACATAACTGTAGATTTACTCAATGACCATAGAGAGCGGACCAGGACATAACTAGAGATTTACTCAATGATCATAGAGAGCGGACCAGGACATACCTGTAGATTTACTCAATGACCATGGAGAGCGGACCAGGACATAGCTAGAGGTTTACTCAATGACCATAGAGAGCGGACCAGGACATAACTAGACATTTAATCAATGACCATAGAGAGCGGACCAGGACATAACTAGAGTTTTACTCAATGACCATAGAGAGCGGACCAGGACATAACTGTACATTTACTCAATGACCATAGAGAGCGGACCAGGACATAACTAGAGATTTACTCAATGACCATAGAGAGCGGACCAGGACATAGCTGTAGATTTACTCAATGACCTTAGAGAGCGGACCAGGACATAACTAGAGATTTACTCAATGACCACAGAGAGCAGACCAGGACATAACTAGAGATTTACTCAATGACCATAGAGAGCGGACCAGGACATAACTAGAGATTTACTCAATGACCATAGAGAGCGGACCATGACATAACTGTAGATTTACTCAATGACCATAGAGAGCGGACCAGGACATAACTAGAGATTTACTCAATGATCATAGAGAGCGGACCAGGACATAACTGTAGATTTACTCAAAGACCACAGAGAGCAGACCAGTACATAACTAGAGATTTACTCAATGACCATAGAGAGCGGACCAGGACATAACTGTACATTTACTCAATAACCATAGAGAGCGGACCAGGACATAACTAGAGATTTACTCAATGACCATAGAGAGCGGACCAGGACATAACTAGAGATTTACTCAATGACCATAGAGAGCGGACCAGGACATAACTGTACATTTACTCAATGACCATAGAGAGCGGACCAGGTTATAACTAGAGATTTACTCAATGATCATAGAGAGCGGACCAGGACATAACTGTAGATTTACTCAAAGACCATAGAGAGCAGACCAGTACATAACTAGAGATTTACTCAATGACCATAGAGAGCGGAACAGGACATAACTAGAGATTTACTCAATGACCATAGAGAGCGGACCAGGACATAACTAGAGATTTACTCAATGACCACAGAGAGCGGACCAGAACATAACTGTACATTTACTCAATGACCATAGAGAGCGGACCAGGACATAACTAGAGATTTACTCCATGATCATAGAGAGCGGACCAGGACATAACTGTAGATTTACTTAAAGACCATAGAGAGCAGACCAGTACATAACTAGAGATTTACTCAATGATCATAGAGAGCGGACCAGGACATAACTGTAGACTTACTCAATGACCATAGAGAGTGGACCAGGACATAACTAGAGATTTACTCAATGACCATAGAGAGCGGACCAGGACATAACTGTACATTTACTCAATGACCATAGAGAGCGGATCAGGACATAACTAGAGATTTACTCAATGACCATAGAGAGCGGACCAGGACATAGCTGTAGATTTACTCAATGACCATAGAGAGCGGACCAGGACATAACTAGAGATTTACTCAATGACCATAGAGAGCGGACCAGGACATAACTAGAGATTTACTCAATGACCATAGAGAGCGGAAAAGGACATAACTGTACATTTACTCAATGACCATAGAGAGCGGACCAGGACATAACTAGAGATTTACTCAATGATCATAGAGAGCGGACCAGGACATAACTGTAGATTTACTCAAAGACCATAGAGAGCAGACAGTACATAACTAGAGATTTACTCAATGACCATAGAGAGCGGAACAGGACATAACTAGAGATTTACTCAATGACCATAGAGAGCGGACCAGGACATAACTAGAGATTTACTCAATGACCATAGAGAGCGGACCAGGACATAACTGTACATTTACTCAATGACCATAGAGAGCGGACCAGGACATAACTAGAGATTTACTCAATGATCATAGAGAGCGGACCAGGACATAACTGTAGATTTACTCAAAGACCATAGAGAGCAGACCAGTACATAACTAGAGATTTACTCAATGATCATAGAGAGCGGACCAGGACATAACTGTAGACTTACTCAATGACCATAGAGAGTGGACCAGGACATAACTAGAGATTTACTCAATGACCATAGAGAGCGGACCAGGACATAACTGTACATTTACTCAATGACCATAGAGAGCGGATCAGGACATAACTAGAGATTTACTCAATGACCATAGAGAGCGGACCAGGACATAGCTGCAGATTTACTCAATGACCATAGAGAGCGGACCAGGACATAACTAGAGATTTACTCAATGACCATAGAGAGCGGACCAGGACATAACTAGAGATTTACTCAATGACCATAGAGAGCGGAAAAGGACATAACTAGAGATTTACTCAATGACCATAGAGAGCGGACCAGGACATAACTAGAGATTTACTCAATGACCATAGAGAGCGGACCAGGATATAACTGTACATTTACTCTATGACCATAGAGAGCGGACCAGACATAACTAGGGATTTACTCAATGACCATAGAGAGCGGATCAGGACATAACTGTAGATTTACTTAATGACCATAGAGAGCGGACCAGGACATAACTAGAGATTTAATCAATGATCATAGAGAGCGGACCAGGACATAACTGTAGATTTACTCAATGACCATGGAGAGCGGACCAGGACATAGCTAGAGATTTACTCAATGACCATAGAGAGCGGACCAGGACATAACTAGAGATTTACTCAGTGACCATAGAGATCGGACCAGGACATAACTAGAGATTTACTCAATGACCATAGAGAGCGGACCAGGACATAACTGTACATTTACTCAATAACCATAGAGAGCGAACCAGGACATAACTAGAGATTTACTCAATGACCATAGAGAGCGGACCAGGACATAACTAGAGATTTACTCAGTGACCATAGAGAGCGGACCAGTACATAACTAGAGATTTACTCAATGACCATAGAGAGCGGACCAGGACATAACTAGAGATTTACTCAATGACCATAGAGAGCGGACCAGGACATAACTAGAGATTTACTCAATGACCATAGAGAGCGGACCAGGACATAAATAGAGATTTACTCAATGACCATAGAGAGCGGACCAGGACATAACTGTACATTTACTCAATGACAATAGAGAGCGGACCAGGACATAACTAGAGATTTACTCAATGACCATAGACAGCGGGCCAGGATATAACTAGAGATTTACTCAATGACCACAGAGAGTGGACCAGGACATAACTAGAGATTTACTCAATGACCATAGAGAGCGGACCATGACATAACTGTAGATTTACTCAATGACCATAGAGAGCGGACCAGGACATAACTAGAGATTTACTCAATGATCATAGAGAGCGGACCAGGACATAACTGTAGATTTACTCAAAGACCATAGAGAGCAGACCAGTACATAACTAGAGATTTACTCAATGATCATAGAGAGCGGACCAGGACATAACTGTAGACTTACTCAATGACCATAGAGAGTGGACCAGGACATAACTAGAGATTTACTCAATGACCATAGAGAGCGGACCAGGACATAACTGTACATTTACTCAATGACCATAGAGAGCGGACCAGGACATAACTAGAGATTTACTCAATGATCATAGAGAGCGTACCAGGACATAACTGTAGATTTACTCAAAGACCATAGAGAGCAGACCAGTACATAACTAGAGATTTTCTCAATGACCATAGAGAGCGGACCAGGACATAACTAGAGATTTACTTAATGACCATAGAGAGCGGACCAGGACATAACTAGAGATTTACTCAATGACCATAGAGAGCGGACCAGGACATACCTGTACATTTACTCAATGACCATAGAGAGCGGACCAGGACATAACTAGAGATTTACTCAATGACCATACAGAGCGGACCAGGACATAGCTGTAGATTTACTCAATGACCATAGAGAGCGGACCAGGACATAACTAGAGATTTACTCAATGACCATAGAGAGCGGACCAGGACATAACTAGAGATTTACTCAATGACCATAGAGAGCGGACAAGGACATAACTAGAGATTTACTCAATGACCATAGAGAGCGGACCAGGACATAACTAGAGATTTACTCAATGACCATAGAGAGCGGACCAGGACATAACTGTACATTTACTCTATGACCATAGAGAGCGGACCAGGACATAACTAGAGATTTACTCAATGACCATAGAGAGCGGATCAGGACATAACTGTAGATTTACTCAATGACCATAGAGAGCGGACCAGGACATAACTAGAGATTTACTCAATGATCATAGAGAGCGGACCAGGACATAACTGTAGATTTACTCAATGACCATGGAGAGCGGACCAGGACATAGCTAGAGATTTACTCAATGACCATAGAGAGCGGACCAGGACATAACTAGACATTTACTCAATGACCATAGAGAGCGGACCAGGACATAACTAGAGATTTACTCAATGACCATAGAGAGCGGACCAGGACATAACTGTACATTTACTCAATGACCATAGAGAGCAGACCAGGACATAACTAGAGATTTACTCAATGACCATAGAGAGCGGACCAGGACATAGCTGTAGATTTACTCAATGACCATAGAGAGCGGACCAGGACATAACTAGAGATTTACTCAATGACCATAGAGAGCGGACCAGGACATAACTAGAGATTTACTCAATGACCATAGAGAGAGGACCAGGACATAACTAGAGATTTACTCAATGATCATAGAGAGCGGACCAGGACATAACTGTAGATTTACTCAAAGACCATAGAGAGCAGACCAGTACATAACTAGAGATTTACTCAATGATCATAGAGAGCGGACCAGGACATAACTGTAGACTTACTCAATGACCATAGAGAGTGGACCAGGACATAACTAGAGATTTACTCAATGACCATAGAGAGCGGACCAGGACATAACTGTACATTTACTCAATGACCATAGAGAGCGGATCAGGACATAACTAGAGATTTACTCAATGACCATAGAGAGCGGACCAGGACATAGCTGTAGATTTACTCAATGACCATAGAGAGCGGACCAGGACATAACTAGAGATTTACTCAATGACCATAGAGAGCGGACCAGGACATAACTAGAGATTTACTCAATGACCATAGAGAGCGGAAAAGGATATAACTAGAGATTTACTCAATGACCATAGAGAGCGGACCAGGACATAACTAGAGATTTACTCAATGACCATAGAGAGCGGACCAGGATATAACTGTACATTTACTCTATGACCATAGAGAGCGGACCAGGACATAACTAGGGATTTACTCAATGACCATAGAGAGCGGATCTGGACATAACTGTAGATTTACTCAATGACCATGGAGAGCGGACCAGGACATAACTAGAGATTTACTCAATGATCATAGAGAGCGGACCAGGACATAACTGTAGATTTACTCAATGACCATGGAGAGCGGACCAGGACATAGCTAGAGATTTACTCAATGACCATAGAGAGCAGACCAGGACATAACTAGAGATTTACTCAGTGACCATAGAGAGCGGACCAGGACATAACTAGAGATTTACTCAATGACCATAGAGAGCGGACCAGGACATAACTGTACATTTACTCAATAACCATAGAGAGCGAACCAGGACATAACTAGAGATTTACTCAATGACCATAGAGAGCGGACCAGGACATAGCTGTAGATTTACTCAATGACCATAGAGAGCGGACAAGGACATAACTAGAGATTTACTCAATGACCATAGAGAGCGGACCAGGACATAACTAGAGATTTACTCAATGACCATAGAGAGCGGACAAGGACATAACTAGAGATTTACTCAATGACCATAGAGAGCGAACCAGGACATAACTAGAGATTTACTCAATGACCATAGAGAGCAGACCAGGATATAACTGTACATTTACTCTATGACCATAGAGAGCGGACCAGGACATAACTAGGGATTTACTCAATGACCATAGAGAGCGGATCAGGACATAACTGTAGATTTACTCAATGACCATAGAGAGCGGACCAGGACATAACTAGAGATTTACTCAATGATCATAGAGAGCGGACCAGGACATAACTGTAGATTTACTCAATGACCATGGAGAGCGGACCAGGACATAGCTAGAGATTTACTCAATGACCATAGAGAGCGGACCAGGACATAACTAGAGATTTACTCAGTGACCATAGAGAGCGGACCAGGACATAACTAGAGATTTACTCAATGACCATAGAGAGCGGACCAGGACATAACTGTACATTTACTCAATAACCATAGAGAGCGAACCAGGACATAACTAGAGATTTACTCAATGACCATAGAGAGCGGACCAGGACATAGCTGTAGATTTACTCAGTGACCATTGAGAGCGGACAAGGACATAACTAGAGATTTACTCAATGACCATAGAGAGCAGACCAGTACATAACTAGAGATTTACTCAATGACCATAGAGAGCGGACCAGGACATAACTAGAGATTTACTCAATGAACATAGAGAGCGGACCAGGACATAACTAGAGATTTACTCAATGACCATAGAGAGCGGACCAGGACATAAATAGAGATTTACTCAATGACCATAGAGAGCGGACCAGGACATAACTGTACATTTACTCAATGACAATAGAGAGCGGACCAGGACATAACTAGAGATTTACTCAATGACCATAGACAGCGGGCCAGGATATAACTAGAGATTTACTCAATGACCACAGAGAGTGGACCAGGACATAACTAGAGATTTACTCAATGACCATAGAGAGCGGACCATGACATAACTGTAGATTTACTCAATGACCATAGAGAGCGGACCAGGACATAACTAGAGATTTACTCAATGATCATAGAGAGCGGACCAGGACATAACTGTAGATTTACTCAAAGACCACAGAGAGCAGACCAGTACATAACTAGAGATTTACTCAATGACCATAGAGAGCGGACCAGGACATAACTAGAGATTTACTCAATGACCATAGAGAGCGGACCAGGACATAACTGTGCATTTACTCAATGACCATAGAGAGCGGACCAGGACATAACTAGAGATTTACTCAATGATCATAGAGAGCGGACCAGGACATAACTGTAGATTTACTCAAAGACCATAGAGAGCAGACCAGTACATAACTAGAGATTTTCTCAATGACCATAGAGAGCGGACCAGGACATAACTAGAGATTTACTCAATGACCATAGAGAGCTGACCAGGACATAACTAGAGATTTACTCAATGACCATAGAGAGCGGACCAGGACATAACTGTACATTTACTCAATGACCATAGAGAGCGGACCAGGACATAACTAGAGATTTACTCAATGACCATACAGAGCGGACCAGGACATAGCTGTAGATTTACTCAATGACCATAGAGAGCGGACCAGGACATAACTAGAGATTTACTCAATGACCATAGAGAGCGGACCAGGACATAACTAGAGATTTACTCAATGACCATAGAGAGCAGACCAGGACATAACAGTACATTTACTCAATGACCATAGAGAGCGGACCAGGACATAACTAGAGATTTACTCAATGATCATATAGAGCAGACCAGGACATAACTGTACATTTACTCTATGACCATAGAGAGCGGACCAGGACATAACTAGAGATTTACTCAATGACCATAGAGAGCGGATCAGGACATAACTGTAGATTTACTCAATGACCATAGAGAGCGGACCAGGACATAACTAGAGATTTACTCAATGATCATAGAGAGCGGACCAGGACATACCTGTAGATTTACTCAATGACCATGGAGAGCGGACCAGGACATAGCTAGAGGTTTACTCAATGACCATAGAGAGCGGACCAGGACATAACTAGACATTTAATCAATGACCATAGAGAGCGGACCAGGACATAACTAGAGTTTTACTCAATGACCATAGAGAGCGGACCAGGACATAACTGTACATTTACTCAATGACCATAGAGAGCGGACCAGGACATAACTAGAGATTTACTCAATGACCATAGAGAGCGGACCAGGACATAGCTGTAGATTTACTCAATGACCTTAGAGAGCGGACCAGGACATAACTAGAGATTTACTCAATGACCACAGAGAGCAGACCAGGACATAACTAGAGATTTACTCAATGACCATAGAGAGCGGACCAGGACATAACTAGAGATTTACTCAATGACCATAGAGAGCGGACCATGACATAACTGTAGATTTACTCAATGACCATAGAGAGCGGACCAGGACATAACTAGAGATTTACTCAATGATCATAGAGAGCGGACCAGGACATAACTGTAGATTTACTCAAAGACCACAGAGAGCAGACCAGTACATAACTAGAGATTTACTCAATGACCATAGAGAGCGGACCAGGACATAACTGTACATTTACTCAATAACCATAGAGAGCGGACCAGGACATAACTAGAGATTTACTCAATGACCATAGAGAGCGGACCAGGACATAACTAGAGATTTACTCAATGACCATAGAGAGCGGACCAGGACATAACTGTACATTTACTCAATGACCATAGAGAGCGGACCAGGACATAACTAGAGATTTACTCAATGATCATAGAGAGCGGACCAGGACATAACTGTAGATTTACTCAAAGACCATAGAGAGCAGACCAGTACATAACTAGAGATTTACTCAATGACCATAGAGAGCGGAACAGGACATAACTAGAGATTTACTCAATGACCACAGAGAGCGGACCAGAACATAACTGTACATTTACTCAATGACCATAGAGAGCGGACCAGGACATAACTAGAGATTTACTCAATGATCATAGAGAGCGGACCAGGACATAACTGTAGATTTACTTAAAGACCATAGAGAGCAGACCAGTACATAACTAGAGATTTACTCAATGATCATAGAGAGCGGACCAGGACATAACTGTAGACTTACTCAATGACCATAGAGAGTGGACCAGGACATAACTAGAGATTTACTCAATGACCATAGAGAGCGGACCAGGACATAACTGTACATTTACTCAATGACCATAGAGAGCGGATCAGGACATAACTAGAGATTTACTCAATGACCATAGAGAGCGGACCAGGACATAGCTGTAGATTTACTCAATGACCATAGAGAGCGGACCAGGACATAACTAGAGATTTACTCAATGACCATAGAGAGCGGACCAGGACATAACTAGAGATTTACTCAATGACCATAGAGAGCGGAAAAGGACATAACTGTACATTTACTCAATGACCATAGAGAGCGGACCAGGACATAACTAGAGATTTACTCAATGATCATAGAGAGCGGACCAGGACATAAATGTAGATTTACTCAAAGACCATAGAGAGCAGACCAGTACATAACTAGAGATTTACTCAATGACCATAGAGAGCGGAACAGGACATAACTAGAGATTTACTCAATGACCATAGAGAGCGGACCAGGACATAACTAGAGATTTACTCAATGACCATAGAGAGCGGACCAGGACATAACTGTACATTTACTCAATGACCATAGAGAGCGGACCAGGACATAACTAGAGATTTACTCAATGATCATAGAGAGCGGACCAGGACATAACTGTAGATTTACTCAAAGACCATAGAGAGCAGACCAGTACATAACTAGAGATTTACTCAATGATCATAGAGAGCGGACCAGGACATAACTGTAGACTTACTCAATGACCATAGAGAGTGGACCAGGACATAACTAGAGATTTACTCAATGACCATAGAGAGCGGACCAGGACATAACTGTACATTTACTCAATGACCATAGAGAGCGGATCAGGACATAACTAGAGATTTACTCAATGACCATAGAGAGCGGACCAGGACATAGCTGCAGATTTACTCAATGACCATAGAGAGCGGACCAGGACATAACTAGAGATTTACTAAATGACCATAGAGAGCGGACCAGGACATAACTAGAGATTTACTCAATGACCATAGAGAGCGGAAAAGGACATAACTAGAGATTTACTCAATGACCATAGAGAGCGGACCAGGACATAACTAGAGATTTACTCAATGACCATAGAGAGCGGACCAGGATATAACTGTACATTTACTCTATGACCATAGAGAGCGGACCAGACATAACTAGGGATTTACTCAATGACCATAGAGAGCGGATCAGGACATAACTGTAGATTTACTTAATGACCATAGAGAGCGGACCAGGACATAACTAGAGATTTAATCAATGATCATAGAGAGCGGACCAGGACATAACTGTAGATTTACTCAATGACCATGGAGAGCGGACCAGGACATAGCTAGAGATTTACTCAATGACCATAGAGAGCGGACCAGGACATAACTAGAGATTTACTCAGTGACCATAGAGATCGGACCAGGACATAACTAGAGATTTACTCAATGACCATAGAGAGCGGACCAGGACATAACTGTACATTTACTCAATAACCATAGAGAGCGAACCAGGACATAACTAGAGATTTACTCAATGACCATAGAGAGCGGACCAGGACATAACTAGAGATTTACTCAGTGACCATAGAGAGCGGACCAGGACATAACTAGAGATTTACTCAATGACCATAGAGAGCGGACCAGGACATAGCTGTAGATTTACTCAATGACCATAGAGAGCGGACAAGGACATAACTAGAGATTTACTCAATGACCATAGAGAGCGGACCAGGACATAACTAGAGATTTACTCAATGACCATAGAGAGCGGACAAGGACATAACTAGAGATTTACTCAATGACCATAGAGAGCGGACCAGGACATAACTAGAGATTTACTCAATGACCATAGAGAGCGGACCAGGATATAACTGTACATTTACTCTATGACCATAGAGAGCGGACCAGGACATAACTAGGGATTTACTCAATGACCATAGAGAGCGGATCAGGACATAACTGTAGATTTACTCAATGACCATAGAGAGCGGACCAGGACATAACTAGAGATTTACTCAATGATCATAGAGAGCGGACCAGGACATAACTGTAGATTTACTCAATGACCATGGAGAGCGGACCAGGACATAGCTAGAGATTTACTCAATGACCATAGAGAGCGGACCAGGACATAACTAGAGATTTAATCAGTGACCATAGAGAGCGGACCAGGACATAACTAGAGATTTACTCAATGACCATAGAGAGCGGACCAGGACATAACTGTACATTTACTCAATAACCATAGAGAGCGAACCAGGACATAACTAGAGATTTACTCAATGACCATAGAGAGCGGACCAGGACATAGATGTAGATTTACTCAATGACCCTAGAGAGCGGACAAGGACATAACTAGAGATTTACTCAATGACCATAGAGAGCAGACCAGTACATAACTAGAGATTTACTCAATGACCATAGAGAGCGGACCAGGACATAACTAGAGATTTACTCAATGACCATAGAGAGCGGACCAGGACATAACTAGAGATTTACTCAATGACCATAGAGAGCGGACCAGGACATAAATAGAGATTTACTCAATGACCATAGAGAGCGGACCAGGACATAACTGTACATTTACTCAATGACAATAGAGAGCGGACCAGGACATAACTAGAGATTTACTCAATGACCATAGACAGCGGGCCAGGATATAACTAGAGATTTACTCAATGACCACAGAGAGCGGACCAGGACATAACTAGAGATATACTCAATGACCATAGAGAGCGGACCATGACATAACTGTAGATTTACTCAATGACCATAGAGAGCGGACCAGGACATAACTAGAGATTTACTCAATGATCATAGAGAGCGGACCAGGACATAACTGTAGATTTACTCAAAGACCATAGAGAGCATACCAGTACATAACTAGAGATTTACTCAATGACCATAGAGAGCGGACCAGGACATAACTAGAGATTTACTCAATGACCATAGAGAGCGGACCAGGACATAACTGTACATTTACTCAATGACCATAGAGAGCGGACCAGGACATAACTAGAGATTTACTCAATGACCACAGAGAGTGGACCAGGATATAACTAGAGATTTACTCAATGACCATAGAGAGCGGACCATGACATAACTGTAGATTTACTCAATGACCATAGAGAGCGGACCAGGACATAACTAGAGATTTACTCAATGATCATAGAGAGCGGACCAGGACATAACTGTAGATTTACTCAAAGACCATAGAGAGCAGACCAGTACATAACTAGAGATTTACTCAATGATCATAGAGAGCGGACCAGGACATAACTGTAGACTTACTCAATGACCATAGAGAGTGGACCAGGACATAACTAGAGATTTACTCAATGACCATAGAGAGCGGACCAGGACATAACTGTACATTTACTCAATGACCATAGAGAGCGGACCAGGACATAACTAGAGATTTACTCAATGATCATAGAGAGCGTACCAGGACATAACTGTAGATTTACTCAAAGACCATAGAGAGCAGACCAGTACATAACTAGAGATTTTCTCAATGACCATAGAGAGCGGACCAGGACATAACTAGAGATTTACTTAATGACCATAGAGAGCGGACCAGGACATAACTAGAGATTTACTCAATGACCATAGAGAGCGGACCAGGACATACCTGTACATTTACTCAATGACCATAGAGAGCGGACCAGGACATAACTAGAGATTTACTCAATGACCATACAGAGCGGACCAGGACATAGCTGTAGATTTACTCAATGACCATAGAGAGCGGACCAGGACATAACTAGAGATTTACTCAATGACCATAGAGAGCGGACCAGGACATAACTAGAGATTTACTCAATGACCATAGAGAGCGGACAAGGACATAACTAGAGATTTACTCAATGACCATAGAGAGCGGACCAGGACATAACTAGAGATTTACTCAATGACCATAGAGAGCGGACCAGGACATAACTGTACATTTACTCTATGACCATAGAGAGCGGACCAGGACATAACTAGAGATTTACTCAATGACCATAGAGAGCGGATCAGGACATAACTGTAGATTTAGTCAATGACCATAGAGAGCGGACCAGGACATAACTAGAGATTTACTCAATGATCATAGAGAGCGGACCAGGACATAACTGTAGATTTACTCAATGACCATGGAGAGCGGACCAGGACATAGCTAGAGATTTACTCAATGACCATAGAGAGCGGACCAGGACATAACTAGACATTTACTCAATGACCATAGAGAGCGGACCAGGACATAACTAGAGATTTACTCAATGACCATAGAGAGCGGACCAGGACATAACTGTACATTTACTCAATGACCATAGAGAGCAGACCAGGACATAACTAGAGATTTACTCAATGACCATAGAGAGCGGACCAGGACATAGCTGTAGATTTACTCAATGACCATAGAGAGCGGACCAGGACATAACTAGAGATTTACTCAATGACCATAGAGAGCGGACCAGGACATAACTAGAGATTTACTCAATGACCATAGAGAGAGGACCAGGACATAACTAGAGATTTACTCAATGATCATAGAGAGCGGACCAGGACATAACTGTAGATTTACTCAAAGACCATAGAGAGCAGACCAGTACATAACTAGAGATTTACTCAATGATCATAGAGAGCGGACCAGGACATAACTGTAGACTTACTCAATGACCATAGAGAGTGGACCAGGACATAACTAGAGATTTACTCAATGACCATAGAGAGCGGACCAGGACATAACTGTACATTTACTCAATGACCATAGAGAGCGGATCAGGACATAACTAGAGATTTACTCAATGACCATAGAGAGCGGACCAGGACATAGCTGTAGATTTACTCAATGACCATAGAGAGCGGACCAGGACATAACTAGAGATTTACTCAATGACCATAGAGAGCGGACCAGGACATAACTAGAGATTTACTCAATGACCATAGAGAGCGGAAAAGGATATAACTAGAGATTTACTCAATGACCATAGAGAGCGGACCAGGACATAACTAGAGATTTACTCAATGACCATAGAGAGCGGACCAGGATATAACTGTACATTTACTCTATGACCATAGAGAGCGGACCAGGACATAACTAGGGATTTACTCAATGACCATAGAGAGCGGATCTGGACATAACTGTAGATTTACTCAATGACCATGGAGAGCGGACCAGGACATAACTAGAGATTTACTCAATGATCATAGAGAGCGGACCAGGACATAACTGTAGATTTACTCAATGACCATGGAGAGCGGACCAGGACATAGCTAGAGATTTACTCAATGACCATAGAGAGCGGACCAGGACATAACTAGAGATTTACTCAGTGACCATAGAGAGCGGACCAGGACATAACTAGAGATTTACTCAATGACCATAGAGAGCGGACCAGGACATAACTGTACATTTACTCAATAACCATAGAGAGCGAACCAGGACATAACTAGAGATTTACTCAATGACCATAGAGAGCGGACCAGGACATAGCTGTAGATTTACTCAATGACCATAGAGAGCGGACAAGGACATAACTAGAGATTTACTCAATGACCATAGAGAGCGGACCAGGACATAACTAGAGATTTACTCAATGACCATAGAGAGCGGACAAGGACATAACTAGAGATTTACTCAATGACCATAGAGAGCGAACCAGGACATAACTAGAGATTTACTCAATGACCATAGAGAGCAGACCAGGATATAACTGTACATTTACTCTATGACCATAGAGAGCGGACCAGGACATAACTAGGGATTTACTCAATGACCATAGAGAGCGGATCAGGACATAACTGTAGATTTACTCAATGACCATAGAGAGCGGACCAGGACATAACTAGAGATTTACTCAATGATCATAGAGAGCGGACCAGGACATAACTGTAGATTTACTCAATGACCATGGAGAGCGGACCAGGACATAGCTAGAGATTTACTCAATGACCATAGAGAGCGGACCAGGACATAACTAGAGATTTACTCAGTGACCATAGAGAGCGGACCAGGACATAACTAGAGATTTACTCAATGACCATAGAGAGCGGACCAGGACATAACTGTACATTTACTCAATAACCATAGAGAGCGAACCAGGACATAACTAGAGATTTACTCAATGACCATAGAGAGCGGACCAGGACATAGCTGTAGATTTACTCAGTGACCATTGAGAGCGGACAAGGACATAACTAGAGATTTACTCAATGACCATAGAGAGCAGACCAGTACATAACTAGAGATTTACTCAATGACCATAGAGAGCGGACCAGGACATAACTAGAGATTTACTCAATGACCATAGAGAGCGGACCAGGACATAACTAGAGATTTACTCAATGACCATAGAGAGCGGACCAGGACATAAATAGAGATTTACTCAATGACCATAGAGAGCGGACCAGGACATAACTGTACATTTACTCAATGACAATAGAGAGCGGACCAGGACATAACTAGAGATTTACTCAATGACCATAGACAGCGGGCCAGGATATAACTAGAGATTTACTCAATGACCACAGAGAGTGGACCAGGACATAACTAGAGATTTACTCAATGACCATAGAGAGCGGACCATGACATAACTGTAGATTTACTCAATGACCATAGAGAGCGGACCAGGACATAACTAGAGATTTACTCAATGATCATAGAGAGCGGACCAGGACATAACTGTAGATTTACTCAAAGACCACAGAGAGCAGACCAGTACATAACTAGAGATTTACTCAATGACCATAGAGAGCGGACCAGGACATAACTAGAGATTTACTCAATGACCATAGAGAGCGGACCAGGACATAACTGTGCATTTACTCAATGACCATAGAGAGCGGACCAGGACATAACTAGAGATTTACTCAATGATCATAGAGAGCGGACCAGGACATAACTGTAGATTTACTCAAAGACCATAGAGAGCAGACCAGTACATAACTAGAGATTTTCTCAATGACCATAGAGAGCGGACCAGGACATAACTAGAGATTTACTCAATGACCATAGAGAGCTGACCAGGACATAACTAGAGATTTACTCAATGACCATAGAGAGCGGACCAGGACATAACTGTACATTTACTCAATGACCATAGAGAGCGGACCAGGACATAACTAGAGATTTACTCAATGACCATACAGAGCGGACCAGGACATAGCTGTAGATTTACTCAATGACCATAGAGAGCGGACCAGGACATAACTAGAGATTTACTCAATGACCATAGAGAGCGGACCAGGACATAACTAGAGATTTACTCAATGACCATAGAGAGCAGACCAGGACATAACAGTACATTTACTCAATGACCATAGAGAGCGGACCAGGACATAACTAGAGATTTACTCAATGATCATATAGAGCAGACCAGGACATAACTGTACATTTACTCTATGACCATAGAGAGCGGACCAGGACATAACTAGAGATTTACTCAATGACCATAGAGAGCGGATCAGGACATAACTGTAGATTTACTCAATGACCATAGAGAGCGGACCAGGACATAACTAGAGATTTACTCAATGATCATAGAGAGCGGACCAGGACATACCTGTAGATTTACTCAATGACCATGGAGAGCGGACCAGGACATAGCTAGAGGTTTACTCAATGACCATAGAGAGCGGACCAGGACATAAGTAGACATTTAATCAATGACCATAGAGAGCGGACCAGGACATAACTAGAGTTTTACTCAATGACCATAGAGAGCGGACCAGGACATAACTGTACATTTACTCAATGACCATAGAGAGCGGACCAGGACATAACTAGAGATTTACTCAATGACCATAGAGAGCGGACCAGGACATAGCTGTAGATTTACTCAATGACCTTAGAGAGCGGACCAGGACATAACTAGAGATTTACTCAATGACCACAGAGAGCAGACCAGGACATAACTAGAGATTTACTCAATGACCATAGAGAGCGGACCAGGACATAACTAGAGATTTACTCAATGACCATAGAGAGCGGACCATGACATAACTGTAGATTTACTCAATGACCATAGAGAGCGGACCAGGACATAACTAGAGATTTACTCAATGATCATAGAGAGCGGACCAGGACATAACTGTAGATTTACTCAAAGACCACAGAGAGCAGACCAGTACATAACTAGAGATTTACTCAATGACCATAGAGAGCGGACCAGGACATAACTGTACATTTACTCAATAACCATAGAGAGCGGACCAGGACATAACTAGAGATTTACTCAATGACCATAGAGAGCGGACCAGGACATAACTAGAGATTTACTCAATGACCATAGAGAGCGGACCAGGACATAACTGTACATTTACTCAATGACCATAGAGAGCGGACCAGGTTATAACTAGAGATTTACTCAATGATCATAGAGAGCGGACCAGGACATAACTGTAGATTTACTCAAAGACCATAGAGAGCAGACCAGTACATAACTAGAGATTTACTCAATGACCATAGAGAGCGGAACAGGACATAACTAGAGATTTACTCAATGACCATAGAGAGCGGACCAGGACATAACTAGAGATTTACTCAATGACCACAGAGAGCGGACCAGAACATAACTGTACATTTACTCAATGACCATAGAGAGCGGACCAGGACATAACTAGAGATTTACTCAATGATCATAGAGAGCGGACCAGGACATAACTGTAGATTTACTTAAAGACCATAGAGAGCAGACCAGTACATAACTAGAGATTTACTCAATGATCATAGAGAGCGGACCAGGACATAACTGTAGACTTACTCAATGACCATAGAGAGTGGACCAGGACATAACTAGAGATTTACTCAATGACCATAGAGAGCGGACCAGGACATAACTGTACATTTACTCAATGACCATAGAGAGCGGATCAGGACATAACTAGAGATTTACTCAATGACCATAGAGAGCGGACCAGGACATAGCTGTAGATTTACTCAATGACCATAGAGAGCGGACCAGGACATAACTAGAGATTTACTCAATGACCATAGAGAGCGGACCAGGACATAACTAGAGATTTACTCAATGACCATAGAGAGCGGAAAAGGACATAACTGTACATTTACTCAATGACCATAGAGAGCGGACCAGGACATAACTAGAGATTTACTCAATGATCATAGAGAGCGGACCAGGACATAACTGTAGATTTACTCAAAGACCATAGAGAGCAGACCAGTACATAACTAGAGATTTACTCAATGACCATAGAGAGCGGAACAGGACATAACTAGAGATTTACTCAATGACCATAGAGAGCGGACCAGGACATAACTAGAGATTTACTCAATGACCATAGAGAGCGGACCAGGACATAACTGTAGATTTACTCAAAGACCATAGAGAGCAGACCAGTACATAACTAGAGATTTACTCAATGATCATAGAGAGCGGACCAGGACATAACTGTAGACTTACTCAATGACCATAGAGAGTGGACCAGGACATAACTAGAGATTTACTCAATGACCATAGAGAGCGGACCAGGACATAACTGTACATTTACTCAATGACCATAGAGAGCGGACCAGGACATAACTAGAGATTTACTCAATGATCATAGAGAGCGTACCAGGACATAACTGTAGATTTACTCAAAGACCATAGAGAGCAGACCAGTACATAACTAGAGATTTTCTCAATGACCATAGAGAGCGGACCAGGACATAACTAGAGATTTACTTAATGACCATAGAGAGCGGACCAGGACATAACTAGAGATTTACTCAATGACCATAGAGAGCGGACCAGGACATACCTGTACATTTACTCAATGACCATAGAGAGCGGACCAGGACATAACTAGAGATTTACTCAATGACCATACAGAGCGGACCAGGACATAGCTGTAGATTTACTCAATGACCATAGAGAGCGGACCAGGACATAACTAGAGATTTACTCAATGACCATAGAGAGCGGACCAGGACATAACTAGAGATTTACTCAATGACCATAGAGAGCGGACAAGGACATAACTAGAGATTTACTCAATGACCATAGAGAGCGGACCAGGACATAACTAGAGATTTACTCAATGACCATAGAGAGCGGACCAGGACATAACTGTACATTTACTCTATGACCATAGAGAGCGGACCAGGACATAACTAGAGATTTACTCAATGACCATAGAGAGCGGATCAGGACATAACTGTAGATTTAGTCAATGACCATAGAGAGCGGACCAGGACATAACTAGAGATTTACTCAATGATCATAGAGAGCGGACCAGGACATAACTGTAGATTTACTCAATGACCATGGAGAGCGGACCAGGACATAGCTAGAGATTTACTCAATGACCATAGAGAGCGGACCAGGACATAACTAGACATTTACTCAATGACCATAGAGAGCGGACCAGGACATAACTAGAGATTTACTCAATGACCATAGAGAGCGGACCAGGACATAACTGTACATTTACTCAATGACCATAGAGAGCAGACCAGGACATAACTAGAGATTTACTCAATGACCATAGAGAGCGGACCAGGACATAGCTGTAGATTTACTCAATGACCATAGAGAGCGGACCAGGACATAACTAGAGATTTACTCAATGACCATAGAGAGCGGACCAGGACATAACTAGAGATTTACTCAATGACCATAGAGAGAGGACCAGGACATAACTAGAGATTTACTCAATGATCATAGAGAGCGGACCAGGACATAACTGTAGATTTACTCAAAGACCATAGAGAGCAGACCAGTACATAACTAGAGATTTACTCAATGATCATAGAGAGCGGACCAGGACATAACTGTAGACTTACTCAATGACCATAGAGAGTGGACCAGGACATAACTAGAGATTTACTCAATGACCATAGAGAGCGGACCAGGACATAACTGTACATTTACTCAATGACCATAGAGAGCGGATCAGGACATAACTAGAGATTTACTCAATGACCATAGAGAGCGGACCAGGACATAGCTGTAGATTTACTCAATGACCATAGAGAGCGGACCAGGACATAACTAGAGATTTACTCAATGACCATAGAGAGCGGACCAGGACATAACTAGAGATTTACTCAATGACCATAGAGAGCGGAAAAGGATATAACTAGAGATTTACTCAATGACCATAGAGAGCGGACCAGGACATAACTAGAGATTTACTCAATGACCATAGAGAGCGGACCAGGATATAACTGTACATTTACTCTATGACCATAGAGAGCGGACCAGGACATAACTAGGGATTTACTCAATGACCATAGAGAGCGGATCTGGACATAACTGTAGATTTACTCAATGACCATGGAGAGCGGACCAGGACATAACTAGAGATTTACTCAATGATCATAGAGAGCGGACCAGGACATAACTGTAGATTTACTCAATGACCATGGAGAGCGGACCAGGACATAGCTAGAGATTTACTCAATGACCATAGAGAGCGGACCAGGACATAACTAGAGATTTACTCAGTGACCATAGAGAGCGGACCAGGACATAACTAGAGATTTACTCAATGACCATAGAGAGCGGACCAGGACATAACTGTACATTTACTCAATAACCATAGAGAGCGAACCAGGACATAACTAGAGATTTACTCAATGACCATAGAGAGCGGACCAGGACATAGCTGTAGATTTACTCAATGACCATAGAGAGCGGACAAGGACATAACTAGAGATTTACTCAATGACCATAGAGAGCGGACCAGGACATAACTAGAGATTTACTCAATGACCATAGAGAGCGGACAAGGACATAACTAGAGATTTACTCAATGACCATAGAGAGCGAACCAGGACATAACTAGAGATTTACTCAATGACCATAGAGAGCAGACCAGGATATAACTGTACATTTACTCTATGACCATAGAGAGCGGACCAGGACATAACTAGGGATTTACTCAATGACCATAGAGAGCGGATCAGGACATAACTGTAGATTTACTCAATGACCATAGAGAGCGGACCAGGACATAACTAGAGATTTACTCAATGATCATAGAGAGCGGACCAGGACATAACTGTAGATTTACTCAATGACCATGGAGAGCGGACCAGGACATAGCTAGAGATTTACTCAATGACCATAGAGAGCGGACCAGGACATAACTAGAGATTTACTCAGTGACCATAGAGAGCGGACCAGGACATAACTAGAGATTTACTCAATGACCATAGAGAGCGGACCAGGACATAACTGTACATTTACTCAATAACCATAGAGAGCGAACCAGGACATAACTAGAGATTTACTCAATGACCATAGAGAGCGGACCAGGACATAGCTGTAGATTTACTCAGTGACCATTGAGAGCGGACAAGGACATAACTAGAGATTTACTCAATGACCATAGAGAGCAGACCAGTACATAACTAGAGATTTACTCAATGACCATAGAGAGCGGACCAGGACATAACTAGAGATTTACTCAATGACCATAGAGAGCGGACCAGGACATAACTAGAGATTTACTCAATGACCATAGAGAGCGGACCAGGACATAAATAGAGATTTACTCAATGACCATAGAGAGCGGACCAGGACATAACTGTACATTTACTCAATGACAATAGAGAGCGGACCAGGACATAACTAGAGATTTACTCAATGACCATAGACAGCGGGCCAGGATATAACTAGAGATTTACTCAATGACCACAGAGAGTGGACCAGGACATAACTAGAGATTTACTCAATGACCATAGAGAGCGGACCATGACATAACTGTAGATTTACTCAATGACCATAGAGAGCGGACCAGGACATAACTAGAGATTTACTCAATGATCATAGAGAGCGGACCAGGACATAACTGTAGATTTACTCAAAGACCACAGAGAGCAGACCAGTACATAACTAGAGATTTACTCAATGACCATAGAGAGCGGACCAGGACATAACTAGAGATTTACTCAATGACCATAGAGAGCGGACCAGGACATAACTGTGCATTTACTCAATGACCATAGAGAGCGGACCAGGACATAACTAGAGATTTACTCAATGATCATAGAGAGCGGACCAGGACATAACTGTAGATTTACTCAAAGACCATAGAGAGCAGACCAGTACATAACTAGAGATTTTCTCAATGACCATAGAGAGCGGACCAGGACATAACTAGAGATTTACTCAATGACCATAGAGAGCTGACCAGGACATAACTAGAGATTTACTCAATGACCATAGAGAGCGGACCAGGACATAACTGTACATTTACTCAATGACCATAGAGAGCGGACCAGGACATAACTAGAGATTTACTCAATGACCATACAGAGCGGACCAGGACATAGCTGTAGATTTACTCAATGACCATAGAGAGCGGACCAGGACATAACTAGAGATTTACTCAATGACCATAGAGAGCGGACCAGGACATAACTAGAGATTTACTCAATGACCATAGAGAGCAGACCAGGACATAACAGTACATTTACTCAATGACCATAGAGAGCGGACCAGGACATAACTAGAGATTTACTCAATGATCATATAGAGCAGACCAGGACATAACTGTACATTTACTCTATGACCATAGAGAGCGGACCAGGACATAACTAGAGATTTACTCAATGACCATAGAGAGCGGATCAGGACATAACTGTAGATTTACTCAATGACCATAGAGAGCGGACCAGGACATAACTAGAGATTTACTCAATGATCATAGAGAGCGGACCAGGACATACCTGTAGATTTACTCAATGACCATGGAGAGCGGACCAGGACATAGCTAGAGGTTTACTCAATGACCATAGAGAGCGGACCAGGACATAACTAGACATTTAATCAATGACCATAGAGAGCGGACCAGGACATAACTAGAGTTTTACTCAATGACCATAGAGAGCGGACCAGGACATAACTGTACATTTACTCAATGACCATAGAGAGCGGACCAGGACATAACTAGAGATTTACTCAATGACCATAGAGAGCGGACCAGGACATAGCTGTAGATTTACTCAATGACCTTAGAGAGCGGACCAGGACATAACTAGAGATTTACTCAATGACCACAGAGAGCAGACCAGGACATAACTAGAGATTTACTCAATGACCATAGAGAGCGGACCAGGACATAACTAGAGATTTACTCAATGACCATAGAGAGCGGACCATGACATAACTGTAGATTTACTCAATGACCATAGAGAGCGGACCAGGACATAACTAGAGATTTACTCAATGATCATAGAGAGCGGACCAGGACATAACTGTAGATTTACTCAAAGACCACAGAGAGCAGACCAGTACATAACTAGAGATTTACTCAATGACCATAGAGAGCGGACCAGGACATAACTGTACATTTACTCAATAACCATAGAGAGCGGACCAGGACATAACTAGAGATTTACTCAATGACCATAGAGAGCGGACCAGGACATAACTAGAGATTTACTCAATGACCATAGAGAGCGGACCAGGACATAACTGTACATTTACTCAATGACCATAGAGAGCGGACCAGGTTATAACTAGAGATTTACTCAATGATCATAGAGAGCGGACCAGGACATAACTGTAGATTTACTCAAAGACCATAGAGAGCAGACCAGTACATAACTAGAGATTTACTCAATGACCATAGAGAGCGGAACAGGACATAACTAGAGATTTACTCAATGACCATAGAGAGCGGACCAGGACATAACTAGAGATTTACTCAATGACCACAGAGAGCGGACCAGAACATAACTGTACATTTACTCAATGACCATAGAGAGCGGACCAGGACATAACTAGAGATTTACTCAATGATCATAGAGAGCGGACCAGGACATAACTGTAGATTTACTTAAAGACCATAGAGAGCAGACCAGTACATAACTAGAGATTTACTCAATGATCATAGAGAGCGGACCAGGACATAACTGTAGACTTACTCAATGACCATAGAGAGTGGACCAGGACATAACTAGAGATTTACTCAATGACCATAGAGAGCGGACCAGGACATAACTGTACATTTACTCAATGACCATAGAGAGCGGATCAGGACATAACTAGAGATTTACTCAATGACCATAGAGAGCGGACCAGGACATAGCTGTAGATTTACTCAATGACCATAGAGAGCGGACCAGGACATAACTAGAGATTTACTCAATGACCATAGAGAGCGGACCAGGACATAACTAGAGATTTACTCAATGACCATAGAGAGCGGAAAAGGACATAACTGTACATTTACTCAATGACCATAGAGAGCGGACCAGGACATAACTAGAGATTTACTCAATGATCATAGAGAGCGGACCAGGACATAACTGTAGATTTACTCAAAGACCATAGAGAGCAGACCAGTACATAACTAGAGATTTACTCAATGACCATAGAGAGCGGAACAGGACATAACTAGAGATTTACTCAATGACCATAGAGAGCGGACCAGGACATAACTAGAGATTTACTCAATGACCATAGAGAGCGGACCAGGACATAACTGTACATTTACTCAATGACCATAGAGAGCGGACCAGGACATAACTAGAGATTTACTCAATGATCATAGAGAGCGGACCAGGACATAACTGTAGATTTACTCAAAGACCATAGAGAGCAGACCAGTACATAACTAGAGATTTACTCAATGATCATAGAGAGCGGACCAGGACATAACTGTAGACTTACTCAATGACCATAGAGAGTGGACCAGGACATAACTAGAGATTTACTCAATGACCATAGAGAGCGGACCAGGACATAACTGTACATTTACTCAATGACCATAGAGAGCGGATCAGGACATAACTAGAGATTTACTCAATGACCATAGAGAGCGGACCAGGACATAGCTGCAGATTTACTCAATGACCATAGAGAGCGGACCAGGACATAACTAGAGATTTACTCAATGACCATAGAGAGCGGACCAGGACATAACTAGAGATTTACTCAATGACCATAGAGAGCGGAAAAGGACATAACTAGAGATTTACTCAATGACCATAGAGAGCGGACCAGGACATAACTAGAGATTTACTCAATGACCATAGAGAGCGGACCAGGATATAACTGTACATTTACTCTATGACCATAGAGAGCGGACCAGACATAACTAGGGATTTACTCAATGACCATAGAGAGCGGATCAGGACATAACTGTAGATTTACTTAATGACCATAGAGAGCGGACCAGGACATAACTAGAGATTTAATCAATGATCATAGAGAGCGGACCAGGACATAACTGTAGATTTACTCAATGACCATGGAGAGCGGACCAGGACATAGCTAGAGATTTACTCAATGACCATAGAGAGCGGACCAGGACATAACTAGAGATTTACTCAGTGACCATAGAGATCGGACCAGGACATAACTAGAGATTTACTCAATGACCATAGAGAGCGGACCAGGACATAACTGTACATTTACTCAATAACCATAGAGAGCGAACCAGGACATAACTAGAGATTTACTCAATGACCATAGAGAGCGGACCAGGACATAACTAGAGATTTACTCAATGACCATAGAGAGCGGACCAGGACATAACTAGAGATTTACTCAATGACCATAGAGAGCGGACCAGGACATAAATAGAGATTTACTCAATGACCATAGAGAGCGGACCAGGACATAACTGTACATTTACTCAATGACAATAGAGAGCGGACCAGGACATAACTAGAGATTTACTCAATGACCATAGACAGCGGGCCAGGATATAACTAGAGATTTACTCAATGACCACAGAGAGTGGACCAGGACATAACTAGAGATTTACTCAATGACCATAGAGAGCGGACCATGACATAACTGTAGATTTACTCAATGACCATAGAGAGCGGACCAGGACATAACTAGAGATTTACTCAATGATCATAGAGAGCGGACCAGGACATAACTGTAGATTTACTCAAAGACCATAGAGAGCAGACCAGTACATAACTAGAGATTTACTCAATGATCATAGAGAGCGGACCAGGACATAACTGTAGACTTACTCAATGACCATAGAGAGTGGACCAGGACATAACTAGAGATTTACTCAATGACCATAGAGAGCGGACCAGGACATAACTGTACATTTACTCAATGACCATAGAGAGCGGACCAGGACATAACTAGAGATTTACTCAATGATCATAGAGAGCGTACCAGGACATAACTGTAGATTTACTCAAAGACCATAGAGAGCAGACCAGTACATAACTAGAGATTTTCTCAATGACCATAGAGAGCGGACCAGGACATAACTAGAGATTTACTTAATGACCATAGAGAGCGGACCAGGACATAACTAGAGATTTACTCAATGACCATAGAGAGCGGACCAGGACATACCTGTACATTTACTCAATGACCATAGAGAGCGGACCAGGACATAACTAGAGATTTACTCAATGACCATACAGAGCGGACCAGGACATAGCTGTAGATTTACTCAATGACCATAGAGAGCGGACCAGGACATAACTAGAGATTTACTCAATGACCATAGAGAGCGGACCAGGACATAACTAGAGATTTACTCAATGACCATAGAGAGCGGACAAGGACATAACTAGAGATTTACTCAATGACCATAGAGAGCGGACCAGGACATAACTAGAGATTTACTCAATGACCATAGAGAGCGGACCAGGACATAACTGTACATTTACTCTATGACCATAGAGAGCGGACCAGGACATAACTAGAGATTTACTCAATGACCATAGAGAGCGGATCAGGACATAACTGTAGATTTACTCAATGACCATAGAGAGCGGACCAGGACATAACTAGAGATTTACTCAATGATCATAGAGAGCGGACCAGGACATAACTGTAGATTTACTCAATGACCATGGAGAGCGGACCAGGACATAGCTAGAGATTTACTCAATGACCATAGAGAGCGGACCAGGACATAACTAGACATTTACTCAATGACCATAGAGAGCGGACCAGGACATAACTAGAGATTTACTCAATGACCATAGAGAGCGGACCAGGACATAACTGTACATTTACTCAATGACCATAGAGAGCAGACCAGGACATAACTAGAGATTTACTCAATGACCATAGAGAGCGGACCAGGACATAGCTGTAGATTTACTCAATGACCATAGAGAGCGGACCAGGACATAACTAGAGATTTACTCAATGACCATAGAGAGCGGACCAGGACATAACTAGAGATTTACTCAATGACCATAGAGAGAGGACCAGGACATAACTAGAGATTTACTCAATGATCATAGAGAGCGGACCAGGACATAACTGTAGATTTACTCAAAGACCATAGAGAGCAGACCAGTACATAACTAGAGATTTACTCAATGATCATAGAGAGCGGACCAGGACATAACTGTAGACTTACTCAATGACCATAGAGAGTGGACCAGGACATAACTAGAGATTTACTCAATGACCATAGAGAGCGGACCAGGACATAACTGTACATTTACTCAATGACCATAGAGAGCGGATCAGGACATAACTAGAGATTTACTCAATGACCATAGAGAGCGGACCAGGACATAGCTGTAGATTTACTCAATGACCATAGAGAGCGGACCAGGACATAACTAGAGATTTACTCAATGACCATAGAGAGCGGACCAGGACATAACTAGAGATTTACTCAATGACCATAGAGAGCGGAAAAGGATATAACTAGAGATTTACTCAATGACCATAGAGAGCGGACCAGGACATAACTAGAGATTTACTCAATGACCATAGAGAGCGGACCAGGATATAACTGTACATTTACTCTATGACCATAGAGAGCGGACCAGGACATAACTAGGGATTTACTCAATGACCATAGAGAGCGGATCTGGACATAACTGTAGATTTACTCAATGACCATGGAGAGCGGACCAGGACATAACTAGAGATTTACTCAATGATCATAGAGAGCGGACCAGGACATAACTGTAGATTTACTCAATGACCATGGAGAGCGGACCAGGACATAGCTAGAGATTTACTCAATGACCATAGAGAGCGGACCAGGACATAACTAGAGATTTACTCAGTGACCATAGAGAGCGGACCAGGACATAACTAGAGATTTACTCAATGACCATAGAGAGCGGACCAGGACATAACTGTACATTTACTCAATAACCATAGAGAGCGAACCAGGACATAACTAGAGATTTACTCAATGACCATAGAGAGCGGACCAGGACATAGCTGTAGATTTACTCAATGACCATAGAGAGCGGACAAGGACATAACTAGAGATTTACTCAATGACCATAGAGAGCGGACCAGGACATAACTAGAGATTTACTCAATGACCATAGAGAGCGGACAAGGACATAACTAGAGATTTACTCAATGACCATAGAGAGCGAACCAGGACATAACTAGAGATTTACTCAATGACCATAGAGAGCAGACCAGGATATAACTGTACATTTACTCTATGACCATAGAGAGCGGACCAGGACATAACTAGGGATTTACTCAATGACCATAGAGAGCAGATCAGGACATAACTGTAGATTTACTCAATGACCATAGAGAGCGGACCAGGACATAACTAGAGATTTACTCAATGATCATAGAGAGCGGACCAGGACATAACTGTAGATTTACTCAATGACCATGGAGAGCGGACCAGGACATAGCTAGAGATTTACTCAATGACCATAGAGAGCGGACCAGGACATAACTAGAGATTTACTCAGTGACCATAGAGAGCGGACCAGGACATAACTAGAGATTTACTCAATGACCATAGAGAGCGGACCAGGACATAACTGTACATTTACTCAATAACCATAGAGAGCGAACCAGGACATAACTAGAGATTTACTCAATGACCATAGAGAGCGGACCAGGACATAGCTGTAGATTTACTCAGTGACCATTGAGAGCGGACAAGGACATAACTAGAGATTTACTCAATGACCATAGAGAGCAGACCAGTACATAACTAGAGATTTACTCAATGACCATAGAGAGCGGACCAGGACATAACTAGAGATTTACTCAATGACCATAGAGAGCGGACCAGGACATAACTAGAGATTTACTCAATGACCATAGAGAGCGGACCAGGACATAAATAGAGATTTACTCAATGACCATAGAGAGCGGACCAGGACATAACTGTACATTTACTCAATGACAATAGAGAGCGGACCAGGACATAACTAGAGATTTACTCAATGACCATAGACAGCGGGCCAGGATATAACTAGAGATTTACTCAATGACCACAGAGAGTGGACCAGGACATAACTAGAGATTTACTCAATGACCATAGAGAGCGGACCATGACATAACTGTAGATTTACTCAATGACCATAGAGAGCGGACCAGGACATAACTAGAGATTTACTCAATGATCATAGAGAGCGGACCAGGACATAACTGTAGATTTACTCAAAGACCACAGAGAGCAGACCAGTACATAACTAGAGATTTACTCAATGACCATAGAGAGCGGACCAGGACATAACTAGAGATTTACTCAATGACCATAGAGAGCGGACCAGGACATAACTGTGCATTTACTCAATGACCATAGAGAGCGGACCAGGACATAACTAGAGATTTACTCAATGATCATAGAGAGCGGACCAGGACATAACTGTAGATTTACTCAAAGACCATAGAGAGCAGACCAGTACATAACTAGAGATTTTCTCAATGACCATAGAGAGCGGACCAGGACATAACTAGAGATTTACTCAATGACCATAGAGAGCTGACCAGGACATAACTAGAGATTTACTCAATGACCATAGAGAGCGGACCAGGACATAACTGTACATTTACTCAATGACCATAGAGAGCGGACCAGGACATAACTAGAGATTTACTCAATGACCATACAGAGCGGACCAGGACATAGCTGTAGATTTACTCAATGACCATAGAGAGCGGACCAGGACATAACTAGAGATTTACTCAATGACCATAGAGAGCGGACCAGGACATAACTAGAGATTTACTCAATGACCATAGAGAGCAGACCAGGACATAACAGTACATTTACTCAATGACCATAGAGAGCGGACCAGGACATAACTAGAGATTTACTCAATGATCATATAGAGCAGACCAGGACATAACTGTACATTTACTCTATGACCATAGAGAGCGGACCAGGACATAACTAGAGATTTACTCAATGACCATAGAGAGCGGATCAGGACATAACTGTAGATTTACTCAATGACCATAGAGAGCGGACCAGGACATAACTAGAGATTTACTCAATGATCATAGAGAGCGGACCAGGACATACCTGTAGATTTACTCAATGACCATGGAGAGCGGACCAGGACATAGCTAGAGGTTTACTCAATGACCATAGAGAGCGGACCAGGACATAACTAGACATTTAATCAATGACCATAGAGAGCGGACCAGGACATAACTAGAGTTTTACTCAATGACCATAGAGAGCGGACCAGGACATAACTGTACATTTATTCAATGACCATAGAGAGCGGACCAGGACATAACTAGAGATTTACTCAATGACCATAGAGAGCGGACCAGGACATAGCTGTAGATTTACTCAATGACCTTAGAGAGCGGACCAGGACATAACTAGAGATTTACTCAATGACCACAGAGAGCAGACCAGGACATAACTAGAGATTTACTCAATGACCATAGAGAGCGGACCAGGACATAACTAGAGATTTACTCAATGACCATAGAGAGCGGACCATGACATAACTGTAGATTTACTCAATGACCATAGAGAGCGGACCAGGACATAACTAGAGATTTACTCAATGATCATAGAGAGCGGACCAGGACATAACTGTAGATTTACTCAAAGACCACAGAGAGCAGACCAGTACATAACTAGAGATTTACTCAATGACCATAGAGAGCAGATCAGGACATAACTGTAGATTTACTTAATGACCATAGAGAGCGGACCAGGACATAACTAGAGATTTACTCAATGATCATAGAGAGCGGACCAGGATATAACTGTACATTTACTCTATGACCATAGAGAGCGGACCAGACATAACTAGGGATTTACTCAATGACCATAGAGAGCGGATCAGGACATAACTGTAGATTTACTTAATGACCATAGAGAGCGGACCAGGACATAACTAGAGATTTAATCAATGATCATAGAGAGCGGACCAGGACATAACTGTAGATTTACTCAATGACCATGGAGAGCGGACCAGGACATAGCTAGAGATTTACTCAATGACCATAGAGAGCGGACCAGGACATAACTAGAGATTTACTCAGTGACCATAGAGATCGGACCAGGACATAACTAGAGATTTACTCAATGACCATAGAGAGCGGACCAGGACATAACTGTACATTTACTCAATAACCATAGAGAGCGAACCAGGACATAACTAGAGATTTACTCAATGACCATAGAGAGCGGACCAGGACATAACTAGAGATTTACTCAGTGACCATAGAGAGCGGACCAGTACATAACTAGAGATTTACTCAATGACCATAGAGAGCGGACCAGGACATAACTAGAGATTTACTCAATGACCATAGAGAGCGGACCAGGACATAACTAGAGATTTACTCAATGACCATAGAGAGCGGACCAGGACATAAATAGAGATTTACTCAATGACCATAGAGAGCGGACCAGGACATAACTGTACATTTACTCAATGACAATAGAGAGCGGACCAGGACATAACTAGAGATTTACTCAATGACCATAGACAGCGGGCCAGGATATAACTAGAGATTTACTCAATGACCACAGAGAGTGGACCAGGACATAACTAGAGATTTACTCAATGACCATAGAGAGCGGACCATGACATAACTGTAGATTTACTCAATGACCATAGAGAGCGGACCAGGACATAACTAGAGATTTACTCAATGATCATAGAGAGCGGACCAGGACATAACTGTAGATTTACTCAAAGACCATAGAGAGCAGACCAGTACATAACTAGAGATTTACTCAATGATCATAGAGAGCGGACCAGGACATAACTGTAGACTTACTCAATGACCATAGAGAGTGGACCAGGACATAACTAGAGATTTACTCAATGACCATAGAGAGCGGACCAGGACATAACTGTACATTTACTCAATGACCATAGAGAGCGGACCAGGACATAACTAGAGATTTACTCAATGATCATAGAGAGCGTACCAGGACATAACTGTAGATTTACTCAAAGACCATAGAGAGCAGACCAGTACATAACTAGAGATTTTCTCAATGACCATAGAGAGCGGACCAGGACATAACTAGAGATTTACTTAATGACCATAGAGAGCGGACCAGGACATAACTAGAGATTTACTCAATGACCATAGAGAGCGGACCAGGACATACCTGTACATTTACTCAATGACCATAGAGAGCGGACCAGGACATAACTAGAGATTTACTCAATGACCATACAGAGCGGACCAGGACATAGCTGTAGATTTACTCAATGACCATAGAGAGCGGACCAGGACATAACTAGAGATTTACTCAATGACCATAGAGAGCGGACCAGGACATAACTAGAGATTTACTCAATGACCATAGAGAGCGGACAAGGACATAACTAGAGATTTACTCAATGACCATAGAGAGCGGACCAGGACATAACTAGAGATTTACTCAATGACCATAGAGAGCGGACCAGGACATAACTGTACATTTACTCTATGACCATAGAGAGCGGACCAGGACATAACTAGAGATTTACTCAATGACCATAGAGAGCGGATCAGGACATAACTGTAGATTTACTCAATGACCATAGAGAGCGGACCAGGACATAACTAGAGATTTACTCAATGATCATAGAGAGCGGACCAGGACATAACTGTAGATTTACTCAATGACCATGGAGAGCGGACCAGGACATAGCTAGAGATTTACTCAATGACCATAGAGAGCGGACCAGGACATAACTAGACATTTACTCAATGACCATAGAGAGCGGACCAGGACATAACTAGAGATTTACTCAATGACCATAGAGAGCGGACCAGGACATAACTGTACATTTACTCAATGACCATAGAGAGCAGACCAGGACATAACTAGAGATTTACTCAATGACCATAGAGAGCGGACCAGGACATAGCTGTAGATTTACTCAATGACCATAGAGAGCGGACCAGGACATAACTAGAGATTTACTCAATGACCATAGAGAGCGGACCAGGACATAACTAGAGATTTACTCAATGACCATAGAGAGAGGACCAGGACATAACTAGAGATTTACTCAATGATCATAGAGAGCGGACCAGGACATAACTGTAGATTTACTCAAAGACCATAGAGAGCAGACCAGTACATAACTAGAGATTTACTCAATGATCATAGAGAGCGGACCAGGACATAACTGTAGACTTACTCAATGACCATAGAGAGTGGACCAGGACATAACTAGAGATTTACTCAATGACCATAGAGAGCGGACCAGGACATAACTGTACATTTACTCAATGACCATAGAGAGCGGATCAGGACATAACTAGAGATTTACTCAATGACCATAGAGAGCGGACCAGGACATAGCTGTAGATTTACTCAATGACCATAGAGAGCGGACCAGGACATAACTAGAGATTTACTCAATGACCATAGAGAGCGGACCAGGACATAACTAGAGATTTACTCAATGACCATAGAGAGCGGAAAAGGATATAACTAGAGATTTACTCAATGACCATAGAGAGCGGACCAGGACATAACTAGAGATTTACTCAATGACCATAGAGAGCGGACCAGGATATAACTGTACATTTACTCTATGACCATAGAGAGCGGACCAGGACATAACTAGGGATTTACTCAATGACCATAGAGAGCGGATCTGGACATAACTGTAGATTTACTCAATGACCATGGAGAGCGGACCAGGACATAACTAGAGATTTACTCAATGATCATAGAGAGCGGACCAGGACATAACTGTAGATTTACTCAATGACCATGGAGAGCGGACCAGGACATAGCTAGAGATTTACTCAATGACCATAGAGAGCGGACCAGGACATAACTAGAGATTTACTCAGTGACCATAGAGAGCGGACCAGGACATAACTAGAGATTTACTCAATGACCATAGAGAGCGGACCAGGACATAACTGTACATTTACTCAATAACCATAGAGAGCGAACCAGGACATAACTAGAGATTTACTCAATGACCATAGAGAGCGGACCAGGACATAGCTGTAGATTTACTCAATGACCATAGAGAGCGGACAAGGACATAACTAGAGATTTACTCAATGACCATAGAGAGCGGACCAGGACATAACTAGAGATTTACTCAATGACCATAGAGAGCGGACAAGGACATAACTAGAGATTTACTCAATGACCATAGAGAGCGAACCAGGACATAACTAGAGATTTACTCAATGACCATAGAGAGCAGACCAGGATATAACTGTACATTTACTCTATGACCATAGAGAGCGGACCAGGACATAACTAGGGATTTACTCAATGACCATAGAGAGCGGATCAGGACATAACTGTAGATTTACTCAATGACCATAGAGAGCGGACCAGGACATAACTAGAGATTTACTCAATGATCATAGAGAGCGGACCAGGACATAACTGTAGATTTACTCAATGACCATGGAGAGCGGACCAGGACATAGCTAGAGATTTACTCAATGACCATAGAGAGTGGACCAGGACATAACTAGAGATTTACTCAGTGACCATAGAGAGCGGACCAGGACATAACTAGAGATTTACTCAATGACCATAGAGAGCGGACCAGGACATAACTGTACATTTACTCAATAACCATAGAGAGCGAACCAGGACATAACTAGAGATTTACTCAATGACCATAGAGAGCGGACCAGGACATAGCTGTAGATTTACTCAGTGACCATTGAGAGCGGACAAGGACATAACTAGAGATTTACTCAATGACCATAGAGAGCAGACCAGTACATAACTAGAGATTTACTCAATGACCATAGAGAGCGGACCAGGACATAACTAGAGATTTACTCAATGACCATAGAGAGCGGACCAGGACATAACTAGAGATTTACTCAATGACCATAGAGAGCGGACCAGGACATAAATAGAGATTTACTCAATGACCATAGAGAGCGGACCAGGACATAACTGTACATTTACTCAATGACAATAGAGAGCGGACCAGGACATAACTAGAGATTTACTCAATGACCATAGACAGCGGGCCAGGATATAACTAGAGATTTACTCAATGACCACAGAGAGTGGACCAGGACATAACTAGAGATTTACTCAATGACCATAGAGAGCGGACCATGACATAACTGTAGATTTACTCAATGACCATAGAGAGCGGACCAGGACATAACTAGAGATTTACTCAATGATCATAGAGAGCGGACCAGGACATAACTGTAGATTTACTCAAAGACCACAGAGAGCAGACCAGTACATAACTAGAGATTTACTCAATGACCATAGAGAGCGGACCAGGACATAACTAGAGATTTACTCAATGACCATAGAGAGCGGACCAGGACATAACTGTGCATTTACTCAATGACCATAGAGAGCGGACCAGGACATAACTAGAGATTTACTCAATGATCATAGAGAGCGGACCAGGACATAACTGTAGATTTACTCAAAGACCATAGAGAGCAGACCAGTACATAACTAGAGATTTTCTCAATGACCATAGAGAGCGGACCAGGACATAACTAGAGATTTACTCAATGACCATAGAGAGCTGACCAGGACATAACTAGAGATTTACTCAATGACCATAGAGAGCGGACCAGGACATAACTGTACATTTACTCAATGACCATAGAGAGCGGACCAGGACATAACTAGAGATTTACTCAATGACCATACAGAGCGGACCAGGACATAGCTGTAGATTTACTCAATGACCATAGAGAGCGGACCAGGACATAACTAGAAATTTACTCAATGACCATAGAGAGCGGACCAGGACATAACTAGAGATTTACTCAATGACCATAGAGAGCAGACCAGGACATAACAGTACATTTACTCAATGACCATAGAGAGCGGACCAGGACATAACTAGAGATTTACTCAATGATCATATAGAGCAGACCAGGACATAACTGTACATTTACTCTATGACCATAGAGAGCGGACCAGGACATAACTAGAGATTTACTCAATGACCATAGAGAGCGGATCAGGACATAACTGTAGATTTACTCAATGACCATAGAGAGCGGACCAGGACATAACTAGAGATTTAATCAATGACCATAGAGAGCGGACCAGGACATAACTAGAGTTTTACTCAATGACCATAGAGAGCGGACCAGGACATAATTGTACATTTACTCAATGACCATAGAGAGCGGACCAGGACATAACTAGAGATTTACTCAATGACCATAGAGAGCGGACCAGGACATAGCTGTAGATTTACTCAATGACCTTAGAGAGCGGACCAGGACATAACTAGAGATTTACTCAATGACCACAGAGAGCAGACCAGGACATAACTAGAGATTTACTCAATGACCATAGAGAGCGGACCAGGACATAACTAGAGATTTACTCAATGACCATAGAGAGCGGACCATGACATAACTGTAGATTTACTCAATGACCATAGAGAGCGGACCAGGACATAACTAGAGATTTACTCAATGATCATAGAGAGCGGACCAGGACATAACTGTAGATTTACTCAAAGACCACAGAGAGCAGACCATTACATAACTAGAGATTTTCTCAATGACCATAGAGAGCGGACCAGGACATAACTGTACATTTACTCAATAACCATAGAGAGCGGACCAGGACATAACTAGAGATTTACTCAATGACCATAGAAGGCGGACCAGGACATAACTAGAGATTTACTCAATGACCATAGAGAGCGGACCAGGACATAACTGTACATTTACTCAATGACCATAGAGAGCGGACCAGGACATAACTAGAGATTTACTCAATGATCATAGAGAGCGGACCAGGACATAACTGTAGATTTACTCAAAGACCATAGAGAGCAGACCAGTACATAACTAGAGATTTACTCAATGACCATAGAGAGCGGAACAGGACATAACTAGAGATTTACTCAATGACCATAGAGAGCGGACCAGGACATAACTAGAGATTTACTCAATGACCACAGAGAGCGGACCAGAACATAACTGTACATTTACTCAATGACCATAGAGAGCGGACCAGGACATAACTAGAGATTTACTCAATGATCATAGAGAGCGGACCAGGACATAACTGTAGATTTACTTAAAGACCATAGAGAGCAGACCAGTACATAACTAGAGATTTACTCAATGATCATAGAGAGCGGACCAGGACATAACTGTAGACTTACTCAATGACCATAGAGAGTGGACCAGGACATAACTAGAGATTTACTCAATGACCATAGAGAGCGGACCAGGACATAACTGTACATTTACTCAATGACCATAGAGAGCGGATCAGGACATAACTAGAGATTTACTCAATGACCATAGAGAGCGGACCAGGACATAGCTGTAGATTTACTCAATGACCATAGAGAGCGGACCAGGACATAACTAGAGATTTACTCAATGACCATAGAGAGCGGACCAGGACATAACTAGAGATTTACTCAATGACCATAGAGAGCGGAAAAGGACATAACTGTACATTTACTCAATGACCATAGAGAGCGGACCAGGACATAACTAGAGATTTACTCAATGATCATAGAGAGCGGACCAGGACATAAATGTAGATTTACTCAAAGACCATAGAGAGCAGACCAGTACATAACTAGAGATTTACTCAATGACCATAGAGAGCGGAACAGGACATAACTAGAGATTTACTCAATGACCATAGAGAGCGGACCAGGACATAACTAGAGATTTACTCAATGACCATAGAGAGCGGACCAGGACATAACTGTACATTTACTCAATGACCATAGAGAGCGGACCAGGACATAACTAGAGATTTACTCAATGATCATAGAGAGCGGACCAGGACATAACTGTAGATTTACTCAAAGACCATAGAGAGCAGACCAGTACATAACTAGAGATTTACTCAATGATCATAGAGAGCGGACCAGGACATAACTGTAGACTTACTCAATGACCATAGAGAGTGGACCAGGACATAACTAGAGATTTACTCAATGACCATAGAGAGCGGACCAGGACATAACTGTACATTTACTCAATGACCATAGAGAGCGGATCAGGACATAACTAGAGATTTACTCAATGACCATAGAGAGCGGACCAGGACATAGCTGCAGATTTACTCAATGACCATAGAGAGCGGACCAGGACATAACTAGAGATTTACTCAATGACCATAGAGAGCGGACCAGGACATAACTAGAGATTTACTCAATGACCATAGAGAGCGGAAAAGGACATAACTAGAGATTTACTCAATGACCATAGAGAGCGGACCAGGACATAACTAGAGATTTACTCAATGACCATAGAGAGCGGACCAGGATATAACTGTACATTTACTCTATGACCATAGAGAGCGGACCAGACATAACTAGGGATTTACTCAATGACCATAGAGAGCGGATCAGGACATAACTGTAGATTTACTTAATGACCATAGAGAGCGGACCAGGACATAACTAGAGATTTAATCAATGATCATAGAGAGCGGACCAGGACATAACTGTAGATTTACTCAATGACCATGGAGAGCGGACCAGGACATAGCTAGAGATTTACTCAATGACCATAGAGAGCGGACCAGGACATAACTAGAGATTTACTCAGTGACCATAGAGATCGGACCAGGACATAACTAGAGATTTACTCAATGACCATAGAGAGCGGACCAGGACATAACTGTACATTTACTCAATAACCATAGAGAGCGAACCAGGACATAACTAGAGATTTACTCAATGACCATAGAGAGCGGACCAGGACATAACTAGAGATTTACTCAGTGACCATAGAGAGCGGACCAGGACATAACTAGAGATTTACTCAATGACCATAGAGAGCGGACCAGGACATAGCTGTAGATTTACTCAATGACCATAGAGAGCGGACAAGGACATAACTAGAGATTTACTCAATGACCATAGAGAGCGGACCAGGACATAACTAGAGATTTACTCAATGACCATAGAGAGCGGACAAGGACATAACTAGAGATTTACTCAATGACCATAGAGAGCGGACCAGGACATAACTAGAGATTTACTCAATGACCATAGAGAGCGGACCAGGATATAACTGTACATTTACTCTATGACCATAGAGAGCGGACCAGGACATAACTAGGGATTTACTCAATGACCATAGAGAGCGGATCAGGACATAACTGTAGATTTACTCAATGACCATAGAGAGCGGACCAGGACATAACTAGAGATTTACTCAATGATCATAGAGAGCGGACCAGGACATAACTGTAGATTTACTCAATGACCATGGAGAGCGGACCAGGACATAGCTAGAGATTTACTCAATGACCATAGAGAGCGGACCAGGACATAACTAGAGATTTAATCAGTGACCATAGAGAGCGGACCAGGACATAACTAGAGATTTACTCAATGACCATAGAGAGCGGACCAGGACATAACTGTACATTTACTCAATAACCATAGAGAGCGAACCAGGACATAACTAGAGATTTACTCAATGACCATAGAGAGCGGACCAGGACATAGATGTAGATTTACTCAATGACCCTAGAGAGCGGACAAGGACATAACTAGAGATTTACTCAATGACCATAGAGAGCAGACCAGTACATAACTAGAGATTTACTCAATGACCATAGAGAGCGGACCAGGACATAACTAGAGATTTACTCAATGACCATAGAGAGCGGACCAGGACATAACTAGAGATTTACTCAATGACCATAGAGAGCGGACCAGGACATAAATAGAGATTTACTCAATGACCATAGAGAGCGGACCAGGACATAACTGTACATTTACTCAATGACAATAGAGAGCGGACCAGGACATAACTAGAGATTTACTCAATGACCATAGACAGCGGGCCAGGATATAACTAGAGATTTACTCAATGACCACAGAGAGCGGACCAGGACATAACTAGAGATATACTCAATGACCATAGAGAGCGGACCATGACATAACTGTAGATTTACTCAATGACCATAGAGAGCGGACCAGGACATAACTAGAGATTTACTCAATGATCATAGAGAGCGGACCAGGACATAACTGTAGATTTACTCAAAGACCATAGAGAGCATACCAGTACATAACTAGAGATTTACTCAATGACCATAGAGAGCGGACCAGGACATAACTAGAGATTTACTCAATGACCATAGAGAGCGGACCAGGACATAACTGTACATTTACTCAATGACCATAGAGAGCGGACCAGGACATAACTAGAGATTTACTCAATGATCATAGAGAGCGGACCAGGACATAACTGTAGATTTACTCAAAGACCATAGAGAGCAGACCAGTACATAACTAGAGATTTTCTCAATGACCATAGAGAGCGGACCAGGACATAACTAGAGATTTACTCAATGACCATAGAGAGCGGACCAGGACATAACTAGAGATTTACTCAATGACCATAGAGAGCGGACCAGGACATAACTGTACATTTACTCAATGACCATAGAGAGCGGACCAGGACATAACTAGAGATTTACTCAATGACCATACAGAGCGGACCAGGACATAGCTGTAGATTTACTCAATGACCATAGAGAGCGGACCAGGACATAACTAGAGATTTACTCAATGACCATAGAGAGCGGACCAGGACATAACTAGAGATTTACTCAATGACCATAGAGAGCAGACCAGGACATAACAGTACATTTACTCAATGACCATAGAGAGCGGACCAGGACATAACTAGAGATTTACTCAATGATCATAGAGAGCGGACCAGGACTTAACTGTACATTTACTCTATGACCATAGAGAGCGGACCAGGACATAACTAGAGATTTACTCAATGACCATAGAGAGCGGATCAGGACATAACTGTAGATTTACTCAATGACCATAGAGAGCGGACCAGGACATAACTAGAGATTTACTCAATGATCATAGAGAGCGGACCAGGACATAACTGTAGATTTACTCAGTGACCATAGAGAGCGGACCAGGACATAACTAGAGATTTACTCAATGACCATAGAGAGCGGACCAGGACATAACTGTACATTTACTCAATAACCATAGAGAGCGAACCAGGACATAACTAGAGATTTACTCAATGACCATAGAGAGCGGACCAGGACATAGATGTAGATTTACTCAATGACCCTAGAGAGCGGACAAGGACATAACTAGATATTTACTCAATGACCATAGAGAGCAGACCAGTACATAACTAGAGATTTACTCAATGACCATAGAGAGCGGACCAGGACATAACTAGAGATTTACTCAATGACCATAGAGAGCGGACCAGGACATAACTAGAGATTTACTCAATGACCATAGAGAGCGGACCAGGACATAAATAGAGATTTACTCAATGACCATAGAGAGCGGACCAGGACATAACTGTACATTTACTCAATGACAATAGAGAGCGGACCAGGACATAACTAGAGATTTACTCAATGACCATAGACAGCGGGCCAGGATATAACTAGAGATTTACTCAATGACCACAGAGAGCGGACCAGGACATAACTAGAGATTTACTCAATGACCATAGAGAGCGGACCATGACATAACTGTAGATTTACTCAATGACCATAGAGAGCGGACCAGGACATAACTAGAGATTTACTCAATGATCATAGAGAGCGGACCAGGACATAACTGTAGATTTACTCAAAGACCATAGAGAGCATACCAGTACATAACTAGAGATTTACTCAATGACCATAGAGAGCGGACCAGGACATAACTAGAGATTTACTCAATGACCATAGAGAGCGGACCAGGACATAACTGTACATTTACTCAATGACCATAGAGAGCGGACCAGGACATAACTAGAGATTTACTCAATGATCATAGAGAGCGGACCAGGACATAACTGTAGATTTACTCAAAGACCATAGAGAGCAGACCAGTACATAACTAGAGATTTTCTCAATGACCATAGAGAGCGGACCAGGACATAACTAGAGATTTACTCAATGACCATAGAGAGCGGACCAGGACATAACTGTACATTTACTCAATGACCATAGAGAGCGGACCAGGACATAACTAGAGATTTACTCAATGACCATACAGAGCGGACCAGGACATAGCTGTAGATTTACTCAATGACCATAGAGAGCGGACCAGGACATAACTAGAGATTTACTCAATGACCATAGAGAGCGGACCAGGACATAACTAGAGATTTACTCAATGACCATAGAGAGCAGACCAGGACATAACAGTACATTTACTCAATGACCATAGAGAGCGGACCAGGACATAACTAGAGATTTACTCAATGATCATAGAGAGCGGACCAGGACTTAACTGTACATTTACTCTATGACCATAGAGAGCGGACCAGGACATAACTAGAGATTTACTCAATGACCATAGAGAGCGGATCAGGACATAACTGTAGATTTACTCAATGACCATAGAGAGCGGACCAGGACATAACTAGAGATTTACTCAATGATCATAGAGAGCGGACCAGGACATAACTGTAGATTTACTCAATGACCATGGAGAGCGGACCAGGACATAGCTAGAGATTTACTCAATGACCATAGAGAGCGGACCAGGACATAACTAGACATTTAATCAATGACCATAGAGAGCGGACCAGGACATAACTAGAGATTTATTCAATGACCATAGAGAGCGGACCAGGACATAACTGTACATTTACTCAATGACCATAGAGAGCGGACCAGGACATAACTAGAGATTTACTCAATGACCATAGAGAGCGGACCAGGACATAGCTGTAGATTTACTCAATGACCTTAGAGAGCGGACCAGGACATAACTAGAGATTTACTCAATGACCACAGAGAGCGGACCAGGACATAACTAGAGATTTACTCAATGACCATAGAGAGCGGACCAGGACATAACTAGAGATTTACTCAATGACCATAGAGAGCAGACCATGACATAACTGTAGATTTACTCAATGACCATAGAGAGCGGACCAGGACATAACTAGAGATTTACTCAATGATCATAGAGAGCGGACCAGGACATAACTGTAGATTTACTCAAAGACCACAGAGAGCAGACCAGTACATAACTAGAGATTTACTCAATGACCATAGAGAGCGGACCAGGACATAACTAGAGATTTACTCAATGACCATAGAGAGCGGACCAGGACATAACTAGAGATTTACTCAATGACCATAGAGAGCGGACCAGGACATAACTAGAGATTTACTCAATGACCATAGAGAGCGGACCAGGACATAACTGTACATTTACTCAATGACCATAGAGAGCAGACCAGGACATAACTAGAGATTTACTCAATGACCATAGAGAGCGGGCCAGGATATAACTAGAGATTTACTCAATGACCACAGAGAGCGGACCAGGACATAACTAGAGATTTACTCAATGACCATAGAGAGCGGACCATGACATAACTGTAGATTTACTCAATGACCATAGAGAGCGGACCAGGACATAACTAGAGATTTACTCAATGATCATAGAGAGCGGGCCCGGACATAACTGTAGATTTACTCAAAGACCGTAGAGAGCAGACCAGTACATAACTAGAGATTTACTCAATGACCATAGAGAGCGGACCAGGACATAACTAGAGATTTACTCAATGACCATAGAGAGCGGACCAGGACATAACTAGAGATTTACTCAATGACCATAGAGAGCGGACCAGGACATAACTGTACATTTACTCAATGACCATAGAGAGCGGACCAGGACATAACTAGAGATTTACTCAATGATCATAGAGAGCGGACCAGGACATAACTGTAGATTTACTCAAAGACCATAGAGAGCAGACCAGTACATAACTAGAGATTTTCTCAATGACCATAGAGAGCGGACCAGGACATAACTAGAGATTTACTCAATGACCATAGAGAGCGGACCAGGACATAACTAGAGATTTACTCAATGACCATAGAGAACGGACCAGGACATTACTGTACATTTACTCAATCACCGTAGAGAGCGGACCAGGAATATAACTAGAGATTTACTCAATGACCATAGAGAGCGGGCCAGGATATAACTAGAGATTTACTCAATGAACATAGAGAGCGGACCAGGACATAACTAGAGATTTACTCAATGACCATAGAGAGCGGACCAGGACATAACTGTACATTTACTCAATGACCATAGAGAGCGGACCAGGACATAACTAGAGATTTACTCAATGATCATAGAGAGCGGACCAGGACATAACTGTACATTTACTCAATGACCATAGAGAGCGGACCAGGACATAACTAGAGATTTACTCAATGATCATAGAGAGCGGACCAGGACATAACTGTAGATTTACTCAAAGACCATAGAGAGCAGACCAGTACATAACTAGAGATTTTCTCAATGACCATAGAGAGCGGACCAGGACATAACTAGAGATTTACTCAATGACCATAGAGAGCGGACCAGGACATAACTAGAGATTTACTCAATGACCATAGAGAGCGGACCAGGACATAACTGTACATTTACTCAATGACCATAGAGAGCGGACCAGGACATAACTAGAGATTTACTCAATGACCATACAGAGCGGACCAGGACATAACTAGAGATTTACTCAATGACCATAGAGAGCGGACCAGGACATAACTGTACATTTACTCTATGGCCATAGAGAGCTGACCAGGACATAACTAGAGATTTACTCAATGACCATAGAGATCGGATCAGGACATAACTGTAGATTTACTGAATGACCATAGAGAGCGGACCAGGACATAACTAGAGATTTACTCAATGATCATAGAGAGCGGACCAGGACATAACTGTCGATTTACTCAATGACCATGGAGAGCGGACCAGGACATAGCTAGAGATTTACTCAATGACCATAGAGAGCGGACCAGGACATAACTAGAGATTTACTCAATGACCATAGAGAGCGGACCAGGACATAACTAGAGATTTACTCAATGACCATAGAGAGCGGACTAGGACATAACTGTACATTTACTCAATGACCATAGAGAGTGGACCAGGACATAACTAGAGATTTACTCAATGACCATAGAGAGCGGACCAGGACATAGCTGTAGATTTACTCAATGACCATAGAGAGCGGACCATGACATAACTGTAGATTTACTCAACGACCATAGAGAGCGGACCAGGACATAACTAGAGATTTACTCAATGATCATAGAGAGCGGACCAGGACATAACTGTAGATTTACTCAAAGACCATAGAGAGCAGACCAGTACATAACTAGAGATTTACTCAATGACCATAGAGAGCGGACCAGGACATAACTAGAGATTTACTCAATGACCATAGAGAGCGGAACAGGACATAACTAGAGATTTACACAAGGACCATAGAGAGCGGACCAGGACATAACTAGAGATTTACTCAATGACCATAGAGAGCGGACCAGGACATAACTGTACATTTACTCAATGACCATAGAGAGCGGACCAGGACATAACTAGAGATTTACTCAATGACCATAGAGAGCGGGCCAGGATATAACTAGAGATTTACTCAATGACCATAGAGAGCGGACCAGGACATAACTAGAGATTTACTCAATGACCATAGAGAGCGGACCAGGACATAACTGTACATTTACTCAATCATCATAGAGAGCGGACCAGGAATATAACTAGAGATTTACTCAATGACCATAGAGAGCGGACCAGGACATAACTGTACATTTACTCAATGACCATAGAGAGCAGACCAGTACATAACTAGAGATTTTCTCAATGACCATAGAGAGCGGACCAGGACATAACTAGAGATTTACTCAATGACCATAGAGAGCGGACCAGGACATAACTAGAGATTTATGTAATGACCATAGAGAGCGGACCAGGACATAACTGTACATTTTCTCAATCACCATAGAGAGCGGACCAGGACATAACTGTACATTTTCTCAATCACCATAGAGAGCGGACCAGGAATATAACTAGAGATTTACTCAATGACCATAGAGAGCGGACCAGGACATAGCTGTAGATTTACTCAATGACCTTAGAGAGCGGACCAGGACATAACTAGAGATTTACTCAATGACCATAGAGAGCGGACCAGGACATAACTAGAGATTTACTCAATGACCATAGAGAGCGGACCAGGACATAACTAGAGATTTACTCAAAGACCATAGAGAGCGGACCAGGACATAACTGTACATTTACTCTATGACCATAGAGAGCAGACCAGGACATAACTGTAGATTTACTCAATGACCATAGAGAGCGGATAAGGACATAACTGTAGATTTACTCAATGACCATAGAGAGCAGACCAGGACATAACTAGAGATTTACTCAATGATCATAGAGAGCGGACCAGGACATAACTGTAGATTTACTCAATGACCATGGAGAGCGGACCAGGACATAGCTAGAGATTTACTCAATGACCATAGAGAGCGGACCAGGACATAACTAGAGATTTACTCAATGACCATAGAGAGCGGACCAGGACATAACTAGAGATTTACTCAATGACCATAGAGAGCGGACCAGGACATAACTGTACATTTACTCAATGACCATAGAGAGCGGACCAGGACATAGCTGTAGATTTACTCAATGACCATAGAGAGCGGACCAGGACATAACTAGAGATTTACTCAATGACCATAGAGAGCGGACCAGGACATAACTAGAGATTTACTCAATGACCATAGAGAGCAGACCAGAACATAACTAGAGATTTACTCAATGACCATAGAGAGCGGACCAGGACATAACTAGAGATTTACTCAATGACCATAGAGAGCGGACCAGGACATAACTAGAGATTTACTCAATGACCACAGAGAGCGGACTAGGACATAACTGTACATTTACTCAATGACCATAGAGAGTGGACCAGGACATAACTAGAGATTTACTCAATGACCATAGAGAGCGGACCAGGACATAGCTGTAGATTTACTCAATGACCATAGAGAGCGGACCAGGACATAACTAGAGATTTACTCAATGACCATGGAGAGCGGACCAGGACATAACTAGAGATTTACTCAATGACCATAGAGAGCAGACCAGGACATAACTAGAGATTTACTCAATGACCATAGAGAGCGGACCATGACATAACTGTAGATTTACTCAACGACCATAGAGAGCTGACCAGGACATAACTAGAGATTTACTCAATGATCATAGAGAGCAGACCAGGACATAACTGTAGATTTACTCAAAGACCATAGAGAGCAGACCAGTACATAACTAGAGATTTACTCAATGACCATAGAGAGCGGACCAGGACATAACTAGAGATTTACTCAATGACCATAGAGAGCGGAACAGGACATAACTAGAGATTTACACAAGGACCATAGAGAGCGGACCAGGACATAACTAGAGATTTACTCAATGACCATAGAGAGCGGACCAGGACATAACTGTACATTTACTCAATGACCATAGAGAGCGGACCAGGACATAACTAGAGATTTATTTAATGACCATAGAGAGCGGACCAGGACATAACTGTACATTTTCTCAATCACCATAGAGAGCGGACCAGGAATATAACTAGAGATTTACTCAATGACCATAGAGAGCGGACCAGGACATAGCTGTAGATTTACTCAATGACCTTAGAGAGCGGACCAGGACATAACTAGAGATTTACTCAATGACCATAGAGAGCGGACCAGGACATAACTAGAGATTTACTCAATGACCATAGAGAGCGGACAAGGACATAACTAGAGATTTACTCAATGACCATAGAGAGCGGACCAGGACATAACTAGAGATTTACTCAAAGACCATAGAGAGCGGACCAGGACATAACTGTACATTTACTCTATGACCATAGAGAGCAGACCAGGACATAACTGTAGATTTACTCAATGACCATAGAGAGCGGATAAGGACATAACTGTAGATTTACTCAATGACCATAGAGAGCAGACCAGGACATAACTAGAGATTTACTCAATGATCATAGAGAGCGGACCAGGACATAACTGTAGATTTACTCAATGACCATGGAGAGCGGACCAGGACATAGCTAGAGATTTACTCAATGACCATAGAGAGCGGACCAGGACATAACTAGAGATTTACTCAATGACCATAGAGAGCGGACCAGGACATAACTAGAGATTTACTCAATGACCATAGAGAGCGGACCAGGACATAACTGTACATTTACTCAATGACCATAGAGAGCGGACCAGGACATAGCTGTAGATTTACTCAATGACCATAGAGAGCGGACCAGGACATAACTAGAGATTTACTCAATGACCATAGAGAGCGGACCAGGACATAACTAGAGATTTACTCAATGACCATAGAGAGCAGACCAGAACATAACTAGAGATTTACTCAATGACCATAGAGAGCGGACCAGGACATAACTAGAGATTTACTCAATGACCATAGAGAGCGGACCAGGACATAACTAGAGATTTACTCAATGACCACAGAGAGCGGACTAGGACATAACTGTACATTTACTCAATGACCATAGAGAGTGGACCAGGACATAACTAGAGATTTACTCAATGACCATAGAGAGCAGACCAGGACATAGCTGTAGATTTACTCAATGACCATAGAGAGCGGACCAGGACATAACTAGAGATTTACTCAATGACCATGGAGAGCGGACCAGGACATAACTAGAGATTTACTCAATGACCATAGAGAGCAGACCAGGACATAACTAGAGATTTACTCAATGACCATAGAGAGCGGACCATGACATAACTGTAGATTTACTCAACAACCATAGAGAGCGGACCAGGACATAACTAGAGATTTACTCAATGATCATAGAGAGCAGACCAGGACATAACTGTAGATTTACTCAAAGACCATAGAGAGCAGACCAGTACATAACTAGAGATTTACTCAATGACCATAGAGAGCGGACCAGGACATAACTAGAGATTTACTCAATGACCATAGAGAGCGGAACAGGACATAACTAGGGATTTACACAAGGACCATAGAGAGCGGACCAGGACATAACTAGAGATTTACTCAATGACCATAGAGAGCGGACCAGGACATAACTGTACATTTACTCAATGACCATAGAGAGCGGACCAGGACATAACTAGAGATTTACTCAATGACCATAGAGAGCGGGCCAGGATATAACTAGAGATTTACTCAATGACCATAGAGAGCGGACCAGGACATAACTAGAGATTTACTCAATGACCATAGAGAGCGGACCAGGACATAACTGTACATTTACTCAATCATCATAGAGAGCGGACCAGGAATATAACTAGAGATTTACTCAATGACCATAGAGAGCGGACCAGGACATAACTGTACATTTACTCAATGACCATAGAGAGCAGACCAGTACATAACTAGAGATTTTCTCAATGACCATAGAGAGCGGACCAGGACATAACTAGAGATTTACTCAATGACCATAGAGAGCGGACCAGGACATAACTAGAGATTTACTCAATGACCATAGAGAGCGGACCAGGACATAACTGTACATTTACTCAATCACCATAGAGAGCGGACCAGGAATATAACTAGAGATTTACTCAATGACCATAGAGAGCGGACCAGGACATAGCTGTAGATTTACTCAATGACCTTAGAGAGCGGACCAGGACATAACTAGAGATTTACTCAATGACCATAGAGAGCGGACCAGGACATAACTAGAGATTTACTCAATGATCATAGAGAGTGGACCAGGACATAACTGTAGATTTACTCAATGACCATGGAGAGCGGACCAGGACATAGCTAGAGATTTACTCAATGACCATAGAGAGCGGACCAGGACATAACTAGAGATTTACTCAATGACCATAGAGAGCGGACCAGGACATAACTAGAGATTTACTCAATGACCATAGAGAGCGGACCAGGACATAACTGTACATTTACTCAATGACCATAGAGAGCGGACCAGGACATAGCTGTAGATTTACTCAATGACCATAGAGAGCGGACCAGGACATAACTAGAGATTTACTCAATGACCATAGAGAGCGGACCAGGACATAACTAGAGATTTACTCAATGACCATAGAGAGCAGACCAGTACATAACTAGAGATTTACTCAATGACCTTAGAGAGCGGACCAGGACATAACTAGAGATTTACTCAATGACCATAGAGAGCGGACCAGGACATAACTAGAGATTTACTCAATGACCATAGAGAGCGGACCAGGACATAACTAGAGATTTACTCAATGACCATAGAGAGCGGGACAGGATATAACTAGAGATTTACTCAATGACCACAGAGAGCGGACCAGGACATAACTAGAGATTTACTCAATGACCATAGAGAGCGGACCATGACATAACTGTAGATTTACTCAATGACCATAGAGAGCGGACCAGGACATAACTAGAGATTTACTCAATGATCATAGAGAGCGGACCAGGACATAACTGTAGATTTACTCAAAGACCATAGAGAGCAGACCAGTACATAACTAGAGATTTACTCAATGACGATAGAGAGCGGACCAGGACATAACTAGAGATTTACTCAATGACCATAGAGAGCGGACCAGGGCATAACTAGAGATTTACTCAATGACCATAGAGAGCGGACCAGGACATAACTGTACATTTACTCAATGACCATAGAGAGCGGACCAGGACATAACTAGAGATTTACTCAATGACCATAGAGAGCGGACCAGGACATAGCTGTAGATTTACTCAATGACCATAGAGAGCGGACCAGGACATAACTAGAGATTTACTCAATGACCATAGAGAGCGGACCATGACATAACTGTAGATTTACTCAATGACCATAGAGAGCGGACCAGGACATAACTAGAGATTTACTCAATGATCATAGAGAGCGGACCAGGACATAACTGTAGATTTACTCAAAGACCATAGAGAGCAGACCAGTACATAACTAGAGATTTACTCAATTACCATAGAGAGCGGACCAGGACATAACTAGAGATTTACTCAATTACCATAAAGAGCGGACCAGAATATAACTAGAGATTTACTCAATGACCATAGAGAGCGGACCAGGACATAACTGCACATTTACTCAATGACCATAGCGAGCGGACCAGGACATAACTAGAGATTTACTCAATGATCATAGAGAGCGGACCAGGACATAACTGTAAATTTACTCAAAGACCATAGAGAGCAGACCAGTACATAACTAGAGATTTACTCAATGACCATAGAGAGCGGACCGGGACATAACTAGAGATTTACTCAATGACCATAGAGAGCGGACCAGGACATAACTAGAGATTTACTCAATGACCATAGAGAGCCCACTAGGACATAACTGTACTTTACTCAATGACCATAGAGAGCGGACCAGGACATAACTAGAGATTTACTCAATGACCATAGAGAGCGGACCAGGACATAGCTGTAGATTTACTCAATGACCATAGAGAGCGGACCAGGACATAACTAGAGATTTACGCAATGACCATAGAGAGCGGACCAGGACATAACTAGAGATTTACTCAATGACCATAGAGAGCGGACAAGGACATAACTAGAGATTTACTCAATGACCATAGAGAGCGGACCAGGACATAACTAGAGATTTACTCAATGACCATAGAGAGCAGACCAGGACATAACTGTACATTTACTCTATGACCATAGAGAGCGGACCAAGACATAACTAGAGATTTACTCAATGACCATAGAGAGCGGATCAGGACATAACTGTAGATTTACTCAATGACCATAGAGAGCGGACCAGGACATAACTAGAGATTTACTCAATGATCATAGAGAGCGGACCAGGACATAACTGTACATTTACTCAATAACCATAGAGAGCGAACCAGGACATAACTAGAGATTTACTCAATGACCATAGAGAGCGGACCAGGACATAATTGTAGATTTACTCAATGACCATGGAGAGCGCACCAGGAAATAGCTAGAGATTTACTCAATGACCATAGAGAGCAGACCAGGACATAACTAGAGATTTACTCAATGACCATAGAGAGCGGACCAGGACATAACTGTACATTTACTCAATAACCATAGAGAGCGAACCAGGACATAACTAGAGATTTACTCAATGACCATAGAGAGCGGACCAGGACATAACTAGAGATTTACTCAGTGACCATAGAGAGCGGACCAGGACATAACTAGAGATTTACTCAATGACCATAGAGAGCGGACCAAGACATAGCTGTAGATTTACTCAATGACCATAGAGAGCGGACAAGGACATAACTAGAGATTTACTCAATGACCATAGAGAGCGGACCAGGACATAACTAGAGATTTACTCAATGACCATAGAGAGCGGACAAGGACATAACTAGAGATTTACTCAATGACCATAGAGAGCGGACCAGGACATAACTAGAGATTTACTCAATGACCATAGAGAGCGGACCAGGATATAACTGTACATTTACTCTATGACCATAGAGAGCGGACCAGGACATAACTAGGGATTTACTCAATGACCATAGAGAGCGGATCAGGACATAACTGTAGATTTACTCAATGACCATAGAGAGCGGACCAGGACATAACTAGAGATTTACTCAATGATCATAGAGAGCGGACCAGGACATAACTGTAGATTTACTCAATGACCATGGAGAGCGGACCAGGACATAGCTAGAGATTTACTCAATGACCATATAGAGCGGACCAGGACATAACTAGAGATTTACTCAGTGACCATAGAGAGCGGACCAGGACATAACTAGAGATTTACTCAATGACCATAAAGAGCGGACCAGGACATAACTGTACATTTACTCAATAACCATAGAGAGCGAACCAGGACATAACTAGAGATTTATTCAATGACCATAGAGAGCGGACCAGGACATAGATGTAGATTTACTCAATGACCATAGAGAGCGGACCAGGACATAACTAGAGATTTACTCAATGACCATACAGAGCGGTCCAGGACATAACTAGAGATTTACTCAATGACCATAGAGAGCGGACCAGGACATAACTGTACATTTACTCTATGGCCATAGAGAGCTGACCAGGACATAACTAGAGATTTACTCAATGACCATAGAGAGCGGATCAGGACATAACTGTAGATTTACTCAATGACCATAGAGAGCGGACCAGGACATAACTAGAGATTTACTCAATGATCATAGAGAGCGGACCAGGACATAACTGTCGATTTACTCAATGACCATGGAGAGCGGACCAGGACATAGCTAGAGATTTACTCAATGACCATAGAGAGCGGACCAGGACATAACTAGAGATTTACTCAATGACCATAGAGAGCGGACCAGGACATAACTAGAGATTTACTCAATGACCATAGAGAGCGGACTAGGACATAACTGTACATTTACTCAATGACCATAGAGAGTGGACCAGGACATAACTAGAGATTTACTCAATGACCATAGAGAGCGGACCAGGACATAGCTGTAGATTTACTCAATGACCATAGAGAGCGGACCAGGACATAACTAGAGATTTACTCAATGACCATAGAGAGCAGACCAGGACATAACTAGAGATTTACTCAATGACCATAGAGAGCGGACCATGACATAACTGTAGATTTACTCAACGACCATAGAGAGCGGACCAGGACATAACTAGAGATTTACTCAATGATCATAGAGAGCGGACCAGGACATAACTGTAGATTTACTCAAAGACCATAGAGAGCAGACCAGTACATAACTAGAGATTTACTCAATGACCATAGAGAGCGGACCAGGACATAACTAGAGATTTACTCAATGACCATAGAGAGCGGAACAGGACATAACTAGAGATTTACACAAGGACCATAGAGAGCGGACCAGGACATAACTAGAGATTTACTCAATGACCATAGAGAGCGGACCAGGACATAACTGTACATTTACTCAATGACCATAGAGAGCGGACCAGGACATAACTAGAGATTTACTCAATGACCATAGAGAGCGGGCCAGGATATAACTAGAGATTTACTCAATGACCATAGAGAGCGGACCAGGACATAACTAGAGATTTACTCAATGACCATAGAGAGCGGACCAGGACATAACTGTACATTTACTCAATCATCATAGAGAGCGGACCAGGAATATAACTAGAGATTTACTCAATGACCATAGAGAGCGGACCAGGACATAACTGTACATTTACTCAATGACCATAGAGAGCAGACCAGTACATAACTAGAGATTTTCTCAATGACCATAGAGAGCGGACCAGGACATAACTAGAGATTTACTCAATGACCATAGAGAGCGGACCAGGACATAACTAGAGATTTACTCAATGACCATAGAGAGCGGACCAGGACATAACTGTACATTTACTCAATCACCATAGAGAGCGGACCAGGAATATAACTAGAGATTTACTCAATGACCATAGAGAGCGGACCAGGACATAGCTGTAGATTTACTCAATGACCTTAGAGAGCGGACCAGGACATAACTAGAGATTTACTCAATGAACATAGAGAGCGGACCAGGACATAACTAGAGATTTACTCAATGACCATAGAGAGCGGACCAGGACATAACTGTACATTTACTCAATGACCATAGAGAGCGGACCAGGACATAACTAGAGATTTACTCAATGATCATAGAGAGCGGACCAGGACATAACTGTACATTTACTCAATGACCATAGAGAGCGGACCAGGACATAACTAGAGATTTACTCAATGATCATAGAGAGCGGACCAGGACATAACTGTAGATTTACTCAAAGACCATAGAGAGCAGACCAGTACATAACTAGAGATTTTCTCAATGACCATAGAGAGCGGACCAGGACATAACTAGAGATTTACTCAATGACCATAGAGAGCGGACCAGGACATAACTAGAGATTTACTCAATTACCATAGAGAGCGGACCAGGACATAACTGTACATTTACTCAATGACCATAGAGAGCGGACCAGGACATAACTAGAGATTTACTCAATGACCATACAGAGCGGACCAGGACATAACTAGAGATTTACTCAATGACCATAGAGAGCGGACCAGGACATAACTGTACATTTACTCTATGGCCATAGAGAGCTGACCAGGACATAACTAGAGATTTACTCAATGACCATAGAGAGCGGATCAGGACATAACTGTAGATTTACTGAATGACCATAGAGAGCAGACCAGGACATAACTAGAGATTTACTCAATGATCATAGAGAGCGGACCAGGACATAACTGTCGATTTACTCAATGACCATGGAGAGCGGACCAGGACATAGCTAGAGATTTACTCAATGACCATAGAGAGCGGACCAGGACATAACTAGAGATTTACTCAATGACCATAGAGAGCGGACCAGGACATAACTAGAGATTTACTCAATGACCATAGAGAGCGGACTAGGACATAACTGTACATTTACTCAATGACCATAGAGAGTGGACCAGGACATAACTAGAGATTTACTCAATGACCATAGAGAGCGGACCAGGACATAACTAGAGATTTACTCAATGACCATAGAGAGCGGACTAGGACATAACTGTACATTTACTCAATGACCATAGAGAGTGGACCAGGACATAACTAGAGATTTACTCAATGACCATAGAGAGCAGACCAGGACATAACTAGAGATTTACTCAATGATCATAGAGAGCGGACCAGGACATAACTGTAGATTTACTCAAAGACCATAGAGAGCAGACCAGTACATAACTAGAGATTTACTCAATGACCATAGAGAGCGGACCAGGACATAACTAGAGATTTACTCAATGACCATAGAGAGCGGAACAGGACATAACTAGAGATTTACACAAGGACCATAGAGAGCGGACCAGGACATAACTAGAGATTTACTCAATGACCATAGAGAGCGGACCAGGACATAACTGTACATTTACTCAATGACCATAGAGAGCGGACCAGGACATAACTAGAGATTTACTCAATGACCATAGAGAGCGGGCCAGGATATAACTAGAGATTTACTCAATGACCATAGAGAGCGGACCAGGACATAACTAGAGATTTACTCAATGACCATAGAGAGCGGACCAGGACATAACTGTACATTTACTCAATCATCATAGAGAGCGGACCAGGAATATAACTAGAGATTTACTCAATGACCATAGAGAGCGGACCAGGACATAACTGTACATTTACTCAATGACCATAGAGAGCAGACCAGTACATAACTAGAGATTTTCTCAATGACCATAGAGAGCGGACCAGGACATAACTAGAGATTTACTCAATGACCATAGAGAGCGGACCAGGACATAACTAGAGATTTACTCAATGACCATAGAGAGCGGACCAGGACATAACTGTACATTTTCTCAATCACCATAGAGAGCGGACCAGGAATATAACTAGAGATTTACTCAATGACCATAGAGAGCGGACCAGGACATAGCTGTAGATTTACTCAATGACCTTAGAGAGCGGACCAGGACATAACTAGAGATTTACTCAATGACCATAGAGAGCGGACCAGGACATAACTAGAGATTTACTCAATGACCATAGAGAGCGGACAAGGACATAACTAGAGATTTACTCAATGACCATAGAGAGCGGACCAGGACATAACTAGAGATTTACTCAAAGACCATAGAGAGCGGACCAGGACATAACTGTACATTTACTCTATGACCATAGAGAGCAGACCAGGACATAACTGTAGATTTACTCAATGACCATAGAGAGCGGATAAGGACATAACTGTAGATTTACTCAATGACCATAGAGAGCAGACCAGGACATAACTAGAGATTTACTCAATGATCATAGAGAGCGGACCAGGACATAACTGTAGATTTACTCAATGACCATGGAGAGCGGACCAGGACATAGCTAGAGATTTACTCAATGACCATAGAGAGCGGACCAGGACATAACTAGAGATTTACTCAATGACCATAGAGAGCGGACCAGGACATAACTAGAGATTTACTCAATGACCATAGAGAGCGGACCAGGACATAACTGTACATTTACTCAATGACCATAGAGAGCGGACCAGGACATAGCTGTAGATTTACTCAATGACCATAGAGAGCGGACCAGGACATAACTAGAGATTTACTCAATGACCATAGAGAGCGGACCAGGACATAACTAGAGATTTACTCAATGACCATAGAGAGCAGACCAGAACATAACTAGAGATTTACTCAATGACCATAGAGAGCGGACCAGGACATAACTAGAGATTTACTCAATGACCATAGAGAGCGGACCAGGACATAACTAGAGATTTACTCAATGACCACAGAGAGCGGACTAGGACATAACTGTACATTTACTCAATGACCATAGAGAGTGGACCAGGACATAACTAGAGATTTACTCAATGACCATAGAGAGCGGACCAGGACATAGCTGTAGATTTACTCAATGACCATAGAGAGCGGACCAGGACATAACTAGAGATTTACTCAATGACCATGGAGAGCGGACCAGGACATAACTAGAGATTTACTCAATGACCATAGAGAGCAGACCAGGACATAACTAGAGATTTACTCAATGACCATAGAGAGCGGACCATGACATAACTGTAGATTTACTCAACGACCATAGAGAGCGGACCAGGACATAACTAGAGATTTACTCAATGATCATAGAGAGCAGACCAGGACATAACTGTAGATTTACTCAAAGACCATAGAGAGCAGACCAGTACATAACTAGAGATTTACTCAATGACTATAGAGAGCGGACCAGGACATAACAAGAGATTTACTCAATGACCATAGAGAGTGGAACAGGACATAACTAGAGATTTACACAAGGACCATAGAGAGCGGACCAGGACATAACTAGAGATTTACTCAATGACCATAGAGAGCGGACCAGGACAAAACTGTACATTTACTCAATGACCATAGAGAGCGGACCAGGACATAATTAGAGATTTACTCAATGACCATAGAGAGCGGGCCAGGATATAACTAGAGATTTACTCAATGACCATAGAGAGCGGACCAGGACATAACTAGAGATTTACTCAATGACCATAGAGAGCGGACCAGGACATAACTGTACATTTACTCAATCATCATAGAGAGCGGACCAGGAATATAACTAGAGATTTACTCAATGACCATAGAGAGCGGACCAGGACATAACTGTACATTTACTCAATGACCATAGAGAGCAGACCAGTACATAACTAGAGATTTTCTCAATGACCATAGAGAGCGGACCAGGACATAACTAGAGATTTACTCAATGACCATAGAGAGCGGACCAGGACATAACTAGAGATTTACTCAATGACCATAGAGAGCGGACCAGGACATAACTGTACATTTACTCAATGACCATAGAGAGCGGACCAGGACATAGCTGTAGATTTACTCAATGACCATAGAGAGCGGACCAGGACATAACTAGAGATTTACTCAATGACCATAGAGAGCGGACCAGGACATAACTAGAGATTTACTCAATGACCATAGAGAGCGGACCAGGACATAACTAGAGATTTACTCAATGACCATAGAGAGCGGACCAGGACATAACTAGAGATTTACTCAATGACCATAGAGAGCGGGCCAGGATATAACTAGAGATTTACTCAATGACCACAGAGAGCGGACCAGGACATAACTAGAGATTTACTCAATGACCATAGAGAGCGGACCATGACATAACTGTAGATTTACTCAATGACCATAGAGAGCGGACCAGGACATAACTAGAGATTTACTCAATGATCATAGAGAGCGGACCAGGACATAACTGTAGATTTACTCAAAGACCATAGAGAGCAGACCAGTACATAACTAGAGATTTACTCAATGACGATAGAGAGCGGACCAGGACATAACTAGAGATTTACTCAATGACCATAGAGAGCGGACCAGGGCATAACTAGAGATTTACTCAATGACCATAGAGAGCGGACCAGGACATAACTGTACATTTACTCAATGACCATAGAGAGCGGACCAGGACATAACTAGAGATTTACTCAATGACCATAGAGAGCGGACCAGGACATAGCTGTAGATTTACTCAATGACCATAGAGAGCGGACCAGGACATAACTAGAGATTTACTCAATGACCATAGAGAGCGGACCATGACATAACTGTAGATTTACTCAATGACCATAGAGAGCGGACCAGGACATAACTAGAGATTTACTCAATGATCATAGAGAGCGGACCAGGACATAACTGTAGATTTACTCAAAGACCATAGAGAGCAGACCAGTACATAACTAGAGATTTACTCAATTACCATAGAGAGCGGACCAGGACATAACTAGAGATTTACTCAATTACCATAAAGAGCGGACCAGAATATAACTAGAGATTTACTCAATGACCATAGAGAGCGGACCAGGACATAACTGTACATTTACTCAATGACCATAGAGAGCGGACCAGGACATAACTAGAGATTTACTCAATGATCATAGAGAGCGGACCAGGACATAACTGTAAATTTACTCAAAGACCATAGAGAGCAGACCAGTACATAACTAGAGATTTACTCAATGACCATAGAGAGCGGACCGGGACATAACTAGAGATTTACTCAATGACCATAGAGAGCGGACCAGGACATAACTAGAGATTTACTCAATGACCATAGAGAGCCCACTAGGACATAACTGTACTTTACTCAATGACCATAGAGAGCGGACCAGGACATAACTAGAGATTTACTCAATGACCATAGAGAGCGGACCAGGACATAGCTGTAGATTTACTCAATGACCATAGAGAGCGGACCAGGACATAACTAGAGATTTACGCAATGACCATAGAGAGCGGACCAGGACATAACTAGAGATTTACTCAATGACCATAGAGAGCGGACAAGGACATAACTAGAGATTTACTCAATGACCATAGAGAGCGGACCAGGACATAACTAGAGATTTACTCAATGACCATAGAGAGCAGACCAGGACATAACTGTACATTTACTCTATGACCATAGAGAGCGGACCAAGACATAACTAGAGATTTACTCAATGACCATAGAGAGCGGATCAGGACATAACTGTAGATTTACTCAATGACCATAGAGAGCGGACCAGGACATAACTAGAGATTTACTCAATGATCATAGAGAGCGGACCAGGACATAACTGTACATTTACTCAATAACCATAGAGAGCGAACCAGGACATAACTAGAGATTTACTCAATGACCATAGAGAGCGGACCAGGACATAACTGTAGATTTACTCAATGACCATGGAGAGCGCACCAGGAAATAGCTAGAGATTTACTCAATGACCATAGAGAGCAGACCAGGACATAACTAGAGATTTACTCAATGACCATAGAGAGCGGACCAGGACATAACTGTACATTTACTCAATAACCATAGAGAGCGAACCAGGACATAACTAGAGATTTACTCAATGACCATAGAGAGCGGACCAGGACATAACTAGAGATTTACTCAGTGACCATAGAGAGCGGACCAGGACATAACTAGAGATTTACTCAATGACCATAGAGAGCGGACCAAGACATAGCTGTAGATTTACTCAATGACCATAGAGAGCGGACAAGGACATAACTAGAGATTTACTCAATGACCATAGAGAGCGGACCAGGACATAACTAGAGATTTACTCAATGACCATAGAGAGCGGACAAGGACATAACTAGAGATTTACTCAATGACCATAGCGAGCGGACCAGGACATAACTAGAGATTTACTCAATGACCATAGAGAGCGGACCAGGATATAACTGTACATTTACTCTATGACCATAGAGAGCGGACCAGGACATAACTAGGGATTTACTCAATGACCATAGAGAGCGGATCAGGACATAACTGTAGATTTACTCAATGACCATAGAGAGCGGACCAGGACATAACTAGAGATTTACTCAATGATCATAGAGAGCGGACCAGGACATAACTGTAGATTTACTCAATGACCATGGAGAGCGGACCAGGACATAGCTAGAGATTTACTCAATGACCATATAGAGCGGACCAGGACATAACTAGAGATTTACTCAGTGACCATAGAGAGCGGACCAGGACATAACTAGAGATTTACTCAATGACCATAGAGAGCGGACCAGGACATAACTGTACATTTACTCAATAACCATAGAGAGCGAACCAGGACATAACTAGAGATTTACTCAATGACCATAGAGAGCGGACCAGGACATAGATGTAGATTTACTCAATGACCATAGAGAGCGGACCAGGACATAACTAGAGATTTACTCAATGACCATACAGAGCGGTCCAGGACATAACTAGAGATTTACTCAATGACCATAGAGAGCGGACCAGGACATAACTGTACATTTACTCTATGGCCATAGAGAGCTGACCAGGACATAACTAGAGATTTACTCAATGACCATAGAGAGCGGATCAGGACATAACTGTAGATTTACTCAATGACCATAGAGAGCGGACCAGGACATAACTAGAGATTTACTCAATGATCATAGAGAGCGGACCAGGACATAACTGTCGATTTACTCAGTGACCATGGAGAGCGGACCAGGACATAGCTAGAGATTTACTCAATGACCATAGAGAGCGGACCAGGACATAACTAGAGATTTACTCAATGACCATAGAGAGCGGACCAGGACATAACTAGAGATTTACTCAATGACCATAGAGAGCGGACTAGGACATAACTGTACATTTACTCAATGACCATAGAGAGTGGACCAGGACATAACGAGAGATTTACTCAATGACCATAGAGAGCGGACCAGGACATAGCTGTAGATTTACTCAATGACCATAGAGAGCGGACCAGGACATAACTAGAGATTTACTCAATGACCATAGAGAGCAGACCAGGACATAACTAGAGATTTACTCAATGACCATAGAGAGCGGACCATGACATAACTGTAGATTTACTCAACGACCATAGAGAGCGGACCAGGACATAACTAGAGATTTACTCAATGATCATAGAGAGCGGACCAGGACATAACTGTAGATTTACTCAAAGACCATAGAGAGCAGACCAGTACATAACTAGAGATTTACTCAATGACCATAGAGAGCGGACCAGGACATAACTAGAGATTTACTCAATGACCATAGAGAGCGGAACAGGACATAACTAGAGATTTACACAAGGACCATAGAGAGCGGACCAGGACATAACTAGAGATTTACTCAATGACCATAGAGAGCGGACCAGGACATAACTGTACATTTACTCAATGACCATAGAGAGCGGACCAGGACATAACTAGAGATTTACTCAATGACCATAGAGAGCGGGCCAGGATATAACTAGAGATTTACTCAATGACCATAGAGAGCGGACCAGGACATAACTAGAGATTTACTCAATGACCATAGAGAGCGGACCAGGACATAACTGTACATTTACTCAATCATCATAGAGAGCGGACCAGGAATATAACTAGAGATTTACTCAATGACCATAGAGAGCGGACCAGGACATAACTGTACATTTACTCAATGACCATAGAGAGCAGACCAGTACATAACTAGAGATTTTCTCAATGACCATAGAGAGCGGACCAGGACATAACTAGAGATTTACTCAATGACCATAGAGAGCGGACCAGGACATAACTAGAGATTTACTCAATGACCATAGAGAGCGGACCAGGACATAACTGTACATTTACTCAATCACCATAGAGAGCGGACCAGGAATATAACTAGAGATTTACTCAATGACCATAGAGAGCGGACCAGGACATAGCTGTAGATTTACTCAATGACCTTAGAGAGCGGACCAGGACATAACTAGAGATTTACTCAATGACCATAGAGAGCGGACCAGGACATAACTAGAGATTCACTCAATGACCATAGAGAGCGGACAAGGACATAACTAGAGATTTACTCAATGACCATAGAGAGCGGACCAGGACATAACTAGAGATTTACTCAAAGACCATAGAGAGCGGACCAGGACATAACTGTACATTTACTCTATGACCATAGAGAGCAGACCAGGACATAACTAGAGATTTACTCAATGACCATAGAGAGCGGATAAGGACATAACTGTAGATTTACTCAATGACCATAGAGAGCAGACCAGGACATAACTAGAGATTTACTCAAAGATCATAGAGAGCGGACCAGGACATAACTGTAGATTTACTCAATGACCATGGAGAGCGGACCAGGACATAGCTAGAGATTTACTCAATGACCATAGAGAGCGGACCAGGACAT